>NC_135322.1:3523766-4808266 GCF_048772815.1 Callospermophilus lateralis | reverse complement strand
AAACAAACAAACAAAAAAACAACAAAAAAGAATACTGTTTGATCTCACCCATGTGGCTTCTAAAAGAGTAAATTTCACAGAAACAGAGTGGAATGTGTATTATAAAGAGGTGGGTACTGAGAACATGGGGAGCTGGTTGGAAGTGCACAGAGTTCCATTACCACATGAATGAACTCTGGGATCTGCTGTACAACATAGAAACTGCAGTTAGCAAGACAAGGTTGTGTGCTTTTATTTGCTGAGATATCTTCAATGTCCCCCACACAAGTTAAGTATATCTCATGGTAGGTAGGTAAATTAACTGGCTTGTGGTAATCACTCCACAGTGTCTACCCATGTCAGCTCCTCATGTTGTACACCAAAAATGTACAGAAATTCAGTTGTCAGTTACCCCTCCATAAGCAGGGCTGAGTCTGAATGCATGTTACCCTGTTGTTCAGGAAGTCTTGGCTCCTCACTCTGAGCTGTAGCCACATATTGAATCTCCCCCATCCTTCAGAGCCAGGAATTCATTCCACACTCAAGTCTCACACAGCTGTGTTGTGACATTTTATGTCCATTCCTCAGTGATGTCTCTCCTAGTGGCCTCAGGACAGCCCTTCTGCCTTCCATTCACCCAACAAGACTCACCATCAGAGCTCTGTATTCTCTTGTATCCACCCTCAACTCCATTTCAGGATCCAACCTGGAGCTTGGTTTAAAGGTAAAATTGTGTGTCTGTGTTTCATTTTGTATCTCCCTGAGAATTTCCCTGCGTGACCAAACAATTAACCTTCTGCACTGGCCATGGAGAAAGAATGGTGCCCTAAGGGTGAGGCCACACAGGTTAAATTCTAGTTTGAGTGGAGAAGCACGCTGTAAAAAAAAAAAATATTGTATCGTGACAATTTTTATAGGGTCACGGAAGTAGCAGACAGTTTAGAGCTAAGGACATTAAAGATTAATTATGTGAAATTCAGTTTCAATAGATAAGGACATGTATTCAACTATATTGGAGACAGTAATCAATAGAAAAGGAAAACAGGTCAAAAGGAGGCAGCTAGCACAATTTTTAAAGGTGGTTAGTGAGTTTTGTCCATGGTTTTGTGAACAAGATTTACTAGATTTATGTACTTGGGAGAGATTAGAAAGAAAATTACATAAAACTTGTCTCTCTGCTGAATTCCCTAAATGTACTATAGACAATATTCAGAGGGTTTGGACTGCATTAGAAATATGCCTCTTTGATGATTTAGACCAAAGTTCATGGCCCCCAGAGGATCTATTGAAAGGGATTCAAAGAGTGATCAAATCTATAGAGTTTGAAAAACTGCCTGAGGGCTGGGGTTTTGGCTCAGTGGTAGAGCACTTGTCCAGCACATGCAAGATCCTGGATTAGATCCTCAGCATCACATAAAAATAAATAAATAAAATAAAGGTATTTTGTCCAACTACAAGTAAAAAATAAAAATATTAAAAAAAGAAAAACTGCCTGAGGCTAATTCTTCAAAAAGAATCTCTCTTCCTTTAGGAAGGTTGATAGCAGAATCAAATTCCATTCAAATTACCCATCAGGTGGGTAACCTTGGAGCCAGACCCAAAACTGAGAAGTTGGCTTCCACTGAACCAGACCAGATTAGTCACCTAGAAAAACATCCTTCCTGAGAATGCCAGAGGAAAACCATTGAGAGGAAGCCTCTAGGGGGGATAAACAATCCTCCTTGGAGGGAAGAGAACCACCTAGAGGAAATTTCTAGAGAGATAGAGAGTCCTCCTCCCCAGAGCTTTGGGAAATGAAACCAAGATGGTGATGAATATGAAGGCACAGATGAGTCTCAAATCAAGATAGATGAGTCAGTTGATGAAATCCAGGAATTACCAGGAGATTTTAATAGATTACTAGCAGGACTTGCTCCAGCTATTCAGATTCGGCTGCTTCCTGTTGGGAGAACAAGTTTTAACAGGTAGTCTGGGCTCGCAATGACTTTCCTTACACTTTATAACGTGGGTTCAGGAGAGCTCAATAGGCAGGAGAGGACATTAGTGGGTTTCAGATTTTCCCAGTTTTTGAACAGGTTAATGACCAAGACCAGTGTGTCAACATCCATGCTGTAATACCATTCAAAACTATCAAGGCGTTAAAAAATGCTTGTGATGTATATGGCCCTAATTCATCCTTTTTACAAAGCTTGCTCAAGTCCATTTGCCACAAGCCTCTTCCTCCGAGTGACTGGATTTTTATTGCATGTTCTTGTTTAAGCAGTGGAGATTTCCTGCTTTGGAAATTCTATTGGACAGATTATGGTTTGGAGTAAGCAGAGAGAAATCGAAAGCAAAATATTGAAATACCCTTAGAAATGCTTATGGGGACAGGTGAATTTGTGAAACGGGTGAATTTGTGAAATTTTTGAGAAACCAGCCTCTACCTCAGAGCAAAGCCTGTCCAAGGAAGGGGGCAGGGCCCTTGTCCTTGGAAAAACCCCCAGAGCACTCCTAGGCACATACCCACCCTGCTGAGTTGTTTGTCTACAAATAACAGGAGAGATCTGCGGCCCAGGTGTCCATGACTGAGTCAGGCTAGGTGAGGACCCATAGCAACCCCCTAGCAACCACCTATCATCATGTGTGGGAGACCAACCTTGCACGTAACTGGGTCACACTCCCAGCTGGGTGCTGAAGTGCTCAGTCACAGAAATGTGGCAGAGCTTCCCCCACCCTTCTTGGGTTTGAGGGTCAGTGTATCATGCATGGGTGTGTCTTGCTACAGCCCCATGGGTGAAGCAACACTCACCTGTTCCTTTGTAATATAATCCCTTGCCCTGTTTAGGATAGAATCTTCCATGGAAGTGCCTTGTGTGGGTCCCCTTCTCTTACTGTGCCCTTGGGTGTGGCCTACGCAGGTGTCAGTCAACCTGTGCAGTGGACATCATGAAGATAGACTCATCCCCCTGAAACCTGACCCCTTGCCTCATTTGAACAGCTTCTCCTCAATAAAAGGGGTCAGCATGTGCTCTCGCTCACTCTCTCTTTCTGCAGACCCTTAAGGTCAGAGAAGCCATCAGAGTGACCCAAAACAAAAAGGTATTTGTCTCTCTGGTGGGGTTATTTTGTGCAGCCCAGTTAATCCAGTTCAGCTGGAGTGACCCGAGCCTTTTAGTCGTAAACAGAAACCTGGCAATTATGAGAGAGGGACAATAGCTGGGATGCCAGATGATCCTCCCAGTATTTTTTGGTGGTTGATAACATGTTGGGAAACCATGTAGTTCAGCACATTCACCTTTTGTGGCCTAAACCAATCAGTTCAAATGAATCCCCCTCTTGCACTAACCAATCACCCTTACCCAACTTGTTCCTGCCAGTGAATGTGCTAATCATGTTTTAGAGTTGTTTTATGATTTTGCTGCAGTGTGTGATGATTTGCTAAGAGATGTTATGATGTATGTGAAGTCCCTGCCTTCCCCAAAGAGTGTACAAAACTGCTGCAAACCCTGGGCTTGGGGCCTCTCAGTGTCACCAGTTGCTGTGTGGGCAGAGGACAGAGTTAGCTTGCAATAAATGCCTCTTTGCTGCTTACATCGATCTTGGTCTCTGGTGGTCTTTGTGGGTCACAAACTCGAGCAAATAACAGTTTATGACCAGATTACCACATGCAACAAATTCACATAGTGACAAATTAATTCCCAGGACCAGTCTAATTTAGTTTTAACTAAGATAAAACAAGGGGCAGAGGAACTTTACTGGGACTTTTTGGACCTTCTGTATCAAACACTCAATAGGTCGATTGGGGCTCCAGGCACTTGTGAATTTATGGCTAAGCAGTTAGCATTTGAAAATGCAAATAAACTTTGTCAGGACATTGTCAGACCCCGTAGGAAGAAAGGGAAAGTTTCAGAATTCTTTCTCCTGTGCTTGGATATTGGCCCAACTCAATTACAAGGCTTTACCCTTGCAGCCGCTTTAAAGCAGGCATTACAACTGCAGCAGCAGGTACGCCAATCCCAAGGGCGGTGTTTTAATTGCTGGAGAAATCGTCATTTTGCATGAGACTGCCAGTCTTGATGCTACAAGGCCAGGGTTCTTCCCGATCTGTGTCAGCACCATCATAGGGCAAGAGGCCACGTGACAGGAGAGGAGATGGATCAATATGGTGTCAGTCCGCCTCCATCTTGGCCTCCACTTCCGCCTAATAGGGAGTCAAAAAACTTCTGGTTTGCCCCTCTAATGTCTAAAAAAATAGGAAAAATGGAAGAGAGGTCACAGGGCCTGACATCATCGCTGCCAGCCATGGCACAGCACGATCCACGCAGGCAAACCTTCTATGACCATCCATGGTGATTGACTTAACACCTGGAATGGGACAACAGCAAATTTCTACCAGTTTGTGGGCTGCTGCCTGCAGGGAGTTGAGGATTAATTTTGGGTCATAGCAACTTAAACCAGGCAATCCAGGTATTACCAGGAGTTATGGATTCTTATTGTAGAGGTGACATAACAGTTACTGTAAAATCAGACTATGCCATCCCAGCTTCTACTAAGAATACAATAGCTCAATTGATTATTTTACCATGTAATTCCACCAATTGTTGGATAAAACCTCAACTCCCAGGCCCACGGACAGAGTGTACTGAACCAATTAGTGAGACAGGAGTGCCCCCTACTGGAACTTAAAAATAATCATAAAAGATTCAAAGGGGTGATAGACACTGGAGCAGACAGGTCCATATTGTCTCACCAATTCTGTCCTAAAACCTGGCCTCTACATATAGCACCAGCCAATTTAGAAGGAATAGGACAGATTTCACAGCCTGCTCAGAGCACCCAATATCTTTGCTGGGAGGACCAAGATGGAAATAGTGGAGTTCTTAAGCTATATGTCTTAGATTCTTTACCAGTAAACTTATGGGGAAGGGATGTACTAAGCAAATTAGGATTATTATTGATAACTCCAAATTCTATGAGGTCATTTGAGGAATTTAATCAAGGATTTCCTCCTTAGGGATAGTTAAAGGAATTTAAAGGATGAATATCTGCTTACAAACCAGTCTCCTTGACAGAGATCAGTAAATGCTCCAGACCAAAATTCTTATTCGGGGCCCTGAGTGTCTCCCCAACCCAGAAGACAGCAGAAAAGATCACTTGGCTCGGAGAAGAGCCTATATTGATTTCTTGTTGGCCCTTCCCAGGGGAGAAATCTAACATAATTCATATGTTGGTGAGGAACAGCTTTCAGCTGGTCATATAGAACCAACACTTAGCTCTTGGGATACCCCCATTTTTTTTTTACAAGTGAATGTATCTGTATTGTATTGGCAGGACAGCAATCCAAGGATAATTACATGATTATTCAAATTAAAAAATAAAAAGGACAAAAAGTGTAGATTTTGGGACTCTATTAAAGGATATTTGTTTCTGATGAAACTGCAAAATAGAATTGTTTTTTTAAGGGAATTTTTAATATACAACAAGTAATTCCAAAAGTATGAGTACATATGGACAAAGCTTAGTAATTTAGAATTTACTTTTGTAAAAGCATGACATGTATTAAAAGTTATATTTGCATTTTGAACAGTGCAACATAAATATAAAACATAAAACATCCAAAGTTAACACTGATATACCACACCCAACTTGAATTTAGTTACTGAGCATTTTATATTTCATAGAAAGAAATTTTCAGTTTTGTCAATGCCATTATTCCTGCAAAAATCTTCATAAAATTTAAAAGGTTGGTATTAAAAGTAATTTCTGTTTTTGAATATTCTAAAACATGCCAGTGTGGATTAACCTTCAAATTTTCAGGGCATAAAAGATATACAAATAGAGTATATATTTTAATACAGGATAATTCCCTATACAATTATGACAAAAATACCTTCAATTTTCAGACATTAAAAATAAGAAAGAAAGAAAGAAACCTAAGCAAACAAAAGGTATTTTGGTCAAGTTATTTCTTAGTACAAATAATATATCATACACCAATCAGTTTTCCAGCCAACAGCATTAAAAAAATTAACACTATTAATTGTTAAATAATGCATTTACATGGTGAAAGAAAGCTTAAGAACAACAACAACAACAACAAAAATAAACCTCAAAAGAATTCCAAATCCTAAAATAAGAAATATGCAAATTTAAAAAATTAAAATGTTGCTCAGAAATTTTTTATGCATTATTGTACTCTCATTTTAACAGCTTGACATACATAATTTTATACTTAAAAAGACTGTAGCTAATTGTTTAATAATATTTATAGAATGTTACCTCTTTGGGTAGACATGTTTCACACAATAGATTTTAATTAAGAAGAAATCACTTGATAGTTTTAATTGCAATTTATGATTAATTTGTAAGTGGATTAATAATCTATTCAATAATTTAGACCAATACAAGGATTAATCTTATAAATGCTCCACTGTGCAATTCTGTCAATTGGGTAAGCCAAAAATTTGACAGATATTTTACTTAGTTGGATTACACGTTTCTATGTGGGTTACTGATCAACAAAAATAGGTATACAATGTCAAGCTTTTTCCTGTATCTTTTTTTTTCTTAAGAGCAGCTCAATGATTGGGGGATAGTGAACGTTTGATTAGTACAATTCCAAAAACATACAAGAAAAGTATAAAATGGCACTTAATACCAATGCCAGTACTTATCTCATTAGGGTAATAACTAAGGATATTACTAATTTTTGCGTTATTTGCTTTTCTTTAGAACACAAATCAAAGCCATTAACTTGAACTTGAGGTATATACATAATACATACACAACCTTAAGTAAAATACTTTTTTTCATAACTAATATAACATTTAAAATATTGGAAACAGTATCTGTGCTGATTTGTATTTTGACTTAGTGGAACAAAATGAGAACAACATTTAGTTGGGGAGGGGTATACTGATAATAAAGCTCTTAAAGTTCAAAACTTCTTCCTCTCCCTTTGTACTTACCACAGGCTATACATTGCCCTGAGAGGATTCCTTGAGAAAAATGTCAATCATAGCTTTAATAAAGTACTTTGGAAGGAACTAATGAGAAAGCTAATTGGAAGGAGAGACTTCATCTTGTTTTCAAATAAGTGGTCTTAATTTTTCTTCTTATAGAAAAAAAATTTAAATCAGTTTATTTTAAATATATCCAAACCATTAATTTTTGTAGCTTTCATGTAAAGTCCAGCACTTTGTTTATACAAAGTCTATGAGAAGAGGTCAGTAGAGATCATCTAATCTTAAGTCGTGATATTATCCATTCAAGTCCTTGGCATAATCCCTCGCCAGTAAGAGCACAACATGCCTGGATATGCCACTGATGATCTTTAATGGAAGTTAGCTTCAAAAACTGGGAGATTTCTGCTACACTCATGCATTCTTTAATGTCTTGTTTATTAGCAAAAATCAGTAATCCAGCTTCTCTTAGGTCCTCACGTGCTAACATTTTGTAGAGTTCTTCTCTAGTTACAGAAATCCTCTCTCTGTCTGTACTGTCCACAACTACTATTACAAACTCCGTGTTAGTATAATAAATATTCCAGGAAGAACGAAGAGATTCTTGACCACCAATATCCCACAGTAGGAAACGTGTATTATTAATCACTATCTCTTCTACATTACTTCCTATTGTAAGGGATGTATGTACAACTTCATTCATAGAAAATTGGTAAAGGATGGTAGTTTTTCCTGCATTGTCCAGTCCAACAATGATAACTTTGTGCTCTGGCCCCATGCTGAATGTGATAAGCAAGGTAAAACTGCTCAGAACAAAACCACTCTGCAAAAACTCAAGAGATACTGAGATAATGCAGATGGCAGAAGAGACTCATACCAGAAGAATCTCATCTTCTTGTAACACAAGTCGGTTGCCCTGGTGATTGAACAGTCTCCATCTCCTGGTGAAGTGAATTCCCATTCTCGGGCAGTGGACCCCCTCCAGCCACCCGGGCTGCCTGGCCTCCCTTGGCTCAGGCTAAAGGGTAGAGAGATGCAATAAAGCCTCCGCCTCTGCTGCTACTGCCGTTCCGAACTGGACTCTGGCCTGCTTCCAGGGAACCTGGGGGAGGCCAAAACCCAGACTGCCCTGCCATGCATGAGGCCCTGTGGCTGTCACTATGGCACTGCCACATTGTCTTCGACGAGCCTCGCGGGCCACCATCCTCCCCCAGCTCCTCTCGGAAGGCTGTGGTAGAGGCGACCCCCATTTTTGTTATTAAGAAAAAATCAGGTAGTTGGAGTTTATTACAGGACCTAAGGGCAATATATTATGCAATTCAGCCTATGGGACCATTGCAGCCTGACTTCCTTCCCCCAGAGCTATTCCTTTGGATTATAGCTTAATGGTAATAGAACTGAAAGATTCTTTTCTATAAAATTACACACTGAGGATTGTGAAAAATTTGCTTTCAGTGTCCCAGCAATAAATTTTTAAAAGCCAGTTAAGAGATATTGCTGGAAGGTATTGCCTCAGGGAATGCCTAATAGTTCAACTTTATGTCAAAACTTTGTAGCTCAGGCAATAACGCCTCTAAGACATAATTTTCCTGAGGCATATATTATTCATTTTATGGATGAAATATTATTAGCTTATGCTAATCCAGAAGTACTTTCAAAAATTTTTACCCAAGAAGAGACTTCACTTACAGCAATGGGTTTGTGCATTGCACCTCAAAAGGTGCCAAAGGTGCCTCCTTTTCAATATTTGGGCCATGTAATTGAAGGACGTACAATTCATCCTCAAAACTTACAGATAAGAGTTAAGGAGTTACATACCCTTAATGATTTTTAAAAATTATTAGGAGATAATAATTGGCTAAGGCCATTCTTAAAGCTAACTAGTTCTGATTTAAGTCCTTTATTCCAGTTATTTCAAGGAGATCCTTCTCCAACTTCTCCTCTTTAGGTAACAATAGAGGGTAGAGCAGCCTTGAAAAAGGTTGAAATTGCAATTAAAAATACACAGCTTACCTGAATCAATTCTCAAGAGCTGGTGTATTTATTAATATTTCCAATTGTTTATGCTCCCACAGGAGCTATATGGCAAATATCAGGAGTTGGTGAGTGGATTAACTTAGCCCACTCTCCCCCAAAGACATTAATTCTTTTTCATGACTCTATTGCTCAATTAGTAATAAAAGGCAGAACAAGAGTTTTACAACTAGTTGGATCAGACCCTGATATTATAATCATTCCATTTTCTGTTCCACAGAACAATTGGCTTTTTCAAGTTTCTGTTTTATGGAAGGTAGCATTTGCTGATTTTCCTGGTCAGGTAGAAAGTCTTTATCCACATGATAAAATTATTCAATTTGCATTAATAATGCCATTTATTTTTCCATAGATTTTATGTGCCCAACCAATAGATGATGCCTAACAGTGTTCACTGATGGCTCAAATTCAGGTAAAGAAAGTTTTTAGAGTTGTGTTCATACAGAGGTAATACAAACCTCATATGCTTCTGCCCAAAAGAACAGAGCTACAAGCTTTCATTTGTGCCTTAGGTTATTTTGCAAATGAGCCTATTAACATTTGTTCTGACAGCTTATATGCAGTCAGAGTTACCAAAAATATTGAAACTTGAGTTGTTGGGTATACATCCTCACACACGTTATTTATCTTATTTTGTAACCTACAAAGGGCAGTGTAAATGCAGAAGCAGCCACATTTTATAGGCCACATATGGGCTCATACTAATCTTCAAGGACCTCTGACTTCAGGTAATGACAACATTGATAAACTAGTAGCTATTTGTCAGCAAATGTCTTTGTATGATTGTGCACAAGTCTCTCATTCTTTACAACATCAAAATGCTTCTAGTTTATGTAAAAAAATAATATTACCAGAGATAATGCTTGCAAATTGTAATCATTACCCCAAGTGTGTTATACACACTCCATATCTGCCATAAGGGGTAAATCCCCATGGATTAAAACCAAATTAATTATGGCAAATGGATGTAACTCACGTTTCTCAATTTGGTAAAGAGTGTTATGTCCATGTAATTGTAGATACTTATTCTAGATTTATTTTTGCTATAGCTCATACAAAAAAAAAAATGCTCAGCATGTTATTTTCCATTCCCTAGCCGCTTTTGCAGTATTAGGATGTCCTTAACAGATTAAAATGTATAATGTACCGGCTTATGTAAACTATTCTTTTCAACAATTTTGAAGAATTTTGGATTGACCATAAACAGGTATTCCTTAAAATCCTCAAGGTCAAGCCATTGTAGAATGAGCTCATTTAACTATTAAGCTGCAGTTACAGAAATTAAAGGGTAGGGACAGGATTATGACTCCCCCAAATAACTTCAATCAGGCTCTGTTTCTTTTAAATTTTTTAAATTGTGACTTAGAAGGTCACACTGCAGCTGAGCGACCTCTGTCTTCCACAGCAACAGATCCTTTAGGCCGAGTTTGGTGGAAAGACTTACAGACTGATCAATGGGAAAGACCAGATCCAGTGACTATGGGGGGAAGAGGTCACTCTTGTATTTTTCCAGAAGGTGCTTTCCATCCTATTTGGGTGCCTGAACGCACAATCAGACATGGAGGAAATAGAACCAAGATTCAAAGTACTGAGGATTGACACAGAGAAGACTTTCCTCAAAAGGAAGAGATTTTGAAAGAAGAAGAAGATGGCCCAGAGTGACCCCTGTAAGATTTCTTAGCAATACTTTGACCTACAGTGAAGGTGGTGTTCAAAAGGATGTTTGGCACCTAATTGCTGCCTCAGAATTTTTACATTTTACAACAAGCCTTTACCGGGATTTGTTGAAAAGAACTGTAAAGAAGGTTATTGTTATGGCTTATGAGCCTGTGTTCAATCTCCTTATGTTTTAATTATTGGAAATGTAAAAGTGAAATGGGCAGATGATAGATATATAGTAACATGTGACAAATGTAATCTAACTAATTGTATTACCAGATATAATAGAGAAAAAGGAGTGCTGATACTCGATCAGCATTCTTTTGTGTTATTGTCAGAGAATATTTCAGAGCCATGGTACACTGATGCTGGTTTCAAGTTTTACAACAAATACATGCCCAGCTAGTGAGATCTAAACGTGCCATTGGACTTATAATAGTGGGAGTTGTTGCCTTGGTTTCCTTTATTGCCTCAACAGTCACAGCTTTAGTGTCTGTGTCTCAAAATATTCAACATGCCATTTTCTTAATAATTTGGCTCAGAATACTTCCAAGGCTCTTCACAATCAAATAAATATTGATGAAAAGATTGAGACTAAGTTAAATGCCTTAGAGGCAACTGTCATAACTATAAGTAATGAGCTTTTGGCTCTAATATTTAAAGAAACACTTAAATGTGTGTGTTACAGCCGCCAAGTACAATACCTTCCTGTGGGATTGAGAGAAGGTTAAAAACCATTTATTGGGTATTTGGCAAAATAATAATAACAACTTGGATCTTTTGGAGCTCCATCATCATATTCAGGATATACAGAATAATAAAGCTGATTTTTCAGATCCTTCTTCCTTAGCTAATCAAGTATTAAAAGAATTAAATGGCTTTAACCCCAGAAACATTCTTATACACTCTGCCTGGTATATTTTTCCATTGTTCTCTTTCCTGTTAATTCTCTTTTGTGTTGTAATTATAGGATGTTGAACCTTCAAAGCCAGAATTCAGGGACCCAAGAGTAAATAATCACCTGCTTTTCAAAGAAAGAAGGGAGAATATGTGGGAGGTCAACCTGGCATGGATTGAGTTACTCCCCGGCTGGGTATTTTGAGGTGTCCAAGTAGCAGAAATGCGGAAGGACTTCCCCACACTTCTTGGGTTCCAGAATGGTGTCCATGTGGAAGCATGCTGGGAGCCATCAGCCAAGTAGGTAACTGTCAATTGGCTTGGTGTCGTGGCATTTCTGTATCCTCCTCCCTTCTGCTAGTGATGGTCTAAATTTGGGGGCCAATGGCTATATGCTGGACCGGCAGTCAGTGACGGGTATGATCCAATTGCAATGGTATCAACCTAAGACAGGAGGCTGACGCCTAAAGGTCAGTTACCTAAAGGTCAGTTTTCCGATGACGGGTAAGAGCCATATGTTGAATTGGACAACCTACCAGGCGCGGTCCTTAAGCCACATTAACCTCACTCCCCCACTGGCACCAAGGCCAAATTTGGGGGCCAACAGAGGTGAGGCAAAGAACCTCACCCCCCCACTGGTGCATAGACCTATCCACAAGTATGGCTGTATGCTGGACCGGTAGTCAGTGACGGGTATGATCCAGTTGCAATGGTATCAACCTAAGACAGGAGGCTGACGCCTAAAGGTCAGTTACCTAAAGGTCAGTTTTCCGATGACGGGTAAGAGCCATATGTTGAACTGGACAACCTACCAGGCACGGTCCTTAAGCCACATTACTTGTTGTTTAATTAATCAGAAGGGGGGAGATGCTGGGAGCCATCAGCCAAGTAGGTATGACAAATTCCTTGCCAGCTTACTCCCATGCTGTCTAGTGGAAGGACTTCTGAAAGGTGACCTTGCTCAAGGACCAGGGCAGGATCCGTGTTTAGGGTGTTCCCCCTTTAGAATAGGGCAGTTTAGCATAATAGGAGAGTAGGGTGTTTCCCCTTTAGAATAGGGCGGTTTAGTAATAGGAGATTAGGGTGTTCCTCTTTTGGAATAGGGCGTATCCTGCTGCTGAGTTCCTCTTGAGTGCTTAGGGTCAGACAGTATATTTTGGGAGACAGAAGCCCATGCGGAGTGGATTTAGGCAGGAGTGGATTTGGGCGGATTGGATTTGGGCAGAGAACCTGGATTCCCCCAGAACGTGTTTGTAGACGGCCGGTGTGAGTTCGGGAATAAAGAATTGCTGTTTGAATCTACAAGCTGTGTGGAGACTCGTGATTTGTGCCCAGCCAGAGACTGCGGCAGAAGCATGTCTCTCCACTACCCCAGGGACCCAATCACATCACCTGACCTTGCAACACTGCCCCACTTGACTTTCATTGGACGGGATTTTCCCCAGCATTCAGAGTTCCCCAATAAAACCCACTTCCAAGCATTCTCTCTCTCTTTCTAGCCTTTCCAGTAGAACCTCAAGTCCCCCCCCACCCAGGAAGCTTGATGCAGAGAGCACAAGCAGCCATCCCAGAACTTGGTTTAAAGGTAAAATGGTGTGTTTGTTTTTTGTTTTGTATCTCCCTGAGAATTTCCCTGCATGACCAATTAACCATATGCACTTGCTGCAGACAAAGTGCCTGGTCCTCAATCAAGACACTTTCCCTGTTTCACGGGTGTCTTTTCTGTCACTCAGTTACACCACATGGTTGTGGGGACTCATATTAGTCCTGAAATCTAGAAGTGTACACATTTACATTTGTGTTTCCTTCCACTTTTAGCCTCATGGCCCCCTTAGCTCTTTCCCCACCACCTTCCCCTGCTCTTTCATTGATCTCTGTATAATTTGTCTCCTCCAAGGCCCATTCTCTCTGCATAGACTCACTTTTTTTGTCACACTCTGGGGCTGTTTTGGACAACTAATTAATACAGTCCCTGTCCCCCAGCTGTGTTCACAACTTCCAAACCAGGTGTAGCTATGAACACCTCAGAGGCTTTGCATCCAGCAACCTGCAACATTATTTTGTATTCTGTCCCCATCCCCAGAAACATCTTCATTCCTGTGTGACCATGCACCCCATGTCTCACTTACCTGGTTAACCCTATGTCCTTGTCTCCCTTGGCTCCTCACCCCAGGTGTGTCCACACCTAGGCATGTCCATGAGTTTTTTCTGGATAGGTAATGAGTTTTTTCCTTTGCTGCATCTACCTTCTCTCTTTTGAACTCTCTCTCCTCCATATCACAGGAGCTCTACCATCTTGTTTCCCTGTCCACCATTTTCTCATGTCCTTATTCTTTTAACCACTTCAATCTAATCCACATTGAGTGTCACTGCCCAAGACCCACCTGTTTCATACCACAGGTTTTCAACTGGATGATAAATCTCACAGCATTAGTTAAGGTGCCTCAGTGAATATATTGTCCTTGCAGGGCTGGAGGGAGTACAGTAACTGAAAGGGCTCCTGTGCTGTGGTCACCCTGTTGGGCTACTGAATTAATATTAGTAATTATTAATTCCAATCTAAATAATTTATAATTAATTAGGAATTAATATTAATAATATTAATTAGTAATATTAATATTTGATTTGATATTACATAAATCTTGGCTCAGATTAGTAATACAGATCCTGCTGATGTCATTGTTAAAGGAGACTTTTATTTCATTCTGTTTGAGGGATATTGTTCTGTTTCTCATTCCTGTCAGTAGTGGAGGTCAATAATGGCAGGGCGTATTTCTTCACAAAGTAGAATATAAATTAACATTCAATTACATAAGTGTATCCAATGAATTTATATTCATTTTGTGCAGATGAATCTGGTCACTTCCAAGGTGAACTACTAGCATCTATACTTTTTCTTCTACTTGTGTTAATATCCTTCCTATGTGTTTTCTCTATTTTCAATTTCTCTGCTTATACCTTCATTCTGGTGTAATTAATTTAAATGAAGAACAGGAAGCAACTAAATTTGGGATAAAACTCTTCCCAGGGAAGGAATCAATAATATGAGACATGCAAAGCTCACGGCCAGCCCTTCATGTGACAGACCTCAGTACTTCCCAACCCCTCCAAGTGATACCCTGTTGGTCTCCCAGGATCATGGATAAGTAAGAGTCTCTCCAAACACTAGAATATCCTCTGAAGACATGTTATGAGGAAAGTTTAGAATTGTTTTTCATAAGTGACACCTGGGGAGAAAGTTTCCAGCAGTGTCCTCAGCCCCCCAGCCTGCACAGCCATTGCTGCTGCTGGCACAGTGGTAATTGCAGGTCCCAGGGGAGGTGAGGTCACAGAGCCACAGACCCATATCTCAGGAGCTGGCCGCCTCCCTGCAGCACACGTCTTGGTCAGAGAGGCCTCTGCACTGAGGTCACCATCCTGGCAGAGAGGAAGAGCCTGGAGAGTGACTCAAGGTAAGTGTGAGAGCAGCATCTGTGGGAAGAGACCCATCAAGAGTCTGGGTAAGTGACCACAGCTGAAAAGGGGACACTCGGTTGAACCCTCCAGAAGCCAGAGCCACACAGTATTAAAATTGTTGATGAAGAATAGCTCTAGGTAGCAAAGATAAATGGGACCTAGCTTAAATGCCAAGCCACCATGGATCCTAGTTTAACTCAATGTGATTCTTACTGACAGGGATTGCTGTGGTTTAGTGCAAGTGAAAATTAAATGTGATTTTCAAGGTGCACAAGGAGGTTGTTTTAAAGTCACTCAGCTGCTCAGTTTCCTTACAGGAAGTCTACACTAAATCTTCATGATTTCTAGGTCCAGTCTTATAGTATCTCTCTGCCTGTGTGTGGAGTAGGAGGAGCTCACAGGAATCTTCTTAATCCTGCTCAGAGAGAGAGTTGATGGTGACTGTTCGAGCAGAACATTTTCTCTGACTCTCAGCATGGTGCAGCCAATGAGGATAGTAATTGTACCAATCCTGAAAGCATCATAATTCAAGGATAGTGAGTCCATTTCTCTGTACTATAGAAAGAAACATGTATGAAAACATGGACAAGAATATTATAGAATTCTATTACCACCTGTAAGAGCTTTATATTTTTAGCATATGGGATATCTTCTGATTGTAGTGAATTCACCATGTGGCATAGGAATCTGATAGTGGAGCAGGGTATGAATGTGCAGGGGACATATAAAATCTCTTCACTGTGTGTTCAGTAAAATGTGAACCTAAATTTTTCTATCTAAAATTTTTGTTAAATATTTGCATTCAAATGAATGCAGAAATTCTAGTATTTCAAGTTTTAAATACTCACACATACCAGTTTTCATGGATGGCTCCTATTGTAATATCATTTACTAATTTTCTTTATTGAAATTTTTTTCATAGGTATTAACTAACTCAATTCTGTATCTTCTTAAGAAGTGAATATTTTGTTTCTACACTATACTCTTTAATCATGTGTTATTTCTTTGTATCCCAAGACTTAGAACTTCACCTGGGAATGTGGCAAAATTCCTGAGATAGGGCCCTAGAGCTTGTGTTCCTAAAAATCCACCATATGAGTCATGGGGAGCTGTCCTGATGTGGAGTCAGTCCTGCCTCCCTGCATGGGACTCACCATGGCACAGGTGCCTGCAGTGCTGAGGTTCCCTCAGTGCATCTGCAGTCATTAAATCAATATCTAAATGTTCCTTCATGAGTGACCTTGCACATAGAATTAATACTTCAGAGAAAATGGGAACATTTTACAATGAATAGTTTAAGACTACCACTATTTTGAAGACAATAGGAATATAGACAAATGGAAGAAAATATGAGCTGGATTGATAGAAGAACCTGCTCACGACCTTTAGGAAAGCTCGATGGTTCTTGCTGGGCTCTCTGTAAACACTCAGCCAGGTTCAAGACCCCTCTGTACACCTGATCAGAGTGTGATCTGGACAGAGACTTAACATCTCTGTGCACAAGTTCTCCTGGTCATCAGGAAACTCATCTCAGCACCTGCCTCATATCATGAAGATGAGCCACATGTGCTTCCTTCACAACAGGTTTTACCCACACTTCATGACTTGACTCTCCATACAAACCCCATTAAAACCTGCTAGTGAAAATAAAGTCTTAGGTAAGTTTCCACAGTGGTAACTCTGGAGTGTGGGCAACACTGGATTTTGGTTGACAAGACATGTGCAGCACAGGTCTCCTGTTTCCCTGCAGGACCCTTTGGCTGGGACAGCAGGGAACTGGCAGGATGGTAGTCAGTGATGTGGCTTTAAGATTTATCTTCTTGTCACAGACTGTGGTTGGAGCTCTGGGTAATTCCTCTCTTCTCCTCCATTCCCTGGTCCTTTACTTCACTGGGGTAAGAGTAAGGAACACAGACTTGATTCTTCAGCACTTGTTTGTGGCCAACTTGTTAACTCTCCTGTGTAGAGGAGTTCCCCAGACACTGGAAGCTTTTGGAATGAAAGGTTTCCTCAGTGATTTTGAATGCAAGCTGTTTTTCTATCTTCACAGGGTGGGCAGGGGGATGTCCTTTGGCAGCACCTGCCACCTGAGTGTCTTCCAGGCCATCAAAATTAGTCCTGAGAATTCAATTTGTTCAGAGATTAAAGTGAAAGTTCCTAAGTACATTGGCTTTGTCATATATTTGAGCTGGATACTGTACTTGTTTATAAATATTATTGTTATTTCATCTATGACTGGAAAAAAGAGCAACAATAATGCCACTAGCCTGAGAGATCTTGGATACTGTTTTGCTGTTGATTCTGATATAATCTTACGATCTCTGCATGCAGCATTGGTAACAGTTCCAGATTTCCTGTGTGTGGGGCTCATGCTCTGGGCCAGCAGCTCCATGGTGCTCATCCTGCACAGGCACCAGCAGAGAATGCAGCACCTTCATAGGTCCAGCTCCCTCAGGTCCTCTCATGAGTCCAGAGCCACCAAAACCATCCTCCTCCTGGTGAGCACCTTTGTGTTTTTTTACACACTTTCCTGCCTCTTTCAGATTTGTGTGACTGTTATTTATAATCCCCACTGGCTCTTGGTAAAGGTTGGTGCAATGGTTGCTGGGTGTTTCCCAGCTCTCTGCCCCTTTCTGCTCATGAGCAGAGACTCCACTGTATGCAGCCACAATCTCTATTGGACAAGGAATAGAAAAACCCTTGATGTCAGGAGGAACGTGTAAATTGTAGGCATTTGCATAATTCTTACATGTTTCTTTATTGTCACCCCCAAATTGTAAGAAGAGTAATACAGTCACATCTCAGGAGAATGAGAGTCAACACACACATATATTCTTTATTATAGTGTGAGCGTGTGTGTGTGTGTGGGTGTGTACCTTAGTATGAGCACATGGAGATCACTAAGATTCATCTTATTCTCCATCCAACAAAATTTCTGAAAAATCAGATGTAACATATAAATTTCACATTTAATATACCAATTACAACAAGAGTAAATTTTTTCAGCATAAAATATGCTTTTATTATTTTCCTGCTATCATGGAATGTAGTTTTTCTTTGTCTACTCCTAAGGTTTTGTCCCAGCTGTGTCTTTTGAAGAAAATATCAAAGTGAACTCTCTCAAACGTTTTTCTTTTCCAATGAAATGAGACATGTTTCATGTAATCTTGGAAATGATGGGAAAAAAAAGTCTACTGATCCTCTTTTTATAAAGCAGTGTATATACAATTTATTGGTTCCTGCACTGATATTTTCATAATGCAATATGTCTTTTTCATAAGCTAATTAGAATTTAATCTTTATTCACTGTCTATCTTGATTCACAACACTGTGTACTAATAAATTTTATTTTATAACTGATTATTGAATTATCAATATGTAACTTTGAGATTTGTATGGATGTATTGACATTTATTTCTAATGACTTTTCCTGAACTGAACACACCTGTGCAAGAAGCTGCTGCATGGTAAAACAATAACTCTTCTTTTCTCTAAGTTCCACAAGAGTGACCAGTATGTGCCTTCTAACAGCATAGATCACTTTCCCATTTTTTCAATTTAAATAAATGAAATCATTCAACATCACTTGTTTTATATAGGACTTTGAAAATTCCATAAGCTTCAAATTTTTATTTCCCATGTTGTTGATGATAGAATCTCATTGAAGGTATTTCAAACAATTCTAGCATTTTTCCTTGATGCACCTGTGCTCTGGTTTGGATGTGAATTACGCACCCACCTCTAAGTTCCATGAGTTAGAAGTTTTGCCCCAGTGTGATGTGTTGGGTGGTACAACCCTTGAGAAGTAGATGAAGTACAAGATGGTTGGTCATGTGGAGGTCACCTTGAAAAAGGTTAAGGATGGAATATATTATTTCCTGTCACAAACCATCTGTGAACTGTGTGTAAACTACGTTGCTCATTGAAGCCTCCTGAGGGGATAAGTCAGGCACTGGGAACTCCCTGGAGCACCCCTCACAGGGATAGACTGCCTGATGCAGGTGAACTTAAACCATAAGCTCTAAATAAGATCCCCACAGCCCCTGAGATGGGTGTGACCTTCCAATGTCAATCAACCTGCTGACTTCAAGACATCAGAAAGCAAGAGTCTGCCCTTGAAACCTTACCCCTGCCTTTGATGGTCCCCCCTTAGATAAACCACCAGAGCCATTTTCTTCTTGTCCAGTTCAAGAACCCAAGTGTACTTGATCTATCAGGGGCTTTGCTTTTGAAAATAAATTCTCTGAGTGTTTATGTGATATTATTTGCTAATAAATTTTAATTTTATTATTTGAGGTCTAAAGATTCATGGTGGCTATTTAGGGTGGCTTGTATTCCTTTGGGCAGACAACACCCCAGTGAGAATTTTGCTCTTTCCCCTGAAAAGTTGAGAACATTGGTTGTTCTACAACAAGTGCCAGTGTCCCCAGTGTCCCCTGCTTCCTGTTCTGCCCAGTGGTCTCTTCTGCACATGCTCCCACCTTTGTGATTTTACCTGCTGTGAGGTCCTCACTAGAGCTGAACAGATGCTGGCACCATGCTTCTGAATGTCCAGAACTGTAGTTCAATAAATTTACTTTTTTAATAAAGTATCTGTGTAGGCATTTGGATATGCAGCAGAAACTGATCAATAAAATATGCTAGTGTCTTTCAGTTTGGAACATCATGATAAGAACTGACGTGGAATGTGCAACATGTTTTTATGGTACTTTCGTGTGTTTCTTCACAACATGTATATATGCGAACATATATTTATATATAAGTATCAATAAATCACACACATTATTCTAATCTATGTTCACATCTACTTGCCTTTAGCATATATTACCAGAGTTTACCAAATATTTATAAGAATTTCAACCCTTTATGAGCTCCTAGTTTTATTTTCATATTTGTGAAGAAGAAAATGCTTTTAGTAGTCTGAACATGAAGGCAACCCAGAGTCATTTTTTAAAATATGCATTTTTTAGCTTCATGTGGACACAATGTCACCACATCTATTTCTGTGTGGTGCCGAGGATTGAACCCAGTGCCTCATGCATGCTAGGCATACACTATACCACTGAGCCACAACCCCTGACCCAACCAAAATCTTACTAGAATAAAATCTGGATAAAGAACGCTGTTATGAAATTTACATTTCTCACATTCAATTGAGAGGAAAATGTTACATGTGAGGACCCTTCTTGGTGTAATAAACTAATTTTTATAGAACTTTTAAAATAGTAAATAGCAATTATCATATTTCTTAAACTGTGCCACACCATAGTTAGAAACTATGCTGGTTTTAGGCAGCAGGATAAACTCTTTGTTGTTAAACATCAAGAACTACATCTCTATTGAGATTGCTTCCTCAGTGCACCATTTCCATTGAGGAGGCCAGTGTTGGCTGTGGGCACCACATAATCAGTACATTTCTCCTGAATTAACACATGCTCCTTGATCAAGTGAGTCTTCTTCCAAGTTCTTTACTCTTAAACAAATACGCTGGTCTTCTCTCCTCAGGAAGACAAATGCGAATTATGGTTGTTATAAACTTTTTAACTCACAATTAAATGTAAGCAATTAATTATTATGAAGAACATCTCTGAAGCCATTCCAAGATTAAAATCAATAAGCTTCTACATAACTCTCAAAAGTAGCTTTCCATTTTCTTATACAACACAATAACACCCGAATTAAAACAGTTGATATATATTTTAGAAATTCTTCTCTCTATATACCACACTTAGCACTCCATAAGGATCAGAGCTCTGTTCTGAAAAAATTCTACATATCAAGCAACTTTGAAGAAGTTTATTTTAGTAGAACTGAATATTTTCTTTTCTTATGTGTCCATGAAGATTAATTTGACCATGTACATACATACATGGTATATATACATATGTATAAATGAGCTAGTTGCCCTAGAATAAGACTAGACTTGAGGGGACAAGTGTGAGGTGCAGCTTGGTCTTCCTAGAACCCACCTCTGTGTCAAGGAGGCAGGTGGAGTGTGCTGCAGATGCCACGAGGCTGTGGAAGATCCTCATCTGTTAACTCCCATCACTGGTCTCCCCAACACAGCTGCACCCACCTCTGCTTCCCTGGAGCACTGGCCTCTACCATCTGACAGAAATGAGATGTGCTTGTGGCATATCCCAGGCTTTTTGCCATCCTCTAGAAAACTCTCTTCTGCACTTGGTTGTTCTATCCATTTGTTCAATCATGAGACCATCTAGAATTCAAAAGTACTCCCTTTTGCAGCTTGTGTTCCTTGCATATTCCTTGAAGGACACATGCACACCTTCACTCCAGCTTCTCTCCACTTCCTGACTGCTGGGACTCCATCTTCATGGCCAGCTGTAAAGGGCACCCTCCACATGTGGCCCTGTGTTGTTTTTTACCATTACAACCTTTGGGTCCAGTGATATGTGCAGGCACATATTATGTACCAGGCCACTGGATTAGGTATTTTTCATTACCTACCCCAGTCTCTGGTGCTTAGCGATTGTAGTAGCCCCATCCAAGTTGGAAAATTTTCAGTCTGTCTCCTGAAAATATTAATATCCTGCTGATAACCTCTCCTAATGTGTCTGCAGACACAATAACACCCAAATTAATGTACATAGAAAAAAAAGTCCCACCACCTCTTAACATTGCCACATTGGACAAATCCTTGTGAGACACACCACATCAAGTGGAAAAGTCATCCATTTTTACAAGGAAGAGAAAGCACTTCCAAAACTCCATGAAAGAGCAGAGTGAGGCATAGGCAGCAGTGAACTCCACCCAGGAAAGAAAGAATGGGAAATTCCTTTGCAGAAAAGCAAATTCAACACCAATCTTGGCAAAGACTAAATCCACTTCATACACGTGGACTTGGTAAACACAGCACATTGGATCTCAGAAGAACAAGGCAGTTCCTGGAAAAATCTAAGGGGGGGAAAACACAGACATCATGACGAGGCAGATCCAGGAGGAACTTTCTTGTGACCACCTGCAAAAATAGAGATCTGAGCTCTACTGAAAAAAAAATGTTCTCTGTGAGATAGGCTTTTGTCCCTGTTGCTTCTTTTTCCCTGTCCTCAGGTCACCTAGTAAACCCTAGGCATCTAGAGCTGCAAGAAGAGTGTTCAGATCAAGATGTGGGAAAGAGGAACAGATGAAGAATATTTGAAAAAAAAAAGGTCCTATGTGACCACAAGTGTTTTTCACATTCTTCTGTGTGGTCTTGAGTTCAATTTTTGTCTGTATTAGTCTATTTGACACCTTTTAATCACTGGACTCATTATATTTGTTAGATGTGCTTGTTATTTGCAGTTTAGTGATAGTCAAGGTGGCCCCTAACTTTGGGAAGACTAGCTCTGCCAGAGCTGGGAATCTCTTAAAGGAAGAAAGTGACTCCACAGAACATGGGATTAATATAAATATTCATCTACCCATGGCTGTGGGTAAAATCCTACCAGATAGGAAATCCTACCAGATAGAACAGTTAAGGAAATCACAGGTATAATATACTGACTATGTTAGAGGTTCTGTATTCTGAATAGGATTTTTACCACATAATTACATGACTAGTGTTCTTCACATGGGGGAATGCATGTGTATTTAAGAGAGACAATGGGTAAGTGAATTGTTCTATTTTAGTCACCATTTTTCTGTATGTTTTGGGGTTATGTTATCTACATTAATATGCACAATAAAATTGATAATTTTCAAAACTTGGGCCAAATATAGAGTACATATAGTTTTCAAAGAGAAAGAGTGACCAGAATGTATGTTAATTATGCTTTTAGTGACTAATCAGTAAAATACATAAAATACAAAGAGATATTACCTCACAAGTGTTGGGATGGGTAATACAAAAAAAGACCAGAGAAAACGAGTATTGACAGGAATATGGGGCAAGTCAACCTTGGGCAGATTATGTGGGAGATCAGGTACCCTGGCACACCCACCATGGAAAAGTACAGGAGGATGCATCTGAAAATGAAGAGTAAAACTCACCTGTGGGGCAGCAATCCGACTCCCTGCTGTGCATCTAAAGGGAAGTATTCATAGTCAACAAGATGTCTGCACCTCAGGTCACTGCAGCACTGTTCATGACAGGAAAGACAGCAGCAAGGTGAGATGTGGTGTCCACCAGAGTGTGCAGGTGTGTAGGTGAGGTGGTGTATCCATTAACATGCAGGGGAATGTACTGAGCCTTCTACCCAGGGAAGTCCTGCCACTGTGCTGACCAATGATCCTGGAGGGCAGCATGGAAATGACAAATAAGAATAATGTTGGAGGTGCTGTAGTATAGCTCAGCTGGTAAAGTGCTTGTCTCAGATGCACAATCCCCAGCACAGTCAAAACAAACAAACAAACAACAAAAAATGAATACCGTTTGATCTCACTCATGTGGCTTCTAAATGAGTAAACTTCACAGAAACAGAGTGGAATGAATATTGTAAAGAGGTGCGTAGTGAGAGACATGGGGAGATGGTTGGAAGTGCACAGAGTTCCATTACCACATAAATGAACTCTGGAATCTACTGTGCAACGTAGAAACTGCACTTAGCAAGACAAGGTTGTGTGCTTTTATTTGCTGAGATATCTTCAATGTCCCCCACACAAGTTAAGTATATCTCATGGTAGGTAGGTAAATTAACTGGCTTGTGGTAATCACTCCACAGGGTCTTCCCATGTCAGCTCCTCATGTTGTACACCACAAATGTACCCAAATTTAGTTGTCAGTCCCACCTCCATAAGCAGGGCTGAGTCTGAGCGCTTGTTACCCTACTGTTCATGGAGGCTTGGCTCCTCACTCTGAGCTGTAGCCACACACTGAACCTCCCCCATCCCTCTCAGCCATGAATCCATTCCACGCCCAACCCCCACACAGCTGTGTTGTGACATATTTAATATCCGGTCCTCAGTGATGTCTCTCCTAGTGGCCTCAGGACAGCCCTTCTGCCTTCCATTCACCCAACAAGACTCACCATCAGAGCTCTTTCTTCTCTTGTATTCTCAACTCCATTTCCTCAGTCTGTCCCCAGGGCCCCTGGGCCCCCCACACCCAAATGTCCAAGGTCAACTCTCAGCCTCCTCAACACCCAATTCAGTCTCCAAAGTGACTGCAGCCAGGGCCATCATCCTCATTAGCTCTTTCCCCACCCCCTTCCCCTGCTCCTTCATTGTTCTCTGTCTAATTTGTCTCCTCCAAGGACCATTCTCTCTGCATAGACTCACTTTTTTGTCACACTCTGGGGCTGTTTTGGACAACTAATTAATGCAGTCCCTGTTCCCCCATCCGTGTTCACAACTTCCCACCACGTGGAGCTATGAACACCTCAGAGGCTTTACCTTCAGCAACCTGCAACATTATTTTGTATTCTGTCCCCATCCCCAGAAGCATCTTCATTTCTGTGTGACCTTGCACCCCATGTCTCACTTACCTGGTTAACCCTATGTCCTTGTGTCCCTTGGCTCCTCACCCCAGGTGTGCCCACACCTAGGCATGTCCATGAGCTTTTTCTGGATAGGGTAATGAGTTTGGGGCTTTTTTGCATCTACCTTCTCTCTTTTGAACTCTCTCTCCTCCATATCACAGGAGCTCTACCATCTTGTTTCCCTGTCCACCCTTTCCTCATTTCCTTACTCTTTTAACCACTTCAGTCTCACTCCCATTGAGTGTCACCGTCCAAAACCCACCTGTTCACAGCACAGGTTTCCACCTGGATGGTAGATCTCACAGCATTAGTTAAGGTGCCTCAGTGCGTACATTGTCCTTGGAGGGCTGGAGGGAGTACAGTAATGAAAGGGCTCCTGTGCTGTGGTCACCCCACGGGGCTACCAAATTAATATTAGTATCCCTTGAATATCTGGTATTTACAGAAATATTTACTCAGAAAAGGCAAACTGATTCTGCTGATGTCATTGTTGAAGGAGAATTACATTCTGTTTGTTTGAGGGATATTGCTCTGTTTCTCCCTCCTGTCAGTAGTGGAGGTCAATAATGGCAGGGCATATATATTCACAAAATAATGATATGAATTAACATTCAATATGTAAACGAGTCCATAAATTTTCCCATGTTTTTTGCAGATAAATCTGGTGGCTTCCAAGGTGATAATAGCATCACGTTCTCTCTTTTTCTTGTACCTGTGTTAATATCCTTTCTATGTGTTTTCTCTCTTTCCATTTCTCTGCTCAAACCTTCAGTCTGGTGCCATTCATTGAAATGAAGAACAGGAAGCAACTAGATTTGGGGTAGAAATCTTCCCAGGGAAGGAAGAAATAATATAAGACATGCAAAGCTCACTGCCAGCCCTTCCTATGACAGACCTCAGTACTTCCCAGCCCCTCCAAGTGACACCCTGTTGGTCTCCCAGGATCATGGCTAAGTAAGAGTCTCTCCAAACACTAGAATATCCTCTGAAGACATGTTATGAGGAAAGTTTAGAATTGTTTTTCATAAGTGACACCTGGGATAAAGTTTCCAGCAGTGTCCTCAGTCCCCCCAGGCTGCACAGCCATTGCTGCTGCTGGCACAGTGGTAATTGCAGGTCCCAGGGGAGGTGAGGTCACAGAGCCACAGACCCATATCTCAGGAGCTGGCCGCCTCCCTGCAGCACACATGTTGGTCAGAGAGGCCTCTGCACTGAGGTCACGAGCCTGGCAGAGAGGAAGAGCCTGGAGAGTGACTCAGGGTGACTCTGAGAGCAGCATCTGTGGGAAGAGACCCATCAAGAGTCTGGGTAAGTGACCACAGCCAAAAAGGGGACACTCAGTTGAGCCCTCCAGAAGCCAGAGCCACACAGTATTAAAATGGTTGATGAAGAATGGCTCTAGGTAGCAAAGATAAATGGGTCTTAGCCTAAATGACAAACCACCATGGATCCTAGTTTAACTCAATGTGATTCTCACTGACGGGGATTGCTGTGGTTTAGTGCAAATGAAAATTAAATGTGATTTTCAAGGTGCACAAGGAGGTTGTTTTAAAGTCACCCAGCTGCTCAGTTTCCCTCACAGGAAGTCTACACTAAATCTTCATGATTTCTAGGTCCAGACGCATAGTATCTCCCTGCCTGTGTGTGGAGTAGGAGGAGCTGACAGGAATCTTCTTAGTCCTGTGCAGAGAGAGAGCTGATGGTGACTGCTCAGGCAGAACATTTTCTCTGACTGTCAGCATGGTGCAGTGAACAGAGAGAGTAATTGTAGCAATCCTGAAAGCCTAAGAATTCAAGGATAATGAGGCCATTTCTCTATATTATGGAAAGGAACATGTTTGGAAATAGTGGACAAGATTATTACAGATTACCAGTATTACCTGTAAGAGCTGTATATTTTTACCATGTCAAAAATCTTCTGATTGTAGTGAATGCCCCATGTGGCATAGGGATCTGATAGTGGAACAGGGTATGAATGTGCAGGAAAGCTCTTCACCATCTGTTCAGAAACATACATGTGAACATACATGTGAACCTAAATTTTTCTACCTAATAAATTAAGTTAAATATATGCATTTATATGAATGCAGAAATTCTAGTATTTGACTTTTAAATGGCAACAAATAAATGGCCACAAATAAATGGCCATAAATACCAGTTTTCATAGATGGCTTCTATTGTAACATCATTCTCTAATCTTACTTCTTTGAAATATTTTTTCTTAGGTATTACTTAACTCATGTTTGTATCTTCTGAAAAAGTGAATATTTTGTTTCTACACATACTCTTTAATCACGCGTTACTTCTTGGTATTCCAAGAGTTAGGACATGGCCTGGGATTGAGGCAAAATTTCTGTGACAGTGGCCACAGAGCTATGTTCCTAACATACAACTACATGAGTCATGGGGTAGCTGTCCTTATGTGCAGCCAGTCCTGCCTCACTGCAGGTCGATGACCATGGGACAGGTGCCTCCAGGGCTAGAGTTCCCTCAGTGCACCTTCAGGTATTTAAATATCTAAATGCTCCTTCATAATTGACCTTGTACATAGAATAACTATTTCCAAAAAATGAAAACATTTTACAATTAAAAGTTGAAAAATAGCAATAGTTTGAAGACAATAGGAATATAGACAAATGGAAGTAAATGTGAGCTGGATTGATAGAAGAACCTGCTCATTACCATTACAGAAGCTTGATGGTTCATGCTATGCTCTTTGTAAACACTCAGCCAGGTTCAAGACCCCTCTGTGCACCTGATCAGAGTATGAATCTGGACAGAGACTTAACATGTGTGTGCACAAGTTCTCCTGGTCATCTCAGCCCCTTTGTCGTGTCATGAAGATTCAAGAATCACCATGTGCTGCCTTCACCAGAAGGATTTATACACATCCTGCCTGAACTAGTCATGAACCTCATTAAAACCTGCTAGTGAAAATAAATCCTTAGGTAAGTTTTTAGAGTGTTAACTCTGAAGTGTGGGCAGTACTGGATCTTGGTTGAAGGAGACGTGCAGCCCAGGCCTCCTGTTTCTCTCCAGGATCCTTTGGCTGGGACAGCAGGGAACTGGCAGGATGGCAACCAGTGATGTGGCTCTAGGAATCATCTTCTTGTCCCAGACTGTGGTTGGAGCTCTGGGCAATTCCTCTCTTCTCCTCCATTACCTGGTCCTTTACTTCACTGGGTGCAGGGTAAGACACACAGACTTGATTCTTCAGCACATGTTTGTGGCCAACTTGTTAGCTCTCCTGTGTAAAGGAGTTCCCCAGACAGTGGCAGCTTTTGGAGTGAAAGATTTCCTCAGTGATTTTGGATGCAAGCTGCTTTTCTATCTTCACAGGGTGGGCAGGGGGGTGTCCATTGGCAGCACCTGCCTCCTGAGTGTCTTCCAGGCCATGAAGATTAGTCCTGAGAATTCCAGTTGTTCAGACCTTAAAGTGAAAGCTCCCAAATACATTGGTTTGTCCGTATTCCTTAGCTGGATTTTGTACCTGCTTATAAGTATTATGATTTTTTCACAAATGACTGGAAAAAGGAGCAACAATAATATCACAAGTATGAAAGATTTTGAATACTGTTCTGGTGTTCATCCTAGCAAAACCTTACAATCACTGTATGCAGCATTGCTAACCTTCCCTGATGTCCTGTGTGTGGGGCTCATGCTCTGGGCCAGCAGCTCCATGGTGCTCATCCTGCACAGGCACAAGCAGAGAATGCAGCATGTTCACAAGACCAGCTCCCCCAGGTCTTCCCCTGAGTCCAGAGCCACCAAAACCATTCTCCTCCTGGTGAGCACCTTTGCATCTTTTTACACACTTTCCTGCATCTTTCAGATTTGTGTAATTTTTATTTATAATCCCCACTGGCTGCTGGTAAAGATGGGTGTAATAGTTGCTGGGAGTTTCCCAACTCTCAGCCCCTTTCTGCTCATGAGCAGGAACTCCAGTGCATCCAGGCCTGATCTCCCTTGGATAAGAAACAGGAAAACCCCCGATGTCAGGGGAATGTGTAAATTGTAGGCTTCGCACAATTCTTATGTTTCTTCATTTGTACTCCCAAATTACAATAATAGTGACACAGTCATATTTCAAAGAATGACAATCAAGACACATTGCTTTTTTATTATAGTGTGTGCATATGTGTACCTGAATATATGCATATGTATAGCACTTATATTTGGCTTTTCTGTACATCCAACAAGATTTTGGGAAAGTAGATGTAACCAATAGAAATTTCAGACTGCATATACCAGTTGCAACAAGAGCAGAAATCTTTACCATAAATCTGCTTTCTTTGTTTTCTTGCTATCCTGGTTTATTAAATTGAGAAAACAAGTGACATGCATTTTTTATTTATCTACATATTATGTTTGTGCCTTAGCTGTGTTTTTTGAAGGAAATATCAGTGAACAGTATCAAATATTTGTCTTTTGCAATGAAATGAGACATATGTTTCATGTAATCTTGGACATGATAGGAAGCAAAAGTCTACCGATGTCCTCTTTATTAAACAACTTATATTGATTTTTTTTTATTTCTGTGCTGTGATTATCACAATGCAATATTTTTTGTCATAAGATAATTAGAATTTATGCTTTATTTACTGTTCACCTTGGTCGTTTAAAACATTGGGTACTAATAAATTTTATTTTACTACTTATTATTGAATTAGTTTTATGTACCTTTGGGATGTTTATATGTATGGGTTGGCATGCATTTGTAATAAAATCTCACAAACTGAATGCACGTGTGCAAGCAGCTGCTACATGGTAAAGAAAGCCCTAGTCTGTATGACTCCTCTTTCCTGTATGTGATCCCAGGAGTGATCAGTATGTGACTTTTAACTGTAGAGATCAGTTTCAATGATTTGCACTTAACATAAATGAAATCATTCAACATAATCTGTTTCATATTTGACTTCAAAAATGCCATATACTTCAAATCTGTATTTTCCCGTGTTGTTGATGATAGACTCTAAATAAAGGAATTTCAAACAATTCTAGCATTTCTCCCTTGATGCACACATGCTGTAGTGTGGATTTGATTTATGTTTCCAACCCAAATTCCATGTATTGGAATTTTTGCCCCAGTGTGATGTGCTGGGTGGTGAAACCTTTGAGAAGTGGGTGCAGTACAAGGTGGTTGGTCATGTGGGGGTTACTAGGAGGGGATTACTGATGGATTATATTAGTTCCCATGAGAACATGGGTTGTCCTACGGCAATTGCAGGTGGCTCCACTGTCTCTTGCTCCCTGTTCTGCTCTGTGGTCTCTTCTGTACATGATTCTACCTTTGTGATTCTATATGCTTTGAGGCCCTCACCAGGACTGAGTTGAGAAGTCAAAGGTGAATCTTATTGATTTGCCACTAAATGTCACCTGATGTGTTTTTTTTTTAAGGGAAATCACATTTTATTAATACATAAATTTCTTTTTTTTAAATCAGGATTACCTATTTTCTTTTTTATGTACTTATTTATTTTTTAGTTCTTGGCAGACACATCATTTTTGTTTGTATGTGGTGCTGAGGATCGAACCCGGGCCACACGCATGCCAGGCCAGGTGAGCGCGCTACCGCTTGAGTCACATTCCCAGCCCAATACATAAATTTTTAAAAACTTCATTAAACATTATTTCTAAATTACTTTTGTAACATTTCTTTCAATTCTCTTTATGCCTCCTCCAGGAATACTACTTTTCCTTTGTGTTTGTTTTTATTGAAATGAAGAGTTTTTCATAATACTTTGAAGTAATAAACTACCTTCCCATCAAATAGACAAGATATGGTGACAGTCTCAATTTTAAAGTTCTTATAATAACTTACTGATATGGGAAACTCATACTTTTAAAAATATATTTACATTATTACTATTCCATAGTAAAATATATGAATGCACTCTATTTATCCTTGTTTCCAACTTTATTGAATATCTATATATCTTTCTAATCTTTGTTAATTTTAACATTTTTGTGAATATTAATAATATCATTAGTCACTATTTTTTTGCTACTAATTAAAATTCTGAAGAAATGTAGGAGGAGCTGTGAAGGATGATATAAATAAACAGAAGAAGGCTTTATGAGCACATCACACAAAATGAACATTTGTATAGAAAGTTTCCAAATACCAAAGAAACAGACTTAAAGAAACTCTAGCAGTAGGAGATTGAACATCAATAATTAGATGTGGTATACTGTGCTTTTCTATAAAAATTTGTAAATATTCAATGGATTGTTTTCATTTGTTAATATAAAATGAACATGAAAAAATTATGAGTATTTCTATTCCTTTGAAAGAAAATTAATTAAATACTTAATAAAATAATGTTTTTTTCTTGCAGATTTTATTATTCTGTATTAATTTTCAGTGTAGATTATGATTGTGTCTTTCAGTGTCTCTTTTGTCATTATGTATTTGTGGTCATTTATGATTTCCTATATGTTGATTCCTATCTAATTTCTTTTGAGAACTGTTTTATGTCTCTATGTCATTGTGTGAAGATTGTTGTTGATATTTTGGTGGTATGCATTAAGTTTTCAAAATAGTTTTGATTTTATGTTCAGTTCTATTCCTATCCAAAACATGGGTGGTCTTTCCATCTTCTGCATTCTACTTCAATTTTTTTCTTCATTGTTTCTTATTTTAATTTTAGAGGTCTTACACATACTTGGTTAGTTTTATACCTAGGTATTCTGATTTTTGTGTTATGGTGAATGGATTCAATTTCCTAATTTCATTTTCAGTAGATTCATTGTTTTTTAATCTTTTATTGATTTTATTTTTTAAAAATAAACAACAGTAGTGGAATGCATTACAATTCTTATTACACATATATAAAGTATGTTTATGCCAATTCATGCATTCATACGTGTACTTTTTTGCATTACAAGTCTTAATACACATATATAACATGATTTTTTATATCTCTGTTTGTATGTAAAGTATGTTGACACCCAATTCAAGTGTTCATACATGTACTTTGTATAATGATGTCCATCACATTCCACCATCCTTGCTAATCCCCTACACCCTGCCTTTCCCTCCCATACCTCTTCCTTATCTAGAATTCATCTAATCGCCCCATACTCTCCTTCCCTACTACACTATGAGTCAGCATCTTACATGAGATAAAACATTCAGCATTTATATATATATATATATATATATATATATATATATATATATATATATCACATTTTTTATCTATTCATCCACTGAAGGGCATCTAGGTTGGTTCTACAGTTTAGATATTGTGAATTGTGCTGCTATAAACAGTGATGTGGCTGTGTTGCTGTAGGATGTTGTTTTTAAGTCCTTTGGGGATAGTTCAAGGAGAGGAATAGCTGGATAAAATGGTGGTTCTATTCCCAGATTTCCAAGGAGTCTCCATACTGCTTTCCATATTGGCTGCACCAATTTGCGGTCCCACTAGCAATGTACAAGTGTTCCTTTTTCTGCACATCCTCGCCAACATTTATTGTTGTTTCTCTTCATAATAGCTGCCCTTCTGACTGAAGTGAGATGATATCTTAAAGTAGTTTTGATTTGCATTTCTCTGATTGCTAGAGATGATGAGCATTTTTTCATATATTTGTTGACTGATTGTATATCTTCTTCTGAGAAGTGTATGTTCAGGTCCTTGGCCCATTTGTTGATTGGGTTCTTTGGTTTTTCTGTGCTTAGCTTTTTGAGTTCTTTGTATACCCTAGAGATTAGTGGGTAAAGCTTTGCTCCCAGGATGTAGGCTCTCTGTTCACTTCATAGATTGTTTCTTTTGCTGAGAAGAAACGTTTTAGTTTGATTCCATCCCATTTATTAATTCTTGGTTTTAATTCTTACACTATAGAAGTCTTATTAAGGAAGTTGGGGCCTAATTCCACATGATGAAGATGAGGGCCTACTTTATCTTCTATTAGATACAGAGTCTCTGGTTTAGTTCCTAGGTGCTTGATCCATTTTGAGTTAAGTTTTGTGCATGAGATAGGGGTTTAATTTCATTCTGTTGCATATGTATTTCCAGTTTTCCCAGTGCCATTTGTTGAAGAGGCTATCTTTCTCCAGTGCATGTTCTTGGCACCTTTGTCTAATATAATTGTAATTTTGTGGGTTAGTCTCTGTGTCCTGTATTCTGTACCATTGGTCTACCAGCCTGTTTGGTGCCAATACCATGCTCTTTTTGTACTATTACTCTGTAATATAGTTTAAGGTCTGCTTTCCTCTTCCTGCTAAGCATTGCTTTACCTATTCTAGGTCTCTTAATTTTCCAGATGAATTTCATGATTGCTTTTTCTATTTATATGAGAAATGTCATTGGGATTTTGGTTGGAATTGCATTAAATCTGTACAATGCTTTTGGTAGTATGGTCATTTGATAATATTAATTCTGCTTATCCAAGAGCAAGGTAGATCTTTTCATGTTCTGAGGTTTTCTTTGATTTCTCTTTAGGGTTCTGTAGTTTTCATTGTATAGATCTTTCACCTTTTTCTTTACATTGATTCCCAAGTATCTTATACATTTCTGGGAAATTTCCCTGTACTTTATTATCATTTAGTGCTTTCCTGCAGTGGGTGCACATTGAGGTCCACAGATTTGATTCTTGGGCAACTTATGGTAGCCAACTCCTTGGTCATTCTTGCTAGAGGAATGCTCCACACGGTGACATGCATGAAGATCTTATCCATTATTTTTCATGGAGTTTTGAAGGGGCCAGTGCCACCTGAAGACATCCAAAGATGAGCTGATTAACCACAAGTGCAGGGAGCACTTGGCTCTGTGTGATAGCAGCAGTTGACATAAATGACAGAGCCCTAGAAGACATTTGCTGATCCTAAACAGCAGTTCGCAGAGCAGAAGCAAGATATCCAGCATATCTGTGTAATCCATATGGTCAACTCCAACTTTCAAGCCTGCAGGAGAGAATAGAACACTTGGAGTTCCTGGAGTGGGTGGAATCCCTCCAGCCAGCCACAGTGACCTGCTGAGCAGGATGATCTGGACCTCTGGGCTGCATGCCAGGATTTGGATCAATCAGCCCTTGGTGGAGTGTGTCATTCTGTCCTCTATTGTCAATGGGCTAAATATATCCAGGAACATGCTGGTCCCAGGGTCTGGCCAAACTAGAGACTGGCCATATTAACTGGCCCTACTGTGAGGACTACATGGCCACATGCATCCCTGGTAAGCAGGCTGTGGTCCTGATGGCCTGAGAGAACGAGCCTCTGGGTGTTGACATGCTGCAGGGGCCAGGGCTTGTCAAGTTGCATGATGCAGAGGAGATACAGAAGAGTGGGACCAGCTACCAGGAAGGGAGGAACACTGGAAAAGCCCCATCCCTCAGACAGCTGGGTCCTAAGTTCCCCCATTACCCTTAAAGTCTTGGCTGAGCCTGGGCCACTCTTCTCCCTGCTGTTCTAGCACTGAAGGGCCCCCAAACCCTTCACTCAGCTTTTCAAGGAAGAAACCCAGATTCTTGCTTTTTGCAATATTTCTTTCCCTAGAATTTCTGTAATTTTCATCTGTGTGGGACAGTTACCACTTTTATGTTTTCCTGCCCAGGGTCCCTGGGTCCAGGTGTTTTCACAGGACACAAATAGATTCTTCCCCTAGAGGATCAGTATTAAATGAGCACTCTCTTATCTTCCCTCTCCTCCAAAACATGGAACCAGAGCAGGAGCTCTATCCTCTTGTTTCCCTGTCCACCCTTTCCTCATGTCCTTATTCTTTTAACCACTTCAGTCTCACTCCCACTTAGTGTCGCTGCACAAAACCCACCTGTGCTCATGCCACAGGTATTCATCTGGATGGTCAGTCTCACAGCATTTTGGTCAATCTCACAGCATTTGTTAAGGTATCTAAGTTTAAGTATTATCCTTGCAGGTTTGGAGGGATTACAATAATTGAAAGAGCTCCTGTGCTGTGGTCATCCCTTGGGGCTACTGAATTAATATTGGTATTTATTAAGACTAATATAAGTAGTTTATAATTAATTAGAAATCAATATTACTAAATTAATTAATAATGTAAAAATTATATTTGATATTTACAGAAATGTCGTCCCAGCCAAGTCAGAAAATCTTGTTGATGTCATTGTTGAAGGAGACTTTTATTATATTCTGTTTGTTTGATGAATATTGCTCTGTTTCTCCCTCCTGTCAGTAGTGGAGGTCAGTATTGGCAGGGGATGTTTATTCACAAATTATGATATAAATTAACATTCTATTATGTAAATGAGTCCAATGAATTCACTCATATTTGTGAGATGAATTTGGTGACTTCCAAGGTGATACTAGCATCCATTCTTTCTTTTCTTTGTACCTGTGTTAATATCCTTCCTATGTGTTTTCCTTCTTTCCATTTCTCTGCTCATACCTTCAATCTGGTGCCATTCATTGTAATGAAGAACAGGAAGCAACTAGATTTGGGTAGAAATATTCCCAGGGAAGGAAGAAATAATATGAGACATGCAAAGCTCACTGCCAGCCCTTCCTATGACAGACCTCAGTACTTCCCAACCCCTCCAAGTGACATCCTGTTGGTCTCCCAGGATCATGGCTAAGTAAGAGTCTCTCCAAACACTAGAATATCCTCTGAAGACATGTTATGAAGAAAGTTTAGAATTGTTGTTCATAAGTGACACCTGGGGAGGAAGTTTCCAGCAGTGCCCTCAGCCCCCCAGCCTGCACAGCCATTGCTGCTGCTGGCACAGTGGTAATTGCAGGTCCCAGGGGAGGTGAGGTCACAGAGCCACAGACCCATATCTCAGGAGCTGGCCGCCTCCCTGCAGCACACGTGTTGGTCAGAGAGGCCTCTGCACTGAGGTCACGAGCCTGGCAGAGAGGAAGAGCCTGGAGAGTGACTCAGGGTGACTCTGAGAGCAGCATCTGTGGGAAGAGACCCATCAAGAGTCTGGGTAAGTGACCACAGCTGAAAAGGGGACACTTGATTGAACCCTCCAGATGCCAGAGTCACACAGTATTAAAATGGTTGATGAAGAATAGCTCTAGGTAGCAAAGATAAATGGGACCTAGCTTAAATGCCAAGCCACCATGGATCCTAGTTTAACTCAATGTGATTCTTACTGACGGGGATTGCTGTGGTTTAGTCCAAGTGAAAATTAAATGTGATTTTCAAGGTGCACAAGGAGGTTGTTTTAAAGTCACCCAGCTGCTCAGTTTCCCTCACAGGAAGTCTACACTAAATCTTCATGATTTCTAGGTCCAGACGCATAGTATCCCCCTGCCTGTGTGTGGAGTAGGAGGAGCTGACAGGAATCTTCATAGTCCTGTGCAGAGAGAGAGCTGATGGTGACTGCTCAGGCAGAACATTTTCTCTGACTCTCAGCATGGTACAGCCAACAGAGAGAGTAATTGTAGAAATCAAGAAAGCCTAAGAATTCAAAGACAATGAACCCATTTCTCTATATTGTGAAAAGGAAATAATGGATGGGATTACTACAGATTTCTAGTACTACCTGTAAGAGCTTCATATTTTTTTCATGTGGGATATCTTCTCATTGTAGTGAATGTACTGTGGCAAACGAATCTGATAGTGGAGCAGGGTATAAATGTGCAGGAAAGCTCTTCACCATCTATTCAGTAACATGTGAACCTAAATTGTTCTACCTAATAAATTAAGTTAAATATATGCATTTATATGAATGCAGAAATTATAGTATTTGACTTTTAAATGGCCACAAATACCAGTTTTCATAGATGGCTTCCATTGTAACATCATTCACGAATCTTACTTCTTTGAAATATTTTTTCTTAGGTATTACTTAGCTCATGTTTGTATCTTCTGAAAAAGTGAATATTTTGTTTCTACACATACTCTTTAATCACCTGTTACTTCTTGGTATTCCAAGAGTTAGGACATGGCCTGGGATTGAGGCAAAATTTCTGTGACAGTGGCCACAGAGCTATGTTCCTAACATACAACTACATGAGTCATGGGGTAGCTGTCCTTATGTGCAGCCAGTCCTGCCTCACTGCAGGTCAATGACCATGGGACAGGTGCCTGCAGGGCTAGAGTTTCTTCAGTGCACCTTCAGGTATTTAAATATCTAAATGTTCCTTCATAATTGACCTTGTACATAAAATAACTATTTCCAAAAAATGAAAACATTTTACAATTAAAAGTTGAAAAATAGCAATAGTTTGAAGACAATAGGAATATAGACAAATGGAAGTAAATGTGAGCTGGATTGATAGAAGAACTTGCTCATTACCATTACAGAAGCCTGATGGTTCATGCTATGCTCTTTGTAAACACTCAGCCAGGTTCAAGACCCCTCTGTGCACCTGATCAGAGTATGAATCTGGACAGAGACTTAACATGTGTGTGCACAAGTTCTCCTGGTCATCTCAGCCCCTTAGTCGTGTCATGAAGATTCAAGAATCACCATGTGCTGCCTTCACCAGAAGGATTTATACACATCCTGCCTGAACTAGTCATGAACCTCATTAAAACCTGCTAGTGAAAATAAATCCTTAGGTAAGTTTTTAGAGTGTTAACTCTGGAATGTGGGTAGTACTGGATCTTGGTTGAAGGAGACGTGCAGCCCAGGCCTCCTGTTTCTCTCCAGGATCCTTTGGCTGGGACAGCAGGGAACTGGCAGGATGGCAACCAGTGATGTGGCTCTAGGAATCATCTTCTTGTCCCAGACTGTGGTTGGAGCTCTGGGCAATTTCTCTCTTGTCCTCCATTACCTGGTCCTTTACTTCACTGGATGCAGGGTAAGACACACAGACTTGATTCTTCAGCACTTGATTGTGGCCAACTTGTTAGCTCTCCTGTGTAGAGGAATTCCCCAGACAGTGGCAGCTTTTGGAGTGAAAGATTTCCTCAGTTATTTTGGATGCAAGCTGCTTTTCTATCTTCATAGAGTGGGCAGGGGTGTGTCCATTGGCAGCACCTGCCTCCTGAGTGTCTTCCAGGCCATGAAGATTAGTCCTGAGAATTCCAGCTATTCAGAGCTTAAAGTGAAAGTTCCCAAATACATTGGTTTCTCCATATTCCTGAGCTGGATTTTGTACCTGCTTGTAAGTATTATGATTTTTTCACAAATGACTGGAAAAAGGAGCAACAATAATATCACAAGTATGAAAGATTTTGAATACTGTTCTGGTGTTCATCCTAGCAAAACCTTACAATCACTGTATGCAGCATTGCTAACCTTCCCTGATGTCCTGTGTGTGGGGCTCATGCTCTGGGCCAGCAGCTCCATGGTGCTCATCCTGCACAGGCACAAGCAGAGAATGCCGCATGTTCACAAGACCAGCTCCCCCAGGTCTTCCCCTGAGTCCAGAGCCACCAAAACCATTCTCCTCCTGGTGAGCACCTTTGCATCTTTTTACACACTTTCCTGCATCTTTCAGATTTGTGTAATTTTTATTTATAATCCCCACTGGCTGCTGGTAAAGATGGGTGTAATAGTTGCTGGGAGTTTCCCAACTCTCGGCCCCTTTCTGCTCATGAGCAGGAACTCCAGTGCATCCAGGCTTGGTCTCCCTTGGATAAGAAACAGGAAAACCCCCGATGTCAGGGGAATGTGTAAATTGTAGGCTTCGCACAATTCTTATGTTTCTACATTTGTACTCCCAAATTACAATAATAGTGACACAGTCATATCTCAAAGAATGACAATCAAGACACATTGCTTTTTTATTATAGTGTGTGCATAGGTGTACCTGAATATAGCACTTATATTTGGCTTTTCTGTACATCCAACAAGATTTTGGGAAAGTAGATGTAACCAATAGAAATTTCAGACTGCATATACCAGTTGCAACAAGAGCAAAATTCTTTAGCATAAATCTGCTTTCTTTGTTTTCTTGCTATCCTGGTTTATTAAATTGAGAAAACCAGTGACATGCATTTTTTATTTAGGTACACATTATGTTTATGTCTTAGCTGTGTTTTTTGAAGGAGATATCAGTGAACAGTATCAAATATTTGTCTTTTGCAATGAAATGACACATATGTTTCATGTAATCTTGGACATGATAGGAAGCAAAAGTCTACTGATATCCTCTTTATTAAACAACTTATATTGATTTTTTTATTTCTGTGCTGTGATTATCACAATGCAATATTTTTTTGTCATAAGATAATTAGAATTTACACTTTATTTACTGTTCGCCTTGGTCATTTAAAACATTGGATACTAATAAATTTTATTTTACTACTTATTATTGAATTAGTTTTATGTACCTTTGGAATGTTTATATGTATGGGTTGGCATGCATTTGTAATAAAATCTCACAAACTGAATGCACGTGTGCAAGCAGCTGCTACATGGTAAAGAAAGCCCTAGTCTGTATGACTCCTCTTTCCTGTATGTGATCCCAGGAGTGATCAGTATGTGACTTTTAACTGTAGAGATCAGTTTCAATGATTTGCACTTAACATAAATGAAATCATTCAACATAATCTGTTTCATATTTGACTTCAAAAATGCCATATACTTCAAATCTGTATTTTCCCGTGTTGTTGATGATAGACTCTAAATAAAGGAATTTCAAACAATTCTAGCATTTCTCCCTTGATGCACACATGCTGTAGTGTGGATTTGATTTATGCTTCCAACCCAAATTCCATGTATTGGAATTTTTGCCCCAGTGTGATGTGCTGGGTGGTGAAACCTTTGAGAAGTGGGTTCAGTACAAGGTGGTTGGTCATGTGGGGGTCACTAGGAGGGGATTACTGATGGATTATATTAGTTCCCATGAGAACATGGGTTGTCCTACAGCAATTGCAGGTGGCTCCACTGTCTCTTGCTCCCTGTTCTGCTCTGTGGTCTCTTCTGTACATGATTCTACCTTTGTGATTCCATCTGCTGTGAGGCCGTCACCAGGACTGAGCAGATGCTGGCACCATGCTCCTGAGTCTCCAGAAATGTAGTTCAGTAAATATCCTTTCTTTATAAGGTGTTTGTGTAGGCATTTGGATAGGCAGCAGAAACTGATCAGTACAACACATTGGAGCATCATGATCAGCACTGACATGTGGGATGTGCAACATGTTTTCATGATACTTTCATGTGTGTCTTCACACACGTGTATTCATGAACATATATTTATGTCTAAGTATCTAGAAATCACACACATTTTTCTGATCATAGAATTACATACACTTGTCTTTAGCATGTATTACCAGAGTTCACCAAATATTTCTATGAATTTGAACCCATTAGGTGTGCCTATATTTATTTTTATATTTTGATTAAGAAAATGATTTTATTAATCTGAATATGGAAAAAAACCAAAATCTTTTTAGAAATAAACCTGAATAAATAATGCTCTTATAAAATTTACATTTCTCACATTTAATTGAGAGAAATATTTTACATATGAGTATTCTTCTTTTTGTAATGGACTAATTTCTATGGAACTTTAAAAATAGAAGATAGCAATTGGCATATGTTCGTAGACTGTGCTACAACATAGTTAGAATCTCTGCTGATCAGAAGCAGCAGGATAAGGTCTGATTTGTTAAACATCAAGAACTACATTTCTAAAGAGACTGCTACCTCAGCGCACCATTTTTATTGATGTGGCCAGTGTTGGCTGTGGGTGCCACATAATCAGCACATTTCTCCTGAAGTATCAGATACTCATGGATCAACTGAGTTTTGTTCCAAATTCTTCACACTTTCCAAAAAGAAATACACTGGTCTTCTCTCCCCAGGGAGGCAAATGTGAAATGCAGCTGTTGTAAACCTTTTAACTCACAATTAAATGTAGGCAATGAATTATTATTAGAAACATCTCTAAAGTCATTTTGGCATGAAAAACAATAGGCTTTTTCATAACTCTCCAAAGTAGTTTTCCATTTTTAAATAAAACCTGATAAATAAAATATTTGGCATGTATTTTATCAATTCTTCTCTGTATGCTACACTTATCCTCAATAAGGTTTAAAACTTAATTCATGAAGAAATTCCACATATCAAGCATTTTTGAAGAAGTTTTGTTTTCACAGAACTGAATTTTTGCTTTGCTTATATATCCAAGAAGATTAATTTGAGCATGTACATACATACAAAGGATACATACATATGAGTAGGTGAGCTAGTTACACCTAGAATAAAACTAGACCCAAGGGAAAAAGTGTGAGGTGCAGTTACATCTTCCTAGAACCCTCCTCTCTGTTGAGGATGCAGGTAGAGTGTGCAGCAGAAGCCACGAGTCTGTGAAAGCGTCCTCATATGTTAACTCCCATCATCATATGTTAACATCCCATCCTCATCTGTTAACATCCCATCACTGGTCTCCCCAACACAGCTGCATTCACATCTGCTTCCCTGCAGCACTGGCCTCTACCATCTCTCAGAAATGAGATGTGCTTGTTGGCATATCCAGTGCTTTTTGCAATGCTCTGGATAACTACTTCTCCAAACTGGTGTTCAATCGTTTGTGTTCAGTAAAATGACCATCCAGAATTCAAAAAATACCTCCTTCTGCACTTGTTTGCATGTCATACTCCTTGAAGGGCACATGTACACCTTCATTTCAGTTTCTCTCCACTTCCTGAATGCTGGGACTCCATCTTCATGCACAGCTGTAAAAGAAACGCTCCACATGTGGCCCTGTGGTTCTTTTATCTTTGCAACATTTTGGTCCAGTGATATGTGCAGGCACACATTATCTACCAGGTCAGTGGATCATATATTATTGGTTACCTACCCCACTTTCACATGGTGTAGTGATTGTAAGAGCCTCATCCTAATAGGAATTTTTTCAGCCTGCTTCCTGAAAATATTAACATCCTCCTGGTAACCTGTACTAATGTGTCTACAAATATCTTTAACTTCTTCTTTGGTTAAGAAAATAAAATGTCTGGAAGGCATTGGGAATCCCTGCTGTGTGGAGGGTGGAGCAGTGTGCTAATGTCATGTCTCAAAGGTGGGTGCATGTGCTGTTTTTGCTGCATTCTGTTCTCTCCTGGATATTTAGGCTAATTGAGAGCCTTCAGTGACAGGGATTTTGTCAAATTTTGGAACAGAATCCAGTTTTGGTTACTGGAGAGAGAAACAAGACTGAAACCAAAGAATATCAAGAAGTTTGGAGATCCATGAAAAAAGATGTGCCCCAAAGTGTCCAGATCCTCAAACTACATCAAGAGATGTCTAGAGGAGATATAAAACCATCCAAAGTAAATGACTCTTATTGGAACAGGGCCATGCAGCCTCCACCATGAATGCTGGTTTCCCTCATTCTGGGTTACACATGTATTTAAGTGAAACTTGCCCATGAGCCCATGTCAGAGGGCACTGTAGACTTGTCCCACTACAACAAACGGGCCACAGACAGAGGCTTTGGAGAGCTCCCTGCCTTATCCCCAGGTTGTGCTTGTGGACCCATGAACCCTCCTGGGTGCTGCGTGTCCAAGGATAAGTCACAAGGAGAGAAGAGTTTGGGTGCCTGTGCCATGAAGCTGTAGGTTTCAAAAATACGGAAGAATGTAGCCCATCCCAGGTGGAGAGATGACCCCAGGAGACTGAAGTCAGGAGAGCCTGAAGGCTGGATGTGGAACTGGGAATCTTCCAGAGGAAAGAGTCTCTGAATCTCACACAGGGATAGGAGACAACATGACAAATCCCCAGAAGCTCAGTTCCCTGAAGAGAGAAGAGTTTATCTCATGGTTCTGGAAGATCATGAATATGGCACCAATATCATCTCAGTTCCTGTGAGTCTCCTGGTCTATGTCACAAGATGCTGGATGATATTAGGGGAAGAATGTTGTGAGAGGAAGGGGTGACGTGGTGAGGTGTATTCTAAATGTCTATTAGGTCAATTGGGTTTAAAATATTATTTACATTGGTAATATCTTTGTTGATTTTATCTTTGGATGACCTATCTATTGGTGATAAAAGTGTGTTCACATCACTAGGTATTATTTTATTGCAGTCTATCTGGGATTTAATGTCAAGAATTATTTCTTTTAACGTGTCCTGACATTTGGGGTATGTATATTTAGTACAATTATTTCTTCTGGTTGAATTGTTCCCTTTACCAGAATGTACTGTCCTTCTGTGGTTAAGTTTTGCTTGAAATCCTCTTTGTTCACATGTGAGAACAGCTAGCTCCTCCTGAGTGTTTTCAGATTCCATTTGTGTGATATGTAAATGTCCTTTTACAAACTTCAGCCTTTGGGCATCTTTGCCTCTGTGATCAGTTTCTTGCCAACAGCATCCAGTTGGATCTTGTATTTTGACTTATTCTGCTAATCTATGTCTTTTAATTGGGGAGTAGAGGCCATTTATTTGCAGAGTAGTGTGAATATAAGTTTGCACTTTCCTGACATTTTTGTTTATTTGCCATATTTTATTTGGTTTTGATTTTCATTTAGTTGTTTACTCTTATAGTGGGCCTCAACCTCTTGGGACCTTTTTTTTTTTGTTCTAGGATTTCTCTGTATGCAGCATATCTTTGAATATTCTTCATAATTCTTGCTTTGTTGTTATGATTTCTTTTAATATATCTGCATCATGCAATGTTTTAATTTCTCCACTAATTTTGAAAAACATTTTTTTTGGATATAGCAATTTTGCAGGAAATTATTCTTTTTTGAGCTTAGAATATGTCATTGTAGTCTTTCCTTGATACTGGTGTCTGAGTTGAGAAGTCAAAGGTGAATCTTATTGATTTGCCACTAAATGTCACCTGATGTGTTTTTTTCTTGCAGATTTTATTATTCTGTATTAATTTTCAGTGTAGATTATGACTGTGTCTTTCAGTGTCTCTTTTGTCATTATGTATTTGTGGTCATTTATGATTTCCTATATGTTGATTCCTATCTAATTTCTTTTGAGAACTGTTTTATGTCTCTATGTCATTGTGTGAAGATTGTTGTTGATATTTTGGTGGTATGCATTAAGTTTTCAAAATAGTTTTGATTTTATGCTCAGTTCTATTCCTATCCAAAACATGGGTGGTCTTTCCATCTTCTACATTCTACTTCAATTTTTTTCTTCATTGTTTCTTATTTTAATTTTAGAGGTCTTACACATACTTGGTTAGTTTTATACCTAGGTATTCTGAATTTTGTGTTATTGTGAATGGATTCAATTTCCTAATTTCATTTTCAGTAGATTCATTGTTTTTTAATCTTTTATTGATTTTATTTTTTTAAAATAAACAACAGTAGTGGAATGCATTACAATTCTTATTACACATATAGAGCACAATTTTTCATATCTCTGTATATAAAGTATGTTTATGCCAATTCATGCATTCATACGTGTACTTTTTTGCATTACAAGTCTTAATACACATATATAACACAATTTTTTATATCTCTGTTTGTATATAAAGTATGTTGACACCCAATTCAAGTGTTCATACATGTACTTTGTATAATGATGTCCATCACATTCCACCATCCTTGCTAATCCCCTACCCCCTGCCTTTCCCTCCCATACCTCCTCCTTATCTAGAATTCATCTAATCGTCCCATACTCTCCTTCCCTACCACACTATGAGTCAGCATCTTACATGAGACAAAACATTCAGCATTTTTTTGTGTGTGTATTTGGCTAACTTCACTTAGAATTATCTTCTCCAACTGAATCCATTTACCTGCAAATGCCACAATTTGGTTCTTATTTAATGCTTAGTAAAAATCCATTGTGTGTGTATGTATATGTATGTATGTATGTGTGTGTGTGTGTATATATATATATACACATACATATCACTTTTTTTTATCTATTCATCCACTGAAGAGCATCTAGGTTGGTTCCACAGTTTAGATATTGTGAATTGTGCTGCTATAAACAGTGATGTGACTGTGTTCCTGTAGTATGTTGTTTTTAAGTCCTTTGGGGATATTCAAGGAGAGAAATAGCTGGGTAAAATGGTGGTTTCATTTCCAGATTTCCAAGGAGTCACCATACTGCTTTCCATATTGGCTGCACCAATTTGCGGTCCCACCAGCAATGTACAAGTTCCTTTTTCTCCATATCCTCACCAACATTTATTGTTGTTTGCCTTCATAATAGCTGCCCTTCTGACTGAAGTGAGATGATATCTTAAAGTAGTTTTGATTTGCATTTCTCTGATTGCTAGAGATGATGAGCATTTTTTCATATATTTGTTGACTGATTGTATATCTTCTTCTGAGAAGTGTATGTTCAGGTCCTTGGCCCATTTGTTGATTGGGTTCTTTGGTTTTTCTGTGCTTAGCTTTTTGAGTTCTTTGTATAACCTAGAGATTAGTGGGTAAAGATTTGCTCCTAGGATGTGGGCTCTCTGTTCACTTCATAGATTGTTTCTTTTGCTGAGAAGAAACGTTTTAGTTTGATTTCATCCCATTTATTGATTCTTGGTTTTAATTCTTACACTATAGAAGTCTTATTAAGGAAGTTGGGGCCTAATTCCACATGATGAAGATGAGGGCCTACTTTATCTTCTATTAGATACAGAGTCTCTGGTTTATTCCTAGGTGCTTGATCCATTTTGAGTTAAGTTTTGTGCATGAGATAGGGGTTTAATTTCATTCTGTTGCATATGTATTTCCAGTTTTCCCAGCACCATTTGTTGAAGAGGCTATCTTTCTCCAGTGCATGTTCTTGGAACCTTTGTCTAACATAAGATAATTGTAATTTTGTGGGTTAATCTCTGTGTCCTCTATTCTGTACCATTGGTCTACCAGCCTGTTTGGTGCCAATACCATGCTCTTTTTGTACTATTACTCTGTAATATAGTTTAAGGTCTGCTTCCCTCTTCCTGCTAAGCATTGCTTTACCTATTCTGGGTCTCTTAATTTTCCAGATGAATTTCATGATTGCTTTTTCTATTTATATGAGAAATGTCATTGGGATTTTGGTTGGAATTGCATTAAATCTGAACAATGCTTTTGGTAGTATGGTCATTTGATAATATTAATTCTGCTTATCCAAGAGCAAGGTAGATCTTTTCATATTCTAAGGTCTTCTTTGATTTCTCTCTTTAGGGTTCTATAGTTTTCATTGTATAGATCTTTCACCTTTTTCTTTACATTGATTCCCAAGTATCTTATACATTTCTGGGAAATTTCCCTGTACTTTATTATCATTTAGTGCTTTCCTGCAGTGGGTGCACATTGAGGTCGACAGATTTGATTCTTGGGCAACTTATGGTAGCCAACTCCTTGGTCATTCTTGCTAGAGGAATGCTCCACACAGTGACATGCATGAAGATCTTATCCATTATATTTCATGGAGTTTTGAAGGGGCCAGTGCCACCTGAAGACATCCAAAGATGAGCTGATTAACCACAAGTGCAGGGAGCACTTGGCTCTTTGGTACAGCAGCAGTTGACATAAAAGGCAGAGTTCTAGAAGACATCAGCTGATCATAAACAACAGCTATCAGAGCAGATGCGAGATATCCAGCAAATGTGTGTAATCCATATGGTCAATTCCAACTTTCAAACCTGCAGGAGAGAATAGAACACTTGGAGTTCCTGGAGTGGGTGGAATCCCTCCAGCCAGCCACAGTGACCTGCTGAGCAGGATGATCTGGACCTCTGGGCTGCATGCCAGGATTTTGATCAATCAGCCCTTGGTGGAATGTGTCTGTCTGGCCTCTATTGTCAATGGGCTAAATATATCCAGGAACATGCTGGTCCCAGGGTCTGGCCAAACTAGAGACTGGCCATATTAACTGGCCCTACTGTGAGGACTACATGGCCACATGCATCCCTGGTAAGCAGGCTGTGGTCCTGATGGCCTGAGAGAACGAGCCTCTGGGTGTTGACATGCTGCAGGGGCCAGGGCTTGTCAAGTTGCATGATGCAGAGGAGATACAGAAGAGTGGGACCAGCTACCAGGAAGGGAGGAACACTGGAAAAGCCCCATCCCTCAGACAGCTGGGTCCTAAGTTCCCCCATTACCCTTAAAGTCTTGGCTGAGCCTGGGCCACTCTTCTCCCTGCTGTTCTAGCACTGAAGGGCCCCCAAACCCTTCACTCAGCTTTTCAAGGAAGAAACCCAGATTCTTGCTTTTTGCAATATTTCTTTCCCTAGAATTTCTGTAATTTTCATCTGTGTGGGACAGTTACCACTTTTATGTTTTCCTGCCCAGGGTCCCTGGGTCCAGGTGTTTTCACAGGACACAAATAGATTCTTCCCCTAGAGGATCAGTATTAAATGAGCACTCTCTTATCTTCCCTCTCCTCCAAAACATGGAACCAGAGCAGGAGCTCTATCCTCTTGTTTCCCTGTCCACCCTTTCCTCATGTCCTTATTCTTTTAACCACTTCAGTCTCACTCCCACTTAGTGTCGCTGCACAAAACCCACCTGTGCTCATGCCACAGGTATTCACCTGGATGGTCAGTCTCACAGCATTTTGGTCAATCTCACAGCATTTGTTAAGGTATCTAAGTTTAAGTATTATCCTTGCAGGTTTGGAGGGATTACAATAATTGAAAGAGCTCCTGTGCTGTGGTCATCCCTTGGGGCTACTGAATTAATATTGGTATTTATTAAGACTAATATAAGTAGTTTATAATTAATTAGAAATCAATATTACTAAATTAATTAATAATGTAAATATTATATTTGATATTTACAGAAATGTTGTCTCAGACAAGTCAGAAAATCTTGTTGATGTCATTGTTGAAAGAGACTTTTATTATATTCTGTTTGTTTGATGAATATTGCTCTGTTTCTCCCTCCTGTCAGTAGTGGAGGTCAGTATTGGCAGGGGATGTTTATTCACAAATTATGATATAAATTAACATTCTATTATGTAAATGAGTCCAATGAATTCACTCATATTTGTGAGATGAATTTGGTGACTTCCAAGGTGATACTAGCATCCATTCTTTCTTTTCTTTGTACCTGTGTTAATATCCTTCCTATGTGTTTTCCTTCTTTCCATTTCTCTGCTCATACCTTCAATCTGGTGCCATTCATTGTAATGAAGAACAGGAAGCAACTAGATTTGGGGTAGAAAGCTTCCCAGGGAAGGAAGAAATAAAACAAGACATGCAAAGCTCACTGCCAGCCCTTCAAATGACAGACCTCAGTACTTCCCAGCCCCTCCAAGTGACACCCTGTTGGTCTCCCAGGATCATGGCTAAGTAAGAGTCTCTCCAAACACTAGAATATCCTCTGAAGACATGTTATGAAGAAAGTTTAGAATTGTTGTTCATAAGTGACACCTGGGGAGAAAGTTTCCAGCAGTGTCCTCAGCCCCCCACCCTGCACAGCCATTGCTGCTGCTGGCACAGTGGTAATTGCAGGTCCCAGGGGAGGTGAGGTCACAGAGCCACAGACCCATATCTCAGGAGCTGGCCGCCTCCCTGCAGCACACGTCTTGTTCAGAGAGGCCTCTGCACTGAGGTTACCATCCTGGCAGAGAGGAAGAGCCTGGAGAGTGACTCAGGGTGACTCTGAGAGCAGCATCTGTGGGAAGAGACCCATCAAGAGTCTAGGTGAGTGATCACAGCTGATCACACTCAAATGAACCCTCCATAAGCCAGGGCCACACAAGTATTAAAATGGATGATGAAGAATGGCTCCAGGTAGCAAAGATATATGGGTCCTATCCTAAATGCCAAACCACCATGGATCCTAGTTTAACTCAATGCGATTCTTACTGACGGGGATTGCTGTGATTTAGTGCAAATGAAAATTAAATGTGATTTTCAAGGTGCACAAGGAGGTTGTTTTAAAGTCACCCAGCTGCTCAGTTTCCCTCACAGGAAGTCTACACTAAATCTTCACGATTTCTATGTCCAGACTCATAGTATCCCCCTGCCTGTGTGTGGAGTAGGAGGAGCTCACAGGAATCTTCTTAGTCCTGTGCAGAGAGAGAGCTGATGGTGACTGCTCAGGTAGAACATTTTCTCTGACTCTCAGCATAGTGCAGCCAACAGAGAGTGTAATTGTAGAAATCAAGAAAGCCTAAGAATTCAAAGACAATGAACCCATTTCTCTATATTGTGAAAAGGAAATAATGGATGGGATTACTACAGATTTCTAGTACTACCTGTAAGAGCTTTATATTTTTTTCATGTGGGATATCTTCTCATTGTAGTGAATGTACTGTGGCATACAAATCTGATAGTGGAGCAGGGTATAAATGTGCAGGAAAGCTCTTCACCATCTGTTCAGTAACATGTGAACCTAAATTTTTCTACCTAATAAATTATGTTAAATATATGCATTTATATGAATGCAGAAATTCTTGTATTTTACTTTTAAATGGCCACAAATACCAGTTTTCATAGATGGCTTCCATTGTAACATCATTCACGAATCTTACTTCTTTGAAATATTTTTTCTTAGGTATTACTTAGCTCATGTTTGTATCTTCTGAAAAAGTGAATATTTTGTTTCTACACATACTCTTTAATCACCTGTTACTTCTTGGTATTCCAAGAGTTAGGACATGGCCTGGGATTGAGGCAAAATTTCTGTGACAGTGGCCACAGAGCTATGTTCCTAACATACAACTACATGAGTCATGGGGTAGCTGTCCTTATGTGCAGCCAGTCCTGCCTCACTGCAGGTCGATGACCATGGGACAGGTGCCTGCAGGGCTAGAGTTCCTTCAGTGCACCTGCAGGTATTTAAATATCTAAATGCTCCTTCATAATTGACCTTGTACATAGAATAATTATTTACAAAAAATGAAACATTTTACAATTAAAAGTTGAAAAATAGCAATAGTTTGAAGACAATAGGAATATAGACAAATGGAAGTAAATGTGAGCTGGATTGATAGAAGAACCTGCTCATTACCATTACAGAAGCTTGATGGTTCATGCTATGCTCTTTGTAAATACTCATCCAGGTTTAAGACCCCACTGTGCACCTGATCAGAGTATGAATCTGGACAGAGACTTAACATGTGTGTGCACAAGTTCTCCTGGTCATCTCAGCCCCTTTGTCGTGTCATGAAGATTCAAGAATCACCATGTGCTGCCTTCACCAGAAGGATTTATACACATCCTGCCTGAACTAGTCATGAACCTCATTAAAACCTGCTAGTGAAAATAAATCCTTAGGTAAGTTTTTAGAGTGTTAACTCTGAAGTGTGGGCAGTACTGGATCTTGGTTGAAGGAGACGTGCAGCCCAGGCCTCCTGTTTCTCTCCAGGATCCTTTGGCTGGGACAGCAGGGAACTGGCAGGATGGCAACCAGTGATGTGGCTCTAGGAATCATCTTCTTGTCCCAGACTGTGGTTGGAGCTCTGGGCAATTCCTCTCTTCTCCTCCATTACCTGGTCCTTTACTTCACTGGGTGCAGGTAAGACACACAGACTTGATTCTTCAGCACATGTTTGTGGCCAACTTGTTAGCTCTCCTGTGTAAAGGAGTTCCCCAGACAGTGGCAGCTTTTGGAGTGAAAGATTTCCTCAGTGATGTTGGATGCAAGCTGCTTTTCTATCTTCACAGAGTGGGCAGGGGTGTGTCCATTGGCAGCACCTGCCTCCTGAGTGTCTTCCAGGCCATGAAGATTAGTCCTGAGAATTCCAGCTGTTCAGAGCTTAAAGTGAAAGCTCACAAATATATTAGTTTCTCCATATTCCTGAGCTGGATTTTGTACCTGCTTGTAAGTATTATGATTTTTTCACAAATGACTGGAAAAAGGAGCAACAATAATATCACAGGCATGAAAGATTTTGAATACTGTTCTGGTGTTCATCCTAGCAAAACCTTACAATCACTGTATGCAGCATTGCTAACCTTCCCTGATGCCCTGTGTGTGGGGCTCATGCTCTGGGCCAGCAGCTCCATGGTGCTCATCCTGCACAGGCACAACCAGAGAATGCAGCATGTTCACAAGACCAGCTCCCCCAGGCCTTCCCCTGAGTCCAGAGCCACCAAAACCATTCTCCTCCTGGTGAGCACTTTTGCATCTTTTTACACACTTTCCTGCATCTTTCAGATTTGTGTAATTTTTATTTATAATCCCCACTGGCTGCTGGTAAAGATGGGTGCAATAGTTGCTGGGAGTTTCCCAACTCTCAGCCCCTTTCTGCTCATGAGCAGGAACTCCAGTGCATCCAGGCTTGGTCTCCCTTGGATACGGAATAGGAAAACCCCCGATGTCAGGGGAATGTGTAAATTGTAGGCTTCACACAATTCTTATGTTTCTTCATTTGTACTCCCAATTTACAATAATAGTGACACAGTCATATCTCAAAGAATGACAATCAAGACACATTGCTTTTTTATTATAGTGTGTGCATATGTGTACCTGAATATATGCATATGTATAACACATATATTTGGCTTTTCTGTACATCCAACAAGATTTTGGGAAAGTAGATGTAACCAATAGAAATTTCAGACTCCATATACCAGTCGCAACAAGAGCAAAATTCTTTAGCATAAATATGCTTTCTTTGTTTTCTTGCTATCCAGGTTTATTAAATTGAGAAAACAAGTGACATGCATTTTTTATTTATCTACATATTATGTTTATGTCTTAGCTGTGTTTTTGAAGGAAATATCAGTGAACAGTATCAAATATTTGTCTTTTGCAATGAAATGACACATATGTTTCATGTAATCTTGGACATGATAAGAAGCAAAAGTCTACTGATGTCCTCTTTATTAAACAACTTATATTGATTTTTTTTTTATTTCTGTGCTGTGATTATCACAATGCAATATTTTTTGTCATAAGATAATTAGAATTTATGCTTTATTTACTGTTCGCCTTGGTCATTTAAAACATTGGATACTAATACATTTTATTTTACTACTTATTATTGAATTAGTTTTATGTACCTTTGGGATGTTTATATGTATGGGTTGGCATGCATTTGTAATAAAATCTCACAAACTGAATGCACGTGTGCAAGCAGCTGCTACATGGTAAAGAAAGCCCTAGTCTGTATGACTCCTCTTTCCTGTATGTGTTCCCAGGAGTGATCAGTATGCGACTTTTAAATGTAGAGATCAGTTTCAATGATTTGCACTTAACATAAATGAAATCGTTCAACATAATCTGTTTCATATTTGATTTCAAAAATGCCATATACTTCAAATCTGTATTTTCCCGTGTTGTTGATGATAGAATCTAAATAAAGGAATTTCAAACAATTCTAGAATTTCTCCCTTGATGCACACATGCTGTAGTGTGGATGTGATTTATGTTTCCAACCCAAATTCCATGTATTGGAATTTTTGCCCCAGTGTGATGTGCTGGGTGGTGAAACCTTTGAAGTGGGTGCAGTACAAGGTGGTTGGTCATGGGGGGGTCACTAGGAGGGGATTACTGATGGATTATATTAGTTCCCATGAGAACATGGGTTGTCCTACAGCAATTGCAGGTGGCTCCACTGTCTCTTGCTCCCTGTTCTGCTCTGTGGTCTCTTCTGTACATGATTCTACATTTGTAATTTCATCTCCTGTGAGGCCCTCACCAGGACTGAGCAGATGCTGGCACCATGCTCCTGAGTCTCCAGAAATGTAGTTCAATAAATTTCCTCTCTTTGTAAGGTGTTTGTGTAGGCATTTGGATAGGCAGCAGAAACTGATCAGTACAACACATTGGAGCATCATGATCAGCACTGACATGTGGGATGTGCAACATGTTTTCATGATACTTTCATGTGTGTCTTCACACACATGTATATTCATGAACATATATTTATGTCTAAGTATCTAGAAATCACACACATTTTTCTGATCATAGAATTACATGCACTTGTCTTTAGCAAGTATTACCAGAGTTCACCAAAAATTTCTATTAATTTCAACCAATTAGGTGTGCCTATATTTATTTTTACATTTTGAATAAGAAAATGATTTTATTAATCTGAATATGGAAAAAAACCCAAAATCTTTTTAGAAATAAACCTGAATAAATAATGCTCTTATAAAATTTACATTTCTCACATTTAATTGAGAGATATATTTTACATATGAGTATTCTTCTTTTTTAATGGACTAATTTCTATGGAACTTTAAAAATAGTAAATAGCAATTGGCATATGTTCTTAGACTGTGCTACGACATAGTTAGAATCTCTGCTGATCAGAAGCAGCAGGATAAGGTCTGATTTGTTAAACATCAAGAACTACATTTCTAAAGAGACTGCTACCTCAGCGCACCATTTTTATTGATGTGGCCAGTGTTGACTGTGAGTGCCACATAATTAGCACATTTCTCCTGAAGTATCAGATACTCATGGATCAACTGAGTTTTGTTCCAAATTCTTCACACTTTCCAAAAAGAAATACACTGGTCTTCTCTCCCCAGGGAGGCAAATGTGAAATGCAGCTGTTGTAAACCTTTTAACTCACAATTAAATCTAGGCAATGAATTATTATTAGAAACATCTCTAAAGTCATTTTGGCATGAAAAACAATAGGCTTTTTCATAACTCTCCAAAGTAGCTTTCCAGTTTTAAATAAAACCTGATAAATAAAATATTTGGCATGTATTTTATCAATTCTTCTCTGTATGCTACACTTATCCTCAATAAGGTTTAAAACTTAGTTCACAAAGAAATTCTACATATCAAGCATTTTTGAAGAAGTTTTGTTTTCACAGAACTGAATTTTTGCTTTGCTTATATATCCAAGAAGATTAATTTGAGCATGTACATACATACAAAGGATACATACATAAGAGTAGGTGAGCTAGTTACACCTAGAATAAAACTAGACCCAAGGGAGAAAGTGAGAGGTGTAGTTACGTCTTCCTAGAACCCTCCTCTCTGTTGAGGATGCAGGTAGCGTGTGCAGCAGAAGCCAAAAGTCTATGGAAGCATCCTCATATGTTAACCCCCATCCTCATCTGTTAACTCCCATCTGGTCTCCCCAACACAGCTGCATTCACATCTGCTTCCCTGCAGCACTGGCCTCTACCATCTCTCAGAAATGAGATGTGCTTGTTGGCACATCCAGTGCTTTTTGCAATGCTCTGGATAACTACTTCTCCTCACTGATGTTCAATTGTTTGTGTTCAGTAAAATGACCATCCAGAATTCAAAAAATACCTCCTTCTGCACTTGTTTGCATGTCATACTCCTTGAAGGGCACATGTACACCTTCATTTCAGTTTCTCTCCACTTCCTTAATGCTGGGACTCCATCTTCATGCACAGCTGTAAAAGAAACGCTCCACATGTGGCCCTGTGGTTCTTTTATCTTTGCAACATTTTGGTCCAGTGATATGTGCAGGCACACATTATCTACCAGGTCAGTGGATCATATATTATTGGTTACCTACCCCACTTTCACATGGTGTAGTGATTCTAACAGCCTCATCCTAATGGGAAGTTTTTCAGCCTGCTTCCTGAAAATATTAACATCCTGCTGGTAACCTGTACTAATATGTCCACAAATGTCTTTAACTTCTTCTTTGGTTAAGAAAATAAAATGTCTGGAAGGCATTGGGAATCCCTGCTGTGTGGAGGGTGGAGCAGCATGCTAATTGCTGTTTTTTTTTTAAACTATGAGACCTTTCTTTGCCTTAACTGGATTCCTCTCTATCCAGGTTCTGGAATACAACCCTCCCAAAGCTTCACAGAAGTGTGTTGATTGTATATGTATGCAAAATTGTCAAATACTTAATTGCTCATTTCATACAGCTTTTTAGGGAGAGGCAAGGATAATTCAGCTGGTTGCATGTGGAATTGGCCTGCAAATGGTGCAGGTGAGTAGGGTGGGTTGACCTCATACTTGTGAACAGAATCTTGTAATTCAGTTTGGTGTTGGCTTTCTTATTTATTTGTTAGTTTGTTTTTGGTGTGCTGGAGGTTGAGCATAAGGCATTCTGCATGTGAATCAAGTTTTCTACCACTTAGTTACATCCCAGTCTTTTTTATAAAACACTGTGTTTGCAGCATGGTCTCTTTAAGTTGTTTTGGCTGGCTTCAAACTTGCAATCCTCCTTCCCCAGACTCCTTAGTAGCTGAGATTACAGGTAATTATCTTCCTTGTCTGAATGCCTAATCACATCAATAGTTAGTAAATGTTTCTTGAAGCAAATAAAACCAACTTGGTCCTAATGACTGCATTTGTTGAATCACTGTTTTACTAAACTATTCGCTCATGGAAACAGTTTCCAGCATGAACACAGTGAAGAAATGGGTCTTGATACTGTTCCACATTGATTGAGTTTCCCGTGTGTGTTCATGTCTCAAGGGTGGATGCATGTGCTGTTTTTGCTGCATTCTGTTCTCTCCTGGATATTTAGGCTAATTGAGAGCCTTCAGTGACAGGGATTGTGTCAAATTTTGGAGCAGAATCCAGTTTTGGTTACTGGAGAGAAGAAACAAGACTGAAACCAAAGAATATCAAGAAGTTTGGACATCCATGAAGAAAGATGTGCCCCAAAGTGTCCAGATCCTCAAGCTACATCAAGAGACGTCTAGAGGAGATATAAAACCATCCAAAGTAAATGACTCTCATGGGAACAGGGCCATGCAGCCTCCACCATGAATACTGGTTTTCCTCATTCTGGGTTACATATGTATTTAAGTGAAACTTGCCCATGAGCCCATGTCAGAGGGCACTGTAGACTTGTCCCACTACAACAAACGGGCCACAGACAGAGGCTTTGGAGAGCTCCCTGCCTTATCCCCAGGTTGTGCTCATGAACTTGTGAACCCTCCTGGGTGCTGCGTGTCCAAGGATAAGTCACAAGGAGAGAAGAGTTTGGGTGCCTGTGCCATGAAGCTGTAGGTTTCAAAGATACGGAAGAATGTAGCCCATCCCAGGTGGAGAGATGACCCCAGGAGACTGAAGTCAAGAGAGCCTGAAGGATGGATGTGGAACTGGGAATCTTCCAGAGGAAAGAGTCTCTGAATCTCACACAGGGATAGGAGACAACATGACAAATCCCCAGAAGCTCAGTTCCCTGAAGAGAGAAGAGTTTATCTCATGGTTCTGGAAGATCATGAATATGGCACCAATATCGTCTCAGTTCCTGTGAGTCTCCTGGTCTATGTCACAAGATGCTGGATGATATTAGGGGAAGAATGTTGTGAGAGGAAGGGCTGACGTGGTGAGGTGTATTCTAAATGTCTATTAGGTCAATTGGGTTTAAAATATTATTTACATTGATAATATCTTTGTTGATTTTATCTTTGGATGACCTATCTATTGGTGATAAAAGTGTGTTCACATCACTAGGTATTATTTTATTGCAGTCTGTCTGGGATTTAATGTCAAGAATTATTTCTTTTAACGTGTCCTGACATTTGGGGTATATATATTTAGTACAATTATTTCTTCTGGTTGAATTGTTCCCTTTACCAGAATGTACTGTCCTTCTGTGGTTAATTTTTGCTTGAAATCTTCTTTGTTTACATGTGAGAATAGCTAGCTCCTCCTGATTGTTTTCAGATTCCATTTGTGTGATATGTAAATGTCCTTTTACAAACTTCAGCCTTTGGGCATCTTTGCCTATGTGATCAGTCTCTTGCCAACAGCATCCAGTTGGATCTTGTATTTTGATTTATTCTGCTAATCTATGTCTTTTAATTGGGGAGTAGAGGCCATTTATTTGCAGATAGTGTGAATATAAGTTTGCACTTTCCTGACATTTTTGTTTATTTGCCATATTTTATTTGGTTTTGATTTTCATTTAGTTGTTTACTCTTATAGTGGGCCTCATCCTCTTGGGACTTTTTTTTTGTTGTTGTTGTTCTAGGATTTCTCTGTATGCAGCATATCTTTGAATATTCTTCATAATTCTTGCTTTGTTGTTATGATTTCTTTTAGTATATCTGCATCATGCAATGTTTTAATTTCTCCACTAATTTTGAAAAACATTTTTTTTTGGATATAGCAATTTTGCAGGAAATTATTCTTTTTTGAGCTTAGAATATGTCATTGTAGTCTTTCCTTGATACTGGTGTCTGAGTTGAGAAGTCAAAGGTGAATCTTATTGATTTGCCACTAAATGTCACCTGATGTGTTTTTTTCTTACAGATTTTATTATTCTATATTAATTTTCAGTGTAGATTATGATTGTGTCTTGCAGTGTCTCTTTTGTCATTATGTATTTGTGGTCATTTATGATTTCCTATATGTTGATTCCTATCTAATTTCTTTTGAGAACTGTTTTATGTCTCTATGTCATTGTGTGAAGATTGTTGTTGATATTTTGGTGGTATGCATTAAGTTTTCAAAATAGTTTTGATTTTATGTTCAGTTCTATTCCTATCCAAAACATGGGTGGTCTTTCCATCTTCTACATTCTACTTCAATTTTTTTTCTTCATTGTTTCTTATTTTAATTTTAGAGGTCTTACACATACTTGGTTAGGTTTATACCTAGGTATTCTGATTTTTGTGTTATTGCGAATGGATTCAATTTCCTAATTTCATTTTCAGGAGATTCATTGTTTTTTAATCTTTTATTGATTTTATTTTTTTAAAATAAACAACAGTAGTGGAATGCATTACAATTCTTATTACACATATAGAGCACAATTTTCATATCTCTGTATATAAAGTATGTTTATGCCAATTCATGCATTCATACGTGTACTTTTTTGCATTACAAGTCTTAATACACATATATAATACGATTTTTTATATCTCTGTTTGTATATAAAGTATGTTGACACCCAATTCAAGTGTTCATACATGTACTTTGTATAATGATGTCCATCACATTCCACCATCCTTGCTAATCCCCTACCCGCTGCCCTTCCCTCCCATACCTCCTCCTTATCTAGAATTCATCTAATCGTCCCATACTCTCCTTCCCTACCACACTATGAGTCAGCATCTTATACGAGATAAAACATTCAGCATTTTTGTGTGTGTGTATTTGGCTAACTTCACTTAGAATTATCTTCTCCAACTGAATCCATTTACCTGCAAATGCCACAATTTGGTTCTTATTTAATGCTTAGTAAAAATCCATTGTGTGTGTATGTATATGTATGTATGTATGTGTGTGTGTGTGTGTGTGTGTGTGTATATATATATATATATATATATATATATATATATATATACATACATATCACATTTTTTTTAATCTATTCATCCACTGAAGAGCATCTAGGTTGGTTCCACAGTTTAGATATTGTGAATTGTACTGCTATAAACAGTGATGTGACTGCGTTCCTGTAGTATGTTGTTTTTAAGTCCTTTGGGGATATTCAAGGAGAGAAATAGCTGGGTAAAATGGTGGTTTCATTTCCAGATTTCCAAGGAGTCACCATACTGCTTTCCATATTGGCTGCACCAATTTGCGGTCCCACCAGCAATGTACAAGTGTTCCTTTTTCTCCACATCCTTGCCAACATTTATTGTTGTTTGTCTTCATAATAGCTGCCCTTCTGACTGAAGTGAGATGATATCTTAAAGTAGTTTTGATTTGCATTTCTCTGATTGCTAGAGATGATGAGCATTTTTTCATATATTTGTTGACTGATTGTATATCTTCTTCTGAGAAGTGTATGTTCAGGTCCTTGGCCCATTTGTTGATTGGGTTCTTTGGTTTTTCTGTGCTTAGCTTTTTGAGTTCTTTGTATACCCTAGAGATTAGTGGGTAAAGATTTGCTCCCAGGATGTAGGCTCTCTGGTCACTTCATAGATTGTTTCTTTTGCTGAGAAGAAACGTTTTAGTTTGATTCCATCCCATTTATTGATTCTTGGTTTTAATTCTTACACTATAGAAGTCTTATTAAGGAAGTTGGGGCCTAATTCCACATGATGAAGATGAGGGCCTACTTTATCTTCTATTAGATATGAGTCTCTGGTTTAGTTCCTAGGTGTTTGATCCATTTTGAGTTAAGTTTTGTGCATGAGATAGGGGTTTAATTTCATTCTGTTGCATATGTATTTCCAGTTTTCCCAGCACCATTTGTTGAAGAGGCTATCTTTCTCCAGTGCATGTTCTTGGAACCTTTGTCTAACATAAGATAATTGTAATTTTGTGGGTTAATCTCTGTGTCCTCTATTCTGTACCATTGGTCTACCAGCCTGTTTGGTGCCAATACCATGCTCTTTTTGTACTATTACTCTGTAATATAGTTTAAGGTCTGCTTCCCTCTTCCTGCTAAGCATTGCTTTACCTATTCTGGGTCTCTTAATTTTCCAGATGAATTTCATGATTGCTTTTTCTATTTATATGAGAAATGTCATTGGGATTTTGGTTGGAATTGCATTAAATCTGAACAATGCTTTTGGTAGTATGGTCATTTGATAATATTAATTCTGCTTATCCAAGAGCAAGGTAGATCTTTTCATATTCTAAGGTCTTCTTTGATTTCTCTCTTTAGGGTTCTATAGTTTTCATTGTATAGATCTTTCACCTTTTTCTTTACATTGATTCCCAAGTATCTTATACATTTCTGGGAAATTTCCCTGTACTTTATTGTTATTTAGTGCTTTCCTGAAGTAGGTGCACATTGAGGTCCACAGATTTGATTCTTGGGCAACTTATGGTAGCCAACTCCTTGGTCATTCTTGCTAGAGGAATGCTCCACACAGTGACATGCATGAAGATCTTATCCATTATATTTCATGGAGTTTTGAAGGGGCCAGTGCCACCTGAAGACATCCAAAGATGAGCTGATTAACCACAAGTGCAGGGAGCACTTGGCTCTTTGGTACAGCAGCAGTTGACATAAAAGGCAGAGTTCTAGAAGACATCAGCTGATCATAAACAACAGCTATCAGAGCAGATGCGAGATATCCAGCAAATGTGTGTAATCCATATGGTCAATTCCAACTTTCAAACCTGCAGGAGAGAATAGAACACTTGGAGTTCCTGGAGTGGGTGGAATCCCTGCAGCCAGCCACAGTGACCTGCTGAGCAGGATGATCTCGATTTCTAGGCTGCATGCCAGGATTTGGATCAATCAGCCCTTGGTGGAGTGTGTCTGTCTGGCCTCTATTGTCAATGGGCTAAATATATCCAGGAACATGCTGGTCCCAGGGTCTGGCCAAACTAGAGACTGGCCATATTAACTGGCCCTACTGTGAGTACTACATGGCCACATGCATCCCTGGTAAGCAGGCTGTCGTCCTGATGGCCTGAGAGAACGAGCCTGTGGGTGATGACATTTTGCAGGAGCCAGGGCTTGTTATGACATTTTGCATGGTGTAGAGGAGATACAGAAGAGTGGGACCAGCTACCAGGAAGGGAGGAACACTGGAAAAGCCCCATCCCTCAGACAGCTGGGTCCTAAGTTCCCCCATTATCCTTAAAGTCTTGGCTGAGCCTGGGCCACACTTCTCCCTGCTGTTTTAGCACTGAGGGCCCCGAAACCCTTCACTCAGCTTTTTAAGGAAGAAACCCAGATTCTTGCTTTTTGCAATATTTCTTCCCCTAGAATTTCTGTAATTTTCATCTGTGTGGGACAATTACCATTTTTATGTTTTCCTGCCCAGGGTCCCTGGGTCCAGGTGTTTTCACAGGACACAAATAGATTCTTCCCCTAGAGGATCAGTATTAAATGAGCACTCTCTTATCTTCCCTCTCCTCCAAAATCATGGAACCAGAGCAGGAGCTCTAGCCTCTTGTTTCCCTGTCCACCCTTTCCTCATGTCCTTATTCTTTTAACCACTTTAGTCTCACTCCCATAGTGTCACTGCACAAAACCCACCTGTGCTCATGCCACAGGTATTCACCTGGATGGTCAGTCTCACAGCATTTTGGTCAATGTCACAGCATTTGTTAAGGTATCTAAGTTTAAGTATTATCCTTGCAGGTTTGGAGGGATTACAATAATTGAAAGAGCTCCTGTGCTGTGGTCATCCCTTGGGGCTACTGAATTAGTATTGGTATTTATTAAGACTAATATAAGTAGTTTATAATTAATTAGAAATCAATATTACTAAATTAATTAATAATGTAAATATTATATTTGATATTTACAGAAATGTTGTCTCAGACAAGTCAGAAAATCTTGTTGATGTCATTGTTGAAGGAGACTTTTATTATATTCTGTTTGTTTGATGAATATTGCTCTGTTTCTCCCTCCTGTCAGTAGTGGAGGTCAGTATTGGCAGGGGATGTTTATTCACAAATTATGATATAAATTAACATTCTATTATGTAAATGAGTCCAATGAATTCACTCATATTTGTGAGATGAATTTGGTGACTTCCAAGGTGATACTAGCATCCATTCTTTCTTTTCTTTGTACCTGTGTTAATATCCTTCCTATGTGTTTTCCTTCTTTCCATTTCTCTGCTCATACCTTCAATATCGTGCCATTCATTGTAATGAAGAACAGGAAGCAACTAGATTTGGGGTATAAATCTTCCCAGGGAAGGAAGAAGTAAAACAAGACATGCAAAGCTCACTGCCAGCCCTTCAAATGACAGACCTCAGTACTTCCCAGCCCCTCCAAGTGACACCCTGTTGGTCTCCCAGGATCATGGCTAAGTAAGAGTCTCTCCAAACACTAGAATATCCTCTGAAGACATGTTATGAAGAAAGTTTAATATTGTTTTTCATAAGTGACACCTGGGGAGGAAGTTTCCAGCAGTGTCCTCAGCCCCGCAGGCTGCACAGCCATTGCTGCTGCTGGCACAGTGGTAATTGCAGGTCCCTGGGGAGGTGAGGTCACAGAGCCACAGACCCATATCTCAGAATATGGCCACCTCCCTGCAGCACACGTCTTGGTCAGAGAGGCCTCTGCACTGAGGTCACCATCCTGGCAGAGAGGAAGAGCCTGGAGAGTGACTCAGGGTGACTCTGAGAGCAGCATCTGTGGGAAGAGACCCATCAAGAGTCTGGGTAAGTGACCACAGCTGATCACACTCAAATGAACCCTCCAGAAGCCAGAGCCACACAAGTATTAAAATGGTTGATGAAGAATGGCTCTAGGTAGCAAAGATATATGGGTCCTATCCTAAATGCCAAACCACCATGGGTCCTAATTTAACTTCATGTGATTCTTACTGACGGGGATTGCTGTGGTTTAGTCCAAGTGAAAATTAAATGTGATTTTCAAGGTGCACAAGGAGGTTGTTTTAAAGTCACCCAGCTGCTCAGTTTCCCTCACAGGAAGTCTACACTAAATATTCATGATTTCTAGGTCCAGACTCATAGTATCTCCTGCCTGTGTGTGGAGTAGGAGGAGCTCACAGGAATCTTCTTAGTCCTGTGCAGAGAGAGAGCTGATGGTGACTGCTCAGGCAGAACATTTTCTCTGACTCTCAGCATGGTGCAGCCAACAGAGAGAGTAATTGTAGCAATCCTGAAAGCCTAAGAATTCAAGGATAATGAGCCCATTTCTCTATATTGTGAAAAGGAGCATGTATGGAAATAGTGGACAAGGTTATTACAGATTACCAGTATTACCTGTAAGAGCTTTATATTTTTTTCATGTCAGATATCTGTTAATTGTAGTGAATGCACCATGTGACATAGGAATCTGAGAGTGGAGTAGGGTATGAATGTGCAGGGGACATAGGAAAGCTCTTCACTATCTGTTCAATAATATGTATACCTAAATTTTTCTACCAAATAAATTAAGTTAAATATATGCATTCAGATGAATGTAGAAATTCTAGCATTTTGACTTTTAAACTGCCACAAATACCAGTTTTCATAGATGGCTTCTATTGTGACATCATTTACTAATCTTACTTTTTGAAATGTTTTTCTTAGGTATTAATGAGCTCATATTTGTATCTTCTGAAGAAGTGAATATTTTCTTTCTACACTATACTTTTTAATCATGTGTTACTTCTCGATATGCCAAGACTTAGGACATGGCCTGGGAATGTGGCAAAATTTCTGTCATAGAAGCAATTAAGCTGTGTTCCTAACATACAACCACATGAGTCATGGGGTAGCTGTCCTGATGTGCAGCCAGTCCTACCTCCTGCAGGTAACTAACCATGGGACAGGTACCTGCAGTGCTATAGTTCCCTCAGTGCATCTGCAGGTATTAAAATATCTAAGTGTTCCTTCATAATTGACCTTGTACATAGAATAAATATTTCCAAGTGAATGGAAACATTTTAGTTTTCAATACAATAGGAATATAGAGAAATGGAAGTAAATTTGAGCTGGATTGATAGAAGAACCTGCTCATTACCATTATGGAAGCCTGATGGTTCATGCTATTCTCTTTGTAAACACTCAGCTAGTATCAAGACCCTCTGTGCACCTGATCAGATTATGCATCTGGACAGAGACTTAACATGTGTGTGCACAAGTTCTTCTGGTCATCTCCGCCCCTGCGTAATGTCATGAAGATTCAGGAATCACCATGTGCTGCCTTCACAACAGGGATTTATACACTTCATGCCTGAACTAGTCATGAACTTCATTAAAACCTGTTAGTGAAATAAAACGTTAAGTTTTCAGAGTGGGAACTCTGGAGTGTAGGCAATATTGAATTTTGGTTGACAGGACATGTGCTGCCCAGGCCTCCTGTTTTACTCCAGGACCCTCTTGCTGGGACAGCAGGGAACTGGCAGGATGGCAGCCAGTGATGTGGCTGTAGGAATCATCTTCTTGTCACAGACTGTGGTTGGAGCTCTGGGTAATTCCTCTCTTCTCCTCCATTACCTGGTCCATTACCTCATGGGGTTCAAGGTAAGACACACAGACTTCATGATTCAGCACATGTTTGTGGCCAACTTGTTAACTCTCCTGTGTAAAGGAGTTCCCCAGACAGTGGCAGCTTTTGGAGTGAAAATTTTCCTCAGTGATGTTGGATGCAAGCTGCTTTTCTATCTTCACAGGGTGGGCAGGGGTGTGTCCATTGGCAGCACCTGCCTCCTGAGTGTCTTCCAGGCCATGAAGATTAGTCCTGAGAATTCCAGCTGTTCAGACCTTAAAGTGAAAGCTACCAAATACATTGGTTTCTCCATATACCTGAGTTGGATTCTGTACCTGCTTGTAAATATTATGATTTTTTCACAAATGACTAGAAAAAGGAGCAACAATAATATCACAAGCATGAAAGATTTTGAATACTGTTCTGCTGTTCAACCTGACAAAAGATTACAGTCACTGTATGCAGCATTGGTAACATTCCCTGATGTCCTGTGTGTGGGGCTCATGCTCTGGGCCAGCAGCTCCATGGTGCTCATCCTGCACAGGCACAAGCAGAAAATGCAGCAACTTCGTAAGTTCAGCTCCCCCAGGTCCTCGCCTGAGTCCAGAGCCACCAAAACCATCCTCCTCCTGGTGAGCACTTTTGTGTCTTTTTACACACTTTCCTGCATCTTTCAGATTTGTGTAATTTTTATTTATAATCCCCACTGGCTGCTGGTAAAGATGGCTGCAATAATTGCTGGGAGTTTCCCAACTCTCAGCCCCTTTCTGCTCATGAGCAGGAACTCCAGTGCATCCAGGCCTGGTCTCCCTTGGATAAGAAACAGGAAAACCCCCGATGTCAGGGGAATGTGTAAATTGTAGACTTTGCACAATTCTTACATGTTTCTTCATTTGTACCCCCAAATTAAAAGAATAGTGATACAGTTATATCTCAAAAAATGACAATCAAGAGACATGTGATTTTTTATTATAGTGTGTGCATGTGTGTGTATGTGTACCCAAGTATGTGCATGTATACCACTTAGATTTGGCTTTACTGTCCATCCAAAAATATTTTGGGAAAAGTAGAAGTAACCAATAGAAATTTCAGACTGCATATACCAGTTGCAACAAGAGCAAAATTATTCAGCATAAAATCTGCTTTCTTTGTTTCCCTGCTATTCTGGTTTATTAAATTGTGAAAACAAGTGACATGTATTTTTCATTTATCTACATATTTTATGTCTCAGCCATGTTTTTTGAAGGAAATGTCAAAATGAACACTATTAAATATTTGTCTTTTGCAATGAAATTTGACATATGTTTCATGTAATCTTGAACATGTTGGGAAGCACCATGATGTTCTCTTTATTAAACATTATATTGAAGTTATTGATTTCTGTGCTATCATTATCACAATGTATCATTTTTTGTCATAAATAATTTATTTATTTACTGTTTGCTTTGGTCATTTAAAACATTGGGTACTAATAAATTTTATTTTACTACTTATTATTGGATTAGTGATATGTACCTTTGGAATGTTTGTATGTATGGGTTGGCATGCATTTCAAATAAAATTTCACAAATTGAATGCACCTGTGCAAGCAGCTGTTACATGGTAAAACAAAGTCCTAGTCTGTATGACTCCTTTATCCTGTATGTGTCCCCAAAAGTGACCAATATGTGACTTTTAATTGTAGAGATCAGTTTCAATGATTTGCACTTAACAAAAATGAAATCATTAAAAATCAGCTGTTTCATATTTGACCTTGAAAATGCCACATACTTCAATCTGTATTTTCCCGTGTTGTTGATGATAGAATCTAAATAAAGGATTTCAAACAATTCTAGCATTTCTCCCTTGATGCACACATGCTGTAGTGTGAATGTGATTTATGTTTCCAATCCAAGTTCCATGTATTAGAATTTTTGCCCCAGTGTGATGTGCTGGGTAGGGAAACCTTTGAGAAGTGGGTGCAGTACAAGGTGGTTGGTCATGTGGGGGTCACTAGGAGGGGATTAATGACGGATTATATTAGTTCCCATGAGAACATGGGTTGTCCTACAGCAATTGCAGGTGGCTCCACTGTCTCTTGCTCCCTGTTCAGCTCTGTGGTCTCTTCTGAACATGATTCTACATTTGTAATTTCATCTGCTGTGAGGCCCTCACCAGGACTGAGCAGATGCTGGCACCATGCTCCTGAGTCTCCAGAAATGTAGTTCAATAAATTTGCTTTCTTTATAAGGTGTTTGTGTAGGCATTTGGATAGGCAGCAGAAACTGATCAGTACAACACACTGGAGCATCATGATCAGCACTGACATGTGGGATGTGCAACATGTTTTCATGGTACTTTCATGTGTGTCTTCACACACATGTATATATGGAACATATGTTTCTGTATAAGTATCTAGAAATCACACACATTTCTCTGACCATAGGATTACATCTACTTGTCTTTAGCACGTATTACCAGAGTTCACCAAATATTTCTATGAATCTCAACCTATTAGGTGCTCCTACATTTATTTTTATATTTTTGAAGAAGAAAATGCTTTTATTAACTTGAACATAAAAAAATTCAAAATCTTTTTAGTACTAAAACTGAATAAATAATTCTGTTATAAAATTTACATTTCTCACATTTAATTGAGAGAACAATTTTACATATGAGGATTCTTCTTTTTTGTAATGGACTAATTTCTATGGAAGTTTAAAAATAGTAAATAGCAATTGGCATATGTTCTTAAACCATGCTATGACAGAGTTAGAATCTCTGCTGATCAGAGGCAGCAGGATAAGGTCTGATTTGTTAAACATCAAGAACTACATTTCTAAAGAGTCTGCTACCTCAGTGCACCATTTTTATTGATGTGCCTGGTGTTGGCTGTGGGTGCCACATAATTAGTACATTTCTCCTGAAGTAACAGATACTCATGGATCAATTGAGTTATGTTCCAAATTATTCACACTTTCCAAAAAGAAACAAATACACTGGTCTTCTCTTCCCAGGGAGGCAAATGTGAAATGCAGTTGTTGTAAACCTTCTAACTCACAATTAAATCTAGGCAATGAATTATTATTAGAAACATCTCTAAAGTTATTTTGGCATGGAAAACAATAGACTTCTACATAACTCTCCAAAGTAGCTTTCCATTTTTTAATACAACCTGATAAATGAAATATTTGGCATGTATTTTATCAATTCTTCTCTGTATGCTACACTTATCCTCAATAAGTGTTAGAGCTCTGTTCACAAAGAATTTCTACATATCAAGCATTTTTGAAGAAGTTTTGTTTTCACAGAATTGAAGATTTGCTTTGCTTATGTGTCCATGAAGATTAACTTGAGCTTGTACAGACATACATGTCATACATACTTATGTGTAGGTGAGCTAGTTACTCCTAGAATAAAACTAGACCTGAGGGGACAAGTGTGAGGTGCAGCTTGGTCTTCCTAGAACCCTCCTCTGTGTCGAGGAGGCAGGTAGAGTGTGCTGCAGATGCCACGAGGCTGTGGAAGGTCCTCATCTGTTAACTCCCATCACTGGTCTCCCCAACACAGCTGCACCCCATCTGCTTCCCCTGCAGCACTGGCCTCTACCATCTCTCAGAAATGAGATGTGCTTGTTGGCACAGCCAAGGCTTTTTGCAATGCTCTGGATAACTCTTCCTCGGCACTGGTGTTCAAGCCTAATGTTCAGTCAAGTGACCTTCCAGAATTTTAAAAATACCTCCTTTTGCACCTTGTGTGCCTTGGATATTCCTTGAAGGGCACATGCACACCTTCATCCCAGCCTCTCTCCACTTCCTAACTATTGGGACTCCATCTTCATGGCAAGCCACAAAGGGCACCCTCCACATGTAGCCCTGCGGTTCTTTTAGCATTACAACCATTTGGTCTGGTGATATGTGGGCACACATTATCTACCAGATAAGTGGGCATGTTTTATTGGTTACCTACCCCACTCCCAGATGCTATAGGGATTGTAACAGCCTCATCCAAGTGGGAACATTTTCAACCTGTTTCCTGAAAATATTAACATCCTGCTTGTAACCTCTTCTAATGTGTCTGTAGATATCTTTTAACTTCTTCATTGTTTAAGAAAATAAAGTGTCTGGAAGGCCCTGGGGATCCCTGCTGTGTGGAGGGTGGAGCATGGTGCTGGCTGAGCCCTAGAACCACCTTGGGCTTCATGAGCTCTGCAACAAGCCCTTTGCTTCTCATTTCCTGCTTTGTATAATCCTACGTGTGGTCGGTGAAGATTTCTCTGCTATTTTCTGTTGGATTTTTTTTTTTTGGTGTATGAGGCCTTTATTTACATTACCTGGATTTCTCTCCATCCAGGCTCTGGAATACAACCTGCCCAAAGCTTATTAGAAGTGTGTTGATTGTATGTTTATGCACAATTGCCAACTGTTTAATTGCTCACTTCATACAGCTTTCTAGGGAGAGGCAAGGGTATATCAGCTGGTTGCATGTGGTATTGGCCTGTTAATGGTGGAGGTGAGTAGGGTAGGTTGACCTCATCCTTGTGAACAGAATCCTTTAATGTCACTTTGGTGTTGGCTTTCTTATTTGTTTCTGTTTGTTTTTTGCTGGGCTGGAGATTGAGCATGAGGCATTGTGCATGTGAAGCAAGTTTTCTACCACTTAGTTACATCCCAGCCTCCTTTATGAAACACTGTGTCTGCAGCATGGTCTCACTAAGTTGCTCTGGCTGACTTGCAATCTTCCTGCCCCAGTTTCTGAGAAGCTGGGATTACAGGTATTAACATCCTTGTCTGAATGCCTAGTCACATCAATCTTTATTAAATGTTGCTTGAAGCAAATAAAATGAAATTGTTCCTAATGACTGCATTTGTTGAATCACTGTTCTACTAAACTGTTCGCTCATGGAAACAGTTTCCAGCATGAACACAGTGAAGAAATGGGCCTGGACATTGTTTATCTTTGATTGAGTTTCCTGTGTGTGCTGACAGCTTCAAGGTGGGCACATGTGCTGTTTTTGCTGCATCCTGTTCTCTCATGGGTGTTTCCCATAATCAAGAGCCTTTAGTGACACAGACTGCGTCAAATTTGGGGGAAGAATCCAGGTTTGGTTACTGGAGTTAGAAACAAGATGGGAAAAAAAGGGAAAAAAAGAAACAAGATGGAAACCAAAGAACAGTAAGAAGTTTGGAGATCCATGCTCCAAAGTGTCCAGATCCTCAAGGTACATCAAGAGACGTCTACAGGAGACATAAAGCCATCCCAAGTAAGTGACTCTCATGGGAACAGGGCCATGCAGCCTCCACCATCAGTGCTGGTTGCCCACATTCTGGGTTACACATGTGTTTAAGTGCACCTTGCCCTTGAGCCCATGTCAGAGAGCACTGTAGACTTGTCCCACTACAACAAACGGGCCACAGACACAAGGCCTTGGAGAACTCCCTGCCTCATCCTCAGGTTGTGCTTGTGGACCTGTGAACCCTCCTGGGTGCTGTGTGTCCAAGGACAAGTCACAAGAAAGAGAAGGAGTTTGGGTGCCTATTCCATGAAGCTGCAGGTTTCAAAGGATACAGAAGAATGTAGCCCATCCCAGGTGGAGAGATGACCCCAGGAGACTGAAGTCAGGAGAGCCTGAAGGCCGGATGTGGAACTGGGAATCTTCCAGAGGGAAGAGTCTCTGCCTCTCACACAGGGATAGGAGACAACATGCATAAGCCTGTTTCCCACTTCTATGACAAATCCCCTAGAAGCTCAGTTCCCTGAAGAGAGAAGAGTTTGTCTCATGGTTTTGGAAGATCATGAGTATGGCACCAACAGCAGCTCAGTTCCTGTGAGTCTCCTGGGCTATGTCACATGATGATGGATGATATTAGGGGAAGAATGTGTGTGAGAGGAAGAGGTGACGTGGTGAGGTGTATTCTAAATGTATATTAGGCCCCTTGGGTTTACTTATAGTACTATTTACATTGGTATTATATTTGTTGATTTTAACTTTGGATGACCTATCTATTGGTGAAAAAAATGTGTTTCCATCACTAGGTATTATTTTTATTGCTGTCTATCTGGAATTTAATGTCAAGAATTACTTTATTTAATGTGTCCTGACATTTTCAGCATGTGTATTTACTACTGTTATTTCTTCTGGTTGAATTGTTCCTTTTAACAGAATGTACTATCCTTCTGTGGTTCAGTTTTGCTTGAAATCTTCTTTGGTTTCATCTGAGAATAGCTAGCTCCTCCTGATTGTTTTCAGATTTCGTTTGTGTGATATGTAAATGTCCTTTTACACACTTCAGCCTGTGGGCATCTATGTCATCAGTCTCTTGCAAACTGCATACAGTTGGGTCTTTCCTTTTGATTTATTCTGCTAATCTATGTCCTTTAATTGGGGAGTAGAGACCATTTATCTTATTTTCAGAGTTAGTGTGAATGTAAGTTTGTAGTTTCTTGATATTTTTGTTTATTTGCCATATTTAATTTCATTTTGATTTTCATTTAGTTGGTTACTCTTGTAGTGGGCCTCCATCCACTTGGGACCTCTGGGTTTGTTCTGGATATCTCTGTGGGCTGGATATCTCTATGGGCAGCATATCTTGTGTATTCTTCATAGTTATAGCTTGGGGTCATAATTTCTTTCAGTTTAGCTTTGTCATGAAAAGTTTTTATTTTCCCACTGATTTTGAACACATTTTTTGAGGCGGGGATATGACAAGCTTGCTGTAAAAATTTTTTTGAGCTTGAAATATATTATTTTAGTGTTTCCTTGATACTGGTGTTTAATTTAGTATTTTAATGTTAATGTTTAATTTTAATATTGTCTTAATTTTCATTGTTGATTATAATGTGTCTTGGAATATCTGTTTTGGCCTTGTCTATTATGGTCATTTGTGATTTTCTGTATGTGAACTTCTATCTCATTCCTTATAAGGAATGTTTTATGTCACTATGTCATTGTGTTAAGATTGTCTTTGATATTTTGAGGGATATCCATTAAATTTTTAAAATGGTTTTGATTATATGTTCCATTCTATAATATTACTTCTTCCTATCCAAAACATGTGTGGCCTTTTCATCTTCTACATTTTACTTCAATTTTTTTAAATTGTTTTCTAGTTTTAATTTTAGAGGTAATACACATCCTTGGTTAGGTTTAGCCCTAGATATTTTAATTTTGATGTTATTGTGAATGGAATCACTTTCCTAATTTCATTTTCAGTAGATGCATTGTTTACGTATAGAAAATGACTGATTTATGTGTTGATTTTATATCCTGCTACTTTACTGAATTTATAAGCTCTATGAATCTTTTGGTGGTATTTTGTATGTACCTTCTCAACATAGGATTACATAATGTGCAAACAAGTAATTTTATTATTTTCTTATTTTTATCTGTTTGATTTTCTTCTCAAGTGCTATGTTGAATAGGTGTCCTGAAAGTGGACATCCTGGACTCCTTCCTCTTTTTATAAGAAATGACTTCAGCTTTCCTCCACTCAGTGTAATCTTTCCCTTCGCTCATCATATATAGCCTTTAAAATGTCGACATTAGATCCTTTTCCCTCTCCCTACTTACTGTGTTTTAGTAATGAGTGGTTGCTGGCTATAGTCAAATGACTTTTCCAGATCTATTGAGATGATCATGTGGTTCTTATGTTCAAGTCTATTTATGTGGTGGGTCACATTTATTGATTTTGTAGTTTTAACCAACCTTGCCTCCCTGCAATGAAAACCACTTGATCATGGCATGCTGTCTTAATGGCTGTCTTAATGGGTCTTTGAGTGAGTTTGCCAATATTGTATTTGAAATGTTTCGTCTACACTCTACAAAAGCATTGGTCGGAAGTTTTCTGTCTTTCATATGTTTTTGTCTGGTTGTGGCATCAGCATGATGCTGGCTTCATAGAATGAACTGAGCAGGTTTTCCTCACTTTCTGTTTAGATGGTTTCAGGAGGATTGGAATGAGTTCTTCTTAAAGGTTGGAGATCTCAGGTGAGAATCCAAAGGGTCTTGAGGTTTTTGTTGTGGAAGTCTTTTAATGCTGTTTCGGTGTGATTAGTTGATATTAGTATATTTGTTTTCTACATAACCGTGGTTCAATTTGGGTAGGTCATGTCTTTAGGAATTTGTCAGTGTCTGAAAATACTAGCTTATTGGAGTATACATGTTCAAAATAATCTCTAATGATCCTGAGCATTTTGGTCATATCTGTGGTGATATATCCTTTTTGAGCTCTAATTTTGTGAACTCACTTTTTTTCTCTTTCTTTTTATTACTTTGGCTAAACTTTATTGTTTTATTTACCTACCAAAGAAAAAAATATCACAGCCATTCATTGTGGTCCTTTTTTTATTCTGAACTTCATTAATTTGGGGTCTTCTACTGATTTTGGTATTTGTTTGTTATTCTTTTGTAGGGCCTTAAGGCTCAACATTCGATTGATTATTTGATTATCTTTCATTTTTTTTAATTGTAGAAACTCACTGCTATAAGCATTTCTCTTAGAAATGCCTTCATATTGACTGTCCAAGAGATTTTGATATATTGTATCTCTATTCTCATTTGTTTCAAGAAAGTTTTCACTTTGTACCAAATTTCTTGTGTTTATTTCCTCATTTAAAAGCACAGTATATAATCTCCTGGTCTCCTATTGATTTCTGTTTTTGATCTCGATATTGCTTTCTGAAATCATTCCATTATAATTTGACAGGATGCCAGGAACTTTTGTATCTTTTGCAAACATTAAGATTTGCTGTGTGTTCTAAAATATGATCTATTTTATAGTATGTTCCATTTAACACTAAAAGACTGTACATTTATTTGTGAATGAAAGAAGTATTATCTAGATCTCTGATAGGTTATTTTGATTAAGAGTATTTTACAGTTGTGAAAAATCTTTACTTAGTTTACTTTTTGATGGTATATCTAGTCATGAGATTGTGTGTTGAAATCATCACATATAGTTGTATTCTGGTTTATTTGATTTCTAATATAGAGAAGTATTTCTTTTTTTTTTTTTGTCTGTAGAGGTACCATTGTTTGGGTATAAGTACTTACAATCATTATAACTTGTGGTTGGATTATTCCCTTAAGCAGAAGGAAGTCATATTTTATCTCTTCTTATTGATTTTGGCTTAGAATCTATTTTGTTTGACATAATCAGAGCTTTCCCTGGTTGCTTGGTGTAACTTTCCCATCCATTCAACATCACTCTGCGGATGATGTGATTCTAAGGTTAGTCTTTTGGAAACAATATATGGTTTGGAGTTTTTAAAATCCAAACTACCAATCTATGTCTTTGTTGTTGTTGTTGTTGTTGTTGTAGATGGACAGAATGCCTTTATTTTATTTGCTTATTTTTTTATGTGGTGCTATGGATTGAACCTAGTGCCTCACACATATGAGGCAAGTGCTCTGCCACTGAGCTACAGACCCAGGCTCAATCTATGTCTTTGGATTAAAGATTTAAGTCCTTTGCATTCCATTTTGATTTCTGAATTATTCTGTTACTCATTACTCATTCATGCATGCATTATTTAAATGATTTGTTTTTGCCTTTTTTATTTCTAATTTCAACGTTTATGTGAAGTATTTTATTGCAGAAATCTTGAGTGCACAGTTCAGTGGAATTCCTAAATGAAACACACTTCAGTGTACAACACACAGATCAAAGAACAGAGTGTTGTCAGCTTCCCAGAAGACCCTTGTGCCTCTCCTAAGTCAATAGCACCCAAGCAGACGTCTCCTGTAAATTTATGTCTCCTGTAAATTTATCTGTGAATATTTTTTCCTTTCTAAATTGCTTTTATTTTTTAAATACATGACAGGAGAATGCATCACAATTTTTATTACACATATAGAAAACAAATTTTCATATATCTGTTTATATATAAAGTATGTTCACATCAATTCATGTCTTCATACATGTACTTTGGATAATGATGTCCATCATAGTCCATCATGATTGCTAACCCCCAGTCCCCTCCCTTTCTATTATACCCCTCTGTCCTATCTAGAGTATATCTATTCCTCCCATGCTCCCTCTCCCTACCCCTCTATGAGTCAGTCACCTTATATCAGAGAAAACATTCGGCATTTGTTTTTTTGGGATTGGCTAACTTCACTTAGCATTATCTTCTCCAACTCCATCCATTTACATGCAAATGCCATAATTTTATTCTATTTTATTGCTGAGTGATATTCCTTTGTGTATATATGCCACAGTGTTTTAATCCATTCATCTACTGAAGGGCATCTAGGTTGGTTCCACACTTTAGCTATTGTGAATTGTGCTGCTATAAACATTGATGTGACTGTGGAGCACAATCCAAAAAAAAAAAAAAAACCTATGAGAATAGATATTTTTCAATGGGTGATTTGGGTAATACTCTAGTATCTTGGTTAAGATCATTCCTGGTATCATCACACCAACAGAAGCAAAGTAGAAAAGGCAGGAATTACAGAGTTCTGACGAGGATGCAGATAAACTAGGAATCTCGTGCAATTCTGTAATTGGTACAGACATTGTGAAAAGTCATAAATTCTTTTAAGAAGATTCATACTACATACTGACAATCCCACTCTATAAATAGAACCCAAATACAATTTTTATTTTTATCAAAAAACACAAATTCCAGAATTTATGGCACTCTTAATAACAAGAGGGAAGGCCACTCAGATATGTCCAGGACTAGCAAAATGACTCAATTGATTGAGGGTTATGCTATGGAAGCCCATAATGCAATGCCAATGAGTGCCAACAACATACAAAAATCAAATGTAATAAAAAATATGAAATAATTTACTGTATGAATCCATATGTTATAGTAAAAAACAGGTAAAAGTCACTTCAACACACATAAGTTAGAACAGACCAAAAGCTGTATCTCAACAATGTCACTCCTACAAATAAACCAGGAGACGTCTGCTTGGGGGCTGCTGACTTAGCAGAGGCACAAGGGTCTTCTTGGAAGCTGACAACATTCTGCTCTTTGATCTGTGTGTTGTACACTGAAATGTGTTTCATTTAGGAATTCCACTGAACTGTGCACTCAAGATTTCAGCATGTTCCTTTAATTAAAAAAATACAAATTACCAAAAAAAGTGAGCTAGGGAAAAGTCATTGTAGGAAAACTGTCTGCAAAGGTTGAAATATACAGAGTCAGATGCCCAGATGAAAACACAAACACAAGTCACTAAAGAATAACAAACATATAATACATATACATTTTGCATATACTATATAGTACATATTGTGATGTGTGATCTCATCACACTGTTCTATCAGGGGTTGATGGCCAGTGTGTCATTGGTGGTTCTTCTTCCTGCCCAGAGGATTCTAAAATTCTTAAAACATAAAGTCTCAAATAATTAATGAGTGGCAAAATAAAAATACTCAGAAATATATTCCCAATAGGCAAAGCCCCTGATAGATATAGTCCATGGGCTCTGGAACTAGATAAGGAAAAGAAGGCTCTGTTGGTTTATTTAAGGGGGTACATCAAAGGCAGCGATAAGGATTCAAGGGCAGAGTCTTGTTTTGTGATGTCTTGCAGTCAGCAGGTTGATTGACATCTTTTTAGCCTGCGACTCGCGCCGGCTTCATTAATGAGGTTCAAGACGTGAGAAAACACTAGGGAGTTTTAAATTAAAGAGACAAAACTCTAATTACCTTTAAACCAGATCCAGGATGGCTCTTCCTAGCTCCAGCCTCCAGCCACCTATTGTGGTAGTGAGGTTTACTGAAGAAGCTAGAGAGAGAGAGAGAGAGAGAGAGAGAGAGAGAGAGAGAGAGAGAGCATGCCAGGGAGTGGACTTTTATTGGAGAACAAAAAATTCTGGGGAAAATCCCATCCAATGAAGGTTAAGTGGGGCAGTATCCCAAGGTCAGGGGCCATGATTGGGTCTTCAGGGCAGTGGCCAGACATGCCTCTGCTTGAACAAGCCCTCGGACCTCAGAAGGATGGGGAAAGCTCTGACACAGCTGTGCCTAAGCGCCTCTCACCCAGCGAGGGAGATAAATCACGAGCAAGGATGGCCTCCCACACATCTTGGCAGGTCACACCATCTCAGGTGCTGTGTGGGCCACAGCAGAGTGGAATAGACAGTCACATTGTCCCCTGGGTAGTTGATCAGAGGAAGTGTGTCAAGTTTTCATTGCCAGACACCAGATGTCTCTACCCACTAGGCTTCTATGTACAGTGACCCATATGCAACTTATGAATGGCTACAGACACTGTTCTGCAGAAAAATATCATAATTATTTCCATATTATAAAAATTTGAGATTTTTCCTAGAAGCAGTCAGTGAACATATACTGTCAATTCTGTAAGGATATAAGTAAAATTTCTCCATAAATGTTTGAGTAATGCTTCAATGTAAAAGCTCAAATGGTCTTGAAGCTACTTTAAAGAGAATAACTATGACGTGACTACAGTCAGGTGTTTCAGAATCAGTCTAGTGATCCATAGGCCATAGGATTTTAGTCATCTTTGCATCACTGTAATAAAAAGACTCAAGGATAACAACTTAGAGAAGGAAAGTTTATTTTGGCTTACAATTTTGGAGGGATAGGCCATTGTCACCAGCTCCACAGTTCTGGGCCTCAGGTGAGCAGAACATCATGGCAGAAGCACAACAGATGATAGCAGCTCAGGACGTCACGAGGAGGAGGAGAGAGGTGGCGGGAGAGCACTCTGCTCACCAGGGATAATACAAACCTCAAAGGTGCACCTTTAGGGACCCACTTCTTCCAGCCTCACCCTACCTGCCTATAGTTACCACCTTATTAATACATTAAAGTGTCTTAATCCACCGGCTCGGTTATAACTCATCATCTAATCATTTCCCTTATGGACCTTCTGCATTGTCTCACATGAGCCTTTGGGGGCATCACATATTCAAACATAATATGCTTCACCTGTGTTCAGTGCAGTCTAGGAGGAGAAGGAGCCTGCCCAGGATTCTAATTATAGTGTGAGATGTGTGGACCATACCTATTCCCACTTCCTGGGGCTCACTCTGACACCTTCTAGTAGCTGCACTTTGGATTCAGAGCAGGAGGATGAGACACCACACTTACCCTTATCAGCTGGAATCCAAATTCCCAGTGATAAATGCATACTTACGGTTGTGTTCTGAGGCTTCTAGGAGGAAAATGTAGAAAGCACTTGAGAGATTGAAGGGATGTGCATTGGATATGCAGTACAGAACTGTAAAATGTAATGGTCAATAATCAATTCTTTGGCGCTTGCAAAATTGACCTATGTCCACTCTCCATTCTTTTCTGAGGTTTTAGGACATTAGAGAAGGGAGAAGTCAGGTCACCTGGGTATGCTTAGCATTTGGAGGATTCAATTAGGGGCAGAAATTCCTGTAAGAACGAAGAACTCCATTCTATGAATTTGTCACATTCATTGCAAAATGTTTTAATTATCTTAATGACTCATTTTCCTCTTTGATCTATCAACATCCTTTTGGGGTTGTCCAATTCTTTGCTATGTAATCTATTTGCAAGTGAAGTCTAGAGCCATATTGTGACATCACACTCCCCCCACACAGACACATCCCCTGCATTCAAACACTCATATGTATATTTCACCACAGAGTATATCCATGGGCTCTCTCTCGCCCAGCGAGGAGGTCCACAGAACAGGGTAGGGAGAGTGTGGCTGTGGAGTCACTAATCAAGACCTCTGGAGACCAAGCCGGAAGCAGGTCTGATTTTATTGCACAGTTACTATGTATGTATACTCAGATTACAAGCTAAGCAGATTAAAAGCAGCCACCAATACAATTTCTGGCCAAGTGTCCCTGCAGTGACCAATCGAGGAGTGGTCCATGGAGAAAGCCCAGGGACTGCAACACATGGCCTCACGCCCAGGGCTGTGCCTACAGGGTAAGTGGTTTGCCACTTACACGCCTAGCACGGGGGAGTGGTTTGCCACTCAGATGCCCTGAATGTATGCTACATATATAGTACTCCATGAACCTGTCCCCACAAATATACACGATCCTACTCAACCATACTACACATGTAGCTGCATACACTCTTTTCCACACTCTCAGCTTCACACAATCTCACAATGCAGTCACCAACACAACTGTCATGTTCCCCTCAGTCACACAATCACTCACTCATTTCCTCTGAGTTTATCAGGAACTTGTATATATTTTTAAAAAAACTGTCCTTATTGTTATCAAAATTTGGTGCTTGTCACTGTAGCCATGTAAAAATTAGGATATCATTTTGAGAAAAAGGTAAAATATTATTGCTTTACTATCCAAGGAGAAGCAGAGGAGACTTGTGTCCCAGAGACTGGGATTCTATGCCTCAGGAACAACAGGAAGTTTTTAAAGAAGAAATGCATTCTAGTGCTCCCTGAGGAGCGTGTGTGTGAGATTCACTTGTTAACTTGGGAGATAGCCATTCCGTAGACCTTCTGGCCCATCCCTGAAGACTGAATTGCTTGGTTTCCATTGTGGTTGTGTGCTGCAAGATGGATAACTTGGCTTAGTGTGGGAGAAAGGTAATCCTATTTCCTGAGGATATGGAGAGGGAGAGGAGAGAGAGAGGAAGAGAGAGAAGCCTATTTTAAAATAAGCCACAGTGGCAGAGCAGAAAGGTCAATATTTAAAGTGTGAGGTGGAGTATTGTGACATTTTCTCCAGGCCTGTGGATGTCAGCAGGAGGGTTCTGACATCTGCTCTTTACATTCCTTCCACGTCCCCTGTAGCCCTCCAGGACAGCATTTCACACATGTGGCATTTGAGTGTGCTCTGGTATTTGCTGATGATGGGGGGTGGTGAGAGAGCTGACCTGAGTCAGGTTCAGCTGAGTTCCTCTGTGAGAGCGAATGGAAGTCCTATGGGTTAGATGAGTTGTGGGGGCTCGTGGCTGGGCATTGTGGAGAGTACAGTAATAGGGACATGGCTGTGGAAGAAAGGGCACATGGGCTACAGGGGGTGCTGCATCTTGAGTGCAGTGGGGGGTTTAAGGAACCAAAGAGCAAAGTGTGCACAGAAATTAAGGGGATGAGACAGATGGGGTCTCAGATCCTATGGGTGCAGCAGTCCTGGGGACAAAGGATACGGTGGGGAGGTGGAGACCATGAGCTCAAGTGTCTGAAAGACAGAGGAGGAAAACTTCCAGGGAAGTTAATGTCGCCAGGGATAAAACACCCAGGGGGAAAAGTGAATAGGTTTTTCCTTGATTTAAAGACTATTTGGATGGAAAGACAAACACACTGAACATGGACAGAAGAACTGCAGAAATCTTCTCCACGTACAGCTGCAAAGGAGAGCACAGGTCAGGTGGGCCACCCAGGAGATGCTCTTGGAGACCAGGTAGCAGCAAGTGGGATGGCTTTAGTGAGGAGGTAGGATTGTCAGGGCTTCCAGGCGCTGTGTACAGTGACTGGTTGGAATAATTTCATGGGATCAGGAATTGAGGGACCCTTCCTAGTTGTCTGTACCTGGCTCTTGGGAAATTTGGTCAGTGGACTAATAGCCATGAGCATGAGAGCCCAGTTAGAGATGTTGCTTAAATGTGGACTTAATCAGTTGCTCAAGGAAAGGAAATGATCATCCTCTAGCCAGGGTCTCAAAGGTGTGTCAAGGGCTTGGATCATGGCCCAGTGGTAGAGTGCTTGCCTGGCATGTATATGGCACTGGTATTGATCCCTGGCACCACGTTAAAAAATAAATAAATAAATAAACAAATAAATAAACAAAAAATATTGTGTCCACCTACAACTAAAATAATAATAATAATAATAATAATAATAATAATAATAATAAAGTTGTGTTAAGCTGGGAAGCGCTCCCAACTGCATTCAGGATAAAAGTAATTAGCAGATGCTGTAAATGGGCACTTCCCTGATAACATTGTTAACAACTACCTTATGTGGCCCCACCCCCCACAAAAAACCCACAAAAAACATCATCACACATCCCTACATCCCTTAGCAGCTCCAGGACTGCCAGGACCAGCACCCTGCAGAGCTTTGGCCACAGAGCAAATGCCAGTCCAAGACAATGCCACCTCCCAGCTGCAGTGGACCTGTGCAGTACAGCAGTAGTCATGGACCAGCACAACCCTAACTTAGATGTCAGGACAGGTGGACAGTGAGTCCACACAAGTGTATCTTCCCTCCAGGGACAGCCTGAAGTGACACAGGAAAGGTATTTTCCACTATGTGGCTCATCTTCCATCAGTGCCACTAGTTGACCTGTGGGAATGGGTGGCCTGATCCTCATGCTGGTACTCAGGAATATTTGGCCCTGGGAAGATGTGGCAGTTTGCCCTGAGATGACAGTAAATGGTCCCCACTGGACTGTCATTCAAACAGTAGTGCTCTGAGCTCAGTTCTCCACCTAGGGGACCTGCTCTGACCTTTCCTATGTCCCTACCTGCACCAGCAACTCCATTATTTGCAAATGAATTGGTTGTCATAGGAATACAAACCCGCCCCAATACATAAAGTTATTGTGATTTAGAGAGGGGTTAGTACTGCATTTTAAGATTGAAGGTAAGGCCAGGAGTGGTTGTGTATGCCTGTAAAAGCAGTGGCAGCTGAGGCAGGAGAATCACAAGTTCAAAGCCAGCCTCAGCAACTTATCAAGGCCTTCAGCAACTCAGTGAGACACTGTGTAAAACATTTAAAAAGTAACTAAGTGCTAGGGATGTTGCTCTGTGTTTAAGTGCCACTGAGTCCAATTCTTAGATTCCAAGGGGTGGGGGGAAGTGTAGGTGAGGATGTGACCATCTGTATTTCAACGTACCTGTGTATATTTTTAGCAAAATGTGAAGGTGTGAGATCATACTGCTACTGTTGTATAAAGCCCATCAGAAGAAGTGTGATTCCTTGATGAGAAACCAGGCCCTTTCTTCCTTGAGGCACCTCATAGCAGTAGTATTTTGTTCCAGGCAGCTCTGGAGCCACTGGGCCAACTGCAGTCTGGGTGGTGTGGAGTGGCCCAGGTGGATGCTGCAGAGGAAAGGAGTTTGCATCCCACCCAAGGATCCCTGCACACAGGAAAACAAACCCTTTCAGGAGAATTCTGAATAAGCCTGCCTGTTCCTTGTCCCTGAAAAATATTTTCTTCATTTCATTTCTCCACTGCATTTACTACTGACAATGTTTCCAGGAGTGCAGCACTTGGTCAACCATGTGATTCAACTGATCTGGAAGGGCTGGGGAACTCATCCATTCCATGTGCCTCCAGGAACAGGAACTAGGATGGCTGACTTCAGGATGCTGTGCATAGGGTGAGGACCACCAGCTGTGTTCCCCTCCACCACGGCCATGTGGGTCTCACAGTCAGCCAGCTGAGGACCCCAGTGCTCTTTAGGGTTTGCAATAGTAAGACAAGTGACACGTCCATCCACTTCTATATAGATGTTTTTAGTGTAAAGAACAATAAAACACTTAAACATTTGTGCAAAAACATGCAACTGATGTAATTTTGATACAATTAGGCAATTTTAATTGTATTTGGAACTGGCGATGGAGACCAGGATTGCTTTGCCCCTGAGATGCATCTGCAGCCTTTATTATTTTTCATTTTTAGAGACAGAGATTATGTTGTTGAGGCTGGCCTTTCATTTGTGATCCTCCTCTCTGGGTCTCCAAAGTTTGGGGGATAATAGGTGTTTTCCACAGCACCCAGCAGGATTTTTTAATTTTTATGCAGACCAAACAGAGCCTGAGTAGTTTGGATACAGTGGATTTTCGGCTCATGAGAAGAAAGGGGCTGACAGTGGGAAAACACATGGAGATCAGAGCATTGGTGTTCACCACCCACCAAACAGGTTTGGAAAACAGAGCAAGATAAAGATGTAATAGGGAGGAGAGGGTGTGGAAAGTCACAAAGGTGCCCACCAGGACAAGGATTCTCTGGGTGGCTCTGGACTCAGGGCAGGATCTGAGGGAATCTTTGATGCTGTGAATGTGCTGAACCCTCTGCTTGTGCCTGTACAGAAGGAGAACCATGGAGCCACTGGACCAGATGATGAGCAAGGAAAAGACAACCTCAGGAAATACAAATAAGGCTGCATATACTGATTCTGTGATTCTGTCACGATCTACAGAAGAACAGTACCCATAATCTCTTTTCTCTGTTGTGTTTACACTGTTCCATTTGCCATGTATATAGAGAGGAAAAATGGAATTCACTGTCATGTACATGATCCAGCAGAGGAAAATGGAGAATCCAATGTACTTTGAAACCTTTTCTTTGAGATTCTTCCAACAGGAATTCACGGGGCTGATGGTGATGTTCTGGAAGATGCTCAAGAGACAGGTGATGACAATGGACAGACTCCTGCCCACTCGCTGCATGTACAAAATAACTTTGCATGAAAAATCACTGAGGAAATATTTCAATCCAAAAGCAGTCATTGTCTGGGGAATTCCTCTAGCCAGAATGTCCAAGGTGTTGGCTATCATTAGGTGCCTGAGAATGACATCTGTGGACCTCAATGTGCACCCATTGCAGGAAAGCACCAAATGATAATAAAGCACAGAGAAATTTCCTAGAATTCCAACAACATTCTGTGATAAAAGCATCAGTCCTATTGCCACATTCATGGGGACCATTCTTTCATTCAGCCCAATGTTCTTTACATATGGCATCAGTCATTTCTCTGAGAAAAATGACTCATTAATAATAGCTGTACTCAAACATAGTGGTGAGCACCTGTATCCACCTGTAGGCCTGGTGTAAGAGAATCACTGGAACTCACAAATTTGAATCCAGCCTGAGCAACATAGTGAGATCCCCATGTTAAAATAATTTTTGGAAAAGAAAATGGAAGTTTCATTTCCAAAAATCATTCATTGCATGCACCTGTGGGATTGAAAAGACATCAATGTGCACATGTTGATGGGGAGAGTTAACCGTATGCTTTGTGGGAAAATGAGCCTTGATGATCAGGACACAATAAACTGAGAGAAGCCAGAAAAAGTGGAGCAAATGCACAAAAAGAACTTAGCATTTAGTATTTCAGAATGAACTGATATATGGTAGTCCTGTTGACTAAAGAACTTCAGTTACCATCCACATCATACACAACAAACCTGATTTCATTTGATTTCTGACTTAAACTTTGAAGATAAGCAATGGCCTTTGTGTAATAGTTTTTTATTATACAATATTCTTCTATAATATCAAAAAAATGTTTCTTTGGTCTTAGAAAACAAATGCCTATTAAATAGCACAAACACACCAATTTTTGCACTCTTTTGTTTGTGACTTTTCACTGTGTTCTCCTGCCAGCTTACTTTCTTATAAACCAAGTCACTTTACTTTTAAAGCCTAACACTGTATTCTGAAAATGGGCCACTGGACTTTTTATTTGTCATTCCAGGAATAAAGAACAGTGGAATCTATTAGAGAATTGTTCAAAAAATATTACTTTGTTCCTAAACAATGGCACATGATATACTAATATAAGACAAATAAGACAAAAATGAAGTTCACAATGATTTCAGGCTAAAAGTTCTGTGCATTGATAGTGACATTGGTGAAACTCTTAGTAATAAAGGAGGATTTGTGGAGGACATCCATATAAGAGATATGTCAGTAGAAACTGGAGAATGGGAATTCTGCTGCACTGAAAGAATTGAAATAAAAAAGAAAGTGTCCTGAGATTGTAATTAATGTTGAAATATTATTGAACCAGAGAATTTACCAGTAGTTGTTTTGTTCTGACTAGCATGGTCCAGTTCTCATCGTTATAATGTTACCTTCCCTGTGTGACCAGCAGGGGAGGTATTACCCCAGCCATCGCTGTGCAGGGATTCAGAGGAGATATTTCAGTTACTGGTAGATGGATTGCAATGTAGGGTTGGGAAAAAAAATCTTTTATTCTAGAAACACTCCCAGGTCTGGGTTTCTGCACAGGATTAGGTGATCCTCACAGTTCATCTTTTCTACTCTCCGTATGAAGACTTTATACACACAGATATTATAGCAGTTCAAATTACATTCTATGATTTTCTAAAGTGAAGAGCATATTAGTTGCTAACTACTGTCCTCAAGCCCCTTCTACAACAGAATTCACTGTTGATGATATTACCCACCCATAAACCTTCTCCGTGATTATTTTATTAGATAATTTCAGAAACCCTGTGGAGTTGGCATCAGTTCAGGGACACAACTGAAATCATCGTGAAGAAATCGTTCATCTCTCTTGTCTACCTTTCCACCAAATCTGTTTTTACCCTAGAAGGATGTTTCTGCAGACATCAGCACATCCTCAGATTAATTCTTTACTCTCTCTTCTGAAACAAAAGACTGAAATTGAACATACTCACTGTGTTTCCTGTGTGCAAGGTGGTGGGCTCATTGTGAGGTCTTGACTGCCAGGATGGAGGGAGGGAGGCAGCTGGACCCTGAGATAAAGCTCTATGTGACCCCTCTTCCCCTGGGGCACAATGATCGCTTCACCTGGAGAGGCATTGACAGTGCAGGCCTGGGGAGACTAGGAAATTGCTGAAAAACTCTTCACGCTTGCCAATTAATACGGCAATTATGAGTTCCTTGTTAGTAACTTCAAAATAACTGCTGAAGAGTTTGGGTTGGGCTATTATTATTTTTTTCGTGATCCCTGGACACTGACAAGGTCTCCTAAGAAAGGATCAGAAAACAGTGAGGTCTGATCTATGTGGAACGAACAGAGGGTTTTTGTGTCTCACTGGACTCCAGGTTTCCCTGATCTCTTGACCCCTCATCTTATTAATTCTGCCTTCTTTCTTCCCTCCTTCTCCATCGCAGTCCTCTTTGGGGAGAGGGTCAGACCTGGATCCAGGTCTATTTGGTGCCCTTGTGGCCTCATCTCCAGGCAGGCTGGTGTGTGGGGATGCAGACCACACCCAGGGTGAGTGCTCCTGATTGTGACATCTGATGCTGTCATCACACCATCCCTTGGTGATGGGTGTTTTCACTAGGAAGGCTCGGTCTGAGAGTGGCCAACAGGATGGGTCACATGGAGCATCTGCGGAGGGGCATTAAGTGGGGGCAGAAGAGGGTGGAGACTTAGGAGCAGGGATCCTGCCTCCAGCTCTGGGAAGGACCTGAATTTCAGTTCTGAGGCCTGGGGTAGGCTGCAGCCTGCTCCCAGGGCATTGTGTGCTAGTGTTCATGGAGTCCTGAAGGAGATGGTGCACCTGGAGAGGCTCAAAGATGAGATGCCCTCCGCGGTGCAGCAGCAGCGACATGTGCGGCCCACCTGGAGAAGACACCTGCCCTCATAAACAGCAGCTGGCAGAGCAGAAGCCAGATGACCCACATACGTGTGTGCAATCCTCAGAGTCAACTCCAGCCTTCATACAGACCAGAGTGAACTACATATGAGGAGGTCCAGGAGTGGATGGGGTCTCTGCAGCTGGCCACAGTGACCCACTTGAGAGGATGATCTGAACCCCTGGGCTGCACTGGGCTGTAATCAATCACCCCTTGCTGGAGAGTGTCCGTCCTGCCTCTTTTGTTAATGGGTTCAAAATTTCCAGAGACATACTGAACCCATGGAATATATCTTGTTCTAATTCAGTCCCCAGTACCTCTTTGTCCCTTAAATCAGGCCCTACTATGGGAATGTCACCACATGCATTCCTGGCATGCAAGCAGTTGTTCTGATGTCATGTAAGAACCAGCCTGTGGGTGATGATGTAGTGCAGGAGCCAGGGTTTGAAATGATACCTTGCATGGTGAGGAGGGGATACAGCATAACTGGGACAGTTATCACAAAGAGTCATCAGAAAAGCCCATCCCTCAGGCAGCTGGGCCTTGAGTCCGAACTGACCTTAATAATTATGCTGAGCTTGAGCCACTCTACTCTCTGCTCTTCCAGCAATGAAGGGCCCCAAAGCCCTTTGCTCAGCCTTTTTTAAAATGTTTAATTATTTTTTAGCTGTAAGTGGACACAATACCTTTATTTTATTTATTTATATAAGTGGTGCTGAGGGTCGAATCCAGGACCTCACATGTGCTAGGTGAGCACTCTACCACTGAGCCATAACCCCAGCCTTGCTCAGCCTTTCAAAGTTACTAAAATATTTTTGCAGTATTTCTTCCCCTAATGTATATATTTTCTCAGTTTTGTTGGGAAAGGCACCATCTTTGTATTTTTCTGCCTAGGCTTCCTGGTTCCAGGTGTTTTCAGAAAGCAGGAAGAGATGTACTTTCCTCAGAGGATCAGGATGAAATAAGGAATCTCTAATCACCCCTGTTCTCCAAAACCCAGGCACCAGACCAGGTTGCCTGATGATTCTAAGCCTCACTAACAGGCAGCCCTGGGGTCAGACCTCTAGAGGAAATGTTAAGGATGGAACCAAATCCTCAGGGGAAACTAGTGACCCCAGCTGTTGGTGCAGGCTGATAGCCCTTAGGGGAAGACTGGCCTCTGTGACAAGCACACCCTTGTCCAACCCACCTTGAAAGTGCAGCCTCCTGCTGGGTCCACAGATGCATAGGATGAAATGCTGCAGATTTCCAGACAGTCACTTTTTCCTTTCTCATAATGCGTGACAGGGTTGTGGCAAGGAGTTTTATTTTGGGGTTCAAGTGCTCAGCCAAAAGTGTCTCTCTGGCTTTTGCTTAAATCAGGTACATACTTCCCCTTGTGGCATGTCCATCATGGTTCCATAGACCCCTCTCCAGCCCTGTTTTATATGCTAATTATCTGTTTTCATAAATTTCCTTGGAATTCTTTTCAGTTGGTTCTTTTTAGTTATACATGACAAGGAATCCATGGCACATATCTTGTTCTAATTCAGTCCCCAGTACCTCTTTGTCCCTTGTCCTCTTTCTACCCCTGCTCCCTCTAATCTATTTTTTCTGCCATTTCTATAGTTATTTTTAAACTTGCTGTAGTTAGTTATACATGATGGGAGAATTCTTTATGCACTTCGATATATCATGCATGTAGAGAATCACATGTGACTGTGAGCTTGAAAACGTAATGCTTACTGTCCTTGATGGAGTCTTCCTGCAAATGGGATGTCCTGTCAAGGTCTAGATAAGGTAACAGCAAGCATACTTGCACATGAGATGTTTGTTGTCTTTGATGGGGCTTGTTCACAAACGAGAGGCTCCTTCAAGGTTTAGATAAGGTAACAGCGGACATGCTTGAAAACGAGGTGTCTGCTGTCCTTGGGAGGACTTGCTCACAAATGGGATGTTCTGCCAAGTGGGCTAGGAGGGCGCTGAGAAAATTTTTATCTGTTCTTAACAAAGAGCAGAGCTCAACATGCTCCGGGCCAAGAGTAGATTAAGCCATGAGAAGCGGGTCACTTCTGATTAGAAAGTAAGACTTCTGTATGCTATGTTTAACTAGCTGAAAGACCTGATTTATTGCTGTTGGAAGGCTGCCTTTTTTGTTCACAATACTATAAAACGATTGCTGTATGCAATAAAAGGGGCTCTTTTTCTTCTGCTGCTTGGGCTTCTTCTGCTTCTTCTTTCTTGCTCATGCTGACCTGCGAGTGAGTTACTGCAACAATGCATAAATGGTGTAATTTCTCATTTTTCTGACTGGACACAGTGTAGAATCCCATCAGTCATGCAGTCATATATGACTTGATGAATTACATTTATTGATTTCCATATGATGAATCAACCTTGCAACCCTGGGATAAACCCCACCTTGATCATGGTACATTATCTTTTAAATATGTTTTTGTATGTGCTTTTCTCGTACTTTATGAAGAATTTTGGCTAGCTGGGCATTCACTTATAATCTCAGTGGCTCAGGATGCTGAGGAAGGAGGATCCTGAGTTCAACATTGCAGGATCCCGAGACCCTACATTCCCATAGTAGGGCTAGTTTACCTATCTCGTGTCTAGTGGGGCAGACCCTGGGTTCAGCATGTTCCTGGAAATGTTGAGCCCATTAACAGAAAAGGCAGGACAGTCTCCACCACGGGTTGACTGGTCACAGCCTGGAGCACAGCCCAGGTGTCTGGATGCTGAGGAAGTAGGGTTGCAAGTTGAAATCCAGCCTCAGCAGCAGTGAGGCACTGAGCAACTCAGTGAGACCCTGTCTCTAAATAAAATACAAAATAGGGCTGGGATGTGGCTCAGTGAGAGCCCCTGAGTCTATGTTCCTCAGGGATATTGGTCTGACGTTTTCTGTCTTTGAGGTGTCTTTGTCTGGTCTTGGTATCAGGTGAGACCAACTTCCGAGAGTGAGTTTGGAAGTGTTCCTTCCTTTTCCCTTTCATCAACCATTTGAGGAAGAGTTGTGTTCATTCTTCTCTGAAGGTCCAGTAGAACTCCTCTGAGAATCCGTCTGGTGTTGGGCTTTCCTTTCTGGTAGGCTTTAGATGGCTTCTTCCATTTCATTGCTTGAAAATGATGTGTTTACGTTTTCCATGTTCTCCTGTCTCAGTTTGGGTAGGGCCATACTTCTCTAGAAATTTGTTGATGTCTTCAAGATTGTCTGATTTCTTAGAATATAAATTTTCTAAATAGCTCCTTATTTTCATCTTTATGTTAGTGTATATTGTGGTATTTCCTCTTTCATCACAAATTTCAGTAATTTGAGTTTTTCTCTTTAACTTCATTAGTTTGGTTAAGCGTTTATTGACTTTATTTTCTCCAAGAGCCAACTTTTGTTTTGTTCATTTTTTTTGGATTTTTATTTGTTTGTTTGTTTCAATGTCATTGATTTCAGCTTTGATTTTAATAATTTCCTGTGTTCTTGGTTTTTGGTGTTGATTTGACCTTCTTTTTCTACGTCTTTGAGATGAATTATTGGGTTATTTGTTAACTTTGTGTTCTTTTAATGAATGACCTCAATGCAATCCACTCTCATCAGATTTTGATACGTTGTGTCACTATTTTCATTTATGTTGAAGTATTTCATCCCTGATTTCTTCTGTTGTCTGTTGGTCAATGGCATATTATTTAGTTCCTTTTTGTTCCTAGAGTAGACTTCAAGGAGACTTTTTCTGCTGTATTTTGGCAGACTTCAGCTCCTTGCTGTGTTTAATCATGCCCAAGTTGTTCAGGGAAAGCCAGGCCTGAAAAAGGAATTTTCTACTGAAGAAATCTACCCAAGGAAAAAGGAAAGCCACACAGAAAACAGTGCGTAGTGCAGATAGAAGTTAGGTGAAGCCAGACATGGTGGCACAGGTCTGTAGTCCCAGCTATTCAGGAGGCTGAGGAAGGAGCATCCCCAGTTGGAGGCCAGCCTGCACAACTTAGTGACACTCCATCTCAAAAAAACAAAACAAACAAACAAACAAACAAAAAACCGTCCAGGGTTGAAGGTCAGTAGAAGAACACCTTGTGTTCCCTCCTCAGGACCACAAAATAAAAGAAAAAGAAAAAGAGACTAGAGGGTAACTTAGATAAGTGGACTGAGAGAGCACAAGAGGTCAGGCTGGGAGTTCTCTGGTGTCCCCTGGCAGTGGGACTGTGGGGACATTTTCACGGCAGTGTCACATTGACTCCCAGGCTGACTGTGGCAGACTGTACACTTCTGATAATGGTGGAGTTGTAGAACTCAGGCTTCTTGTTCTACATTTTTTCTAGCTTCCCTTTTCATCTAGGAATCCTTCTGTCCTGGTCCCAGGCAAGTTGACGTAAAGCTGCCATGACCACGATTCAGAAAGAGCCGGTCCATTCAGACACTGATCCAAGCCAGCTGACATCCGTGAAGAATTGTGGGATAATGCTGTTAGTGGCAGATTGAGGGCTCAGGGAGCTGAAGCAGGAGGACTCTGCCTGTCCAGGAGCAGCATGAAGAGGGGCAGCAGATCCTGTTAGTGCAGCTTGGTCCACCACCCTGTCGTGATGTTCCCTGAGGGCCACCACTACCATAGGAATAGATCAGGGTGATGCAGCTGGGCCAGTGGGCAGGGTGTCACCCAGAGGAAGTTTCCTGTGACTGTGATACAGCACTTTGAGAAAGCTGGTTGAAGGCGGTGTCAAGAGAGAGTTGAGTTTTAGGAACAGGGTCAGCACCCAGGAGCTGTCCAGGGATAGGGCGAGTATAGAAGGGTCTGACATGTCCCTAGGCTGCTTCTTCCAGTCACCAGTGTCTCCTGTCTCCTGTTAGGTTGAGCAATGTGGTTCCCTCCAGGGAACTTTTTCTAGTTTCCAAGCTCTAAATGTAGAGTGGCTACCTCCTGGCCCCGTGTCTTCAACTTCTTTGAGTCCATGTGTCATTTATTTACCACAGTTTTCCAAATCTATCTCTCCACTCAAGGCTTTTCCCAAGGTATGGATTCCTCAGATAACTCTGCACTGTCCTCTGTGTATTTCTTCAGGGAGAAATGTTCCTGGCCACAGCGCTGCCTGCAGTCCTGCATCCCAGGGGCTGGAACCCTGGGGGCTGCAGGCCAGCACAGCGAGCATGGCATCAATACAGAACAATACAAACCGACATGGCTCTGTGGCCCAAACATGAAACCTGCCCACTGCTCCCTGCTAAGAAGTGGCAGCAGAGTGTTGGTGGTTGGAGGTGTTCAGGCGGGCTCGAGCACAGGTGGAAAGCTACCCCTGCCCTTGCCGCCATTGCAAGCCATAGGGACCTGAATCACTGGACCACAACCTGGGAACCAAGACCGCTGACCTTTTACAGGGCTCTGAGGCCTAGCACTAACACCTGCTCCAGACCTCGACCCTCATCAAGCATGCTCAATTGGTTGGCCTCAACCTCTAGCTTTCTGAGAGGCCCAGAGAAAATGGAGAAGGCAAACCCTAGTGCCATTCAGCGCTTCTAGCATGAGCACTTTTCCAGACCCTAATTAGCATAAGCGTGGACCAATACGATTAGTCCATTTTCAAACCCTGATTAGCATAAACCTGAACCAATAGCATTGACCCACGTGCTATGTGAAATCTTGGGCTCCCACAGTGAAGTGGCAACGGTTGCAAGTTTCTCCCTATTTTGGAAGTTCTACTTGGTACAAGCACTGGAATGAGCCCTGCATTTCTACTTATATCTGTGGGTCCTTGGTGAATTTGTGAGAGAAGAATCCAGGAAGAAGAAGTTGATGATCTGCTGGGGTCTGCTGAATACTGAGGGCCTACCCCACCATTAAGAGATGTAACACATCGTATGGTTGCAGAGATCAGTACCATACTGTAGGACCCAGGGAAACAGAAACTCCTGTTTTACCTGCTAGTGAAAGCAGACAACTGAGTTTCATCTCAAAACTCCCATTTCAAAACATGCATTTTGGGTAAGTGAAATGGTCCAACAGTAATTTTTTTTTGCAGGATTTCTGTGATCTTTTTTTTTTTTTTTTTTAAAAAAAACCTTCTGATCAAAAATACCAGGCACTTCTTCACCCTTTTAAAAATAGAAAATCTTATCAAACATAATGAGCACTTGTTGGTCTTTTGAAAAACATCTATAAAAAATACTGGGCACTTGTGGGCCTTTTTAAAAAACTCTAAGCCAGTTGAAAGTACCTGGTGTGCTGGTGCATGCCTCTAATCCTCCTGGCTTGGCCTTAACTAAATTTAGCAAGACCCTAGGCAATTTAGTGAGACCCTATCTAAAAAAAATATATTAAAAGGGGCTGTAGTTATAACTCAGTGGTTAAGCCACTCTGGGTTCAATCCCTAATTATTACCCTCCACCCCAAAAAAGCCTGGCCACATGTCTAAAGGCATGGACGACAGGCTCACTGGAGTGAGGCATCCTTAAGCCCCTTCCTCCATGATGGAGGAATGTAGGTCGGCCTGGGCTTTCTCTTGCCCAGTGAGGAGATCCATGGAACAAGGTAGAGGAGAGTGTGACTGAGGAGACCTCTGGAGACCAAGCAGGAAGCAGGTCTGAGTTTATTGCACAGTCATCATGTATATATACTCAGGCAGAAGCTAAGGAGATTACAGGCAGCCCCCAAGGCAATTTCTGCTAACTGGGCTTGCAGCAACCAATCGAGGAGAGGGCTGATGAGCAAGCACAGGGACTGCAACACATGGCCTCACACCCAGGGCTGTGCCTACAGGGTAAGTGGTCTGCCGCTGATGCGCCTAGTACAAGGGGAGGGGCCTGCCACTCACATGCCCTTAACGTATGCCATGTATGCAGTACTCCATGCACCTCTCCCCACATAGGTCAAGCTCTGTTTCAACTCAGGTCTTGAGTTTCACATCAAAACTCTGCTGTCAAAACCAACCCCGATGCTCTGCAGGCTAAAAGTTTTGGATTGGGATGCCAACTCTTCCCATAATGGGGTCTGCTCCTGTGCAAGGAGGGATGTGGGGAAGGCTGATGATCACCTGGCTGTGGGCGTGAAGAAGGAGTTGTGCTACTGGTAGGAGGTGGTTTTCATTTAAGTTACTCCTGGCACCTGGGATGATGGAGATGGCAGAGTTGAAATGCCCAATGGAAGATTCCACCTTTATTTTAGCACAGCTTAAAAGATGGATGCTCCACAGGTGTGATCATGATTTCTCACAAAGGTTCTTTATCTCACGAAACACCCAGCACAACGTCCAATTCAAAGGTGCTGTGGCAGGGAAAACCTGGGGAGGTGGTACTAGAAAGCCTGCTGGTTTTGCAAGGTCCTTGGCACTCAGCTGAACTGCAAGGGGTCTGTGAGCATCAATGATCCTTACCAGAGTGGTCCAGGGAAGCCCTGTGATGGGAACACTAAATGGAAACCCTCTAGGTTATGAACATTTTTTTTTGCAGAATTGAAGGATGCTTCAGAAAGCAGGTAAAGATTTATTTAAGGACATCCACAGAATTTACACTTGAAATATGGGCAGCCCTTTGTCTCAAAAGATGAGTGAGGTGCCCAGCTTTGAGCTCTGTACATGAGATTTGAGGTTGGCCGGGACTCTCAGTAGAGGATCTTTGAGAGGTTTTGCTGATTCAGATAGTGTTTACAAGCTACCCTGAAGATTGAGTTGCCTGACAATAAGATTGCCTGGTGACCACCCTATGCTTGTAGGTCAAAATGTTCCTTTGTCAAATAGTCTAAGCATGGGGCTGGGGATATGGCTCAAGCGGTAGCGCACTCGCCTGGCATGCGTGCGGCCCGGGTTCCGCCGATAACTAAAATAAAATAAATATTAAAAAAATAGTCTAACCATTCATAATTTGCTGGCACATTGTGTACTTTTCTCAGGTTGATGATATTTCAATTATTGTCTAATCTTTTATAAGCATAACTGAATTCTCTGAATAACTGAACAAACAAGCTCAATGGGACTGGTTTTCAGAAGTCTCTATTTACTAAGAAACTCTCCTCAAGGGCCCATTTTACTTTCCTGTCTCAAGATGAGGGCCTGGGCCTGTGGGCCTCAGTGAAGTGGGTCTTGAGAGTCATAGAAGGGGATGTGGGGGGCTAAAGGTGAATTTGAGTTGTTAACATTCTGAGAGTTTGTGAAATTGCTTACTGGGAAAATGTATAGGTCATAGCTGGAGGAAATGTGGGGCCAATAATGGATGGGGGCACCTATAGGGTCACAATCAGATACCTCAGAGACAAAGGCCCTTTGGAGTCCCTTTTGTGTTAGGTAATATGTTCACAGGTTCTGGGCATTAGAATGTGGATGTGTTTGGGGTCATGAGTCAGTCTGCCACAGCTTCTATATTCAGTGTACTGTTTTGGTTCATCAACTGAGGTCATGTACGAGCACTAATTCTTCTATGCAGCTGAGTGTTATTCCAGTATATGAGAGAATATGCAAGAGTTCATTTCATTTTCTTACTGATAGATACTTGGACCATTATTACTTACACCTTTCACAAAATTAACTCCAAATGCCCCATATAGTTTTACATGAAAAAAAAAACTTGTAAAAAGTCTAGATGATGTAGGAGAAAAATCTGATGACTTTTGTTTTATTGATGAGTTTGTAAGTAAAAACAAAAACAAAGCATGGTCCACTAAAAAAAAAAGGTCAGTTGAACTTTGTTTAAATTAAATATGATTTTCGTGAAATACAGTCTTAAGACAAAGACATATCACAGACTAGGAGAAAATATTTGCAAAATACATATCTGATAAAGGGCTTTTATACAAGACTCATTACAAAGACATCTTAAAACTCAAGGAAACAAACCCAGGTAAAAATTGGCAAAAGATCTGAACAATTTCACCTAAAGAGATAAAAAATGGCAAAGAGCATAAGAAAAGAGGCAATTAGGCATAAGGGAAAAGACCTTCTCAGCCAGAGAGTCCTGCTGAATGGCCTAGAAGGGAGATTTGACATTGTATTATTTAAAAATGTCACTTCCAAATACAGCACAGCCCAGAGAATCCCAAAGGCCTGAACCATCATCTGGCACCTGGACAATCTGCTCTTGGCTGCTTCTCCTCCTCTGCACTTGAGCCTCAGCTGGGTATTGTTGGAGCAACTGGTGCCATGTTAAGGTGTGCCCTGCAGGTGCAGAGAGCACTATGTGCTACAGACCATGCTCAAGGTCAGAAAATGAGTCAGGAGACGTGTGAGGTTCTTGGTCCCTCAATGTTTCCTGCTAAATGAGCATCTCTCCACTACTTTCACCTTAGATCCAGCAAACCTCTATCATCTCTCACTTCCACACAGCCATTCTAATTCATAGTGTGTTCCAACATTATGGGCCCCAACATTCCAAGGACCACCCACCTCAACTTTATTTGCTCCTGCATATGGCATTCACCTGTGTCTTCTTTTCCCTGTCTCTACTCCTATATCCAACATCTCAGCCCATTCCCTGTGTCCACTGAGCCCAACACCCTCAATCTCTACAGTGCTCAATGTTCTAGCATTTTCAGTCCCCTGTAAACTGCATTTGTGTCCTTGACCCATTAGCTACCATGCTGTCCCTGTCCTTTTCTCCCATGTTTAACCCATTTATGCCCATGATCCTCCCAACTCCCTACACTTTCCTGTGCACATTTCCCTACCTCTCTATGTCTGTTTTCTTCCCAAGGCTCCACCTCCTTTACTCACACTGTGTATCTGCCTCGATCCATTATCCCCCAAGGTCAGCCTCCTCCATCTGTATCCTCCTTTTCCCACAGCATGCTTTCATTGTGTTTCCCATGATGAAAAATGTGTTCCTGTGACACTCTGAAATCCCAGAACCCAATATGTTTATACCCTTAACTTCCTTGCACATGACCTCCCTTTGTAGTCTTAACCCTGTTATTGACTTTATTCCCTGAACAACGTGTACTCTTGTTACCTTTGCCCATCTTCATGCCCCTTTCCTCTTCACAGCATGCCTCCTACTTCAGGCTCTCTGCACCGCCATCGGGTGCCTATGGTCCCTCTTTCCCTGTGCCCTCCTCTGTCATGAATCATGCAGGCACACACTGTCACTCCGTCATGCTTTGCTTTTGAACAGTTGCTGCTGGTGATTGTTGACAAATCCCCATGAGTTGGAGTGTTCACAGTTATCAACTTCTGATTCAGCTCAAATTATGAAAAACAAGTATCAGCAAGCTGTCAGAAAGGTGACAGTGTGAAAATTCCCCGTGACGTGGCTTTCGGTGTGGCAAGGCCTTCCAGTCTCTGATAGGGTGCTGATTTTCACTGTGCTATAGCTGCACAGTGGTTGCCTTTAGCCCAGCCTTGGAGCTGAGGAGATGGGAATGGATGAAGCTATCTTAGAAATCTCTCTTGTGCACCTAGTGTGAACTTAATGGGCTTCTCTAGAAAGGAAACGACATGGCTTCTGGCCAACAAGGTGAAAACAACATAAAAAATATGCAGTGGCCTCTTGCATGATCAGATAACTGTTGTCGACTTCAGGCTAAATGGAGAATTCCAGAGACAGTGCACTTTCACCTCGTTTTTATTAGCATATATTTTTACAACTCTTATACTTCATTGCAAAGTTACTGTGATTAATGTCTTCCCATCCCAAATTTATAGCCTGAACTTTATTATTTGTATGTGTGTATGTATAGGAAAAGAGTGTGGGTCGGTTTCCACAGTATGTGAGGACTCAGGAAGGCATCGGGGATAGTGGACTGCACCCCTGCACAAGGAAGGACTAGTGTATGGCAGTCTCCCCTTGCATCAGATTCCAAACTACAAGGCAGCTCCACCTACCCAGTCTTTATGGGGTTTTGCCTTTATTTCATCTCCATTCTCTAATCACACAAAACATACACTTTTCAAAAATAATTGTTATTCCACAAATGTGCCAGCTACTTGCTGGGTGTCGTTCACCCCTTGAAGGTCTTGATCTTACCATATCACTTTGATAGGCTTGAAATGCTGAAGTTTTGCCAGGACTTTATGCTAATACCTAACTAGTTTATTCTATATTTATTCTGTACCCACCTCGACCTTTCCCATAAAAGCAGACTTTCTTACATATCCCAAGACGTAAACTTCCAGGTCTCTCAAATATTTTTCAATGAACCCACATTCACAGAATGATTGTCCATGTCTCTATGAGTGATGGGATAGAAGTACCATGGCAGTAAATATTTTCTCTGATAAGTGGATGCTGATCCATAATTGGGGAAGAAAAGGGAAGAATGGAGAAACTTAGATTGGGCAAAGGGAGTGAGGGGAGTGAAGGGGCATAGGGGTGGGAAGGATGGTGGAATGAGGTGGACATCAGCACATGTAAGACTGCATGAATGCTACGACTTTACATCTTGCACAACCAGAGTAATGAAAAGTTGTGTTCCACTTGTGTACAATGAATTGAAATGGATTGTTCTGTCATGTATAACTAACAAATAAAAATACAAAAAAAATTTAAAAGAAGAAATACCAGTTACCAGGTCAGTGAAAGGAAAACAAGTGCATATCTCTGTATTATAAGTTTTTATCTCCAAAGACTCTCTAGGATTCTATGCCCATTAGAACTCTTGTATCACCCACTTGCCCTAGGCAGAGCCCACCAATTGTTTCCACTGTGATATTTTCCATATCCCTACTGTCAACTTCTGTTCTATGAAGTAGTCTACTGTGACTACTTGGTTCTCCTTGTGTATAACCTAGCCTAACTACATATGATTTGGAGAGTAACAAATGCAAAAATGTTAGTAGAATAGTTAAGGATTTGTCTACTTGTCTTTTATCTCCATTGCAGCTACTTTCCTGGAGTGTGAAAGTCTGAGGTTATTCTACTACTCTTGTGTAGATCCTGGCAGAAGACATAAAATGCCTCCAGAGGAAACCATGTTTTTAAGGCACAGCAAGCAGCATGAGGAATGTGTTCCCCCAGTTTCCCTTTCCCCTGACACCTTCAGTCTAGGTGTGTGGAGTGGCCCAGATGGGTGCTGCCCAGGAAAGGAGTTTACATCACACCTGAGGATCCCCACTTGTAGGGAAACAGACCCCTGGAAGACAGCTGCTAACAAAGCTGCCTCACTAATTTCCCCACAGGAGGATGTTACCTATATTTCAATTTTTAGAAAATAATTCTGTTACAAAGAAATTGACAATTCATAGCCCCAAACTCCAGTTGTTTTCTCTACAAACAGCAAACTAAAGATAGTCCTGAAAAGCTCTCCATAAGATGCAAACACGTGATCAATGCATGAAGAATTGTCCACCAACAAATCCACCACTCATTTCTTTCACTGTATTTGCTTCTGGAAAATTTTCAGGAATCCATGATGTGGCCAAACAATGATGAAACTGACTTTGAAGGACTGGAAACTAATCCATTGAATCTGGCTGCAAAAACATGGATTATGGTTATTATCAACAGGGTGCTCTTCACCAGGATGAGGGCAACCAGAGTTGTCCGCCTGCATGATGCCCATGTTGGCCCCACATCCAGCCAGCTGAGGGCCCAATGCCTATTAGGATCTCACCCACATTCTGCACAGGAGGTGGAATTGGAGTTCCTCTGTGTGGAGGGAGCTGGATTAGGTTTCTTATGCATAAAATGATTATTCTAGAAAATTTTATATAACAAAGTTCATATTTATATGCTATTTTACCAATGGCAAATGCTTTAGTATAAAATGTGTTTTCGTCATAAATCCTTTTTTTATGTTTTCTTTCTAAAATTATCTAAAATACACTTTTAAAATTATCTAAAATACACTTCTTATGTATCTGCTTTTATGCCTCTGTGTTAGCTATGTCTCTTGAAGAAAATATCAGTGTTTATATCTTCAAACACCATTTGCCTTTGCTAATGAAAATTGTCATTTGCCCATTGTCACCTGCCCACCCGAGATTTTTTCTGTATCTTGGTCTGAGTTCCACATGTGAGAGAAAGCCTTCCACACTGGACTTTCTGAGTCTGGCTTATTTCATTTAGCATTATGTTCTCAACTTCTATCCATTTAGCAGCAAATGCCATGATTTTATTCTTCTCTATGGCTGACTAGAACTCCATTGTGTATACAACGACAGGTTCTTTACTGGTTCATCTGTTGACAGGCATCTGGGCTGGTTCCCTAACTTGACTGTTGTGCTGCTATAAGCATTAAGGTAGAAGTATCTTTGCAGTATGTTGATTTTTTTTTTTTTTGAGAGAGAGAGGGAGAGAGAGAGAGAGAGAGAGAGAGAGAGAGAGAGAGAGAGAGAGAATTTTTTTTAATATTTATTTTTCAGTTTTTGGTTGTCAGAACATCTTTATTTTATTTGTATGTGGTGCTGAGGATCGAACCCAGTGCCCTGCACATGCCAGGCGAGCGTGTTACCACTTGAGCCACATCCCCAGTCCAGTAGGCTGATTTTAATTATTTTGGATAAATACTAGGGAATGGGATAGCTGAATCATATGATGGTTCCATTCCCAGTATATACATACATACATACATACATATATTTTTTTTTATGAGGAATCTCCATCCTTATTTCTACAGTGGAAGAGTTGGCATCCCAATCCAAAACTTTTAGCCTGCAGAGCATCGGGGTTGGTTTTGACAGCAGAGTTTTGATGTGAAACTCAAGACCTGAGTTGAAACAGAGCTTGACCTATGTGGGGAGAGGTGCATGGAGTACTGCATACATGGCATACGTTAAGGGCATGTGAGTGGCAGGCCCCTCCCCTTGTACTAGGCGCATCAGCGGCAGACCACTTACCCTGTAGGCACAGCCCTGGGTGTGAGGCCATGTGTTGCAGTCCCTGTGCTTGCTCATCAGCCCTCTCCTCGATTGGTTGGTGCAAGCCCAGTTAGCAGAAATTGCCTTGGGGGCTGCCTGTAATCTCCTTAGCTTCTGCCTGAGTATATATACATGATGACTGTGCAATAAACTCAGACCTGCTTCCTGCTTGGTCTCCAGAGGTCTCCTCAGTCACACTCTCCTCTACCTTGTTCCATGGATCTCCTCACTGGGCAAGAGAAAGCCCAGGCCGATCTACATTCCTCCATCATGGAGGAAGGGGCTTAAGGATGCCTCACTCCAGTGAGCCTGTCATCCATGCCTTTAGACATGTGGCCAGGCTTTTTGGGGGTGGGGGGGTAATAATTAGGGATTGAACCCAGAGTGGCTTAACCACTGAGCTATAACAACAGCCCCTTTTAATATATATTTTTTTAGATAGGGTCTCACTCACTGCATGCAGCATTGCTAACCTTCCCTGATGCCCTGTGTGTGGGGCTCATGCTCTGGGCCAGCAGCTCCATGGTGCTCGTCCTGCACAGGCACAAGCAGAGAATGCAGCATGTTCATAAGACCAGCTCCCTCAGGTCCTCCCCTGAGTCCAGAGCCACCAAAACCATTCTCCTCCTGGTGAGCACTTTTGTCTCTTTTTACACAGTTTCCTGCATGTTCCAAGTTAGTTTAGGTGTTATTTATAATCCCAGCTGGTTCCTGTTGAACACGGCTGCAATATTGACTGGGTGTTTCCCAGCTGTCAGCCCCTTTCTGCTCATGAGCAGAGTCTCTACTGCATCCAGGATCCACTCTGCCTGGGAGCAGAATAGGAAGAATGCCAGTCATGTGAGAAAAATATACATCATTTAGTTTTGTACAATCTCATCTCCACAGACTCTTAGTGATAAAGCAGTCACACTGTAAGTGTGCAACACACGCACACGTTTGTATAGTGTGTTATAATGTGTGTCTCTGCACCTGCCTGAGTGTGTCTGATCATCATTATGTATTCTGCATGTAGCAATATTAGAAAAATTTATGTAAGTTGTGCAAATTTGAGATTTTAAAATAATTCTCATTTACTAATAACAAATTGCTTTTATATAATATTTATTTTTTGCATGTTTGTCTTGCCATTCTAGTTGATTAAGTGGTTAAATGCCATGAATATATCTTTTCTTATCTTATCTTCTCACCAGATTTCTTGGTGTTAGGTACTCACACTCATACCAGTTTTTAACCTATGCCTGATGTTTGGATGTTGAATGTCCCCACAGATCAGTGTGTTAAAGGCCTGGTTCCCAGGGTAGACCCTTTAAGAGGTGGGGCCCAGTGGGAGGTCCTCAATCCCTGGCTGCTGCCCATGAGGAAGACTGTGGGATTCTGGAACTTCCTCTTCCTGTCTGCTTCCTGCCTACCGAGGTGAATGGTTTTGCTCTGCCACAAACACTCACCATCATGTGCCACCTAGTCAGTGTCAAAGTAATGGCAACAATGGGACATGGAATGGACCCTCCAGAGCTATTGAAAATGACCATTTTCCCTTTATGAGTTGATTGCCTCTGGTACTTCATCACAGTGAGGGAAAGTTGACAGAGCTGTATGCCACATTGTCTTGGTGGGCAATTTTATGGGTAGGATTAAAAATGATGGAAGGGGCCCTCTTTTCTGGCACCCAGAGGTGTAGATATATAACTCTTGTGTATGTGGACATGTCATCAAGATGCATGCATGGTGACTACCTAAGTTATAAAAGTGTGGCCGTGTATATCATCAGGGGTGTTGTGAATATGAGTCATATTATGAATATAAATATGAACATGCCAGGGACAAAAATATAAATACCAAATTTTCTATTCAAAAAAGGAGGAATTAGGTAGTATATAAAAAATGGGACCAAAACACATTTGGCAAATAATTCCAATGTATCTGGGGCATAAGAGATGTTATCTCCAAAGAGCTTGGATATCTCTTATGTTTAAGGACTCTCCATTTGCAGACCATGGGCCTCTCTCTCTGCCTGACTGTATCCACAGCCAGCAGCTTTTCTCAGCAGACGTTGCACTTTACTGTTCTCTCTCAATTCAGGGATCCTCATTCATGTCAAGTTTATGCATAAATGTTTAAATGTGCTAGTGGCTTTGTGCACATGAGGGACCATATTTACTTCAGTATGTGAGGATGTACATACATTTGAGTGTGAGTCCCTGCATAAATATATTTGCATTTCTCACAGTGTAAATGAGTTTGTGTTTATTCTGAGACATTCACCATTATGACTCTTATGCTGTTTGTTACTCACCTTTTTGTAGCTGAAATCAAAATACTTGACAAGAATAACTTACAGGAGGAAATATTGATGTGGGGCTTACTGTGTGAAAGGTCCAGTCCATGGTTGACCAATACCTTTGCTTTGGGCTAGAGGAGAGGTAAAATGTCATGACATAAGTGCATGGTGGAGTACGGCTGCTTGCCTAATGGGAACCAAGAAGCAGAGAGAGGTCAACATGCCAGGAACAAAAGTATAAACCCAAAGGCCCCAGTGACCTCCTCCCTCTAGGCATGTCCCAACTATCGATAGTTAGAAGGCAATTTTTTCAAATTAGGATGAACTGATTAGTTTAAAGCTTTTATGATCTATTCAATTCTCCATAAACACCCCTGCATTAACATAGGAGATTTCAGGGGATGCCTCATATCCAATCCATAACATTCCACCTCTGGCCCTCAGAAGCTCAGGTCCATCTCACAAGACAAAATGAATTCAGTCCACCTCCAGCAGTTCCTATAGGCAACAATTTCAGCACTGCCAAAAAATCCAAGTCCAAAGTCTCATTTAAGACTAATACTAACACTTGACTATGAGCCACTGTAAAAACCAAAAGGTAGTCATCGACATAAAATATATAGTGGCACATTTTTTTCCACTTCAAAACAGAGGAATCAGGGAATAAAAATAAAAGATGGGACCGAAGCACAGCTGGCAAATAATTCCTGTGTATCTGGGGCATGTGAGAGAGAGAGGTTATCTCCAAAGGGCTTGGAATCTCTGTATTTAGGGACTTGCCATTTGCAGACCGCGGGCCTCTCTCTCTGCCTGGCTCTGTCCACAGCCAGCAGCTTTTCTCAGCACACGTTGCACATTACTGCTCTCTCTTAACCAGGGATCTTCACCCAGCTTCAGATTTACCTTTCCTGCTCCATGCATTGCCCTCTCAGGGGCTACCTCAAGGGATTCCAACCCTGCTACACGTTGCCGGTCCTCCCATGTCTTCCTTTTAAATCTAAGTGGAAGCCTCTGTGTGGCCTTAATTCCATCATCCCGCATTCCTGCCATGCAATTTTCACAGGGATGACACCAAACTTTCCCAACAGGTCAAGCAGTATCTGGGCCCCATTGGACTGAGGCTGCAACAGCGTCTGAATGTCTGGGCGGGTGATCATGGTGAATACGTCCTGTGAAAACAGATTCCTGGTAATCCCTGCGTGGGAACATTGTCCGGATGGTCTTTTCTCAAAAGAGTTTTATTTTGAACAACCTTAAGCCTGGGATGGGTTGGTCCTGCTAATCCTTGTATTGCCGTCAAGGAATTTCCCCATTATCCCTTTGCAAAGAACTTAACTTCTCTCGATTGGCAGTAATCTCTCAACAGCATTGCCTTCCTTGGTCCCAGTTTTACATGTTTTTTTTTTTCTTACCAAACTGCAAGTTTTTAAAATTCTTCTACTCTGCTTTCTTCTGCTGCTTCTTGCAGTCATCCATACCCTTGCCAATGGCAATGTTGTGGTGCCTGGAAACTTCCTCCATCAAATCACATAATACAACACCATAAAATTCCCCCCCCCCCACACACACACACACAAAGTCTCAGGACAAGAGCAAAATGTAGATTCTTCTTTGTCCAAACGTAACACTCATAACCTCTAGCCCAATTCCCGATTGATTATCTTTCCCCTCTGAGTCATCATAAAGCACAGATATTCCTGTCTGCATTCCTAGCAGCAACTGGTCTTCTGAGTTTGCGCCAGAATCTTCCATTAAACTCCACTTAAAACCATCTCAGTCAATGTCCATCCTGCATCTCCAAAATTTTCAAACTCCTTACACAAACCAGTTTCAATAGCTTCTGAATCACATGGTTTTATTAGTCACAGCAAGGGTCTCATTTATCGGTACCAATTTCTCTGTTCACTTTTAATTTCTCTGACCAAAAACCGGAAGAAAAATAACCAAGATGAAGGAAATTTTATGTTGGCTCATTGTTTCAGAGATTCAGTTGGTGGTTGTCCAACTCCACTGTTCTGTGTCTGAAATGAGGCAGAAGATCACTGTGGAAGGGCATGGAAAAGGGATACTTCTCACTTTACAGAAGCGAGGAAGCAACAAGAGAGCAATCAAAGTTTCAGGAATAAATATAAACTCCTAGTGACTTCATTCCTCCAACTCATGCCCCAAGTGCCTAAAGTTACCATCCAATTAGTTTGCTCAAATGTGGATAGACCTATTAGGCTACAGCACTCATAATCCAATCATTTCACCTGTGCATACTCCTGCAGTTAAACACTGCTAACAGATTTGTGCAATGCCTCATATTCAAACCATAAAACCCTGACATGAATATTTGAGGTTATTGGAACAAATAGTGAGGTGACCTGGAATAGATAGTGAATTTGTCTGTTAAGAATAACCAAAGAATTAATTTCGTCTCCTAAATTACCTTATTCTTATCTCAGCGGGGTTTGAGGAGGAAGCAGTTAGTGATATAAACTCCCTGCATTGAACATGAGGGGAAATCAGTATTTTGCATGAGGATCTGTACCTTCTAAGTCCATTATTCTCAACATATAGATAGGCTCTGTTGACAACTGAGAAGCTTCACTAGTCTTCTGAGTTTGCACCAGAATCCTCAGCTCGTCCTCCTCAGCAGTGATGAAAACTTGGATTAATGGATTCATGCTGGACCCTACACTTAAGCAAACATCATTCACTCAGTGATGTCATTAAAGATTTCGGATTATGACCAGACAAACATAGAGAGGTACCCATAACACAAGAGGTGAAAAACCTCTATAATGAAAACTACAGAACACTAAGAAAGAAATTGAAGAAAACCTCAGAAGATGGGAGGATCTCCAATGCTCCTGGATATGCAGAATTAATATATTTTATCTTTAGAGAAAAGAAAATTTTCTCTTTTTGATCTCATATTGGTGATACTTTAAATACAATTTTAACTTTGATTTATTGAGTCTTTCATTTGGTTCTTTTTCAGAATCTCTGTTTATTGAAATGATCTTTCATTTTTTGGTGTTTTATTTCCTAATTCATTTCTTACTTTTTAAAGTATGAACTTTCTAAATTCTCTTTTTGATATTTCCTCCAATGTGATGTAAACAGAATCAGGTTTTTCAGTGTTGTGGGCTAATAAGGAAGCTTCTACCCTTGCTTTTTCATATTGTTTATATTTCTACACATGTGAAGGGACGATTACATCCGCTAAGTTCTGCTAGACACTATTTAGTGAGTTTCTTTCAATTGCTTCCCGCTGGGCAAATATCTAAGTATTGACATGGCTGTGAATCATCCGCCATGCCCGGTATCAATACCACGTGTACATTTCAGCTAAGGTGTATGTTCCAACTCACAGTGTGCACCCCCGTGCTCAGGCATACTGAAACATACACTTACACACAGTCATTCCCAGACTCTCTCGATGCAGACACCAACACAACTCTCATGTTCCACTCTCTGTCACATAAATACCCATTCATCTTCATGTGTGCCTCAGTACCGTGTGTGTGTGTGTGTGTGGGTGTGTGTGAATTTGTGCTCATCACATGCCTGTGAAAGCCATGAAGAGGTGGCCATGCCTGCTCTTTACATTCCTTCCAACCTCCCCCACACAGCCAGGGCAGCATGTCCACATGCAGCATTTAAGCAGGCTCTGGTGTTTGCTGGGAATGCACAGCTGTGATGTGAAAAGCCACCGAGACCAAATTTCAGGCATCCTCAGATCCTCCATGAACTGCAGGCAGGAGCTTGACCCACTGCTCATAAACTGAAAGCCCCTGTCCTTTGCTCCTGGGTGCTTTACCCACTTATGCCAAGATCCCCTCCTCCTTCAGGCTCCCTACCTTTCCTGGGCAGGTCTTTTCTCCCTCCCCATGTCTATCGCGTCCTCCAAGCTCCACTTCCTTTATTTACACTCTGTTTGGGCCTTAGTCCATTGCTCACCAAGACCTGTATCCTCCTCTATTGATCTTTACCCACAGCACTTCTTATCACATTTCCATGGAAACTTGATCCCCTTCTACCTTCGAACCATGCTTTGTCATTTTACCCTCTGTTAATGGAACACCTTGTCATCCTCCTCCCTCCAGAACCCAGTACCCTTACCTTCCTCACACACACGCTGTCTTTGTAACCTAAGCCCAGCACTGACTTGAGCCCCTGACCAACATGTGGCATCCTTCTGTCTTCTCACTCTCCACCTTCTGCTCTTCCCCAGCACTTTGTGGACCCACCCTCCAGGCTCTCCGCTCCACCATCTTAACTCTGTCATCCCATTGCCCTGTGTCCTCTGTCACTCTCAGCTGTCACACAGCCAGACAGTCTCCCTCTTCTAAATGCTTCACTATTAAATAATTGCTGCTGGTTATTGTTGACATGTGCTCCAAGAGTTGGAGTGAGTGCACAGTGATTGAATTCTGATGCAGGTCAAATGGAGAAAAAAATATGAGAAATGAGTTTATCAGGAAGGCATCAAACAAGTTAATGAGTGAAAATTTGTGGATTTTTGTTGTGGTTGTTTTTCAGAGTCATATCTGTTTTCGCCAGCCTCTACAAAAGTGATGATTTTCAGCATACTGTAGTTTCACAGTGGTTGCTTTCAGGGCAGCCTTGGAGCTGAAGAGTTGGAAATAGGATTAAGCCTGGTTAAAAGGACAGGAGTCTCTCCCGTACCTTCCCGTATGGACTTATTTGGCTGTTCTAGGTAATTTTACTTTTAATTGGGGCCTCCAAATTATGGCAGGCCTCAGTAGTATGCATGGATTCAAAAAAGCTTCAGAGATCTTGGACTGCATTACCCTGTGTAAGGCAGGATGGCCACATTATAATGCTCCACCTTCCAGTGAACCAAATTTCAACCTCAGGGCCATCACCATCTACCTACTTTTGTCTGGGTCTCTGTTTATTTCATCTTCATTCTCTAATCAAACTAATGGTACACTTTTGGAAAACTATGTATTAATCCACTTACATCCCACGTACCCTTCAACAAAAGCTCTACAGAAGATAAGGATATGTGAGATAAATATATAGAGAATTGTTAGGCTACAAAATCCACAACTCATTTCTCTACTGTATTTTCTTCTGGCAAATGTTTTCAGGAGTATAACACTTGTTCACTTATTGTGATTTAAAGGACTTCCAAGGACATCGAACTCATTAATTTGATTTGTCTTCAGCTATAAAATTCCAATGACTATCTACAGGACACTATGCATCATCATGAGGACAATCAGCTGTATTCACATCACCATGGCCATGTTGACACCAGAGAACTGAGAATTCAGAGAACTGAGAATCCCAATGTCCTTTGGGGTTTACAATAGAAAGACAAGTGACTCTTCATAAGTTTTTTGATTGGTGTTTTGAGGAAGAATAAGACTAAACAACTGCATATTGTGCAAAAGCATACAATTCATATACTTGAGATCAAATTTAAAATTGGTTTATGCCTCAGAAGTAGAGCCTGGATAGAATGGAGTCAGGGCTCATGAGAAGAAAGGGGCTGACAGTGGGAAAACACATGGAGATAAGCGAATTGGTGTTCACCAGCAACAAACTGGGATTAAAATCAAGGGAAACACAAACATTTAATAGGGAGGAGAGGGTGTAGAAACTCACAAAGGTGCCCACCAGTACAAGGATTCTCTGGGTGGCTCTGGACTCAGGGCAGGATCTGGGGGAAACTTTGATGCTGTGAATGTGCTGAACCCTCTGCTTGTGCCTGTACAGAAGGAGAACCATGGAGCCACTGGACCAGATCATGAGCAAGGAAAAGACAACCTCAGGAAATACAAATAAGGCTGCATATACTGATTTTGTGATTTTGTCACCAGCTTCAGAAAAACAGTACCCATAATTTGTTTTCCTTGTCAGATTTTCGCTACTCCATTTGCTAAACATATAGAGAGGGAAAATGGAATTCACCACCATGTATAGGATCCAGCAGAGAGAAATGGAGAAGCCGATGAACTTTGGAGCTTTTCCTTTGAGATCCTTCCAACAGGAGTTCATGGGGCTGATGGTGATGTTCTGGAAGACGCTCAAGAGGCAGGTGATGAAAATGGACACACTCCTGCCCACTCGCTCCATGTACAAAAGAAGTTTGCACACATAGTCATTGAAGTAATGTTTCAGCCCAAGAGTTGTCATTGTCTGGGGAATTCCTTTAGAGAGAATGATCAAGGTGTTGGCTATGACCAGGTGCCTGAGAATCAAATCAGTGGATCTTAATGTGCACTCATTGCAGAAAAGGACTAAATAGTAATAAAGCAGAGAGAAATTTCCCAGAACTCCTACTGCAGTCTGCGATAAGAACATCAGTCCCATGGCCACGTCTCTGGAGTCCATTCTCTCAGTCTCATATTTTCCTTTGAATTACAACAATAGTCCTTCCTATGAGCAAAAAGACACATTAAAATTTTTGAAGGGAAGCCCGGTCGTGTACACCTGTAGTTCCCAGCTCCTCTGGAGGCTGAGACAGAAGTTAGGTTTTAGTCCAAGTATTAAGACTGAGCCTGGGAAACATTGCAACACCTTCTCAAAATATAATAATTTTTTACACCAATTATAAGTTTTACTGTATGCACATATTGGATTAAAATATATCAAGGTGCACATGTGAATGAGGGGAGTTCCCAGAATTTTTTCATAGAAAAGTCAACTTGAAAAATCAGTTGATGATAACCTGGAGGAAGCTTCAAAATGGAGTGGAGGGAAAAGAAAACAGAATTTGCCACTTCCAGATTAAATTGATATTTTATAAGAAGAGGAGACTTCTGTCACCACTCCAACATACAACATACCAGTTTGGAATAAATATCCTGCTTAAATTTTAAAGAAAATGAATGTGACTTTTACAGTACTTTGTTTCTTGATCTGTGCACAGAGAAGTGTGCTTTATTTGTAAAATTCCACTGAGCTGTGCACTTATGACTTCTGCATGCTTCGTTAATTAAAAAATGTACATGTCATCAAAAAAGTGAGCTGGGGAAAGGTCATCTCTTGGATGCGTTGACCTACTTCAGGTGTCTGCACAGGATGAAATATAACAGTAAGTGTCCTTACTAGGATTCTGAACATGCATCATTGAAGAACAACCATAGGAATATATATTCTGATCATAATGTTCAAAAGGACAGTGTCTAAATATTTTCATTTAAAAAATTTGTTTTAGCCACTCAATTTGATGCCCATATATGGAAAGAAAATGATATTTACTGGTATATGCAGGCATATATGGAGGACCAGAAAGCCCAATATATTTTTGACCTTTATTATCTGTTCTATCCACATAGAGTCCTTGGGCTTATTAAGCTGGATAGACACTGAAGAGGAAGAGAGTAGAGATCCTGCTGCTGAGCTACACTCACAACTCAGTCAAGTAACAGTGAACCTCTGTTCACACATGCACTATCCCCACTTGAGCACCAACAGTACTTCAACACAAAGGATAGAGTAACCAAAAACCGTAGACCAAGACCCAGGCATCAGGCAGGAACAACTAGAGGGACCTCAGGTCGTATCTCCTGGGCATCTCATTCAACAAAAACCAGAAGTCCCAAGAACAAAAATGATTATTACTCACCAAGTAACACATATAGAAATGAGGGAGAGTAATTCTTCACAACAGAAGTGTGAGTTCGAGACCTCCAAAAACATGAGAAAATATGCAAACAAGTTTCCCCACGAATTCACAATCCCCCAAGAAAGGAACCCTCAGGTAGGGACATGGATAAAATTCCAGAGAAAAACCGTTAAAAACCTGATTATTAGAATGTACCAAGTAAGTAAGATCTAAGGAATGACTTAAGAGAACAAATACAGGAGATGAAAGCCCATTTCAATGAAAAACAATAGAGATAGGGAGAAGAAACAAATCAGAGCTTGTGGAAATAAAATGCCTAATGAATCAAATTAAACATTCACTTCAAAGTGTGGCCAAAGATTAGATTGCAGAGAGAATGAACTTCAGTCCTTGAAGGCAGAACTTTAGGCCTTGATGACAGGTATCTTAGAACCTGAATACTCAGTATGCAATAAGGCAAAAAACAAACCAATGAAACAGGATGAGAATACACAAGAATTCACAACAACATCAAAAGGCACAGCCAGAGAGTCCCTGGGAGAGGAGAGAACACGCAGATACAGACTAAGCCATCAAGAACCTCTTCAGCAAAATAGCGGAGAAATTCTCCAACCTAAGAAAGGAGATGGACATCCAAAGTGAGCAGCATATAGAGCTTCAGGTGGACAACACCTAAAAGGACCAGTTGGGACGGCTTTAACAACCCTCAACCCTCCTTCTCTTGCTCAGTACGTAGCTCAAGAAGAAATGGAAAGAAAGAAGGTCCCAGGCATTGACTGTCTAGTCTCACTGACTATTCTGAACATCTCGGTGGAAATGATTCTTTAATTTCTAATAAAGAATGTTTCTCCCCCCACCTTGCTTTTTTTTTACTATTCTGATGATTTCAAGGAAACATATACATGCACATAAGTGTTTTTTCTTATTTTTAGCATTTTTGAAAATGTTTAGCATTTTTAAAAGTTTTTTCTTCTCTTTGTCTTCTGAGGTTTAGGGATTTTTATTAGTAGATTTGGTTTTGTATTTTATTGTTTCTTTGTCTGTTTCTCTTCTTTTTCTTTCTTCTGAAAGCCAAATTCTATTGTTCTCTTCCACCCTCCATTTACTGTTTGACTTCTGTTTTTCTGCTCCTTTATAACCAACACATGCTACATCTTTTCTGCATTCTCTCTGTTCAATTTTTGAAATTATGAACCCTTTTCTATCTTCCAATCACACATTCTTTTTTCTTAATTAACTGTATTCTTATAATTTTAGCACTAATTGGTTTATATGATTCCCAACCCCACATTAATGCTGTTGCTGTTGTCACTGCTGTGGGTGTGATAGTTGACACTTGTTGTTTGCTTTCCTCCCACATATAGTTCATGGTTACTTATGGGTTTTGCTGGTACCAATCAGTGACTCTACCATTTCTCAAGGGTTTTTTGTTTGTTTCAAATTCACATTGTAGAAGACATAGTAGAAACTATTTCACTGAAAGTTGTGTATTGTTTGCAGAGTTGTTGCTAATTATTTGTGTTCCCTATTCTGGGAGGTGCTGGAACCTGTAGGAACACTACAAGTTCACAGGGTAAAAACTCTGCTGCTGAAATAAACTCAGCCAAAAGACTGCACACCTTGTTTCACACACTAAGTCCTGAAACTCTTCAGCTATACCTCAACATAAACATCATAAGAGACAAAAGTCCAGACTAATGATGAGGCCCCAAGTAGAAATGACTAAAGGTGGGCCCCAGGCCCCACCTACACACATCCATAGCTACATCAAAAACAGAGAGAAGTAATCCAAAGGCTCTGGATACCAAACCTATGAGATGGTCTCAACACAGATCACTCTAGGATGCTTTTCACTAAAATATATCCTAAGGTACAATGTAAGTCTTATCAAATACAAAAAAAAAATTTTTTGATGTTATCCTGTGAATCCTATCAGATCAGAATGTAATGAAAGTAGAAATCAACAGCATGGTGCATAGAAATCATGCATAGAAATCATACAAGTACATCAATATTGAAAAAAATATACTTTAAGTGAGAGATGGATCATAGAATAAATTAGAGAAGAAATCAAGAATTTTTTTAGAAATAAATGAGAGCAGAGATATAATGTGTTAAAATTCTTGGAACAGTATGAAGGGATTTCTAAAAGAAAATTCCATAACATTGAATGCCTACTTTAAAAAATACCAGAAAGACTGCAAATAAATACTGTAATGCTAAATATCAAGGACCTACAAAAGGAAAAACTAATATAAAATCAGTAGAACACATGAAATGACTGAGATCAGAGCCAAGGTTAATAAAACTGAGAATTTTTTTTTTAAAAAGCAATACAAAGGATCAATAGAACAAACATGATTATTTGAAAAGATAAATAAAATTTATAAACCTATGGCCATCTAAAAAATGATAGAGAAACCAAAATCAACAAAATATCAAAGGAAATATCACCTCACCACAGACCTCTCTGGACTCCAGAGGTTAGAAAATATTTGAACACATTTTGAACATGTACTCCCTCTCCTCCCTCCTTCTCTCTCCCTCCCCGTCTCTCTCCCTCCCTCTATTCTTTTCTCCCACAGTAGGGATTTAACACAGAAGCACTTTACCACTTAAATACATCCCCAGCAATCCCCAGCCCTTTTTATTGTTCTATTTAGGGACAAACTTTCACTAAGTGACCTAGGGACTGCTAAATTCTGGGGATGACCCTGAACTTGCCATTCTTATGACTCAGTCTCTGAGTCACTGGGATTACAGGCATGCACCACTGCACCCAGCTGGTAAATTCTATTAAACTGGAAAATCAACAACCTTGACAAATTTCTATACATATATGACTAGGCTCAATTTGAGCCAGGAAGACAGAGAAAACATAAACATAGCAATATCAACTAAGGAAATTAAATCAGATATTAATGTTTTTTAAATAATAAGAAGCCCAAGACCAGATAGATTCTCAGCTACATCCTACTGTACCTTTAAAAGGAACAAACACCAAACTTCCTCAAATTATTCCATGAAGTACAAAGAAAGGGAACTTTACATTCTGTGGAGGAGTTATAATGCTGATAGCAAAACCATACAAGAAACCACACGGAAAAAAATCTATAAACTAAAAATCTTGATAAACATAGATACAAAAAATACTTAGAAAGATATTAGCAAATTCCTTTCAAAAATATTTCAAGAAGGTAATACACCATGAACAAGTGGATTTTATTCCAGGGAATGAAGGCTGTTTACCATATGCAATTCAATAAATGTAACTCCCCACACAAAAGGAAATTAAGAACAACAATCACATGATCATCTCAGTAGGAGCAGAAACAGCCTTTAACAAAATCCTAAACCATTCAAGTTAAAAAGACTCGAGAAACTAGAGATATAAGAAAGTTGACTCAACGTCATAAAGTCTGTATATGACAAAGTGAAGCCCAGCACCATCTTGAATGGAGGAAAAGGAAAGCATGTCTCCAAAACCTGGAACAAGAAAAAGATGTCCCTATGACCACTCCCATTCAATATAATTCTATAAACTCTGTCTACAGCAGTCAGGCAAGAAAACAAATTAAAGGCCTCCATATAGGAACAGAAAAAGTCAAATTATCTGTTTGGCAATGACATGATCCTGTAATTGTTTTTAGAAAATCCCCCAAATTTCAGCAAAGTAGCAGATATAATAGCAATGTTCAGAAATCAATAGCTTTCCGATATTCCAACCATGAATCTGCTGGAAAGAAATCAGGAAAACAATCCCATTCACAATAACCTCAAGAAACAAATAGTTGGGGATAAATCTAACCAAGGAGGTAAATGACCTTTATAATTAAACTAGAGAACCCTGAAGAAAATAAATGAAAAAGATCTTAGAAGATGGAAATTCTTCCCATATCCTTGGTAGGGAGAGATAATTTTATCAAAATGGCTGTATTTCTAAAAGCATTACATGGATTCCTTTAAATCTCCATCAAAATACCAAATGACTGGGGCTGGGGATGTGGCTCAAGCGGTAGCACGCTCACCTGGCATGCGTGCGGCCCGGGTTCGATCCTCAGCACCACATACAAACAAAGGTGTTGTGTCCGCCAATAACTAAAAAATAAATATTAAACTTCTCTCTCTCTCTCTCTCTCACTCTTTCTAAAAAAAAAATACCAAATGACTTTCTTCACGGAACTAGAAAAAGAGTTTTAAAAATGTGTGGAAGAGTAAAAGTCCAAGAATTGCCAAAGCGATCCTGAGAAATAAGAATGATGTAGAGGAATCACAATTCTGTGCTTCAAATCAGACTACAGAGCTATAGTAACAAAAAGAGCAGGGCACTTTCATCAAAAGGACATGAAGACCAATGAAGTAGAAGACACACAGACAAACTCGCACAGTTACAGCCATCCGATATGTGACAAAAATGCCAACAATATATGTTGGAGAAGATGGCCTTTGTAACACATGGCCCTCAGAACACTGGATAACCATGCACAGAAGAATTAAATGAGATCCTTATCTCTCCATCTGAACAAAAGTCAATCAAATTGGACCAAAGATACAGGAATTAGACTGAAAACTTTGCAACTGCTAGAAGATGCAGACTCAACACTGCAGCATATTGGTGCAGGCACCAACTTTCTTAAAATCCCTAACACTCAAGAAATAAAACCAAGAATGAGAAAGAGAGATGGCATCAAATTAAAAAATTTTTTAACATCAGTGGATATCACTAAGAGCATGAAGAGAGATCATACAGAATGGGAGAGAATCTTAGCTAGCTACTCTTCTGACAGAGTTAATATTCAGAACATGTAAAGAATTCAAGATGTGTACCATCAAAAAAGCAAAAACAACACACACACACACACACACACACACACACACACACCAAATAACCCCTGAGTACAGTGAAAGAAGTGTGTCACTCCAGCAGGTTAGGGAACTTCTCTAAACAACTTAGAGAGACCCTGATTCAAAATAATAAATAAATAAATAAAAAGGCTGAGGGTGTGGCTAAGTTTAAGTCCCCCTGATTTTAATTCCTAGTAAAACAACAAAAACAACAGCAACAACAACAAAAAATTCCACCCAAATAATCCAATCAATAAATGGGTTAATGAACCAAACAGGCATTTCCCAAAAGAAGAAATAAATGGCACACAAGTATATGAAAACATGTCCAACAACCTGGAAAAAATTGTTTCTCTCCCTTGTCTACAGTGAAGTGAATCTGTTTCTACCCCAAATTCTTTTCCAGAAATGAGCACTTCCTAAAACTTCCCTCCTTACACACTCTGCCGCTGAGACAGAAAACACTCACCTTGTCCTTCCTGTGTACAAGGTGCTGGGCTCAGTGTGAGGTCCTGACAGCCAGCATGGAGGGAGGAGGCAGCTGCACCCTGAGATAAAGGTCTGTGCTCCTGTGACCTCACTTCCCCTCAGGGCTGCAATTATCACTTCACCTGGAGAGGCAAGGACAGTGCAGGCCTGGGGAGCCCAGGACAAGGCTGAAAAACTTTCTCCACACTTGCTAATTAATAAGGCAATTATGAGTTCCTTGTTAGTAACTTCAGAATGAGTGTCAAGAACATTGAGAGAAGCTGTTGTTTTTGCATGATCCCTGGGGACTGATAGGATCTCATATGGAAGGCTCTGGAAATACTGAGCTGTGACCTATGAGGGACTTACAGAGAGATTGTGTGTCTCATTGGACTCCTGGCTTCCCTGAGTGCTTGACCCCAAATCTTGCTAATTCTTAATATTTAGATACTGAAGCTTCATGATTCTAAGATACTGAAAAGAACAGAAAGAAAGAATTTGAGAAAGAAGTTTAATGAGGGTAAAAGTAAAAAAATAAAACTGTCAATCTACATTAGAAAACGCTGGACTCATTTGTATAATCGTGAATTATTGTGGAAATGTTTGTAGGAAAAATTACTCATGAATTTTGCCCCAGTAGTAGGAGGAAGTCTCCACAGAACACTGTCACTAGAAGAGAGATGTTTACAACAGTCTCTCACAAATAAAATCACCAGCATTGGAAGATCAGCCAGCAAATTCTCTATTTTTCATTAGTATTCAATAAGTGAACACCCTCTTCTCAATCCATCAGAATTATTACAATTATTTTTGCACAGAAAATTAAAGAGTATGCATTGATAGTTCGATTAAGGAGGAAATATAAAATAAAATTGTCTCAAAATTTAGCTGTTTCAAAGTTGACTTATATCTACTCTTCAGTCTTCTGTGAGGGTTTTAGGATAATTGGGAATTTTAAAGGACACAGATAACAAAAGACAACAATTACTTCTGACCCAGCTCTGATTCTGGAGGTCCACAAATCACATATAGCTTCCCTACAGGAACTTGTGACATTCACAGAATACTTTTATGGACATGGTAACAGTTAAATTCAGGGAAGGGCTATGGGTGACAATCAGCCCAGGGCAGATGCTGACAGGCAGAGCCTAGGAGAGGTACCCAGTGTGGAGCCTCCTGTCATCCTCCCTGTGGGTCACAGATGCTCTGCTTCCCCACCACATGAGACAACACTCCTGGATACTGTCCTCCAGGGCAGCTCACCTGGGCCTTGGGGCCCAGAGCTTCTCCTGGACCCCTCACACACAGTCCACGTGGCTGAGTGTAGTCTCAGGTCTTCCTGAGGCTTGGAATTTGCCATATGGCCCTCAATTCTTAGCACAAGTCATGTCATTGGGCTCTCTGGTGGCCAAAGCACCCAGGCAAGCCAAGCACTGTTCAGGCATGGCATTTCAAGGACCTGAAGACCGCCACTCAGCAACAACAGGGAGAGTCCAGACCTCACCTTGCTAAGGCTAAACTTTAGCCCCCTCCTGCTCTTGGCTGAAGCCTGCCCTATGTGAGCATGCTGCCTGGAAATCTGCATCCTTCTGCTGCACTGAAGGACCCAGGCAGCAGTGGGTTCATGCACGTTCAGTATCTGGAGAATTCAGGAATGGCGGACGTAGATTTAATGAGACAGTGCCTCCAAACTCTTTTTAAAATTCATTTTTTATTTTTAGGTGGACACAATATATTTATTTATTTTTTTTTTATTTTTAAGTGGTGCTGAGGATAGAACCGAGAGCCTCATGTATTCTAGGAGAGCATTCTACCTCTGAGCCACAGCCCCAGACCCATGGTGCCTCCACTCTATGCATCCATATGTACATTTGCAAATGTCCATGATATCTTGATTATCCACTTATCTCCTTGATCTACCCAAATCACTATGGTTTCCTAGTTCTTGTCTGCATACACTGTTTAAAAGTGATGGAAAAGAGCTATCTGTTAACAATTCACACTCTAACACACACACAGTGCATTAGACACTCATATGCATAATTCAGCACACACTGTACACACTCATACCATGTGGATTGAAATATGTATGTGATAGTCATTCCATACTCCCTTCTTCACACACACACAAAGCAGACACCAAACTGAATGTCCTGTTCCATTCTCTGTCACGTAGGCACTCACACATTCTTCTCAATGTGTGGGAGTACTATATATATAACTGTGCTTATATCTAGGCCCAAGAACCTCAGGAAGAGGGTGGTTATGTCTGCCCTTTACATTCCTTCCAAGCCCCCCACAACCCATCGGACAGCATTGCACACATGTGGCATTTAAGCAGGCTATTGTGTTTGCTGTTGGTTTGGGGGTGTGGTGTGACAGTTGTTGTGTGGGGGTAGGCTGAGAGTGTGCGATAGATAATGAGCACATGGAGGTCTTGGGGGTTAGATGGGGTGCAGGGGACTTGTGGCTGAGCACCATATGGTAATAGAGAAATGAAAGTGGGGAAAGGGCACATGGGGTACAGGGTGTGGTGCATCTCAAGTGCACTGGGGAATTTAAGGGCACAAAGGGGCATACTGTGCCCAGAAATTAAGGGGATGAGACAGTTTGTATCTCAGATTTTGTGGGTACAGCAGCCCTGGGGACAAAGGACATAGTGGGAGGGGGGGCTGGAGAACATGAGCTCAAGTGCCCAAAGGACAGAGGTAGGAAAAATTCTAAGGCAGTTAATGTCCACAGGGATGACAGGACCTGGGGGTGGGGGATGCATAGGTTTTCCTTGATTTAAAGGCTATTTGGATGGAAAGACAAACACTCTGACACATGGACAGAAGACCTGCAGATATCTTCCCACATACAACTGCAAAGGAGAGCACAGGTCAGGTGGGCCACCCAGGATTTGCTGATGGACATCTGGTAACAGCCAGAGGGGACGGCTTGAGCAGGGTAAGGATGTGGGATTGCAGGGCTCCCAGGCACTGTGTGCAATGTCTGGTTGGAATAATGTCATGGGCTCTGGCATTGAGGGACCCTCCATAATTTTCTGGACCTGGCCTGTGTGCTCACGCACATAAACAGTTAAGTTTTCCTGTGCTTAGCAAAAAAAAAGGTGTTCTATGATTAACTATGAACTCTTTGAACTGTGTCCTCATTGCTGTCTTAAGACGATAAGAGAAAAGAATATTTTTCCAAGTTTAAAATCTATCTATCTATCTATCTATGTGATTGCCAGGAAATTAACTAACTACAACTCAGATAATAAGATGTATGGAGCACTGTGACCATGAACACAGTTATTCTGAGAATGTTTATTCATGCTTGATAAGATTAAGCTGCTGAGAAGATGTATTTCTTTTTTGCTGTATAAAAGAAGTAGGGAAAGACCGGAGGAGGAAGCCCAGCGCCAAGCCGGACCAGAGAAGGAAGCCCAGGCCCGCCCCGGGTGCTAGTCTGGAGGAAGCCCATCAACCCTTAAAACCCATCAAAGGGGGGCGTGGCTACCAGCAAGGTTCTGCAGCTGATCCACGTACCTGGTTCCCAACTCCCCCACCCTTAGCTGTGATAACTCAAAATATTTCCCACAAGCTTTAGGGGGTGTAGCTATCAATGCAAAACAACAACTGTACAGGCACCTGGTTTCCACCTCAGAAACTAGAATAGGGAGGATACCAGTGGAAGCTCATGTCCTTTTCACAGTGGTTATATCTACCATCTTGAACACAGAGGCTCAAGCTAGGAACAGACAATGCCACCTCCTGGAAGAAAGGAAAACAGAGTTCTGAGAGACTTTTTTTTTCTTTCTCTCTTTTCTTCTCTCTCTTTCCCAACCTCAACATATGTGAAACCAAGAACTGTGCATGAACAACCGAATCACCAAAATAATATAATATAGAGGAATTGCATATGCCCCACCTTCCCCCCATTTTTTTCTATTTTACTTTCTTTTTCCTTCTATTTTATTTCTCTTTTCTTTCTTGTTATTTTTTTTCTTCATCCGTATTTCCTCTATCCCACTTTCAACCCCCTAACTTTTACTATCTATACATAGGGTAACTATCTAAATACAGATAGGAGGTTGAGTCTATACATTCTTCCATAAATTACCAGTCTAATAATTGGAGTTCTTCAATGTTGCTAAGTTAGTTTAACCTCATAACCTCACTCCTTTCCCTCTAAGTATAACATCCTTTGTCTGAAATCCAGTTTTCTTTATGCCACCAGATATTGTATGTTTTTTATGAAACTAATGACTATATTTTTAAATAACGAATGAAACCAATATCTGTAGACTTAGGATCTAACTATAAATGTATTAATAATGAAAACTTGTGCTTAGATGATGTACTCCTGTTATTGGGAACTGTTAACATTGTCTTTCTCTGCAAAAGAGGGATTTTGGAGCTATACAAGAATATTAATATATAAGGGGAAAACCATTAATACAACAGTTTCACAAAGCTAGAAAGAAATATGAGCAGTATGAAAAGAAAAGGAAAGAAAGGAACACAAACAATGCAGGTCAATTCAACATTAGATGAGGTAATATCTGCAGCTCATGGAATGTCAGATAAAGAGTTCAGAATAAACATGCTTCAGATGATCTGGAGTCTCAAGGAAGACATTATTCAGCAAATTCAGACAATGAAAGATCACTTCAACAACGAATTACATAAACAAATCCAAGAAGCAAAAGATCAACTCTATAGGGAGATAGAGGATAAAAAAAAGAGAAATACTGGAAATGAAGGAAACAATAAACCAAATTAAAAACTCAAATGAGAGTATTACCAGCAGAATAGAACACTTAGAAGATAGAGAATCAGACAATGAAGACAAAGTTTTTTAACTTGAAAAGAACATAGACAGCTCAGCAAGAATGGTAAGAAATCATGAGCAGAACATTCAAGAAGTATGGGATAACATAAAAAAACCAAACTTAGGAGTCATTGGGATACAAGAGGGTCTAGAGGTTCAAACCAAAGGAATGAGCAATCTATTCAATGAAATAATATTAGAAAACTTCTCAGACTTAAAGAATGAAAAAGAAATCCAAACAATAGAAGCCTACAGGATGCCAAATGTACAAAATCATAAGAGATCCACACCAAGACACATAATAATGAAGATGCCCAACATACAGAATAAGGAGAGAATCTTAAAAGCCACTAGAGAGAGGAAGCAGATTACATTTAGGGGTAAACCAATCAGGATAATGGCTGATCTCTCAATACATACTCTGAAAACTAGAAGATCCTGGAACAACATATTTCAAATGCTGAAAGAAAAAGGGTTCCAACCAAGAATCATGTATCCAGCGAAATTAAGCTTCAGGATTGAAGATGAAATAAAAATTTTCCACAATAAACAAAAGTTAAAAGAATTTGCAGCTAGAAAACCAGCTCTTCAAAACATCCTGGCAATACATTACAGGAAGAGGAAATGAAAAATAACAATGAAAACCAACAGCAGGAGTTAGTACAGTAAAGGAAAAACTAATCATAGAGGAAAACCAAATCATGTTAAGTAACATAAATAATCAAATATGGCTGGAACTACAAATCATATCTCAATAGTAACCCTAAATGTTAATGGCTTAAATGCACCAATCAAAAGACATAGGCGAGTATACTGGATTAAAAAAAAAAGATACAACAATATGCTACCTACAGGAGACTTATCTGATAGGAAAAGACATACACAGACTGAAGGTGAAAGGTTGGGAAAAATCATACCACTCATATGGGCCTCGGAAGCAAGCAGGGGTGTCCACAGTTGTATCAAATAAAATAGACTTCAAGCCAAAGTTAATCAGAAGGGATAAACAAGGACACTACATACTGCTCAAGGGAACCATACACCAACAAGACTTAATGATCATTAATATATATGCCCCAAACAATGGTGAAGCTACGTCATCTAACAAACACTACAAACTCTCCTCAAGTTCAAGAATCAAATAGACCACAACACAATAATCACAAGAGATTTTAACACACCTCTCTCATCACTGAACAAATATTCCAAACAAAAGTTGAATAAAGAAACCATAGAGCTCAATAATACAACCAATAACTTAGTCTTGATTGATATATATAGAATATGCCACCCAACATCAAGCGGATACACTTTATTCTCAGCAGCACATGGATCCTTTTCAAAAATAGACCATATATTATTTCACAGGGCAAATCTTAGCAATTACAAAGGAGTAGAAATACTACCATGCATTTTATCTGATCATAATGGAATGAAATTGGAAATCAATAATAAAATGAGAAATAAAAAATCCTACATTAAATGGAGAATAAACAATATGCTACTAAATGAACAAAGGGTTACAGAAGACAACAAAGAGGAAATTAAAAAATTCTTAGAGATAAATGAAAACTCAGATACAACATATCGAAATCTCTGGGACACTATGAAAGCAGTACTAAGAGGAAAATTCATTTCATGGAATTCATTCCTTAAAAGAAGGAAAAGCCAACAAATAAATGACCTCACAATTACACTTGAAGCCTTAGAAAAAAAAAGAACAAATCAGCAGCAAGTATACAGTAGAAGGCAAGAAATAATTAAAATCAGAGCTGAAATCAATGAAATCGAAACAAAAGAAACAATCAAAAAAATGAGAAAACTAAAAGTTGATTCTTTGAAAAAATAAATAAGATTGATAGACCACTAGCCCCATGCTAACAAAGAGAAGAAGAGAGAGAACCCAAATTACTAGCTTACGGGATGAAAAAGGCAACATCACAACAGACACTTCAGAAAAACTGAAGATAATTAGAAGTTATTTTGAAACCCTATACTCTAATAGAATACAGGATAGTGAAGGCATCAATAAATCCCTTAAGGCATATGTGCTACCCAGATTGAGTCAGGATGATATAAACAACCTAAAAAAGACCAATATCAAGTGAGGAAATAGAAGAAGCCATCGAAAGACTACCAACCAAGAAAAGCCCAGGATCAGATGGATATACAGTAGAGTTTTACAAGAACTTTAAAGAAGAACTAATACCAATTCTCTACAAACTATTTCAGGAAATAGAAAAAGAGGGAGTACTTCCAAATTCATTCTATGAGGCCAACATTGCCCTGATATCAAAACCAGATAAAGACACTTCAAAGAAAGAAAATTTCAGACCAATATCCCTAATGAATTTAGATGCAAAAATCCTCAACAAATTGTGGCAAATCAGATACAAAAACATATCAAAAAGATGGTTCACCATGACCAAGTGGGATTCATCCCTGAAATGCAAGGCTGGTTCAATATATGGAAATCAATAAATGTAATTCACCACATCAATAGACTTAAAGATAAGAACCATATGATCATCTTGATAGATGCTGAAAAAGCATTCAACAAAATACAACATCCCTTTATGTTCAAAACTCTAGAAAAATTAGGGATAACAGGAAATTACTTCAAAATAGTAAAAGCTATATACACTAAGCCTCAGGCCAGCTTCATTCTAAATGGGGAAAAATTGAAGGCATTCCCTTTAAAATCTGGAACAAGACAGGGATGCCGTCTCTCACCACTTCTATTCAACAAAGTTCTTGAAACACTAGGCAGAGCAATTAGACAGAAGAAAGAAATTAAAGGCTTAAATATTGGAAAAGAAAAACTTAAACTAGCACTATTTGATGATGACATGATCTTATACCTAGCAGACCCAAAAATTCAACCAAGACACTTCTAGAACTAGTAAATGAATTAAGCAAAGTGGCAGGGTATAAAATCAATACCAATAAATCAAAGGCATTCCTATATATCAGTGACAAATTCTCTGAAATGTAAATGAGGACAACTACTCCATTCACAATATCCTCAAAAAAATAAAATACCTGGGAATCAACAAAAGAGGTGAAAGAGCTATACAAATAAAACTACAGAACCCTGAAGAAAGAAATAGAAGAAGACCTTAGAAGATGGAAGGATTTACCTTGCTCATGGATTGGTAGAATTAATATTATTAAGATAGCCATACTACCAAAAGCAATTTACAGATTCAATGCAATTCCCATCAAAATCCCAATGTTGCTTGCAGAAATAGAAGAAGCAATCATGAAATTCATCTGGAAAAACAAGACACCCAGATTAGCTAAAGTAATTCTAAGCAGGAAGAGTGAAATTGGTGGTATTGCGATTCCAGATTTTAAACTATACTATATAGCAATAGTAACAAAAACAGCATGGTACTAGCACCAAAACAGGCTGGTAGACCAATGGTACAAAATAGAGGACACAGAGATAAATCCAAAAAATTACAACTACCTTATATTAGACAAAGGTGCTAAAAACATGTAATGGAGAAAGCATAGCATCTTCAACAAATGGTGCTGGGAGAACTGGAAATCCATATGCAACAAAACGAAATTGAATATCTTTCTCTCACCATGCACAAAAGTCAACTCAAAATGGATCAAGGAGCTAGGAATCAGACCAGAGACTCTGTGTCTAATAGAAGATAAAGTTGGCCCTAATATTCATCACGTGGCCCTAATCTTCATCCCAGATTTTTTAATAAGACACCTATAGCACAAGAGTTAAAACCAAGAATCAACAAATGGGACAAATTCAAGCAAAAAAGTTTTTTCTCAGCAAGAGAAATAATATGTGAGGTGAATAGGAAGCCTACATCCTGGGAACAAATTTTTTTCCCCTCAAACATCAGATAGAGCTCTAATCTCTATAGTATACAAAGAATTCAAAAAGTTAAACAACAAAAAAAAAAGCAAATAACCCAATCAACAAATGGGCCAAGGACTTGAACACAAACTTCTCAGAAGAGGATATAAAATCAATCAACAAATACATGAAAAAATTCTCACCATCTCTAGCAATCAGAGAAATGCAAATTAAAACTATTTTAAGATACCATCTCACTCCAATAAGAATGGCAGCCATTATGAAGTCAAACAACAATAAGTGCTGGTGAGGATGTGGGGAAAAAGGTACACTCATACATTGCTGGTGGGACTGAAAATTGGTGTAGCCAATTTGGAAAGCAGTATGGAGATTCCTTGGAAAGCTGGGAATGGAACCACCATTTGACCCACCTATTCCCTTTCTCAGAATATACCCAAAAGACCTAAAAATGCATACTACAGGGACACAGCCACATCAATGTTTATAGAAGCACAATTCACAATAGCTAGAATGTGGAGCCAACCTAGATGCCTTTCAATAGATGAATGGATTAAAAAAGTGTGGGATTTATACACAATGGATTATTATTCAGCACAAAAAATAACAAGATCATGGCATTTGCAGGCAAATGGATGGCATTAGAGCAGATTATGCTAAGTGAAGTTAGCCAATCCCTAAAAACAAATGCCGAATTCTTCTCTGATATAAGGGGGTCACTCAAAATGGGATAGGGAGGAAAAGCAAGAGAAGAAGACTACCACTAAATAGGGAAGAGAGGTGGGAGAGAAAAAGAGGGAGAAGGGAAGTTTCATGGAAGATGGAAGGAGAACTTCATTGTCCCCTCAGTATTGTGGTAAGTTCGAGGGAAATGTCAATATTTAGAAAGTGGGGAAGTGGGGTGGTAAATGCTGCATTTCCAAGATATGAAACTGGTCCCAACAGCAGTGGGTTTACCTGTGGAATGAACAGACCCTTCCCCACAAGGACCTTTCATGTGATGAGAACAGGAATGAAATAAAGGGAGGCCCCGGGATGAGGAGAGGTGGAGCTGGCCCTGCACGTCCTGGGGAATGCTCGCTCTGGAACCTGCTTGGAGGCTTGCTGAGAGGCTCAGGCCTCACCTTCCCCCAGTGGTCTGCCTCAGCACTCCCTCACCTGTGAACCCTGGCACTCAAGGGCATTTACTAAAAACACCCAGGGCCACTGTTAACAGTGAAGTGTTGAGGGAGGGACAGAGCACAGCTGTGTGATGGACAAGAGTGAGCACAGGGCACAGGGAAATGGATGACAGACGTGAGATGGTGGAGCAGTGAGCCTGGAGGGCCTGGTCTAAAGATGATGGAGGGGAGAGAGGGGGAAAGGCAGAAGCATGTCACGTGTTGCTCCAAGGTTAAGGCCAATGCCAGGCTATGACTACAAAGGGAAGAGTGGGCCAGGAAGGCACAGGCATAAACCCATTGGCTTCTGGGTGGGTGGATGGCAAGGTGACAGGAACAAGGGTTTGATGGCAACACAAGACATTGGCAATGGGGGCCAATGGTCAGTGGGAAGCATGTGAAGACATGCTGTGGGCAAAGATCAGGAGAGGAGGAGCCCACCTTGGTGGACAGTGACTGAGGTGGATTCACAGCGTAAGCAAAGGACGTGGAGCCTGGGGAAGGGACAGACATGGGGAGGAGGAAGGATGTGCACAGGAAGGGAGGGAGCCGAGGAAGGGGACCCTGGTTGTGAGTGCACTGAAGCACCAGGAGCCAGGGGCAGGGCTGCAGGGTGGTGAATGGTGGTCAGGGGCAGCATGCACTTCACAAAGGAGTGGAGGGTCCTGGAGGTTGAGCACTGTGGATTTGAGGGTGTTAGGCATAGGGCCCAAGGAATGGGCTGAAATTAGATTTGGGAGTAGATACAGAGAAGGTTACAGAGTTTGCAGGAGCCACTGAAGGCGAGGAGGATTGTGGTCAGAGTGTGGTCCTTGGAACAGGGAAAAAAGGTTTGTGTTTTGTCCTGGTTTTTGTTGTTGGTGTTGTTTCTTTCTTTGTTTGTTTTTCAGAAAGGTTACAAAATGCGGGTCCAGGGAATATACATTAAAAAGGGTGGGAGGAAGTGAAGGACAATGAAGGCTTATGGATTTCTAAAGGTCACAGCAATGGAGGGACGGAGGATGTAGCCAGACGTGTAAGGGAGTGAACCTCAAGGGTCTCCTTTCCTCCCAGAACCTGACTCTGCAGCACACACTGTTCACTGTGCTTTAGCTTGGCACCTGTTGTATACATTGTGCCCCATCAGACACCCAGGGCAGAGGAGGAGCTTCCAATGGTCAGGCATCTGGACAGATACCAGAAGATGTTTTCAGGATTACCTAGGCCTGACGTCTGGCTGCAAAACGCTATTTTAAAAATGGTGACCTACCTGGGTGTCCGCTCCTTCCTGGGCTCAGTGTAGGGCTGTCTGGATTACCGATGTAAGCCATATGCTGTCTTCTCAGGCTAGACCTGCACATCCTCAGATGCATGTTCTCAGGCTCACAGGGGATCACATGTGCTTGGAGCCCATGGATACACCAAACCCGTCAGCACACTGCTCAAGGAAGCCTCACAGTAATGATTCCCTCAATGGATTCCTGAGCAGTGACCCCACAACCCAATCGCTGGCCCTTCTGTCTACAGAACAGCTTCCCTGGGGTTCACAGAAAAATAAACCCCAGGTGCTGGAGGACATTGGCCTGCACATGATACCTCTGATTCCCAGAGGGTCCTCTGACCCTAGCCCTCTGGCACTCAGCTAAGTGCACCCACCCAGTCTTGCCCCATGTCCACTATGCTGCCTCTGCTGCATGTGGACACTGTGACTGGTGTCCACTGTCCAGGGCTTAGCATGTCCTCCCAGGGCTACTAGGCACCTGAACAAATTTCTCAAGGGCCCGTGTCAGAACCCGCTGACAATCTGTAATTCCTGGTACAGCAGAGATGCATAAAGAAAGACACATGCACACACACGCACACACACACATTCAGTAGAGAATGAGCAGCAGCTTTATTTTTTCCTACTTCTTTTTTTTCCTTTTATAATTTTTAAATTTTGAGAAAAATAAAAAAAAAATTGTGTCACAGTAGATTGAATAGAGAAAAAGGATGGGAGAGGAGGGAAGCAGTACAGGGGATAGGAAGGGCAGCAGAATAGAATAGACAATATGATTGATGCATGTACATTCCATGTATGTATCATATGGTCAAAATACATTCTGCTGTCATGTATGCATTGTGAACTATATGTTGGTGCATCTCATTATTAATGGCTCTTAAATCTTGCAATAATCTCCATTTACCAGATTTCTTTTTGATGACAAAAATGGGAGTATTATGGGGAGATACAGAAGGTTGTATATGTCCTTCCGCTAATTGTTGTTTGACCAGGTCATTGTATCTTTTCTTTAGTCAGGGGCCACTGAGGAATCCATACTGGTCTTTCTGATTTTCAAGTAATTTTTATTGTCTCAGTGGCCCTCTCTGAAAATCCAACTCATGTCTGTCCATTCCTTGATCTATTTGTATTGGTGCTGCTATACCTTGTTCTTGTTTTTCTAATCTTTTTCCTTTCCTAAAGCCTTGTCTAGTCATAATAGTGGGTGCATTTTGGTTGATATTATTTGTTAATGTCAAACCTAATTGATCTAGGACATCTCGTCCCCAAAAATTTATGGGAAGTTGATCCAATACATATGGCTGTATAGTTCCTTCACATCCTTCAGGATCCTTCCAATCTAATACCATTGCACTTCTATGGGGATTAGTTACCACTCCTAGGCCTCAAAGCGTTTGAGTGGCTTGTTGTAATGGCAAATGTTTGGGCCATTCTTGACGAGAGATGATGCTAAGGTCTGCACCTGTATCCAGTAGCCCATTAAATTCATGTCCTTGAATATTTAGTTTTAGCATGCTGCGAGTATCTAAATTTAAAGAAAGCATAGCCCAATCTATACCTGTGGAGCCTAATACCTTGGAACCTCTTTCTACAGTATGACTGGAAAATTTATCATTTAGGCTGGGTATTATTAGTAACTGTGCTATTCTATCTCCTGGTGAAATTACTGATATACCCTTTGGAGAACTGGCTATAATTTTTATTTCACCTTCATAATCGGGATCAATTACCCCAGGACTTATTATAAGTCCTTTTAGAATAGAAGAACTGTGTCCCAATAATAATCCTACTGTTCCTTTGGGAAGAGGTTCTTTTACCCCTGTGGGAATGATTTGAACTCCCATCTCTGGAGTTAGTACTGCTCTGGCAGAGGCGCAGATGTCCAACCCTGTGCTCCCTCTGGTTTGTCTGATGAGGGATCTGATGGACAACATGTCCTGGGCACTACCCTGATTGTGTTGCTGGGTTCCTCCAGTGCTCCGTATATTTGTGGTTTGGGGCCCTGGAGCATTGAGCCCCCCTGACAATTTTTGGCAACGGAGCCCGATGCCTTTCTCCACGATATCATGGATAAACACCTGGTCCTTGTTCGTTTTTTGATAATGGAGTACCCTCTATGGTGGTTTGAGAACAGCATTCATTAGCGCAATGTCTCCCTCTACGGCATCGTGGGCAAATACCCGGTATTCTACTCCTTTGATACCTACTTTTGTTATACCCTCCTCCTATGAAGCAATTCCTTTTCAAATGTCCTGTTTGTTCACAATTGTAGCATGTTCTTGGCCTGGCATCTAAAGCCTGTTTTACTGCAGCTGCCACAACTTGCTCTTGTTCATTAATGTCTCTACATAATTTAATATATGTGTTTAAATCTTCATGTTTCCATGGTCTAATGACTTCTCTGCACCAACAATTCACTTGCTCATAAGCCAGTTGTTTTAGTAATGGCATTGCTTGTTCTGTATTCCCAAAAACTCTGGTAGCTGTTTGAATAAGCCTATCTACAAATTAGCATAAGGTTCATTAGCTCCTTGTATTACCTTAGATAATTGACCTTGTAAACCTCCATGCCCTTGTAAAGTCTTCCATGCTTTAACTGCATCTACAGCAATTTGTGCATATACACCAGGATCATATGCAAGTTGTTGCTGCTGATCCTCATAAGGTCCCTTTCCTAACAACATATCCAGATTTCTCTGAGGATAACCAGCTGCTGCATTTCGCCTAGCCGTCTCCTTGCAAAATTCCTCATTGGCAACCTTCCATAACAGGTACTGTCCTCCATTTAGCACAGCTTTACACATATTAGCCCAATCTGCTGGCATCATGTTCAAGTTGTTAATGAATTCGACCAAGCTTACAGTGAAGGGTACTTGAGGACCATAGATTGTTACAGCCTCTTTTAACTGCTTCACTGTTTTGAAATTTAAAGCATGGTGAATTCGCTGCCCTCCTGCCTCAAATACAGGGCATGTTAATTTTTGAGATCTTGTTTCAGGATCCCAACTATCAACTGTGGGGGTTAGGGGCTTCACAGCATATGGAGGTGGCCTTGTTAGTTGGACACTTAACGTCCTCTGGTGATAGAAAGTTGTTAGTAGCAGTCTCCTGTAGAGGTGGTGCTGTTGGTTGGACACTTACACCCTCTGGTGATAGAAAGGTGTTAGTAGCAATCTCCTGTTGTAACTTTCCCCCTGATGGCTTTTTCTGCTTTACACTTTCTTTCTCTGTCTGACTAGCTTGAGAGGCCTTCTCTTTTACTTGAATATTTTCCTCTGTCTGACTAGCTCGAGAGACCTTCTCTTTTAACTAAATTTTTTCCTCTGTCTGACTAGTTCGAGAGACTTTCTCTTTTACTTGAATCTTTTCCTCTTTCTGAATAACTTGAGAGACCTTCTCTTTTACTTGAATCAATATGTCTTCTCCTTCCTCTACCTTTGTCTGAATTGAAGGCTTTGGACTAAGCAAACAAGATACGAATGTCCACAATGTCAATGTGCCAACTGGCAGAGTTCCTGGGCTTTTCTTTTCTATTCTTTTTAAATCTTCACCATGATGGTTCCATTGTGATATATTTAACAACTCCTCCTTTAAAAGCCCTGGGCTACATTTTTGTATTGTATCAACGTATGCCCTGACTGCTCTTGATTTTACTGGGATACCTCCTTCCTCTAACAATTTACTTAATACTCTTTCGGTTTGTTTTTTACTAATTTCTGATCCCATATTTCTATTATAATACAACCCAACAAGATAACGCCTAACAAAACTGAAACAGAGTGAAACAAAATTGAAACAACAAAAAATCATTATGATACCCTCCTGAAATGTCCATCCGTCCTTTCTCCCTATCTGTTCCTCAGATGTGAGTGGTTTTTCTTCCATCTTACACATCTCCAGGGACAGGCAACTTAAAACAAAAGTGAAGCAAAACAAAAGGAGAGTCTTAAAATGGCTCCCCATCCTCTCACCCTGCCCTCAGGGGTGAGCAGTTTACCTTATCACTTACTCTCAGTCGTTCCCTGTGCATCCCACCAATGCCACAGTCTGGCTGGGCACAATTCAGGAGCCACTTGTCAAAATAAATGAACTTTATTTTTAGAACCACACATGCCAAATAAAACAGCTCCTCAGGAAAAACCCTCAGAGCCCAACTGCCACCACTGGCTTCCCACAAGCCTCTCAACCTCCCCCACACCTCCTGCTCTTGAGGCCGATTGGCTGGGCCATGTGGGCGGAGCCAAAAAAGTCCCCAATTAGCAGCTCCATGGTCTGAAAGGGCGGGGAAACAGCCCAATGAGCTTCACTGTAGAGGAGCCAATCAGTTGGCAGCTAGAAGTTTGCTGGGGCTGCTGTGAGCCAATCATCAGCTGGCAGCTGGAAGTTTGCTGGCAGCTGGAAGTTTACTGGCAGCTGGAAGTTTGCAGGGGCCCCTTCGGCTGTGGCTCTCAACAAGAAGGCTTAATTTTCTAATCATTCTTTGATCAGAAATCTGAGGGCTAGGCTGGGTACTCTGATTAGGATGTCACAAGGACAAATTCACATTTTGTCCAGCCTGACTCTATTCTACAGATTTAGTAGAAGAAAAAATAATGTAGATTGAAGCAATATATTTCTTCTGAGAGAAGACATAGATGACCACTTTTATTAATTTTATTCAATATAAAACTTGAAATCCTAGCCTGAGCAATTAGATAAGAGAATATAATAAAGGACATCCAAATAGGAAAAGGGAACTCAAAATGTCATTGTCAGCATATTATATTGTTACATAAAGCACAGTCCTTGTCTCCAGTGCCATTCAAGGCAACAATTTTGGGGGGGAAAAAAGAAAGTTTTATTGCTTTGCCAGAAAAGTAGAAGCACAGGGGATTCCTGTCCCAGGGTCTGTGATTCTCCTCATCAGGGGAAATGTAGGGTTTTTAAAAGAACATTCAAAAGATTTAATTCAAGAGTGTTCTGGCAGGTGTCTCAGATGAGCCCTGGTAGTGTGTTGAAATTCACTTCTTAATTTGGGAGATAGTCACTTCCTAGATCCTCCTACATCTATTTCTGTGGTGGGTATGTCCTCAAGGACAGATAACTAGGCCTAAAATGGATATGAAAAAAACAACCTTGTCTCCATAATTCTGTTAGGAAGGGAGAGAGGGAAAAGAGGGGAAAATGTCCCTATTAAAATAAGCCTTGGTGGCAGAAACACATTTATAAATATATAAAATATACTTAAAGCATGAGGTGAACCACCATAACAATATTATCTTATGTAGAGTAAAACTCAGAGACACTGGGAAACCAACAATTGCAATTATTAAAAAAAATTAGCAAAATTACTGGATGTAAATCAACTTGCGAAAGTCAGTAGCATTGCTGTATACCGTTGGTGAATTATGAAAAAAGGAAATGAAGAAAACAATCTCACTTCCAATAGCTATAAAAATTGTCTACAAGTAAATTCAGCCAAAGGGGTGAAAGGTTTCTACAATGAAAACTATAAAATATTGATTAAATTAAAAAACACACACAAAAAGTTGAAAGACATCCCATGTTCATGGATTGGAAGAAACCAATTTGTAAGGTGTCCAGAGATTATTTGAGAGGGATGTCATTGAATCTGTAATCACTTAGGTTATGGACATGTAATAATATTGTTTCTTCTGATCTATGTAAATTGAAAGCCTTTCCATGTATTTGTTTCTCTTTCAGTTTCTTTTGTTAATGTCTTATAATTTGAAGTATGCAGATCATTCACCTTCTTGACTAAATTTATCTCTAAGTATTATATTGTACTTGAGACTACTGTAAATGTGATTTATTAATTGATTTCCTTTTTAGATTGCTTTTTGGGCTAGAGAAACACTGATCTTTGTGATGAATTCATATACTGCAGTTTGAGTTCACTGTAATGTTTGTTTGTTTTCAAAGCATTTGGATGGAGTCTTGGGAATATATATAAAAATGCATGTAGATATATAACATCATCTTAAAACAGAAAATTTTACTTCTTCCTTTACATTTTGTATTCCCTTTATTTCTTTCCTTGCCAAACTTCTCTTTATAGGACTCCTAGTATGATATTAGACAGAAGTGGTGATGATGAACGTCCTTGGCTGGTTCTTTAACACAGAAAGTTCTTGACTTCTCAATATTGTGTATTTTGTGGGCTGGAGACTCGTGGCATGTGTCTTTATCATCTTGACATACATTACCTCAATTTTCCATTCTTTCAGAGTTTTCTTCAAGAAAAATATTTTATTTTGTCCAATTGACTTGTTTAGTGATGAAATGACCTTACACAATATAAGGTCCGGCCTTTGTCCTCAGGTGTTAGGGGGTGATTTCCAGCCTTGAAATATGCAGTCTGATAGCATCCTTGCTTTCCTGCTTGCTTGCATACTTGAATTTTCTGACAGTCTGATTTGTGAGTGGCTTTAGGAGACATCACATCAATTCTAAACTCTCAAGGGACCCCACTCCCAGGAGTACCTTCATTCCCATGTAACTGTGCACCCCTTGTCTCTTTTACCTGGTGAACCCTCTTGTTACCTCTTAGCTCTTTTCCCCTTGTACACTCACACTCATCAGTGCACATTAACTTTTTCACTTTTCATGTCTTCCTTCTCTCTTTCACTGTCTGCCCTCCCCTTCACAGGCCTCGCACCATCATCCTGTCCCAGCTGCCCTTTCCCATGTTCTTTTTTTTATCCCTTTTATCAAACACCAGCATCACTGCCAAAAACACACCTGCTTTCCAGCCACAGGAGTTCACCTGAATGGTAAACCTCACTGCATTTATTAAAATGACCTATTGTAAATATTGTTTGTGCAGGATTGGAGACTCCTATGCTGTGCTCATTCTCTGAGGCTGATGAATTAATATTAGTAGCTCTCGTATAAATGAAAACAACAAAAATGTTAGCTCAGGATGGTCAAACCATCTGATCCTCCTGCTGGCCCTGGTGAGGGAGGCTATTATTACATTGTTAATTGTATGGGTATTGTTTTGTTTCTTCCTCCTGTCTTTCATGGGCTCCCATATTGCCAGACTATATGTTTTCATAAAATTGTGTCTTAAATTGGCATTGAATTATGCAAGAAAGTCCAAAATAATTGATTAACATTTTGTGGATGAGTTCAATGACTGACTTACAAGTTGCATCATTAGCATGTGTTCTTTCATTCACTTGTATCTGTTTTAAACCTTCCCCAAGACCATCTTGCAAAAGAAAGAAGCAAGTAGATTTGTGGTAGAAAATTTCCCAGGGAAGCAAGAAATGCATATCTCACTGCCAGTCCTTCATATGACAGACCTCAGTATTTCCTGCCCCCTCCAACTGAGACCCTATATGCCTACAGGGATCAGGGATTAGTAAGAGCCTCTCTAAACACCCCAGTATTCTCTCCAGTCATGGCATGAAGAACTTATAATTGTTCTTCCCAAGTGTCACCAGGGAAGGACGTTTCCAGCAGTGTCCTCAGCTCCCCAACCTCCCCACCCATTGCTGCTTCAGGGACAGTGATCATTGCAGGTCCCAGGGGAGGTGAGGTCACAGAGTCACAGACACATATCACAGGAGTTGGCTCCCTCCCTGCAGCATACATTGTGGCCACTGAGGGCTCTGCACTGAGGTCACCGTCCTGGTAAAGAGAAAGGGCCTGGTGAGTAAGGCTACCTCAATCTGAGAGCAGCATCTGTGAGGGAAATGCATCTCAGGATCTGGGTAAGTGATCCCATCTGAACAGGGAACTCTGGATCGAACCCTATAGGAGCCAGAGCCCCACAGGAAGTAGAACAGTTGCTGATGACTGGGCTCAAGACAGGAAATATAAATAAGATTCCAGTCACAGCCCCAATCTCTTGTAACTCCTAATTTAACTAAGGTGATCCTCACTGGCAGTGAGTGCCGTGGTTTAATTCAAGTGAAAATGAAAACTGATTCTCAAGATGCAGAGGAGGTTGTTTTAAAATCACTCAGCTGCTCAGGTTCCATTAATTCGACACTTAATGTTCATGGTTTCTAGAGATAAACGTATAATCTCTCATATTTACTATATGGAATGGAACAAATTGACAGAAATCGGCTAGTCCTCTGTAGGAAGTAATCTGATGGTGATGCTTGACAGTACATTTTCTCTGACTCTGAGCATTGTGCAGCTAACTGAGACAGTACTTGTACCCATCCTGAAACCATCAGTGTTTTATGATTATGGTGAGGTCATTTATTCTTTAATGTGGAATGAAACATGTATGTAAGAATGAACTTAATTTTTAAAGGTCTCCAACACCACATTTCAAGCATATATCTTTTTTTCTCTTTTAAAAAATATTCTCCTGATTGTAGTAAATTCATCCTCTGGTCTAGGAATTTGACAGTACAGCTGGCTGGGTGTGTAGGGAAGCTCTTCACTGTGCATTCAAATTTCTTTGAACATAAAATTTCTGTAAACAATGAAGTCATTTTAATTCATGAATTGAAATGGCTGCAGAAATTCTACTGTTTAAAGGCACAAATATGTCAATGGATTACTCCTATTATAATATCATTCTCCAAACTTGCTTCCTTAAATGAGTTTTACCTAACTTAGTAATTAATTAACTCACATACGAATCTGTTGAAAATAGTGAATATTTTGTTTCTATTGTATAAACTTTTATCCCATGTTGCTGCTTAATATCCCAAGACATATGACAGAGCCTGGGAATGTGAAACACTTCTGTGATAGGGAATATTGAATTTGTGTTCCTAACACACAACCACATGAGTCATGGGGTAGCTGCCCTGATGTGCAGCCAGTCCTGTTTCCTGCAGGGAACTCACCATCAGACAGATGCCTGCGGGGTACAGTCCCCTCAGAGCACTTGCAGTTATTACAATATCTAAATGTTCCTTCATAATTTGTATTGGATCACTATCAATCAATGCACAAATATAAATCTTACAAGCAAATAGAAACATTTTACAATAAAAAGTTACAAAAATACAACTAGTTTAAAGATAATAGAAATTCAGAAAAGCAAAGTAAATAATGAATCTGATTGAAGAACGGTGCTCATTAGCTTTAGGAATGTGTGGTGTACTATTCTGTCTCTGTTTCTGCTCAGCCAGCTTACAGGCCCTTCTAGTCCCCCAATCAGAGTGTGTATGTAGAGAGATGCTTAAACTCTGTGTACTCAAGTTCTGCTGGTCTTCATGAAAAGCCACTGTATTTCTTGTCTCATGTAATGAAGATTCAAGAATCACCATGTGCCACTTCATAGCAGGAATTTATAGACTTCATACTTTTCCCTGTTCACACAAACCACAATAAAACATGATGAAAAGGGGAATATGTGAAGTCAATGTTATGAGCAGGAACTCTGGACAGTGGGCAATACAGAATTGTAGTTGACAAGACAGGTGCAGCCCAGCCTCCTGTTCACCTGCAGGACCCTCTAGATGGGACAGCAGGGAACTGGCAGGATGGCAGCCAGTGATGTGGCTGTAGGCATCATCTTCCTGGCACAGACTGTGATTGGAACTCTGGGCAATTCCTCCCTTCTCCTCCATTTCCTGGTCATTAACTTCACTGGGTTCAGGGTAAGACACACAGACTGGATTCTTCAGCACTTGATTGTGGCCAACTTGTTAACTCTCCTGTGTAAAGGAGTTCCCCAGACAATGGCAGCTTTTGGAATGAAAGGTTTCCTCAGTGATTTGGGGTGCAAGCTGCTTTTCTATCTTCACAGGGTGGGAAAAGGTGTGTCTATTGGCAGCACCTGCCTCCTGAGTGTCTTTCAGGCCATTAAGATCAGCCCTGGAGACTCCATGTGTTCAGAGCTTAAAGTGAAATCTCCCAAGTACATTGCTTTCTCCATACACCTGAGCTGGATTCTGTACATCTTTTTAAATGTTATGTTTCCTCTGGTCATGACAGGAAAATTGAGTAACAGAAACATCACCAGTCTAAAAGACTTTGGATACTGTTCTGTTGTTCGTCGTGAGAAAACCACAGACTTACTGTTTGTAGCATTGCTAACCTTCCCTGATGCCCTGTGTGTGGGGCTCATGCTCTGGGCCAGCAGCTCCATGGTGCTCATCCTGCACAGGCACCATCAGAGAATGCAGCACCTTCATAAGACCGTCTCCTCCAGGTCTTCCCCTGAGTCCAGAGCCACCAAAACCATCCTTCTCCTGGTGAGCACCTTTGTCTCTTTTTACACAACTTCCTGCATCTGTCAGATTTGTCTGTCTCTGATTTCAAATCCCACCTGGTTCCTGTTGAACACAACTGCAGTAATCACTGGGTGTTTCCCAGCTGTCAGCCCCTTTCTGCTCATGAGCAGCAACTCCAATGCATCCAAGCCCTGGCTCATTTGGATAAGGAATAGGAAAACCCTGTTACCATGAGGAACATGTAAATTGTTAGTTTTTGAACAATTCTTATTTTTTTAATCCATTCTTACCTACAAAATTGAAAGAGTAATTTATGCACAGTGATGCCACTTGTGAATGTTGTTTATATATGCACACTTTTATTTATATATGAGTGCAGGTGTATATTTGTGTGTGTGGATTAAGTTTATAGCCATCAAGTAATATTTCTGGAAAATTATATGTAGCAAATGTAAATTTCTGTTTAAATGTAATAGTACTTAAGACTTTATTTTTTTTCCTCCTGATATCCTGGTTGATATTTGTTAAAACAAATAGGCTATATTTTTTATTTATCTATTTGTATTTTTATCTTAGCTATGTCTCTTGGGGAAAATATCAAGGTAAACTTTTTCAAACAATCTTCATCTTTTGTCAGTGAAATTATACCTCTACATTTCATATAAAATTGGACATTCTGGGATGCAATTGTATCACATCTTCTTTATGACACAGTTTACATTAAATAACCTTTATTTTTCACTGTGATGTTTTATAATATTATGCTTTGCTTTTTATAAAGCTTATCAGAACACAGACTTATTTAATACATTTACAGTTTACATTGCCATTATATGACACTAAAATCATGTATTTTTGTTACTGATATATATCTTTAAAACATTCTTATGACCAAGTTGGGCATGCATAGCTCAACAAAATTACAGAAACCAGCCACACGCCTCACATGAAGCTGCTTTCACCTACCCTTGATTTTTAAGATGACACTTCTTGCATTCCCTTAAATATTTACCAAAGTGACCAGCATTTGACACAGTCACCTCTGTTGTATTGTGCATAACACAAATTCTTCAGTTCGTACTTTTATATTTGATTTGAAAATTCATAACTTTTAAAATTTGTATTTCTGCCTGTTATTGGTGATAGAATTAAACTCCACGAATTTCAAATAGTTAATTTTAACATTCCTTTCTTGATGTACTCGTGTTCTGATTTGGATATAATTTTTAATAACGATTTATGATTTGAAAGCTGTGCCTCTGGTGTGATGTGGTGGGATGTCTCAACCTTTGAGAGGTGGAGGCAAGGAGATGGGGATTGGGTCCTAGGGAGGTCACCCTTAAAAGGCTAAGTGGTGATCTCCTGGAGTATACTGTAATGCTCTCAGGAGAATGGGTTGTCCTGTAGACTGCAGCTGTCTCCACTCTCTGGTACCCCTGTCCTTCCCTGAGGTCTCTCTGCACATGCTCCCACCATTGTAATTCAGCTGGCTGTGAGGCTCTCACCAGAGCTGAGCAGATGCTGGTACCATGCTCTTGAGTCTCTAGAACTGTGAGCTAAATAAATTCTTTTATCAGAATCCTATAAGGAAAGTAAAAAGACACACAGAGACAAGATGCAGAGGCAGGAAAGATGGCAGAAGGCAGAGAGGCCAAACTTCCAAGCTGTATTTACATTGATAGGTTAATTTAGGTTATTAGTACCATCACTACATTATTGTTTGATGTTCCTTTATTCTCAGGAGCTGTGTGCCTGCAATCAAGGTCAAGGCTGATAGCACTCTAACACAGAGCCTCCTCATGCAGGACATTGCTTCAGCAGCTAGGCATTCTGTGTCTTTGAAGAGAATTTTTCCCAGCAGCCAGGCATTCTGTGTCTAGCACAGAAACTTCCTAACCACAGCATGCCACAGTCATGAAGGTATCAGAGACCTCAATCCCAAACACAGAACCCCTACAGAACCCATTTGTAGATGATTGGTTAATGCAGCAGAAAGAGATCAGTACAACATGAGAGAGTCTCTGTGTGTGGAATGTCAGGATCAGCTCTGGCAGGCAGGTTCTACAATGTGTTGTCCCTGTGTTTGGGGGCCTCTCAGCTGGGGATGTGTGCAGCGGTTCCCTTGGTGGTCGTATGTTTACACCTATGTACCTCTAGGATAAATGTCCTAAGATTTTGACAGTCTTTGTATGAATTTCAACCCACTTGTTCCTCCTATTTTTACCATTATGCTTTTTAAAAAGAAGGGGAAAATGCATTTAATAATTATAACATGAAGAATCATAGGAAATCATTTTAGAATTGAGTCAGGATAAATAGTGCTATTATAACATTTGTATTTCTCAGATAAACTTGAAAGAAAAAGATCACATATTAGGGCCCTTCTCGTTGTTGCAGACTAACTTTAGCAGAATATTATGCAAAAATAAAATAAAGAAATAAAACAAAAAGTAGCAATTGACATTTGTTCCTAAACAATGTTAAGAGATAGTTTGAAAGGTAACTAAAATCTATGATGAAAGCAACCAGCAGAATTAGGCCTAATGTGCAAAACATTTAGAACTACATTTCTACTATCCCTGTTACTTATAAGCAGGTCATAAAACTAGTTTCCATATTTTCAGATGACTTAAAAAATAGCAGATTTGATCTCTGTTTCAGCAAATCCTTTTTTCAACCACAGTTTTTACTCAATAAAGTTTAAAGTCATGGTCCTGAACAATTTCTACATACAAAACACCTTTAAATAACTTCAGACTTCACTTAAAGCATTTTCTCACTTATGAATCCATGAGGATTAAGTTGAGCATGCCCACACATACATGGCATACATACATGTATAGGTGGGCCAGTTTACCTCTAGGATAAGCTAGATGTTTTGTGAGGTGCACATTGGTCTTTCTAGACACCCTTCTCTGTGTCAAGGAAGGCAGGTAGAGTGTGCTGCAGATGCCTTGAGGCTGAAAGAGGGTCCTCCTCATCTGTTAACCCTGCATCACCAGATCTCCTCACAACATCTATATGCACATCTGCTTCCCATGTAGCAGTGGCTCTGTGGTAACTACTGTATAAAACAAAACAAAATATAGAACTGAATCATATGGAGCTGGGGATATAGTGCATTTGGTAGACGTCATGCCTTGCATGCACAGGACGCTGGGTTCAATCCCCAGCACCACACCAAAAAAATGAAAAAGAAGAAAGAAAGAAAGAAAGAAGGAAAGAAAGGAAGACAGACAGAAAGAAAGAAAAAGAAAGAAAGAGAAAAAAGAAAGAGAAAGAAAGAAAGAAAATAGAAAGAAAGAAAGAAAGAAAAAAGGAAATAAAGAAAGAAGAAAGAAAAAGAAAGAAAGAAAGAAAGAAGAAAGAAAGAAAGAAAGAAAGAAAGAAAGAAAGAAAGAAAGAAAGAAAGAAAGAAAGAAAGAAAAGAAAAAGGAATGAGGGCGTTGATGGGCAGTTTAAGAAACGCCACTGCAGCAATAAAGGATATGGAATAACAATCCCCAGGGAGAAAGGAGGATGTGGGTCCTAAGTGGAGAAGGCAAACAATGTGCTCTGAGCTCTGGACTTCCATGCAAGTAACAGCGGGTTTCAGACTTTTTTTTGCAACTGTTTTCCTGATTTAGACTTTGAACCTGCACAACTACTTTCCTGATGTCCCAACTAGCATGTTCTAAGTCTCTAATGATTAAGTCACACTGAATATTCTGCTATGATTAACTCTCACAAAAAACAATATAAAACAGACACCCCTTGTAACCAGTTGCATTCCCCCCCCCCCGATAATATGCCATTCAAGCCACTGCTTAATAAAGAAAGCTTGCTGATCTGTTGAGGTCTCTTTCTGTTGCAGTTATTTTTGTTTACAGAACACACACCAGGGCATGCAGGTCCTACATGGATAAACAGTATCTTCAGTCTTGAAGATGATTCCTCTTGCCTCTCCCATAAATATCCCCAAGAGTGACCAGTATGTGAACCTAACAGCATAGATAACTGCTACCTCTTTGTTACTTTATGCAAATAAAAGAGCCCAGCATAAATTCTAATATATTGGATTTTGAAAAGTCTCATATCTTATAATGTTAATTTTCTCACACATTTTTGGTGACAGAATTCAACTGTAGGAATATCCCATAATTAAACATTCTTCTCTTGATACACACATATTGTGGGTGGATATGATGAGTTCCCCCCTCTCTGAGTTTCATGTGTTGAAAGGTTTGCCCCCAGTGTGAGGAGTTGTTGGTGGAACCTTGGAGAAGTGGAGGCAAGGAGAAGGAGGTTGGATCCTGGGCAGTCACCCTGGCAAGGGATCAATGCTGGCCTTGCGGAGTGTGAAAACCCACAAGAATAGGTTTTCTTATGGCAAGTTCAGATGTCTCTGCCACCCCTTGCTCCCTATCTTGCCCCGTGATGGCTTCTATACGTGCTCTCACCATTGCAGTTCCTACTGATGGGAGGCCCTCACCAGAGCTGGACAGATGCTGGGACCATGGCATATGGTTATGTCAAGAGAAAAAAAATTAATAAAATGTGACCGTCTTTTCAGTTTGGAGTACCATGATGAGCACTGTGGGTAGGTCCTGCAACGTGTTTCTGCTGGGTATGTGTGTCATAGTGCCCTTGTGGGTCATGTTTATCCTACTTGGCTTCAGTATGCATTGTCAATCAGCTTCCCAAAATGATTTTATGAATTTCAACAAAGGAGATGCAATTTTAAAATAAATAATATTGGATACATCCCCTTCTACCGTCAATAATATTTATTCTGTGAAACATCGTTTTATATTATGAGACTTTTGAGGTTATCTCCTTCATTTTATTCAATGGCAGTTAAAGGCAATAAAATTAACATAAGCAGGCCTTCCAGAATTACCTTGTCTTACATATTAGTAGTGATTCATGTTTTTAAAAGAAAACAAAAAAACTCAATATGTTCTGAAAATGTTGAATCTGTCTCTTACCAGCCATTGCCTCATCCAGGCTAACACCACTTCCCTCCTGAAATAACAAACCCCAGGGGTGTTATATCCTGTCTCCTGCTCCTTCTTCCTCTTCTGACTCCCTCAGAGAGTGCCCAATGTCTGGGCACCATACAATCTAGGCTAGTTGTGGGGTCTAAAGTCTTCAGTGGGAGAGGATCCTGGGAAGTCTGTGGGTAGGAAGCACCAGGAATCTGTCTTCCCATCAACAGTGACTGCACTGTTCCAGTTGTGGGATGTAATGATTCTGCAGAGTCTGTCTGGAATAACTGAAGGTTTGTGTGTTAAAAAGTTTGAGTGTTAAATGAATATTAATTCCAGACATTGAGAGCTTCATGTGTGAAATGCCATGGAACTGTGCCCTAAGTGTTTATTGGCCCTATTTGTCAGGAGCTACTGACACAGAGGAAGTCATTCAAGGTCACACCCTCCCCAAGCATTCAAGACACTTCCTATCAGCCCCTGGATGTAAAGGGGCCTATCTATCTATCTATGTATCTATTTATGTATCTATCTATGTATCTATCTATGTATCTATCTATCTATGTATCTATCTATCTATCTATCTCTCATCTCTTATTCCCTCTTATTTTCCCCCTTTCTCCCTATTGGAAAGCATCCAAGTCAGTTGAAGGATATTTAAAAGTCCTTCCATATACAGTGCAATACAGAACACAGAAGGCATCATCTCAGAGAAAAACCTAAAAAAGACATTAAGTTTATACCTCAGTCGAATCCATCATTCACCAAGACAGCCTATGACTAGCAAAACTGAAACCAAAACAAGCAAATTCTGGAGAAAAGGGAAAAAATGTTTTCTAGAGATATTTTAATATATTCATATGTCCAATTTTAAACCAAATAATCAAATGTAGGGTTTTTTAAATCTGAGGGTTAGGCTGGGTATTCTGATAATAATCAAATAATCGAGTTATATATATTAATGAACTGGGAAGTGGTCCATTTAAATGACAAATAAATACATAAGTCAACAAAGATTATTCCTGAGAAAGGCTGTATGGTCTTTCTAACAGAATTTTTTTTCAAAAACTATCTTTATAATATTCTAAATACCAAAAGAAGGCTTACAGAAATCTCTCAAGGATATGCCAACATCAAATAAGATTCCATTTAAAAAATTCTGAAATGTATTCTGTAGCTATACAATAACTAAAATGGAAACTTCACTTGATGGATAGTTAGAGGGCAGCAGACAGATTATTGTAGGATTTCAGACACATCTTTTTTATTTTAAAGAGACAGAGAGAGAGAGAGAGAGAATTTTTTTAAAATTTATTTTTTAGTTTTTGGCGGACACAACATCTATATTTGTATGTGGTGCTGAGGATCAAACCTGGGCCGCGTGCATGGCAGGCGAGCATGCTACCGCTTGAGCCACATCCCCACATCCTCAGCCCAATTTCAGATACATCTTGAAACTGCAAGAGAAGAAAGAAACATTGTAACTATGACAATTATTATGTCCAACAATCAAAATAGAAACAATCATGGGTTATGGTAACATATTGGCCCAGATTTTAAATTTAAAATGTTTTACCAGTGAGTATGTCCCTGTATGTATTTTTGCATGACTGTCATGATCCCTACAACCTCAGCAACTTCAAAGAAAAGCCTTAATTTTCTTAGCAACTTCAAAGAGAAGGCTTAATTTTCTAATCATTCTTTGATCAGAAATCTGAGGACTAGGGTGGGTACTCTCATTAGGATATCACAAGGCCAAATTCACATTTTGTCCAGCCTGACTCTATTCTACAGATTTAGTAGAAGAAAAATTAATGTAGATTGCAGCAATTTACTTTTTCTGACAGAAGACATAGATGACCACGTTTATTAATTTTATTCAATATAGTACTTGAAATCTAGTCTGAGCAATTAGGTAAGAGAAGGAAATAAAGGACATCCAAGTAGGAAAAAGGAACTCAAAATGTCATTGTCAGCATATTATATTGTTACATAAAGCACAGTCCTTGTCTCCAGTGCCATTCAAGTCAACAATTTTGGCGGGGCGGGGGGTGGGGATAAAGAAAGTTGTATTGCTTTGCCAGCAAAGGAGAAACACAGGGGAAATGGAGGGTTTTTAAAAGAACATTCAAAAGCTTTAATCCAAGAGTGTCCTAGCAGGGGTTCCAGGTGAACCCTGGTAGGGTGTTGAAATTCACTTCTTAATTTGGGAGATAGTCACTTCCTAGATCCTCCTACATCTATTTCTGTGTTGGGTATGTCCTCAAGGGCAGATAACTAGGCCTAAAATAGATAAGAAAAATAATCTTGTCTCCATAATCCTGTTAGAGAGGGAGAGAGGGAAAAGAGAGGAAAAAATGCCCCTATTAAAATAATCCTTGGTGGCAGCAACACAAAAAAAATATATTTAAAGCATGAGGTGAACCACCATAGCAATATGATCTTATGTAGAATAAAACTCAGAGACACTGGAAAAAAATTGCAATTATTAAACAATTTTAGCAAAATTTCTGGATGTAAATCAACATGCAAAAGTCAGTAGCATTGCTATATACCATTGGTGAATTATGCAAAAAGGAAATCAAGAAAACAATCCCATTTCCAATAGCTTAAAAAATTGTCTACAAATAAATTCAACCAAAGGGGTGAAAGGTTTCTACAATGAAAACTATAAAATATTGATTAGAGAAATTAAAGAAGACGCACAAAAAGTTGAAAGACATCCCATGTTCATGGATTGGAAGAAACCAATTTGTAAGGTATCCAGAGATTATTTGAGAGGGATGTCATTGAATCTGTAATCACTTAGGTTATGGAAATGTAATAATAGTGTTTCTTCTCATCCATGTAAATTGAAAGCCTTTCCATGTATTTGCTTCTCTTTCAGTTTCTTTTGTTAATGTCTTATAATTTGAAGTACGTAGATCATTCACCTTCTTGATTCAATTTATATCTTAAGTATTTTATTGTACTTGAGGCTACTGTAAACATGATTTGTTAATTGATTTCCTTTTTAGATTGTTTTTTGGGCTAGAGAAACACTGATCTTTATGATGAATTCATATACCGCAGTTTGAGTTCATTATAATGTTCGTTATTTCTCAAAGCTTTTCATTGAGTCTTGGGAATATATATAAAAATGCATGTAGATATATAACATCATCTTAAAAAAGAAAATTTTACTTCTTCCTTTCCATTTTGTATTCCTTTTATTTCTTTCCTTGCCAAACTTCTCTTTATAGGACTCCAAGTAAGATATTATACAGAAGTGGTGATGATGAACATCCTTGGCTGGTTCTTTAACATAGAAAGTTCTTGACTTTTCAATTTTGTGTATTTTGTGGGCTGGAGACTTGTGGCATGTGTCCTTATCATCTTGACATACATTACCTCAATTTTCCATTCTTTCAGAGTTTTATTCAAGAAAAATGTTAAATTTTGTCCAATTGACTTGTTTAGTGATGAAATGACCTTACACAATATAAGGTCCGGCCTTTGTCCTCAGGTGTGAGGGGGTGATTTCCAGCCTTGAAATACGCAGTCTGATAGCATCCTTGCTTTCCTGCTTGCTTGCATACTGAATTTTCTGACACTCTGATTTGTGAGTGGCTTTAGGAGACATCACATCAATTCTAAACTCTCAAGGGACCCCACTCCCAGGAGTACCTTCATTCCCACGTAACCATGCACCCCTTGTCTCTTTTACCTGGTGAACCCTCTTGTTACCTCGTAGTTCTTTTCCCCTTGTACACTCACACTCATCAGTGCACATTAACTTTTTCACTTTTCATGTCTTCCTTCTCTCTTTCACTGTCTGCCCTCCCCTTCACAGGCCCTGCACCATCATCCTGTCCCCATTGCCCCTTTCCCATGTTCTCTTTTTTACCCCTTTTATCTAACACCAGTATCACTGCCAAAAACACACCTGCTTTCCAGCCACAGGAGTTCACCTGAATGGTAAACCTCACTGCATTTATTTAAATGACCTATTGTAAATATTGTTTTTGCAGGGTTGGAGACTCCTATGCTGTGCTCATTCTCTGAGGCTGATGAATTAATATTAATAGCTCTGGTATAAATGAAAACAACAAAAATGTTAGCTCAGGCTGGTCAAACCATCTGATTCTGCTGCTGGCCCTGGTGAGGGAGACATATTATTACATTGTTAATTGTATGGGTATTGTTTTGTTTCTTCCTCCTGTCCTTCATGGGCTCCCATATTGCCAGACTATATGTATCCATAAAATTAGGACATAAATTGGCATTGAATTATGCAAGAAAGTTCAAAATGATATATTAACATTTTGCGGATGAGTCCAGTGACTGACTTCCAAGTTGCATCATTAGCATGTGTTCTTTCATTCACTTGTATCTGTTTTAAAACCTTCCCAGATATTTTATCTCTTTCCATCTGTCTGATAATAGCTAAAAGTATGGTTTAATCTTTGGAAATAAAGAAGCAAGTAGATTTGTGGTAGAAAATTTCCAAGGGAAGCAAGAAATGCATATCTCATGCCAGTCCTTCATATGACAGACCTCAGTATTTCCTGCCCCCTCCAACTGAGACCCTATATGCCTACAGGGATCAGGGATTAGTAAGAGCCTCTCTAAACACCCCAGTATTCTCTCCAGTCATGGCATGAAGAAACTTATAATTGTTATTACTAAGTGTCACCTGGGGAGGAAGTTTCCAGCAGTGTCCTCAGGTCCCCAACCTGCCCACCCATTGCTGCTACAGGGACAGTGATAATTGCAGGTCCCAGGGGAGGTGAGGTCACAGAGTCACAGACACATATCTCAGAAGCTGGCTCCCTCCCTGCAGCATACATTGTGGCCGTGAGGGCTCTGCACTGAGGTCACCGTCCTGGTAAAGAGAAAGGGCCTGGTGAGTAAGGCCACCTCAGTCTGAGAGCAGCATCTGTGAGGGAAATGCATCTCAGGATCTGGGTAAGTGATTCCATCTGAACAGGGAACTCTGGATCGAACCCTATAGGAGCCAGAGCCACACAGGAAGTAGAACAGTTGCTGATGACTGGGCTCAAGACAGGAAATATAAATAAGATTCCAGTCACAGCCCCAATCTCTTGTAGCTCCTAATTTAACTAAGGTGATCCTCACTGGCAGTGAGTGCCGTGGTTTAATTCAAGTGAAAATGAAAACTGATTCTCAAGGTGCAGAAGGAGGTTGTTTTAAAATCACTCAGCTGCTCAGGTTCCATTAATTCGACACTTAATCTTTATTGTTTCTAGAGATAAACCTATAATTTCTCGTGTTTATTATATGGAATGGGACAAATTGACAGAAATCTGCTAGTCCTGTGTAGAAAGTGATTTAATGGTGATGTTTGACAGTGCATTGTCTCTGACTCTGAGCGTGGTGCAGCTAACGGAGACCATACTTGTACCCATCCTGAAACCATCAGTGTTCTATGATTATGGTGAGGTCATTTTTTCCTTAACGTGGAATTAAACATGTATTAAATAATGAACTTAATTGTTACAGGTCTCCAACACCACATTTCAAGTATATATCTTTTTTTTTCCCTTTAAAAATATTCTCCTGATTGTAGTAAATTCACCCTCTGGTCTACGCATTTGACAGTACAGCTGGCTGGGTGTGCAGGGGACATGTAGGGAAGCTCTTCACTGTGCATTCAAATTTCTTTGAATATAAAATTTCTGTAAACAATGAAGTCATTTTAATTCATGAATTGAAATGGCTGCAGAAATTCTACTGTTTAAAGGCACAAATATGTCAATGGATGACTCCTATCATAATATCATTCTCCAAACTTGCTTCCTTAAATGAGTTTTACCTAACTTAGTAATTAATTAACTCACATATGAATCTGTTGAAAATAGTGAATATTTTGTTTCTATTGTATAATCTTTTATCCCATGTTACTGCTTAATATCCCAAGACATATGACAGAGCCTGGGAATGTGACACACTTCTGTGATAGGGACTATTGAATTTGTGTTCCTAACACACAACCACATGAGTCATGGGGTAGCTGTCCTGATGTGCAGCCAGTCCTGCCTCCTGCAGTGAACTCACCATCAGACAGATGCCTGCGGGGCTACAGTCCCCTCAGAGCACTTGCAGTTATTACAATATCTAAATGTTCCTTCATAATTTGTAGTGGATTAATATCAATCAATGCACAAATATAAATCTTAAAAGCAAATAGAAACATTTGACAAGAAAAAGTTATAAAAATACAACTAGTTTGAGGACAACAGAAATGCAGAAAAGCAGAAGTAAATAATGGATCTGATTAAAGAACGCTGCTCATTAGCTTTAGGGATTTGTGGTGTACTATTCTGTCTCTGTTTCTGCTCAGCCAAATTCAAGGCCCTTCTAGTCCCCTAATCAGAGTGTGAATTTAGAGAGATGCTTAAACTCTGTGTACTCAAGTTCTGCTGGTCTTTATGAAAAGCCACTGTATTTCTTGTCTCATGTCATGAAGATTCAAGAATCACCATGTGCCACCTTCATAGCAGGAATTTATAGACTTCATACTTTTCCCTGTTCACACAAACCACATTAAAACATGATGAAAAGGGGAATATGTGAAGTCAATGTTATGAGCAGGAACTCTGGTCAGTGGGCAATACAGAATTGTTGTTGACAAGACACATGAAGCCCAGCCTCCTGTTCCCCTGCAGGATCCTCTGGCTGGCACAGCAGGGAACTGGCAGGATGGAAGGCAGTGATGTGGCTGTAGGCATCATCTTCCTGGCACAGATTGTGGTTGGAGCTGTGGGCAATTCCTCTCTTCTCCTCCATTACCTGGTCCTTTACTTCACTGGGTGCAGGGTAAGACACACAGACTTGATTCTTCAGCACTTGATTGTGGCCAACTTGTTAACTCTCCTGTGTAAAGGAGTTCCCCAGACAATGGCAGCTTTTGGAATGAAAGGTTTCCTCAGTGATTTGGGGTGCAAGCTGCTTTTCTATCTTCACAGGGTGGGAAAAGGTGTGTCTATTGGCAGCACCTGCCTCCTGAGTGTCTTCCAGGCCATTAAGATCAGCCCTGGAGACTCCTGGAATTCAGAGCTTAAAGTGAAATCTCCCAATTACATTGCTTTCTCTATACACCTGAGCTGGATTCTGTACATCTTTTTAAATGTTATGTTTCCTCTGGTCATGACAGGAAAATTGAGTAACAGAAACATCACCAGTCTAAAAGATTTTGGATACTGTTCTGTTGTTCGTCGTGACAAAACCACAGGCTTACTGTTAGCAGCATTGCTAACCTTCCCTGATGCCCTGTGTGTGGGGCTCATGCTCTGGGCCAGCAGCTCCATGGTGCTCATCCTGCACAGGCACAAGCAGAGAATGCAGCACCTTCATAAGACCGTCTCCTCCAGGTCCTCCCCTGAATCCAGAGCCACCAAAACCATCCTTCTCCTGGTGAGCACCTTTGTCTCTTTTTACACAATTTCCTGCATCTGTCAGATTTGTCTGGCTCTGGTTTTGAATCCCACCTGGTTCCTGTTGAACACAACTGCAGTAATCACTGGGTGTTTCCCAGCTGTCAGCCCCTTTCTGCTCATGAACAGCAACTCCAATGCATCCAAGCTCTGGCTCATTTGGATAAGGAATAGGAAAACCCTGTTACCATGAGGAACATGAAAGTTATTAGTTTTTGAACAATTCTTAATTTTTATCCATTCTTACCCCCAAAATCGAATGAGTAATTTATGCACAGTGATGTCACCTGTGAATGTGGTTTATATATACACACTTGTGTTTATATATGAGTGCACATGTATATTTGTGTGTGTGTGGATTAAGTATATAGCCATCAAGCAATGTTTCTGGAAAATTATTTGTAGCAAATGTAAATTTCTGTTTAAATGTAATAGTACTTAAAACTTTAATTTTTTTCCTCCTGATATCTTGGTTGATACTTTGTTAAAACAAATGGGCTATAGTTTTTATTTATCTATTTTTATTTTTGCTTAGCTATGTCTCTGGGGAAAATATCAAGGTGAACTTTGTCAAACAATCTTCATCTTTTGTCAGTGAAATTAGACCTCTACATTTCACATAATATTGGACATACCTGGATGAAATTATATAACATCTTCTTTATGGCACAGGTTACATTAAATAATCTTTGTTTATTTCCACTGTGATGTTTTATAATATTACATTTTGCTTTTTAAAAAGCTTATCAGAACACAGACATATTTAATACATTTACACTTTACATTGGCATTATATGACACTAAAATTGATGTATTTTTGTTACTGATATATATCTTTAAAACATTCCTATGGTCAAGTTGGGCATGCATAGCTCAACAAAATTACAGAAGCCAGCCACTCACCTCACATGAAGCTGCTTGTGAAAAAACCTACCCTTGATTTTTAAGATGACACTTCTTGCCTTCCCTTAAATATCACCCAAAGTGACCAGCATTTGACAGTCACCTTTTTTGTTTTGTATATAACAGAAACTCTTCAGTTTGCACTCTTTTATATTTGATTTAGAAAATCACATAACTTTTAAAATTTGTATTTCTTTTATCAGTGAAAGAATTAAACTGCAGGAATTTCAAATAGTTAATTTTAACATTCCTTTCTTGATGTACTCATGTTCTGGTTTGAATATAATTTTTTATAAAGATTTATGATTTGAAGGCTTTGCCTCTGGTGTGATGTGTTGGGATGTCTGAAGCTTTGAGAGGTAGAGGCAAGGAGATGGGGGTTGGGTCCTGGGGAGGTCACCCTTAAAGCGATAAGTGGTGATCTCCTGGAGTATACTGTAATGTTCTCAGGAGAATGGGTTGTCCTGTAGATTGCAGCTGTCTCCACTCTCTGGTACCCGTATCCTTTCCTGTGGTGGCACTGTGATTCAGCTGGCTGTGAGGCCCTCACCAGAGCTGAGCAGATGCTGGCACCATGCTCTTGAATCTCTAGAACTGTGAGATAAATAAATTCTTTTATCAGAATCCTATAAGGAAAATAAAAAGGGACACAGAGACAAGAAGCAGAGGCAGGAAAGATGGCAGAATGGCAGAGAGGCCAAACTGCCAAGCTGTATTTACATTGATAGGTTATTTAGGTTATTAGTGCCGTAACTACATTATTGTTTGGTGTTCCTTTATTCCCAGGATCTGTGTGCCTAAGATCAAGGTCAGGGCTGATAGGACTCTAACAAAGAGCCTTCTCATGCAGGACATTGCCCATGTAGCACTGGCTCTAAGGTAACACAGCTAGGCATTCTGTGTCTCTGAACAGAATTTTTCCCAGCAACCAGGCATTCTGTGTCTAGCACAGAAACTTCCAAGCCACAACATGCCACAGTCATGAAGCTATCAGTGACCCTATCCCTAATACAGAACCCAGTTGTAGATGATTGGTTAATGCAGCAGAAAGATATCAGTACAACATGAGAGAGTCTTTGTGTGTGGAGCACTGGATCAGCTCTGGCAGGCAGGTTCTACAATGTGTTGTCGTGGTGTTTGTGGGCATCTCAGCTGGGGATGTGTGCAGCGATGCCCTTGGTTTACACCTATGTACCTCTAGGATAAATTTCCTAACAGTTGGACAGTCTTTGTATTAATTTCAACCCACTTGTTCCTCCTATTTTTACCATTATGCTTTTTAAAAACAAGGAAAAATGCATTTAATAATTATAACATGAAGAATCATAGGAAATCATTTTGGAATTGAGTCAGGATAAATAATGCTATTATAACATTTACATTTCTCAGATAAACTTGAAAGAAAAAGATCACATATTAGGGCCCTTCTTGTTTTTGTAGATTAACTTTAGCAGAATATTATGCAAAAACAAAATAATAAATAAAACAAAAACAAATAGTAATTGACATTTATTCCTAATCAATGTTAAGAGACAGTTTGAAAGGTAACTAAAATCTATGATGATAGCAATCAGCAGAATTAGGATTGCTTTGTTAAACATTTAGAACTACATTTCTACTATCCCTGTTACCTATAAGCAGGTCATAAAACTAGTTTCCATTTTTTCAGATGACTTAAAAAATAACATATTTGATGTCTCTTTTAGCAATTCCTTTTTCAACTACACTTTTCACTTAATAAAGGTTAAAGTTATGGTCCTGAACAATTTCTACATACAAAAGACCTGTAAATTACTTCTGATTTCATTTAATGCATCCTCTCACTTATGTGTCCATGAGGATTAATTTGAGCACGCGCACACATACATGGCATACATACATGTATAGGTGGGCCAGTTTACCTCTAGGATAAGCTAGAGGTTGTGTGAGGTGCACTTTGGTCTTTCTAGACACCCTCCTCTGTGTCAAAGAAGGCAGGTAGAGTGTGCTGCAGATGCCTTGAGGCTGTAAGAGGGTCCTCCTCATCTGTTAACCCTCATCACTAGGTCTCCTCACCACAGCTACATGCACATCGGCTTCCCATGTAGCACTGGCTTTGAGGTAACTTCTGTATAAAACAAAACTAAATATAGAACTGAATCACTTGGAGCTGGGGATATAGTTTAGTTGGTAGAGTGCTTGCCTTGCATGCACAAGACCCTTGGTTCAATCCCCAGCTCCACACCAAAAAAAAGAGAGAAAAAAAAGAAAGAGAAAAAGAGAGAAAGAGAGAGAGAGAGAGAGAGAGAGAGAGAGAGAGAGAGAGAGAGAGAAACTGGATCATTTGTACAATCCACTCACTAGTTAGATGGAAGTTGGGTGGTTTATGGTACTGTCTATTACCACTCAGCCACTTCTAAGACTACCCTCTACCCCTGATAAAAAGATAAAAATAAAATTAGGCACACATTTCACTTCTGCATGCCCAAGTTCTCCTGGTTTTTGTATAAAGTAGTCTTAGCCTTGCCTCATGATTGTAAAAATTCCAGAGAAAGAAATAAAGGGCAGTCAAAATGGGCAATAGCATGTCAAACTGCCACTGTTTCCATGTGAGATGGTCTTACATATAGTAAAAGTCAAATGCCAATTTTTGTTTTGCTTTGATGTGAGTGTCTGGAAAAATGGAAACTTTATGATATGACAACATCTTCTCCCAACCTGGCTGCTGGCATCCCCAGGAGTGAAGGAGAAAATTCAGGCTCTCCAAAAAGGGGATGAGGTAGTTTAAGAAAAGCCCTGCTGAGGCTCACAGGCTCTTCCTCAGTGCTGCTCTTCTGTGGTGCCTCCCACTGCCATGGGCTCTCTCCTGCTGCCAGGCTGCATCAGCCAAGGTGGAATACCCTTTGCTCCTGTCCTGAACCTCGGCACTCTGGTCTTCCTGACAAGACTTCACCGTCTGCACATTCCTGTGCATGCAAACAGGATTGCTCCTGTGCTGACATTCCAGATGTCATTGGAGCACCTGCCCCAGCCCTGGGAAGTCACAGAGGGACTGCCCCCAGCTATAAGATGTGGATCAGAAAGTGTGGCTAAGGGCTGAGGAATAGTGCAGTGTGCAGATGCCAGGTTTCCTGGATCCATCCTGAAAGTACTCACTGAAATTACAAGTTGGCTTATTACCTGAGCTCTGTTCTTACCTCCAAGCTTAACACATTTCCATGTGAACACGTGTCATGGAGGAATAGTGGTCTTTATTGTCTGGAGAGAAGGAGGCTATATTTTTGGAAGAAGTGCCACCACTGCATCCTCTTTAATTGGGAGCATTTCTTTGAAACATTCTTCAATGTCAATTTGTTCTGCAGCCAATGGCAGAATGCAGATTTTCTAATTGATTACTACTAAGGAATGCATTTTTGATTCACCTTCCCTGTGGCCCCTCCCTCTCTCCCTGTCCCTCTGCTTCCTTGCTCCAATGAGAGGAGCAGCTCCCCTCTACCACACTCTTCCCCATGCGTTCTGCTTCCCCCTGAGCCCACAGCAATGGAGCCAGCCTCCTATGGACTGAGACCTGTGATCCATGAGCCAAAATGAACTTTTCCTCCTCTAAGTTGTTCTTTTTGGATACTTGGCCTCAGCAATCAAAATCTGACTAAAACAGAAATTGGTAGCAAGAAGTGGTGCTGCTGCTATGAGTAACCTGAGCTAAAGAAAGAAATAGAGAGCAGTTGAATTGGGCAAGAGGAAGTCAAACTGCCAGTGTTTGCACATGAGATGATTTTACATATCGGAAAACCAAAAGACTCTGAAAAACTACTAGAGCTAATACACAATTTTAGTTTTTGCATGTAAATCAACACACAAAACTGAGTAGCAAATTATATGAAATGGAAATCAAGAAAGCAATATCATTCCAATAGCTATAAAAATTGTCTCAAAATAAATTTGACCAAAGAGGTGAAAACTTTAAAACATGGATTTTAAAAAATAAATTAAAGAAGACACAATTTGTGGAAAGACATTCGATATACATAGATTGGAAAAATGAATTTAGTTAAAGTATCCACGATATTTTGAGTGATCTACAGATACAATTGAATCTCTATGAAAATATCCTTTGGACTTCACATAATTATTAAAATAATTTAAAAAATTATTTGAACCCTGAAAGTACCAGAATACCCAAAGCAATCTTGAGTAAATAGAACAAAGCAGATGGCATGACACAACCTGACTTTAAAATACACTGCAAAGCTGTAGGAATCAGTACAGCCAGGTGTTGGCATAAAGTCAGACACACAGACCAGTGGGCCAGAAAAGAGAGCCCAGAAGCGGGCCCAGGCCTCCATAGCCAACTAACTGATCTTCCACAGCAGTGCCAAAAAGTTGCACTGGATAAAGGATGACTTTTTAAACTAATGGTCGAGGGGAAATTGAGTGTCCACATGCTGACAAACAATGACACTCTGAACAACAACAACAAAAAAATCAATGCAAAGTGGAGAGAAAACCTAAATGTAATAAAATATACTGTAAAATAGGTATGTTCAGCCTGATTGGAAAATCACCAAATATGGGCATTTTGGGGAAGTTTCCTTGCGATCAACCACATGGTTAGCACATCACAGCTGGTACAAAACTGAATCACAGTATATGGAAAGTATGACTTGAAAAATTATTCAAAATGCTGCTTCTGCATCATAGCACCGACTTAGAACTACCAAAACAATCTGAATTAGACATTCACATATTATTTAGGTTTTTTTTTTAATTGCCATTTATCAGAAAACAAGTGACAAACAAGTGCAGGATGCCTCAATTCAAAATGCATGGAATTTATTTTTCCATGAAAAAATACAAAAGATAAAAATATAAAATTAGATTATAAGACATAAACTGTCATTTCCTAGTGGTTCTCTTATAATCTGGAAGCTTTCGACTTTCAAAGCTGCTTTTCAGTTTGTTAATTCTCCACTGTATCCCCAGAGTCTGGATTCCCTCATTCCTGTGACCATGAGCTGGGGAACATAACTGTGCCTAGGATGTGCAGAAGGTGCACCTTGCTTCCCCGATGGTTGGGGGGGGCCGGAAGAAGAGGAAAGGGAGGTGTCAGTAATAAATTGAGCCACAGTGTCAGAGCAGCAAGGTTCTACTCAAAGTGTGAAGTGGAGCCCTGTTAACCCACCAGCAAACAGCAGACAAGTGTCACAGGCCCTCTCATGTTGGTGCTTCCCACGGCAGCTGGTGTGTGTGCAGCTCAGTAACTCTGCACATGCAGAACGGTGTGCATATCAGCCAGTGAGTGCCAGGGAAAGGGTGGTCACGTCCTTCCTTTATATCCCACCCAACCCACTGCCCCACAGCAGGGAGATATTTTACACAAACAGCATCTACCACACCAATGACTGCTATCAATGTGGGTGGTGTGGTGAGCAATTTGAAGTGTGGGGTCATGTCTGAGAGTGGTGAGATGGTGACAGATGGGAGAGTGCAGGAAGTGGAAGTCATGGGCTCACCTGAGGTGCAGAGGGTGGGGTCAGGTGGTGTAGACAGTGGGATAGGGGGAGATGGCAGTGGGTGAAGTGTACATGGGGTTAAGAGGTGATTTGCTCCTAAGTGTTCCAGGGCGTTTGAGGGCATAATAAAAATGGATGTGCAAAGAAATGGAGTGAGAGACATTTGGGTCTGGGTAAGGAAGTTAATGATCAGAGAAACAGAGCACAAAAGGAAAAGGTGACCATGGGCTAAGTCACCAATGGGCAGGGATAGGAAAAGGTGCTGGAAACGCAATGTTCACCAGGGATTAAAGAACAGGGGAGGAGGTGCCTGCCATCTATTTGATTCAAAGATGGAAGGAAGAAGCAAGCCCCTGACATCTGGCTGGAAGAATAACATAATCCTCTCTATTTACTGCAGCCATGGAGAGGAGGGGGCGGTGCTGGAAGCCATTAGCCAAGTAGGTATGACAATTTCCTTGCCAGCGTACCCCCATGTTGCTTAGTGGAAGGTGACCTTGCTCAAGGTCCAGGGCGGATCCGTGTTTAGGGTGTTCCCAGTTTAGGGCGTTCCCAGTTTAGGAAGATTATTCCTGCTGGGAATAGGGCGTATCCTGTTGCCTGAGTTCCTCTTGAGTTCTTAGGGTCAGACAGTATAATTTGGGAGACAGAAGCCCAGTGGGTGTGGATTTGGGCAGAGAACGTGGATTTCCCCAGAACGTGTTTGTCGACGGCCGGTGTGAGTTCGGGAATAAAGAGTTGCTGTTTAAATCTACAAGCTGTGTGGAGGCTTGTGATTTGTGCCCAGCCAGACTGTGGCAGGGCAGGACCACAGAGGAGCTGTTTCTAGAGACCTGGTAACAATAAGATGGGGATGGCTTGAGTAGGGTAACCAGGGTGGGGGTCCCAGGGCTCCCAGGGCAATGGGCAGTGACTGATTTGAACAACTCTATGGGCTCTGGCATTCAGGGATCTCCCTATCTGGACCTGGCCCTCGGGGAATTTGTCAGGTGCCCAGTAGGCAATGTGTGAGGTCCTAGTTAGAGATATGGTTTGAAAAAGTACATAATCAGCTGATCAAGAATGGGAACTGACCTTCCTCCAGCCAGGTCCTCCCAATTGTGTCAGCATGAAAAATTTTAAAACTCCAACGTCTTAAATAGAGGGGTAGATATATCCTGAGTCATTAATATACAAGATAGAAATAGAGGCAAAGATAGAAATAGAGGCAAAGATGGAAATAGAGGCAAAGATGGAAATAGAGGCAAAAGATGGAAATAGAGGCAAAGATAGAAATAGAGGCAAAAATAGAAATAGAGGCAAAGGAAGAAGATGGAAAGGCAGAGCCAGCACCCACCACAGACCAGAAAGAGGGCAATGAAGGAACAACAGAGAGGTGGGTGACGGGGTAAATGCTCTAACTGTCATCATTGAGCACTGAGATGTTGAGAGACTTGAAGTTTGGTCACTGGAGCAGAAAATAAGGGCAGAGTCCCTGAATCCTGAACTCACCTCAGGAACCTCAATCCCAATTCAGCCACAAACCCACATCTGCCAACTCCATCCTCCTCCATCTTTCTCCTGGGGGCAGAGCTCTGTGTTCAACGTATGTGTGAGGTCAGTCAGGACACGACCCTTGGTTTCTCTGGTGTCTCTGCTTGTCCTCCAGCTATGCCACATGGGTGGAGCAACATCTCCTCACACTTAGCCTTGAACCCTAGAAGAGTCTGCCTTTGAACTTGGTCTTTGCTATTTGTGGTTCTCCTGGCCTCCTTAGTTCTCTCAACGCACGCCCTTCCAGCTCCCTCAATGCCCGGCTCTTACTTGTCTCTAAACCCACTATCTCTCCCCAGTCTCTGCCTCCTTTACAGCCACTCTGTATATAGCCTCTACTTAAGTCCAGGAGAGCAAGCCCACCCTCAATCCTGTTTACTAACAGCTCAGAGACCTTACATCTTCTAACGTTGCCAACCACCTACCATTGCTATTTTTCTCACTCACACCCCATCCCCAGGATCCCCTTTATTCCAAAGAAAACCATTATAGTCAAGGATTTTACTGCTATCTTATTCAGCTTTTTTGCTATTGTGACTAAAAGACTTGACAAGAACAATTTTAAGGGAAAAATTTGATTTCAAGTCTCATTGTTTCAGAGGTCTCTGTCCTGGACAGCCAGCTCCATATTTTGGGGGGCTGGAGGGAGTCAGAACAACGTGGTGGAAGACTGTGGAGAAGGAAGCTGCTCGTATGATGATTGGGAAGTAAAGAGAGACTCCATTTGTAAGATAAAAAAGGAATCCTCAATTCCCAATTCAACTTCAAACCCATCTCTGCCAACCCCATCCTCCTCCATTTTATACCCCAAAGGCAAGCCCCCAATGACCCATACCCTACCCACCTTGAGTTACCTCTCAATTAACCCATCAGGAAATTAAGTCACTGATTGGGCAAAGTCTTTCATAATCAAATAATCTCTCTTCTAAATTTGCATTGTATCACCCATGAGCTTTTGGAGGATACCACACATCCAAACCACCATAGCTGCTGTGATGAAAAGACCTGGCAAAGATTATTTTAGAGGAGAAGAATTTATTGGGCTCCTGGTTTCACCAGTCTCAGTCCATAGATGGCCAACTCAGTTGCTCTGGACCCAAGATGCGGTAGCATTTCATGATGTAAGTCTGCAGAGGAGGAAAGAAGGTCAGAAAAATCAAAGAGAGAGAGAGAGAGAGAGAGAGAGAGAGAGAGAGAGAGAGAGACTGAAAGTGTTCCTCACCAGAGAAAAATAAAAGCCCCAAGACATGCCCCAGAAACCACCCCTGCCTCCCTCACCCTGCCTGCCCACAGTTACCACCCAGGTAGTCCCTGTTAGTGGATCAATACACTGATTAGGTTAAGGCTCTCAAAACCCAGCCATTCCACCTCTGAATATTCTTGTAATACCTCACACATGAGCTTCCGTGGGGCAACGCATATCCACCAAAACAAATATATGCACCCCGTGTCTGTAGTGTCAGATGGGCTCTGAGTCCTCACCCAGTAGCACTTTGCTCCTGTGAGCTTAAGCCCAGCCATGGGCTGGCTCCTTCTGCATTTCACCACCTTCCCTCCCACCCACCTCCCCTGCTCTTCCTCACCTTCCCAGGAACCACTGGGCCATCTTCTCCCCATGCCCTGCCCCTGTGTCCTCTTTCTCACGCCTCCTCCTCACACTTGTTCACTCACTGCCCTACCCACTGCACCCTACTACCCCAGGTCTCGACCTGAATGGGAAAGCTCACAGCCATTTTCAAATCTATTTATTGAAATAAATTCTAGCAGATTTGGAGAAACTAGAAACAATAGAAAGGGCTCTCTATTTTGTGTTGAGCACTTGGTGCTCTGGAATTAATGTTTGTAGCAGGGGTGAATCTAGTAGTTTCAGAGGTGGTAGATCTGGCCTCTCAAACCATCTGATGCCTCACTGGTAAGGGACCTTGTTCAGCATTCCCCATTTCTTGTATGAATATTTTTTCTCCCTCCTGTCACTAATAGGATCAATATAGATACAGTATATTTTCCTGTAAATTTTTGATATTAATTACAATTGAATTTTACAAGCGAGTATAGATTGGTGGACTCATATTTATGCAGATGAGTCCACTGAATTTCCAGTTGAATGGTTGGTATCACATTTTCCTTTTACTTGTTTCTGTTTTGAAATTCTCCTTGGTTATTTCATCTTTCCATTTCTCCAATAAGAGCTTAAAGGAGGATTCCACTCAGGGAAACGACAAATAGGAGGAACCGGATTTTGGAAGCAAGGAATGCCATAGGATGGCATAGTGCACTGCCAGTCCTTCACATGTCAGACCACAGATCTTACTGACCCCTCTGTAGGTGAGGATCTTCTTCCAAAGATCATGAATAATTAGGAGCCTCTCCAAACACTCCAGAATCCTTTTAAGAGGTTCTGGCAAGAAACTTATAATTGTTTTTGGTAAGTGTCACCTGGGGAGAAAGTTTGCTGTCCTCTGCACACCCATTGCTGCTACAGGCACAGTGATAATTACTGGTCTGAGGGGAGGTGAGGTCACAGCGTCACAGACCTATATCTCAGGAGCTGTCCACATCCCTGCAGCTCATGTCCTGGTCACAGAAGCCTCTGCACTGAGATCACATCCTGGTGAAGAGAAAGAACCTGCTGAGGAGGCAAGTTCAGTCTCAATGGAGCCTCTGTGAGGAGGGAAGACCCATTTCAAGAGTCTGGGTAAGTGTTCACATCAGAGAAGGGTTGTGGGTGGAACGTGGTTGAGAGTGAAAGTCACACAGAAGAGGCTGAGAAATTCCTGAGGAGTGGCCTCAGGCAGAAGAGCAATGGGCTGGTCCTGCACCAAGCCCTTATGGCTCCTATTGAACAAAAGCAATCCTCACTGATGGTCGCTGCTGACCTAGACCCTCCTGATTTGTTAAAGTGCAAGTGGAGGTTGTTTTAAAGCCAGTCAGGTGCTGCCTCTCCATTACAGGAGTTCTACACTGAATCTTCATGATTTCTAGAGGTGTACCTGTAGTCTATACATGTTTATTATATAGAGAAGGACAACTTTACAGATTTCCTCTTGTCCTGTGTAGAAAGTGATCTTATGGTAACTTCTTGAGTAGAAACTTTTCTCTAATTCTGGGCATGAGGAAACAGATGAAGACGGCCTTTGTACCAATCCTAAAACCACATGATTTGAGATTTTGATGAGGTTGTTTTCCTTTTGAAGTGCTAAGGAATTCATGAGTATAGGTCCACAAAATGATTATGGGTTTCCAACATCCACCTGTTATTCATATATCATCTTGTTTTCACCTGTTGGAAAATATTGTTCTTGTTGTATCAAGTACACAATCTGGTCTAGGAATTTTATTGTGGAGTGTGCAGAGATGTATGGTAAACCTTTTCACATTTTATTAATGTGGATGCACCAAAGAAATATAATAGAGCAGGCACCTGTTCCATGGTGCATCTGCATTAATAAAATGTCTCAGTGTTCCTTCATAACTGATATTGATTTATAGAATAATTCTTTCCAAGAAAATGGAAACATGTTACAATGAAAACTTAAAATTCCAGCAGTTTAGAAGATAATAGGAATTTTAAAAGACAAAACTAAATATATAGTGGAATTATTTAAAGTATCACACTCACTAGTGTAGGAATCCTTCTTGGTTCACTATAGAGTCTCTGTTACTGCTCAGCCAGGTTCAAGAGCACTTTGTTCCTATTCAGACTGTACAATTCAATAGACACTGGACCTCTGTGATTCCTCTGCTCCTGGTTGTTATGCAAAGCTCTCAGTGCCTGCCTCGTGTTGTGAAGATTCAAGAAGTCACAATGTATGACCTTCATACCAGGAATTTATGCACAATTTATGCTTTTAACTGTTTGAACAAAATTCATTAAACCTAATAGAATAAAGAACTCAAAGTAAATTTTCACATTTACTTTGAGTTCTGGAGAGTGGGCAATGCTGGATTTTGGTTGAGAGGACACATGCAGCCCAGACTTCCTCTTCCCCTGCAGGACCCTCTGGATGGGACAGCAGGGAACTGGCAGGATGGCAGCCAGTGATGTGGCTGTAGGCATCATCTTCCTGGCACAGACTGTGGTTGGAGCTCTGGGCAATTCCTCTCTTCCCCTCCATTACCTGGTCCTTTACTTCACTGGGTGCAGGGTAAGACACACAGGCTGGATTCTTCAGCACTTGATTGTGGCCAACTTGTTAGCTCTCCTGTGTAGAGGAGTTCCCCAGACAGTGGCAGCATTTAGTTTGGGATTTTCCCTTGGCGATTTTGGATGCAAACTCCTATTCTCTCTTCACAGGGTGGGCAGGGGTGTGTCCATTGTTACCCTGTGCCTTCTGAGTGTCTTCTGGGCCATCACCATCAGCTCCTGGGACTCCAGGTGGGCAGGGCTTAAAGTGAAAGCTCCCAGGTACATTGCTTTCTCCATGTTCCTGAGCTGTGTCCTGTACATGCTTATAAATGTCATCATTCTTATGTACACAAATGGAAACAAGAGAAACAAAACCATCATCGATCTAAAAGATTTTGGATACTGTTCTAGTGTTCGTCATAATATAACCGTAGACTCACTGTTTGCAGCATTGGTAATCTTCCCTGATGCCCTGTGTGTGGGAATCATGCTCTGGGCCAGCAGCTCCATGATGCTCATTCTGCACAGGCACAAGCAGAGAATGCAGCACATTCACAAGACCAGCTCCCCCAGGTCCTCCCCCGTGTCCAGAGCCACCCAAATCATCCGCCTCCTGGTAAGCACCTTTGTGTTTTTTTACACACTTTCCTGCATCTTTCAAAGTTGTTTGATTGTATTTATAATCCCAACTGGGTTTTGGTGAGTACGGCTGCAATATTGACTGGGTGTTTCCCAGCTGTCAGCCCCTTCCTGCTCATGAGCCAAGGCTATAGTGCATTCAGGTTCTCCTTGGCTTGGTTTCTGAATAAAAAAATTCCTGATACTTTGACAAACATTTAAATTGAGAGTTTTTGCACAATTCTTATTTATTTATTATAACTCACCAAATCTGGAGCATAGTTCTATATAGTCACATCACATGAGAATGGTGTTTTATACCTATACCCTGGGTCACCTATGCAATAAGCTCTCAGATTCCTGTATACCTGGAGCCTGGCATTTTTCTGGTGTATGTGGGAACTGGAACAAGGCACTTTTCTGGCACAAATTCTGCACCCCTGTTTGGAGCAATCCTGAGTCCTCTATGTGAAGCGTGTGCTCAACAGCCATTAATGCTTTCTCTTTGCCTAAGTAAGCGTTCCTCTTTCTTTCCCTTACACCCTGGGATTTTTTGTTGATGCGATTAATTGGAACTTCATGCTTCTCCTGAAACCTGGTTGCTATCAATACCAGGAGTGAAGTAGAAAGCTCAAGTATCCAGCACAGAGGATGAGGTTGTTGACCTGCAGTTTAAGAGAAGCCCTCCTGAGTGTTACAAGGCACTATTCTTGCTATGTGCTGTTCTTCATTGGTGCCTTCCATTGCCATAGGCTCACTCCTGTGGTCAGTATGCATCAGTACCTAGGGAATTCCTGTCTATCTTTGTTCTGAGCCTTGGCACTCTGGTGTTCCTGCCAGGACTTCACCATCTGCACATCTACTGTGCATGCAAACTGGATTCCTCCTATGCTAAGATTCCAGACATCAATGACCAGCACCCACCTCAGCCCTGAGAAGAGGCACAGTGGCATTGCACCCAGCTGTAGAATGTGGAGCAGAAAGTACGGCTAATGGCTTTGGAATTCTGCAGTTTGCAGATGTGTGACAAAATGGTGGAAAGATATCCTGGGTCCATCCCATAAATGTTCACTGAATTTATGAGTTAGCTTATTCATTATGCTCTGTTCTAACATCCTTTCCTGACTAAAGCACAACAGAGTTTTTCATGTCAACATGTATCATGGAAGAATAGTGGTTTTAATTGTCTCATTTCCTGACTTCTGATTTCTTTCTGCAATGAGGGGACCAGCTTTCCTTCTTCATGCCAATCCTCCACGATGTTCTCCCTCATCTTTTACCCACAGCAATGGAGTTGGTCTTCTGTGGACTGAGACCTCTGATATTGTGAGACAAAATTAACTTTTTCTCTTCTTAATTGTTTTTGTTTTGTATCTTGGTCATAGTGATGAAAAAAAACTGACTAAGCAGCTTGCATATTTATGGGTGATTTTATCCTTTGTAGATCAAGGAGGTCTCGGATCGTCCCCTTTAGGACTGGACTATTTGCTGTTCCCTCATGTGAAGTGAGGACAAGTGGTTACCTTTCAGAATTTATAACTCCTGCTGCTAGCACCTGGTAGTATTGTTACTGAAAGCTTGGTCTTTGTCCCCAAGCCCAATTCAATAACAAGCTCATGGTTTTGAGAAAAAGGAAAAACAAGTTCTATTGCTTGTTAGCAAAGGAGAAGCACAGGGACTCCTGTCCAAGATGCTCTGATGCTGCCCATCAGGGAAAACAGGGAGTTTAGTGGAGTTTTTAGATTTTTTTTAGTTGGATAGACAGAACACTTTTATTTTATTGATTTATTTTTATGCAGTGCTGAGGATAGAACTTGGTGCCTCATGCGTGCAAGGCAAGCACTCTAACACTGAGCTACAACCCCAGACCAACAGAATATTTTTAAAGAAGTGATTAATTCCAGATGTTCCCCGTGTGTGTGTGTGGGGGGGGGTGGGGGGTGGTTCACTTGTTAATTTGGGGTATAGTAATTTCTTAGATCTTCTTTCTGATCCCTAAAGTCTGAATTGCTTGATTCTTGTGGTGGGCATGTGCTCAAAGATGGATAACTTAGTCTAGAATGGAAATAGTAATCCTGTTACCTACCCCCAGGTTGGGAGTGGGAGAGGGATAAGATGAAAAGAAATCTTGTACATTTAAAAATAAGTCTCAAAGGTAGGCTGAGCTGTGACCCAACGGCAGGTCAGGCCCAGCAGCTGGCAGAGGGGCACAGCTGCACCACGCGCCTGCAAGTTAGGCGGAACTGCGACCCACCGACAGAACAGGCCCAGTGGCCCTTCGGAGGGGTAGAGCCGCCCCCTGCGCCTGCAAGGTAGATGGACCTGAGACCCACCAGCAGGTCAGCCGAGCAACCCATGGAGGGGACAGCTGCCCCACGCACCTGCAAGATAGGTGGAACTGTGACCACCGACAGAACAGGCCCAGCGGCCTGCGAGACACCTCGCCCCGGTTGGGGGAGAGGCAGAGCTGCCGCGTGCCTGCAAGGTAGGCGGACCTGCGACCCACCGGCAGAACAGGCCGAGAAACCTGCGGAGGGGCAGAGCCACCCCCGTGCCTGCAAGGTAGGCTGACCTGCGACCCACTGGCAGGTCAGGCCCAGCAGCCGGCGGAGGGGCACAGCTGCCCCATGCGCCTGCAAGTTAGGCGGAACTGCCACCCACCGGCAGAACAGGCCCAGAGGCCCACGGAGGGGTAGAGCCGCCCCCTGCGCCTGCAAGTTAGGCGGAATGGCGACCCACCGGCAGAACAGGCCCAGAAACCCTCGGAGGGACAGAGCCACCGCCCGCGCCTGCAAGGTAGGCGGACTTGCGACTACTGAAAGAACAGGCCCAGCGGCCTGCCCGCGTGGTAGGCACACTGCCCCAATTGGAGGAGGGGCAGAACCACCGCCAAAGCCTGCTAGGGAGACTTTGCAACTATACAAGAGCAATATAAATATATAGGGGGAAAAATCAATAACACAACAGTTTCACCAAGCAGAAAGAAACGCGAACAGTATGAAAAGACAAGTAAAGAAAGGACCACAAGCAATGCAGGTCAACTCAACTTTAGAAGAGGTAATATCTGCAGCAGATGGAATGTCAGATAAAGAATTCAGGATATACATGCTTCAGATGATCTGGAGTCTCAAGGAAGACATTAGACAGCAAAATCAGACAATGAAAGACCACTTCTACCACTTCGACAATGAATTACATAAACAAATCCAAGAAGCAAAAGATCAATTATACAGGGAGATAGAGGTTATAAAAAGCAAACAAACAGAAATCCTAGAAATGCAGGAAGCAATAAACCAACTTAAAAACTCAATTGAGAATACTACCAGCAGAGTAGAACACTTAGAAGATAGAACATCAGACAATGAAGACAAAGTATTTCAACTTGAAAAGAACATAGACAGCTCAGCAAGACTGTTAAGAAACCATGAGCAGAACATCCAAGAAATATGGGATAACATAAAGAGACCAAACTTAAGAGTCATTGGGATACAGGGAGGTATAGAGGTCCAAACCAAAGGAATGAGCAATCTATTCAATGAAATAATACGAGAAAACTTCCCAGACTTGAAGAATGAGACAGAATCCCAAATCTTAGAAGCCTACAGGACGCCGAATGTGCAAAATCATAAGAGATCCACACCTAGACACATTATAATGAAGATGCCCAACATACAGAATAAGGAGAGAATTTTAAAAGCTACAAGAGAAAGGAAGCAGATTACATTTAGGGGTAAACCAATCAGGATAACAGCTGATCTTTCAACACAGACTCTGAAAGCTAGAAGATCCTGGAATAACATATTTCAAACACTGAAAGAAAATGGGTTCCAACCAAGAATTGTGTATCCAGCGAAATAAGCTTCAGAATGGAAGATGAAATTAAAACCTTCCACGATAAACAAAAGTTAAAGAATTTGCAGCTAGAAAACTATCTCTTCAAAACATCCTCGGCAAAATATTACAGGAAGAGGAAATGGAAAATATCAATGAAAACCAACAGCGGGAGGTAGTTCAGTAAAGGGGGGGGGATAATCAAAGAGGAAAACAAACCATGTTTAGTAACATAAATAAACAAATATGGCTGGAAGAACAAACCATATCTCAATAATAACCCTAAATGTTAATGGCTTAAACTCACCAATTAAGAGACACAGGCTAGTAGAATGGATCACAAAACAAGACCCAACAATATGCTGCCTTCAGGAGACGCATTTGATAGGAAAAGACATACATAGACTCAAGGTGAAACGTTGGGAAAAATCATATCACACATATGGACTTCAGAAACAAGCAGGAGTGTCCATACTCATATCAAATAAAATAGATTTCAAGCCAAAGTTAATCAAACAGGATAAAGAGGGACACTAAATACTGCTCAAGGGAACCATACACCAACAAAACATAACAATCATAAATATATATGCCCCAAACAATGGTGCAGCTATGTTCATCAAACAAACTCTTCTCAAGTTCAAGAGTCTAATAGACCACCATACAATAATCATGGGAGACTTCAACACACCTCTCTCACCACTGGACAGATCTTCCAAACAAAAGTTGAATAAGGAAACTATAGAACTCAATAACACAATTAATAACCTAGACTTAATTCACATATATAGAATATACCACCCAAGATCAAGCAGTTACACTTTTTTCTCAGCAGCACATGGATCCTTCTCAAAAATAGATCATATATTATGTCACAGGGCAACTCTTAGACAATATAAAGGAGTAGAGATAATACCATGCATCTTATCTGATCATAATGGAATGAAACTGAAAATCAACGATAAAAGAAGTAAGGAAAAATCATGCATCACTTGGAGAATGAACAATAGGTTACTGAATGATCAATGGGTTATGGAAGACATCAAGGAGGAAATTAAAAAATTCTTAGCGATAAATGAAAACACAGACCCAACATATCGGAATCTATGGGACACATTGAAAGCAGTTCTAAGAGGAAAATTCATTGCTTGGAGTTCATTCCTTACAAAAAGAAAAAAAAAACAAATAAATGATGTAATACTTCAACTCAAATCCTAGAAAAAGAAGAGCAAAACAACAGCAAAAGAAGTAGAAGGCAAGAAATAATTAAAATAAGAGCTGAAATTAATGAAATCAAAACGAAAGCAACAATTGAAAAAATTGACAAAACTAAAAGTTGGTTCTTTGAAAAAATAAATAAGATGGACAGACCCTTAGCCATGCTAATGAAGAGAAGAAGAGAGAGAACTCAAATTACTAGCATACGGGATGAAAAAGGCAATATCACAACAGACACTTCAGAAATACAGAAGATAATCAGAAATTATTTTGAATCCTTATACTCCAATAAAATAGAAGATAATGAAGGCATCGATAAATTTCTTAAGTCATATGATCTGCCCAGATTGAGTCAGGAGGATATAGACAATCCATGCTAAGCCTCAGGCTAGCATCATTCTGAATGGAGAAAAACTGAAGGCATTCCCTCTAAAATCTGGAACAAGACAGGGATGCCCTCTCTCACCACTTCTATTCAACATAGTTCTCGAATCACTGGCCAGAGCAATTAGACAGACGAAAGAACTTAAAAATAGGAAAAGAAGAACTCAAATTATCACTATTTGCAGATGACATGATTCTATACCTAGCAGACACAAAAGGGTCTACAAAGAAACTATTAGAGCTAATAAATGAATTCAGTAAAGTGGCAGGATATAAAATCAACATGCATAAATAAAAGGCATTCCTGTATATCAGCGACAAATCCTCTGAAATGGAAATGAGGACAACCACTCCATTCACAATATCCTCAAAAAAATAAAATACTTGGGAATCAACCTAACAAAAGAGGTAAAAGACTTATACAATGAAACCTACAGAACCCTAAAGAGAGAAATAGAAGAAGATCTTAGAAGATGGAAAAACATACCCTGTTCATGAATAGGCAGAGCTAACATCATCAAAATGGCAATATTACCAAAAGTTCCCTATAGGTTTAATGCAATGCCAATCAAAATCCCAACGGCATTTCTTGTAGAAAAAGAGAAAGCAAACATGAAATTCATATGGAAAAATAAAAGACCCAGAATAGCAAAAACAATACTAAGCAGGAAGTGTGAATCAGGCGGTATAGCGATACCAGACTTCAAACTATACTACAGAGCAATAGTAACAAAACAGCATGGTACTGGTACCAAAACAGGTGGGTGGACCAATGGTACAGAATAGCGGACACAGAAACCAATCCAAAAAACTACAACTATCTTATATTTGATAAAGGGGCTAAAAGTATGCAATGGAGGAAGGATAGCATCTTCAACAAATGGTGCTGGGAAAACTGGAAATCCATATGCAACAAAATGAAGCTGAATCCCTTTCCCTCGCCATGCACAAAAGTTAACTCAAAGTGGATCAAGGAACTTGATATCAAATCAGAGACTCTGAGTCTGATAGAAGAAAAAGTTGGCTACGATCTACATACTGTGGGGCCGGGCTCCAAATTCCTCAGTAGGACACCCATAGCACAAGAGTTAATAACTAGAATCAACAAATGGGACTTACTCAAACTAAAAAGTTTTTTCTCAGCAAAAGAAACAATAAGAGAGGTAAATAGGAAGCCTACGTCCTGGGAACAAATCTTTACTCCTCACACTTCAGATAGAGCCCTAATATCCAGAGTATACAAATAACTCAAAAAATTAGACAATAACATAACAAATAACCCAATCAACAAATGGGCCAAGGACCTGAACAGACATTTCTCAGAGGAGGACATACAATCAATCAACAAGTACATGAAAAAATGCTCACCATCTCTAGCAGTCAGAGAAATGCAAATCAAAACACCCTAAGATACCATCTCACTCCAGTAAGATTGGCAGCCATTAGGAAGTCAAACAACAAGTGCTGGCCAGGATGTGGGGAAAAGTGTTCACTTGTACATTGCTGGTGGGACTGCAAATTGGTGCGGCCAATTTGGAAAGCAGTATGGAGATTTCTTGGAAAGTTGGGAATGGAACCACCATTTGACCCAGCTATTCCCCTTCTCGGTCTATTCCCTAAAGACCTAAAAAGAGCATACTACAGGGACACTGCTACATCCATGTTCATAGCAGCACAATTCACAATAGCAAGACTGTGGAACCAACCTAGATGCCCTTCAATAGATGAATGGATTAAAAAAATGTGGCATTTATACACAATGGAGTATTACTCTGCATTAAAAAATGACAAAATCATAGAATTTGCAGGGAAATGGATGGCATTAGAGCAGATTATGCTAAGTGTAGCTAGCCAATCCCTTAAAAACAAATGCCAAATGTCTTCTTTGATATAAGGAGAGTAACTAAGAACAGAGTAGGGACGAAGAGCATGAGAAGAAGATTAACATTAAACAGGGATGAGAGGTGGGAGGGAAAGGGAGAGAGAAGGGAAATTGCATGTAAATGGAAGGAGACCCTCAGGGGTATACAAAATTACATACAAGAGGAAGTGAGGGGAAAGGGAAAAAAATACAAGGGGGAGAAATGAATCACAGTAGAGGGGGTAGAGAGAGAGGAGGGGAGGGGTGGGGGGATAGTAGAGGATAGGAAAGGCAGCAGAATACAACAGACACTAGTATGGCAATATGTAAATCAATGGATGTGCAACTGATGTGATTCTGCAATCTGTATGTGGGGTAAAAATGGGAGTGCATATCCCACTTGAATCAAAGTGTGAAATATGATATATCAAGAACTATGTAATGTTTTGAACAACCAACAATAAAAATTTTAAAAATAAATAAATAAAAATAAAAATAACTCTCAGTGGATGAGCAACAAGAGCAATGTTTAAAACATGAGGTAGACTACAGCTACATTATACCATTCTCCTAAAGATCTCAAGACTTGGCCTAGATGCCTAGAGGACTAGATCCTGAGGTTGATTCTGTTCTCTGGTTTCAAAAAGAGACTTAATTACAAAAGAAAATAAAAAATTCAAATATCCATTAAAATCCAAATATCCAAAATACTCTTTAATACTTTAAATATGTGTGTGTGTTTGTGTGTGTGTGTTTGTGTGTGTGTGTGTGTGTAGTGTGTGTGGGGGGGGACATGAGCACCTGTGCAGACATATCACTTGAATGATGTTTATTATGCATAAAGCAATAACTCTGGGGAATTGTCTGTAACAAATATAAATTTTGAATTTAGAAAAATACTGGTTTCAGCAATGGCAACTCTTTTCATACAAAATATGCTCTTTTGTATTTTCTTCCCAATATTGATTTATATATTAAATTATATGGAATGTATTTTTATTTATCCAATTTGTTTATGTGTGAGCTGTGTCTCATGAAAGAAATGTAAATGTAAGTATATTCAAACAATATTTGCCTTTAACAAGTGAAAATTCCAATTTCTTACATGTTTATTTAACATTGGGCATCATGCAAAACAAGGATTAACAAATATTCACTCCATGACACCTGTTCTATTTTATTTTTGATGTTGGTTTCTGCTTTGTTTCCCAAAAGTAGAATACATTTCAAATAAATTTCATTTTTCAAAACTCTTTAAAATGTATACTTATATAGTACATTTGGTCCGCCTTGACATTAGGTGGTATTGGATAGTAATGCTTTCCTTGCAACTTCTGAAAATGTGCCATTCAAGCCACTGCTTAATAAAGAAAGCTTGCTGATCTGTTGAGGTCTCTTTCTGTTGCAGTTATTTTTGCTTACAGAACACACACCAGTGCATGCAGCTCCTACATGAATAAACAGTATCTTCAGTCTTGAAGATGATTCCTCTTGCCTCTCCCATTAATATCCCCAAGAGTGACCAGTATGTGAACCTAACAGCATAGATAACTGCTACCTCTTTGTTACTTTATGCAAATAAAAGAGCCCAGCATAAATTCTTATATGTTTGATTTTGAAAAGTCTCATATAATGTTAAGTTTCATACACATTTTTGATGACAGAATTCAACTGCAGGAATACCCATAATTAAACATTCTTCTCTTGATGCACACATATTGTGGGTGGATATGATGAGTTGCCACAGTCCGGCCGGGCAAAATAACCAGGAGCTGACAAACAACTTGAAGGCTGAAGCGGGAACTGCTTTACTGAGGGAGAACTCAGCTGGAACTAAGTGGAACTCAAGGTAGCGGACACCCAATGTACCGAAAGCCACTTTATTGCGGAACAGCAGAGGTATATATACCTAACTGATTACACACAGCTTGACTCAATTAGCAACATCTAGATACAGCAGTCAGCCAATAAGGAATCCCCACCAACTTAATGGCTCAGTGGCGTTCCCTCACAAACCACTCCTCCTGGCAAACTGCCAGGTGCCATCTTGACTTGGTGGCAGACCCCAACAATGAGTTCCCCCCTCTCTGAGTTTCATGTGTTGGAAGCTTTGCCCCCAGTGTGAGGAGTTGTTGGTGGAACCTTGGAGAAGTGGAGGCAAGGAGAAGGAGGTTGGTTTCTGGGCAGTCACCCTGGCAAGGGATCAATGCTGGCCTTGTGGAGTGTGAAAACCCACAAGAATAGGTTTTCTTATGGCAAGTTCAGATGTCTCTGCCACCCCTTGCTCCCTATCTTGCCCCGTGATGGCTTCTATACATGCTCTCACCATTGCAGTTCCTACTGATGGGAGGCCCTCACCAGAGCTGGACAGATGCTGGGACCATGGCATATGGTTATGTCAAGAGAAAAAATAATAATAAAATGTGACCGTCTTTTCAGTTTGGAGTACCATGATGAGCACTGCGGGTAGGTCCTGAAACATGTTTCTGCTGGGTATGTGTGTCATAGTGCCCTTGTGGGTCATGTTTATACTACTTGGCTTTAGTATGCATTGTCAATCAGCTTCCCAAAATGATTTTATGAATTTCAACAAAGTAGATGCAATTTTAAAATAAATAATATTGAGTACATCCCCTTCTACGGTCAATAATATATATTCTGTGAAACATCGTTTTATATTATGAGACTTTTGAGGTTTTCTTCTTCATTTTCTTCAATGGCAGTTAAAGGCAATAAAATTAACATAAGCAGACCTTCCAGAATTACCCTGGATTACATAATAATAGTGATTCATGTTTTTAAAGGAAAACAAAAAAAAATTCAATATCTTCTGAAAATGTTGAATGCCATTGCCTCATCCAGGCTAACACCACGTCCCTCCTGAAATAACAACACCCAGGGGTGTTATATCCTGTCTCCTGCTCCTTTTTTCTCTTCTGACTCCCTCAGTCTTATCAATGTCTGGGCACCACACAATCTAGGCTAGTTGTGGGGTCTAAATTCTTCAGTGGGAGAGGATCCTGGGAAGTCTGTGGGTAGGAAGCACCAGGAATCTGTCTCCCCATCAACAGTGACTGCACTGTTCCAGTTGTGGGATGTAATGGTTCTGCAGAGTTGTCTGGAATAACTGAAGGTTTGTGTGTTAAAAAGTTTGAGTGTTAAATTAATATTAATTCCAGACATTGAGAGCTTCATGTGTGAAATGCCATGGAACTGTGCCCTAAGTGTTTATTGGCCCTATTTGTCAGGAGCTACTGACACAGAGGAAGGCATCCAAGGTCACACCCTCCCCAAGCATTCAAGACACTTCCTATCAGCCCCTCGGATGCAAAGGGCCCTCTCTCTCTCTCTCTCTCTCTCTCTCTCTCTCATCTATCTATCATCTCTTATTCTATCTTATTTTCCCCCTTTCTCCCTATTGGAAAGCATCCAAGTCAGATGAAGGATATTTAAAAGTCCTTTCATATACAGTGTAATACAGAACACAGAAGGCAACATCTCAGAGAAAAACCTGAAGACATTAAGTTTACAGCTCAGTCGAATCCATCATTCACCAAGACAGTCTATTACTAGCAAAACTGAAACCAAAACATGCAAATTCTGGAGAAAAGGGAAAAAATGTTTTCTAGAGATATTATAATATATTCATATGTCCAATTTTAAACCAAATAATCAAATGTAGGGTTTTTTAGATCTGAGGGCTAGGCTGGGTACTCTGATAATAATCAAATAATCAAGTTACATGTAAATGAACTGAGAAGTGGTCCATTCAAATGACAAATAAATACATAATTTAACAGAGATTATTCATGAGAAAGGCTGTATGATATTCCTAACAGAGAATTTTTTTCAATAACTATCTTTATAATATTCTAAATATCAAAAGAAGTCTTACAGAAATCCCCCAGGGAAATGCCTAAGTCAAATGAAGAGTCCATTTAGAAAATTCTGAAATATATTCTGTAGCTATACAATAACTAAAATGGAAACTTCACTTGATGCATAGAGGACAGCAGACATATTATTGTAGGATTTCAGATACATCTTGAAACTGCAAGAGAAGAAAGAAACATTGTAACTATGACAATTATTACATTCAACAATCAAAATAGAAACAATCATGGGTTATAGTAACACATTGGCCCAGATTTAAATTTAAAATATTTTACCATTGAGTATGTCCCTGTATGTATTTCTTGTATGACTGTCATGATTCCTACAACCTTAGCAACTTCAAAGAGAAGGCTTAATTTTCTAATCATTCTTTGATCAGAAATCTGAGGGCTAGGCTGGGTACTCTGATTAGGATATCACAAGGACAAATTCACATTTTGTCCAGCCTGACTCTATTCTACAGATTTAGTAGAAGAAAAAATAATGTAGATTGCAGCAATTTATTTCTTCTGACAGAAGACATAGATGACCACTTTTATTAATTTTACTTAATATAGTACTTGAAATCCTAGCCTGAGCAATTAGATAAGAGAAGGTAATAAAGGACATCCAAATAGGAAAAAGGAACTCAAAATGTCATTGTCAGTCATTGTTACATAAAGTGCAGTCCTTGTCTCCAGTGCATTTCAAGTCAACAATTTTAGGGGAAAAAAAGAAAGTTTTATTGCTTTGCCAGCAAAGTAGAAGCACAGGTGAATCCTGTTTCAGGGTCTATGATTCTCCTCATCAGGGGAAATGTAGGGTTTTTAAAAGAACATTCAAAAGCTTTAATCCAAGAGTGTCCTGGCAGGTGTCTCAGATGAGCCCTGGTAGTGTGTTGAAATTCACTTCTTAATTTGGGAGATAGTCACTTCCTAGATCCTCCTACATCTATTTCTGTGGTGGGTATGTCCTCAAGGACAGATAACTAGGCCTAAAATGGATATGAAAAAACAATCTTGTCTCCATAATCCTGTTAGGAAGGGAGAGAGGGAAAAGAGGGGAAAATGTCCCTTTCAAAATAAGCCTTGGTGGCAGCAACACACACACAAAAAATACTTAAAGCATGGGGTGAACCACCATAACAATATTATCTTATGTAGAGTAAAACTCAGAGACACTGGGAAAAAACAATTGCAATTATTTTTAAAAATTAGCAAAATTGCAGTATATAAATCAACTTGCAAAAGTCAGTAGCATTGCTATATACCATTGGTGAATTATGAAAAAAGAAAATCAAGAAAACAATCCCACTTCCAATAGCTATAAAAATTGTCTACAAGTAAATTCAACCAAAGGGGTGAATATGAAAACTATAAAATATTGATTAAATTAAAAAAGACACATAAAAAGTTGAAAGACATCCCATGTTCATGGATTGGAAGAAACCAATTTGTAAGGTGTCCAGAGATTATTTGAGAGGGATGTCATTGAATCTGTAATCACTTAGGTTATGGACATGTAATAATAGTGTTTCTTCTGATCCATGTAAATTGAAAGCCTTTCCATGTATTTGTTTCTTTTTCAGTTTCTTTTGTTAATGTCTTATAATTTGAAGTAAGCAGATCATTCACCATCTTGAGTAAATTTATCTCTAAGTATTTTATTGTACTTGAGACTACTGTAAATGTGATTTATTAATTGATTTCCTTTTTAGATTGCTTTTGGGGCTAGAGAAACACTTATCTTCATGATGAATTCATATACTGCAGTTTGACTTCACTGTAATGTTTGTTAGTTCTCAAAGCTTTTGGATGGAGTCTTGGGAATATATATAAAAATGCATGTAGATATATAACATCATCTTAAAACAGAAAGTTTTACTTCTTCCTTTCCATTTTGTAGTCCTTTTATTTCTTTCCTTGCCAAACGTCTCTTTATAGGACTCCTAGTATGATATTAAACAGAAGTGGTGCTGATGAACGTCCTTGGCTGGGTCTTTAACATAGAAAGTTCATGACTTTTCAATATTGTGTATTTTGTGGTCTGGAGACTCGTGGCATGTGTCTTTATCATCTTGACATACATTACCTCAATTTTCCATTCTTTCAGAGTTTTCTTCAAGAAAAATATTAAATTTTGTCCAATTGACTTGTTTAGTGATAAAATAACCTTACACAATATAAGGTCTGGCCTTTGTCCTCAGGTGTTAGCTGGTGATTACCAGCCTTGAAATACGCAGTCTGATAGCATCCTTGCTTTCCTGGTTGCTTGAATACTGAATTTTCTGACACTCTGATTTGTGAGTGGCTTTAGGAGACATCACATCAATTCTAAACTCTCAAGGGACCCCACTCCCAGGAGTACCTTCATTCCCACGTAACTGTGCACCCCTTGTCTCTTATACCTGGTGAACCCTCTTGCTACCTCGTAATTCTTTGCCCCTTGTACACTCACACTCAGCAGTGCACATTAACTTTTTCACTTTTCATGTCTTCCTTCTCTCTTTCACTGTCTGCCCTCCCCTTCACAGGCCCTGCACCATCATCCTGTCCCCACTGCCCCTTTCCCATGTTCTCTTTTTTATCCCTTTTATCAAACACCAGCATCACTGCCAAAAACACACCTGCTTTCCAACCACAGGTGTTCACCTGAATGGTAAGCCTCACTGCATTTATTAAAATGACCTATTGTAAATATTGTTTGTGCAGGGTTGGAGACTCTAATACTCTGCTCATTCTCTGAGGCTGATGAATTAATAGTATAGCTCTCGTATAAATGAAAACAACAAAATGTTAGCTCAGGCTGGTCAAACCATCTGATCCTGCTGCTGGCCCTGGTGAGGGAGAATATTATTACATTGTTAATTGTATGGGTATTGTTCTGTTTCCTCCTCCTGTCCTTCATGGGCTCCCATATTGCCAGACTATATGTATTCATAAAATTGTGACATAAATTGGCATTGAATTATGCAAGAAAGTTCAAAATAATATATTAACATTTTGTGGATGAGTTCAATGACTGACTTCCAAGTTGCATCATTAGCATGTGTTCTTTCATTCACTTGTAGCAGTTTTAAAACCTTCCCCAAGACCATCTTGCAAAATAAACAAGCAAGTAGTTTTGTGGTAGAAAATTTCCCAGGGATGCAAGAAATGCATATCTCATGCCAGTCCTTCATATGACAGACCTCAGTATTTCCTGCCCCCTCCAACTGAGACCCTATATGCCTACAGGGACCAGGGATTAGTAAGAGCCTCTCTAAACACCCCAGTATTCTCTCCAGTCATGGCATGAAGAACTTATAATTGTTGATACTAAGTGTCACTTGGGGAGGAAGTTTCCAGCAGTGTCCTCAGGTCCCCAACCTGCCCACCCATTGCTGCCACAGGAACAGTGTTAATTGCAGGTCCCAGGGGAGGTGAGGTCACAGAGTCACAGACCCATATCACAGGAGTTGGCTCCCTCCCTGCAGCATACATTGTGGCCACTGAGGGCTCTGCACTGAGGTCACCGTCCTGGTAAAGAGAAAGGGCCTGGTGAGTAAGGCCACCTCAGTCTGAGAGCAGCATCTGTGAGGGAAATGCATCTCAGGATCTGGGTAAGTGATCCCATCAGAACAGGGAACTCTGGATCGAACCCTATAGGAGCCAGAGCCCCACAGGAAGTAGGACAGTTGCTGATGACTGGGCTCAAGACAGGAAATATAAATAAGATTCCAGTCACAGCCCCAATCTCTTGTAGCTCCTAATTTAACTAAGGTGATCCTCACTGGCAGTGAGTGCCGTGGTTTAATTCAAGAGAAAATGAAAACTGATTCTCAAGATGCAGAAGGAGGTTGTTTTAAAATCACTCAGCTACTCAGGTTCCATTAATTCGACACTTAATCTTCATGGTTTCTAGTGATAAACCTATAATCTCTCGTGTTTATTATATGGAATGGGACAAATTGACAGAAATCTGCTAGTCCTGTGTAGAAAGTGATCTAATGGTGATGTTTGACAGTGCATTTTCTCTGACTCTGAGCTTGGTGCAGCTAACAGAGACCGTACTTGTACCCATCCTGAAACCATCAGTGTTTTACGATTATGGTGAGGTCATTTTTTCCTTAACGTGGAATTAAACATGTATTAAAGAATGAACTTAATTTTTAAAGGTCTCCAACACCACATTTCAAGTATATATCTTTTTTTTCTCCTTTAACAAATATTCTCCTGATTGTAGTAAATTCACCCTCTGGTCTAGGAATTTGACAGTGCAGCTGGCTGGGTGTGCAGGGGACATGTAGGGAAGCTCTTCACTGTGCATTCAAATTTTTTTGAACATAAAATTTCTGTAAACAATGAAGTCATTTTAATTCATGAATTCAAATGGGTGCAGAAATTCTACTGTTTAAAGGCACAAATATGTCAATGGATGACTCCTATTATAATATCATTCTACAAACTTGCTTCCTTAAACGAGTTTTACCTAACTTAGTAATTAACTCACATATGAATCTGTTGAAAACAGTGAATATTTTGTTTCTATTGTATAAACTTTTATCCCATGTTGCTGCTTAATATCCCAAGACATATGCCAAGGCCTGGGAAAGTGACACAATTTCTGTGATAGGGGCTATTGAATTTGTGTTCCTAACACACAACCACATGAGTCATGGGGTAGCTGTCCTGATGTGCAGCCAGTCCTGCCTCCTGCAGATAACTCACCATCAGACAGATGCCTGCAGGGTACAGTTCCCTCAGAGCACTTGCAGTTATTACAATATCTAAATATTCCTTCATAATTTATATTGGATCAATATAATCAATGCACAAATATAAATCTTACAAGCAAATAGAAACATTTTACAATAAGAAGTTATAAAAATACAACTAGTTTAAAGATAATAGAAATTCAGAAAAGCAAAGTAAATAATGAATCTGATTGAAGAATGCTGCTCATTAGCTTTAGGGATGTGTGGTGTACTATTCTGTCTCTGTTACTGCTCAGCCAGCTTCCATGCCCTTCTAATCCCCCAATCAGAGTGTGAATGTAGAGAGATGCTTAAACTCTGTGTACTCAAGTTCTGCTGGTCATTATGAAAAGCCACTGTATTTCTTGTCTCATGTAATGAAGATTCACGAATCACCATGTGCCACCTTCATAGCAGGAATTTATAGACTTCATACTTTTCCCTGTTCACACAAACAATAATAAAACATTATGAAAAGGGGAAAATGTGAAGTAAATGTTATGAGCAGGAACTCTGGACAGTGGGCAATACGGAACTGTTGTTGACAAGACACGTGCAGCCCAGGCCTCCTGTTCCCCTGCAGGATCCTCTGGCTGGCACAGCAGGGAACTGGCAGGATGGCAGGCAGTGATGTGGCTGTAGGCATCATCTTCCTGTCACAGACTGTGGTTGGAGCTCTGGGCAATTCCTCTCTTCTCCTCCATTATCTGGTCATTAACTTCACTGGGTGCAGGGTAAGACACACAGACTTGATTCTTCAGCACTTGATTGTGGCCAACTTGTTAACTCTCCTGTGTAAAGGAGTTCCCCAGACAATGGCAGCTTTTGGAATGAAAGGTTTCCTCGGTGATTTGGGGTGCAAGCTGCTTTTCTATCTTCACAGGGTGGGAAAAGGTATGTCCATTGGCAGCACCTGCCTCCTGAGTGTCTTCCAGGCCATTAAGATCAGCCCTGGAGACTCCATGTGTTCAGAGCTTAAAGTGAAATCTCCCAAGTACATTGATTTCTCCATACACCTGAGCTGGATTCTGTACATCTTTTTAAATGTTATGTTTCCTCTGGTCATGACAGGAAAATTGAGTAATAGAAACATCACCAGTCTAAAAGACTTTGGATACTGTTCTGTTGTTCGTCGTGACAAAACCACAGGTTTACTCTTTACAGCATTGCTAACCTTCCCTGATGCCCTGTGTGTGGGGCTCATGCTCTGGGCCAGCAGCTCCATGGTGCTCATCCTGCACAGGCACAAGCAGAGAATGCAGCACCTTCATAAGACCATCTCCTCCAGGTCCTCCCTTGAATCCAGAGCCACAAAAACCATCCTTCTCCTGGTGAGCACCTTTGTCTCTTTTTACACAACTTCCTGCATCTGTCAGATTTGTCTGTCTCTGGTTTCGAATCCCACCTGGTTCCTGTTGAACACAACTGCAGTAATCACTGGGTGTTTCCCAGCTGTCAGCCCCTTTCTGCTCATGAGCAGCAACTCCAATGCATCCAAGCTCTGGCTCACTTGGATAAGGAATAGGAAAACCCTGTTACCATGAGGAACATGTATTGTTAGTTTTTGAACAATTCTTAATTGTTTTATCCATTCTTACCTACAAAATTGAAAGAGTAATTTATACACAGTGATGTCACTTGTGAATGTGGTTTATATATACACACTTGTATTTATATATGAGTGCATGTGTATATTTGTGTGTGTGTGGATTAAGTTTATAGCCATCAAGTAATATTTCTGGAAAATTATATGTGCAAATATAAATTTCTGTTTAAATGTAATAGTACTTAAGACTTTAATTTTTTTTCCTCCTGATATCCTGGGTGATATTTTGTTAAAACAAGTGGGCTATATTTTTTATTTATCTATTTTTATTTTTGTCTTAGATATTTCTCTTGGGGAAAATATGAAGGTCAACTTTGTCAAACAATCTTCATCTTTTGTCAGTGAAATTATGCCTCTAAATTTCATATAAAATTGGACATACTCGGATGCAATTGTATAACATCTTCTTTATGACACAGGTTACATTAAATAATCTTTATTTTCACCGTGATGTTTTATAATATTACGTTTTGCTTTTTATAAAGCTTATCAGAACACAGACTTATTTAATACATTTACACTTTACATTGGCATTATATGACACTAAAATCATGTATTTTTGTTACTGATATATATCTTTAAAACATTCTTATGACCAAGTTGGGCATGCATAGCTCAACAAAATTATACAAACCAGCCACACACCTCTCATGAGCTGCTTGTGTAAAAAACCTACCCTTGATTTTTAAGATGACTCTTCTTGCCTTCCCTTAAATATCTACCAAAGTGACCAGCATTTGACACAGTCACCTCTGTTGTATTGTAATAACAGAAACCCTTCAGTGTCCACTCTTTTATATTTGATTTGAAAATCTCATAACTTTATAAATTTGTATTTCTGCCTGTTATTGGTGATAGAATTAAACTGCAGGAATTTCAAATAGTTAATTTTAACATTCCTTTCTTGATGTACTCATGTTCTGGTTTGGATATAATTTTTAATAAAGATTTATGGTTTGAAAGCTTTGCCTCTGGTGTGATGTGTTGGGATGTCTCAACCTTTGAGAGATGGAGGCAAGGAGATGGGGGTAGGGTCCTGGGGGGTCACCCTTAAAGGGATAAGTGATGATCTCCTGGAGTATACTGTAATGCTCTCAGGAGAATGGGTTGCCCTGTAGACTGCAGCTGTCTCCACTCTCTGGTACCCGTATCCTTTCCTGTGGTGGCACTGTGATTCAGCTGGCTGTGAGGCCCTCACCAGAGCTGAGCAGATGCTGGCACCATGCTCTTGAACATCTCTAGAACTGTGAGCTAAATAAATTCTTTTATCAGAATCCTGTAAGGAAAATAAAAAGAGACAGAGAAACAAGATGCAGAGGCAGGAAAGATGGCAGAATGGCAGAGAGGCCAAACTGCCAAGCTGTATTTACATTGATAGGTTAATTTAGGTTATTCCTCCCATAACTACATTATTGTTTGATGTTCCTTGATTCCCAGGAGCTGTGTGCCTGAGATCAAGGTCAGGGCTGATTGGACTCTAGCACGGAGCCTCCTCGTGCAGGACATTGCTTCAGCAGCTAGGCATTCTGTTTTTTCTTTGAACAGAATTTTCCCCAGCAGCCAGGCATTCTGTGTCTAGCACAGAAACTTCCTAACCACAGCATGCCACAGTCATGTAGCTATCAGAGATCTCAATCCCAAACACAGAACCTCTACAGAACCCAGTTGTAGATGATTGGTTAATGCAGCAGAAAGAGATCAGTACAACATGAGAGAGTCTCTGAGTGTGGAGCGTCAGGATCAGCTCTGGCAGGCAGGTTCTACAATGTATTGTCCCTGTGTTTGGGGGCCTCTCAGCTGGGGATGTGTGCAGCGGTTCCCTGGTGGTCGTATGTTTACACCTATGTACCTCTAGGATAAATGTCCTAAGATTTTGACAGACTTTGTATGAATTTCAACCCACTTGTTCCTCCTATTTTTACCATTATGTTTTTTAAAAAGAAGTAAAAATGCATTTAATAATTATAACATGAAGAATCATAGGAAATCATTTTAGAATTCAGTCAGGATAAATAATGCTATTATAACATTTATATTTCTCAGATAAACTTGAAAGAAAAAGATCACATATTAGGGTTCTTCTTGTTGTTGCAGACTAACTTTAGCAGAATATTATGCAAAAATAAAATAAATAAATAAAACAAAAAATAGCGATTGACATTTATTCCTAAACATTGTTAAGAGATAGTTTGAAAGGTAACTAAAATCTATGATGATAGCAATCAGCAGGATTAGGCCTAATTTGCAAAACATTTAGAACTACATTTCTACTATCCCTGTTACTTATAAGCAGGTCATAAAACTAGTTTCCATTTTTTCAGATGACATAAAAAATAACAGATTTGATCTCTCTTTCAGCAAATCCTTTTTTCAACTACAGTTTTCACTCAATAAAGTTTAAAGTCATGGTCCTGAACAATTTCTACATACAAAACACCTTTAAATAACTTTGGATTTCACTTAATGCATTTTCTGACTTATGAATCCATGAGGATTAATTTGAGCACGCGCACACATACATGGCATACATACATGTATAGGTGGGCCAGTTTACCTCTAGGATAAGCTAGATGTTGTGTGAGGTGCACTTTGGTCTTTCTAGACCCCCTCCTCTGTGTCAAAGAAGGCAGGTAGAGTGTGCTGCAGATGCCTTGAGGCTGTAAGAGGGTCCTCCTCATCTGTTAACCCTCATCACTAGGTCTCCTCACCACAGCTACATGCACATCTGCTTCCCATGTAGCACTGGCTCTGAGGTAACTTCTGTATAAAACAAAACTAAACATAGAACTGAATCACTTGGAGCTCGGGATGTAGTTCATTTGGTAAAGGCCTTGCCTTGCATGCACAGGACGCTGGGTTCAATCCCCAGAACCACACCAAAAAAAAAAAAAAAAATGAAAAAATAAAGAAATAAAGAAAGAAAAAAAGAGAGAGAAATAAAGAAAGAAAGGAAGACAGGAAGAAAGAAAGGAAAAAAGAAACAAAGAAAGAAAGAAAGAAAGAAAAAGGGATGAAGTTGTTGATGGGCAGTTTAAGAAACGCCCTGCTGAGGCTCACAGGCTCTTCCTCGGTGCTGCTCTTCTGTGGTGCCTCCCATTGCCATGGGCTCTCTCCTGCTGCCAGGCTGCATCAGCCAAGGTGGAATACCCTTTGTTCCTGTCCTGAGCCTCGGCACTCTGGTCTTCCTGACAAGACTTCACCGTCTGCACATTCCTGTGCATGCAAACAGGATTGCTCCTGTGCTGACATTCCAGGTGTCAGTGAGGAGCACCTGCCCCAGCCCTGGGAAGTCACAGAGGGACTGCCCCCAGCTATAAGATGGGGATCAGAAAGTGTGGCTAAGGGCTGAGGAATAGTGCAGTGTGCAGATGCCAGGTTTCCTGGATCCATCCTGAAAATATTCACTGAAATTACAAGTTAGCTTATTACCTGAGCTCTGTTCTTACCTCCAAGCTTAACACATTTCCATGTGAACACGTGTCATGGAGGAATAGTGGTCTTTATTGTCTGGAGAGAAGGAGGCTATAGTTTTGGAAGAAGTGCCACCACTGCATCCTCTTTAATTGGGAGCATTTCTTTGAAACATTCTTCAATGTCAATTTGTTCTGCAGCCAATGGCAGAATGCAGAATTTTCTAATTGATTACTACTAAGGAATGCATTTTTGATTCACCTTCCCTGTGGCCACTCCCTCTCTCCCTGTCCCTCTGCTTCCTTGCTCCAATGAGAGGAGCAGCTCCCCTCTACCACACTCTTCCCCATGCGTTCTGCTTCCCCCTGAGCCCACAGCAATGGAGCCAGCCTCCTATGGACTGAGACCTGTGATCCATGAGCCAAAATGAACTTTTCCTCCTCTAAGTTGTTCTTTTTGGATACTTGGCCTCAGCAATGAAAATCTGACTAAAACAGAAATTGGTAGCAAGAAGTGGTGCTGCTGCTATGAGTAACCTGAGCAAAAGAAAGAAATACAGTGCAGTTGAATTGGGCAAGAGGAAGTCAAACTGCCAGTGTTTGCACATGAGATGATTTTACATATCAGAAAACCAAAAGACTCTGAAAAACTACTAGAGCTAATACACAATTTTAGTTTTTGCATGTAAATCAACACACAAAACTGAGTAGCAAATTATATGAAATGGAAATCAAGAAAGAAATATCATTCCAATAGCTATAAAAATTGTCTCAAAATAAATTTGACCAAAGAGGTGAAAACTTTAAAACATGGATTTTAAAAAATAAATTAAAGAAGACACAATTTGTAGAAAGACATCCGATAGACATAGATTGGAAAAATGAATTTAGTTAAGGTATCCACAATATTTTGAGTGATCTACAGATACAATTGAATCTCTATGAAAATATCCTTTGGACTTCACATAACTATTAAAAATAATTTTAAAAATTATTTGAACCCTGAAAGTACCAGAATACCCAAAGCAATCTTGAGTAAATAGAACAAAGCAGATGGCATGATGCAACCTGACTTTAAAATACATTGCAAAGCTGTAGGAATCAGTACAGCCAGGTGTTGGCATAAAGTCAGACACACAGACCAGTGGGCCAGAAAAGAGAGCCCAGAAGTGGGTCCAGGCCTCCATAGCCAACTAACTGATCTTCCACAGCAGTGCCAAGAAGTTGCACTGGATAAAGGATGACTTTTTAAACTAATGGTCGAGGGGAAATTGAGTGTCCACATGCTGACAAACAATGACACACTGAACAAAAAAAAAATCAATGCAAAGTGGAGAGAAAACCTAAATGTAATAAAATATACTGCGAAATAGGTATGTTCAGCCTGATTGGAAAATCACCAAATATGGGCATTGTGTGGAAGTTTCCTTGCGATCAACCACATGGTTAGCACATCACAGCAGGTACAAAACTGAATCACTGTATATGGACAGTATGACTTGAAAAATTATTCAAAATTCTGCTTCTGCATCATAGCACCGACTTAGAACTACCAAAACAATCTGAATTAGACGTCCATGTATTACTTAGTTGTTGTTTTTTTTTTAATCACCATTTATCAGAAAACAAGTGACAAACAAGTGCAGGATGCCTCAACTCAAAATGCATGGAATTTATTTTTCCATGAAAAAATACAAAAGATAAAAATACAAAACTAGATTTTAAGACATAAACTGTCATTTCCTAGTGGTTCTCTTATAATCTGAAAGCTTTTGACTTTCAAAGCTGCTTTTCAGTTTGTTTTGATATTTTTAGCAGAAGGTTGTTTTTTAATTCTGGAAAGGTGGGTAGTATCAGATGAGCAATAGCTTCAAAAAGTATAAAGGAAGATAAAAATTCTTTTCTCTTATAATACCAGAAAGAGCCTCAGATGTTTCTGATAAGTCAAAAAGACAACGTCAATTTTGATCATTTTCATTTCTTTCCTCTTCTAAAATGTTCTCAATAATATCAGAGCTTATGGCTCCTCCACAGCTAGTACTTGTTCCTAAAGAAATTTAATACCTCAAAATTTTAAAAATCCCACCACAAACACAGTGGAAGTGTTTTTTGTGTTTTGTCCTTTTGTTTGTTTTGACATTTTTAAAATATAAAACTTTAGGTGGAGTGATTTAGCAAAGACTGCAGAATAGGAGGTTTTTAATCTTAATCTCCTACAAAAGCTTTGATTTTTGACAACTCCCCACTGAGGAGTAAAACAAACAAACAAACAAAAATAGCCAGAATTCAGGGTTAAGAAATTCCATTTCCCCTGTATATGTATTCTTCTTCCCCAGTGGGGCACAGCAGTGAAGGCTTTCTGTTTTCCCATGGGGGACAGAAAATGTATTGTATAAACAGTTGGTGGCCCACTGGCCAAGAGTCCTCTTCCTCCTGTGCCACCTTCAACACTGAGGATGAGGTGCAGTGAGTGGCTAGGAGAGCGTGGGCAGCAATGGGAAGTTCTGAGCACTACTGATAACTGTGAGGGCTCCTCTACAGCTCTGCCCCTAGCTGATGGGGCCCCTTGTCCATGGGCCAGCCGACTGCCCACCAAGCACTCCAGATGCTCCACCTGCCTCACCTCCCTCTCTGAGCACTCCCCAGGGGAGAGTGAGTGACAGCTGGCCCTGCTTCAGACCTGGCAAGAGAGGAACAGAGTGTGCATTTCAGGACACACCCCTAGGGAAATCCAACAGAAGGCAATCAGCCCCAGCCTGGTTTTAGGATCTGGGGAGACGATATAGTCTTACCCACTGCCCTGCTCACCCAAGGTATAGCTGACAAGTAAATCTGTGGCAAATCAAATACAAAAACATCAAAAAGATTGTGCACCACAATCAAGTAGGGTTCATCCCAGAGATCAAGGTTGGCCCAAAATATGGAAATCGATGTATGTAATTCATCACATCAATAAACTCAAAGACAAAAAATCAAATGATCATCTTAAGAGATGCAGAGAAAACATTTGACAAATACAGCACCCCTTCATGTTCAAAACATTAGAAAAACTAGGGATAACAGGAGAATATCTCCACATTGTAAATGCAATCTATGCCAGGCCCCAGGCCAACATCATTCTCAATGAAGAAAAATTGAAAGCATTCCCTCTAAAAACTGGAACAAGACAGGATGCCCTTTTTCACCACTTCTATTTAACATAGTTCTTGAAACACTGGCCAAAGCAATTAGACAGATGGAGGAAATTAAAGGGATACAAATAGAAAAAAAAAAGAACTTAAATTATCCCTATCTGCCAATAACATGATTCTATCCTAGAAGACCCAAAACATTCCACCAGAAATGTTCTAGAGCTAATAAATGAATTCAGCCAAGTAGCAGGATTAAAAATCAAGACCCGTAAACACAGGCATTTCCATATATCAGTGACAAATCCTCAAAAGAGAAACTAGGAAAACCATTCCATTTACAATAGACTCAAAATAAAATCAAAAAAAAAATACTTGGAATCAATTAGAGGTGAAAGACCTCTACAATGAAAACTACAGAACACTAAACAAACAAAAAGGTCTTAGAAGATGGAAAGATCTACCTTGTTCTTGGGTAGACAGAATTTATATTGTCAAAAAGACCATACTACCAAAAGCACTATACAGATTCAAAGCAATCTCAATGAAAATCCCAATGATATTCCTCATAGAAGTAGAAAAAGCAATCATGAAATTCATCTGGAAAAATCAGAAACCCAGAATAGCTAAAGCAATCCCTAGCAAGAAGAGTGAAGCTGGTGGCATTACTATTGCAGACCTTAAATCATACTATAGAACAATAGTAACAAAAATGACAAATATACCTGTAGACCAATGGCACAGAATAAAGGACACAGAGACTAACCCACATAACTACAGTTATTTTATATTAGACAAAGGCACCAAAAACACATTGGAAAAAAGATAGCCTCTTAAACAAATGGTTCTTAGAAAACTGAAAATCACATGTAACAAAATGCAATTAAACCTCTATTTCTCATCATGCACAAAACTCAACTCAAAGTGGATCAAGAACCTAGGAATTAAACAAGAGACTCTGTGCCTAATGGAAGAAAAAGTAGGCCCAAATCTCCATCATGTCAGATTAGGCCCCAGCTTCCTTAATAAGACTCCTATAGTGCAAGAATTAAAACCAAAAATCAATAAATGGGATGGATTCAAACCAAAAATTTCTTCTCAGCAAAAGAAACAATCAGTGAGGTGAATAGAGGGCCTACAGATGAGAAAGAAATTTTTGCCACAAGCACATCAGATACAGCACTAATCTCTAAGATATATAAATCACTCAAAAAACTTAACACAAAAAAACAAATACCCAATCAATAAATGGGCCAAGAAACTGAACAGATATTTCTCAGAATATATATATATATATATATATATATATATATATATATATATATATTTGTTTAGCATCTCTAGCAAATAGAGAAATGCAAATCAAAACTACTCTAAGATTTCTTCTCACTCCAGTCAGAATTGCATTTATCAAGAATACAAATAACAATAAGTGTTGGCGAGGATGTGGAGGAAAATGTACACTCATACATTGCTGGTGGGACTGCAAATTGCTGCAGTCAATATGGAAAACAGTATGAAGAATATTTAGAAAACTTGAAATGGAACCATCATTTGACCCAGCTATCCCACTCCTCAGTTTATATCCAAAGGTCTTAAAAACAGCATACTACAGAGATTCAGTCACATCAATGTTTATAGCAACACATTTCACAATAACTAAATTGTGGAACCAACCCATATGCCCTTCATAGATAAATGAATAGGAAAACTTTGTTATATATATACACAATGAAATATTACTCAGCATTGAAATAGAATAAAATCATGGCATTTGCAGGTAAATCGATGGAGTTGGAGAATATAGTGCTAAGTGAAGTTAGCCAATCCCTCCAAAACAAATGATGAACGTTTTATCTGATATAAGGATGCTGATTTATAATGGAGGTAGGTGGGGAGCTTGGGGGGAATAGATAAACTCTAGATAGGGCAAAAGGATCGGAGGGGAAGGGAGGGGCATGGGGGTAGAAAATATGGTGGAATGAGATGGACATCATTACCCTAAGCACATGTATGAAGACATGAATGGTGTGACTATACTTTGTATACAACCAGAGATATGAAAAATTGTGCTCTACATATGTAATATGAAGTGTAATGCATTCTGCTTGGCATTTATGACTAATTAGAATAAAAATAAATAAAAAACAGAGTCAATTTCAACTAATACTTTCTGTTTCTTACCAGAGCAACAAAGCACTAATTACTGAAAATCCTGCACATAAAAAATGGTGCAGAATTTTTAAACGTAACTATTTGATTTTCTGGGATGTCCTGGGGATTGAACTCAGGGGTACTCAGCCACAGAGCTATATCACCAGCCCTATTTTGTATTTTATTTAGAGACAGGTTCTTACTGAGTTGCTTAGTGCTTCAATTTGATGGAGGCTGGCTTTGAACTCAAGATCCTACTGCCTCAGCCTCGTGAGGCACCGGGGTCACAGCCTGCACCACCACGCTCAGCACCATTTGATGTTCTTAAGTAACTAGGACTGCTCGTCTGATCTATACAAACATCCTACTAAACAATCTTATCCTGGGGTTTTATGTATGTGGAAAACTTCTCAAGCTTCTCTGTTTCTGCTTTGGGTGTTGATCTGTCTCCTTCCTGTCACCAATAGGGGCCAATGGGGGTAAAATTATATTTTGCTAAAAATTTAGATACAGTCATTAAATTATGCAAGTGAGTCCAAATAACCTGACTTGTTTTTGTGTAGAAGCGTCCAGTACCATCCTAGGTGAAGTATCAGCATCATGTTCTGTTTTTACCTGTGAATCTTTGAAAACCCTTCCCAGTATTTTCACTCATTCCCTTTCTCTGCTAATACCTTCAATGATGGTGCCACTCAGGGAAATGAAGCACAGGATGCCACTTGGTTTGGGGTAGAATACTTCTCAGGGAAGCAAGGAATCCAACAGGATATGCACAGCTCACTGCCAGTCCTTCACATGACAGAGGTCAGTGTTTCCTGCCCCTTCCAAGTGAGATCCTCTCCACCTTCAGGGACCGTGGATAAGTAAGGGCCTCTCCAAACACTTGGATCCCCTTAAGACAGGTTATGAGAAAACTTATAATTGTCTTTGGTAAGTGTCCCTTGGGAAGACAGTTTTCCGCAGTGCCCTCAAATTCCCAAACCTCTATGTCCATTGCTACTAGAGGCACAGTGACGACAGCAGGTCTGAGGGGAGGGGAGGTCACAGAGTCTGAGACCCATATCTCAAAAGCTGGCAGCCTCTTGCAGTAGGTGTCTTATTCACAGAGGCCTCTGCACTGGGCTCACCATCCTGGTACAAAGAAAGCCTGGTGAGTAAGGCAAGGGAAGTGTGAGAGCAGCATCTGGGAGAAAAGACCATCTCAGGAGTCTGGGTGAGTGATCACGGAAGAACAGGGAACTCTGGACTGAATACAACAGCATTTCAGAGCCACCAAGAAAGTAGAACAGTTACTGAAGAATGGACTCAAGACAGAAAATATAAATGGGTTTCCACCCCCAGCCCCAGTTCCTTACTTATGGCTCCTAATTTAACTAAGGTGATCCTCACTGACAGTGATTGGTGTGGTTTAATCCAAGTAAAACTGAAAACTGATTCTCAAGGTGCAGAAGGAGATTGTTTTAAAATCAGTCTCCTGTTCAGACTCCATGATAAGAATCCTAGCCTGGATTCTAGAGATGGACCAAGAGTCTCTCCGAGCCTGTTGTATGGAGTAGAAAGTTCACAGGAATCCTCTAGCCCTGTGTGGGAAGTGATTGATGGTGATGCTCGAGCTGAATGTTTTCTGTGACTCTGGGCATGGTGCAGTTAATGCGGACAGTCCTGAAACCATCAGTGCTCTATGGTGATGGTGAGGCTACTTACATCTTAGCCTGGTAAGCAGGGAGCTAGATTATCCTGGGTATTCCAGCATTATCTGACAGATGTCTATCACCCTGCTTCTGTTTAAAAACATTCTCTGCATGGTAACTAATGCACCAGGGTTTAGGGTATGACCATGGAGCCGACCTGTACTGTGTTCAGGGCACATGGAAGATCTCTTCACCTTCCGCTCAGTCTTCCCCAGCACCATGGCCATGTTGACACCACGTTCAGACAGCTGAGAAACACAATGTGCTTTGGGGTTTACAATAGAAAGACAAGGGACTTTTCGTAAGTTTCTTGATTGGTGTTTTGAGTAAGAATAAGACTAAACAACTGCATATTGTGCAAAAAATATAATTCACATACTTGAGAACAAAGTTAAAATTGGTTTATGCCTCAGAAGCAGAGCCTGGATAGAATGGAGTCAGGGCTCATGAGAAGAAAGGGGCTGACAGTGGGAAAACACATGGAGATGAGTGAATTGCTGTTCACCAACCACCAGCTGGGATTAAAATCAAGGGCAACACAAACATTTAATATGGAGGAGAGGGTGTAGAAACTCAAAAATGTGCCCACCAGGACAAGGATTCTCTGGGTGGCTCTGGACTCTGGGGATGTTCTGGGGGAAACTTTGATGCTGTGAATGTGCTGAACCCTCTGCTTGTGCCTGTACAGAAGGAGAACCATGGAGCCACTGGACCAGATCATGAGCATGGAAAAGACAACCTCAGGAAATACAAATAAGGCTGCATATACTGATTCTGAGATTTTGTCGCCACTTTGAGAAAAACAGTACCCATAATTTGTTTTCTTTGTCAGGTTTTTGATACTCCATTTGCTAAATATCTGGAGAGGAAAAATGGAGTTCACCACCATGTACAGGATCCAGCAGAGGGAAATAGAGAAACCAATATACTTTGAAGCTTTTCCTCTGAGATCCTTCCAACAGGAGTTCATGGGGCTGATGGTGATGTTCTGGAAGATGCTCAAGAGGCAGGTGATGAAAATGGACACACTCCTGCCCACCCGCTGCATGTAGAAAAGAAATTTGCACACATAGTCATTAAAGTAATGTTTCAGCCCAAGAGTTGTCATTGTCTGGGGAATTCCTTTAGAGAGAATGACCAAGGAGTTGGCCATGACCAGGTGCCTGAGAATCAAATCAGTGGATCTTAATTTGCACTCATTGCAGAAAAGGACTAAATAGTAATAAAGCAGAGAGAAATTTCCCAGAACTCCTACTGCAGTCTGCGATAAGAACATCAGTCCCATGGCCACGTCTCTGGAGTCCATTCTCTCAGTCTCATATTTTCCTTTGAATTACAGCAATAGTCATTCCTATGAGCAAAATGACACATTAAAATTTTTGAAGGGAAGCCCAGGCGTGTACATCTGTTTTTCCCAGATCCTCTGGAGGCTGAGACAGAAGTTAGGTTTTAGTCCAAGTATTAAGACTGAGCCTGGGAAACATTGCAACACCTTCTCAAAATATAATAATTTTTTACATGAAGTATAATTTCTACTGTATGCACATATTGGATTAAAATACATCAAGGTGCACATGTGAAAGAAGGTTGTTTCCAATTATCTTTCATAGAAAAGCCAACTTGAAAAATCAGTTGATGATAACCTGGAGGAAGCATCAAAATGGAGTGGAGGGAAAAGAAAAGAGAATTTGCCACTTCCAGAATAAACTGATATTTTATAGTCATTTTGAAGAAGAGGAGAATTCTGTCACCACTCACAACACACAACATATCACTTGTGAATGAATGTCTGGCTTAAATCTTAAGGAAAATGAATGTAACTTTTATAATAAAAAACATTTTGGTGGTCTTAGGTAAAATATATATATATATATATTATATATATATATATATATATATATATATATATATATATAGCAGCGAGTATCCTTACTAAGACCCTGAACATTCATCATTGAAGAACAACTATTGTAATATATATTCGGATCATAACATTCAACAGAACAGTATCTAAATATTTTCATTTAAAAATTTGTTTTAGCCACTCAATTTGATGCCCATATATGGAAAGAAAATGATATTTACTGGTATATGCAGGCATATATGGAGGAACAAAAAAACCAATATATTTGGGACCTTTATTATCTGTTCTTTAGATAATAAAGTCCTTGAGTTTATTAAGCTGGGTAGACACTGAAGAGGAAGAGAGTAGAGATCCTGCTGCTGAGCTACACTCACAGTTCAGTCAAGTAACAGTGAACCTCTGTTCACACATGCTCTATCCCCACTTGAGCACCAACAATACTTCAACACAAAGGTTACAGGAACCAAAAACTGTAGACCAAGAACCAGGCATCAGGCAGGAACAACTATTGGAGACCTCAGGTCGTATCTCCTAGGCATCTCATATAGCAAAAACAGAAGTTCCAAGAACAAAAAATGGTTCTTACTCACCAAATGACACATGAAGGAATGAGGGAGAGTAATATTCTTCACAACAGAAGTGTGAGTTTGAGACCTTCAAAAATATGAGAAAACAGGCAAACAAGTTTCCCCCCGAATTCACAATTCCCCAAGAAAGGAACCCTCAGGTAGGGACCTAGATTAAATTCCAGAGAAATACCATAAAACCCTGATTATTAAAATGTACTAAGTAAGTAAGATCTAAGGAATGACTTAAGAGAACAAATACAGGAGATGAAAGCCCATTTCAATGAAAAACAATAGAGATAGGGAGAAGAAACAAATCAGAGCTCGTGGAAAGAAAATGCCTAATGAATCAAATTAAACATTCACTTCAAAGTATGGCCAAAGATTAGATTGCAGAGAAAATGAACTTCAGTCCTTGAATTCAGAACTTTAGGCCTGATGACAGGTGTCTTAGAACCTGAATATTCAGTATGCAATAAGGCAAAAATCAAACCAATAAAACAGGATGAGAATACACAAGAATTCACAACAACATCAAAAGACAGAACCAGAGAGTCCCTGGGATAGGAGAGAAAATGCAGGTACAGACTAAGCCATCACGAACCTCTTCAGCAAAATAGCAGAGAAATTTTCCAGCCTAAGAAAGGAGATGGACATCCACAGTGAGCAGCATATAGAGCCTCAGGTGGACAACACCTAAAAGGACCAGTTTGGACGGCTTTAGCAACCCTCAACCCTCCTTCTCTTGCTCAGTACGTGGCTCAACTAGAAATGGAAGAAGGACCGTCCCAGGCAGGGACTGTCTAGTCTCACTGACTATTCTGAACATTGCAGTGGAAGCGATTCCTTAATTTCTCATTAAGAATGTTTTCCCCCACCCTACTTTTTATGATGTGGTTTTGTTTTTTGTTGTTGTTGTTGTTTTTGTTTGTTTGTTTGTTTGTTTTTTGCTGTTCTGATGGTTTCAAGGAAACATACACGTGCACATATGTGTTTCTTTTTCCTCAATTTTAGCATTTTGGGAAATGTTAGGCATTGTAAAAAATTTTTTCTTCTCCTTATCTTCTGAGGTCTAGGGATTTTGATTAGTATATTTTGTTTTGTGTTGTATTGTTTTCTTTTGTATGTTTCTCTTCTTTTTCTTTCTTCTGAAAGCCAAATTCTATTGTTCTCTCTTTCACCCTCCACTTACTGGGTGACTTCTATTTTTTCTGCTCCTTTATAACCATCACATGCTAAATCTCTTCTGCATCTCTCTGTTCAGTTTTTGAAATTATGAACTCTTTTCTGTCTTCCAATCACACATTCTTTTTTTTAATTAACTGTATTCTTATAATTTTTAGCACTAATTGGTTTATATGATTCCCAACCCCACATTAATGCTGTTGCAGTTGTCACTGCTGTGGGTGTGATAGTTGACACCTGTTGTTTGCTTTACTCCCAGATATAGCTCTTGGTTATTCATGGGTTTTGCTGGTACCAAACAGTGACCCTACCATCTCTGGGTTTTTTGTTTGTTTGTTTCAAATTAACATTGTACATAACATAGTAGGAACCAAGTATTTCATTGAAAGTCCTGTATTGTTTGCAGAGTTGTTGCTAATTGTTTGTGTTCCCTATTCTTGGAGGTGTTGTAACCTGTAGTAAAAACTCTGCTGCTGAACTAAACTCAGCCAAAAGACAGTACACCTTGTTTCACACACTAAGACCTGAAACTCTTCAGCTATACCTCAACATAAACACCAGAAGAGAAAAAAGCCCAGACTAATGATGAGGCCCCAAGTAGAAATGACTAAAGATGGGCCCCAGGCCCCACCTACACACATCCATATCTATAGCAAAAACAGAGAGAAGTAACCAAAGGCTCTGGATACCAAACCTATGAGAGGGTCTGAACACACATCATTTTAGGACACTTTTCACTAAAATATATTCTAAGGTACAATGTAAGTCTTATCAAATATAAAAAAATTTGATGTTATCCTCTGAATCCTATCAGATCAGAATGTAATGAAACTAGAAATCAATAGCATGGTGCATAGAAATCATACAATACATAGATATTGAAAAAATTCATTTTTAAGTGAGGGATGGATCATAGAATAAATGAAAGAAGAAATCAAGAAATTTTTTTTAGAAATAAATGAGAGCAGAGATATTGTGTTAAAATTCTTGGGATAGTAGGAAGGGATTTCGTAAACAAAATTCCATAACATTGAATGCCTACTTTAAAAAATACCAGAAAGGCCACAAATAAATATTGTAATGCTGAATATCAAGGACCTATAAAAGGAAGGACTAATATAAACTCAGTAGAACACATGAAATGACTGAGATCAGAGCCATGGTTAATGAAACTGAGAATTTTTTTTAAAGCAATACGAAGGATCAATAGAACAAACATGATTATTTGAAAAGATAAATAAAATTTATAAACCTATGGCCATCTAAAAAAAGAGAAACCCAAAATCAAAATATCAAAGGAAATATCATCTCACCACAGACACTTCTAAACTCCAGAGGTTAGAAAATATTTGAACACATTTTGAACATGTACTCCCTCTCCTCCCTTCTGTCTCTCTCCCACCCCTTCTCTCTCCCTCCCTCCATTCTTTTCTCCTATAGTAGGGATTTAACACAGAGGCACTTTACCACGTAAATACATCCCCAGCAATCCCCAGCCCTTTTTATTGTTCTATTTAGGGACAGACTTTCACTAAGTGACCTAGGGACTTGCTAAATTCTGGGGCTGACCCTGAACTTGCCATTCTTATGACTCAGTCTCTGAGTCACTGGGATTACAGGCATGCACCACTGCACCCAGCTGTTAAATTCTATTAAACTGGAAAATCAACAACCTTGACAAATTTCTATACATATATGACTAGCTCAAATCGAGCAAGGAAGACAGAGAAAACATAAATATAGCATATCAAGTAAGGAAATTAAATCAGCTATTAATGGTTTTTTAATAATAAGAAGCCCAAGACCAGAGAGATTCTCAGCTACATCCTACTGTACCTTTAAAAGGAACTAACACCAAACTTCCTCAAATTATTCCATGAAGTAGAAAGAAAGGGAACTTAACATTCTGTGGACGATTTATAATGCTGATAGCAAAACCATACAAAGAAACAACATGGGAAAAAATCTATAAACCAAAAATCGTGATAAACATAGATACAAAAAAATACTTAGTAAGATATTAGCAAATTCCTTTCAAAAATATTTCAAGAAGGTAATACACCACAAACAAGTGGGTTTCATTCCAGGGAATGAGGCTGGTTTACCATATGCAATTCAATAAATGTAACTCCCCACACAAAACTAAAGGAAAACAAAAGGAAATTAAGAACAACAATCACATGATCATCTCAGTAGGAGCAGAAACAGCCTTTAGTAAAATCCAAAACCATTCATGTTAAAAAGACTCGAGAAACTAGAGATAGAAGAAAGTTGACTCAACGTCATAAAGTCTATATATGACAAACTGAAAGTCAGCATCTTCTTAAATGGAGGAAAAAGGAAAGCATGTCTCTAAAACCTGGAACAAGAAAAGGATGTTCTTATGACCACTACCATTTAATATAATTCTATAAACTCTGTCTGTAGCAGTCAGGCAACAAAAAAAATTAAAGGCCTCCATATAGGAACAGAAAAAGTCAAATTATCTGTTTGGCAATGACATGATCCTGTAATTGTTGTTAGAAAATCCCCCAAATTTCAGCAAAGTAGCAGATACAATAGCAATGTTCAGAAATCAATAGCTTTCCTATATTCCAACCATAAATCTGCTGGAAAGAAATCAGGAAAACAATCCCATTCACAATAACCTCAAGAAAAAAAAATAGTTGGGGATCAATTTAACCAAGGAGGTGAATGATCTTTATAATTAAAACTACAGAACCCTGAAGAAAATAAATGAAAAAGATCTTAGAAGTTGGAAATATTTCCCATATCCTTGGTAGGGAGAGATAATTTTATCAAAATGGCTGTATTTCTAAAAGCATTACATGGATTCCTTTAAATCTCCATTAAAATACCAAATGACTTTCTTCCCTGAACTAGAAAAAGTGTTCTAAAAATGTGTGGAAGAGTAAAAGACCAAAAATGCCAAAGCGATCCTGAGCAAGAAGAGTTATGTAGAGGGATCACAATTCTGTGCCTCAAATCAGACTACAGAGCTATAGTAACAAAAAGAGCAGGGCACTTTCATCAAAAGGACATGAAGACCAATGAAATAGAAGACACAGAGACAAACTCGCACAGTTACAGCCATCCGATATGTGACAAAAGTGCCAACAATATATGTTGGAGAAGATGGCCTTTATAACACATGTCCCTGGGAACACTGGATAACCATGCGCAGAAGAATTAAATGAGATCCTTATCTCTCCATCTGAACAAAAGTCAATCAAATTGAACCAAAGACATAGGAATTAGACTGAAAAGTGCAACTCTTGGAAGAAGACACAGACTCAACATTGCAGCATATTGGTGCAGGCACCAACTTTCTTAAAATCCCTAACACTCAAGAAATACAAACCAAGAATGAGGAAAAAAAGATGGCATCAAATTAAAAATCTTTTTAACATCAGTGGCTATCACTAAGAGCATGAAGAGAGATCATACAGAATGGGAGAGAATCTTAGCTAGCTACTCTTCTGACAGAGCAATATTCAGAATATATAAAGAATTCAAGATGTGTACCATCAAAAAAGCAAAAAGAACACACACACACACACACACACACACACACACACACGCACACACCAAATAACCCCTGAGTGCAGTGAAAGAAGTGTGTCACTCCAGCAGCTTAGGGAACTTCTCTAAGCAACTTAGAGAGACCCTGTTTCAAAATAATTAAAACAAAATAAATAAATAAATAGATAAATAAATAAAAAGGCTCGGGGTGTGGCTAAGATTAAGTACCCCTGATTTTAATTCCTAGTAAAACAACAAAAACAACAGCAACAACAGCAAAAGTCCCACCCAAATAATCAAATCAATAAATGGGTTAAAAAACCAAACAGGCATTTCCCAAAAGAAGAAATAAATGGCACACAAGTATATGAAGAAATTTCCAACAACCTGGAAAAAATTGTTTCTCTTTCTTGTCTACAATGGAAGGGAAAATGTTTCTACCCCAAATCCTTTTCCAGAAATGAGCACTTCCTAAAACTTCCCTCCTTACACACTCTGCCGCTGAGACAGAAAACACTCACCTTGTCCTTCCTGTGTGCAAGGTGCTGGGCTCAGTGTGAGGTCCTGACAGCCAGCATGGAAGGAGGGAGCCAGCTGGGCCCTGAGATAAAGGTCTGTGCCCCTGTGACCTCACTTCCCCTCAGGGCTGCAATTATCACTTCACCTGGAGAGGCAAGGACAGTGCAGGCCTGGGGAGCCCAGGACAAGGCTGAAAAACTTGCTCCACACTTGCTAATTAATAAGGCAATTATGAGTTCCTTGTTAGTAACTTCAGAATGAGTGTCAAGAACATTGAAAGAAGCTGTTGTTTTTGCATGATCCCTGGGGACTGACAGGGTCTCATATGGAAGGTTCTGGAAATACTGAGCTGTGACCTATGAGGGACTTACAGAGAGATTGTGTGACTCATTGGACTCCTGGCTTCCCTGAGTGCTTGACCCTAAATCTTGCTAATTCTTAATATTTAGATACTGAAGCTTCATGATTCTAAGACACTAAAAAGGACAGAAAGAAAGCATTTGAGAAAGAAGTTTAATGAGGTAAAAGTAAAAAATAAAACTTTTAATCTACATTAGAAAACCCTGGACTCATTTGTATAATTGTGAACTTATTTGGAAATGATAGTAAATGTTTGTAGGAAAAATTACTCATGAATTTTGCCCCAGTAGTAGGAGGAAGTCTCAATGGAACACTGTCACTAGAAGAGAGATGTTTACAACAGTCTCTCACAAATAAAATCACCAGCATTAGAAGATCAGCCAGCAAATTCTCTATTTTTCATTAGTATTCAATAAGCAAATACCCTCTTCTCAATCCAACAGAATTATTACAATTATTTTTGCACAGAAAATTAAAGAGTATGCATTGATAGTTTGATTGAGGAAATATAAAATAAAATTGTCTCAAAATTTAGCTGTTTCAATGTCGACCTATATCTACTCTTCAGTCTTCTGTGAGGGTTTTAGGATAATTGGGAATTTTAAAGGACGTGGATAACAAAAGACAACAATTACTTCTGACCCAGCTCTGACTCTGGAGGTCCCCAAATCACACGTAGCTTCCCTACAGGAACTCGTGACGTTCACAGAATACTTTTACGGACATGGTAACAGTTAAATTCAGGGAAGGGCTATGGGTTACAGTCAGCCTAGGGCAGATGCTGACAGGCAGAGCCTAGGAGAGGTACCCAGTGTGCAGCTTCCTGTCATCCTCCCTGTGGGTCGCAGATGCTCTGCTTCCCCACCACATGAGACAACACTCCTGGATACTGTCCTCCAGGGCAGCTCACCTGGGCCTTGGGGCCCAGAGCTTCTCCTGGACCCCTCACACACAGTCCACGTGGCTGAGTGTAGTCTCAGGTCTTCCTGAGGCTGGGAATTTGCCATATGGCCCTCAATTCTTAGCACAAGTCATGTCATTGGGCTCTCTGGTGACCAAAGCACCCAGGCAAGCCAAGCACTGTTCAGGCATGGCATTTCAAGGACCTGAAGACCGCCACTCAGCAACAACAGGGAGAGTCCTGACCTCACCTGGCTAAGGCTAAACTTTAGCCCCCTCCTGCTCTTGGCTGAAGCCTGCCCTATGTGAGCATGCTGCCTGGAAATCTGCATCCTTCTGCTGCACTGAAGGACCCAGGCAGCAGTGGGTTCATGCACGTTCAGTATCTGGAGAATTCAGGAATGGCGGATGTAGATTTAATGAGACAGTGCCTCCAAACTCTTCTTCAAATTTATTTTTTATTTTTAGGTGGACACAATATATTCATTTTTTTTTTATTTTTAAGTGGTGCTGAGGATAGAACCCAGAGCCTCATGCATTCTAGGAGAGCATTCTACCTCTGAGCCACAGCCCCAGACCCACGGTGCCTCCACTCTATGCATCCATATGTACATTTGCAAATGTCCATGATATCTTGATTATCCACTTATCTCCTTGATCTACCAAAATCACTATGGTTTCCTAATTCTTCTCTGCATACACTGTTTAAAAGTGATGGAAAAGAGCTATCTGTTAACAATTCACACTCTAACACACACACAGTGCATTAGACACTCATATGCATAATTCAGCACACACTGTACACACTCATACCATGTGGATTGAAATATGTATGTGATAGTCATTCCATACTCCCTTCTTCACACACACACAAAGCAGACACCAAACTGAATGTCCTGTCCCATTCTCTGTCACGTAGGCACTCACACATTCTTCTCAATGTGTGGGAGTACTATATATATAACTGTGCTTATATCTAGGCCCAAGAACCCCAGGAAGAGGGTGGTTATGTCTGACCTTTACATTCCTTCCGAGTCCCCCACAACCCACCGGACAGCATTGCACACATGTGGCATTTAAGCAGGCTATAGTGTTTGCTGTTGGTTTGGGGGTGTGGTGTGACAATTGACGTGTGGGGGTAGGCTGAGAGTGTGCGATAGATAATGAGTGAGCACATGGAGGTCCTGGGGGTTAGATGGGGTGCAGGGGGCTTGTGGCTGAGCACCATATGGTAATAGAGGAATGGAAGTGGGGAAAGGGCACATGGGGTACAGGGTGTGGTGCATCTCAAGTGCACTGGGGAATTTAAGGGCACAAAGGGGCAAACTGTGCACAGAAATTAAGGGGATGAGACAGTGTGTGTCTCAGATTTTGTGGGTACAGCAGCCCTGGGGACAAAGGACATAGTGTGTGGGGGGGTGGAGAACATGAGCTCAAGTGCCCAAAGGACAGAGGTAGGAAAAATTCTAAGGCAGTTAATGTCCACAGGGATGACAGGATCTGGGGGTGGGGGATGCATAGGTTTTTCTTGATTTAAAGGCTATTTGGATGGAAAGACAAACACTCTGACACATGGACAGAAGACCTGTAGATATCTTCCCACATACAGCCGCAAAGGAGAGCACAGGTAAGGTGGGCCACCCAGGATTTGCTGTTGGACATCTGGTAACAGCCAGAGGGGACGGCTTGAGCAGGGTAAGGATGTGGGATTGCAGGGCTCCCAGGCACTGTGTGCAATGTCTGGTTGGAATAATGTCATGGGCTCTGGCATGGAGGGACCCTCCATAATTTTCTGTACATGGCCTGTGTGCTCACGCACACAAATAGTTAAGTTTTCCTGTGCTTAGCAAAACAAAGGTGTTCTATGATTAACTATGAACTCTTTGAACTGTGTCCTTGTTGCTGTCTTAAGAAGATAAGAGAAAAGAATATTTTGCCAAGTTTAAAATCTATCTATCTATCTATCTATCTATCTATCTATCTATCTACCTTTCTATCTATCTATATGTGATTGCCAGGAAATTAACTAACTACAACTCAGATAATAAGATGCATGGAGCACTGTGACCATGAACACAGTTATTCTGAGAATGTTTATTCATGCTTGATAAGATTAAGCTGCCGAGAAGATGTGTTTCTTTTTTCCTGTATAAAAGAAGTAGGGAAAGACGGGAGGAGGAAGCCCGGCGCCAAGCCAGACCAGAGGAGGAAGCCCAGGCCCGCCCCGAGTGCTAGTCTGGAGGAAGCCCATCAACCCTTAAAACTCATCAAAGGGGGGTGTGGCTACCAGCAAGGTTCTGCGGCTGATCCAGGTACCCGGTTCCCACCTCCCCCACCCTTAGCTGTGATAACTCAAAATATTTCCCACAAGCTTTAGGGGGTGTAGCTATCAATGCAAAACAACAACTGTACAGGCACCTGGTTTCCACCTCAGAAACTAGAATAGGGAGGATACCGGTGGAAGCTCATGTCCTTTTCACAGTGGTTATATCCACCACTTTGAACACAGAGGCTCAAGCTAGGAATAGACAACACCACCTCCTGGAAGAAAGGAAAACAGAGTTCTGAGAGACTTTTTTTTCTTTCTCTCTTTTCTTCTCTCTCTTTCCCAACCTCAACATATGTGAAACCAAGAACTGTGCATGAACAACCGAATCACCAAAATAATATAATATAGAGGAATTGCATATGCCCCACCTTCCCTCATTTTTTTCCTTATTTCTATCTTACTTTCTTTTTCCTTCTCTCTTATTTCTATTTTCTTCCTTGTTATTTTTTTTTTCTTCATTCATATTCCCTCTATCCCACTTTCAACCCCCTAACTTTTACTATCTATACACAGGGTAACTTTCTAAATACAGATAGGAGGTTGAGTGTATACATTCTTCCATAAATTACCAGTCTATTGGTTGGAGTTCTCCAAAGTTGCTAAGTTAGTTTAACCTCATACCCTCACTCCTTTCACTCTAAGTATAACATCTTTTGTCTGAAATTCAGTTTTCTATATGCCACCAGATATGGTATGCCTTTTATGAAACTAATGACTATATTTTTAAATAATAATTGAAACTAATATCTGTAGACTTAGAATCTAACTATAAATGTATTAATAATGAAAATTTGTGCTTAGATAATGTACTGTTGATATTGGGAACTGTTAAGATTGTCTTTCTCCACAAAAGTGGGATTTTGGAGCTATACAAGAACAATATTAATATATAAGGGGAAAACCATTAACACAACAGTTTCACAAAGCTAGAAAGAAACATGAGCAGTATGAAAAGACAAGGAAAGAAATGACCACAAACAATGCAGGTCAATTCAACATTAGATGAGGTAATATCTGCTGCTCATGGAATATCAGATAAAGAGTTCAAGACTCAGATGATCTGGAGTCTCAAGGAAGACATTATTCAGCAAATTCAGACAAGGAAATATCACTTCAACAATGAATTACATAAACAAATCCAAGAAGCATAAGATCAACTCTATAGGGAGATAGAGGATTTTAATTAAACAAAACAGAAATCCTGGAAATGCAGGAAACAATAAACCAAATTAAAAACTCAAATGAGAGTATTACCAGCAGAGTAGAACACTTAGAAGATGGAACATCAGACAATGAAGACAAAGTTTTTCAACTTGATAAGAACATAGACAGCTCAGTGAGAATGTTAAGAAATCATGAGCAGAACATTCAAGAAGTATGGGATAACATTAAAAAAAAAAAAAACAAACGTAAGAGTCATTGGGATACAAGAGAGTATAGAGGTCCAAACCAAAGGAATGGGCAATCTATTAAATGAAATAATACTAGAAAACTTCCCAGACTTATGAAAAAGAAATCCAAATACTAGTAGCCTACAGGATGCCGAATGTACAAAATCATAAGAGATTCACACCAAGACACATAATAATGAAGATACCCAACATACAGAATAAGAAGAGAATCTTAAAAGCCACAAGAGAGAGGAAGCAGATTACATTTAGGGGTAAACCAATCAGGATAATGGCTGATCTCTCAATACATACTCTGAAAGCTAGAAGATCCTGGAACAACATATTTCAAATGCTGAAAGAAAAAGGGTTCCAACCAAGAATCATGTATACAGCGAAATTAAGCTTCAGGATTGAAGATGAAATAAAAATCTTCCACAATCAACAAAAGGTAAAAGAACTTGCAGCTAGAAAACCAGCTCTTCAAAAAATCATTGCAAAACATTACAGGAAAAGGAAATGGAAAATAACAATGAAAACCAACAGCAGGAGGTAGTACAGTAAAGGAAAAACTAACCATAGAGGAAAAACAAATCATGTTAAGTAACATAAATAATCAAATATGGCTGGAAGTACAAACCATATCTCAATAGTAACCCTTAATGTTAATGGCTTAAATGCACCAATCAAAAGACATAGGCTAGTAGACTGGACTAAAAAAAGATCCAACAATATGCTGCCTACAGGAGATTTATCTGATAGGAAAAGACATCCACAGACTGAAGGTGAAAGGTTGGGAAAACTCATACCACTCATATGAACCTCAGAAGCAAGCAGTAGTGTCCATACTTGTATCAAATAAAATAGACTTCAAGCCAAAGTTAATCAGAAGGGATAAACAAGGACACTACATACTGCTCAAGGGAACCATACACCAACAAGACTTAACGATCAATAATATATATGCCCCAAACAATGGTGCAGCTACATTCATCAAACAAACTCTTCTCAAGTTCAAGAGTCTAATAGACCACAACACAATAATCATGGGAGATTTTAACACATCTCTCTCGCCACTGGACAGATCTTCCAAACAAAAGTTAAATAAAGAAACCATAGAGCTCAATCATACAATTAATATCTTAGACTTAATTGATATATACAGAATATACCACCCAACATCAAGCAGATACATTTTCTTTTCAGCAGTACATGGATCCTTCTCAAAAATAGACCATATATTATGTCACAGGGCAAATCTTAGCAATTACAAAAAAGTAGAGATACTACCATGCATTTTATCTGATCATAATGGAATGAAATTGGAAATCAATAATAAAATAAAAAAGAAAAATCCTACCTCATATGGAGAATATACAATATGCTACTGAATAAACAAAGGGCTACAGAAGGCATCAAAGAGGAAATTAAAAAATTCTTAGAGGTAAATGAAAACTCAAATAAAACATATCAAAATCTCTGGGACACTATGAAAGCAGTACTAAGAGGAAAATTCATTTCATGGAGTTCAGGAAAATCCAACAAATAAATGACCTCACCCTACACTCGAAGCCTTAGGAAAAAAAGAGAACAAATCAGCAGCAAATACAGTAGAAGGCAAGAAATAATTAAAATCAGACCTGAAATCAATGAAATTGAAACAAAAGAAATAATCAAAAAAATTGACAAAACTAAAAGTTGGTTTTTTGAAAAAATAAATAAGATTGATAGACCACTAGCCATGCTAACAAAGAGAAGAAGAGAGAGAACCCAAATTACTAGCTTACGGGATGAAAAAGGCAACATCACAACAGGCACTTCAGAAATACAGAAGATAATTAGAAATTATTTTGAAATCCTCTACTCTAATAAAATAGAGGATAGTGAAGGCATCAATAAATTCCTTAAGGCATATGAGCTACCCAGATTGAGTCAGGATGATATAAACAACCTAAAAAGACCAATATCAAGTGAGGAAATAGAAGAAGTGATCAAAAGACTACCAACCAAGAAAAGCCCAGGATTGGACGGATATACAGCAGAGGTTTACAAGAACTTTAAAGAAGAACTAATGCCAATTCTCTACAATCTATTTCAGGAGATAGAAAAAGAGTGAGCACTTCCAATTTCATTCTATGAGGCCAAAATCACCGATTTCAAAACCAGATAAAGACACTTCAAAGAAAGAAAACTTCAGACCAATATCCCTAATGAATTTAGATGCAAAAATCTTCAGTAAAATTCTGACAAATCGGATACAAAAACATATCAAAAAGATCATGCACCATAACCAAGTGGGATTCATTCCTGGGGTGCAAGGCTGGTTCAACATACGGAAATCAATAAATGTAATTCACCACATCAATAGACTTAAAGATAAGAACCATATGATCATCTCGATAGATGCTAAGAAAGCATTCAACAAAACACAACATCCCTTTATGTTCAAAACTCTAGAAAAATTAGGGATAACAGGAAATTACCTCAAAATGGTTAAAGCTATATACACTAAGCCTCAGGCCACCATCATTCTAAATGGAGAAAAATTGAAGGCATTCCCTTTAAAATCTGAAACAAGATAGGGATGCCCTCTCTCACCACGTCTATTCAACTTAGTTCTTGAAACACTAGCCAGAGCAATTAGACAAATGAAAGAAATTAAAGGCATAAAGGTAGGAAAAGAAGAACTTAAATTAGCACTATTTGATGATGACATGATCCTATACCTAGCAGACCCAAAAAAATTCAACCAAGACACTTCTAAAATTAGTAAATGAATTAAACAAAATGGCAGGAAATAAAATCAATACCAATAAATCAAAGGCATTCCTATATATCAGTGACAAATTCTCTGAAATGGAAATGAGGACAACTACTCCATTCACAATATCTTCAAAAAAAAATAAAATACCTGAGAATCAACTTAACAAAAGATGTGAAAGAGCTATATAAGGAAAACTACAGAACCCTGAAGAAAGAAATAAAAGAAGGCCTTAGAAGATGGAGGGATTTGCCTTGCTCATGGATTGGTAGAATTAATATAATTAAGATGGCCATACTATCAAAAGCACTTTACAGATTCAATGCAATTCCCATCAAAATCCCAATGACATTCCTTGCAAAAATAGAAAAAGCAATCATGAAATTCATCTGGAATAACAAGAGACCCAGAATAGCTAAAGTAATTCTAAGTAAGAAGAGTGAAATTGGTGGTATCGCGATGCCATATTTTAAAGTATACTATAGAGCAATAGTAACAAAAACAGCATGCTACTAGCACCAAATCAGGCTGGTAGACCAATCTTATAAAATAGAGGACACAGAGACAAATCCACAAAATTACAACTACCTTATATTAGACAAAGGTGCTAAAACTATGTAACGGAGGAAGGATAGCATCTTCAACAAATGGTGCTGGGAGAACTGGAAATCCATATGCAACAAAATGAAAATGAATCCCTTTCTCTCACCATGCACAAAAGTTAACTCAAAATGGATCAAGGAGCTTGATATCAAATCAGAGACTCTGTGTCTAATAGAAGATAAAGTTGGCCCTAATATTCATCACGTGGCCCTAATCCTCACCCCAAATTTTTTAATAAGACACCTATAGCACAAGAGTTAAAACCAAGAATCAACAAATGGGACAAATTCAAACTAAAAAGTTTTTTCTCAGCAAGAGAAATAATATGTGAGGTGAATAGGGAGCCTACATCCTGGGAACAAATTTTTACTCCTCAAACATCAGATAGAGCTCTAATCTCTAGATTATACAAAGAACTCAAAAAGTTAAACAAAAAAAAGCAAATAACCCAATCATCAAATGGGCAAGGACTTGAACAGAAATTTCTCAGAAGAGGATATACAATCAATAAATAAATACATGAAAAAAATGCTCACCATCAATAACAATTAGAGAAATTCAAATTAAAACTATTCTAAGATACCATCTCACTCCAATAAGAATGGCAGCCATTATGACATCAAACAACAAAAGTGCAGGTGAGGATGCGGGGAAAATGGTACACTCATACATTGCTGGTGGGACTGAAAATTGGTGTAGCCAATTTGGAAAGCAGTATGGAGATTCCTTGGAAAGCTGGGAATGGAAGCACCATTTGACCCAGCTATTCCCCTTCTCAGACTATACCCAAAAGACCTAAAAAGAGCATACTGCAGGGACAAAGCCACATCAATGTTTATAGCAGCACAATTCACAATAGCTAGAATGTGGAACCAACCTAGATGCCCTTCAATAGATGAATGGATTAAAAAAAATGTTGCATTTATACATAATAGAATATTACTCAGCACTAAAAAATAACAAGATCATGGCATTTGCAGGTAAATGGATGGCATTAGAGAAGATTATGCTAACTGAAGTTAACCAATCCCTAAAAAACAAATGCCAAATGTCTTCTCTGATGTAAGGGTTGACTGAAAATGGGGTATGGAGGAAAAGCATGAGAAGAAGACTACCAATAAATAGGTAAGAGAGGTGGGAGGGGAAAAGAGGGAGAAGGGGAGTTGCACTGAAGATGGAAGGAGAACCTCATTGTTACACAGAAAACATATATGATGTTGTAATGAGAAAAAGAAAAAAAGTGTGTCACATTAGATTGGATAGAGAGAAAGGATGGGAGAGGTGGGGAGGGGTAGGGAGGATAGGAAGGGCAGCAGAATAAACAATATGATTGATGTATGAACACTCCATGTATGTATTATGTGTCAAAATACATTCTGCTGTCATGTATGACTAAAAAAATTTTAAAAAATTTAAAAAGGAAAAAAAAGAAGTAGGGAAAAAATAAAGCTGCTGCTCATTCTCTACTGGATGTGTGTGTGTGTGTGTGTGTGTGTGTGTGTGCGCGCGCGTGTGTCTTTCTCTATGAATCTCTGCTGTACCCAGGAATTACAGATTGTCAGCGGGTTCTGACACTGGCCCTTGGGAAATTTGGTCAGGTGCCTAGTAGCCCTGGGAGGACACGCTAAGCCCTGGAGAGTGGACACTAGTCACAGTGTCCATATGAAACAGAGGCAGCATAGTGGACCTGGGGCAAGACTGGGTGGGTGCACTTAGCTGAGTGCCAGAGGGCTAGGGTCAGAGGACCCTGTGGGAATCAGAGGTATCATGTGCAGACCAATGTCCTCCAGCACCTGGGGTTTATTTTTCTGTGAACCCCAGGGAAGCTGTTCTGTAGACAGGAGGGCCAGCGATTGGGTTGTGGGGTCACTGCTCAGGAATCCATTGAGGGAATCATTACTGTGGGGCTTCCTTGAGCAGTGTGCTGACGGGTTTGGTGTATCCACGGGCTCCAAGCACATGTGATCCCCTGTGAGCCTGGGTGCATGCATCTGAGGATGTGCAGGTCTAGCCTGAGAAGACAGCAGATGGCTTACATCGGTCATCTAGACAGCCCTACACTGAGCTCAGGAAGGAGTGGACACCCAGGTAGGTCACCATTTTTAAAATAGCCTTTTGCAGCCAGGCGTCAGGCCTAGGTAATCCTGAAAACATCTTCTGGTATCTGTCCAGATGCCTGAGCTATTAGAAGCCCCTCCTCTGCCCTGGGTGTCTGATGGGGCACAATGTATACAACAGGTGCCAAGCTAAAGCACAGTGGACAGTGTGTGCTGCAGAGTCAGGCTCTGGGAGGAAAGGAGACCCTTGAGGTTCACTCCCTTACACGTCTGGCTACATCCTCCATCCCTCCATTGCTGTGACCTTTAGAAATCCATAAGCCTTCATTGTCCTTCACTTCCTCCCACCCTTTCTAATATATATTCCCTGGACCCACATTCTGTAACCTTTCTGAAAAACAAACAAAGAAAGAAACAACACCAACAACAAAAACCAGGACAAAACTCAAACCTTCTTTCCCTGTTCCAAGGACCACATTCTGACCACAATCCTCCTCGCCTTCAGTGGCTCCTGCAAACTCTGTAACCTGTGTCTTCCTTCCCCTTCTCTGTATCTACTCCCAAATCTAATTTCAGCCCATTCCTTGGGCCCTATGCCTAACACCCTCAAATCCACAGTGCTCAACCTCCAGGACCCTCCACTCCTCTGTGAAGTGCATGCTGCCCCTGACCACCATCCACCACCCTGCAGCCCTGCCCCTTGCTCCTGGGTGCTTCAGTGCACTCACAACCAGGGTCCCCTTCCTCGGCTCCCTCCCTTCCTGTGCACATCCTTCCTCCCTCCCCATGTCTGTTCCCAGGCTCCATCTCCTTTGCTTACGCTCTGAATCCACCTCAGTCACTGTCCACCAAGGTGGGCTCCTCCTCTCCTGATCTTTGCCCACAGCAGGCCTCCACATGCTTCCCACTGACCATTGGCGCCCATTGCCAATGTCTTGTGTTGCCATCACACCCTTGTTCCTGTCACCTTGCCATCCACCCACCCGGAACTCAATGGGTTTATGCCTGTGCCTTCCTGGCCCACTCTTCCCTTTGTAGTCATAGCCTGGCATTGGCCTTAACCTTGGAGCAACACATGACATGCTTCTGCCTTTCCCCCTCTCTCCCCTCCATCATCTTTAGACCTGGCCCTCCAGGCTCTCTGCTCCACCATCTCACATCTGTTGTCCATTTCCCTGTGCCCGGTGCTTCACTCTTGTCCATCACACAGCTGTGCTCTGTCCCTCCCTCAACACTTCACTGTTAACAGTGGCCCTGGGTGTTTTTAGTAAATGTCCTTGAGTGCCAGGGCTCACAGGTGAGGGAGTGCTGAGGCAGACCACTGGAGGAAGGTGAGGCCTGAGCCTCTCGGCAAGCCTCTAGGCAGGTTCCAGAGCGAGCATTCCCCAGGATGTGCAGGGCCAGCTCCACCTCTCCTCATCCCTGGGCCTCCCTTTATTTCATTCCTGTTCTCATCACATGACAGGTCCTTGTGGGGAAGGGTCTGTTCATTCCACAGGTAAACCCACTGCTGTTGGGGCTAGCTTTACATCTTGGAAACCCAGCATTTACCACCCCACTTCCCCACCCTCTACAGGTTGACATTTCCCTAGGAACTTACCACAATACTGAGGGGTTTGCCATATCAGAATCCCCTTTGCACTCAACTCAACTTTTCCATAAAAGTAGACTTTGCCTTAAATAAGTGAAGCCTTAAAACTCAAGCTCTTTCAAACATTCCCCAAAGAGTCCACTTTCAACAGAAAAACCTCAATGACCCATGTGGCCTTCTCAGAAGATATCACATGGGTGACAGGCAGAGACAGAGTTACTAGGTCATGGAGTGCAAATCAATAAATATTCCTATAATAATTGCTTTTTAACAAAGTCCCTCCAGGATTTTGTCACTCAGGAAGCCTCATGTATCTTCCCCTCCCCTTTGCAGTTCTCCACCTGGGGGACCTGCTGTGACACTTCTCACAACCCTGCCTGCACCAGCGACTGCACTGTTTATAGAGGAATTGAATCTCCTAAGACTACAACCTAGCACAAATAGATGAATATATTCTGATTTACAGAGTTGTAAGTGGTATTTTTAAAAGCATAAGTAAGACATGCCCATCTATCCTCCTGTTTTGAAAGACAGCTGTGGGTGTTTTCACAAAATGTGAAAGTGTGAGATTACGCTGCAACCCTTGAACAGATCCCAGCAGAAGACAGCAGAAGACATGCGCTTCCTAGATAGAACCCAGGGCTTCCTTCCTTGTGGCACAGCAGGCAGCAGGAGCACTGTGGTCCCACCAGGCTTCCTCTCTCCTGCCAACTTCAGTCTGGGTGTGTGGAGTGGCCCAGGTGGACGCTGCACAGGAAAGGAGTTTGCATCACATCACAAGATCCCTGCATGTAGGGAGACAAATAATGTAAGGAGAACTGCCAACAAGCCTGCCTTGTTCCTTGCACTGGAGAGAGATATTATCTTTATTTCACTGTGCAGTAAACAGTTCTCTCCTTTATTCCAATAGCTAATGCTAAATCTGTTTTCTCAAGCTCTGTTTTCACAGGAATCCAACAAAAGACAATTTGGGACAAATCTTTTCTGGGAGTTATGAACTTCCTGGCGATGCTAAGGAGAATTATCCTCCCACAGGTCCACACTCATTTCTCCACTGCATTTGCTCCAGGCCAACTTTCCAGCAGAACAGCACTTGATCCAAATGACCTGAAAGGACTGGGGACTCATCCATTCCATCTGATCAACAGAACTAGGATGGCTCGTGAACGTGATGTGAAAACATGCAATCATGTACTTATGATACAATGGGGCAACGTTTGAGATGTATTCTGATACTGGGGACTGAACCCAGGGTGCTTTACCACCGAGTACCACTGAGCTTCATCTCCAGTCCTTTTCTTTCTCATTTCGAAGACAAGGTCTTACTATCTTGATGAGGCTGGCTTTTAAGTTGGGTTGCTCCTGTCTCAGCTCCCTGAGTTGCTGGGGCTTCATGCACATGCCACAGCACCCAGCAGGACTTTGTATTCTTTATGCAGATGAAACAGAGCCTGGATAACGTGGATACAGTGGACTCACAGCTCATGAGAATAAAGGGGCTGACAGTGGGGAAACACACTGCTATTAGGTCATTGGTGTCCACCAGCCACCCTGTGGGGATGGAAAATAGACCAATATGAACGTTCAATAGGGAGGAGAGGGTGTGGAAAGTCACAAAGGTGCCCACCAGGAGAAGGATTCTCTGGGTGGCTCTGGACTCTGGGGATGTTCTGGAGGAAACTTTGATGCTGTGAATGTGCTGAACCTTCTGCTTGTGCCTGTACAGAAGGAGAACCAAGGAGCCACTGGACCAGATCATGAGCAAGGAAAAGACAACCTCAGGAAATACAAATAAGGCTGCATATAATGAGTTCGTTATTTTGTCACGACCTGCAGAAGAACAGTACCCAAAATCTCTTTTCTCCGTCAGGTTTTCACTACTCCATTTGCTGAGCATATAGAGAGGAAAAATGGAATTCACCACCATGTACAGGATCCAGCAGAGGGAAATGGAGAAGCCAATGTACTTGGGAGCTCTTCCTTTGAGATCCTTCCAACAGGAGTTCATGGGGCTGATGGTGATGTTCTGGAAGACACTCAAGAAGCAGGTGATGAAAATGGACACACTCCTGCCCACTCGCTGAATGTACAAAATAAGTTTGCATCCAAGGTCATTGAGGAAATGCTTCAAACCAAAAGCTGTGATTGTCTGGGGAATTCCTTTAGAGAGAATGATCAAGGAGTTGGCTATAATTAGGTGCTTGAGAATCATATCTGTGTACCTTACTGTACAGTCATTGCAGGAAAGGACTAAATAATAATAAAACAGAGAGAAATTTCCCAGAATTCCAACAACAACCTGTGATAAGAAAATCAGTCCTATTGCCACATTCCGGGAGGTCATATTGTCCTTCAGCACATCATCCTTTACATTATGGCAACAGTCATTCCTCTGAGCAAAATAACTCATTAACAATAAGCTATACGCAGTGCTGTTTTGAGCACCTGTAACCACTTGCTAACTTCAAGACTGAGGCAGGAGGATCACTGCAGCACAGGAATTTCAAGCCAGCCTGAGCAACATAGTGAGATTCCCTTCTTAAAATAATTTTTTGACACCAAGAGCAGCTTTCATTGCATGCACCTGCAGGATTTCAAGGTGCACAAGTTACTGGGGAGAATTGACAGTGTGCTTTCTTGAAAACTGAGCCTTGAAGATCAGGTGACGCTAACCTGGGAGGAGCAATAGAAAGTGAGAGCAAGGTCATAGAAAGAATTTAGCATTTTATGTTTCAGAATGAACTGATATTTGCTATTCACATTGGAAAAAGAACTTCAATCAACATTGTCTCCATACAACAAATCAGATCTCAGAGAATTTCTGAGCTAAACTTTAAAGATAAGCAATGGACCTTTTATAATAACAAAAAGAATATTTCTGAGGTCTTAAGTAAGAAAATGTTTATTAAAAAGCACAAAGATATCAAACATATTGTTGAAATGAGAAGTTAAGGTACATTAAATTGAGAATCAACTTTTATTAGATGCCATACCCAGGGTGAGTGAGTTTGAGGTATCCAATGCTAACAGTCTTACAAATTGCACAATAGATTAAAAATTGTCAAACCTTTCCAAAAGGTACTTAAGAAAAAAGGCTTAATTCAATGAATAGTAAACATAAGGAGGAAGTTCACTGTTTTTATTGAAGCCACTCCCCAGTATAAGAACAAGCTAACCAGAATCTAAAATAAAATGGTAGGAAGTACCACAATTGGGAAGGTTGAAGATAGGGCAGGGATCTCATGAACTGGCAATGGGTATTAAAATTGGTGCAAAAGTGGCAGAACTGGTGGTGTCCACTTACTGGATCAGATATATCCAACTGTGCCAGCAATTCCAAACTGACAAATGCACATGCTGCCCCACAGAAATTGCCCTGTCTCTACTTTTAATGAATGTAAGACTGACCCAAGGTTGAGTTCCACACGGGAAGAGGGAGAGGGAGGAGGCGAGGGACAGGAAAGCAGTGAGGACTTAAATGGAGCTAATTATATGCGAAGCATAGTTATGTCAGAGTGAGCCCCAGTATTATGTTTAACTATAATATACTAATAAAGTGTTAAAAACAAACGAGGAGGAAAATTTATGAGAAATCAAAATAGATGTTACAAAATGCTCTGCTTTTATTATTTTAAAAAAATGAATGGAAGAATATCCCCTCTAAACAGACAGTTCCAGAGCAGAAATATTGTCATTTCTGGAATAAAAACATACTGAAATCTATAAATAAAATATTCAAAAATATTAGTTGGCTCACTATGAAATACGATGTACTGATATCTGATAAAGTAGTTCATGGTAGAAATGAAGTCTTCACTGATTTAAGGCTAAAAGTTTCTCTTTCCTGAGAGCTACATTAGTGAAACTGTCAGTAATGAAGCAGGATTTGTGGAGGACACTTAATATAATAGGTATATCAGTAGAAGCTGGAGCATGTGAATTTGGTGATGAATAAAATAAAAAAAAGGAAAATGCCATGAGTTTGTGATTAATGTTGGGATATTATTAAGCCATAGGAAATCTCAGATTCATTTGGTTCTGACAACCACTGTCCACCTCTCTTCATTATAATGTTACCTTCTCTGTGGGTCCAGCAGGAAGAGAGTCTCGCCTCAGCCATCACAGCACAGGCATTCAGCGGAGACACGATTCCTGTCTCCCATAGGTGACTGGAATGTGGAGCTGGAAAAGAACATCTTGTATTCCAGAACAGTCCCAAGTGAGGTGACCCTAATGGATTCAGTCTTTCTTTACTGTAGGCATGAAGCATTACACACACAGCCATTGTAGCAGTCAAAATGTAAGCTAAGGTCTGCCTAAAGTAATGTGAAGAGCAAAGTAGTTGTCCTGAAGCCCCTTCCAATCAGAATTCACTGTCAATGGTATTATTCACCTAGAAATATCCTCAGTGGATCCTTTTATTAAATAACATTGGGAGCCAAGAGCAATTGGAAACAGTTCAGCCACATGACTAGTACAGCTCACAACAAACACATGCTCCTCTCCCTGGTCTCTATTGGCACTAAATCTGTTTCAACCCCAAATCCTTTCCAGAACTGAGCACTTTCTCAAAGTTATCCGTTTACACACTCTGACTCTGTGACAGAAACAGAAAACACTCACCGTGCTTCTTGTGTGCAAGGTGCTGGGCTCAGTGTGAGGTCCTGACAGCCAGCATGGAGGGAGGGAGGCAGCTGGGCCATGAGATAAAGGTCTGTGCTCCTGTGACCTCACTTCCCCTCAGGGCTGCAATTATCACTTCACCTGGAGAGGCAAGGACAGTGCAGGCCTGGGGAGCCCAGGACAAGGCTGAAAAACTTTCTCCACACTTGCTAATTACCAAGACAATTATGAGTTCCTTGTCAGTAACTTCTTAATAATTGAGGAGGCTTTTGCATGATCCTTGGGGGCTGAGAGGGTCTCATATGGAACGTTCAGGAAATATTGAGGTGTGACCTATGAGCGACAGAGAATTGTATGTCTCATTGGACTCCAGGCTTCTCTCAGTTTTTGAGGCTAAATCTTGCTAATTCTGTCTTCTTTCCTCTCCTTCCCCATCTCTTCCCTTTTGGTGGGGGCCTGGGGCCTGGATCCGGGCCTATCCTGTGGTCCTGTGGCCCCAGCTCCAGGCAGGCTGTGGTATGGAGAGTACAGACCACACCCAGAGCAAATGCACATGATTGTGACATCTGATGGTGTCATCACAACCATCCCGTGGCCATGGAACTTGTCACTAGGAGGGAAGACTCAGTTGGAGAGTAGCCAACAGGATGGGTCACTTGGAGCATCTGCAGAGGGGCACTGAGTGAGGATATGAGGGGCTCAAGCCTTCTGAACAGAAAACCTGTCCCCGGCATGTGGCAGGACCTGGGTTCCAGTGATGACACCCGGATTATGATGTAACCCCGCTCCACTCATATTTTCAGATTTTATTCAACATATTTCATGGAGTCTTGAAGGAGCCAGTGCAGCCTGGAGATTCCCAAGGATGAGCTGCCAGACCATGACTTCATGCAGCACCAGTGCTCTGTGGTACAGCAGCAGTGACCATGTGTGGTCCAGGTGCAGAAGTCAGCAGCCCCAGCGTAAGCAGCAGCTGTCGGAGTAAAAGCAGGACATCTAGCATAGGCATGTGCAATGCTCAGGGTTAACTTCAACCTTCAGACCTGTGGGAGAGGATGGACTACAAGGAGATGCTGGAGTGGGTGGACTCCCAGCAGCCTGCCTCACTGACCCCTGGAAAGGATGATCTGGACCCCTGGGCTGTGCTCCATCTGTGATCAATCACCCCTTGGTGAAGAGTGTCTGTCTTGCCTCTCTCATCAATAAGCTGTTTAAAAATTCCCAGGAACATGGTGGACTCAGGGTCTGGCCACACTAGACACCAGACAGATGAACAGGTGTGACTGTGAGGATTACGTGGCCAGGCGCCTCCCTGGCATGCAGCCTGCTGTCCCCATGCCCTGTGAGAACCAGCCTCTGAGTGATGACGTGGTCAGGAGCCAGGGCTTGGCGTGATATTTTGCAACTTGTGGAGGAGATACAGGAGAGCTGGACCAGCTGTTAGGAAGAGAGGGACATCAGAAAAGCCCCTTCCCTCAGGAAGCTGGGCCTTGAGTCCCCCCACTCTCCTTTATGCCTCTGCTGAGCCTGAGCCCCTGTCCTCCTGCAGGTCTAGCACTGAATGTCCCCGAAGCCCTTTGTTCAGCTTTTCAAGACAGAAACGCCGATTCCTTCTTTGTGCAGTACCTCTTCCCCTAATTTGTCTTTAGAGTCTCAGTCTGTGTGGGACAGTCCCCATCATTGTATTTTTCTGCCCAGGGTCCCTGATTCCAAGTGTTTTCAAGAGATTTGTCTTCCTCAGAGGATCAGGATGGACTGAGGAATCTCTAATCCCCCATCCTCCAAATCCAGGGCACCAGAGCAGGCTGCCTGTGGATTCCAAGCCTCACTAGCAGCAGCTCTGGGGTCTGATGTCCAGAAGAAGCAGCAAGTGTGGAGCCAAAACCTTACAAGTAACTATGAGCCCAGTCAGCGTCCCTGGATGATGGCCCTCAGGGGAAGACTGGTCACTGAGCCAAGCACATCTCTGTTCAGCCATCTCTAAAGTGCAGGCTCCACTGGTCTGCAGGTGCGCAGGATGGATGCTGAGGATTCCCAGAGGAGCCCTTTTCCCTTTCTCCTAATGAGGGTGCAGGGTTGTGGGTGGGTGCTGAGAGCCACAGCAGAGTTGGAATGACGCATGGCATTTGTGCCAGAAGGGAGTGGTTGAGAGGTGATGCCAGTGAGCCATAGAGATGATGATGGTTATGTTAAGCTGTGTATTCAATTGTATTTTAGACCCCTGCTGTCTGCCTTGGACTCCCACTACTTTGGAGTTCTTGCTTTGGTTGGGGAAGTTCCGGAGGAGGGATTTCTGGTTGGTGGTTCCTGGGAGGGCCATGTGGGTGGCGTTCACGGGAGTAGTTTGGGCAAAAAAAAATTTCGTGTTTTGAACCTACATGTGCCTCCTGGCAGCTCGGATATTTTGTGCCCAGCCAGACTGCAGCAGGTGGGGATTTGACTGTGGGGTTCAAATGCTCAGAAAGAACCTGCTCTCTGGCTTTTGCTGAAATCGTGTAGAGACTGCCTGTGTGGTATGCCCATAATAGTGCCGCAGAACCCACTCCAGCCTGGGTTATATTTTTAATTACATATTTTTATAAATTTCTTTGGATGGATATTTCATTGTTTTTTTTTTGGGGGGGGGATTCATGACAGTAGAATTTATTGTGACATCATTACAAAACCATGGAATATATTTTATTTTATTTCTGTTCCCAGTACCTGCCCTTCCCCTTAGCTCTCCTAGCTCCTACTGTTTCCTCTACTGATCTTTCTGACATTTTCCCATAGTTATTTTTTAAAGTAACTTTTCATTAATGTACAGGATGGTGAGCTTCATTGTGAGATATTACTATATGTACACTGGAAATCCATGTCAGATTTATTCCATGCCCTTCCTTTTCCCATACTCATCCTTCCCCTTAATTCCCCTTAATTCCATTGAAAATTTCTATTCTTTCTCTGCCCCCTGCCCCTTATTGAGGCTTTTTTTTATTGGTTGTTCAAAACATTACAAAGCTCTTGACATATCATATTTCATACATTTGATTCAAGTGGGTATGAACTCCCATTTTTACCCCAAATACAGATTGCAGAATTACATCGGTTACACATCCACGTTTTTGCATATTGCCATACAAGTGACTTTTGTATTCTGCTATCTTTCCTATCCTCTACTATCCCCCTCCCCTCCCCTCCCATCTTCTCTCTCTACCCCATCTACTGTAAATCATTTCTTTCTATTGTTTTTTTCCCTTTCCCCTCACATCCTCTTATATGTAATTTTGTATAACAATGAGGGTCTCCTTCCATTTCCATGCAATTTCCCTTCTCTCTTCCTTTCCCTCCCACCTCTCATCCCTGTTTAATATTAATCTTTTTCTCATGCTCTTCCTCCCTGCTCTGTTTTTAGTTGCTCTCCTTATATCAAAGAAGACATTTGGCATTTGTTTTTTAGGGATTGGCTAGCTTCACTTAGCATAATATGCTCTAGTGCCATACATTTCCCTGCAAATTTCATGATTTTGTCATTTTGTAGTGCTGAGTAATACTCCATTGTGTATAAATACCACATTTTTTAATCCATTCATCTATTGAAGGGCATCTAGGTTGGTTCCACAGTCTAGCTATTGTGAATTGTGCTGCTATGAACATCGATGTGGCAGTATCCCTGTAGTACGCTCTTTTAAGGTCTTCAGGGAATAGTCCGAGAAGGGCAATAGCTGGGTCAAATGATGGTTCCATTCCCAGCTTTCTCAGGAATCTCCATACTGTTTCCAAATTGGCCCCATAAATTTTCAGTCCCACCAGCAATATACAAGTGTACCCTTTTCCCCACATCCTCACTAGCACTTGTTGTTGTTTGACTTCATAATGGCTGCCAATCTTACTGGAGTGAGATGGTATCTTAGGATGGTTTTGATTTGCATTTCTCTGACTGCTAGAGATGGTGAACATTTTTTTCATGTACTTGTTGATTGATTGTATATCCTCCTCTGAGAAGTGTCTGTTCAGGTCCTTGGCCCATTTGTTGATTGGGTTATTTGTTTTCTTATTGTTTAATTTTTTGAGTTCTTTGTATACTCTGGATATTAGGGCTCTATCTGAAGTGTGAGGAGTAAAAATTTGTTCCCAGGATGTAGGCTCCCTATTTACCTCTCTTATTGTTTCTCTTGCTGAGAAAAAGCTTTTTAGTTTGAGTAAGTCTCATTTTTTGATTCTTGTTTTTAACTCTTGTGCTATGGGTGTCCTATTAAGGAATTTGGAGCCCGACCCCACAATATGTAGATCAGAGCCAACTTTTTCTTCTCTCAGACGCAGAATCTCTAATTTGATATCAAGCTCCTTGATCCATTTTGAGTTAACTTTTGTGCATGGTGAGAGAAAGGGATTCAGTTTCATTTTGTTGCATATGGATTTCCAGTTTTCCCAGCACCATTTGTTGAAGATGCCATCCTTCCTCCATTGCATGCTTTTAGCCCCTTTATTGAATATAAGATAGTTGTAATTTTGTGGATTGGTTTCTGTGTCCTCTATTCTGTACCATTGGTCCACCTGCCTGTTTTGGTACCAGTACCATGCTATTTTTTTACTATTGCTCTGTAATATAGTTTGAAATCTGGTATCGCTATACCTCCTGATTCACACTTCCTGCTTAGAATTGATTTTGCTATTCTGGTCTTTTATTTTTCCATAGGAATTTCATGAGTGCTTTATTTATTTCTACAAGAAATGCCATTGGGATTTTGATTGGCAATGCAGTGAACCTATAGAGAACTTTTGGTAATATTGCCATTTTGATGATGTTAGTTCTGCCTATCCATGAACAGGGTATATTTTTCCATCTTCTAAGATCTTCTTATATTTCTCTTTTTAGGGTTCTGTAGTTTTCATTGTATAAATCTTTCACCTCGTTTGTTAGGTTGATTCCTAAGTATTTTATTTTTTTTGAGGATATTGTGAATGGGTGGTTTTCCTCATTTCCATTTCAGAAGATTTGGCGCTGATACACAGTAATGCCTTTGAATTATGCGTGTTGATTTTATATCCTGCCACTTTGCTGAATTCATTTATTAGCTCTACTAGTTTCTTTGTAGACCCTTTTGGGTCTTCTAGGTAGAGGATCATATTATCTGCAAATAGTGATAATTTAAGTTCTTCTTTTCCTATCTTAATGCCTTTAATTTCTTTTGTCTGTCTAATTGCTCTGGCCAGTATTTCGAGAACTATATTGAATAGAAGTGGTGAGAGAGGGCATCCCTGTCTTGTTCCAGATTTTAGAGGCAATGCCTTCAGTTTTTCTCCATTTAGAATTATGCTAGCCTGAGGCTTAGCATAGATAGCTTTTACAATGTTGAGGTAAGTTCCTGTTATCCCTAGTTTTTCCAGAGTTTTGAACATAAAGGGATGCTGTACTTTGTCGAATGCTTTTTCTGCATCTATCAAGATGATCGTATGGTTCTTATCTTTAAGTCTATTGATGTGGTGAATAACGTTTATTGATTTCCGTATATTGAACCAGCCTTGCATACCAGGGATGAATCCTACTTGATCATGGTGCACGATCTTTTTGATATGTTTTTGAATCCGATTTGCAGAATTTTATTGAGGATTTTTGCATCTAAATTCATTAGGGATATTGGTATGTAGTTTTCTTCCTTTGAGGTGTCTTTATCTGGTTTGGGAATCAGGGTGATACTGGCCTCATAGAATGAATTCGGAAGTACTCCCTCTTTTTCTATCTCCTGAAATAGATTGTAGAGTATTGGTATTAGTTCTTCTTTAAAGTTCTTGTAAAACTCTGCTGTATATCCATCCGATCCTGGGCTTTTCTTGGTTGGTAGTCTTTTGATGGCTTCTTCTATTTCCTCACTTGATATTGATCTGTTTAGGTTGTTTATATCATCCTGACTCAATCTGGGTAGTTCATGTCTTAAGTAATTGATCAATGCCTTCACTATCTTCTATTTTATTAGAGTATAGGGTTTCAAAATAATTTCTAATTATCTTCTGTATTTCTGAATTATCTGTTGTGATGTTGCCTATTTCATGCCATAAGCTAGTAATTTGGGTTCTCTCTCTTCTTCTCTTTGTTAGCGTGGCTAGTGGTCTATCAATCTTATTTATTTTTTCAAAGAACCAAATTTTACTTTTGTCAATTTTTTTCGATTGTTTCTTTTGTTTCAATTTCATTGATTTCAGCTCTGATTTTAATTATTTCTTGCCTTCTACTGTATTTTCTGTTGATTTGTTCTTCTTTTTCAAAGGCTTCGAGGTGTAGTGTGAACTCATTTATTTGTTGGGCTTTCCTTCTTTTAAGGAATGAACTCCATGAAATGAATTTTCCTCTTAGTATTGCTTTTATAGTGTCCCAGAGATTTTGATATGTTGTGTCTGAGTTTTCATTTACCTCTAAGAATTTTTTAATTTCCTCTTTGTTGTCTTCTGTAACCCTTTGTTCATTCAATAGCATATTGTTTAATCTCCATGTGAGATAGGATTTTTTCTTTCTCATTTTATTATTGATTTCCAATTTCACTCCATTATGATCAGATAAAATGCATGGTAGTATCTCTACTCCTTTGTAATTGCTAAGATTTGCCCTGTGACATAATATATGGTCTATTTTTGAGAAGGATCCATGTGCTGCTGAGAAGAAAGTGTATCCACTTGATGTTGGGTGGTATATTCTGTATATATCAATTAAGTCTAAATTATTATTTGTATTATTGAGCTCTATGATTTCTTTATTCAACTTTTGTTTGGAAGATCTGTCCAGTGGTGAGAGAGGTGTGTTAAAATCTCCCATGATTCTTGTGTTGTGATCTATTTGACTCTTCAACTTGAGAAGAGTTTGTTTGATGAACATAGCTGCACCATTGTTTGTGGCATATATATTAATGATCGTCAAGTTTTGTTGGTGTATGGTTCCCTTGAGCACTATGTAGTGTCCTTTTTATCCCTTTTGATCAACTTTGGCTTGAAGTCTATTTTATTTGATACAAGTATGTACACCCCTGCTTGCTTCTGGGGTCCATATGCCGCTGGGCTTCCTTCTCCGGTCTGCTTGGCTGGCACCGGGCTTCCTCCTCCAGTCTGGCTTGGCTCCCAAAATCTCCTTTCTCTGTCAGGTTTTCACTACTCCATTTGCCAAGCACATAGAGAGGAAAAATGGAATTCAGCACCATGTACAGGATCCAGCAGAAGGAAAAGGAGAAGCCAATGTACTTTGGAGCCCTTCCTTTGAGATCCTTCCAACAGCAGTTTATGGGGCTGATGGTGATGTTCTGGAAGATGCTCAAGAGGCAGGTGATGAAAATGGACACACTCCTGCCCACTCGCTGCATGTACAAAATAAGTTTGCAAACAAAATCACTGAAGAAGTATTTCAACCCAAAAGCTGTGATTGAACTGGGAACTCCATTAGAGAGAATGATGAGGCAGTTGGATACCCTCAGGTGCTTAAGGATCAGATCAGTGGACCTTAATGTGCACTTATTGCAGGAAAGGACTAGATAGTAATAAAACTGAGAGAAATTTCCCAGAATTCAAACAATGATCTATGATAAGAACATCAGTCCCATGGCCATATTCCCTGAAGCCATTCTGTCATTCAGCACATTGTCCTTTACATTATGGTAACAGTCATTCCTCTGAGCAGAAGAGCTCATTAAAACTTTTTGTAGCCAGAACATTGGTGTGTACCTGTAGCCTCCTGCTCCTCGGGTGGCTGAGGGAGGACCATCATTTCAGTCTGAGTTTGAGACTGGCCTAGAAAACACAGTGACACCTATCACAGAATATTATGTATATTTTACACCAAGAGTAACTTTCCCTGTGTGCAGCTGTGGGATTGCAAAGATATCAAGATGCACATATGGATAGGGGAATTTCCCAGATTTTTCATGGAGAACTCAGCATGAGAAATAATGAGGTGATAACCTGGCAGAAGCAATGAGAAGTGAGAGCAGTGGACAGAAAGTATGATTCTACATTTACAGAATAAAACAATGTTTGCTAGTCACATTGAAGCACAGGCAAATCCAATCCCCATCCACATCATAGGATGAATAAGTTCTCAAAGTATTTTTGATATAAATTTTAAAGAAAATGGTACTTCATGATGCAAAAGAATATTTCTGTGGTCTTAGGTATAATGATATTTATTGAAGAGCATAAACTCTTAAAGCATATATATTTGAAACAACAAATTAGGTCACATTAATTACAAGCTTATTCTCATCACTGCCATACTACACACCTCGTGAGAACAGTCCAGTGGCAGTCACTTTACAGAATAAACAATACAATAAAATAGGAAACATATTCTAGCAAAATTTATAAGAGAAAAGACACTATTCAATGAATAAACATAAGTGGAATATGTTTGGTTCATCTCTTAAGACCACTCCCTGGTATCATCACACAGGAACAGAAACTAGAATAAAAATATGAAGAATACCAAGTTTTGACATTGTGGAAGTTAACTAGGAATCTCATACAATGGCAATGCATGCTGAAGTTCGTACAGATATTTTGCAAATGTGTTTGGTGGTTTCTAAGGTATACTGATATAACCAACATGGCACCATGCCACTGGAATGTGTATTCCCCAAGTCCAATTTCTATTTATAGCATAGAATACAAATTCCAGAATTTATTTCCCAGGAATGGTCATAATAGCTTCAACTTGAAGGCCACTCAGGTGTATCAATTAACAGCAGAATGACTCAGTCAACTTACATTCACACAGTGAAATCCCACACCACAATGTCATTAAATGCAGACACCACATTCACAAATATCACAAAGACTTAAAAGAAAGCAAAACATAAAATACTTCAGCTGTGTGAATTCATTTGTTTAAAGTGTGATACAGGTAATAGTCACTTCAACTTGGAAATGTTAGAAGAGATTAAAAGCTCCCTTCCCACAATTCCACTCCTACAAACAACCCAGGAGACCTCTCCTTGGGGGCTATTGGCTTAAGAGAGGTACAAATGGTCTTCTGAGAATCGGACAATATTGTGTTTCTTGATCTGTATGTTGCACAGAAAAGTTTCATTTTGAAATTCCACTGAGCTGTACACTTATAACTCCTTTTTTGGCTTTTGGTATTTATCTTTATTACTTTGGCTTATGTAAGTAGTCCCATTTATTCATTTACCCATCAGTACAGGCATGATTTTTTTTGATGCATTATAATTAAACATAATTGCAGGATTCACTGTTACTAGTCATACATACATACAACATAATTTGGGCATAATCAATGCACACAATTTTATTCCCAATAATTCTCCTTTGTCTCCCTCTTTCTCCACTTTACTTTTTCTTTTTTTTTGACTTTTTGTATTGGTTGTTCAAAACATTACAAAGCTCTTGACATATCATATTTCATACATTAGATTCAAATGGGTTATGAATTCCCATTTTTACCCCAAATACAGATTGCAGAATCACATCGGTTACACATTCACATTTTTACATAATGCCATATTAGTAACTGTTGTATTCTGCTACCTTTCCTCTACTATCCCCCCTCCCCTCCCCTCCCATCTTCTCTCTACACCCCATCTATTGTAATTTATTTCTCTCCTTGTTTTTTTCCCCCATTCCCCTCACAACTTCTTATATGTAATTTTACTCCTCACACTTCAGATAGAGCCCTAATATCCAGAGTATACAAATAACTCAAAAAATTAAACAATAAGAAAACAAATAACCCAATCAACAAATGGGCCAAGGATCTGAACAGACACTTCTCAGACGAGGACATACAATCAATCACAAGTACATGAAAAAATGCTCACCATCTCTAGCAGTCAGAGAAATGCAAATCAAAACCACCCTAAGATAGCATCTCACTCCAGTAAGATTGGCAGCCATTATGAAGTCAAAAAAGTGCTGGCGGGGATGTGGGGAAAAAGGGTACACTTGTACATTGCTGGTGGGACTGCAAATTGGTGCGGCCAATTTGGAAAGCAGTATGGAGATTCCTGGGAAAGCTGGGAATGGAACCATCATTTGACCCAGCTATTGCCCTTCTCGGACTATTCCCTGAAGACCTTAAGAGAGCGTACTACAGGGATACTGCCACATCGATGTTCATAGCAGCACAATTCACAATAGCTAGACTGTGGAACCAACCTAGATGCCTTTCAAAAGATGAATGGATAAAAAAAAAATGTGGCATTTATACACCATGGAGTATTACTCAGCACTAAAAAATGACAAAATCATGGAATTTGCAGGGAAATGGATGGCATTAGAGCAGATTATGCTAAGTGAAGCGAGCCAATCCCTAAAAACAAATGCCAAATGTCTTCTTTTATATAATGAGAGCACCTAAGAACAGAGCAGGGAGGAAGAGCAGGAGGAAAAGATTAACATTAAACAGAGACATGAGGTGGGAGAGAAAGGGAGAGAAAGGGGAAATTGCATGGAAATGGAAGGAGACCCTCATTGTTATGACTCCTTTTGGTTGACTTTTTCCAAAAGTAAAATCACCAAAAAAGTGAGCTAGGGTATACAAATAACTCAAAAAATTAAACAATAAGAAAACAAATAACCCAATCAACAAATGGGCCAAGGATCTGAACAGACACTTCAAGTACATCATTGGATGTACTTGACCTGCTGCAGGTGTCTGCACAGGGTCAGAGGCCCAGATGGGAACTCACATGGGAATCACTGAGAGTAACTGCAATAATACAGTTTTATGATGTTTCTACTATCGCATTTGACAACCAAATACATAGGGGGAATTACTATCTCCAGCCTACAGAGATGGACAGAGAACCATTAATACTCAATATATTGGGGGGTCTCATTTTCTGTGCTGCCCACATAGATGACAATAAAAAGAATGCCACAGTCCACATCATATATTTGTGAAAACCCAGGAAGAGACTACTTTTATAGTACAGTCTTATAAAATTATTCTCAGGAATTCTTGAGAAATTAGACACTGAATAGAAAGATGTGGCCCATGAACATACTCTGCAGAACTGTTAGGACACAAACAAAATGTGTTCTCACAATTTTGGGGTCTGTGCTTCCACAAAAAAACTCCCATGTGCTTAGAGACAACTTTGGAGAGAATGACTGAGAAGTGGCCGTTCTCACGTGTTTCAGAATCAACCACATTGATGGTTCACGGTGACAACTATGAAAGGTTCATGGTGACAAAGATGGAAAATGCCCAGGATTCTAATTGCAGCCTGAGATGTGTGGGCCATTCTTATTTTTATTTCCCTGGAGGGGACTCTGCCATTTTCTCCTAATAACTGCTATTTTCATTCTGAGCAGCAGAGTCTTGCACAGGAACAAGCCACACCAGCTCATTTAACAGTATCAGTTGAAATCCAAAGTCCCACTGACAAATGCATACTTAAGGTTTTGTTTTGAGGCTTCTCAGAGGCAAATGCCTACATCATGCCTATAATTTGTAACCACTGTCACAATCCTGTACATATCATCCCTTCCTGAACTTTTATAAGTCCGTAATATGGATTCTGACATTATTTTCATTGTCAAAACAAGGAGATCTCAAACAGGTTATGAGATTGCCTAAATTCACAGGTCCTTAGTAAATGAGTAGAGATGTGAGAAACTTGAACGTGGCTAGGCCAGGTGCAGAGTCACCTAAGCTCTCTGCTACACTAGCACAATGTCCCGATTAGCTATGTTCTCAGTTAATCTAGAGGAGGGCTCAGTTTGTTTTCATAACTTACCATTTATTATAAATTGCTAGTTTCTCTTGGTATATTTTTGATGTAACAACTTTATTTGATCTAAAGTCTTAATTTGTAGGCCAATATGAAATACAAATTAAGCTTTACAGATCCTAATAAAATGTTTTGCAATAATGAAAGTTAAGCCTCAGGAAACTGCCCTGTTGGATTCAATGAATGCAAGACCCACTCAATATTTAGGTTTGTAGCAGAAATATTAACTGGTTGTCATTCCAAGAACAAAAGTATAGTGGAATGTATACATAAATAATTGAATAACTTTACTTTTTCCCTAAATCATGGCAATGAAATACTGAAATACTAGTATACTGTAGGATAGAAACTTACTTGCCTACTTACCAACACCTATGAAACCATTGATAATATACGAGGTTTTTGAAATACAATACAAGAAACTTTGAAATAGAGTCTAGAGACTAGTGATGCCTGTGGTTGTATGAATTGAAACACAAATAAATACATGCCATGGGTTTGGGATTAAGGCGAGAATATTAACAAACCAGAGGACACAACACAAAACAGCTTTGGTCCAGAGGACTATTGTCCAATACTCATAAAGTTACTTCCCCCACCTGCTGTGTTCTTGAGGTCATTAGGGGAAGAATTCTCACCACAATCATCATACCAGAGGTGACTAAGTAGAGACCCACATTCTGTCTCCATTGAGTGAATCAGAAACAGATGCTGATCTGGGTTTCTGTTCAGGGTGAGGATTTTCACAGTTTTATCCTCATCTTTATTATAGCTAAAATAATACTGATAATTTTGTGTTTTTGTGGCACTGGGGGTTGAAGACAGGGACATGTAACTACTAGCTTTGTGTGTGTGTGTGTATTTAATTGGTGACTGGGTCTCGCTGAGTTGCTTAGGGCCATACTAAGTTGCTGAGGCTAAGTTTGAACTCGAGACGCTCCTGTCTCAGACTCCCAAGCTTCTGGGAGCACAGGCATGTGCCACTGCGCCCAGCCAATACTGATTATTTACTCTCTGATTCATGTAAGGTAATGTGGACAGCAGGGTGCTTTAACTGTGATGATGCTTCAGCACCTACACAACCAGGTTTCAGTATCAACATCTGGAATTATTGACAATAGTCGCCCTCAGTGAGGACTCTATTACATGCTACTTAAAGCCACCCTGGATTTGACATCAAGTCAGGGTCACAACTCCTTTACTAAGGTCGCACCAAAATAATTTTTCCTCTCCCTTGTCTAACAGGCACTAGATATGTTTCTATCCCAAATTCGTTTCCAGAAATGAGCACTTCCCCAAACCTCCCTCCTTACACTCTGAGACAGAAACATAAAACACTCACCATGCTTCTTGTGTGCAAGGTGCTGGGCTCAGTGTGAGGCTCTGACAGCCAGCATGGAGGGAGGGAGGCAGCTGGGCCCTGAGATAAAGCTCTGTGCTCCTGTGACCTCACTTCCCCTCAGGGCTGCAATGATCACTTCACCTGGAGAGGCAAGGACAGTGCAGGCCTGGGGAGCCCAGGACAAGGCTGAAAAACTTTCTCCACACTTGCTAATTACCAAGACAATTATGAGTTCCTTGTTAGTGACTTCTTAATGACTGTTGAGGAGCTGGTTGCTTTTCCCTAATCCCTGCAGGCTGACAGGGTCTTATATGGAAGATTCAGAAATATTAAGGTGTGACCATGGGGCCAAGTGTTTGTACATCTGACTGGACTTCAGAATTCCCTGAGTTCTTCTGCATCCTATCTTGTTAATTATTAATATTCAGATATTTGGGGTCTGTGCTTCCCTGTTTTTTAAGTGTAGGTACTCAATGCTATAAATTTTCCTCCTAGAATCCCTTTCATACTGGCCCAGAGATTGATATATGGTATCTCTGTTCTCACTTGTTTCTAAGAATTTCCTGATTTTATCCTATCATGTATTCTATGATTCAGTCTTTATTAAAGGAGTATGGTTCAATCTCATGTATCTTTTATTCATGTTTCTTGTGGTTGATTCCTAGGTTCTCTCTATTAGATCTGATAAGATGCCTGAGATTGTATCTTTTTTATTTGCTAAGACATCCATTGTGACCTAGAATGTTTTTTCTTATGGTGTTTAATATTCTTTCTTTATTTTCTATCTTAGTTATGATATGCTTGTAGAGTTTCTCTTGGATCTTGTCTATTGGGCTCCTTTGTTATTTCCCATATGATATTGCTTATCTCATTTCTTGAAGAGAATTTTTTCTGTCTCTCTCATTGTGGAAGAATGTCATTGATATTTTTGTGGGCATTGCACTGAATCTATAAAGTGGTTTTGGTTGTATGGGCAGTTTTATAATATTAATTCTGCCAACCCAAGAACATGGGAACTCCTTCCATCTTCTAAGGATCCCAGAAATTATGTTTACTTTTATTAATCATTATGATTTGCTAAAAATCTGATCTATTTTAGAGTATGTACCATGGGACACTGAGAAGCAAAGGAATTCAGTTGTTGATGGATGAAATATTTTCTAAATGATTGTTTAATTAATAGTGGTTTTTAGTTGTGAAGAATCTTCATTTACTGTGTGTCTGGATGATCCCTTTAGTGGTGAGGCTGGGTGTTGAAATCGCCCAATATTGTTGTCTTGTGGTCTACTAGATTATTAATATTGAGAAGGGTTTATTTTACGTCCATAAAGGCACCATTGTTGAGGCATCGATTGTTGCAATTATTATATGTTGTTTTTGGATTATTCCCCAGTATATCACTTTCTTTAACTCTTCTGATTAATTGTGGCTTGACATTTATTTTGTCTGATATGAGAATACCTACCCCTGCTTGTTTCCAGTTTCCATTTTCATGATCTATCCTTTCTCATGCATGCACCTTCATTCTATGGGTGTTTTATTTTGAGTCTATGTACACAGCATATGGTTGGGGGATTTTTAAATCCAACCTGCCAATCTACATTTTTGACTGAAGCATTTACAACATTTGCATTTCATGTTCTTATAGGAAAATGATTTTTATTTCCTGCCATTTTGATTTCTGTTATCTTCTGTGACTCATGACTCATTCATATATGTATTATTTAATCTCCAGCTTAAATGGGCTCTGTTTTTGTCTTGTTGGTGATTTCTAATTTTCTTTCTTCTATGGGTAATATTTCATTAAGTGTATCTTGTACTGCTTGCTTAGTGGCTATAAATTCTTCTAGTTTTTGTTCATCTCTGCCGCAGTCTGGCTGGGCACAAATCACGAGCCACTGAAGCAGGAACAAACTTTATTTTTTAACTGCAAGAAAAAACCTCACACACGCTCCTGGGGAAATCTCCCGAATGCCACGCAGCTCGTCCAGGAACCCCGCAGCAGGAAATATCTCCTCCGGAAAACCCTCCTCCTGCACTTCCCCAACCAATGGGAACTCTCAGGGAATCCCTGGAAAACCCCACGAGAGCTCGAAAGTAGTGCGAGAACTCAAGAGTAGCGACAGAGGCGGATAGTAATGCCTCGCCTGTCAATCAATACTGTTGGCAAAATGCCAGGGGCCATACAGACTCCGCTGTGGCTCTCAGCATCTCCCCCCTTCTGTTTAATTAAACAACAAGCAATGTGGCTTAGGGACCGTGCCTGTTAGGCAGTCCAATTCAACATATAGTCCTTACCCGTCATCGGATGAACTGACCTCTAGGCGTCAGCCTCCTGTCTTAGGTTGGTACCACTGCAATTGGATCATACCCGTCACTGACTACTGGTCCAGCATACAGCCATACTTGTGGATAGGCCTTTGCACCAGTGGGGGGGTGAGGTTCTTTGCCTCACCTCTGTTGGCCCCCAAATTTGGCCTTGGTGCCAGTGGGGGGTGAGGTTCTTTGCCTCACCTCTGTTGGCCCCCAAATTTTAGACCATCACTAGTAGAAGGGAGGAGGATGCAAAATGCCATGACACTAAGCCAATTGACGGCTCCTTTGAAAAATTGTACCACCGGTGACACCATGAGCGAAAATACTCCAGCACAACCACAATTCGCTGCACCAATAGATAGTTCACAATGCATACAAGTGATACATAGTCCAGACAAGTTCTGCAAGCAGTTCAAAGCAGAGGAATCTGTCAATACGTCCATTTCCTCCCAAAGTAAATCGATTCCTTGATTGAGCATTACTGGTTGAGTTATTATTCATTGATGCATCAGTTTATACAGTTTGTTGTGATAACTATCGAGGAAGCTGTAGTTTGGTTTTATCTTTGTCTTCACTGGCACTGGGATGAAGATAGGAATTCTGGCAATGATGCTAAGAAAAAAATTATGTAACATTCCAACAGGCACTAAGAAAACAATTTTTTGAACAATTTACATTATCCTGAACAGAATTATTAAATATAATGAAAAGGAAAGGTGAAAGTAAACAAACAGATCTGTTAACCTCCTTATTTGTTTACATATTAAAACAATTTTCAACAGCTGTTTACCCAATTTAAATTAAACCATTAAAATCACGTGAATAAAAAAAATTTGTATCCATTTATTCATGAGCGCTCCTCATATATGATCTATGGACATACGCACATACAGACATAAAACACAAAACAGAAGTGTGCACACATAACATGCAACACATAAGACGATAGTAAAGGCCTTGTAGCTTTACCTAGGTGAAATCTCCATTGCAATGTTTAAAAACTCCACAGTCAAAAAATAAAACTGATCAGAAAAACATTAACCTAGGTCTCTATGAGCTCAAAAATAAAATAGAACTTTATGCTGTGGGAAAAGGCAATAATATAATAAATATTGAAAAGAACATCCTGGTTAATCACTGTTGCAGATGTAAGAATAGGCAAACTGGAGCTCTGGATATCAGCTGTTATGCATTTGAGTCAAATCACTTTTTTTTTTTTTTCCCGTCCGTAGAATTTGCTTTGGTTAGTTTCTCTGGAATCCAAATCGGCTGTTGTTCTCCCTGTGGAAACTCAAAAACAGAACCCCGACTCCGGACAATCACTGGGTCAGGACCTTAGTTAATCTCTCTGGAATCCAAATCGGCTGCTGTTCTCCCTGTGGAAACACACAAACAGACCCCCTATTCCAGACAATCACTGGGTCAGGACCTTTCCATTGTCCTGTTAGAATATCCTTCCAAAGCACCTTAGGCTTATGTACATTTTTTGGACACATATGCCTTTCCGCAGCACTAAGCCCTGATGAATCCAAATTTAAAAAGTTTAGAGTAAAGAGGGTTATTTTAAGTTTATCTTTGGGGGATATATACCCCTTTCCAATTCCCTCTTTTTGCTTTAATAAGTACATTTTAATAGTTTGATGAGCTCTTTCAACTATGCCTTGTCCCTGTGGATTGTATGGGATTCCTGTTATGTGAGTAATGCCAAATGATGAGCAAAATTGTTTAAAAGAGGTAGAAGTATAACCAGGACCATTATCTGTTTTTAACTGTTTTGGAACGCCCACAGTGGCAAAATTTTGTAAGCAATGAGCTATAACATCTTTAGTTTTTTCTCCGGCATGAAGGGAGCCCATCAAAAATCCAGAAGAAGTATCAACTGTAACATGCAAATATTTTAATTTTCCAAATTCTGGCAAATGTGTGACGTCCATCTGCCAAATATGGTTAGGTATCAGTCCTCTAGGATTGACTCCAAGATTAACTTGAGGTAAAAAGGTCACACAATTTTGACATTGTTTTATTATTTGTCTAGCTTGTTACTTAGTTATTTTAAAACGCTTTTGTAAAGTATTAGCATTGACATGGAACCTTTTATGAAAATTTGTAGCTTCTTCTAGTGTAGAGAAAATATGTATGTCATGTGTAGTTTTATCTGCTAAATCGTTGCCCAAACTAAGGGCTCCAGGCAATCCTGTATGTGCTCTGATATGTCCTATAAAGAATGGATCTTTTCTGTCCCATATCAGACTTTGTATAGTGGAAAACAAAGAGAAAACAGTAGAGGAAGGGGAAATCCTACCAGCATCTTCAAGGGATACTATAGCATTAACTATATACTGACTATCGGAAAATAAATTAAATACAGAATCTTTAAACATCACAAAAGCTTGTAAAACTGCATTAAGCTCTACCTTTTGAGCTGATTGTTTGGGTACTAAAAATGTAAAAGTTTGATCAGGGGTAACTACTGCTGCTGTACCATTATTTGACCCATCAGTGAATACATTTGGAGCATTCATGATAGGGGTTTTTCTTGTCATTTTTGGAAAAACGACAGGATGCAAAGACCAAAAAGACAACAAAGAATTAGATGGTAAGTGATTATCAAATGAAACATTAGATTTACACATGATTATTGCCCAAGTATTTAACTCATTAGCTAACTCATCAATTTGATCCATAGTATATGGATTAATAATTTTATTGGGAGAAATTCCAAATACTCCCTTTGCTGCTTTTATTCCTTTGAGTATTAATTGTCCTACAGCCTCAGGATACCTAGTAAGAATAGTGTTAGGAGAATAAGATAAATGTATCCATAATAATGGACCTTCTTGCCAAAATACTCCTGTAGGAATATTTTTTGTTGGTATTACAATAAATAATAAAGGCAAAGTTATATCAATTCTATCCAAATGCATATTTTCCATATATGTTTCAATAATTTTTAATGCCTTTCTTGCTTCAGGCGTTAACACGCGGGGTGAATTTGGATCTGATGGAACTTTTAGGATATCAAATAAAGGTCCCAACTCTCCTGTTGGTATGCCTAGATAAGGCCTTATCCAATTTATGTCTCCTAATAACTTTTGAAAGTCGTTAAGTGATTTGAGTTGATCTACTCGTATTTGAATTTTTGGTGGACGGACCATGGTTGAGGATAATAGAACTCCTAAATAATTAATTGGAAAATTTAATTGTACTTTATCTATTGCTATCTCTAGATTATAATTTTTTTAATAAATTTGTAAGTGTGGCATAACATTCTAGCAATGTGTTTTTATCTTTGTGTGCTAACAATACATCATCCATATAGTGAAATATTTGTAGTCCAGGATTTTGATTTCTAAGTGGCTGGATTGCTTTGTTAACATAAATTTGACACATAGTTGGGCTGTTAGCCATCCCTTGAGGGAGTACTTTCCATTCATATCTCTGATCAGGACCTTCATGATTCAGTGCAGGGATAGTAAATGCAAAACGTGGACTATCCTCAGGATGAATTGGAATTGAAAAAAAAAACAATCTTTAATATCTATAGCTAAAACGTACCAGGTTTTTGGCAAAGCAGACAATTGAGGAATCCCTGATTGAGCAGGTCCCATAATAACCATCTCATTATTAATGGCTCTTAAATCTTGCAGTAATCTCCATTTACCAGATTTCTTTTTAATGACAAAAATGGGAGTATTATAGGGAGATACGGAAGGTTGTATATGTCCCTCCACTAATTGCTGTTTGACCAGGTCATGGGCTGCTTGTATCTTTTCTTTAGTCAGGGGCCACTGAGGAACCCATACTGGTCTTTCTGGGGGTTTCCAAGTAATTTTTATTGCCTCAGTGACCCCTTCTGAAAACCCAGTCCATGTCTATTTATTCCTTGATCTATTTGAATTGGTGCTGCTATACCTTGTTCTCCTAATCTTTTTTCTTTCCTGAAACCTTGTTTAGCCCTAATAGTGGGCACATTTGGATTGATGTTATTTGTTAATGTCAAACCTAATTGATCTAGGACATCTCGTCCCCATAAATTTATAGGAAGATGATCCAATACATATGGCTGTATAGTTCCTTCACATCCTTCAGGATCCTTCCAATCTAATACCATTGCACTTCTATGGGGATTAGTTGCCACTCCTAGGCCTCGAAGCGTTTGAGTGGCTTGTTGTAACGGCCAATGTTTTGGTCATTCTTGACGAGATATGATGCTAAGGTCTGCACCTGTATCCAGTAGCCCATTAAATTCATGTCCTTGAATATTTAGTTTTAGCATTGGGCGAGAATCTAAATTTAAAGACAGCATAGCCCAATCTACACCTGTGGAGCCTAATCCCCTGGGACCTCTTTCTTTACTACTACTGGAAAATTTATCATGTAGGCTGGGTATTATTAATAACTGTGCTATTCTATCTCCTGGTGAAATTACTGATATACCCTTTGGAGAACTAGCTATAATTTTTATTTCACCTTCATAATCGGGATCAATTACCCCGGGACTTATCATAAGTCCTTTTAGAGTAGAAGAACTGCGTCCTAACAATAAGCCTACTGTTCCTTGGGGAAGAGATCCTTTTACTCCTGTGGGAATGATTTGAACTCCCATCTCTGGAGTTAGTACTGCCCTGGCGGAGGCGCAGATGTCCAACCCTGCGCTCCCTCTGGTTCGTCTGATGAGAGATCTGATGGATAATGTGTCCTGGGCACTACCCTGATGCTGTTTCTGGGTTCTTCCATGGTGTTTCTGGGTTCCTCCAGTGCCCCGTACATTTGTGGTCGTGGGCCCCGGAGCATTGGGCCCCCCTGTCCGTTTTTTGGCAATGGAGCCCGATGCCTTTCTCCACGATATTGTGGGTAAACACCTGGTCCTTGTCCATTTTTTGATAATGGAGTACCCTCTATGGTGGTTTGAGAATGGCCTTCATAAGCCCAATGTCTCCCTCTATGGCATCGTGGGCAAATAACCGGTATTCTATTCCTTTGATACCTAGCTTTGTTAAACCCTCCTCTTATGGGGCAACTCCTTTTAAAATGTCCTGTTTGTTCACAATTGTAGCATGGTTTTGGCGTGGCATCTAAAGCCTGTTGTACTGCTGCCAAGACTTGCCCTTGTTCATTAATGTCTCTACATAATTTAATATATGTGTTTAAATCTTCATGTCTCCATGGTCTAATGACCTCTCTGCAGCAACGATTTGCTTGGTCATAAGCCAATTGTTTTATAAATGGCATTGCTTGTTCTGTATCCCCCAAAATACTAGAAGCTGCTTGAATAAGCCTATCTACAAATTCAGTGTAAGGTTCATTAGTTCCTTGTATTACCTTAGATAACTGTCCTTGTAAATCTCCATGCCCCTGTAAAGTTTTCCATGCCCTAACCACATCTACAGCAATTTGTGCGTATACACCAGGATCATATTCAATTTGTTGCCGTTGACTCTCATAAGGTCCCTTTCCTAACAACATATCTAAATTTCTTTGAGGGTAACCGGCTGCTGCATTTCGCCTAGCTGTCTCCCTGCAAAATTCCTCATTGGCAACCTTCCATAACAAATATTGTCCTCCATCTAGCACAGATTTACACATACTAGCCCAATCTGCTGGCGTCATGTCCAAGTTGGTAATGGATTCGACCATGCTCACCGTGAAGGGTGCTTGAGGACCATAGGTTGTTACAGCCTCCTTTAACTGCTTCACTGTTTTGAAATCTAAAGCACGGTGAATTCGCTGCCCTCCTGCCTGCTCAAGTACAGGCCATGCTAATCTTTGAGGTCCTGTCTCAGGATCCCATCTATCAGCTACCGGGGTTGAGGGCCACTCAGCTATCTCCATAGGTGGAGCTGTTGGTTGAATTACGCCCTCTGGTGTTAGAACAGTGTTAGTAGCAGCCTCCTGTTGTAGCTTTTTCCCTAATAGCTGTTTCTCCTCTAAGCTTTCTTCCTTTAAATTTTCTTCCTCTGTCTGACTAGCTCGAGAGACCTTCTCTTTTGCTTGATCTAAAATGTCTTTCTCCACGGTCTGAACCTCTAACAATTTACTTAACACTTTTTCAGTTTGTTTTTTACTAATTTCTAATCTGTTATAAAGATAATGCAACCCAATAAGATAACACAAAACAAAACCAAAACAGAATGAAGCAAAAATGGAACAAAAGATCGTTGTATCAATTTTCCTATTTTCTTGACATGTGCATTTGTGGTCTATTTCTATCTCTTCCTCAGGGGCGAACAACTTCAATCCTTGAGCCAACCATTTTTCCCAGTCTGCCTGAGAAAATTCTAGGGATAGGCAGCTTGAAACAAACACAAAACAAATCAAAACAAGAACACATTGTATTTTAAAATGGTCACCCATTCTCTCGCCTTCCCTTAGGGGCAAGAAATTTCACTTACCCCGAAGCTTCAGATGTTCCCTGCACGGGCCGCCAATTGCCACAGTCTGGCTGGGCACAAATCAGGAGCCACTGAAGCAGGAACAAACTTTACTTTTTAACTGCAAGAAAAAACCTCACACACGCTCCTGGGGAAATCTCCCGAATGCCACGCGGCTCGTCCAGGAACCCCACAGCAGGAAATATCTCCTCCGGAAAACCCTCCTCCTGCACTTCCCCAACCAATGGGAACTCTCAGGGAATCCCTGAAAATCCCCACGAGAGCTCAAAAGTAGTGCGAGAACTCAAGAGTAGCGGCAGAGGTGGATAGTAATGCCTCGCCTGTCAATCAATACTGTTGGCAAAATGCCAGGGGCCATACAGACTCCGCTGTGGCTCTCAGCACATCTCCAAATCTGAACTATAGATTTCTGTTGACATAGAAATTATAACACCTATTATCTTTCAGGGATCTATATGTATTTTTCAGATCCTTTTGGCTTTTAAGTTTGGGGCTACTAAATCAGTAGAAATTTTAATTTCTTTAATTCTAAATGAGATGTTCCATTTTATCTTTATGTTTTCAAAATTCTAACAATGTTTTCTATGTTAGGAATTTTAATTTGATGTGTTATAAAGAGGACCTTATTCTGGATATTATCTATTTGGATTTTAAAATGCCTCTTGCTTGTGGATTTTCATCTCATTTCTAAGATTTGAAAACTTTCCTCATACAATTTCTTTGAAGATGTTATGCAAACTTTGTAGTGTATTTTTTAGTTTTTTCTTTTTAGATATACATGACAGTAGAGAGTGTTTTTACATATTGTACATACATGGAGTATAATTTGTTCTTGTTAGGATACTATTCTTGTGTCGTGAAGTGGAGTTTCATTGGTAGTGTATTCATATATGGATATAGTAAAGTTATCAGATTCATGCTACTGTCTTTTCTATTCCTATCCCTGCTCCCTTCCCTTCATTCTCCTGTGTCTAATCCACTGAAGCTCTACTCGTCACCTCTCCACCCTTGTTGGGTAATAGCATATGCATCTTGGGCTTCATCTATGCCAATAACTTTTAGATGGGTGTCTTAATGTTATGTTTCTTAAATATTCTATGATTTCTATGCATCCTTTTTTATTGTCATATTTATTTTCTAGATTATATAGTTTGTATTTGGGAAGAGAACATCTTTCTCCTTTTTGATCTCATATATTGGTGATGCTTTCTATGAAATTTTTATTTTGATTTATTGAGTCTTTCATAGGTTTCTTTCCCCAGAATACATCTCTTTACTGAAATGATCTTTCATTTTTGATATTTTATCTCTTAGTTCCTACCTTTTTTAAAGTATAAACTTTCTAAATTTTTTATCTAATATTTTCTGCAGTATTTTGTAAATGGGGTCAAGTTTTCCAGTGTTGTGGACTAAGAGGGAGCAGGGGTTGTTCCCTGGGTTATTTTTATATTGCTTCTATTTCACCTATTAAGGGATGATTACAACTTCTACTTTCATGCAAGTACTATTGAGTGAGCTTCTTTCTGCTAATTGCTCCAGGCTGGGAAAATTTCAGAGTATTGACACTCCCCTGCATCTTCTGCTATGTCCAATATCAACACCATGTGTATATTTCAGGTCATGAGTATGTTTAAACACAGAGTGTACACACCCATACTCAGGCCTACTGGAGCATATACATACATACCATAAATCCCAGACTTTCGCTTTCACAATGCCGCAGTCTGACTGGGCACAATTCAGGAGCCACTTGTCAAAAGAAACTAACTTTATTTTTAGAACCACACACGCCAAACAAAACAGCTCCTCAGGAAAAAACCCTCAGAGCCCAAGTGCCACCACCTGCTTCCCACAAGCCACACTCCACAACCACCAGCCTCTTCCTCCCACAATCCTCCTGCTCTTGAGGCTGATTGGCTGGGTCACATGGGTGGAGCCAAAAAAGTCCCCCAATGAGCAGCTCCGTGGTCTGAAAGGGCAGGGAAACAGCCCAATGAGCATCTCCAATGAGCATCACCGCAGAGGAGCCAATCAGCTAGATGTTGCTGGGGCCACTGTGAGCCAATCATCAGCTGGCAGTCTGAAAGTTTGCTGGGGCCCCTTCGGCTGTGGCTCTCAACACTCAGACCTACTGGAGCATATACATACATACCATAAATCCCAGACTCTCGCTTTCACCCACACACACTCACAATGCTGACACCAACACAATGGTCATGTCCTACTCTGTCACATAATCACACATTCATCTTCATTGTGTGTCTCAGTACCTTGTACAGATATGTAAGTTTATGCTTATCTACAAGCCTGTGATTCCATAAACCAGGTGGACTTGTGTGTTCTTTATATTCCTTTCAACCTACCACACACAGCCAGGACAGCATGTCCACATGCAGCATTTAAACAGGCTCTGGTGTTTGCTGTGAATGCACAGGGTGTGAGGGGAAAAGCCACAGAGCTCTCTTGCCAGCTGCCCATGTTGGTGAGATGGTTTCAAAAGAGCAACATTGGGAAGAAATCATACCGCACATGGTCATGAGGTTTTCAGGTCGAGTGTAGGAAGGTTCTGCGATGGGTCAGCTTCCATGCTGGTCAGTGCTGGAAAGACAACATGCACCGGAATCTATTTTATAGGGGGGGGGGGTCACACAAAAGAGCTTTGCTGGAATGTTCTTCACCAGATAAGGCAGGGGATAGGGTTTCAAAAGAAGGTTGTCCAAACCCATTGGGTAACAACTAAGTACAGGGTTAGAATAAACCTCTTTGCCAAGTAAAGGTGGAGGCCACTTGCTTCACACAGTGCCTGTGAGGGGATGCCAGACCAAACACCCCCTTTACTCAAGGTTGAGAGAGGAAGCTAGCCCATGGGCAGGCAGCCTCCCACAGTGATCAAATTTCAGGCATCCTCAGATCCTCCATATCCTGCATGCATGACCTTGACCCACGACCCATAACTCCATATGACCTGCCCTTTGCTCCTGGGTGCTTCTGCCCACTCAGGCCCCAGGTCCCATCCTCTGTCAGGCTCCCTACCTTTCCTGTGCAGGTCTTTCTCCCTCCCCTTGTCTATCATGTCCCCCAGCTCCACTTTCTTTATTTACACTCTGTTTGGGCCTTAGTCCATTGCTCACCAAGACCTGCATCCTCCTCTATTGATCTTTACCCACAGCACTTTTTATCACATTTCCATGGAAACTTGATCCCCTTCTGCCTTCGAACCATGCTTTGTCATTTTACCCTCTGTTAATGGGACACCTTGTCATCCTCCTCCCTCCAGAACCCAGTATCCTTACCTTCCTCACACACACGCTGTCTTTGTAACCTAAGCCCAGCACTGACTTGAGCCCCTGAGCAACATGTGCTATCCTTCTGTCTTCTCACTCTCCACCTTCTGCTCTTCCCCAGCACTTTGTGGACCCACCCTCCAGGCTCTCCACTCCACCATCTTAACTCTGTCATCCCATTGCCCTGTGTCCTCTGTCACTCTCAGCTGTCACACAGCCAGACAGTCTCCCTCTTCTAAATGCTTCACTATGAAACAATTGCTGCTGGTTATTGCTGACATGTGCCCTAAGAGTTGGAGTGTGTGCACAGTGATCAAATTCTGAGGCAGGTCAAATGGAGAAAAATTATGAGAAATGAGTTTCAGACAAGTTAGTGAAAATTCTCTCTGGATATGTTTTTTGCTGGTTTTCTCCACCATATCTGACCCTTCAGCCTCTGCTAAGGTATTGATTTTTGGTTATGCTATAGTTGAACAGTGGTTGCTTTCAGAGCAGCCTGGGAGCTGAGGAGATGGAGATAGGACAAGGTAAGTAAAATGATGGGAGCCTCTTGTTCCTTCTACTGTGGACTTCATTGGCTGCTGGAGATTCCAAAACACATTTGGACTCCAAACTACTAGAGGATTCAGTAGTGTGCATGGGTTCTGAAATGCATTGGGGATCTTGGACTGCATTACCTGCACAAGGCAGGATGCCTGCATGACACTGCTCCTCTGTGTGGTGCACTCGGTTCCAACCTGCAGGACCACCACCATCTACCTACTGTTGTCTGGGCCTCTCTTTCATCTTCATCCTCTGATCACACTGATGATACAATTTTGGAAAAACATATCTATTAATTCCACATCTATCCCAGATAACTTCTGGATCTGGTTTCATTCTTCAACAAAAGCTCTCCACAAGATAGGAACATTTGAGATAAATACATGGATAATTGTTATACTCCTTTATCCATCTCTCATGTCTCCACTGTATTTTCTTCTGGCAAATGTTTTCAGGAGTACACCACTTGGTCAGTCATTGTGATTAAATCAACTTTCAAGGACTGGGAACTCCTTTATTTGATCTTCCTCCAGCTATATGAATTCCAGTGACAATCTTCAGGTTGCTCTGCAACAGCATGAACACAATCAGCTTTACTTCCTCCCACAATGAATATGTAGCTCCCACATTCAGGCAGCTGAGTACACCAATGTCCTTTGGAGATTACAATAGAAAGACAAGTGACTCCTCCATAGTTTCTGGATTGGTGTTTTGAGCATGAAGAATGACTGAACAATTGCCCATTGTCTCAACACATACTATTCACATACTTATTTCAGAATTAAGAATTTTATATTCCTTAGGAGCAGAGCCTGGATAGAAAGGAGTTGTGGTTCATGAGAAGAAAGGGGCTGACAGTGGGAAAACACATGGAGATCAGGGCATTGGTGTTCACCAACCACCAACTGGGATTAAAATGAAGGGTAACACAAACATTTAATATGGAGGAGAGTGTGTGGAAACTCAGAAAGGAGCCCACCAGGACAAGGATTCTCTGGGTGGCCCTAGACTCAGGGCAGGATCTTGGGGAAACTTTCATGCTGTGAATGTGCTGAACCCTCTGCTTGTGCCTGTACAGAAGGAGAACCATGGAGCCACTGGACCAGATCATGAGCAAGGAAAAGACAACCTCAGGAAATACAAGCAATGCTGCATATAATGAGTTTGTTATGTTGTCAGGACCAGTGTAAAGACAGTACCTCAAATATCTTTTCACTATAAGGTTTTTGCTATTCCATTTGCCAAGCACATAGAGAGGAAAAATGGAATTCACCACCATGTACAGGATCCAGCAGAGGGAAATGGAGAAGCCAATGTACTTGGGAGCTCTTTCTTTGAGATCCTTCCAACAGGAGTTCACGGGGCTGATGGTGATGTTCTGGAAGATGCTCAAGAGGCAGGTGATGAAAATGGACACACTCCTGCCCACTCGCTGCATGTACAAAATAAGTTGGCATACAAAATCACTGAAGAAGGACTTCAACCCAAAAGCTGCAATTGTCTGGGGAATTCCTCTGCCAAGAATGACCAAAGAGTTGGCTATGACCAAGTGCCTGAGTATCAAATTTGTGGACCTTAATGTGCACTCATTGCAGAAAAGGACTAAATGATAATAAAGCAGAGAGAAATTTCCCAGGATTCCAACTGCAGACTGTGATAAGAGCATCAGTCCCATGGCCACGTCTCTGGAGTCCATTCCCTCTCTCAGCACATATTCCTCTGAATGATTGCAACCGTTTTTCCTGTGATCAAAATGACTCATTAAAAATTTTATAGTGAGGCCCAGTGGTTTATACCTGTAGTCACCAGCACCTCTGGAGGCTGGGACAGAACTAGGCATTAAAACTCAGCCTGGGAAATATTGCAGTCTCTGTCTCTGGGTGTGTATTTTACACCAAGTGCAACTTTCATTGTGAAAATATCAAGATGTACATATGAATGGGGGGGCTTCCCAGATTATCTTCTTAGAAGAGTCAACTTCAAAAATCAGGTGATGATAATGTGGAGGAAGCAATGGAAAGTGAGAGTAGTGGAGAGAAAGCATAACTCAACATGTGCAGCATAAACTGATATTTGATAGTCATTTTGAAAAAAGAGAACTATTTTGATCCCCCCAGTCTGGAAAACTTTGCTACTGTTAGAACAAGAAATAGATTCAACATTGCAACATATTGGTGCAGACACCAACTTTCTTAACAAGACCCCATAACTCAAGAAATAAAACCAAGACAGATGACATCAAATTAAAAAGCTTCTTAATATCGGTGGAGATCATGAAGAGAGATTCTGCAGAATAGCAGAGAACCTTTGCTAGATTCTCTTCTGACAGTGGGTTAATATTCAGAATACATAAAGAATTCAAAATGTGTAACATCAAAAGTAAAAACAACACAATACAAGAAAAACAAGTATCCCCTGGGTGCACTGATTCAAGTCCATAATCCCAGCATTTTGGAAGGTTAATCAATAGGCTTTGGAGTTCAATTCCAGATTTGCAATTTGGCAAATTAGAGAGACCTGTTTCAAAATAATTAATAAAAATCGGCTGAGGGTGTAGCTTGAAGACTAAGCTCCCCTGGGTTCAATTCCTACTAAAACAACAAAAACTTACCCAAGTAATCATATTAATAAATGGGTTAATGAAGAGGCATTTCCCCCCTCCCAAAAAAAAAGAAATATAAATGGCACACAAATATATGGAAAAAAAGTGTTTAACAACTTGGAAATAAGTGAACTGCAAATCAAAAGTACACTAACATTGCATCTCACTCCAGGTAGATGGCAATCAAAAGAATATCATAATAAATGCTGGCAGGTAAGTGGGGAAGAGGGTTCACTCACTTTTAATGTGACTGTAAATCAGTATGACCACTTTGGAAAGCAGTATGGAGATTTCTCAAAAGATCAGAGATGGAACCACCATATGACCCAGCTATCCCACTCCTTGGTATTTATCCACAAGAACAAAACTGACCATATTATATGCTGCAGGCACATCAATATATAATGTAGAGCTACTCATCACAGCCAGGTTATGGACCAGACCAGGTGCCCATCAGGAGATGAAGGAATTAAGAAAATGGGGTGTATATTCACAATGGAGTTTTATGCAGCCATAAAAGAGAATTAAATTATGGCATTTCCAGTAGGTGGGTGGAACTGGAGAGCATCATGCTAAGGGAACTAAGAGACTCAGAAAATCAAGGGGTGAATGGTTTCTCTCATAGGTGGAAGCTAGCGCGAAGTAAGGGGATCAGGGGAAGGGGTCTTACGAGGGAAGACAGGTGGAGCAGGAGAATCTGATTAAGGGGAAGGAGAAGGGACAGAGAAGGGAGGAAATAGGGAATGAATTTGACAATATCACACTATGTCCATGATACATAGGCCACAATGAATTCCACCTGTATGCATGTCTATAAAGGGCCGATTAAAATTGATAAATAAAAAGATAATCAGTACAGTTGGCAAAGAGAAATGGAAAGAAGGAGAAGGGGAGAATAAGAGGAAGCACTGGAGACTGAGATAGAGCTGATTAAATCCCATGCATGTATGGTTAAGTCAAAATGATGCAACTATACTGCGAAACTATAATGCACCAATAAAAGCAAAAGTTATAGTAGAACAAATATAGTAGAATAATATAGAATACTATAGAATAATAAATAAAATAATATAGAATAATAATATATAGAATAATATAGAATAAGTAATTATTGAAAAATACTTTTTTCCTAAACCATGACACATGAAATACTAATATCTGATAAAATAGAATAAAATTAAGTCCCTAGAAATTTCATGCTAAACGTTTATATTGACCAATACATATTAAACTTCTGATAAAAAAATGCAAGTTTTAAAAGACAAAAGAAAGATTTACATGGAATATTAAGACCAGGAACTCCTAGGCACTGTGTGGATTGAAACACAAAACAATACATGTCAGGGACTTGGGTTAAGGTGAGAACATTAACAAACCAGAGGAAACAACACAAAGTACATTTGGTCCTGACAACCACTGTCCAACACTCATAAAGATATGTCCCTTACCTGGTGCGTTCCAAGTTCATCAGGGGAAGAATTGTCACCATGAGCCTCACACACCATAGGTGGTTCAGTAGAGACACAATTTCTATCTCCACCAAGTGGATCAGAAATGGATGCTGGTCTGGATTTCTGTTCAGGATTAAGACATTCTCATGGTTTTATCCTCATCTTCACTGTAGGCATGAAGACAAGGTAAACACAGTTACAGTGATATCGATGATTTGGTCCATGATGTACTGTGGATGGCGGGTGCTTTAACTACCACAGTGCTTCAGCACCTACACAACCAGATTTCAGTATCAACATCTGGGATTATTAACAATAGTCAACCTCAGTGAGGACTTGATTACATTCCATCTGGAGCCATCCTGGGTTGACACCAGGTCAGGGACACGACCCCTGTTACTAACTCAGCTCATAACTCAAAAATTCTTCCTCTCCCTGTGTACACAGGCTCCAAATCTATTTCTACTCCAAATTCTCTTGCTCAAACTTCCCTCCTTACACACTCTGTCTCAGAGACGCAAACAGAAAACACTCACTGTGCTTCGTGTGTGCAAGGTGGTGGGCTCAGTGTGAGGTCCTGACAGCCAGCATGGAGGGAGGGAGGCAGCTGGGCCCTGAGATAAAGTGCTCCTGTGACCTCCCTTCCCTCTGGGCCGCAATTATCACTTCACCTGGAGAGGCAAGGACAGTGCAGGCCTGGGGACACTGTTGAAAACTTTTTTTCTCACTTGCTAATTACTAAGGCAATCATGAGTTCCTTGTTAGTAACTTCAAAATAAGTGTTGAGGAGTTTGAGAGAGGTTGCTGCTTTTCCATGATCCCTGGAGGCTCATAGGGTCTCATATGGAAGGTTCAGAAAATTTTGAGGGGTGACCTATGAGGGACGTGCCAATAATTTATGTGTCTCACTGGACTCCAGGCTTGCCTGAGTTCTTCTACCCTAATTGTTGTTAATTCTTAATATTCAGATGGTTGAGTTTCTGATTCTCAAAAAAAAAAAAAGAAATAAAAGAAGAAGAGTAAATAAATACATATATGCATAAATAAAATGGGAGAAATCTGAGAAGGATATCTAATGAGATAAAAGGGAAAGCAAAGATATAATTTCAAGATTTAGAATGCCCTGGACGTATTTGTATTATTGAATAACTTAATTTGAATATTATGGTATAAAATGTTGTAGGAAAATTACTTTATGAATATTACCCCAGCAGTGGCAGGAAGTCCAATCAGAACAGTATCACTAGAAGAGAGATGTTTATGACACTCTGTCACAAACTCACCAGCATTAGAGGATCATATTTATTGAGTCTCATACAAGCAGATGCTACCACCTCAATCCAACAGCACTAAACGTTTTACAGAATCATTATACATACTTTTGCAGGCAAAGTAAAGAAATTTGCATTGACAGGTAACTAAGGAAGGAAGGAAGAAATGTGAATTTTCATGGTCAAAAACAATCCTTTGGTTTTGAAAAGTTGAACCATGTCCACCGTCCATTTGTCCATGAGGGTTTTATGCCAAAGGAGAGGTTGAGGGACACAGGAAACAAAAGAACACAATCGCCTCTGACCCATCTGTCAGTCTGGGGGTTCCCTCAATCACTCTTGGACTCCAAATCTCAACAGAAGCACACATGACATCCACAGAACACTCTTGTGCCCATGATTTCCATTCATTACAGGTTAGGGAGGCAGGTTTCAGCCAGCCCAGGGCAGACGCTCACAGGCAGAGTCCAGGAGAGGCTCCCGTGTGGAGCTTCCCGACCTCCTCCCTGTGGGTCACAGATGCTCTGCTTCCCAGCACCTCTGGATTCTGTCAACCAGGCAGCTCACCCAGGCCTTGGTGCCCAGAGCTGCTCCTGAGCCTGTCACACGCTGTCCACGTGACTGTGTTTAGCCTCAGCCACTCCTGAGGCTGGCTTTTAACACATGGGTACAAACCCAGCCCAGACCCCATCCTGAGAGTGTCTGGTGGCCAACACCAAGCAAACACAGCCCCTCCCCTCAGGAATGAGAGCTCCAGGGCCTGGAGACCACTCCTGGTAGCTTAAAGGCAAAGGCCTGACCTCACTGGGGTAAGGCTGATTCTCCACTTCAGTCCACCTCCTTGTCTCTCCTGAAGGCTCTCTTACAGCAAAGTGAGTATGTTTGCCTGTAAATCTGCATTTTGTACATCACTGACAGGACCCAGGCAGCAGAAGGATCCTGTGAGAATGAATAGCACTTGCAGGAGCCAGAAAGGGGCAGAGAGAGATTTAAAGAAGCAGTGACTCTATCCTGTGAGTCCATTGCACACATTTGCAAATTTCCATTTTATCTGGATTGCACATTTTTCTCCTTGGCCTGCCAACATCACCATGTTAGGCTAATTCTTCAGTGTGCACTCCATTTACATATCTTGGTTGACAACACAAAAGCAAATCCATTTCCACACTCAGATCAATATGTAAGACCATAGTATGTTCTCACATTTTCTAGGGACTCAATTATATGCCTACACACCCTCATTCCCCAATCTCACTTTCATACACAACTGATACTTACGGCTTGGTCCTATACTCAGTCCTTATCACTGATGCCAATTCAATAACAAGGTCAAGGTTTTGACAAGAGCAAGAAAAAAACACTTTTATGCCTTGCAGATAAAAGAGAAATTCAGAAGGCTTCTGCCCCAGAGGTTGTGAGTCTCACTGCCAGGAAAACCTTGGGTTTCTAAAGTGGAGATACAAAGGCTACAATCCAGTTGTGCCCTGTCACGAGTCATGGTCATTTATGCCCTTAGGGACAGCCATTGCTTAATTCTCCACTGTATCCCCAGAGTCTGGATTCCCTCATTCCTGTGACCATGAGCTGGGGAACATAACTGTTCTTAGGATGTGCAGAAGGTGCACCTTGCTTCCCCCATGGTTGGGGGGGGCAGGAAGAAGAGGAAGGGGAGGTGTCAGTAATAAATTGAGCCACAGTGGCAGAGCAGCAGGGTTCTACTCAAAGTGTGAAGTGGAGCCCTGTTAACCCACCAGCAAACAGCAGACAAGTGTCACAGGCCCTCTCATGTTGGTGCTTCCCACGGCAGCTGGTGTGTGTGCAGCTCAGTAACTCTGCACATGCAGAACGGTGTGCATATCAGCCAGTGAGTGCCAGGGAAAGGGTGGTCACGTCCTTCCTTTATTTCCCACCCAACCCACTGCCCCACAGCAGGGAGATATTTTACACAAACAGCATCTACCACACCAATGACCGCTATCAATGTGGGTGGTGTGGTGAGCAATTTGAAGTGTGGGGTCATGTCTGAGAGTGGTGACATGGTGACAGATGGGAGAGTGCAGGAAGTGGAAGTCACGGGCTCACCTGAGGTGCAGAGGGTGGGGTCAGGTGGTGTAGACAGTGGGATAGGGGGAGATGGCAGTGGGTGAAGTGTACACGGGGTTAAGATGTGATTTGTCTTCTAAGTGTTCCAAGTGTTTGAGGGCACAATAAAAATGGATGTGCAAAGAAATGGAGTGAGAGACATTTGGGTCTGGGATAAGGAAGTTAATGGTCACAGGAACAGTGCACAAAAGGGAAAGGTGACAGTGGGCTGATGTCACCAATGGGCAGGGGTAGGAAAAGGTGCTGGAAACGCAATGTTCACCAGGGACTAAAGAACAGGGGAGAAGGTTCCTATCGTCTATTTGATTCAAAGTTGAAGGGAAGAAGCAAGCCCCTGACATCTGGCTGGAAGAATAACCTAATCCTCTCTATTTACTGCAGCCATGGAGAGGAGGGGGGACCACAGAGGAGCTGTTTCTAGAGACCTGGAAACAGTACGATGGGGATGGCTTGAGTAGGGTAACCAGGGTGGGGGTCCCAGGGCTGCCAGGGCAATGGGCAGTGACTGCTTTGAACAACTCCATGGGCTCTGGCATTCAGGGACTCTCCCTGTCTGGACCTGGCCCTTGGGGAATTTGGTCAGGTGCCCAGTAGGCAATGTGTGAGGTCCCAGTTAGAGATATAGTTTGAAAAAGTACATAATCAGCTGATCAAGAATGGAAACTGACCTTCTTCTGGCCAGGTCCTCCCAATTGTGTCAAGATGAAAAATTTGAAAAATCCAACGTCTTAAATAGAGGGGTAGATATATCCTGAGTCATTAATACACAAGATAGAAATAGAGGCAAAGAGAGAGACAAAGGTAGAAGTAGAGGCAAAGGAGGAAGATGGAAAGGCAGAGCCAGCACCCGCCACAGACCAGAAAGAGGGCAATGAAGGAACAACAGAGAGGTGGGTGACGGGGTAAATGCTCTAACTGTCATCATTGAGCACTGAGATGTTGACAGACTTGAAGTTTGGTCACTGGAGCAGAAAATAAGGGCAGAGTTCCTTAATCCTGAACTCACCTCAGGAACCTCAATCCCAATTCAGCCACAAACCCACGTCTGCCAACTCCATCCTCCTCCATTTTTCTCCTGGGGGCAGAGCTCTGTGTTCAACGTATGTGTGGGGTCAGTCAGGACACGACCCTTGGTTTCTCTGGTGTCTCTGCTTGTCCTCCAGCTATGCCACATGGGTGGAGCAACATCTCCTCACACTTAGCCTTGAACCCTAGAAGAGTCTGCCTTTGAACTTGGTCTTTGCTATTTGTGGTTCTCCTGGCCTCCTTAGTTCTCTCAACGCACGCCCTTCCAGCTCCCTCAATGCCCGGCTCTTACTTGTCTCTAAACCCACTATCTCTCCCCAGTCTCTGCCTCCTTTACAGCCACTCTGTATATAGCCTCTACTTAAGTCCAGGAGAGCAAGCCCACCCTCAATCCTGTTTACTAACAGCTCAGAGACCTTACATTTTCTAACGTTGCCAACCACCTACCGTTGCTATTTTTCTCACTCACACCCCATCCCCAGGATCCCCTTTATTCCAAAGAAAACCATTATAGTCAAGGATTTTACTGCTATCTTATTCAGCTTTTTTGCTATTGTGACTAAAAGACTTGACAAGAACAATTTTAAGGGAAAAATTTGATTTCAAGTCTCATTGTTTCAGAGGTCTCTGTCCTGGACAGCCAGCTCCATATTTTGGGGGGCTGGAGGGAGTCAGAACAACGTGGTGGAAGACTGTGGAGAAGGAAGCTGCTCGTATGATGATTGGGAAGTAAAGAGAGACTCCATTTGTAAGATAAAAAAGGAATCCTCAATTCCCAATTCAACTTCAAACCTGTTTCTGCCAACCCCATCCTCCTCCATTTTATACCCCAAAGGCAAGCCCCCAATGACCCCTACCCTACCCACCTTGAGTTACCTCTCAATTAATTTCCCATCAGGAAATTAAGTCACTGATTGGGCAAAGTCTTTCATAATCAAATAATCTCTCTTCAAATTTGCATTGTGTCACCCATGAGCTTTTGGAGGATACCACACATCCAAACCACCATAGCTGCTGTGATGAAAAGACCTGGCAAAGATTATTTTAGAGGAGAAAAATTTATTTGGCTCCTGGTTTCACCAGTCTCAGTCCATAGATGGCCAACTCAGTTGCTCTGGACCCAAGATGCAGTAGCATTTCATGATGTAAGTCTGCAGAGGAGGAAAGAAGGTCAGAAAAATCAAAAAGCAGAGAGAGAGAGGAGAGAGAGAGAGAGAGAGAGAGAGAGAGAGAGAGAGAGAGAGAGACTGAAACTGTTCCTCACCAGAGAAAAATAAAAGCCCCAAGACATGCCCCAGAAACCACCCCTGCCTCCCTCACCCTGCCTGCCCACAGTTACCACCCAGGTAGTCCCTGTTAGTGGATCAATGCACTGATTAGGTTAAGGCTCTCAAAACCCAGCCATTCCACCTCTGAATATTCTTGTAATACCTCACACATGAGCTTCCGTGGGGCAATGCATATCCACCAAAACAAATATATGCACCCCGTGTCTGCAGTGTCAGATGGGCTCTGAGTCCTCACCCAGTAGCACTTTGCTCCTGTGAGCTTAAGCCCAGCCATGGGCTGGCTCCTTCTGCACTTCACCACCTTCCCTCCCACCCACCTCCCCTGCTCTTCCTCACCTTCCCAGGAACCACTGGACCATCTTCTCCCCATGCCTTGCCCCTGTGTCCTCTTTTTCACGCCTCCTCCTCACACCTGTGCACTCACTGCCCTACCCACTGCACCCTACTACCACAGGTCTCGACCTGAATGGGAAAGCTCACAGCAATTTTCAAATCTATTTATTGAAATAAATTCTTGCTGATTTGGAGAAACTAGAAACAATAGAAAGGGCTCTCTATTTTGTGTTGAGCACTTGGTGCTCTGGAATTAATGTTTGTAGCAGGGGTGAATCTAGTAGTTCCAGAGGTGGTAGATCTGACCTCTCAAACCATCTGATGCCTCACTGGTAAGGGACCTTGTTCAGCATTCCCCATTTCTTGTATGAATATTTTTCTCCCTCCTGTCACTAATAGGATCAATATAGATACAGTATATTTTCCTATAAATTTTTGATATTAATTATAATTGAATTTTACAAGCTAGTATAAATTGGTGGGCTCATGTTTATGCAGATGAGTCCACTGAATTTCCAGTTGAATGTTTGGTATCACATTTTCCTTTTACTTGTGTCTGTTTTGAAATTCTCCTTGTTTATTTCATCTTTCCATTTCTCCAATAAGAGCTTAAAGGAGGATTCCACTCAGGGAAATGATGAATAGGAGGAAACCAGATTTGGGAAGCAAGGAAAGCCACAGGATGGCATAGCGCACTGCCAGTCCTTCACATGTCAGACCACAGAACTTACTGACCCTTCTGTAGGTGAGGATCTTCTTCCAAAGATCATGAATCATTAGAAAACTCTCCAAACAATCCAGAATCCCCTTAAGAGGTTCTGGCAAGAAACTTATAATTGTTTTTGGTAAGTGTCACCTGGGGAGAAAGTTTGTTGTCCTCTGCACACCCACTGCTGCTACAGGCTCAGTGATAATTACTGGTCTGAGGGAACGTGAGGTCACAGCGTCACAGACCTATATCTCAGGAGCTGTCCGCATCCCTGCAGCTCATGTCCTGGTCACAGAAGCCTCTGCACTGAGATCACATCCTGGTGAAGAGAAAGAACCTGCTGAGGAGGCAAGTTCAGTCTGAGTGGAGCCTCTGTGAGGAGGGAAGACCCATTTCAAGAGTCTGGGTAAGTGTTCACATCAGAGAGGGTTGTGGGTGGAACCTGGTTGAGAGTGAAAGTCACACAGAGGAAGCTGAGAAATTCCTGAGGAGTGGGCGCAGCAGAAGAGCAATGGGCTGGTCCTGCACCAAGCCCTTATGGCTCCTATTGAACAAAAGCAATCCTCGCTGATGGTCGCTGCTGACCTAGACCCTACTGATTAGTTAAAGTGCAAGTGGAGGTTGTTTTAAAGCCACTCAGGTGCTGCCTCTCCATTACAGGAGTTCTACACTGAATCTTCATGATTTCTAGAGGTGTACCTGTAGTCTATACATGTTTATTATATAGAGAAGGACAACTTTACAGATTTCCTCTTGTCCTGTGTAGAAAGTGATCTTATGGTAACTTCTTGAGCAGAAACTTTTCTCTAATTCTGGGCATGAGGAAACAGATGAAGACGGCCTTTGTACCAATCCTAAAACCACGTGATTTGAGATTTTGATGAGGTTGTTTTCCTCTTGAAGTGCTAAGGAATTCATGAGTATAGGTCCACAAAATGATTATGGGTTTCCAACATCCACCTGTTATTCATATATCATCTTGTTTTCACCTGTTGGAAAATATTGTTCTTGTTGTATCAAGTACACAATCTGGTCTAGGAATTTTATTGTGGAGTGTGCAGAGATGTATGGTAAACCTTTTCACATTTTATTAATGTGGATGCACCAAAGAAATATAATAGAGCAGGCACCTGTCCCATGGTGCATCTGCATTAATAAAATGTCTCAGTGTTCCTTCTTAACTGATATTTGATTTATAGAATAATTCTTTCCAAGAAAATGGAAACATGTTACAATGAAAACTTAAAATACCAGCAGTTTAGAAGATAACAGGATTTTTAAAATAGAAAATATACAGTGGAGTTATTCACAAAATCTCACTCACTAGTGTAGGAATCCTTGGTGGTTCACTCTAGAGTCTCTGTTACCGCTCAGCCAGGTTCAAGAGCACTTTGTTCCTATTCAGACTGTACAATTCAACAGACACTGGACCTCTGAAATTACTCTGCTCCTGGTTGTTATGCAAAACTCTCAGTGCCTGCCTCATGTTGAGAAGATTCAAGAAGTCACAATGTATGACCTTCATACCAGGAATTTATGCACAATTTATTATTTTAACTGTTTGAACAAAATCCATTAAAACCTGATAGAATAAAGAACTCAAAGTAAATTTTCACATTTACTTTGGGTTCTGGAAAGTGGGCAATACTGGATTTTGGTTGAGAGGACACATGCAGCCCAGGCCTCCTCTTCCCGTGCAGGACCCTCTGGATGGGACAGCAGGGAACTGTCAGGATGGCAGCCAGTGATGTGGTTGTAGGCATCATCTTCCTGGCACAGACTGTGGTTGGAGTTCTGGGCAATTCCTATCTTCTCCTTCATTACTTGGTCCTTTACTTCACTGGGTGTAGGGTAAGGTACACAGACTGGATTCTTCAGCACTTGATTGTGGCCAACTTGTTAACTCTCCTGTGCAAAGGAGTTCCCCAGACAGTGGCAGCATTCAGTTTGGGATTTTCCCTTGGTGATTTTGGTTGCAAACTCCTATTCTCTCTTCACAGGGTGGGCAGGGGTGTGTCCATTGTTTCCATGTGCCTTCTGAGTGTCTCCTGGGCCATCACCATCAGCTCCTGGGACTCCAGGTGGGCAGGGCTTAAAGTGAAAGCTCCCAGGTACATTGGTTTCTCCATGTTCCTGAGCTGTGTCCTGTACATGCTTATAAATGTCATCATTCTTATGTACACAAATGGAAACAAGAGAAACAAAACCATCATCAATCTAAAAGATTATGGATACTGTTCTGGTGTTGGTCATAATATAACCACAGACTCACTGTATGCAGCATTGCTAACCTTCCCTGATGCCCTGTGTGTGGGGTTCATGCTCTGGGCCAGCAGCTTCATGGTGCTCATCCTGTAGCATGTTTTTGGCCTGGCATCTAAAGCCTGTTGTACTGCAGCTGCCAAGACTTGCCCTTATTCATTAATGTCTTTACATAATTTAATATATGTGTTTAAATCTTCATGTTTCCATGGTCTAATGACTTCTCTGCACTAACGATTCACTTGCTCATAAGTCAGTTGTTTTATTAATGGCATTGTTTGTTCTGTATTCCCCAAAACTCTGGTAGCTCTTTGAATAAGCCTATCTACAAATTCAGCATAAGGTTCATTAGCTCCTTGAATTACCTTAGATAATTGACCTGTAAACCCCTATATCCTTGTAAAGTCTTCCATGCTCTAACTGCATCTACAGCAATTTGTAAGTATATGGCAGGATCATATGCAATTTGTTGCTGCTGACCCTCATAAGGTCCCTTTTCTAACAACATATCTAGATTTCTCTGAGGATAACCAGCTGCTGCATTTCGCCTAGCCGTCTCCTTGCAAAATTCCTCATTGGCAACCTTTCATAAGAGGTATTGTCCTCTATTTAGCACAGCTTTACACATACTCGTCCAATCTGCTGGCATCATGTTCAAGTTGGTAATGGATTTGACCATGCTTACAGTGAAGGGTGCTTGAGGACCATAGGTTGTTACAGCCTCTTTTAGCTGCTTCACTATTTTGAAATCTAAAGCACGGTGAATTCACTGCCCTCCTGCCTGCTCAAATACAGAAAATGTTAATATTTGAGGTCCTGTCTCAGGATCCCATCTATCAACTATGGGGTTTGGGGGCCTCCCAGCATATGGAGGTGGCACTGTTGGTTGGACACTTACGCCCTCTGGTGATAGAAAGGTGTTAGTAGCAGTCTCCTGTTGTAACTTTTCCCCTGATGGCTTTTTTTGCTCTAAACTTTCTTCCTCTGTCTGACTAGCTCGAGAGACCATCTCTTTTCCTTGAATCAATATGTCTTCTTCTTCCTCTACCATTGTCTGAACTAAAGGCTTTGGACTAAGCAAACAAGATACCAACATCCACAATGGCAATGTACCAACTGGCAGAGTTCCTGGGCTTTTCTTTTCTATTCTTTTTAAATCTTCACCATGATGGTTCCATTGTGATATATTTAACAACTCCTCATTAAAAAGTCATGGGCTACGTTTTTGTATTGTATCTACGTATGTCCTGACTGTTCTTGATTTTACTGAGATGCCTCCTTCCTCTAACAGTTTACTTAACACTCTTTTGGTTTGTTTTTTACTAATTTCTGATCCCATATTTCTACTATAACTAAAACACACTCCAACAAGATGACGCCAAACAAAACTGAAACAGAATGAAACAAAAATGGAACAAAAAATCATTATATCAGCCTTTCTATCCTCTTGAAATGTCCATCAGTCCATTCTCCCTATCTTTTCCTCAGATGCTGTTGAGAGCCACAGTCGAAGGGGCCCCAGCAACCTTCCAGCTGCCAGCAAACTTCCAGCTTCCAGTTGATGATTGGCTCACAGCGGCCCCAGCAACTTCTAGCTGCCAAATGATTGGCTTCTCTGCAGTGATGCTCATTGGGCTGTTTCCCCGCCCTTTCAGACCACGGAGCTGCTCATTGGGGGACGTTTTTTGGCTCTGCCCACACGACCCAGCCAATCAGCCTCAAGAGCAGGAGGAGTGGGGGAGGTGGAGAGGCTTGTGGGAAGCTGGTGGTGGCAGTTGGGCTTTGAAGGTTTTTCCTGAGGAGCTGTTTTGTTTGGCGTGTGTGGTTCTAAAAATAAATTTGTTTCTTTTGACAAGTGGCTCCTGAATTGTGCCCAGCCAGACTGTGGCAATACGCAAATAGTTTTTCCTTAGATATGAGTGGTTTTTGTTCCATCTCACCCATCTCCAGGGACAGGCTACTTAAAAGCGAAACAAAATGAAAGAAGAATCTTAAAATGGGTACCCTCAGGGGCGAGCAGTTTACCTTATCACTCACCCTCAGTCATTCCCCATGTGGGCCACCAAATGCTGCAGTCTGGCTGTGCACAATTCACGAGCCACCTGTCAAGCCACCTGTCAAAAACTTTATTTTTAGAACACACACGTGACACCACATGAGCTCTTCAGAAATTCCCTCAGAGCCCAACTGCCACCATCGGCTTCCGGCGAGCCTCTCAACCCCCACTCCTCCCACTCTTGAGGCCAATTGGCTGGGCCGTGTGGGCAGAGCCAAAAGAGTCCCCCAATGAGCAGCTCTGTGGTCTGAAAGGGCAGGGAAACAGCCCAATGAGCATAACCACAGAGGAGTCAATCAGCTGGCAGCTGGAAGTTTGCTGGGGCCATTGTGAGCCAATCAGCTGGAAGTTTGCTCGGGTTGCTGTGAGCCAATCAGCTGGAAGTTTGCTGGGGCCCCTTCCACTGTGGCTCTCAACAATTCATGTTAGTTTATAACACTGAGCATTGCATGCCTCACTTTTACATAAAAATATCTGAAAACATGTATCCATAACTTAAGAGCCAGTTGCAAGGAAAACATTACTATCCAATACCACCTAATGTCAAGGTGGAGCAAATGTACTATGTAAGTATACATTTTAATGAGTTTTGAAAAATGAAATGTATTTGAAATGTATTCTACTTTTGGGGAAAAAAGCAGAAACCAACATCAAAAAATGAGACAGAATAGGTGTCATGGAGTGAATATTTGTTAATCCTTGTTTTCCATGATGCCCAATACTAAATAAACATGTAAGACTAATTTCACTTGTTAAAGGCAAACATTGTTTGAATATACTTACATTTATATTTCTTTAATAAGCGTAGCTCACACATAAACAAAAGTGGATCAATAAAAATACATTCCATATAATTTAACAAATAAATCAATATTGGGAAGAAAATACAAAAGAGCATATTTTATGTGTGAACAGTTGACATTGCTGAAATCAGTATTTTTTTAAATTCAAAATTTATGTGTGTTACAGACAATTTTCCAGAGTTGTTGCTTTATGCATAATAAACATCATTCAAGTGATGTCTGCACAGGTGCTCATGTCCACGCAAACACCCCACACACACACACACCACACCACACCACAGACACACACACACACACACACACACACACACACACATACACATATTTAAAGTATAAAAGAGTATTTTGGTTATTGGGATTTTAATGGATTTTTGACTTTTTATTTTCTTTTGCAACTAAGTCTCTTTTTGCAGACCAGAGAACAGAATCAATCTCAGGATCCAGTCCTCTAGGCATCTAGGCCAAGTCTTGAGATCTTTAGGAGAATGGTATAATGTAGCAGTGGTCTACCTCATGTTTTAAATATAGCTCTTGCTGCTTATCCACTGAGACTTATTTTTAAATGTACAAGATTTCTTTTCATCTTATCCCTCTCCCACTCCCAACCTGGGTGTAGGGAACAGGATTACTATTTCCATTCTAGACTAAGTTATCCATCTTTGAGCACATGCCCACCACAAGAATCAAGTAATTCAGACTTTAGGGATCAGACAGAAGATCTAAGAAATTACTATACCCCAAATTAACAAGTGAATCACCCCCCCCCCACACACACACACACACACACGGGGAACATCTGGAATTAATCACTTCTTTAAAAACCTTCTGTTGGTCTGGGGTTGTACCTCAGTGTTAGAGTGCTTGCCTTGCATGCATGAGGCACCAGGTTCAACCCTCAGCACTGCAAAAAATAAATCAATAATATAAAAGTATCCTGTCTATCTAACTAAAAAAAGTCTAAAAATCCCCCAAACTCTCTGTTTTCCCTGACGATCAGCATCAGAGCATCTTGGACAGGAGTCCCTGTGCTTCTCCTTTGCTAACAAGCAATAAAACTTGTTTTTCCTTTTTCTCAAAACCATGAGCTTGTTATTGAATTGGCCTTGGGGACAAAGACCAAGCTTTCAGTAACAATACTACCAGGTGCTAGTAGCAGGAGTTATAAATTCTGAAAGGTAACCACTTGTCCTCACTTCACATGAGGGAACAGCAAATAGTCCAGTCCTAAAGGGGATGATCCGAGACCTCCTTGATCTACAAAGGATAAAATCACCCATAAATATGCAAGCTGCTTAGTCAGTTTTTTTTCATCACTGTGACCAAGATACAAAACAAAAACAATTAAGAAGAGAAAAAGTTAATTTTGGCTCACAATATCAGAGGTCTCAGTCCACAGAAGACCAACTCCATTGCTGTGGGTCCAAGATGAGGGAGAACATCGTGGAGGATTGGCATGAAGAAGGAAAGATGGTCCCCTCATTGCAGAAAGAAATCAGAAGTCAGGAAATGAGACAATTAAAACCACTATTCTTCCATGATACATGTTGACATGAAAAACTCTGTTGTGCTTTAGTCAGGAAAGGATGTAACAACAGAGCATGATGAATAAGCTAACTCATAATTTCAGTGGACATTTTTGGGATGGACCCAGGATATCTTGCCACCATTTTGTCACACATCGGCAAAGTGAAGAAAAACCATTAGCCGTACTTTCTGCTCCACATTCTACAGCTGGGTGCAATGCCACTGTGCCTCTTCTTAGGGCTGAGGTGGGTGCTGGTCATTGATGTCTGGAATCTCAGCATAGGAGGAATCCAGTTTGCATGCACAGTAGATGTGCAGATGGTGAAATCCTGGCAGGAACACCAGAGTGCCAAGGCTCAGAACAAAGAGAGACAGGAATTCCCTAGGTACTGATGCATACTGACCACAGGAGTGAGCCTATGGCAATGGAAGGCACCAAAAAAAAAACAGCACATAGGAAGAATAGTGCCTTGTAAGACTCAGGAGGGCTTCTGTTAAACTGAAGGTCAACAACTTCATTCTCTGTGCTGGAGACTTGAGCTTTCTACTTTGCTCCTGGTAATGACAGCAACCATGTTGGAAGGAGAAGCATGAAGTTCCAATTAATCACATCAACAAAAAATCCAAGGGTGTAAGGGAAAGAAAGAGGAACGCTTACTTAGGCAAAGAGAAAGTATTAATGGCTGGTGAGCACACGCTTCACATAGAGGACTCAGGATCACTCCAAACAGGGGTGCAGAATTTGCACCAGAAAAGTGCCTTGTTCCAGTTCCCACATACCCCATAAAAATGCAAGGCTCCAGGTATCCAGGAATCTGAGAGCTTACTGCGCAGGTGACTCAGGGTATAGATATAAATCACCATTCTCATGTGATGTAACTATATAGAACTATGCTTCAGATTTGGTGAGTTAGAATAAAGAAATAAGAATTGTGCAAAAACTCTCAATTTAAATGTTTGTCAAAGTATCAGGAATTTTTTTATTCAGAAACCAAGCCAAAGAGAACCTGGATGCACTATAGCCTTGGCTCATGAGCAGGAAGGGGCTGACAGCTGGGAAACACCCAGTCAATATTGCAGCCGTGCTCACCAAAAACCAGTTGGGATTATAAATAACAGTCAAACAACTTTGAAAGATGCAGGAAAGTGTATAAAAAAAGACAAAGGTGCTCACCAGGAGGAGGATGGTTTGGGTGGCTCTGGACTCAGGGGAGGACCTGGGGGAGCTGGTCTTGTGAATGTGCTGCATTCTCTGCTTGTGCCTGTGCATGCAAAGTTCCAGCTGATTGGCTCACCGTGGCCCCAGAAAACTTCCAGCTACCAGCTGATTGGCTCCTGTGGTGATGCTCATTGGGCTGTTTCCCCACCCTTTCAGACCACGGAGATGCTCATTGGGAGACTCTTTGGGCTCCGCCCATGCGGCCCAGCCAATCAGCCTCAAGAGCGGGAGGAGTGGGGGTTGAGAGGCTCACCTGAAGCTGGTGGTAGCACTTGGGCTCTGAGGGAATTCCTGAAGAGCTCCTGTGGTGCAGCGTGTGTGTTCTAAAAATAAATTCATTTCTGCTTGACAAGTGGCTTGTGAATTGTGCCCAGCCAGACTGCAGCAATAAAGGAAATGGAATAACAATCCCCCCAGAGAAAGGAGGATGTGGGTCCTAAGTGGAGAAGGCAAACAATGTGCTCTGGGCTCTGGATTTCCATGCAAGTAACAGCGGGTTTCAGACATTTTTGCAACTGTTTTCCTGATTTAGTCTTTGAACCTGCACAACTACTTTCCTGATGGCCCAACTAGCATGTTTTAAGTCTCTAATGATTAAGTCACACTGAATATTCTGCTATGATTAACTCTCATTAAAACCAATATAAAACAGACGCCCCTTGTAACCAGTTGCATTTGCCCCCCCTGATAATATGCCATTCAAGCCACTGCTTAATAAAGAAAGCTTGCTGATCTCTTGAGGTCTCTTTCTGTTGCAGTTATTTTTGCTTACAGAACACACACCAGGGCATGCAGCTCCTACATGGATAAACAGTATCTTCAGTCTTGAAGATGATTCCTCTTGCCTCTCCCATAAATATCCCCAAGAGTGACCAGTATGTGAACCTAACAGCATAGATAACTGCTACCTCTTTGTTACTTTATGCAAATAAAAGAGCCCAGCATAAATTCTAATATATTGGATTTTGAAAAGTCTCATATCTTATAATGTTAATTTTCTCACACATTTTTGGTGACAGAATTCAACTGCAGGAATATCCCATAATTAAACATTCTTCTCTTGATGCACACATATTGTGGGTGAATATGATGAGTTCCCCCCTCTCTGAGTTTCATGTGTTGGAAGCTTTGCCCCCAGTGTGAGGAGTTGTTGGTGTAACCTTGGAGAAGTGGAGGCAAGGAGAAGGAGGTCGGGTCCTGGGGCAGTCACCCTGGCAAGGGATCAATGTTGGATTTGTAGAGTCTGAAAACCCACAAAAATAGGTTTTCTTATGGCAAGTTCAGATGTCTCTGCCACCCCTTGCTCCCTATCTTGCCCCGTGATGGCTTCTATATATGCTCTCACCATTGCAATTCCTACTGATGGGAAGCCCTCACCAGAGCTGGACAGATGCTGGGACCATGGCATATGGTTATGTCAAGAGAAAAAGAATTAATAAAATGTGACCGTCTTTTCAGTTTGGAGTACCATGATGAGCACTGCGGGTAGGTCCTGCAACGTGTTTCTGCTGGGTATGTGTGTCATAGTGCCCTTGTGGGTCATATTTATACTACTTGGCTTTAGTATGCATTGTCAATCAGCTTCCCAAAATGATTTTATGAATTTCAACAAAGTTGATGCAATTTTAAAATAAATAATATTGGATACATCCCCTTCTGCCGTCAATAATATTTATTCTGTGAAACAGTTTTATATTTTGAGACTTTTGAGGTTTTCTCCTTCATTTTCTTCAATGGCAGTTAAAGGCAATAAAATTAACATAAGCAGACCTTCCAGAATTACCTTGTCTTACATATTAGTAGTGACTCAGGTTTTTAAAAGAAAACAAAAAATTCAATATGTTCTGAAAATGTTGATTCCGTCTCTTACCAGCCATTGCCTCATCCAGGCTAACACCACTTCCCTCCTGAAATAACAACACCCAGGGGTGTTATGTCCAGTCTCCTGCTCCTTCTTCCTCTTCTGACTCCCTCAGTCTTATCAATGTCTGGGCACCACACAATCTAGGCTTGTTGTGGGGTCTAAATTCTTCAGTGGGAGAGGATCCTGGGAAGTCTGTGGGTAGGAAGCACCAGGAATCTGTCTCCCCATCAACAAGGACTGCACTGTTCCAGTTGTGGGATGTAATGATTCTGCAGAATCTGTCTGGAATAACTGAAGGTTTGTGTGTTAAAAAGTTTGAGTGTTAATATTAATTCCAGACATTGAGAGCTTCATGAGTGAAATGCCATGGAACTGTGCCCTAAGTGTTTATTGGCCCTTTTTGTCAGGAGCTACTGACACAGAGGCAGACATCCAAGGTCACACCCTCCCCAAGCATTCAAGACACTTCCTATCAGCTCCTGGGATGTAAAGGGCCCTATCTATCTATCTATCTATCATCTCCTATTCCCTCTTATTTTCCCCCTTTCTCCCTGTTGGAAAGCATTCAAGTCAGATGAAGGATATACAGTGCAATACAGAACACAGAAGGCATCATCTCAGAGAAAAACGTGAAAAGACATCAAGTTTACACCTCAGTCGAATCCATCATTCAGCAAGAAAGCCTATGAGTAGCAAAACTGAAACCAAAACAAGCAAATTCTGGAGAAAGGGTAAAATGTTTTCTAGAGATATTATAGTATATTCATATGTCCAATTTTAAACCAAATAATCAAATGTAGGGTTTTTTTTAAAATCTGAGGGGTAGGCTTGGTACTCTGATAATAATCAAATAATCGAGTTATATATAAATGAACTGGGAAGTGGTCCATTTAAATGACAAATAAATACATAAGTCAACAAAGATTATTCCTGAGAAAGGCTGTATAGTGTTCCTAACAGAGAATTTTTTTTTCAAAAACTATCTTTATAATATTCTAAATACCAAAAGAAGGCTTACAGAAATCCCTCAAGGTAATGTCAAAGTCAAATAAGATTCCATTAAAAAAATTCTGAAATATATTCTGTAGCTATACAATAACTAAAATGGAAACTTCACTTGATGCATAGAGGACAGCAGACATATTATTGTAGGATTTCAGATACATCTTGAAACTGCAAGAGAAGAAAGAAACATTGTAACTATGAAAATTATTATGTCCAACAATCAAAATAGAATCAATCATGGGTTATGGTAACATATTGGCCCAGATTTTAAATTTAAAATATTTTACCAGTGAGTATGTCCCTGTATGTATTTTTGTATGACTGTCATGATCCCTACAACCTTAGCAACTTCAAAGAAAAGGCTTAATTTTCTTAGCAACTTCAAAGAGAAGGCTTAATTTTCTAATCATTCTTTGATCAGAAATCTGAGGACTAGGGTGGGTACTCTCATTAGGATATCACAAGGCCAAATTCACATTTTGTCCAGCCTGACTCTATTCTACAGATTTAATGGAAGAAAAATTAATGTAGATTGCAGCAATTCACTTCTTCTGACAGAAGACATAGATGACCACGTTTATTAATTTTATTCAATATAGTACTTGAAATCCTAGCCTGAGCAATTAGGTAAGAGAAGGAAATAAAGGACATCCAAATAGGAAAAAGGAACCCAAAATGTCATTGTCAGCATATTATATTGTTACATAAAGCACAGTCCTTGTTTCCAGTGCCATTCAATTCAACAATTTGGGCGAGGGGGGGAAGAAAGTTGTATTGCTTTGCCAGCAAAGGAGAAGCACAGGGGAAATGTAGGGTTTTTAAAAGAACATTCAAAAGCTTTAATCCAAGAGTGTCCTGGTAGGGGTCCCAGGTGAACCCTGGTAGTGTGTTGAAATTTACTTCTTAATTTGGGAGGTAGTTACTTCCTAGATCCTCCTACATCTATTTCTGTGGTGCGTATGTCCTCAAGGACAGATAACTAGGCCTAAAAAGGATAAGAAAAAATAATTTTGTCTCCATAATCCTGTTAGTGAGGGAAAGAGGGAATAGAGAGAAAAAAATGCCCCTATTAAAATAAGCCTTGGTGGCCGCAACACAAAAAAAATATATATATATATATATTTAAAGCATGAGGTGAACCACTGTAACTATATAACCTTATGTAGAGTAAAACTCAGAGACATTGGGAAAAAAACAATTGCAATTATTAAACAATTTTATCAAAATTGCTTGATATAAATCAACATGCAAAAGTCAGTAGCATTGCTATATACCATTGGTGAATTATGCAAAAAGAAAATCAACAAACAATCCCACTTCCAATAGCTATAAAAATTGTCTACAAATAAATTCAACCAAAGGAGTGAAAGGTTTCTACAATGAAAACTATAAAATATTGATTAGAGAAATTAAAGAAGACACACAAAAAGTTGAAAAGAAATCCCATGTTCATGGATTGGAACACACCATATTTGTAAGGTGTCCAGAGATATTTGAGAGGGATGTCATTGAAACTGTAATCACTTAGGTTATGGACATGTAATAATATTGTTTCTTCTGATCCATGTATATTGAAAGCCTTTCCATGTATTTGCTTCTCTTTCAGTTTCTTTTGTTAATGTCTTATAATTTGAAGTAAGCAGATCATTCACCTTCTTGATTAACTTATCTCTAAGTATTTTATTGTACTTGAGACTATTGTAAATGTGATTTATTAATTTATTTCCTTTTTAGATTGCTTTTTGGGCTAGAGAAACACTGATCTTTATGATGAATTCATATACTGCAGTTTGAGTTCACTGTAATGTTTCTTGGTTCTCAAAGCTTTTGGATGGAGTCTTGGGAATATATATAAAAATGCATGTAGATATATAACATCATCTTAAAACAGAAACTTTTACTTCTTCCTTTCCATTTTGTATTCCTTTTATTTCTTTCCTTGTCAAACTTCTCTTTATAGGACTCCTAGTATGATATTATACAGAAGTGGTGATGATGAATGTCCTTGGCTGGTTCATGACTTTTCAATATTGTATATTTTGTGGGCTGGAGACTCGTGGCATGTGTCCTTATATTTTGACATACATTACCTCAATTTTACATTCTTTCAGAGTTTTCTTCAAAAAAATATTAAATTTTGTCCAATTGACTTTTTAGTGATGAAATAACCTTACACAATATAAGGTCCAGCCTTTGTCCTCAGGTGTGAGGGGGTGATTTCCAGCCTTGAAATACGCAGTCTGATAGCATCCTTGCTTTCCTGGTTGCTTGAATACTGAATTTCTGACAGTCTGATTTGTGAGTGGCTTTAGGAGACATCACATCAATTCTAAACTCTCAAGGAACTCCACCCCCAGGAGTACCTTCATTCCCACGTAACCATACACCCCTTGTCTCTTTTATCTGGTGAGCCCTATGTCTTGTTACCTCCTAGCTCTTTGCCCCTTGTACACTCACTCTCATCAGTGCACATTAACTTTTTCTCTTTTCATGTCTTCCTTCTCTCTTTCACTGTCTCCCCTCCCCTTCACAGGCCCTGCACCTTCATCCTGTCCCAACTGCCCTTTCCCATGTTCTTATTTTTATCCCTTTTATCTAACACCAACATCACTGCCAAAACACACCTGATTTCCAGCCACAGGAGTTTGCCTGAATGGTAAACCTCACTGCATTTATTAAAATGACCTATTGTAAATATTGTTTGTGCAGGGTTGGAGACTCCTATGCTGTGTTCATTCCCTGAGGCTGATGAATTAATATTAGTAGCTCTCGTATAAATGAAAACAACAAAAAATGTTAGCTCAGGCTGGTCAAACCATCTGATCCTGCTGCTGGCCCTGGTGAGGGAGACCATTATTACATTGTTAATTTTATGGGTATTGATCTGTTTCTTCCTCCTGTCCTTCATGGGCTCCCATATTGCCAGACTGTATGTATTCATAAAATTATGATATAAATTGGCATTGAATTATGCAAGAAAGTCCAAAATAATTGATTAACATTTTGCGGATGAGTCCAGTGACTGGCTTCCAAGTTGCATCATTAGCATGTGTTTTTTCATTCACTTGTATCTGTTTTAAAACCTTCCCAGATATTTTATCTCTTTCCATCTGTCTGATAATAGTGAAAATTATGGTTTCATCTTGCAAAATAAAGAAGCAACTAGATTTGTGGTAGAAAATTTCCCAGGGAAGCAAGAAATGCATAGCTCACTGCCAGTCCTTCATATGACAGACCTCAGTATTTCCTGCCCCCTCCAACTGAGACCCTATATGCCTCCAGGGATCAGGGATTAGTAAGAGCCTCTCTAAACACCCCAGTATTCTCTTCAGTCATGGCATGAAGAAACTTATAATTGTTAATACTAAGTGTCACCTGGGGAGGAAGTTTCCAGCAGTGTCCTCAGGTCCCCAACCTGCCCACCCATTGCTGCTTCAGGGACAGTGATCATTGCAGGTCCCAGTGGAGGTGAGGTCACAGAGTCACAGACCCATATCTCAGAAGCTGGCTCCCTCCCTGCAGCATACATTGTGGCCACTGAGGGCTCTGCACTGAGGTCACCGTCCTTGTAAAGAGAAAGGGCCTGGTGAGTAAGGCCACCTCAGTATGAGAGCAGCAACTGTGAGGGAAATGCATCTCAGGATCTGGGTAAGTGATCCCATCAGAACAGGGAACTCTGGATCGAACCCTATAGGAGCCAGAACCACACAGGAAGTAGGACAGTTGCTGATGACTGGGCTCAAGAAGGAAATATAAATAAGATTCCAGTCACAGCCCCAATCTCTTGTAGCTCCTAATTTAACTAAGGTGATCCTCACTGGCAGTGAGTGCCGTGGTTTAATTCAAGTGAAAATGAAAACTGATTCTCAAGGTGCAGAAGGAGTTTGTTTTAAAATCACTCAGCTGCTCAGGTTCCATTAATTCGACACTTAATCTTCATGGTTTCTAGAGATAAACCTATAATCTCTCGTGTTTATTATATGGAATGGGACAAATTGACAGAAATCTGCTAGTCCTGTGTAGAAAGTGATCTAATGGTGATGTTTGACAGTGCATTTTCTCTGACTCTGAGTGTGGTGCAGCTAACAGAGACAGTACTTGTACCCATTTTGATACCATCAGTGTTCTATGATTATGGTGAGGTCATTTTTTTCCTTAACGTGGAATTAAACATGTATTAAAGAATGAACTTAATTTTTACAGGTCTCCAACACCACATTTCAAGTATATATCTTTTTTTCCCTTTAAAAATATTCTCCTGATTGTAGTAAATTCACCCTCTGGTCTAGAATTTGACAGTGCAGCTGGCTGGGTGTGCAGGGGACATGTAGGGAAGCTCTTCACTGTGCATTCAAATTTCTTTGAACATAAAATTTCTGTAAACAATGAAGTCATTTTAATTCATGAATTCAAATGGCTGCAGAAATTCTACTGTTTAAAGGCATAAATATGTCAATGGATGACTCCTATCATAGTATCATTCTCCAAACTTGCTTCCTTAAATGAGTTTTACCTAACATAGTAATTAATTAACTCATATACGTATCTGCTGAAATCAGTGAATATTTTGTTTCTATTGTATAATCTTTTATCCCATGTTGCTGCTTAATATCCCAAGACATATGTCAGGGCCTGGGACGTGACACACTTCTGTGATAAGGACTACTGAATTTGTGTTCCTAACACACAAGCACATGAGTCATGGGGTAGCTGTCCTGATGTGCAGCCAGGCCTGCCTCCTGCAGGTAACTCACCATCAGACAGATGCCTGCGGGGTACAGTCCCCTCAGGACACTTGCAGTTATTACAATATCTAAATGTTCCTTCATAATTTATAGTGGATCAATATCAATCAATGCACAAATATAAATCTTACAAGCAAATAGAAACATTTGACAAGAAAAAGTTATAAAAATACAACTAGTTTGAGGACAACAGAAATTCACAAAAGCAAAGTAAATAATGAATCTGATTGAAGAACAGTGCTCATTAGCTTTAGGAATGTGTGGTGTACTATTCTGTCTCTGTTACTGCTCAGCCAGCTTCCAGGCCCTTCTAGTCCCCCAATCAGAGTGTGAATGTAGAGAGATGCTTAAACTCTGTGTACTCAGGTTCTGCTGGTTTTTATGAAAAGCCACTGTAGTCACTGCCTTATGTCATAAAGATTCAAGAATCACCATGTGCCACCTTCATAGCAGGAATTTATAGACTTCATACTTTTCACTGTTCACACAAACCACATTAAAACATGATGAAAAGGGGAATATGTGAAGTAAATGTCATGAGCAGGAACTCTGGACAGTGGGCAATACGGAATTGTTGTTGACAAGACACATGAGCCTAGTCCTCCTGTTCCCCTGCAGGACCCTCTGCTGGGACAGCAGGGAACTGGCAGGATGGCAGCCAGTGATGTGGCTGTAGGCATCATCTTCTTGTCACAGACTGTGGTTGGAGCTCTGGGCAATTCCTCTCTTCTCCTCCATTACCTGGTCCTTTACTTCACTGGGTGCAGGGTAAGACACACAGACTTGGTAATTCAGCACTTGATTGTGGCCAACTTGTTAACTCTCCTGTGTAAAGGAGTTCCCCAGACAATGGCAGCTTTTGGAATGAAAGGTTTCCTTGGTGATTTGGGGTGCAAGCTGCTTTTCTATCTTCACAGGGTGGGAAAAGGTGTGTCTATTGGCAGCACCTGTCTCCTGAGTGTCTTCCAGGCCATTAAGATCAGCCCTGGAGACTCCTGGTTTTCAGAGCTTAAAGTGAAATCTCCCAAGTACATTGCTTTCTCCATACACCTGAGCTGGATTCTGTACATCTTTTTAAATGTTATGTTTCCTCTGGTCATGACAGGAAAATTGAGTAACAGAAACATCACCAGTCTAAAAGATTTTGAATACTGTTCTGTTGTTCGTCGTGACAAAACCACAGACTTACTGTTTGCAGCATTGCTAACCTTCCCTGATGCCCTGTGTGTGGGGCTCATGCTCTGGGCCAGCAGCTCCATGGTGCTCATCCTGCACAGGCACAAGCAGAGAATGCAGCACCTTCATAAGACCGTCTCCTCCAGGTCCTCCCCTGAGTCCAGAGCCACCAAAACCATCCTTCTCCTGGTGAGCACCTTTGTCTCTTTTTACACAATTTCCTGCATCTGTCAGATTTGTCTGTCTCTGGTTTCGAATCCCACCTGGATCCTGTTGAACACAACTGCAGTAATCACTGGGTGTTTCCCAGCTGTCAGCCCCTTTCTGCTCATGAGCAGCAACTCCAATGCATCCAAGCTCTGGCTCACTTGGATAAGGAATAGGAAAACCCTGTTACCATGAGGAACATGTAAATTGTCAGTTTTTGAACAATTCTTAATTTTTATCTATTCTTACCCCCAAAATTGAAAGAGTGATTTATGCACAGTGATGTCACCTGTGAATGTGGTTTATATATACACACTTGTGTTTATGTATGAGTTCACGTGTATATTTGTGTGTGTGTGTGTGTGTGTGTGTGTGTGTGTGTGTGGATTAAGTTTATAGCCATCAAGCAATATTTTGGGAAAATTATTTGTAGCAAATGTAAATTTCTCTTTAAATGTAATACTACTTAAAACTTAATTTTTTTCCTCCTGATATCTTGGTTGATATTTTGTTAAAACAAATAGGCTATATTTTTTATTTATCTATTTTTATTTTTGTCTTAGCCATGTTTCTTGGGGAAAATATCAAGGTGAACTTTGTCAAACAATCTTCATCTTTTGTCAGTGAAATTAGACCTCTACATTTCACATAATATTGGACACACTGGGATACAATTGTATAACGTCTTCTTCATGACACAGGTTACATTAAATAATATTTGTTTATTTCCACTGTGATGTTTTATAATATTACATTTTGCTTTTTAAAAAGCTTATCAGAACACAGACTTATTTAATACATTTAAACTTTACATTGGCATTATATGACACTAAAAATGATGTATTTTTGTTACTGATATATATCTTTAAAACATTCCTATGGTCAAGTTGGGCATGCATAGCTCAACAAAATTACACAAACCAGCCACACACCTCACATGAAGCTGCTTGTGAAAAAACCTACCCTTGATTTTTAAGATGACTCTTCTTGCCTTCCCTTAAATGTCTACCAAAGTGACCAGCATTTGACACAGTCACTTCTTTTGTATTGTACATAGCAGAAACTCTTCAGTTTGCACTCTTTTATATTTGATTTAGAAAATCCCATAACTTTTAAAATTTGTATTTCTACCTGTTATCAGTGATAAGATTAAACTGCAGGAATATCAAATAGTTAATTTTAACATTCCTTTCCTGATGTACTCATGCTCTGGTTTGGATATAATTTTTTATAAAGATTTATGATTTGAAGGCTTTGCCTCTGGTGTGATGTGTTGGGATGTCTGAAGCTTTGAGAGGTAGAGGCAAGGAGATGGGGGTTGGGTCCTGGGGAGGTCACCCTTAAAGGGATAAGTGATGATCTCCTGGAGTATACTGTAATGCTCTCAGGAGAATGGGTTGTCCTATAGACTGCAGCTGTCTCCACTCTCTGGTACCCCTGTCCTTCCCTGAGGTCTCTCTGCACATGCTCCCAACACTGTGATTCAGCTGGCTGTGAGGCCCTCACCAGAGCTGAGCAGATGCTGGCACCATGCTCTTGAATCTCTAGAACTGTGAGCTAAATAAATTCTTTTATCAGAATCCTATAAGGAAAATAAAAAAAGACACACAGACAAGAAGCAGAGGCAGGAAAGATGGCAGAATGGCAGAGAGGCCAAACGGCCAAACTTTATTTATATTGATAGGTTATTTAGGTTATTAGTGCTGTAACTACATTATTGTTTGGTGTTCCTTTATTCCCAGGATCTGTGTGCCTAAGATCAAGGTCAGGGCTGATAGGACTCTAACAAAGAGCCTTCTCATGCAGGACATTGCCCATGTAGCACTGGCTCTAAGGTAACACAGCTAGGCATTCTGTGTCTCTGAACAGAATTTTTCCCAGCAACCAGGCATTCTGTGTCTAGCACAGAAACTTCCAAGCCACAACATGCCACAGTCATGAAGCTATCAGTGACCCTATCCCTAATACAGAACCCAGTTGTAGATGATTGGTTAATGCAGCAGAAAGAGATCAGTACAACATGAGAGAGTCTTTGTGTGTGGAGCACTGGATCAGCTCTGGCAGGCAGGTTCTACAATGTGTTGTCATGGTGTTTGTGGGCATCTCAGCTGGGGATGTGTGCAGCGATGCCCTTGGTTTACACCTATGTACCTCTAGGATAAATTTCCTAACAGTTGGACAGTCTTTGTATTAATTTCAACCCACTTGTTCCTCCTATTTTTACCATTATGCTTTTTAAAAACAAGGAAAAATGCATTTAATAATTATAACATGAAGAATCATAGGAAATCATTTTGGAATTGAGTCAGGATAAATAATGCTATTATAACATTTACATTTCTCAGATAAACTTGAAAGAAAAAGATCACATATTAGGGCCCTTCTTGTTTTTGTAGATTAACTTTAGCAGAATATTATGCAAAAACAAAATAATAAATAAAACAAAAACAAATAGTAATTGACATTTATTCCTAATCAATGTTAAGAGACAGTTTGAAAGGTAACTAAAATCTATGATGATAGCAATCAGCAGAATTAGGATTGCTTTGTTAAACATTTAGAACTACATTTCTACTATCCCTGTTACCTATAAGCAGGTCATAAAACTAGTTTCCATTTTTTCAGATGACTTAAAAAATAACATATTTGATGTCTCTTTTAGCAATTCCTTTTTTCAACTACACTTTTCACTTAATAAAGGTTAAAGTTATGGTCCTGAACAATTTCTACATACAAAAGACCTTTAAATTACTTCTGATTTCATTTAATGCATCCTCTCACTTATGTGTCCATGAGGATTAATTTGAGCACGCGCACACATACATGGCATACATACATGTATAGGTGGGCCAGTTTACCTCTAGGATAAGCTAGATGTTGTGTGAGGTGCACTTTGGTCTTTCTAGACACCCTCCTCTGTGTCAAAGAAGGCAGGTAGAGTGTGCTGCAGATGCCTTGAGGCTGTAAGAGGGTCCTCCTCATCTGTTAACCCTCATCACTAGGTCTCCTCACCACAGCTACATGCACATCGGCTTCCCATGTAGCACTGGCTCTGAGGTAACTTCTGTATAAAACAAAACTAAATATAGAACTGAATCACTTGGAGCTGGGGATATAGTTTAGTTGGTAGAGTGCTTGCCTTGCATGCACAACACCCTGGGTTCAATCCCCAGCACCACACCAAAAAAAAAAGAGAGAAAAAGAAAAAAAGAAAGAGAGAGAGAGAGAGAGAGAGAGAGAGAGAAAGAAACTGGATCATTTGTACAATCCACTCACTAGTTAGATGGAAGTTGGGTGGTTTATGGAACTGTCTATTACCATTCAGCCACTTCTAAGACTACCCTCTAACCCTGATAAAAAGATAAAAATAAAATTAGGCACACATTTCACTTCTGCATGCCCAAGTTCTCCTGGTTTTTGTATAAAGTAGTCTTAGCAGTGCCTCATGATTGTAAAAATTCCAGAGAAAGAAATAAAGGGCAGTCAAAATGGGCAATAGCATGTCAAACTGTCACTGTTTCCATGTGAGATGGTCTTACATATAGTAAAAGTCAAATGCCAATTTTTGTTTTGTTTTGATGTGAGTGTCTGGAAAAGTAATGGGAACTTTATGATATGACAACATCTTCTCCCAACCTGGCTGCTGGCATCCCCAGGAGTGAAGGAGAAAATTCAGGCTCTCCAGAAAAGGGATGAGGCAGTTCAAGAAAAGCCCTGCAGAGGCTCACAGGCTCTTCCTCAGTGCTGCTCTTCTGTGGTGCCTCCCATTGCCATGGGCTCTCTCCTGCTGCCAGGCTGCATCAGCCAAGGTGGAATACCCTTTGCTCCTGTCCTGAGCCTTGGCACTCTGGTCTTCCTGACAAGACTTCACCGTCTGCACATTCCTGTGCATGCAAACAGGATTGCTCCTGTGCTGACATTCCAGATGTCATTGGAGCACCTACCCCAGCCCTGGGAAGTCACAGAGGGACTGTCCCCAGCTATAAGATGGGGATCAGAAAGTGTGGCTAAGGGCTGAGGAATAGTGCAGTGTGCAGATGCCAGGTTTCCTGGATCCATCCTGAAAATATTCAATGAAATTACAAGTTAGCTTATTACCTGAGCTCTGTTCTTACCTCCAAGCTTAACACATTTCCATGTGAACACGTGTCATGGAGGAATAGTGGTCTTTACTGTCTGGAGAGAAGGAGGCTATAGTTTTGGAAGAAGTGCCACCACTGCATCCTCTTTAATTGGGAGCATTTCTTTGAAACATTCTTCAATGTCAATTTGTTCTGCAGCCAATGGCAGAATGCAGAATTTTCTAATTGATTACTACTAAGGAATGCATTTTTGATTCACCTTCCCTGTGGCCACTCCCTCTCTCCCTGTCCCTCTGCTTCCTTGCTCCAATGAGAGGAGCAGCTCCCCTCTACCACACTCTTCCTCATGCGTTCTGCTTCCCCCTGAGCCCACAGCAATGGAGCCAGCCTCCTATGGACTGAGACCTGTGATCCATGAGCCAAAATGAACTTTTCCTCCTCTAAGTTGTTCTTTTTGGATACTTGGCCTCAGCAATGAAAATCTGACTAAAACAGAAATTGGTAGCAAGAAGTGGTGCTGCTGCTATGAGTAACCTGAGCAAAAGAAAGAAATACAGTGCAGTTGAAATGGGCAAGAGGAAGTCAAACTGCCAGTGTTTGCATATGAGACGATTTTACATATCGGAAAACCAAAAGACTCTGAAAAACTACTAGAGCTAATACACAATTTTAGTTTTTGCATGTAAATCAACACACAAAACTGAGTAGCAAATTATATGAAATGGAAATCAAGAAAGAAATATCATTCCAATAGCTATAAAAATTGTCTCAAAATAAATTTGACCAAAGAGGTGAAAACTTTAAAACATGGATTTTAAAAAATAAATTAAAGAAGACACAATTTGTGGAAAGACATCCGATAGACATAGATTGGAAAAATGAATTTAGTTAAGGTATCCACAATATTTTGAGTGATCTACAGATACAATTGAATCTCTATGAAAATATCCTTTGGACTTCACATAACTATTAAAAATAATTTTAAAAATTATTTGAACCCTGAAAGTACCAGAATACCCAAAGCAATCTTGAGTAAATAGAACAAAGCAGATGGCATGATGCAACCTGACTTTAAAATACACTGCAAAGCTGTAGGAATCAGTACAGCCAGGTGTTGGCATAAAGTCAGACACACAGACCAGTGGGCCAGAAAAGAGAGCCCAGAAGTGGGTCCAGGCCTCCATAGCCAACTAACTGATCTTCCACAGCAGTGCCAAGAAGTTGCACTGGATAAAGGATGACTTTTTAAACTAATGGTCGAGGGGAAATTGAGTGTCCACGTGCTGACAAACAATGACACGCTGAACAAAAAAAACAAAAAAAAAAATCAATGCAAAGTGGAGAGAAAAACCTAAATGTAATAAAATATACTGTGAAATAGGTATGCTCAACCTGATTGGAAAATCACCAAATATGGGCATTGTGTGGAAGTTTCCTTGCGATCAACCACATGGTTAGCACATCACAGCTGGTACAAAACTGAATCACTGTATATGGACAGTATGACTTGAAAAATTATTCAAAATTCTGCTTCTGCATCATAGCACCGACTTAGAACTACCAAAACAATCTGAATTAGACGTCCATGTATTACTTAGTTGTTGTTTTTTTTTTAATCACCATTTATCAGAAAACAAGTGACAAACAAGTGCAGGATGCCTCAACTCAAAATGCATGGAATTTATTTTTCCATGGAAAAATACAAAAGATAAAAATACAAAACTAGATTTTAAGACATAAACTGTCATTTCCTAGTGGTTCTCTTATAATCTGAAAGCTTTTGACTTTCAAAGCTGCTTTTCAGTTTGTTTTGATATTTTTAGCAGAAGGTTGTTTTTTAATTCTGGAAAGGTGGGTAGTATCAGATGAGCAATAGCTTCAAAAAGTATAAAGGAAGATAAAAATTCTTTTCTCTTATAATACCAGAAAGAGCCTCAGATGTTTCTGATAAGTCAAAAAGACAACGTCAATTTTGATCATTTTCATTTCTTTCCTCTTCTAAAATGTTCTCAATAATATCAGAGCTTATGGCTCCTCCACAGCTAGTACTTGCTCCTAAAGAAATTTAATACCTCAAAATTTTAAAATCCCACCACAAACACAGTGGAAGTGTTTCTTTGTGTTTTGTCTTTTTGTTTGTTTTGACATTTTTACAATATAACACTTTAGGTGGAGTGATTTAGCAAAGACTGCAGAATAGGAGGTTTTTAATCTTAATCTCTTGCAAAAGCTTAGATTTTTGACAACTCCCCACTGAGGAGTAAAACAAACAAACAAACAAAAATAGCCAGAATTCAGGGTTAAGAAATTCCATTTCCCCTGTATATGTATTCTTCTTCCCCAGTGGGGCACAGCAGTGAAGGCTTTCTGTTTTCCCATGGGGGACAGAAAATGTATTGTATAAACAGTTGGTGGCCCACTGACCAAGAGTCCTCTTCCTCCTGAGCCACCTTCAACACTGAGGATGAGGTGCAGTGAGTGGCTAGGAGAGCGTGGGCAGCAATGGGAAGTTCTGAGCACTACTGATAACTGTGAGGGCTCCTCTACAGCTCTGCCCCTAGCTGATGGGGCCCCTTGTCCATGGGCCAGCCGACTGCCCACCAAGCACTCCAGATGCTCCACCTGCCTCACCTCCCTCTCTGAGCACTCCCCAGTGGAGAGTGAGTGACAGCTGGCCCTGCTTCAGACCTGGCAAGAGAGGAACAGAGTGTGCATTTCAGGACACACCCCTAGGGAAATCCAACAGAAGGCAATCAGCCCCAGCCTGGTTTTAGGATCTGGGGAGATGATATAGAGTCTTACCCACTGCCCTGCTTCCCCAAGGTATAGTTGACAAGTACATCTGTGGCAAATCAAATACAAAAACATCAAAAAGATTGTGCACCACAATCAAGTAGGGTTCATCCCAGAGATCAAGGTTGGCTCAAAATATGGAAATCGATACATGTAATTCATCACATCAATAAACTCAAAGACAAAAAATCAAATGATCATCTCAAGAGATGCAGAGAAAACATTTGACAAATACAGCACCCCTTCATGTTCAAAACATGAGAAAAACTAGGGATAACAGGAGAATATCTCCACATTGTAAAAGCTATCTATGCCAGGCCCCAGGCCAACATCATTATCAATGAAGAAAAATTGAAAGCATTCCCTCTAAAAACTGGAACAAGAAAGGATGCCCTTTTTCACCACTTCTATTTAACATAGTTCTTGAAATACTGGCCAAAGCAATTAGACAGATGGAGGAAATTAAAGGGATATGAATAGAAAAAGAAGATCATAAAATATCACTCTCTGCCAACAATATGATTCTATCCTAGAAGACCCAAAACATTTTACCAGAAATCTTCTAGAGCTAATAAATGAATTCAGCAAAGTAGCAGGATTTAAAATCAACACCTAAAAATCAAAGGCATTCCCATATATCAGTGACAAATCCTCAAAAGAGAAACTAGGAAAACCACGCCATTTACAATAGACTCAAAATAAAATCCAAAAAAAAAAAAAAATACTTGGAATCAATTAGAGGTGAAAGACCTCTACAATGAAAACTAAAAACGCTAAACTAAGAAATTAAGGAAGACATTAAAAGATGGAAAGATCTACCTTGTTCTTGAATAGACAGAATTTATATTGTCAAAAAGACCTTACTACCAAAAGCACTATACAGATTCAAAGCAATCTCAATGGAAATCCCAATGAAATTCCTCATAGAAGTAGAAAAAACAATCATGAAATTCATCTGGAAAAATCAGAAACCCAGAATAGCTAAAGCAATCCCTAGCAAGAAGAGTGAAGCTGGTGGCATTACTATTGCAGACCTTAAATTATACTATAGAGCAATAGTAACAAAAATGACATGATATCAGCACCCAAATATACCTGTAGATCAATGGTACAGAATAGAAGACACAGAGATTAACTCACAAAGTTAATTAACTCACAAAGGCACCAAAAACATATATTGGAGAAAAGATAGTCTTTTAAACAAAAGGTGCTTAGAAAACTGGAAATCCACATGTAACAAAATGCAATTAAACCTCTATTTCTCATCATGCACAAAACTCAAAGTGGATCAAGAACCTAGGAATTAAACAAGAGACTCTGTGCCTAATGGAAGAAAAAGTAGGCCCAAATCTCCATCATGTCAGATTAGGCCCCAACTTCCTTAATAAGACTCCTATAGTGCAAGAATTAAAACCAAAAATCAAAAAATGGGATGGATTCTAACTAAAAAGTTGCTTCTCAGCAAAAGAAACAATCAGTGAGGTGAATAGAGAGCCTACAGAAGAGAAACAAATCTTTACCACAAGCACATCAGATACAGCACTAATCTCTAGGATATATAAATCACTCAAAAACTTTAACACAAATAACCCAATCAATAAATGGGCTAAGGAACTGAACAGACACTTCTCAGAAGATATATATATATATATATATATATATATATATATATATATATATATATATATGTTTAGCATCTCTAGCAATTAGAGAAATGCAAATCAAAACTATTCTAAGATTTCATCTCACTCCTGTCAGAATAGCAGTTATCAAGAATGCAAACAATAATAAGTGTTGGCGAGGATGTAGGGAAAAAGGTACACTCATACATTGCTGGTGGGACTGCAAATTGGCTCAGTCAATATGGAAAGCAGTATGAAGAATCTTTAGAAAACTTGAAATGGAACCATCATTTGACCCAGCTATCCCACTCCTCAGTTTATATCCAAAGGTCTTAAAAACAGCATACTACAGAGATTCAGTCACATCAATGTTTACAGCGACACATTTCACAATAACTAAATTGTGGAACCAACCCATATGCCCTTCTATAGATGAATGGATAGAAAAACCTTGGTATATATACACAATGGAATATTACTCAGAATTAAAAGAGAATAAAATCATGGCATTTGCAGATAAATCGATGGAGTTGGAGAATATAATGCTAAGTGAAGTTAGCCAATCCCTCCAAAAAACGAATGATGAACGTTTTCTCTGATATAAGGATGCTGATTTATAATGGAGGTAGGTAGGGAGCTTGGGGGGAATAGATAAACTCTACATAGGGCAAAAGGATCGGAGGGGAAGGGAGAGGCATGGGGGTAGAAAATATGGTGGAATGAGATTGACATCATTACCCTAAGCACACGTATGAAGACATGAATGGTGTGACTATACTTTGTATACAACCAGAGATATGAAAAATTGTGCTTTACATATGTAATATGAAGTGTAATGGATTCTGCTGTCATTTATAACTAATTAGAATAAAATAAATAAAAAACAGAGCCAATTTCAACTAACACTTTCTGTTTCTTACCAGAGCAACAAAGCACTAATTACTGAAAATCCTGCACATAAAAAATGGTGCACAATTTTTAAAGGTAACTATTTGATTTTCTGGGGGGTCCTGGGGATTGAACTCAGGGGTACTCAGCCACAGAGCTATATCACCAGCCCTATTTTGTATTTTATTTAGAGACAGGTTCTTACTGAGTTGCTTAGTGCTTCAATTTGATGGAGGCTGGCTTTGAACTCAAGATCCTACTGCCTCAGCCTCGTGAGGCACTGGGGTCACAGGCCTGCACCATCATGCTCGGCACAATTTGATGTTCTTAAGTAACTAGGACTGCTCGTCTGATCTATACAAACATCCTACTAAACAATCTTATCCTGGGGATTTTATGTATGTGGAAAACTTCTCAAGCTTCTCTGTTTCTGCTTTGGGTGTTGATCTGTCTCCTTCCTGTCACCAATAGGGGCCAATGGGGGTAAAATTATATTTTGCTAAAAATTTAGATACAGTCATTAAATTATGCAAGTGAGTCCAAATAACCTGACTTGTTTTTTGTGTAGAAGCGTCCAATAGCATCCTAGGTGAAGTATCAGCATCATGTTCTGTTTTTACCTGTGAATCTTTGAAAACCCTTCCCAGGTATTTTCACTCATTCCGTTTCTCTGCTAATACCTTCAATGATGGTGCCACTCAGGGAAATGAAGCACAGGATGTCACTTGGTTTGGGGTAGAATACTTCTCAGGGAAGCAAGGAATCCAACAGGATATGCACAGCTCACTGCCAGTCCTTCACATGACAGAGGTCAGTGTTTCCTGCCCCTTCCAAGTGAGATCCTCTCCACCTTCAGGGACCGTGGATAAGTAAGGGCCTCTCCAAACACCTGGATCCCCTTAAGACAGGTTATGAGAAAACTTATAATTGTCTTTGGTAAGTGTCCCTTGGGAAGACAGTTTTCCGCAGTGCCCTCAAATTCCCAAACCTGTATGTCCATTGCTACTAGAGGCACAGTGACGACAGCAGGTCTGAGGGGAGGGGAGGTCACAGAGTCTGAGACCCATATCTCAAAAGCTGGCAGCCTCTTGCAGTAGGTGTCTTATTCACAGAGGCCTCTGCACTGGGGTCACCATCCTGGTACAGAGAAAGCCTGGTGAGTCAGGCAAGGGAAGTGTGAGAGCAGCATCTGGGAGAAAAGACCATCTCAGGAGTCTGGGTAAGTGATCACGGAAGAACAGGGAACTCTGGTTTGAATCCAGTAGCATTTCAGAGCCACCGAGAAAGTAGAACAGTTACTGAAAAATGGACTCAAGACAGAAAATATAAATGGGTTTCCACCCCCAGCCCCAGTTCCTTACTTATGGCTCCTCATTTAACCAAGGTGATCCTCACTGACAGTGATTGGTGTGGTTTAATCCAAGTAAAACTGAAAACTGATTCTCAAGGTGCAGAAGGAGATCGTTTTAAAATCAGTCTCCTGTTCAGCCTCCATGATAAGAATCCTAGCCTGGATTCTAGAGATGGACCAAGAGTCTCTCCGAGCCTGTTGTATGGAGTAGAAAGTTCACAGGAATCCTCTAGCCCTGTGTGGGAAGTGATTGATGGTGATGCTTGAGCTGAATGTTTTCTGTGACTCTGGGCATGGTGCAGTTAATGCGGACAGTCCTGAAACCATCAGTGCTCTATGGAATGGTGAGGCTACTTACATCTTAGCCTGGTAAGAAAGGAGCTAGATTATCCTGGGTATTCCAGCAGGGTGATAGACATCTGCCAGACATCTGTTTAAAAACATTCTCTGCATGGTATCTAATGCACCATGGTTTAGGGTATGACCACGGAGCAGACCTGCATTTTGGTGGTGGCACGTGGAAGATCTCTTCACCTTCCACTCAGTTTTACATGAACATAAAACTGTGCTAAAGAATAAATCTACTAATTTGATCTCTAAATTGAAAATTAATTATTGCAGTTTTTTAAAAGCACAAGGTTTCAGTCTGTACCTAGGCCACATTGCATAGTGTAATATCACTCACCAATCTTGCTCTGTGCTAACAGTTTTGCTTAACTCGGGTGTTAACTAACGCATGCATGTATCATCTGAAATCAGTAACATTTTGTTTCTACTCTACACTCTCTTATCGGGTGTTGGTGCCTTGTGTCCTGAAGCTTGGCATGGCATGAGGTTGTCACAAATTCCTGTGATAGGTGCTGTTGTTCTTTATTCCTAACACACAGCCATGTGACTCACGGGACAGCCCCCCTGATGGAGAGTCAGTTCTGCCTATTGCACGTAAATCACCACATGGCAGCTGTCTGCAGTGCTTTAGTTCCCTCAGTGCATCTGCAGATATTAAAATATCTAAGTATTTCCTAATAATAGATATCAGCCTATAGTATTCTATAGTCATTATAAGCATCAAAACATTACAATAAGAAATTATAAAATACTATGAATTTAGCATATAATAGGAATGTTGAAAAACAAAAGTAAATATACAACTGGATTGTTTGAAGAACAGAGATGAAAAGCCTTTAGGATGGTGGTTCACTGAAATCTCTGTTTCCACTCAGCCAATTGCAAGACCTTTCCATGTCGCTAATCAGGACTTGAATTTGGATAGACACTTAACCGCTGAAGGTTCAAGTTCCTGGTCATTATAGAAAGTTATCTCAGCACCTACCCTATGTTCAGAAGATCCACGAAGTCTCACCACATGTGTTCCCTACATAGCAGCAAAGTGTGCGTCATTCATGTTTTAAAAATGTATAGAAATCATTTAGAAATAGCCTAGTAAACGAAAAACTTTAAGTAGATTTTCACAGTGGAACCTCAGGAGAGTGGGCAATGATGGGTTTTGGTTGAAAGGACATGTGCAGCCTAGTCCTCCTGTTCCCCTGCAGGACCCTCTGGATGGGACAGCAGGGAACTGGCAGGATGGCAGCCAGTGATGTGGCTGTAGGCATCATCTTCCTGTCACAGACTGTGGTTGGAGTTCTGGGCAATTCCTCTCTTCTCCTCCATTACCTGGTCCTTTACTTCACTGGGTGCAGGGTAAGACACACAGACTTGATTCTTCAGCACTTGATTGTGGCCAACTTGTTAACTCTCCTGTGTAGAGGAGTTCCCCAGACAATGGCATCTTTCATTTTCAAATTTTCCCTTGGTAATATTAAATGCAAACTGCTTTTCTATGTTTTAAGGGTGGGCAGGGGTGTGTCCATTGTAACCATGTGTCTCCTGAGTGTCTTCCAGGTCATCACCATCAGCCCGAAGGACTCTAGATGGGCAGGACTTAAAGTGAAAGCTCCCAGGTACATTGGATCCTCCATACACCTGAGCTGGATTCTGTATATGCTTATAAATATTATTGTTCTCATATACATGACTGGAAAATGGAGCAACACAACAATAACAGACCTAAAAGGTTTTGGATACTGTTCTGCCATCCGTCCTGACATAACCATAGACTCACTCTTTGCAGCATTGGTGACATTCCCTGATGTCCTGTGTGTGGGGCTCATGCTCTGGGCCAGCAGCTCCATGGTACTCATCCTGCACAGGCACAAGCAGAGAATGCAGCATGTTCATAAGGCCAGCTCCCCCAGGTCCTCCCCCGAGTCCAAGGCCACCAAAACCATTCTCCTCCTGGTGAGCACCTTTGTCTCTTTGTACACACTTTCCTGCATCTTTCAGGTTTGTGTGGTTCTTTTGTCTAATCCCAGCAGGTTCTTGGTGAACACAGCTGCAATAGTTGCTGGGTGTTTTCCAGCTCTCAGCCCCTTCCTGCTCATGAGCAGATACTCCAGTGCATCCCGGCTCTGTTTTGCCTGTATAAAAATTTTAAATCCCAAATTTATGAACATGTAACCTGTAAAGTTTTGCACAGTTTATGCTTTTTTACTCATTCTTTTTTTAAAATTTGTTTTTAGTTGTAGATGGACATGATACCTTTATTTAATTCATTTATTTACATCGTGCTGGGGATTGAACCTAGGGATTCACACATGCGAGGCATGCGCTCTACCACTGAGCCACAACCCCAGCCCTTGTTTACTCATTCTTATCCACAAAAATATAAGCATTGGATTAGTCATATCACCTGAGTGGTGGTTTACACACCTACATTTATATGTTATAAATGTGTGCATGTGAGTTTGTATGTGCATTTGTGAATATGAGCATGTGCGCATGCATTTCACTTTGATTGTTATTTTCCATCAAGTGATGATTCCGTAAAATTTTATGTGTCAAATGTGAACTTTATATTCAATAACTATGGAACTATTTCAAAGTGATTTCACATAAAATCAACTTTCACACTTTCTTGCTATTCTGCTGGCTCATTCTGTTAGAAGATGTTGAATGAATTTTTCATTTGTCTACTATGAATCTATATGTATGACATGAGGTACTGTTTTTTATCGTTACAAATAGTTTTTAAATTACTGTTATGTACCTTCAAAATGGTCTTATGTACAATTCAGGCATAATTTGCTCAATTATATTTTATAAAGAACACACACTATGCCTTGCATTCAGCCACGCATCGAAGTACAATCATATCAATTTTTTTGTCAAATTTCTTTGTCTTCATGCCTGTACCATAATTATGTTCAAGAGGGACAAGCATGTGACATCTAGATAGATAGATCACTTTCATTTTTTTTTTTTACTTTCTATTAAGCGAACTGTTCAGCATGAATGCTTTTATATTTGACTTTAAAAATTTGATACGCAATTAAGTTTGTATTTTCGCATGTGGTCAGTGATAGAATTCCACTGCAGGAATATCAAATAACTTGTCCTTCCTCTCTTGACACATGAGTGCTATGGTATGGATATGACTGGAATTTTTCCCCCAAGTTCCATGTGTGGGAATCCTTGCCCCCAGTGTGATGGTGTTGGAGATGGTGGAATCTTTGAGAAGTGAAGGCAAGTAGAAGGAGGTTGGGAGGTCACCCTGGAGGGGATAAATGATGATCTCATGGAACATATCAGCTCCCACGAGAATGAGTTTTCTTACAGCAAGTGCAGCTGTCTCCACTGTCTTGCTCCTTGTCCTTCTTCTGCAAGTGCTCCCAGCATTGTGATTCCATCTGCTGCGAGGCCCTCACCAGGCTGAGTGGAGGCTGGCACAGTGTTCTCTACCCTCCAGAACTTCAGTGAAACAAATTTCTTTGTCAAGTTACCCAGACTCAGGTTTTGGTTCTTGCAACAGAAAAACATAAATATAATGTATCATGATGACAACTCTCATGCAGGTTCACAATGTGATTTGATGATAATTATATGAATTTCTGTTGGTGTGTGTGTCATGCTGCCTTCAGGGGTCAAGTTTTATACCTACTTGGCATTAGGATATATTGATAAAAGAGTCTACCAAACGTTTGTATGAATTTCCATCATGTAGGTTCTCCTATTTTAGTAAATATCATTTGATATGTCCTTTTTTAGAGTTAATAATTTATATTCTGTTAAACATAGTATGCTAATATAAAACCTATGAGAAGTTCTTCTTCATTTTCTTCAAAGACATCAATTCATATCTTGAGAATTTACATCAGCAAACTATCAGAATCAGCTTTTTATATGTGTTGATAGTGATTTAAGTCTTTTTAAAGAAGCAAACAATGAATTTCAACGTGTTCTGAAAATGTTGCATTAAATATTTTTTTCTGATTAGTCATAAGATATTCTATATTTTAAAATGTCTGAGAAAATATTTTGAGAGTTTTTGCCATGAGTTATTCTAGCTGTTTGAGGAAATAAATATGCTTACTCTGATTTGAAGATTGACAAATGTGCACACTGTATTCTAATATCCTGTGGTACCTTATAAATATGTACATTTTTTAAAGAATCAGATAAAAAATAAATAAATGTAGCTGGGCAGAATGGTGTACACTTGTAATCTAAGTGGCCTGGGAGGCTGAGGTAGGAGGATCACAATTTCAAGGTCAGCCTCAACATAAGTAAATTTGCAACATCCTTACTCAAAATAAGTGATGGGAAAGTAGCTCAGTGGTAAAGCACCACTGGAATCAATACCTGGCACTGTTGCTGCTACTACTATTACTAATGATAACAAATTAATAAATTAATTTAAAATATTCATTTCTTTCTCACAGATTAATTGAGTGCTCACATACTTTTCAGTGTCAGTAATAATATGAAAAACCCCTCTCATACTTCTTATCTCTGACTGTCTCTTCAGCTGCCACTCTGTGCCTTCTGCATTAAGGCCCATGTAAATACACTAGGTCAACCACATTATTTGAGCATCCCCTTTCTTGAGATCAGGCAATCTGTTGTCTTAGTACCATCTTTAAACCCCATGTAACCGATCATAACCTCAGGAGTGACTACAGACCATTCTCCAAGTCGCCTTGGAACAACCCTTTCACAGTGCACGTTTTCATTTGTAGTTCTCAGGATAACTGTAGAGTGTGCTGAGAAGGTAACACGATAAGACAGGAAGGGACTAGATGGAACAGCACAGCCTCTGCTCTAATTTTCCCTGGAATCAGGACACCCTTTAAGGGTTTAGTGAGTCATGTGATTCTAGGCCATAAAACCCAGGGAGTACCACTTTCTGGGTCCTCCAGCTGTGGTGTAAGTGGAGCACGTTCAGATGAAACTAAGACCTCTGTGAGGAGCCTTCATGAGTGCTGAGGACAAGCTTGGAATGCATCCTAAGCTTCTGCTGTCCCTTGCTTATCTATCTGTAAGTAGTAATCCTGCTTCACTCTTCTTGCTAAGTATTGCTTTGGCTATTATGGGTCTCTCATTTTTCCAGATGAATTTCATGATTGCTTTTTCTATTTCTTTGAAGAATGTCATCGGGATTTTGATTGGAATTGCATCTGTATAGTGCTTTTGATAGTGTGATCATTTTGGTAATATTAATTCTTCCTATCCAAGAACAGGGGAGATCCTTTCATCTTCTAAGGTATTCTTTAACTTCTTTCTTTAGCATTCTGTAGTTTTCATTGTAGAGGCCTTTTACCTCTTTTGTTAAGTTGATTCCCAAGTATTTTTTTGAGGTTATTGTAAATGAAGTAGTTTTCCTAATTTCTCTTTCATAGGGTTCCGCACTGATGTACAGATGTGCATTTGATTTATGACTGTTGACTTTATATACTGACACTTTGCTGAATTCATTTTTTAGTTTTATTTTTCTGGTAGAACCTTTCAGATCCTCTAAGTTTAGAATCATGTCATTGGCAAACAGTGACAGTTTCTTATTTGTATCCCTTTAATTTCTTTCTTCTGCCTGATTGCTCTGGCTACAGTTTCAAGGACTGTGCTTAATAGAAGTAGTGAAAGCAGGCATCTCTGTTTTGTTTCAGTTTTTAAAGGGAATACTTTCAATCGTTCTCCATTTAGAATAATGTTGGCCTTTGGTTTAGCATAGATAGCTTTTGCAATGTTGAGATATGTTCCTATTATCCCTAGTTTTTCTAGTGTTTTGAACATGAAGTGGTGCTGAATTTTGTTGAATGCTTTTTCTTACCCTTAAGTCTACTGATGTGATGAATTACATTTATTGATTTTTGTATGTTGAACCAATCATTCATTCCTGGGATGAACCCCACTCGATCACTGTGCACTCTTTTTTATGTTTTTGTATTCAATTGGCCAGTATTTTACTGAGAATTTTTGCATTTATGTTCATCATGGATATTGGTCCGAAGTTTTCTTTCCTTCATGTGTTTTTGTCTGGTTTTGATATCAAGATGATGCTAGCCTTATAGAATGAGTTTGAAATGGTTCCCTCCTTTTCTATTTCATGGAATAATTTGAGAAGTATTGGTATTAGTTCTTCTTGGACGGTCTTATAGAACTCTGCTGAGAATTTGTCTGATTTTGGACTTTTCTTTGTTGATAGACTTTTGATGCTGTCTTCTATTTCATTGTTTAAAATCAATGTGTTTAATGTATATGTCCTCCTGATTCTGTTTGGGTAGAACATGTCTCTAGAAATTTGTCAATATCATCAAGATTTTATTTTGTATTGGAGTACAAGTTTTCAAAATAATTTCTAATTGTCTTCTGTATTTTAATAATGTCTGTTGTGATATTTTCTTTTTCACCATGTATGTTAATAATTTGAGTTTTCTTCCTTCTTCATTAGTGTGGCTAAGAGTTTATCAATTTTATTTTTTTCAAAGAAATTTTTGTTTTGTCAATTTTTAAATTTTTCAAATTTATTGATTTCAGCTCTGATTTTAATTATTTACTGTCTTCTACTACTTTGGGTGTTAATTTGTTTTTATTTTTCTAGGGCTTTGAGATGTAATGTTGTCATTTATTTGTTAACTTTTTTAAATTCTTTTGATAAATGAGCTCAATGCAATAAATTTTCCTCTAAGCACTGCCTTCATAGTGACCCAGAGATTTTGATATGCTGTATTGGTGTTCTCATTTTTTATCTCCACTCTGATGTCTTCTGCTATCCATTGCTCATTCAATATCACGGTATTTAGTCTCCAGGTGTTGGAGTAGCTTCTATTTTTACTTTATCATTGATTCCTAGTTTCATTCTATGATCTGATAGAATACAGGTAGTTTCTTTATTTCTTATTTTATTCTTTTTTTTTTTTGTATTTTCTGAGAGTTGCTTTGTGGCATAATATATGGTCTATTTTAGAGAAGGAGCCATGTGCTACTGAGAAGAAAGTGTGTTCCCTCATTGATAGATGAAATGAACTATATATGTCTGTTAAATCTAAATTATTGATTGCATTACTGAGTTCTATAGTTTTTTGTTGTTGTTTGTTTTGTTTAGCTTTTTTTTTGCATGATCTACCCTGTTGTGAAAGAGGTGTGTTAATGTTACCCACTATTATTGTTTTGTGATCTACTTGACTCTTGAGATTGAGAAGAGTTTGTTTGATGAATGCAGATGCTCCATAGTTATGGGCACATATATTTATAACTGTTATGTCTTGTTGATGTCTGTTTCCTTTAGTCAGTCTGCAATGGCCTTCTTTATCCCCTTTGACTGACTTTGGCTTCAAGTCTACTTTATTTGATATGAGGATGGAAACCACTGCTTGTTTACATGTCCCATGTGTATGATATGTTTTTTTCCAACCTTTTACCTTAATGTCTTTTCATGTCTGTGTATGTCTTTTTTTATGAGATGAGTCTTTTGTAAGCAGCATATTGTTGGGTCTTTTTAAAAAATCCAATCTGCCAGTCTACTTCTTTGGATTGATGAGCTTATTAGGCCATTAACATTCAGGGTAATACATGTATATGTACAGTTCATGTGTATGTACATGTATGTATGTATACAGTGTATATGTCTGTATATATATTGTTGCCATCCTTAAACACACACTGACCATGCTCTGCACTCAGTCTTCATGGTTCACTCATGCTTTAGCTGAAAATCTGAACCTGGTGATGGTCCTCTCCCACTTCCCCACACTGCCTGCTGGCTGACTCCTTTCACTCTCTGCTTCCTTAACTTCAACAGCTTTAGGTTTTGCACAGAATTGAGATCGTGTAGCATTTGGTGTTCTCTGTCTGGCATGCTGCACCTACCATGGTAACCTCCAGACATACACATGATGTTGCAAATGAAAGGGTTTTTATTTCCACATGTGGCTGTGTAAATATTGCTGCAATGGTGTGGGAGTACAGATGACTTCTGGCTCTGTACCCTGATGTAAGATTGGTGATCACATGTTATTTCTGTTTTTCATTGTTTGAGAAAAATTCCATGTTTTTTTAATGACTGTATGAATTTCCTACCAAAATATGTACCAAGATTGTATTCCCTAACATTCTCACCAACTGGTATATTTTGAACTTCCAGAACTATCCTAACAGCGTAGGATATATGACAATGTCATTTGGATTTGCATTCCTCTCATGATTAGTGATGTGGAGCTCCTTTACACATAGCTATGTCCTCTAGGGAACATTTTATTCAAGTGCTTCACTCACTTGTAATGGGATTATTCCTATTTTTACCCTTGAACTTCTGTCATGAAGATATCAACTTTCCATAGGATATTTTGCCTCCTGGAATTTTCTCCCACTCATAGTGTCTTAATTTTGCTAGATTTTTAGCAACAGTGGTTGCCAGGAACTAGGGGAATGGAAAGAAGGCAGTTCTGATCAGTGGGCATAAAGTTTTAGTCAAGCAGGATAAATAAGCTCTAGAAAGCTTCCTTACAACAAGGTATCTATGGTCAATAGAAATGTGCTGTACATTTAAATATTTGGTAAGATGATAAATCTTAAGTATTGTTATCATAAGAAATATTTTAACAAACAGTAAAAGAAAAACAAACAATAAAACAAACAGAGGAGTGGGGAAATGTTGCTGGTTTCTCCTTTGGTGCACAGGAGCCTTTAATTTTAACGTAGCTACACTTGTTCAGTTTTTCTTATAGTCCAAAATTTGGTGCCTTATGGAGAAAGAACACTGTAAGGACGATAATATAGTCCTTTATCACACATTCTTTTAGGAGTTATATGGTGCCAGTTTTCACATTTCAGTCTTTCATCCATTTGAAAGAGGTTTTTATATACTGTAGAAGAAAAAGATACAATCGCATTTGTTGGATGTGGATGTGTGGTTTTTCAAAATGCACTTATTGAAGAGAGTATTATGAGTTCCTTGCATGTTCTTGCCATCTGTAGATAACTATATAAGCGAGACCCTGTTCTGGGTGTCCCACATTCTATTTCATTGGTATCCCTGTCTGTATTTATGCCATTACCATACTGCTTTCATTACAATGTCTTTGTTATATAGTATGATGTTAGAGGTGTGACATCTCTAGCTGTGCTCTCACACTTTTATTTTTTTAATAAGCTTTTGGGGCTTTTGTGGTTTCATTCCAATCATAGATTTGGTCTTCTGTAGTAAAAAAAAAAAAAAAAAAAAAAAAGCAATGGAGATTTGAGAGAGATTTAATTGAACCTATAGTTCACTTTGGGTAGTATGGACATTTAATAATATGGCTTCTCCTGAACCATGAATGTGAGATACCATTTTATTTGCTTGTACTTCCTCCAATTTTTTTCATCAATTTCTTATAATTAGGGTAACCCAGTAACACATTGTCCAGTAATACATGTCCATTTGAGGCCTCAAAGCCAGCCATTCATGTTAACTCCTTCTGGACATTTAACAACCATTGCCCTTCTTCTTCTTCTGTTTGTTAGCATCCCAAGATGTGCACCACCACCTTATCCCCATGTACCTCTTTTAGCATGTCCTCTTTTTTACTGGTTCTGTCTCACATCTATGCAGTATTAATGCCTAAAACATTCCCGAGTTCATATCCTAGGTCTTGACCTAAGTGGCCAACCTCACAGCATTTATTAAGAAGATTTACTATAAATATTGTCCTTGTAGGGTTGGAGGGGATCAAAATAATACAAAGGGCCCCTTTTCTGTGGTCACTCGTTGAGGCTCTCAAATTATCATTACAGAAATGGTGTATCTGGACTGTCAAAGCATCTGATCCTGCTGCTGTCATCGGTGAGGGTCTCATTTAGAACATGCTGTTACTTGTATGAATACCATTCTGTTTCTCCTTCTTGTCAGTAATGGGAGTTAATATTGGTAGAGTATATTTCCCTAAAAATATTTTGTATGAATTGGCATTGAATTGTACAAATGAGTCCAAATTACTTAACTTGTATTTGTGCAGATGAGTCCAATGGCTTCCGAGGTGAATTATTAGCATCACATTCTTTTTATATGTGAGTTTTTATATCCATCCCAGGTATTTTGTCTCATTCTATTTCATGCCTATAGCTTCAAGAATGGTGCCACTCAGGAAAATGAATAGGAAGCAACTAAATTTGAGGTAGAAAACCACTCAAGGAAGCAAAGAACACAATGAACATGCATAGCTCACTGCCAGTCCTGCACATGACAGACCTCAGTATTGTGTGCTTCTGTGGTGTGGGATGCTGTCTGCTTCCAGTAATCATAGATTATTGGAAGTAAACTCTCCAGGATCCTATTAAGAGATGCTATGAAGATATTATCCAAAAGATCTAAAATCAGCATCCTACAGTGAAATAGCTATCTCAATGTTTACAGCAGCACAATTCACAATAGCTAAACTATGGAATCAACCCAAATCCTGTCAACAGATGAATGGACTAAGAATTGTGATACACACACACACACACACACACACACACACACACACACACTGGAGCTCTACTCAGGCATAAAAATGAATGAAATTATGGCATTTACTGATAAATGGATGAAAATGGAGAATATCATGCTGAGTGAAAGAAGCCAAAATCAGAAACTTGACATGTGGAAGGTAGGGTAAAATAAAGGAAAGAGGGAGGGAAGGACAGGATAACATAGAGGGAAGATCAGTAATGTAGAAGACAGAGAGGGAGAGATAGAATAGAGGGTTGGGAAAGGGGAGGCAATGCATAACGAATTCTTTAAAAATCATGCTGTGTGCATATATAAATACACCACAGGGAATTTCACCTTTATGCACAGGTAGAAAGAACCAAGGCAAGTAAACAGAAGCCTAGTAGAGGAAGGAGAATGGGAGAGTGGATGGAGGACTAGAGGGAGAAGGGGAGGGATCATGAGCTGAAATCGAACTCCATGCATGTATGAGTTTGTTGAAATGAACCCAACTACTATGTATAAATATAAAGCTCTAATTTAAAAAATAAAAAGAGGTACTACCAAGAAACATATGATGATTTTTGATAAGTGTCACCGTCGGGAGCCATTCTCACACGTGACTGGGTGACTCCCGGTTAGGGTCTGAGGCGCTCTGGCTGTGTTGGAGCTTTCCCGGCCCTCTCCTGTTGAGAGAACCTGTCCGTGTGGGGGTGTAACTGACCACTGACCCCGGAGGCCCAATCACTGACCCTGACCTTGGAGTGCAGCCCCCCTTCAACCTTCATTGGATGGAATTCTCCCCTGAATTTCTTGCTCCCCAATAAAAGGCTACTCCCTGGCGTGCTCGCTCTCTCTCTCTCCTGCTAGCTCTGAGTAATCCTTGCTGCCCTGCTGGGCGGTTAGGGGAGGGAACCAGAGAGGGGAGCCCTCTTGGACCTGGTCATAGAAAAAGGTAACTGAGTCTGTGTGTTTATTTCGATCTCACTAGCTAACTTTTATGCCAAGAACCTCATTAATGAAACCATTGCGCTGGCCGCGTGGTAGATATCACCTGGGGAGAAAGTTTCCAGCAGTGTCCTCAGCTCCCCAAGCCTGCACACCCATTACTGCTGCAGGATCAGAGCTAATTGGTCCAAGGAGAGGGAAGGTCACAGTCACAGACCCACGTCAGAAGCTGGCTGCCTCCCTGCAGCACACATCCTGGTCACAGAGGCATCAGCTCTGAGATCAACATCCTAGTAAAATAAATAACCAGGTGAGTATTTCCAATGTCAGTATGAAATGCAGATTGTCATGGAAAATCCATTTTAAGAATCTGAATAAGTGATCATATCTGAAAAAAAGGATTCTGGAATGCACATGGTAAATATTAAAGCTACTCAGGAAAAGAAAAATTTCTGAATGGATTCACACTCTAAAGAGAAATGGGGTTGCAGACCATGCACCAATCCCTGATAGCTCCTAATTTTACTTAATGGGATTTTCAGTGACAGTTTGTTGGATTAAACAACACTGATTTTCAAGATGTGTGAAGGTGTTGCCTCAAAATCAGACCCTGAGAGGAAACCTAGCCTAAATCTGCAAGATTTCAAGGGCTGGACCTACAGTCACTCAGACTTCTTATAACAAGTAGGAAGAACTTACAGGAATCCGCTAGTCTTGTGTAGAAAATGATCTGAGTGATGTTTGCTGGAACACAATGTTTTCTCTACATTGGGTAAAGAAAGAATAGACACAGTAACTGTACCAATCCTGAAACCATCAGTGCTCTATGACTATGGTGAGGCCATTTCCCACTTAACATGGAAAGTAACATTTCAAGAAAATAGCATGAGTATTACAGGTGTGCAATACCAGTTATCAGATGGTTGTCTTGTTTTTACCTGTTTAAAAAATATTCACCTGATTGTAGCAAATGCATCATTTGCTACATACAGGGAGAAGGCTAGCAGTGTGCAGGAAACATGTAGGAAATCTCTACCTGTGTTAAACTTTTTTAACCTAAATATGTTCTAAATAAAGAAGCCCTCTTCAATATGTACATTTTGAAAGACAGCTGTATTTGTGTTCTTACATACACAATATAGACAAAAATCTACTATTTCAAGTTTTTAAATGCACAGGATTTCATGCCGTGGATATGACAGTTTGCATATAGGATTCCTATTCTAATATCGGTAATCAACCTTGTTTCCTTTATCTAGTTGTCCTTAAGTCAGTTATTAGTTAACACATAAGTGTATCATCTGAAGAGAGTAAGAATTCTGTTCTACCCTCCATTCTTTCATCACCAGTTGTTGCAACATGTCCCAAAGCTTAGGACATGCTATATCATTGTGACACAATGCCTGTAATAGATGCCATTGTGTTGTTTTCCTAACACACAACCATGGGGTAGCTGTCCCAATGTGCAACCAGTCCCACCTCACTTCAGGTAACTCACCATGGGACAGGTGCCTGCAGGGCTAGAGTTCCTTCAGTGTACCTGCAGTGATTAAAACACCTAAATGTCCCCCCCCCAATTGATATTGGTCCATAGAATAAACCTTTTTTAAAAACATTTTTTTTAATTATAGATGGACACAATATTTTATTTTATGTGGTGCCAGAATCAAACCCAATGCCTCACACATCCTTGGCAAGTGCTCTACCACTGAGCCACAACCCCAGCCCAGTCCATAGAATAAATCTTTACAAGCAAATGGAAACATATGAATATAAGAAGTTATAAAATACCACTAGTTTAGAATACAACAGGAATGTAGAAGAGCAAAAGTAAATATAGAACTGGATTGTCTGAGCCTTTAGGGAAGCCTGATGGTTCACTGAACTGTTTCAACTCAGCCAGTTCCAGGACCCTTCTCTGTCCCTAATAAGAATACAAATCTAGATCCATAACCAGTGTGCTCAAGTTCTCCTCCTCTTTGGAAAGTCATCTCAGTGCCTGCCTTCTGTCATGAAGACTCAAGAAGTCACCATGTGCTGCCTTCATAGCAGGGATTTGTTCACAATTAATGCCGTTAGATACACATACAAATCTTTTAGAAACAGCCTTAAAAGAAGAAACATGAAAGTAAATTTTCAGAGCAGGAACTCTTGTGAGTGGGCAATGCTGAGTTTTAGTTGACAGGACACGAACAGCCCAGTCCTGTTCCCTGCTGGACCTCTTGCTGGCACAGGAGGGAACTGGCAGGATAGCAGCCAGTGAAGAGGCTGTAGGCATCATCTTCCTGGCACAGATTGTGGTTGGAGCTCTGGGCAATTCCTCCCTTCTCCTCCATTACCTGGTCCTTTACTTCACTGGGTGCAGGGTAAGACACACAGACTTGATTCTTCAGCACTTGATTGTGGCCAACTTGTTAACTCTCCTGTGTAGAGGAGTTCCCCAGACAGTGGCAGCATTAGTTTGAAACATAGAAACTACTTTTCTTTCTTCACAGGGTGGGTAGAGGTTTGTCCATGTGCAGCACCTGCCTCCTCAACATTTCCAGGCCATCTCAATCACTAGTGGGGACTGCGGGTTGGCAGAGTTTAACATGAAAGCTTCCAGTTATATGGGCCCCTCCATATGCTGAGCTGGATCCTGTACCTCTCCTTGTAAACATTCACTTTCTTATGTACAGTACTAAAAAATACAGTAGTAACAAAAAAATCACCAGCCTAAGCAATTTTGGAAACTGTTCTGCTGTTCATCATGATAAAACCCTAACCTCACTGCATGCAGCATTGCTAACATTCCCTGATGTCACAAAAACATCCTTCTCCTGATAAGCACCTTTGTCTTTTATACAATTTCCTGCATCTTTCAAGTTTCCTTGGGTGTTATTTATAATCCCAGCTTGTTCCTGATGAACACAGGTACAATATTGCTGGGTGACTGCCAGCTTTCAGCCCCTTTTCACTCATGAGGTGGCCCTCCAGAGCTTCTGCACCTTGCTTTGCCTGTACACAGACTCCTAGTGCAATGATAAATCAGTCACATTGTCATTGCACTGTACACAGACACATTTGTATACTGTATTCCCATGTATATTTGCATATGTTTTCATTCATGTACCATCAAGATGTTGATTGTCCCTGAAGCAATTTAAGAAATTTTCACAGAAATAAAAATTTTCAATTTTAAAAGACTCATAAAACAACAAAAATCTCTTGAACATAAAATCTATTTTATTTGATGTCAATCTTACCATTGTAGTTGATTAACTGGTTACAATGTAATGAATATATCTTTCATCTATTTACTTCTATTCTTTTATCTTAGCTTTTTCTGGAGTCAGATATGCTCCCCTTGTACCATAAGGCCTCCTATCTCAGCCTTTTTCTCTTGGAAACCTATCCAAATGAATACAGTCAAATAGTATTTGACTTTTAAAAGAATAGTTAGTCTTTTATGTTCATATAACCATGGACATCCTTTGATAGAATTTACCTACAGATCTTGCGCTCTTCATGACACTTGTTTTATTTTCTTATTCTATTTTTTCTGTGTGATTTCCTTTCATAATTCCACATTTTACCCCTTTTCTTTGATGGTGAATATTTACCACTCAGAAATTACAGCATATTTTTGAAAACTAGTCATAGGGTAAATCATTTAGAATTTTTAGTCTCCACATTGACAATATAAGATTGTTGTAAACTAATCTGTTTACCTTCTTTCAGTTTTTAATTGCCCATGTTTTTTAAAATAATTTTATGCACGGGCTGTGAATGTTCTCCTCAATGAGATCTGACTAACTTAACTCAACACAGCTCTGCATGCAGCTCCTATGTCAAATAAGACAGCAAGGTCCTCTTCACTGATGCCACTTCACTCCTTTCCCATCATGGTCCCTGGGTGACCACTACGTAACAGCTAACTATGCCACTTCACTCCTTTCCCATCATGGTCCCTGGGTGACCACTACGTAACAGCTAACTACGTAAGTCTCTTTCTTCTCTTTTATAATTTGTATAAATGGAATCACATTGCATAACTCTTTAGTATTTAGCTAAAAATTACATGCTTCTGCACTCATCTGCATTTTCACAGTTAGTGATAGGATTCCACTGTGTGGGACGCCAGCTATAAATCATCCCTCCCTTGATGTCCATGTAGGCTTCAGTTTGGGGCATCATCAGTAGCGCTGGCATGAAAGTTCTACCTCATGTTTTAAAGACACAGTAGTGCTTTCTGTTGGGTTCACGAATGGAAGAAAGTGTTAGGTCTCCAGCTTGCACATATATATAGATCTAGAACACCTCAGTTTTAGAAAACACTTCCAATATTCCCAAATTTTTGTATGCATTTCACACCAAGAAAAAGCTCTTAATTTTAAACTTGACATGTTCTCCTTTGTATCTCATGTTTTTTGTTCTGTTTAGGTTATTTTCCCAGGACTGGGATGTAGCTCAGTGGTACAGCACCTGCTTAGTCTGTGTGAGTCCCTGGGCTCAATTCCCAACACCACGAAAAGAAAACAGAACAGAATATGCCCACTTCTGACCCCTGACACTTTCTCTTGGCTACTTTGGCAACTCCTGCCCCCTGCCCTCCCAGCCTCTAACCTGTGCTGTTGTCCCCTTGCCCAGCCTCTCATTCCCTTGTGGTTCAACCTCCTCCTCCCACACTTTTAACCTCCTTGGACCACTGCCTACTTCCAAGACCCACCAACCCCATATTCCCCTTCTCCTATAACACCCGATTTCTAAATCTGTGATAGGTTTCCTGTGACTTTTACAAACCACTGATCTTTACCACTTTTGCCCAATATCTCATCTGCATTTCCTCCTTAATTCTCACAAAGTCCTCACTTTCCCCTATGCCCTCAATCCCTGCATGCACATTGACCCCTCTGCCACACTTATCAATATCTGCCTTTTATCCTTTCAGGTCCTTTTCTCCTGCTCTCTATGCTGCCATGCCCAGACTCTGCACCACTTTTATCAGCACCCTGCCCCTTTTGTACCTAGGTGTCCTCCACCTAAGCACCTTCTCTCTTCCAAACTCCACAGCCTTCTTACAGGGTGTCTCAATGGTAGGTGGTAACGCTCACTAATTTTCCAGGCTGTGGCTATTGTTTGGGCTTGGAATGCTCCCCCAAAGATTCACGTTAAAGGCCTAGTTTCCAGGATGGTGCTACTGGGAGGTGATGGGCCTTTTAGTAGGTGGAACCTAATGGTCCCCTGGGGACATGCCCTTGAAGGGAATCTTGGGATTCTGGCCCTTTGTGTTCCTGTTTGCTTGCTGGCTCGTGGGTGGTTTTGCTATGCCACACATTGCTGCCAGGATACAGTGCCAAAGTATTAGGGTCAATGGATCCCAAAATGGAACCTCCAAAACTGTGAGCCAAAATAAGCCTTTTCCCTTTATAAGTTGATTATCTTGGGTATTTCATCATAGATACACAAAGCTAACATAGTGTTTATGAATATTGTCCTGGTAAGTTGTATGGGTGGAAGGGTTACAAGTGATGGGATGGGCCCTCTTCTCTGGCATCCAGAGGTCTGGAAATACAACTACTATATATGACATGTCAAGATAAACACACACACACACACACACAGTGACTACGTATGATTACAAGTAGTGTGAACATGCCAAGTATGTGCATGGACCTTTGAATGTGCTGCCAACTGTGTATGTGAGGGACTATATGAGCATCATGTGTACTTGAGTGTGAGTGTCCACACGCACATTTTTAATCCTTGTATAAGTGTGTAAATGGTTTTTGTATACAGTCTGGGTCATCTACCTCCAACTCAAGTTGAATATTGGGGATGCCTGGATTATGATCCTGAACAAACTGTGAATCTGTCTTTAGGAATACTCAAAGAATCCATTTCAACTCCTAAATTAAGTCATCCTGACGTGGGTGAAGTTCACAGAGAAAAGACTGACATAACTTCTTGCCATTGGCCAGTGGGTCATGGCTGAACTTAACTAGATGTCATGTAGCAGACTATTTTCTATTTCCCAAGTGGGGCTTCTCCTGTTTCTCTGCCACACTGAGATGAATTTTTTTCTATCAACATTTGAGAAATCATGTCAGGCAAGGGAACACTAGAACTAGTCCCCAGTAGAGTCTGCCCTTGCCTGTTCCTCTGCCCATATTAATCCGTTAGGCAGGAATAGAGGCACATTGAGATGGGCCTCTCAGGAGACACCAGACCTCTATTCCTAGAGGAAACCAGTCTGGGTAGTAAGACTGAGGCCTGGGGCTTTTCCAAAGTTCACAGTCCATCTGGGTAGTGGAGGGCTCCTGGGAATATACCAGAGTATATCCATGGCTTAGAGCAGAGCGGCCAGGATCCTCATGGAAGAGGCAATTGCAATACTTGCTTATCAGACGCCCTTCACACCAAGACTTCTGCAGTAGAGGCTCATCCAGGAGCTTGGCTTTGGTCAAGGATGGGGTCACAATGGAGCACAACCAAAGCCCACCCTTGCTCTGAAATGCTTCCCAGGCCATGGAGGGAGAATGACACTAGCATAGCACATGCTTCTTCATTTTAGATTACTTAATGCACATCTGCTCAGGTTTTATTTTTAGAATACACGTATTTTTTTAAAATGTAATTTGGAAAAAAAATACCCTCTACAGAAATATTCAGACTTGTTGAAACAAGAAAATCCAAAGAAGACCTCACCCCAGGAAGGGCAAGGGACAAGCATCTCCAATGTCAGTAATGGGAGTAGTTAGTAATGGCTACACCCTAATCAGAGGAGTGGGTTAGAAAGCTGTCATCTGAGTCATCTTGAGGCATAGCTGCCCTGCCCCACGGAAGCTGAGAAGTTGTAATCTGCTCCTTCACCTAAGCATGACATGAGGTTCCACCCTGAGCACATTCTAGAAGAGCAGGGAAAGGGGACTTTCCCTGAGTAGGGAAGGAGGGTAGCCATAGAACACTGTTATGCACTCTGGGCACTTTCCTGCACCAAAGGGAAATGTTCTCACATTCCTAAATCCCCTTCCTATCTCAGAACTACTGTGCAGACAAACAGTCTGAGAGCTATGGTGCTTGGTATGTCAGTAGTAACCTCAGCTATCTCAACACCGGACACTATGGCCAAAGGAAGAACAAGCAGTGGGCAGGCCTAAGGGCCAGGAAGAAAAAGAGGACATGGTACCTGCAGACCTGGGCAGGATTCTCTCCACATTTTCAAGCAGCACTCACATCCCCTCTCCAGCCACAGAGCAGAATTAGCTTCCAAGTTCAGGACATGAAACTGACCCCTGATATGAGCAAGTGTTGTGTATGTCCTCCCTTCCCAAGGCAGCCTGCTCCAAAGAAAGCCCTGGAGGCAGGAATACTGTCCTGGGAACAGTAGGCATTTTCTGCAGTTTAGAGACTTAATCAGGAGGTAGAATTGACTGGGAATGTATGTTTGAAGACTTTTTTGATGTGGACCCTGGGGGGAAAAAGGGCAAGGCCTAGGAATCCTCCATGAATGACAAGAATGTTTGTGATACTACCACATGTTCTCTCAGGAGAAAGGAGGCAAAATGAGGAAGAGGTTGGGATGGGAAGTGAATGAAGAGGAGAAAACAACCACTCCAGGGAGAAAGACATAAATATCCCCCTCCCCAGCTTGACACCCACAGCAAAAACCGATGAACCTGGGCCCAGGTGGCACGGCTCAGCAGGGGGCTCCCGCAGCAGAGCACTTTCCGCAGAGATGCACACAGGTTCCACCAAGGGAGGTTTCCAGGCCTGTCACTCTTAGACAGATGAGCCTGGTGTCTTCCTTCCATCCATCCTGATGATAAGCAGGACTGTGTCCTTGGTGTCCTGGTGATCCTCATCTGTTCTGGGAAGCTGCAGTAATTCCTGTGCCTGAGGGGACAGTGCCAGGGCTCTGCCTGAACCTCTATTCATTAACTAAAGGCACCAAATAACTCCACAACCTCACGTTTTGACCCAAGTGGTGTGAGTCAGACTAGTAGAACAAGCAAGCATAGAAGTTTCTGGCAAAAAAGTCAAAGAAGCAGAATCATCCAAAAAGAAGACCAAGCTTATGCATGGTGCTGTAAAGTGGCCACTAGAGAGAAGTTGTGCAGCATTTGATTCAGACCTGCAGGGAGGAGAGGAGGACAGTGGAGCCCATCCTGGCCAGTTCCAGGACCAAGGGCCTTGCTCTGTGAAACCCTTCCACACATACACACCATCCAAGTGCCATGCTCCTTCCTCTGGGGCTATCTGGGCCCCTCCCTCCATCAGTTAGGATTTAGATGACCAACAAGTGATAAGATCTCTGAACAGTCAATTAAGAGTGCAGCCCCTCCTTGTGACCAATATCAGCCAGCTGGCTGTTTGCAGCATCAGGAGCCCAGGCTCTTGTCTTGCTCTTCTGCCTTGCAAGGCCTACATTCCATAGGTAATCTTCTGGCCTAAGATGCCTATCTCCATTCCAGCCATCGTATCTACATCCCAGAGTTCAGGAAAAGCAGGGGAAGGTGGGGGTCATACCTTCCCCTCCTCACCCCCAAGGATCATTCATAAAAGCCACATATACCATTTCTATTCACACCTTTCCAGCCAGAACGTAGTCACAACTCCATGCCAAACTTCAACAGACACTGAGAAATGTCTCGATCCCAGGCAGTCACGTGCCCAGCTAAAACTCAAGTGCGTCCATGTTAAGAGGGGGAGAAGAGCAGAGATTGAGAACAAATGCTTGTCACTAAAGTCCCCTTACTGCTTACTGCTCTAGCTTTGACTATTCTGAGGCTCAGAGACAGGGCCCAAACCCAAGACACCCTAGCATGTAGGGCCTGGGGCACAGGGTGTGCAGCAATCTAAAAATAGTCTTGACTGCACATCATGTGCAACACGGGGCTTCTTAATTCACTGGAACTAACTCATTAGGCACACATGACTGGCCTTACAACCTAGACACAACTGTAACCCCCACTTTACAGAGCACAAAACCAAGGACTATGCTCTTAAGCAACAAATATACTGCTAGCATCTATACTAATCAACCACAGCATAGAACTCTATGGGCAGACACCATGGGGCCGACCGCTGCCCGTAGGCCAACGTACTGCTGGTGGACCTCGGGGAACACTTCTCACTCTAGAGACACCTGCTGTAATGGCTCTAGGACTAGTTCCCCCAAGAGACAAGGGCATAGTCTGTGGCCCTGAGGTGGCACCCCCTCCTCCATGCCGACAACTCAGACCAAAGGACTATTTCTAGACCTTTATTTCTCTGTGAAAAGAAGGAAAAAGGAATAAAATAAAAATGGCAGAGCTGACACAAAAAATCCACTGGGGGATGGGAAATAGGGAAGTGGACAAGTAGATGGGAAGGGGTCCCCATTACAGCAGCAGGAGCCAGTGACCTGGGATGCTCACATCTCTCCCCCAATGTGGGCAGGTGTGGCCCCTTCCTCCCAGGTTGCTGCCCTGTCCTACCTTGTGCTCTCCCAGCCCCTTGGGAGGTGGACAGTGACAAGTCATCCCAGGCTGGGGAGAGGAGGAACCGTGCTGGGTGAAGGGGCCTGGGGTCAGACCATGCACAGGGAGTGACAGTCAGTGGCCCTCTACTGTCTCCCCAAAGGAGGTACTTAGGGGAGTTGGAGGGTGGACACCAGAAGCCGGTGTGGGCTCTTCTTCCAGCATCAGGCGAGAGAGAGAACTGGGAAAAAGGAACAGGCAAGACTCAGAACCACAGCTCTCCCTCTGCCCACAACTGCCACATCTCCCTCTTCCCAGGCCACTGTGAACTGGGGCTCTATGCTTTCAAGGCCTTACCAGTCAGAGCCTCCTGGGCAAAGTACTTGACATCCACATCCTGGTCCTGGGTCAGCTTCTCCAAGATGGGCTTGACTTCACTCTGCAGGGTGCTGGGAGAAGGGAGACAAGAGGTAAGCCAGGCGTATCTGGGGGCCACAGATGGGCAGAGAGTTCCTGAGTAAGAGTCAAAAACAGACACACACACACACACACCCCAAAACCCAAGTGGGGAAGCCTCCAGAGCCGAGGAAATACCTATACACAAATAAGAAGTCTCTGAGGCCCAGGATACAATTACTCTGAAGGTTGGAAGGTGACAAACAAGGACAGACATCTCAGGGGCCCAGAAAAGGAACATGAGAGCTGCCAGGGAACGTAGAGCAAAGAGGCAGAGAACCCATGAGGCTCAACTGAGCAGCTGGGTGCCTTTCACTGATGAGACACATATTCACCGAGGCCCCTGTGTATTGTGTGTGAACACAGTGTTACATCACTCTTGATTTCACCCATGGAGAGCTTGAACCAGGAAAAGACACAGTCCAAACTGGGAATAAGTAAAAGGCGTGGGACAAGAGGCTCAGCTGGGGAGTTCTTGGCCCTGCAGGAGCTCAGCAGAGAAATCCACTTGCACCTACTTGGGCCCAGGGACATGCCCAAAATTGAAAATCAGTAATTTGGGGAATGCAGAAAGATTTCTAAGACAAATGAAAGGTAAGAAATAAGGTGTACACATCCCACTTGTTTTCCCCCAGCTGACAGCGAACTCCCCTTCCTCCCATGTAATCAAGGATTTGTTTTGCTTATTTCTGAACTTTATATAAATGGTGCATCTTCCTGGGTCTGGGTACTCTCTCAACAAAATATCTGAGTCACCTATGTCATTGTAAGGGTCTGCTTTCTCACTGTTGGGTGAGTTTTCAGCCCCATGAATAAGCCCCAATAAGTCCACTCTATGGTGGACAAGCACTTGGGTTGCTTCTACCTTACCGCCGCTACGTGCAAAGCTGCCACCAGCATCCGTCTGTCTCCTCTGGGACACAGACTAGGGTAACAAGGGGTGGCACACAGGGTTCAGGTGTAACTAGCCTCACTTCAGCCCACCATCATTCAGAACACATGGCCCTTTCCACAGTCCCTGGCAGTCAGTGAGCCATCCTGCTGATCCACACCCAGCCACGGACTAGCTGGTCTGGGAAGGACACACCACCATGTCAAGGATTATCTTGATGGCGAATGATGCTGATGCCCTGTCATATCCTTTCTGGCCATCTGGAGACACTCCTTTTGAACTATAAGTTCAAGTTTTTTGTCTTTGTCTTTCTTGGGCTTCCCTCACCTTAGTATTTTGTACACAAGTTTTCTGGGTGAATCCTGCAAATACCTCCTTCTAAATCAGGGGTTTTCCATTTCACTTTGAAATGTTACTTTTGATAAATAATTCTTCATTTACTGAAGACCTTTTATCAATCTCTTCCTATGCCAAGTCATGAAGACATATATTCTCCTACATTTTCTTCTAAAGATCTATTTCTTTGTCTTTCTGTTCTGCTCGGTCACTTCAAGTTAATTTGCTTATACACTGAGACAAGTTCTTTGATTTACATGTGGACATCCAAGTGAGCCACCACTTTTGAAACCATGTGCACTGCCCACCCAAGTGCACTGAGACCTGCTGCTACACCAGCTCCGTCTGCTCTTCCGCCTCCACCCTATTCTCTGTGCTGTATGAACATCCTTGAACCTACACCTGTTTTGATTATAGTGGCATCCTAAGTCTTGGTATCTGGTAGAATACTTCATCCAACTTCATTCTTAAGAATGCTTTGGCTAATTCAGATCTCTGCATTTCCATGTTATTTCCAGCATCATCCTGTCAATGTTCCACGAAAAATATCTGCTGAAATTTAATGGGCTTGTACCAAATCTAAAGATGTATTTGGAGAATTGTTCCATGCACGGATATTATTTAGGTTTCCCTGAATTCCTTAGAACAATGTTTTATAGATTTTACCAGGTGCTTCACATCTTTCATTTAATGTTTATTCTACTATTATTAATTATCAAGTACATGAACACACACACACACACACACACACACACATATATATATATGCACACACAGAGATTTATATATGTATGTGTGCATATATATTATATGTAAATATTTGTTAATTTCATTTTCTAATGATTGGTTGCTGGTATAGAGTGCTACCCTCTCCTCTTTCCTTCCATTCTGTGAAACAGGTCACACAAATGCTCATTCTACACTTGAGAAAACACACTGCAAAGGGGAAGAGAGAGGATAGGGCCACAGAACAAGCCAAAAGCAGGGCTAGACTTCAAACCTGGGCTCCATCTTCAAAGGTCAAAGATTAACATGCCCTGCTAGTGTGAGGGAGCACCCAGGCCTCACCTGTTGTCCAGGATGGGCCCTATCTTCTGTAGGGACTTGGCCACGTTGAAACGGACATTGGCAACTGGGTCCCCAGCCATACGCAAGACCGTGGGCAACATGTGCTTGGTAGTGATATCCTGCCCACATACTTCAGACAGCACCTGGGGGCCAGTGAGTGACAAAGGGATTATTATGTGAAGTTAAGGATAAATTCTATGTTCCCTCTCCTCTGTGTAGGCCACTAAAATGATCATCAGGCCCTAGAGGGATGCTGGGCAGCATCTGGGTCCAGAAGACCCATACTAAGAGTGGTTTATCCTCTGGAAGCTTCCAGGTTCCCTACCACTATGGCATATCCCCTAACATTGTGGCATGTTCTTGGTCTGTCCTATGGGGATGGGCCTTAATTCTTAACCCTTGAAATCTCTCCTTCATTCAGTGGTTTTTAAACTGTGGCATGAAAGAAATTATCAGAACACTTAGTTATATTTATTTCTAAATCCCATTCTTGACTTTCCAGCCATGTGTACAATTTACACATAAATATAGCAGTGCATAAGATAATCAAAATAATGAAAATGAATAGATAAGTGTACTTCCTACATGTGCCCCAACTGCTCTAAGCCCTTTATGTACAACTCATCACAACCTGAGGAGTTAGGGACTGTGACTACCAGCAGCAAGCCTTTCTAGTGAGAAAACTAAAGCATTGAGTGGTTAGGTAATTTTCTCAAAGTGTAGAGCTTATGAGTGGCAGAATTTAAGCCTAGGTGTGAGTCTAGAGCCTGTATGCTTAGCCCCTGTGTCAAAATTAAATAAGCTCACATACTAAGTAGGAAAGAAGAGGGTGCTCAAAACACTTTGGAGAGTACTGCTCATGTTTAACAGGTCTCTCCAACCCTAGGTCTCCCACTAAGCAAGTCCCTGCCCTGAGAGATGAATAGCCCCAAGCTTGGGAGCCTCCAGCCTACAGTCCCTGGATCTGTGGGTTTCTGTCAATTCTTCCATTTCCATGCCAGCTGTTTGGTTGGGGGCCCTCCTCCACCCTCCTCTCCCAGGCACTCTGTTCCACAGATGGGTAGGTGGGGTGCTCACGTTGATGCAGAAGAGTGTAGTCATGCGGTGCAGGTAGTTGGGGTCTCCAGACATGGCCAACACTTTGGGGATGATAGTGGCATGGGCCCACTCCTTCCCAAACTTCTCTACCAGCTTCTTCAGGTTGCTGGTGGCCGCCTCACGGATGGCATAGACTATATCAGAGTGAGAGGGAGGTGAAGTGCTCAAGAGGTGTAACACCCTACACACTACTGCTTACTCAGCAATGTCTGGTACCAGGCCACATGCGAGCCAATCAACTTTGCCAGAAAGAAAAAAGGGTTCACTATGCTCTATCTAGTGTCTTCTTTTCACACAAATATCTCCTCATCACTCCAAGAGGTGTTGGCCTCAATATACAGAAGGGTAAATTAAGGTCCTGAGATGTCCTTTGCCCAAGCAAATCATTAAGCACTAAATAGATTAAACAGTGCCTGGCAGAGATAAACACTGACTTTTATTTTTTACCACTATTAATGAAAACAACGAGCAATTCTTACAATTGCCCTGAGAGACTGAGATGTCTCAAGTTTCACAGAATGGCAATGACTCGTTTACGCTTCCAGGCCAAGAGAGTGGGATTCAAACCCAAGTCTGCTCAGTGGTGCTCATGTTCAACAGGTTCAAGCAGTCCCTCAGAGATCTGCTACATCCCGTCCCAGCCTGTAGTTCTCTAGGGTTCTAAATAGCAAGCGAGTGAATCCATGTGAGCATGTGGTGTCGGGGCATGGCCCAGCCCTTCCATCCACCCCTCCCGGAGCTTTCACCTCCTCCTGCCATCCTGCTGGAGGGACTCACCATGATCCACGAGCCAGGCCATGCACAAGGAGTTGAGTTTCTCATCAAAGAATTCCACCCCCTGCAGGAGCAAAGGAGACAGGGCTCAAGGGAGAGTGGGCAGGGCGAGGTGCCAGAGACCCCAGGGAAACTATAGGCATCTCAGACACTGGGTACTTCTCAGCCTCACCTGAAGTGCCCTTTCCCTTTACCCCTTATTGAGTTCTATACATGATCTAAGGACCTGCGTCCTGGGTCTGTTCCTCTGACTCCTAGGCAGTTGTTATGGCCTGCAGCAAGTTTCCATGCCATCACCACCACAGCCCTGCACACTTTACCAGACCCTGGCAGTTTACCACCCCAGGCAGTGTTGCCAGACCTGAGCCCCCTCACTCACCAGCTGTCCAGCCAGAAGGGGCATGTATTCGATGATGGCCAGCCGTACCCGCCACTTGGCATCTTCAGCCAGCTCCACAATGGCAGGGAGCAAGGACTGAGAGAGCTGTCGGATGCCAATCACTTCATTCACACAGTCCAGATTGGAGATGATGTTCAGCCGCACCTCTGGGCACTGTGGAGAGGACAGGAGGTTCTGAAAGAATGCTCTGTGCACTCAACCCAGGACCCATAAAAAGAGAATAAAAGCACCAATTCTGCACAACCAACATCTCACAAGGGCCTTCCCAGCTCCTGGCCCTATAGTAAAGGCACACAGGGCAAGCAGCATTTATTAGCAGGTGATGCAGCTTTTTAAATCTTATCACCTCAAGACATGTTGAGCCATTTTGAGAGAGCTTGCAAGAAGCACAGCAGAGATTACAATGTTATAGCAAAAGCAAGAATAATGCAGGCATGATTTTAAACCTGGTTCTGCCACCTGCTAGCTGTGGCTTCTGGGAAGGGGTCCTTTCTGGGTATCAAACTGTTGACATTAAAAGTGCATCCTGTAGCTACTGAAAGTAAAGGAGGGGCCACAGTTGCTAGCACACAAAAGGATTAATGTGTAGGAGCTTATTTTTATCACTGCTCTTGCTTTTATTCTCTGCCCATTTGAGTCCCAAATGGCATATATATATATATATATATATATATATATATATATATATATATCCATAAAGCATACAAACACATTTATAAGAAAAGACATATAAATGAAGTTCTCTCTCTCTCTTTTTTTTTTTTTTTTTGGATACCAGGGATTGAACACTTGAGCACTTAACCACTGAGCTACGTCCCCAGCCCTTTTTTACTTTGATAGGATCTTGTTAAGTTGCTAAGGCTGGCCTCAAACTTGTGATCCTCCTGCCTCAGCCTCCCAAGCAATGGAACTGCAGGAATGTGCCACTGCACCTGGCCACAATTAGTTCTTGTTAAAACAGAAGCTCTACTAGATCCTTGTCCTATATTACATACTCCTGAATGGCAGACACGGAGCTACTTTTCTCTATATTCCCTTAGAAGTGTGGGGTAAAGAAGCAAGCTTTGAAACAAACCAGTGAACCAACTTAGTAAGTGTGCAGTAAAGTCAGCAGGTCAAGGCTATCCAAACATTGCACATTTAGAGAAAGGTCTGGCCCTTGACCAGCTCCTGGAAAGTAACCTCTAAGCCCCTGGGATGTCCTGACAGGCAAGAGTGTCCTGGTTTACCTTGGGCTACTCTAGATAGTCTGTGCTAACACCGTGATCCACGGTTAAGGCCTTGGTATCAGCATGCTCTCTGGAAGGGCTGGGGACTAAGTAACTAAGGTTAGTCACACAGGTGCAGCTGGCCTGGGCAACCAACTGCCAATGAAATCCTGACCACTCAGGCTCAGGGGAGCCGCCTAGTTGGGAACACTCCATGTGTGCTGCCACAATCACTGCTAGGTGAAGTAAACACTGTCCTCACAACTGCACTGGGAGAAGACAATGGAAACCCAGCTGGTCTCTCTCCCATGCAACTGTGAATCAGCAAAGACTTCAATCTGTATCCCTGTACTGCATTAAACAGGAAATGTGAACAGAACAGCTCATCTAAATTCTGCAGGCTATTGCAGCAACCCATTGAACATGAGGATGGACTCACGAACCCAGACATAGCAAGAAATGAATAGAGACTAGCAGTCAATGGGAGGACAAGATGGCCTTATATGGAACCCCCAAAGTGAAATTCCCCAAAAGGTTCCCCAACAATTCCTTTGTAAAAAGCATATAAATCCCTTTTACCAAAATGACAAGATTTTCCATCAGGGATGGAAGGTAGCCAGTATTCTGCTACCTAGTCTGAAGGCTAAAGAAGTCTCAGAACCAAGATCCCCCACCTTGGTAGGGGGGTCAGTTTTCTATACCTCCAAACACTCAGGGAGAAGGGAGGAAATGTTCTGGTGCTAACCAGCTTGTTGACTTCCCTTTCCTCTTAGAGTGCTTTCCTTGGAACTTCTATGAAACAGTGTTCATGTGTGTTCATAAACTGACATAAATGATCTTACTGAAAGCTTCCCCAGCTTTCCTTCCGAGGGATTTGTATGCAATAGTTTACAAAAGCTCGGACTATCATGTCATCAGGAGAGCCACCCCGTGGTTTCCTCCTACCAAAGCAAAACCTTTTAATGAAATGACTTCCGCCAGCAGTTTTAAGTCAAACATAACCCTTCTGCTTTTTTCTACCTTGGCTCCCCTAAACAGCTCTTTGGTACCTGAGCCTGACAGAGATAAACTGAAGACTGACTATCCTCAGGAAAAAATCCACAATCATATGCTAAGAGCTTCTGATCTGTCTTTCCTTCCTGCTTCAGAAAAAGACTTTTGGAGTAGGAACACCTATGTGGCCATCTTCACCCAAGTCTAAGAAAATGTGCATATGAATATGTCAGAAACTACAACTTTGTAATGTCATCAAAGTGCTCCATTAGAGGTAAACATGACCCAAATAAAACAGGACCACTGATCCAGCCTGGCCCCTCCCTGACCCCTGCAGTCACCCCCATGTGGCCTCCCCTGCACCCTCCGGCCACCTTACTTCCTTCATAGTGGCCTCAGGGTTCTATTCTAACACCCAGATAAGTTCCGGCTCTGCCAATTGCCCACAGCTTCAAATCCAAACTCCTTTCCTAGTAGTCACACTGATGATCTCTCCAGTTATCACCCTCTTGCCTTCTCTGGTCCTGGCCACTTGGACAGTCAGGAGTGGTCACACGACTATCTCTGGATAATGGGGCATGCAGGTGTGAGCAGATGTAATGTCTTGTCCCTAGGAGGACCAGGTCTGTTGCTGTCAGGTGCCAACCTTTTCATGGGGGCTGGGAGACAGTAAAAATTAGAGCATTCACCTCAGACCCAGAAGGAGTCAAAGTCAGCAGGGCTAGCCCACCAGTGTGGGCTCACTGTGAGAGAAATAATCCTGTCTTATTTAAGTCACTGTATCTTAAGGTCTCTATTACAGCATCTTCACCTGAGCCGCAAAAAACATGACCCAACTGTCTCAGCACCTATAGCACCTTGGATGCTGTAGATGGGTATTGACCTTCTGCCCTCTTTGCTGCCGGTTTGTGAAGGTCAAAGATCAAAACTGACTTGTTCTTCCTCATTTGTATTCCCAACACCCAGGAAAAGGACCAAACACTTAGTGCGGGACATACAAAACAAAGCCTGATGCGAGAATGAGTGAACACACAGATTATTGCGCCCACAAACAATAAACTGAGCAGAGATTTGAATGCTTGCAGAGGTCCTAGAAGATTTCTGGTCAAGCTGGGCCACCAGCCTGTCACCTCTGCAAACTCAGAGCCTGAATTCCCTCCGGGCATCCTTACCTCATCCTTCAGCTGAGCCAAGAAGAGGGGCAAGAGGTGTTCAATGGTGTTGTCTTTGCCCAAGATGGGAGAGAGGCCCATGATGACTGAGGCCAAGGCTGACTTGACGTGCTGGTTAGCATCTGACACCAGCTCCTGTGAGGGAGAAGGGAGGAGGCACCAGAATCAGGCCACCCTGCAGTGGCAATGGCCAAGCAGACACCAACTCTGAAGCTCTTCAGATAGTCGTTCCTCTGCCCTGCTCACTAGTAGAAATAGACAGCTCAGAGACGGCGCAAACTAATTTCTTATATGCCCCCACTGCTTAGAGCTGATGGGCCTGTTTCCAATAACTCCACCCCAAACCCAGAGCTCTCTGGATGAGAAAACTAGGGTCACCTCTGAGGATTCTCACTGCTAGCACTTGTTGCCAAAGTCAGCCCTGAGCAGCAGATTGGTTTTTTTTTGTTGTTGTTGTTGTTGTGTTGTCACTGGGGATTTAACCCAGGAGCACTCTACTCCTGAGCCATGAGCCATATCCCCAGTCCTTTCCGTTTTTTACTTTGAGATAGGGTCTCATTAAGTTGCTGAGGCTGGCCTTGTGGTATGGCACCCTGCTGCAAGCGTCAGATTCTGTCTGTAGTTAGAAACCCCCAATTGCTTTAAGCCCAAGTGTGGCACTAGCAGGCAGGGAACCTAGCTTGTGTCTGGCAGCCCCCAGAGACCAACCCCCCCCCATATTCTTTGTCCCTCCCACGGAGCTCCCCATCACCTTAACACAGGGCAAGATCTGGGTCATGATCACATTCTCCCGACAGTCTGCTGAGAGGCTTTCACAGAACTCTGTGGGTGAGAAGAGCAGGAGGGAAGATGAGACCCAATGTCCTGCTGCTGCTCTCAACCCTCGAGCACCCACCCACCTTGCTGAGTTCTGGTCACCAGCACCAACCTTTGACCTTGTGGGAGGCTGCAGCCCTCACCTCAGCCTCACAGTCCTTCATCAAGTTCTGGAAGGCAGGGACCAGATCTGTCTTGGTGATCTCGGGCCCCACTGCTTTCTGGAGCTATGGATAGGGAGAAAGGGGATGAGTGAAAGGGGAGAGTGAGAGGGTCTATTGAGCCGCCATTGTGGGCCAATGGGTAAAATCAAAGTAAAGGCGCCAGAATCAGGGGTCTGAGCAAGGAGACTAGAATCTTCATTGAGCTTTAATCCCGGCACCACCGAATGACCCTGGATAAAACTCTGCACCTCTCTGAACCTTAGCTTCTTCAGAACCAAAGTGAGGCCCATGAGGGCATGTACTTCATGGTGTTACTTGCATTAAAGATAACAAGAGCCCTCCTTATCCTTTAGGTTATTTTATCTGGTTTTATGTTACCTAATCCAGAAAATTTCTAATAACATAATGGCTCCCACTTTTTAATTAATGATTTTTATTTTCTTAAGATTGATTACCAGAAACAGGTATTACTTTTATAATTAAAATTAAACAATAAAGACTGAGGGAAGAAGTAAACTAGACCTGCCTGTTTCCTGGAACATGGACTCTGCTCAGAGTTGGTTCCTAAAGACCCAGATGGAAGCAGGATGGTTCATTACCAAGAAGGGAATAAATAAGTAAAGACCTTCTCAGGCCTCCCGGGCATTCATATAATAAATATTCATATAATAAATATCTGTTGTCTGCTGGGAGCCAAGCACTGCTGAAGCAGTCCAAAGCACTGTCCCAACTTGGTGCATGCTGTTCGCCACAAGGACAGGGAGGCGCTGACTCACAGGCTGTGCACACACGCCTGCGTGGTCACCTTTCCTAGCATCTTCACAGAGCCAGGGAAATGGTACGGGAGGCTCTGACCCCTCCAACAGTCATGAGTGTAAATAAACGGCAACACAGGAGAGGAAGCCCACAATGGAGTGGCAAGCAGAGTGTGTGCTCTGACCCTGCCCATCTCTACTGCACTGGGTCCAAGATCCAGCCCTGAATCTTCCTACTCACTCCCGCTCCTCCCTCCCAGATGCTCTTGCTGGGACACAATCCCTCCCTAGCTCTCTCTCACCCATTCATCCTCCACAACCAGCTGAAGCACCACAACCAGCTAAAGCACTCGCTCCTCAATGCTTCCTGGTCCCCTCTACCTCCCCCTCTGCCCCACACCTCTGACACTTCATTATCAATTTCCCCCCACCTAGGCTGACCAGCCCCTTTGGTCAGGAATGTGCTAATAAATTCACTGCAATCTAACGACTCCCAGGAAAAAGATGGTACTCAGCCAAAGAGCACTATTCTGGGCTGCTGTCCCTATTCTGTCTGCTGGTGGTGTCAATCTAACCAACTAAACTTTTGGGCTATGTCTTCTCTTTTATAAAAAAAAAAAGAAAGAAAGAAAGAAAGCTCTGTGAAGACAGGAACACACTTTCTTCCTTGGAGTCTGAATTTGGCCTCAGAATGTCTCACTTCAGTTGCCCCAGCAACCAGCCAGGATTGGCATGTGTAGTGGGATTCAACAGGTCCATCACAGAGATCTTCTTGCTCTAACACCTGAGAGAATGTGCTCGCCTAATGAAAACCTCCAGTTCCTACACATCCCTTGCCCTGTCCCCTGTGTCCTCCCTTCTGTAGGACAATGTCAACAGCCCCTCACTGTGGGAAGCCATCCGTGAAATGCACAAGGACCTTTTCAGCATTGAGCCAGCAAGCGGGTAGATCTGGTATTTGGGAACTTATAGTGGCACTTCCCCTATTAAGACCCCAATGCAAGCGAGCTCCCGCTCCGCTTTGCCAAAAGGTCCCGAACAGCACCAGAGATGGGCAGGACCCCTTAGGAACTGAGCGGCCTACCTGCCCCCACCTCTATCCTGTTTTGGTGAAGAACTTCTATCCAAAATCTTTGATGTATTCCAATATAAATAAAGCAAGCACAGCTCCCTTCTTTGTTAAAAGCTGGACTCTTCTGGTCAGCTTGGCCCATCGCTGGCCCCATTCTGAAACTATTTTTCTGTGTCCCGTGGTCATCTCGAAGTACCACTTTTCTTAGCTTTTATTTCTCAGCCAGCCCATCCCTCTGGAGGGGAACCCATTCCCTCACCCACATGGGACGTGGGCGATACCTCACCTACCTCTGTGAACTTGTCAGCCACCATGTAGCGGACACGCCAGGACTTGTCCTCAGCAGCCTGGCGCAGGGTGGGCATCACTAGGGCCTCCAGGTCCTCCTGTGGCAGAAGCTGGGCGATATTCACGCATGCCTCCACAGCCAGCAGCCGTACCGAGTCCTGGGGAAAAGATTGGAGCAGTGGGAGGCAGCAGGGGCCCCACTGAGCCCTGGCATTCCCTTTATAATACTGGGCTCACCAGAGGCAGGGATGACAGGAGGTCAGGGGGAAAACCTACCTGCTCGTCAGAGGCCAGGTTGGAGAACATGGGGATGATCTCGCTCTTGACGTTGTCCAGCTCTAGTACCTTTGCGAACTCCCCCAGCTTGGAGGCTGCGGCCCGCCGCACCATGGGGGTATCATCTGAGCAGAGGTTCCTGAAGTACCTGGGGTGAAGAGAATGGGGCTCAGGAGGGGGAACTCTAGGATCCCTAGAGAACTCCACAGTCATTCAAGCGCTAATTCTGGCTGGGGGACTGTGCAAGTGATGGCTCCTCTCATCTCCCCAGCCCTGGCATGTGGGGCTGACAGCAACAGTTCCTCCCACAGGGACTGGCACCAGGTTCAACATGTTTAAGACACTTAGGGCCTGTCTGCACACAGCACATCCACAGACAATGGCAAGAGCTCACAACCATGGTAAAGGCCATATAAAGTGCTCAACCAAAATGCCACTGAAGGGTCTCATTTTTCAGCACCAATTATGTCAGAGATGTGTGGGGACTAATGCACACCTTTCAGCAGGTGTGCACAGCTGTGAGCCAGCATCATGGAATGAGCAATGGGGCAGCAATGTGAGGCGTGATATAGATGGTCAAAACCTGAGGGCAGGCCTGCTGAGGACAGGCCCGAGGGAACAAGAGACATCATTCATCGAGTGTTCCATGTGCCAGATTCTACTCTAAGCATCTATATGTGACAATTCTTTTAAATCCTCTCGGCAGCCAATGGGAGGAAGAACTCCCACTGAGGCGGAGCCTATGGATTTACTGCCATGGTGTCCAGAGACCACTCTCAAGGACAGGCCTCTCTGAGGGGAGGAGCTAGGAGAGCTTTGGGATTCCCTGGGTGGACCCAAAGGGGCTCAGGCTCAAGAGAAGGGAACTGAGCTCACAGGGAGGCTTGCTGACAAGAGAGGAAGAGGAGGGACTCACTGCCGCAATTCTGCCTTGACAGCACTGGACACTCGGGGGTAGCAGACGGAGAAGAGGCCACAAGCCGAGGTGCGGGAGGTGAACCAGTCGCCACCCGCCAGCCGCTTCACCAGCGGCACGAAGTGGGCCTCCAGGTCTGAGGGTGAGTGCTCATGTGAGATGGCCCGCAAAGATTCCACCGCCTTGTCCCGCACCACCGTCTCCTCCACTGTGGCCAGCGACTCGAGGGGTGGCTGTGGCAAGAACATGAGGTCACTGGACAGCTCCCTCCCTGCAGACTAGCTCGGAAACCCCACCTCGTGCTTCCAGGTGGACTCATCTCTGAAACTCCATCTCTGATCACCCTATCCCATCCTTCATCCAGTGAGCCTTAAAGGCTCTTACTGAATGGTCCTTGAAAGATATTCACTGGGACCCATCAATCTTAAAATTATACTAGGCACTTTTTAGGAAAGGGTATCACCTGTCCTTTGCTCTCCAGGTGGAATGATCTTCACTGACATTGAGTAGAAACACCTATTTACTATGTGTTTGAAGCAGGGTCCTTGTGTCATGAAACTGTGTGAAATAGGTCCTGATATTGGCCTTATTTCAAAGAGCAGAAATCTGAGGCACAGATAGCTTAAGTTACTTGTCCAAGCTGGCAACTAATACAATCTAGGACCTAAAACCAGGCCACCTGGACTCTTATCTTCTCCTCAACTGCAGTTCCTGTTAGTATCTAACCCCCTTTGTGTCCCATCATTCAGGATAATGATACACAGGCAGGCAGCAGGGCAGGGTCTGGCAGAGACTCAAACGGACAGCCCTGGAATCCCCCCTTACTAGCTGTGTGACTTTGTTGGGATGCTCAACTTCCCAGTGCTCCACGGGGTTCATCTATTAAGAGACTCTCGCTACCCAAAGGGTACACGTGACAGTGATAATGACAACTGCAGTACTTTGTGCCACATGTTATGACATGGGATTCTCAAGTCAGTTATAAAGTATGGTTTGATGATTCCCACTTCATAAAAGAGGACACAGAGAAGTCAAATAACTTTCTTACAGGTCACCCAACCCAGCCCAAATCCAAATCTGAAGCCCTGCCTGTTGGGCCTGGCACTAGTCAGACAGGTGTCGGGGGAACAGTGTGGATGGCAAGTGCCCCTTCAGTAATACCATACCGAATACCACTACTGACTTGATGGACTAAAGTGCTATCGAGCTCTGTCTGTTCTGAGGTGGTCCCCAGTCTTTCCTCTATCTTCCCTTTCCTGGACCTGACAGGAAGGACCATAGGTCAGACTTGGAGGGAGAGGTGGGAAGAGGATCTCAGCACTTCCAGACTCACCAGCAGGCAGTGCACATACTCTGGGCCTCCCACCAGAGTGGTAAAGGTTCCCAGCTGCTCCGCCAGGGCCAAGAGGACCTCGTCCTCATCATAGATGGTGTCTGTGGGGTCAAGATAGATACTGTTACAGTTCTACCCCAAGTCCAACCCCAGCCCTTCAGTAACCCAAGCTCAGAACAGAGAAGCTCCACTCTGCTTCTTACACTGTCAGCACCCAGTCTCAGGCCTGCGCTTTGCTAGGTGTGGGTAATGGGAGAAGCGCGTCAGCCACTGAGCCTCTCAGTTCCTGCTCCCAAAGAGTGCTCAGTCACTCCTGCCTCTCATGAGCGGCAGAGACCATATATATACAGTGCAGGACTTGGTCAATGGAAACTTACTTGTGTGGGTCAAGCACTTCCAGGAAGTTCTGCTAGGAACTTCCTCCTCTTCTGCCTAATAAAGTCTTTTCCATCTTTTCAGATTTGGCTCAGCTATTTGGAGAAGACTTTATTAGGCTAGGAACTTCCTCCTCTTCTGCCTAATAAAGTCTTCTCCATCTTTTCAGATTTGGCTCAGGTATCACCTTTTGCAGGAATCTCAGGATGGCCCTAGACCAAGCCAGGCCCCTTCCTTGGGTTCCCTCCCCCTGCCTTCCATGCTGCCTTTATCACCACAGGCTGTGTTCATTCTGGGCTGGCCCCTGCACATACCCACTCCTACCAAAGACCAGCAGAAGAGCCCTGTTCAGATTTACTGAAAGAATGACTGACTCTGGAATGGGAAAACTGTCCCTGCCTGTAACTAACCCAAAGGCCTTGCTCCCTGAGCTCAGGCTGTTTCTCCCCAAGGCAGTGGTGCCTGCTATCACTGGCAGAAAGTACCATGTCCCTGGAATCCATCAGCATTTAGACCCCCTTGAGCTTAGACTCTTGCTATCTGTGAACCAAGGAAAGTGACCTCAGAAGAAGAATCTTGATATCATACTTCCAGCTGCCAGAACTGTGAAAATAAATTTCTGATGTTTAAGACATCTGGTCTGCAGTATTTTGTCCTTAGCCAAAAAATATAATGTGGTGATTTTCCTCTCATAACAATGATTCTGAATTTCTGAAAAACTGAACTCAGAGAGGGTTTTAAGCATATTCTGTCTGAAACACCACCACCTTTTCTGAAAAAAACAGAGTACCTGACACTTGCCTTCCAAACATTTTCTAGTGGTTTGAAGTCCAAAGCAGAAAAATATGACATCACCTGGGACTCCAAAAACTCAAAAAAGTCCCTCTCTGGATCACCAGACCTCTTCAGTCTACGGCTCCACCTTACTGTGACCCTTCATCTTCCCATGTGAGTTATTAACATTATAACGTTACATGTGATTTCACCACATAACCAAGATAATACTTAGGCATAAAACTCACTGAGGCTTCTCACTGAGGCTTACACATCACTGATTTACAGGAGGAAACAAAGCACATTGAGGCAGGACTGAACTCGCGCAGACAGGCTCCAGGGTCTCTGCTCTTAACCACCATCTCCAGCTGTCTTTCTCTTCTCCACCCAACCCTCAATACAAATTCTGCATGTGCATGAGGTGCTTCTACATCTAATTTGCTCCACTCTCAGCAGCCATCTACAATGGTGCCCCGCCCTCCTCTATAGGAGTAAACCTCCTGTTTCAGCAAAATCGAACCCAAGCTGCCTTGTATCCCTCATTCTGGTCACCTCGAACACCCCACCTCCACTCACTGGTTACTCACCACACTCACCTGCTAGTGAGTGGAGGTGGGGTGACAACTGCCTTCCCGCCACCCGCTCACAGACACACTGGGCTATGTGAGAAGTACCTCATCCTCCCGACAACTCTGGTAGGTGCTTTTTGTAGATCCCATTATAGAGAAGGTAACTGAGGAAGGAGGGGGAGTGAGCACAGTAGGTTTTCCAAGCTGCATGTTTCAAGCCAGGCCCTCCACTTCACTCTCTAAACCTTTTGACCCATGTTATCCTGCGCAGCTACCCCCTTGCTCCAGGAGATGTTCCTATCTCAGTAGTTTGCGCTTTCAAGTATCTCCAACAATTCACAGTGGAAGCCACTTGGTTTGGGCTCACCATCACAAGCACAGACACCTACTCCTCAGGTGGTGTTCAGAGTCTCACACACCTGCGCTCCTCAGTCATGGCTGTGTCACTGTGGGCAACTGGCTGAACCTGCTCTGGCCTGTTTCCCCACGTTGGAAGGGAGGGGTAACAGTCTTGGTGTCCTCCATTCCCAGGATCATCACTAGGTCCAGGTGAGATGACTGGAGAGGAAACACTTCCAATGACAGCCCTCTAAACCTTCAGTTTGCAATTTTAACTAGTATTAAACTTAAAGTTCAGAAAGTCATGTAAGTAGTAACACCAGAAGATTTACTATCAACTGAGATCCAGTCTGTGCCAGACACTCTGCTGGGCAATTCCCACACATCTTCACAGACGGCAGGTATGGAAGCAATCTACCACCAGAATAAGTGCACGGACCACACACTGAGTGCCATCACAGGCTCTTTGTAGAAGCCTTCCTCAATCCTCATGTTGCCTTATACTCCTACATCCATTCACACATCATGAATCTGAGGGTGGGAAACATGGAATATCAAGTCCAAGTCATACCTGGAAAGTGGGAGAGCTTGGATTTGAAATCAGGTAGTAGGGACCCCAAGTTTGTGTTACTGGTCATTAACAAATGCTGTCATGTTTGGAGACAGAATGACTATCATCATTCCTTCTCTAATAGTACAACCTCGGGCAAATGAATTATTTTACCTCTCCACACTTCAGTTTCCTCATGTACAAAATGGGGACAGTAGTATTACCTGCCATAAGGCACTGCTAGAAGACTGGCTCAGAAAATGGCGAGGGAAAGGGACACAAGTGCAGGTACCACTATGAACACTTCATGAGAACTAATTCCGTCTCACTCAACTCAGTCTAGACACCACCTACACATGGCAAACGTATGCTAAGTGTTAGTAATCATCATTAATCTCTAATGCTCACGTGCTATAGTGCAGGGATAACTATCCCAATGGTTGATTAGGAAAAAAAAAAAAAGGTAAAAAGAGTCAAGTAAGGAAAACTGTCTAGCCAGACACAGTGGCGCATGCCTGTAATCCCAGCAGCTCGAGAGGCTGAGGCAGAAAGACTGCAATTTAAAAGCCAGCTCAGCAAGGGCAAGGCGCTAAGCAACATAGTGAGACTCTGTCTCCAAATAAAATACAATATAGGGCTGGGGATGTGGCTAAGTGGTCGAGTGCCCCTGAGTTCAATCCATGGTACTCCCCGCCCCGCAAAAAAAACTATTTACAGCCACCAGATAACAGTTGGCACCACAATGCAGAATGAGCTCCTTGTGTTTCTAGACCCCGCTGCCAGCCTGCCACCATTCACCGCAGACCTTCTCTCAGTAGGGCGCACTTCGATTCCTCTGAATTCCTGTCCTCGCTCCAAAGAAGCAGACACAGTATGTGAAATCTGCGATGCACTTCTATCTCAATTAGGAGGAACCACCTCCAGTAGTCACCCTCCACCTGGGTCCCAAGAGTCCACCTCCTTACCTGTAAGGAAGGGCAGGAGCTCGCTTCGGGTCCTCTCAACCCCAAGGGCCAAGGCAATGGTGGACAGCTTCTTGATGCTATTGAGGCGAAGCTAAGCAGAGAACAAGAAAAGGTAAGAAAGTTAGTAATTCCAAACTCAAGGCAATTCTGGAAACAATTTCTAGAAACATCTACATATAAAGATGCTCAGCAGTAATGTAGTCATTACCTACCAAGTGTTCTTCGGCCTTGAATGGACCATTAAAAACAATGGTAGCAGAGGCAACAAGTGCCAGAGCACCCTCTGGGTCTCGCCAAGCCCAGCACTGCTCAGGGGCACTTCTCAAGACTGCACCTGCTTCCCCAACACCACTCCCCCTGCAGGACCCGCTCTCGCACTCAGTACCATATGACAAGCTGTGCGTGCCCTTGGACAGCAGCAGCCTTGGTACAGGTAAGCTTACTCTGGACCAGGTCCTGTAGGCACTCACTAAGATCTCACTTCATCCTCACAACAGCCCTTTGAGGTCAGAGTTAAGATTCTAAGTCCCCCTTTTTGGAGGAAAACAGACTCAGGGAGCAGAAGTGCCTTCTCAGAGTCACAGAGCTAAGATGGCCTGGAGCAGGCATTTAAACCCAAGCTGCTAGCTAACAGTGATGCTGAAAGTACCGTAACATTCCTATGAACATTCCTATGAACAACAGCAATAACAGTAGTAATACACCACTAGCGCGTTGGATTGGCCAGTGTCCCATGATATCACAATACATATTTTTCATTTTTGTCCACGGTTCCTGGCTCATAACTCCCTCCTTAAGGCAGGCCATAGACACCAGAATTTCTCTTTCTCAAGGTGGGCCACAGAAACTGTAACCTTCCTCAATCTGTCTTGGAGCTGCCCACGATGGAATTCTCTGGAATTCCTCATCTGACAGTGGATCATAAGACCCCCCCCCCCCCCCCCGCCCACCGTCACTTCAGAATGGGCCCTGGCCATGCCCTGGAGAAAGGAATACTGCACAGAGGCTGAGAGCACTGAGCACACAGGCCTTGATGGGTTTTCCTACCCAGTCTAGCATTAGATCAGAACCCTAGAGCCTGCACAGGAAACAACTCTGCTGACACCTTGATTTTAGACTTCTGGTATCCAAAGAGTCACAGGACAAATCTATTGTCCGAAGTCACCTTCTTTTTGGTGATTTGCTGCAGCAGCCCTAAAGAACAGATATGTTGGTTAACACATATGACAGGTCACTCTCAAAGCATTTATGTGCTGGATCCTCAATGGAGCCTCTCAGCCTGGGAGGGAAGCACCACTGAACCCTCTCCACCTATGGCAACTGAGGCCCAGACCAGCTGCTCTGGGGCAGGATGACTGAAACCTTCCCCTTGAGTTTCTCCATCTCCACAAGGGTGAGTCTCTCAAGGCTGTCCAGAGATTGTGACGAGATCACACCTCTTGGCAATAAAAGCACCTAAAAATGAAGTCTTGTAAGACCCACAATTTATTTTCTACCAAAGAATAAGATGTACACAGAGACAGAACTATGAAATGATAGAAAAGCAAATATGACAAAAATAATCCATCACCAAATCTGGGTGCTAAGTATATAGCTGCTCAGTGTGTTAGCCAAGAGGTTAGCAAAACCATTCTATAAATTGCCAGTAAATATTCTCAGCTTTGCAGAGCCCCCATCTCTGTCCCAAACACTCAACTTTACCCTCACGGTACAAGAGCAGCCACAGAACCCAAGATTGCATAAACCAATGAGCATGGCTGAGTTCCAACAAAAGCACACTTGTGCAAGCAGGTAGTGGCTGAATGTGGCCACAGGCTGCACTTTGCTGACTCTTGTACTAATTTCTCAATGTTCTCATGTCTGAACTTTTTCATAAAATACAGTGGGGAGTATTGCCCTAGCTGCCTGCTTTCCTCACTGTGTCTTTAGGCTACATCTGAGTTCTCTCAGCTGGACTTTAGGGAAAGGCAAATGTGGGCTGGGGCCTCAAGTGAGCAGCAGCCCTAAGGACCATGGGACGGTGGCAGGGCATAATCACAATAATCATCCTAACTATGCCAGCAAAGGTACCAACCAGCATCTGTTGGTTGTATCCTGTGTGCTTCTAAAAGTTCAACATGGATAATCAACACAACCCCAGAACTGTGCTCACAGGTTTTGTCTCTAGAACACTCATTCTACAGGAGAGGCTGCCACCTGCTGGAAAGCAAGGAGGCCACAAGCAGCGCCCAGGCAGCCGTACTCAATCTCCACACCACAGCACCTAAGGGATGCCCAAGAGGCAGGCTCGGAGAGCCAGTCCTTCTCTCCCACAAAGGAGAGCTGTCCTTGGACATTCTAGTTGTGGTTTTGTTAATAATGTCTTCCAGTCTGTTCAGGCGGAGGGCTCACGACTGCATGACAGAGGTGGAACAGGGTGGTGTTTCAGAGGCAGGCCACCTGGTTCAAGGCTAAACTGTTTACATAAGCTGTGGGATCTTGGGAAATTTTTCCACCTTTTTGAGCCCCATTTTTTCTACCTGGAAGTGGGAACAATAATACCCGACCTCAGGAGGTTATCATGAGTACAAAGTGACACACTCTCTAGAATACCCCAGCACCAGAGAAAGATCAGTAAAAGCAGCTGTGGCACCTCCCCCTGCTGACAGCATCCTAATTTTGTTGGAGTAATCGGGAAGTGCACAGGAGGCGGCTAGCCAACTGCCCACCAAATAATGCTGGCAAATTATTCCCATAATGCTTATTATGCTCCAGTTCTGCATGCTTTCAAGTTTAACTCAACTGACCCTCACATCCCCATGAAGGGACACAGGACACCCATCTGATGACAGAGAAACAAAGCACAGAGAGGTTGAATACCCTCAACAGTCCACAGGCAGCAGAGCCAGGACACAGTGCAGCCGCAGGCTCTCTACCAGTATCAAGAATTTCTGCTTTTTTCTAGGGGGAGGGAAGTTGATGGTGGTGTCCAACGTTAGCAGATTTAACACTGCTATAATTTTGAAATAGAGGTAAGCATAAATAATATTAAACGATGCATACAATAGATAAAATAAAATAGGGATATGTTGTGATTCCCACTGGTGACAGGTTCTGCTTAAAAGTCTTCTGTCATAATATACTTCTAATAGAAGGAAAGTTAGATGTAAGTTAGAAGTTAGTGAAAATTAAGTTACTTTTCCCATCCAAATTCATGGGTCTGCCTAGGGATCAGAGATGAGCCCCAGGTCAAGAGCGCCTGCCTGCATTGGTTATACTGTGGCTCACATCCCTTGGTTTTCAGCTACGCACAAGACCACCTTGGAAAAGACATTTCCAAGTCACCTTAAATCTGAATGTGCTACTAAAGACCAACATTTGGCCAGTGAAACCCAAGTGAAAATGGTATATGCTACTGGGAAGTGTGTTTATAGTAAAATGGGGCGACACCTTCCTTCCTGTGTGGAATGTGGTCATAATGTCTGGGGCTTCAACAGCCATCTCGGGGCCTTGAAGTAATCTAGAAGGTGGTGATAAGGGAAGAATATGCAGAGTACAATGGTAGGAAAGTGGGACCCTAATGGTAAGAGAGTGGGACCCTAACATCATGGAGTGTCACAGCAGCTTGGACTACCAGCAGACACTCTAATCATCAGTCAGAAATAAACTTCAAGCTCATTTAAGCCCATTACTTAGAGTTTTCCTATCATCTTAAACTTGATCCCAACTGACTCAGCACATGGCCTAGTTGTGAACGAGATCTAAGGGCAGTCTGCTGGGGAGTCCAGAAAAGAACCCCTCCTTGACTCAAGGGAGGAAGTAGGTAAGTCCCTCTATGTCCTGGGCTGACCCTTCTTTCCCTGTGGTTCCAAGGACAGCAGATGCTATGGCTACCCTGTGACCATAAGGCTGGTCAAGAGTGGTGTGCTTGATCCAATTCTTTGATATTCCTGAACTGCTGAACTTGTTTATGAGAAAAAAATAATGAACCTCTTATTTAAACCAATCTCAACTGGGTTTTCCTGCAGCATTCTTGACAGAAGTTATTAATATTGTTTCTTCATCATGTCATATCCCAAAAGAACTTCCTTAGGTACTGTCTTCCAAGTGTGCTGCCGCCAGCACTTACCACAGTCCACCCATTGGGCTCCATGTCTGCACTTTTACCAAGGACCTCTCTCCAAAAGGCCTCAGCAAAAAGCCCAGCACATGAAAATCTAAAGAATAAAATCCTCCTTCCCTCTGCTTGTACCTGCAGAAACACTACCCACTTCTAGGACTCATCTCACATGCAACCCATGGAGCCTTCCCTGAAATGAGTGAGTGCAGTATGATCCCACAGGATCCCACACATAGAATGTCTTCCTTTCACAATCCAAATAAAAAGTCAGCAGCCTTACTCTGGCTGACCTAGTGCCTATCTATTGATCCACATTCCCCCTTGCTCCCTGAGTGCCTGGGGCAATGGCTTCCATGAGAGTAATCAACCAACAAACAACCCACAGCCACTCCCAGTCCAGGTCTGCACACTTGCTGGCTTGTTTCCTTGGACTGGTAATTCTCCCCCATGTGCCCCGGGGCTCCTCCCTCACCTCCTGGGGTCTCTGCTCAACCTCACCTGGTAACCACCCTACACACAACAGTATCCCAGCACCCATCCCAGCACTCTGCACAACTTAACTCCTATCATGCCCCAACATGAACTTGCTAGCTTACTGTTTCTCCTCCCCTCCAAGAGCATGAGCCTGGCTAGGGCAAGGGACTCTGCCTTCTTCACTCTGCTCCAAGAACCTAATGCAGGGCCTAGTACAGAGGAAGTACCCAATAAATATTCACAGGATTAATTTTGGTAAAATAAACATAATACAGATATTAGTATATGCAGAGGAATATGTTCAAAACAGTTGCTTTGGTAAAGACGGTGGCCAACAATGGAGGTGGGATGTGTCTGTGATGTGTATGGTTTGACAATGTTCAATGAATGACAGAAGTGTCTCCCCACTCTAAAGCCCTAAAGTCTATGCATCCTTCCTCCTTATTCCATGAAGGATCAAATTTTTAAATAAAAATAATGTGGGTGGGTGGATGTGTGTGGGAAATACTAAGCACCCACCTGATGACTGTTTAGAATCATCACTGAGAAGTGAGAACAGCCAATGTGACCTCTATTTCTGTAGCAACCGATTTTTTTTCTTTCTTTCTTTCTTTCTTTCTTTCTTTTTTTTTTTTTTTAAATAATCAATGAGTCTACTCTGGCTTCACCAGTTACTAGCTAAGGATCCTCATGCCAGTCCCAGGCATTTTGGAACTACAGTTTCCTCATTGTAAAATGAAAAATATAAGGCCTAATTCACAGGCTCGTTAGGATGATAAAGTAAGGACAACAGAGAAGAGCCTGGCATATAATAAGCACTTAATATTGCCTGTTATTATTCTCATTTACTTTCTGAAAAGTAAGGACCTGTCTCCAGGTCCAGAAAAAGAGTAAACTAAAGCGGAGAGGGGGAGTAATTTCCCTACCCACCTGGAAGCCACAGCACCTAGGAACACTTCTCAGTTGCTTGGTTGGCATTATGATTATTTACACACATGCATGTTCCCCCATTTGGAAGACAACCTATCTCTGGGATAAGGGTCAGGACTGGTACCAAATGAGGATTCCTGAACTAGAATCCAGTACAGAACTGGCCCTACTGAAAAATATAAATAGAGCTTTAGGCAAGTACCAAAAGCAAACAAGGAAGCTCCTGCCTCTGCCAAGGCCAAAGCAAAGGCTCTGAAAGTCAAGAAGGTAGAGCCTCAACAGTCACACCCACACACCCGCAGGGGCCCAAGACACTGCAGTTCCACAGGCAGCCCAAGTATCCTCAGACACCCCACCCCACCCCACCCCCGTCCAGAAGCACACTGACTGCATCCACCAAGATTTCCTGACCATGAACTCTACCATGAAGCAGATGGAGGCACTGCTCTGTTGCCAGTGTGCACTCTGGAGGTCAAGGCCAACAGCACTAGACAAGTCATGCTGAAAAGAGCTCTATTACACCACATGGCCAAGGTCAACAGGCTGACCAGCCCTGACAGCCAGAAGGAATGTTATGTTCAGCTGACTCCTGATTGTGATGCTTTGGATGCTGAAAACAATCAAAATCATCTAAACTAGTCCAGCTGGTTAGTTTAAACTTTGTTTTTTTCCGCCATAAATACAGACACACACACAACAGATTTTAAAGGTTTTAAAACCCCAGCTACTATTTACAGAGTGCTTTCTATGTGCTAGGTTCAGAACTAGACACTTAAACGTGTTCTGTCTCACAGCAAAGGAAGAGGCAAACAGTACTCTGCATTCATTTCCTCACAGATGAGGAAACTGAGGCACAGAGAGGGGAAACTGTCCCTCAGTGAATTTGTGACAAAGCCTAGACTGAACCTGTGCTCTTCACAACTGCCCTCTTCCAACTCCTTATTTGTAAGCTCTTAGAGGGCAAACTCCTTTTCTATGTTCTGCTTTATCAAATCCCAAGACACTCCATAAAAAGAAGCCCAAATCTGGAACACCATGTTTCCAAGATGTAGACACAGGGGAATTCTGCAATGTCTCAGATGATGGCTGGTAACTGTTCTGTCTTTACATAATCTATCTAATTCATTTGGAAAACCTTGATGCTTGTGCCTTCCATCCTTAATCTTATTTCATTTAACAAGGGATGTAGTTCAGTGGTAAAGCACTTGCCTAGCATGCCCAAGGTCCTAGGTTCTATGCCCAGAACCAGTGTGTTAAAAAGGAAGAAAACCAAAGACCCAAAGGGTTGAGTAACTTGTACAGAAGCCAATTTGGAATTTGAACCTTGATGTGCAAGACTCTCTCTGCAGGGAGGCCAAGGCTGGGTGGTGGATGTGCCCTCAAGCCCAGAGCCCTTGGCTAATTCTAGTTTTGCCACTCACTAGATTGTACAATACGGGCAGAGTATCCTTATTTATTAAGTGGGAAGAATTCCAGACTTTAAATTTTGGTTTAAATTATATTTCATGGTCAAATCTGATTTAAACCAAACCAACTACAAAAGGATGCTTCTGAAACAATCAGGAAAATCAAATGATACCAAAGAATTGTTGTTAACTTAGCTAGATGTGATAAAGGCAGTGTGGTTATAAAAGTGTACGTTGTTTTAGAGTTGCATACTGAATAACGAGAAGGAAATGTCTGAACCCTAGAATTTATTTTTAAAATACTTCAGGGAAAAAGGAGATAAACAGATGAAACAAATGTGGCAAATATTGCAGAAACTGCTGCAGCTAGGTATCTAGTATTATTTTCTCTATGTATTTTTGAAATTTAATGATTAAAAAAAAATGGAAAGAAAATGAGTACCTATCTCTGAAGTCTTCTGTGTGGATTTGATTAACACATACCAAGTACTCAGCACACTGTGCAGCACATAGCAGGGTTTTCTGACTCAGCACTGCAGCCATTTGGGGCTCGGTAGTCCTTGGTCCTCAGGGGCTGTCCTGGGTATAGTAGGATACAGTGTAGCATTGCTGGCTTCTACTGTAGATGTGAGCAGTACTCCTCACCAGCTGAGACACTACCAACACAGCTTTCTGGCCTCTGCCTGGAACCGGCTTGTGTGGGGAGGCTTGGACAAGACCTGTAAACCTAGTGAATCTATGGCGGGCAGAGCATGAAGAACTAAACCTCTGCACCTTGCCACATCTGCTAGGCAGCCACTTACCATGCCATTCCACTGCATCCCCACAACCAGCAGATGCGGATTCTTTGCCAGTGTGCACTGTGGAGGTCAAGAGTGCACACATTTTACAGATGAGGAGTCTGGGCCCAAAGACAGGAGCTACTACAGGGACACACAGAACAAACTGGCAGAACTGAGGTCAAACTTCTATCATCCTCGCTTCCTCTCTACAGAACCCACCACACCACATCCAACCCATCAGCCCTGCCTGACATGTCCCAAATCCAACCATCTTCCCCCATCTATGTGCTAACACTGGGCCTGTGTTCGGCAATCGCTTCTCATAAGCTATCTGCTCCTGCGCATCTCCTGCCCCAACAGCCAGAAGGACCCTTTAAAACATTTTGCTCCTCTGCTCAAGGGCCTCACCTAATCTAGCCTCATGTCAGTCCCCACATTCCACCACTTTCCCATTCACCCAACTTCAGCCACGTGGGCCTTCCTGCTGCTCTCTGAATGCATCAAATGTGTTCCCACTTGTGGCCTCTGTACCTACTTTTTCTCTGCCCAGATTGTCTTCCCTCACCTGTTCATTCTCCTTCCTTTCATTCAAGGCCTTGCTCAACATCCCTTCTCAGGGGAGCCTTCCCTGACCTAAACATCAGCCCTGGGCTTGCTCTATTCCCTGTTGCTACCTTGTTTTTCTTCTTAGCAAACACTGCCACTGACATCACATTACTGATCCATCATCTGTCTTCCCTACTAAAGTATAAACGCCACAAGGGCAGAAGCTCCCTACCGTATCTGCGATATCTGAAACAGAATCTCCCACATAGGAGGTACTGCATAAATATCTCCTGAAAAGAATGTATTGAGACTATAGGATTTGGTATTCCATGTTCTTTCCAGTATCCTGTACTGTCTCACGCCTCAGCCTCAAGGCTTTGGCCAAGTTGTTTCCCTTTACTGTGCTTCAGTTTCCTGATCTGGAAAACGTAGACGAGCAAAGGATCTACTTCAAAGTTGTGAGATTCAATGAGAACATAAAAATTATTCTTTTGTACAGCACCTTGTACAGGCAAACATCCAGTAATTTGACAGTGATGGTTTAAGTCAGAAACTGACATTTTCTCCCCCAAAGAGACAGACAGTAAATATACATATGGGTATATACATATGGGTATTTTAAAATTAATTAATAAAAAAAACTTTATTCAAAAAAGCAAGCAAGCATACAGCCAGGCAGCTGTTTGCCAAGCCCAGGCTTAAATGATGGCTCATGAGGTTTTTGCAAGGTCTGACCTGAGCTTCCTCTTCCAACTTCATTTCCCAACATAAACAGCTTATTCCCTTGGCTCCTATGGTCTTTTTTTCTGATCCATAACACCTTCTACCTACTCCTGCCTTAGGGCCTTTACACTAATTTCCTCTGACTGGGATGCTATTTCCTAGATATCCATGGGGCCTGCTGCCTCCTCTGTGCTCAGATGTTACCTACACTGGCTGTCCTATATAAAGCTGCATGCAGCACACTCTCCAATCTCCTCCAGACCCAACCCTACTTCATTTTTCTCCATAGTATTGATCACCATCTACCATTCTCTATACTGAACTTGGTTTCTTGTCTGTCTCAAAAAAATGAGCTCCACGAAAGCATTTTTTGCTCATGGTACACTGCTGTGTCCACACAGTTAAGTACTCCATAAATACTTGCTGAATAGCACCCCTTCAAAAACGTCAAGGAAAAAAAAAGTAACAAAAAAATATTAATTACTTAAAACTAAAGCAAAAAGAAAATATTTTAGAACCATCTTCAATATCCTATGATTTTCCCCCTCAATCTCTACTTTCTAATTATAGTAACTGTGATAGGCAGAATGAGATCCACCAATATATCCCTGTTCTAATCCCAGAACCCGTGAGTATCTATCTACCTTATACTGCAAAAGAGATTCTGCAGAGGTGATCAAAGTTAAGGATGCTGAGATGTGGAGATGATGAGAGATTATCTGCGAGGGTCAGTGAACCTTTCCTGACTGTGGTCAGAAGCAGATGTGAGTAGAATGGCTGGAGAGATGCAATGTGGCTGGCTTCAAAATAGAGAAAGGAGTCATGGGGACCAAGGAATGTGACAGGCTTATGAAGGTGGGAAAAACAGGGAAACTAGATTTTCCCCTAGAGTCTCCATAAAGCAATGCAGCCTTGACCACACCTTGAGTTTAAGTCCAGTGACACCCATGACAGACTGGATCTCCAGAACTGTAAGACAATAAATTTGTGATCTTTAATATCACAAGCTTATAGCAATTGTTACAGCAACCAAAGAAAAGGTTGACCAAGCTCCTTTTTGCCTCAAGGCAAATCTCCCATAAATCAGCTTTTTCTCAATCTTAGCACTAAGGATATTTTGGGCTGGATGATTATTTTTTTCTTGTGCTTTGGGGTCAGTGTCCCATGTATGCAGAATGTTTAACAGCATCGGCCTGCACCCACTTGAGCCAGCAGCAATTCCCTGGTATGACAACCAAAAATGTCTCCAGGCATTGCCAAATGTCCCCTGGTGGGCAAAATCACCCCAAGATGAGAACTACAGCCATTACAGGTCTGCTCCCTCTGGGAGGCTCTTCATCCAGTCCCATCCTCAACTATGCACCCTCAGAAGCACCTTCCCTGACTGGCCCATTCCCCACCCCATACTGTACTTGCTGTGCTCTCTGCCCAGAAAGCCCCACAGATTCTTCCCCTGCCTTCATAGTAGGGTATTTGCTCAAACATCAAAGCCTCCCCTGACCATGCTTTAAATCACATCCTCCAACACACATACATATCCTCAACTAATACAGCATACATTTCACCTAATGTCCATTGTCTGTTTCCCCTCACTACAAGGTAAACTCCCATGGCCAGAAGTTTTTGTCTGTCTTGTCCTCTGCTGTACAACAGTGTCCAGTTCAGTGCCCAGAATAAAGGCCCAACAAATACTTGCTGATTCACTATCACATCACCCCATTTGTTTCCTTCTCATCATTTCTTACATGTTAATGATACTGTATATTTAGTTCTGTTTACCTGCTATATACCTGTAACCTGACAGCAATTGGTGTGACCATGATTTGCCCAACACTATACATGGCAGGTGATCACTGAACAAATTAACTCATACAATGGTCCAATTAACTATATATTTATCCACATTTGAGAAAAGAGGAAGCCAAGGTTCAAAGAGATTAACTAACTTGCCCATTGTCAATCAGCAAGAAGTGGAAGAGTCAGGATGTGTAACTGCACTCTACCTGACAACAGAACCTAGAAGGCAGGGCCAGGTTCAGCAGGTTTCCCCGTGCACCTAGCACAACTTCACAAGAGGGGAAACAGGCCTAACTGGAGGATGGACCTCTTCAATTGCCAATCCTAATACTACAGGTGACATTTACTGGGCCCTTCCAAGCACCCACGCACCGTTCTATTTTACGGATTCAGTTCCTCACAACCTCCCAATAAAGAGAAGACTATTATTAGCCCCTATTTTATGGAAAATAGAAGCCCAGGGCCATGAAATAACGTGCACAAGGTCATTCGGAGGGTGGGAGGTGGACCAAAGTCTGAAACCCGCTCAAACCTAAGCCGGCCGCGATCAGGGGTCTGGGGCACCCTGACCCACTCACCAGAAATGTTAGTCCTCTAAGGAAACTATGCTAAGGGGCAGCGGGGGACAGCAGGGTTTCGGAGTGAATCACCCCTGAACTTGGCCAGTCCTACCCTCGGGAGTGGAGTGCTTTCACGCCTTCCTTCCCTTGGGGATCTACACCAAAATTAGACGCAGAGGGAGGACAGGAAAGGGGATGGCAGCCTTCGCTCTCAGGCCCAGTTGCCCGCGCTGCCCAGACCCCCGGCCCGCCTCGCGCCAGTCCCGCGCCCAGCCCAGCCCCAGGGGCACTCAGAGCCGCGGCCAATCACCGAGGCGCCGCGACCACAGCGCCCACGTCCCGGGCCTGCGGAGCGCGCGGCGGCCCGGGACCCTCGAGGCTCGCCGGCCCCCGCCCTCCACGGGTCGACACCCAATCCCGGGCGCCGTCTCTTGGAGTCCGGCGACCGGGAACGTTGAGAGCGGGACGCTGATTGGCCCCCGTCTCCTTCCGCCACTCCCAGCGAACGCTCAGCCCTCTCCGCGAGGGCCTCCCGCGCCCCGGTGTCCCCCTCCCCGTCTTCCCCAAGTCCCCTGGAGCCTCCGGACCTGAACATCCTCGTTGCGAAGCTCATCTATGAGCACCGCAATGGGGTAGAGCGAGTCGTCGCCGTCGGCCGCCGCCATCTTGGCTCCGTCTCGTTCCTGTCAGACTGCGGCCAGCGCTGTGCGGAAACGGGGTTAGGGAGGGGCAGAGCTGGGAGGAGGAGGAAAGGCGGACGTGGGGGCGCCCGAGCCACTCTACAGGGGCTGCCCCACAGTCATTGGCCGCGCTACGGGACGCCAAGCCCGCCCTTCTTTGGTCCAGGCAAGTGAAGTCCCGCCCACTGCCCATTTACCATTGAGCGAACGAAAGAGATTGGCTTGCCGAGCCTACCATAGGGGAAAGGAAGCGGAAGTACGGGGTTTCTTAGCGACCAAGATTGTACCCGCCTACGTCGCTGCTAACAACGGCTGAGACGAGCAGTTGCTTCTGACCAATGAGGACCCTGGAGCGGGAGGAGGCCGATCCTGTCCTTCGGCAACTCTGGGAGCGTAGCTTGTCTCACGGAGGCCCGCAGGTTTGCGGGTCCTGGATGGCCTAGCTGCGGTTCGGCTGGCTGGAGGACCGCCTCCCTGCGCCTTTGTGTGGGAAGGCGAGAGAAAGTCTTTGCTTTTTGTAGAAGCCCAGCTTGGGGTAAAACCCTGTTCTCTCCTGCTGGCGCTCAAGATCCTGCCTAGGCCCTTCCTACTCCCCTTTCACCCTAGACGGGTGAAAACTAGAGCTGCCCGAGTAGTCTTGCCTTTTCACGCCGACAAGCCTCTTTGCCCGAGCTGCACTTTTCTCGGAGTGCCATTCCTGACCACTCGCCAGATTTCCGCGAAAATCTCCCCCTTTCCTGCCTCCCCTCGTTTCAAACATATTTCAGGCCCCTCCCCTAAGACAGGCTGCTTATTTTATTGTCAGAAGTAAAGTCCTTGAACTATCATAGATCATGCATTTCTTCAAGAAGCCCTATTTCCTTTGAGCAGTGTTATTTAGCTAATGCCTTTGGGGGCTAGGGTGTATGTTGCTACTAGGTTGTCATCAATTCTAGACTTCTTAGTTGCTAGTTCAGGGAAATGTGCATTTTATAAATTGAGTCCTTACATTTCTAATCATGAATTCATCTTAATAATATGCCAATTCAAATAAAAACTTATGGGATCTTCATTTGCCATGTTCTAATTTTATGTTTATACTCCTTTTTCCTCTTATGCTAAAAAAAAAAAAAAACAGTATTTATCTATAATTAGGAAAATATATAAAATATATGTGTAATAGTTTCAAATAGTTCCTTTGCCCTTAAGAAATTTCCCACTTAGGCGCCCTGTTCAGTGGCACATGCTACTAATCCCAGCCATTTGGGAGGTTGAAGGAAGAGTATTTGCCAAGTTCAAAACCAGCTTCAGCAAATTAGTGAGGCCCTGAGGAACTTAGCAAGACCCTGTAATTAATTTAAAAATGAAAAGGGTCAAGGATGTGGCTCAATAGTAAGTGCCTCTAAGTATAATGCCTGGTACCAAAATTAGAAGAAAGAAATTTCCCACTTGGAATGTATAGGCAAAACACTGCGTTTTAAAATTACTTAAAAAAAAGTTCTTGCCAGGCACAGTGGCCTTTGCCTGTAATCCCAGTGGCTCAGGAGGCCAAGGCAGGAAGATCTCAAGATCAAAGCCAGCCTCAGCAATTTGGTGAGTTAGCAAGATCCTGTCTTAAAATTCAAAATTTAAATGGAGGGGGGGGGGGTTGCAGATGTGTCTCAGTCCCTGGATTCAATTCTGATACCAAATAATAATAATAATAATTCTCTAGTATGGCTGTTCCCCCATCTTGATATAACTTGTTCATTTGAGAATTCCTTTTCTTTGTTCAATGTTCTTAGAGTGATCAGAGGCATTTCCATTGGTACTACCTTAAGTATCATGGGTATTTGTCAGTTGATCATGATAAGCCCCAGGAATTCCAGATTAATAGAACTTAAAATAAAAGAGAAATAATTTAAAAATAATTTGTTGAATCAATGGTAAAAGATAAATTGATAGAACTTAAAAGTAAAATCTGCCATGTTCTTAAGCATCCCCAATACCCTGTGTCAGGCTCTGAATGTGCTAGTTAATATCATTCTACCTGTGCATATGATTTGCTAATGGAGCAACAAAAACATCACAAACAAGAAAATGTAAATGATAAGTCTAATACAGAAAACAGAATGAATATTTCTCAAAAAGTTAAAAAGAGAACAGTAATATGATCTAGCAATCCCATTTCTAAGTAAATATCCAAAGTAAATGAAATCAGTACCTTGAAGAGATACCTGCACTTCATGTTCATTGTCACAGTAGCGAAAAGGGGGGATGGATCTAAGTGTTCATCAATGGATGAATGGATAAAGAACACACATACACACAAATACACACACACGAGCACACCTGTATGTGCACACCATGGGGAATATTATTCAACCTTGTGAAAGAAGTAAATTCTGGCATTTGCAAGGACATCTCTGAACCTGTGTACTTCAAATTGAAATGTCACACACAGAAAGTTGAATACTGTATGGTTTCGCTTATAAGTGGAAACTGAATTAGTTACACTCACAAAGCAGAAAGGAGAATGGTGATGGTTGGCAGGATCTGGAGGAAGGGGGAGATGGGGAGGTGTTTGTCAAAGGGTACAAGGTTTCAGTGATTCATGATAAATAAGTTTTGGAGAGGTACTGTACCTGTAGGGCATTAATTAACAATATTGCATTATACACTTAAAATTTGCGAAGAAGGTAGATTGTATGAGTGCTTTTACCACAGAAATTTTTAAAAAAACTTAAGAAAATGAAGAGAGTGGGAGGAAACTTTTGAAGGTGCTAAGTGTGTTTATAACATTGTGATAATAGTTTTATGGAAGTAAATTACCCTCCAAACACCTCAGGTTATATATATTAACACCTATGACTTTTTATATGTCAAACATACTCCAACAAAGTGGTCTTTAAAACAAAGAAAACAGAAAACTCATACTGTAATGCTGTATATGACTAATTTTCTTTAAGAGTTTGAATTGTAGTGGGGTATAGTGGCACAGCCTTGGAATCCCAGTGACTCAGGAGGCTGAGGTAGGAAGATCACAAGTTCAAGGCCAGTCTCAGCAATATTGTATCAAACCAAAAGTAAAAAGGACTGGGAATGTTGCTAGGTGGTAAAGCACCCTTGGGTTCAATCCCCAGTACCAAAAAAAAAAAAAAAAAAAAGGTTGGATTGCATTAAAGGAGACAACTCACTTTTCACCAGATCAGGATGGGTTCAAGCATACAGACTAGGGAATGGATTTAGGAGACAAGAATTTATCTACAAAAATGGAGACTACAGAACGTTATTGGTGAGATGGAGCAGGGGAGAGAAGTGTGGGATAGCAGGGTGAGGGGCTACATAGGTAGAGAGCAAAGAACTGTGACTCCTTAACTGGCAGAGCAGCCCAGGAGGGGCTCTGGAGAAAAGTGATTACACTAAAGTTATTGGTGTGTTTCCCTTGGGGCTGGATGGATCTCGGCCCCCAGGCGGCAGCCAAATGGCTCACTGAGGCATCTGTGGAAGTGGTTTCTTTGAGGTACACCAGAAGAAAGGGCTGAGTTAAAGTAAAGGTGTATCATACAGGGAAGCCCAAACAGGACATGAATATTTGGGAATTAACAAAAATTTGCAGAATATTTCTGGATTTTCAGTACTGATACTGGCAGGGTTAAAGTCTAACTCTCCAATAGTGATGCTAGGACCATCTGGTATCTGGGTTACGTGTGGAATAAATGGAGCTCTACCAAGGACTACATTTGATATGAGGATGGACATAGGACAAATGAAGGCCCAGGAAAGAGTGAAAGGCCTCAGATGTGAGGCCTGGTAACCCAGGCTGGATGGGACCTCCTTTTTATCTCTTTGCCCACCCTATAGAACTCTTTGTGCTGTTTCATCTGTCTGTGATGCTGCCACGGAACTCTCGTTGGGAACATCCCACTCATTTGGAAGCTCCAGGCAACAGTGCCAGCAAGTGTACTTCAAATATCAGAAAACTGTTTCTTTGCTCTGAGGACATTTAGCACCCATAGTTGAACTCAAGCTGGATTCCATGGGGCATAAATTCTATATAAATTCTATATCTGCTGTGTGGGTTGGAGCTTCTGTTTTTCTACGATCTAGAGAAGAATCAATTTTTAACCAGTATTTGAGGAAATCAGAAATATTTAAGAGAGCCCTAGACCCTGCAACCAGAAAAAGCTATGTCTGCCTATTGCACGTCATACCTAGTCAGGAACATCATCTAAGAGATATCTGAGATCAGACTCTCGGAAAAGGTGAAGGTCATTCTTCTAGAGAATAAGGTTGGGCAGGATGGGGATCAGAGTGAGGAATAGAGCTTTTGTCCTAAACTTTTGACGTTCATATGTGCTGTAGATAGCTCTGGGAAACATTCTAGCCTATTCTAGTGGTCCTGGAGGAGGTTATTAAGTGGTTAAAGGATCCCTGCAAAGGAAGGATCCAACCTTGACTATTCATAGGCCACCTTCCTGTGTTAGGAAGGCTGTATTTGTGAAGGTGTTGATGTGCATAGCAATGACGAACCTCTGGAAGCCTCTAATCACAGGGGAGAGAAAGACACTGTGGTCTCAGGGAGAAGAATCCTATCTCATGGAGCATGATGCTCATGGGGGGTCACAGCAGAGGACTGTTGACTGAAAAATCAATTGAGGCTCACATGTATATCAGCTTTCTTCTTTGAGTTCCCTAAGGAATAAAAATCGCATATATATATATATATATATATATATATATATACACACACACACACACAATATGTGTAATCATGTGTATATATGTATATATGTGTGTGTATATATGTGTATATATGTATGTATGTATATATACATTCACATACACACACACACATATACATACATGTAAAAGGAATAATAGAGAAAGAATACAGACCTTCATGAGTTGATGGAGAAAAATGGTGCATTCATGAATAAGAAATATCTTCCCTTTGCTTAGAGAGAGGACTTTGAGAATTGGGCTGTAGTCTTCTATCTTTATCTCTCAGGATAAGTCAGGCATGGAACTCTAAAATCCTGCCCATTCAGTCCTTGGCTGTCCTGGGGCCACCTCTTTACCTGCCCTTTCCATGGGCTCCAGATCCCAAGTCTCTGAGGATGCCACCTTCCGGGCCTGAGCCTCTTGGAAAGCGGACTGTATGGGAAGGAATCAGAACCCGGGACAGTCTTCCTTGGTGTGGTCTGCAGGGCCACCAGAATTGAACAGTGGTGACCTGGGATGAGTCTTGCCAGTCAGCAGGTGGCATGAGATGTAGTAGTTAGAACTTCAGGTTCCGACATGGGTGTGTTGTTGGGGAACTTCCTGAGTCATGGACTCCCCCTTTCCTGACCAGCGCAATCACAGGTGCAATGGGATTCTCTCAGGAGTTACTGCATACGAGGTCATGTGTACCTGGAAATCATGATGCATAGGTGAGTCTTCCTATTATCAGCATATTCTGCTGGATGTTGTGTCATGGTGTTAGAAATATCAGGGTGCCACAAGAAATCAAACACATGCTCTGAAGTGGGTCAGCAAGGCCAAAAAAAGAATCTACAGAAGAGTGTCCCCCAGAGGGAGTCCAGCGAGCCAGCACACATGGGGAGGCAGTCCCCCTGCCCTGACTGGAGGAGCTGTGGTTATAATCTATGTGATTTGCTCATTTTAAAATTGGGGTGGGCAAAGGGAAGGGCTATAATTAAAATGGTTATAACTGAACCAATGAAGGCCAAATACTAGATTCTGAAAATGGACCAGTGGATTTCCTATTTTTCACACTAATTCCTCAGAGTCTAATCTTGCAGGAATTCACTATCAGGGGACCATTCTTCTCCTTTCTTATAACATTCCTTTGCTCCTAACCTTATCACATGTAACTAGGGCTCCTACATTCCTCTTTGAAGGGCTTGCTAAAAAAACGCCTGAAGTAACAAGGGACCTTCTTTTTTTTTTTTTTTCCTTTGAAAAAGCAGATCAGTCTCTTCAATTTTCCTTTATTTCCTTTTTCCAACGAGGGGCTATGCGGTTCTAGGGCCTCTTTTGTGTCCTGGGGTTGACACTGAAGGGGAACACAAGTGAAAGTCAGCTTGGGTTATGGATAGAAGGCACAGGGGTCGGGGACAGGATCATGACACCTAAACCACCTATTTTAAGAGTCACAGCTAGCACTTGTAAAACAAAAGAAGGTCAGCAAGAGGAAAACGTGACATTTATTTAATCAGTTTTACATGACATGGAGTCTTCAAAAATTAAGACCCAAAGACTCAGAGAAAACTATTTTTACACTTAGACTCAATGAAGAGCAAGTAGCTGTGTGGAAATGTGACTGAACAAAGGCTGTAACCTAATGGTAATAGACTGAGAGGGAAACCCAGAAAGGCCTGGTCTCTGTGTGACATTCCTTCCTCCCAGATACAATGCAGAATCTGTTCTGGAATGAGGGTCTTATGATCCATTATCAGACAAGGTAGGTCAGAGAATTTCTCTATGGTCAACTCTTACACAAAAAGTTGTCGGGGGAGTAATATTCCTAGGTTTTATGGCTGGCTTTGGGAGAGTCGGGTTCTAATTTCTGTGGCCTGACTTGGGAGGAAAAGGGGATTAGGAGAAAAATGGATGTTATTTAAACAACATTTTAAATAATGTCCCCTTTGTTTCCTAGTTTTATACATCTTAGGGAAGATTCTGGGAAGTCTCACCCAAGTACCACTTTTGATTGACATTAGGATTGCATCAGATCTTTAAGTCCTTATGATACATGGTCTCACCCGTGGGTACGCTAAGCAAAACCCATGGTGGAGGGGGAGTGGATTTTACTATTATAATGACATGCCAAAGATCTAAAGGCAACAGTAGGTCATCCTGGCCTATGCCTACTGGTTTTAATTGGAACTTGTTCTTTCAGATCTTTGAAAGGAAAGAAATGTCTCAGATGTGGCTGGTGCACCTGGAAGTGGGTTCGTGGGTGGTTGTGGGTTGCATGGATTGTTTTGGAAGGCCATAGTTTCTTAGCTCAGACGAGCTATACATGCAGCAGGTTGTCAGGAAATTCATGGTCACGCCTGAGGAATGAATTAGTAGATAGATTAGGCCGAGAGAAAAGTCAACCTGCAATGTCATTAGAACCAAGACCTAAGCTGAGCCTACAAGGAGTTTGGGCAGCTCTTTAACCCTGAGAAGGGACACTTTACCCTGAGAAGCTGGATTACAGACACACCACGGCATGTACTCCATGTGGTGGCTTCTGTAGGAAACTTGGGAACAGTAAGGGGAAAATCTCAGAGATCATTTTAGGGGTTACCTTTGTTCTTTTGAGGTACTTGCAGATGAAATTCAAGGTTCAGATACATTTTGGCAGACAGAAAGGGCAATTTGGAGTGTTTCCTCCGGTGATGTCAGGGTCTCATTGGGTATGTGCCTCATTTCTCTTGTATTTGCAGATGTTGATGGTACCTATGTTGGAACCAAGATCATTATAACTCGTTGGTACCTTTATGGATTCACAAGTTATTGGGGCTTACAGGGTTTCCTAGCATTATGAGGGTATTATTGGGAGGTATTAATTATGTTTTTTTCTTGCAGTAAATAGACCTCTTCTGTTTCATTTAAGACAAAAAAAAATTGCTTATACTGTCTTCAATTCTTAACTCCATTTTTCACTTGGACCTTCCAATCAAGCTTTCACAACTGCTATCTGTTCTTTCTTCTTTCCTTTCTCCCAGGGCCTCACACACATGCTGGGGAGGCATCGTGCCACTGCGCTCCATCCTTGGCCCTTCCTATTTTATTTTGAGACAAGGACTCACTAATTTGCTGAGCCTGACCTTGAACTTGTGATCCTCTGGCCTCAGCCTCTGGGATTACAGGAGTGCAGCAATGTGTCCCACTCACATTTGATACTTTCTTTTTCAGAGTCACCAGTATCCCCCACTCCACCCCCACCCCATTTCTAAATCTGGTATTTAGTTTTCTCTCTTTTTCTTTTCCTGACAATAGCTTTCTACTAGTTTTGATTTCCTTCCTATCTCAGTCTCCTCTGCTGGTGTCTCCTGAACACTGACTCTCAGGGATTCTTCCTCAGGTAACATGAGTCTTTGGAAGTCAATCCTGAATGTTCAGAATCAGTGCACCCTCTTCTTGGCCATGGCCTCTGGATATGGAGTGTCCCAATGGCTGAGTCCTTGAACCCCTTCTCATCCCGTCTATACCCACTTTCTTTCCAGGTCGGCTCATCTCATGACATTGAGAACATGTACATGTTTCCATTTCTCCTCTTCTCCTGGCTTCTCCCTGGACTTCAGGATCCTGTGTCCATTGGGTTCCTGGACATCTCTGCTTAGGTGTCTACTAGCCATCTGCATTCTCAGATATCCAAAGTGACTCCCTAAGTTAACCCGTGTGCATTCCCCAGGCAGCCTTCTGCATTTTATGTATTTAGCATACAGATGATGTTCAATTATTTATAAGTGTTTTAATTTATGTGATAAAAAATTGTATGTTTCCTTAAAATGAGTAAGAAAATACATGGTGTCCAAAATTCTTTTAAGGTATGGGACAAAAAGTGGGAAGACCTGGGCCTGCTGTGCTTCCCCAGGGCCTCTGTGTCCTGCTCACTCACCTCCAGCCACACAAGCCGCTTCCCTTTTCCTGACACAAGCTGCTCCAGCCTCAGGACCTTCACTGGCTCCTGTCCCTCTCCCTAGCCTTCTGTGGCCCCTGGGCTGCAGGTGGCCACACCTCAGGTCTTTGTTCTGACATCACCTGCTCCATGGAGACTCCTGTGACCCCCCAGCTCCTGTCGCACTCCAGCCACACCCTGCCATACCTTCATCCACACAGCAGCTGCTGCCTGTTTCTTTCTGCCTTTTGGATTGATGACAAGGCTTCAAAGAGAAGGCAGAAAACAGGAGATGAATGTGACTTGCCCCCCTGGTTGTGCTCAACCCTGGATTTTCATAGGAGTGCTGAGACATTCTGAAAATATCTCTCTATGTCCTTTTGTCAGAGATTCCCATTTTTATGGTCAGGGTGGGAACCAAGCTTAAGGAATATCTAACATAACCAGGTAATTCTGACTTGTATCTGGCATTGACACCCAAGACCTGTGTCCTCCATCCTGTGGGCTACTGAGTTCAGCCTGGGATCCCAGGAGAGGTGAGGGGGGCTGTGCTGTGGTTCAGTTTGGTCAGGGCCAGGCTGTGCCCTGAAGGGGAGCCCAGTGCTGCCCAGCTCCCCGCTGCTGCAGCCTGTGTGGGCTTCACCAGCAGGGAGACCAGGCCCAAAGAAAGGAGTCAGAGATGTCTCCTGTAGGCTTCCTGCAGGAGTTTACTGTGCTTGGGTCTCACTGGTGCGGTGGGAAGCCGAGGAGCATCTTCCCATGTGCTGAGTTCCTCCTGGTGTATGTGGCTGTGGCATAGGAAGAAGGTGTATTGATTCTGATCCTTAAATTGTATGTTTCCAGTATCCAGGATGGTGCATTTTATGTGTTGCTAGATCGAGCAAGATCCCCCACTCATCAAATGAACCTCCTCCTGCCAACATCAAAAAAGATAATCTTCTCATGTTTTTTTCAGTGCTGGGATTGAACCCAGGGTCACTTTACCACTGAGCCAAATCCTCAGCCCTTTTTATTTTGAGACAGGGTCTCTTTAAATTGCTTAAAGCCTCACTAAATTGCCGAAGCTGTCCTTAAATTTGTGATCCTCCTGCCCCAGCTCTCGAAGCCACTGGGATTAGAGGGACGTGCCACCACGCCCAGCTTAACCCCCTCATTTTGCAGTTGGAGTTTTGAGATGAAACTGGGCTCTCTGCCTCACCAATTTCTTTCTGGGTTCTTGTCTTACAAATTTGAAGAATAAAATCCATGCCCAATAATGGAAGGGAAGAATACACGGAGCAGGATCTACTTAAGTGAGAAGAGACAGGACTCCCACAGTATGGAAAGGAAGCTTATAGCAGGAACAGGTGTGTCCTGGTGTGCAGGACACCAGGCATCCACTAAAAAGGCTCAGATTTGCAAATAACAAGTCATGCAGGATTCCAAATTAGCCAAGGAACTTAAAGTTTGATGTCAGGTTGAAAACATGCTATCTTGAAACTTAGAGAACTGAGGACTCAGGGGGCAATTACGCAGGAATGGCAGGATTCTACTGTATCTAGATCCCTAATTTTGGACTAATAACAAAACCCTTGTATAAGGCATTGAAAGGGACATAAATAGGACCTTTGACTTGGACCCCAGAATACCAAGCTGCATGAAAAGTTATAGTCTCATGACAGGTCCTGCCCTGGACCTACCTGATTTACCAAAGGAATTCAGATTATATGTGCATGAGAAATAAAGTACAGACCTTGGAGTTCTCTTATAGACACTGTGAGACATCACAGCCAGTGGCCTATTTGTCAAAACAGTTTAACCACATGGCGAAAGGATGCCCTGCCTGCCCGTGGGCAGTTACTGCCACTTGTGATTTACTAGAGAGGCTGAAAAGTCACTCTAGGACAACCCATCCCTGTGTTTGTCCTTCAACAAGTCTAGAACAGCAGGGTAGCTAGTGGTTAACAGCTGGATAATGGGAGATACAAAGCCATGCTATTGGACAACCCCAATGTCAATTTTAAAATTGTGTCCACCTTAAATCCAGCAACACTGTTGCCTTTAGACGATAATGGAACAATATAACAAAGTGCCTGGAAATCTTAGAAATTGTCTACTCTAGAAGGTTGGACTGGTCTGATCACAGAACTGGTAACAATAATAACAGGTCTGCATAGGTTAGCAATACCAGCAAAAAAAATCAAAGGATAGCCTTAAATTTTATACATTTGGAAAAGCATTAATGATCAGAGATAGACTTAGTCAAGGCAAACAGATATAAACCAGGTCTTCGAATGGCAGTGTGGCCCTACTATGTCAGATAAAATGCATCAAGGAGAGCACGTGTTACTTACTTTCATGGTAAATCTACATAAACTTTTATATGACACAAGGCTAAGACAGATATAGTTCTCAGATGTATACATATATCCAGTCACTTATATTTAGGGGATAACTATATTGTTAATCCCCTGTTTAAGTCATAACTATATTTTCATGAACTGAAATAACTGTTGTTTATTTAGCCAGTTATGAAGTAATCATTTGAAAGACTTTAAAACAAATACAAACTCGGGCTGGGGTTGTGCTCAGAGGCAGAGTGCTCGCCTACTATGCGTGAGGCACTGGGCTCGATCCTCAGCACCACATAAGAATAAAGTAAAGATATTGTGTCCACCTAAAACCAAAAAAAATAAAAAGATATTTTAAAAAAATACAAACTCTAATTCCTTTAAGACTTAGTTTCCATAAATAATAAAATCTACAGACAAAAAGAAAATCACCTCAATAGATAAGGGCAGATCAATGTTTCAGACTATGCTTCATATTAGTATGTTAAAATTTAAATAGCTTTAAATTTTAAATTTAAATAGCCAATATAAGCACACACACACACAAACTTTTTGAGATGTACCACAAACCTCTGCAACTCACTTTCACACACTCTGCTTGTTTCCATCCTGAGTTCTATCCTGCTTTTCATCGTGGATTTTAGCATAATGTTACCTGGCCATACAAAACTCTTCTCATCCAGAAACATTTTTTTAACCTTCTAATTTTCCATACTAAAATATATTTCTATGTCTACAACCTTCTTATATCTTTTTTCTAGTTTTAGACCCTTTTTAAATTCATACTCTGAAATAATTATTATCAATGTTATCTGTGCATTTAATTCACACAAAAAATTTTTCTCTCAGGAGAGGGATCAGAAAATCTGACATGTACAAAAGCCATGCCTTGGTCTTTTTTTCCAAGGTTGCATTCAAGGAGTTGGAGCACAGGATATTTTTGAGTCTAACCAGTCTCCCTTATTATTATCACAATGCTTTAAGTGAGTTCTCCACTGTCAATTGTACCCACAGACTCCTTTGAGTATTTCTTTTTCTTTTTTAAGGCTAGGCATATTGGTATGCGGTGGAGGAGGCCCTTTCCATCCTTTTCTTTAGGCTTCCTTGAAGATCCCTTTGTAGATGCTGCCAACAAAACGTGGGTTGACCTTAGTTTGCTTTTATCTTTTCTGGGTGCAGTTGTTTATCCTCCCAGTCTCCCCATACATTTAGTTTGATGGGTACTGTCATAGCAAAGTTGCTCTGCCCTGGTGATGGACATCTCTTGGCCAAATGGGGTGTCCCATTAGACCTTAAAAGAGGAGACTATCCCAGGTTATAAACAGTGCTGCAAGTGTTGCCACATTCTTTGTGGCCAGCAGCCTCTAAATCCCATCAGCAAAGGGGGCTGAAAGTCAGGGCTGGAAGTCAGGTTCTCTCTGACCATTTTCCTACATCCCAGGCAGCTTTTCTCAGACTTATTCCCCCTCCCAGGGCTGGCGTCCCTGATCCAGAGTGAGCAGATTGGCAGCTACCTGGCGCCAGGCTGAGAATCAAGGACCTTGAACACCAGAGGCAGGACCTTGTACACCAGAGGCAGTGCCTTTGTGCATCCTGACTGTTCAGACTCCTTATAGTGGGATCGTATAATTGCCTGTGCAGACAGGATTTTTTCCATATACTTCACCTCTGAAAAACCAACTCCAACTCCAAGATCTTTCCCAAGAGACTATCTATAGGATCAACACAGGGTACAGTGGTAAATACCTGTAGGCCCTGCAACTTGGGAGGCTGAGGCAGGAGGATCGCAGGTTCAAGACTACCCAAAGCAATTTAGAGAGGACCTAGATAATTTAGCAAGATACTGTCTCAAAATAAATAGATAAATAAATAAAAAGGGCCCGGGATGTGGCTCAGTGGTTTACTGTCCCTGGGTTATATTCCCAGTTTCCAAGGCCAATTACTTCATTCTTATGGTGGGTGTGTACAGATAAGTCTGCCTAAAAGGGGGAAGAAAGATAGTCTTGTTTTCCCTAAAATTAGGGAGGGGAGAGATTAGGGAGGAACAGGGAGAGAGAAAGAGAAAGAAACTTGACCTTTTAAAAAATAAGTTGCTGTGGCAGAGCAGCAAGGGCTATATTCAAAGCATAATGTGGACCAGTGTTACATTATGATTAATAAAAGTATTTTCTTCTCCTACAAAACCATAAAATTAAAAATAGGAGCACCTAATGGGTTGAAACTTATGCAAACATTTGGCAAACCCTAGCAATATACCTTAGAGCTGAGTAAGTGTTTCACTGTGACTAACAAGGGCCCCACTATATATGTACCAGCAGAATTCGTACATGTATCATCAAAATTCTTGAGGAACCTCTATGCCAGTGCTGCTATGATCCTCCAAGCTGAATGGCACTCACATGCTGTGTTAATCTGTTTCTGTTGCTTTAACCAAATATTTATGGGTAGATACTTGATAAAGAAAATACATGTATTTAGCTACAGTTCTGGAGACTCAGGAGCATGGTGCCAGCATCTGCTCAGCTCTGGTGAGGGCCTCACAGCAGATGGAATCACAATGGTGGGAGCACATGCAGAAGAGACCACAGAGCAGAACAGGGAGTGATATCTGCACTCACTGTAGGACCACTCATTCTCATGGGAGCTGATATGCTCCAGGAGATCAGCATTTGCCCCTTCAAGGGTGACTGCCCCAGGACCCAAGTCCTTCTCCTTGTCTCTATTTCTCAAAAATCCTACCACCTAACACATTCCACTGGGGACAAAGCTTCCAACACATGGAAATGAGGACAGAAAAACATAAATCATAATCAAACTAGCGTACCTGTGCATCAAGAGAGGAATGCTAGAATTAATTGTTTGAAATTCCTTCAGTTGAATTCTGTCACCAACAACATGGAAAAATACAAATTTTAAAGCACATGAAATTCTCTCAGTCAAATACGAAAGAGTTCATGGCAAACCATTCCCTTATATAAAGTATAAAAGAGGTGAAAGTGATCTATGCTGTTAGATGTCACATACTGGTCATTCTTGGGGACGATTATGAGAGAGTCATCTGGACATTGTTTTTCCACATAGGACCTGCATGTTGTGAAATTTCACTAGTAAGGAATGCTTGACTTATACAAAAAAAGTTTTTACAAATACCAGTGGATTTAAAAGTCAGTTGCAACAAAAATATATTAACTTCCAATGTTGTATAATGTCAAGTGGATAGTAAATCAATTAAATAAATTTATGGCCTGATTATATTTTGGAAGGATAAAATGTAGCATTCTGATAATAACAGAAGAAACCAACAGAGGAACTGCAAAATAACTCACGTCATAAAGAGAGCGTTAGTAGACCATTGTTTCCCATTTCAAAATTATATGGAATATATAAATCTTTTTTTTTAAAGAGAGCGAGAGAGAGAATTTCAATATTTATTTTTCAGTTTTCGGCGGACACAACATCTTTGTTTGCATGTGGTGCTGAGGATCGAACCTGGGCCGCACACATGCCAGGCGAGCATGCTACTGCTTGGGCCACATTCCCAGCCCTGGAATATATAAATCTGATTTCCCTTTCTGTAGGCAAATATTGTTTGACAATGGTCACTTTGATTTTTCTTTCAAGAGACTAAGCTAAGAAACAAACATGTTTGTAGATAAATGAAAAACATTCTACTTGTTTTAACAACTAAATCAGCCAGAACAGCAGGAAAATATAAGAGAAAGTAGATTTTATGCTGAAGTATTTTTTAGTGAGAATATTATCTATTTTTATTTTTTAAATTTGTCCTACTTAGTTATACATGACAGCAGAATGAATTTCAATTTACTGTACACAAATAGAGCACAACATTTCAATTCTCTAGTTATACACAATGTAATGCCAAAGTATCTTGCCACTGTTATGATTAGTATTATATTTAAATCTGAAATTTACATTTGTTACATATCCTTTTCCTGAGTTTTTACTTGACAGATAATAAATATAATCCGTTAAATGCACGCACACATGCTCATGTCACAAATACACATACACTCTTATGTTTTTAATATACATGCATATGTGTAAAAATCACCATTCTCATATGATATGAGTATGTAAGGGTGCTTATAATTTTGTTGATGTTTTTTAAATATTTATTTATTTTTTTTACTTTTCGGTGGACACAACATCTTTGTTTGTATGTGGTGCTGAGGATCGAACCTGGGCCACACGCATGCCAGGCGAGCGCGCTACTGCTTGAGCCACATCCCCAGCCCAATATAATTTTGTTGATATTAACAATAAACAATTAAGCATTGTGCCTAACCTTAAAATATACATGTTCATCATGACATCAGGGGTTTTCCTCTTTCTTATCCAGGCAAAGGAGAGCCTGAATGCACTGGAGTCCCTGCTCATGAGCAGGAAGGGGCTGACAGCTGGGAAACACCCAGGAACTATTGCTGCTGTGTTCACCAGGAGCCAGTCAGGATTATAAGCAAGAGTCAAACAAACTGGAAAGATGCAGGAAAGTGTGTAAAAAGAGACAAAGGTGCTCACCAGGAGGAGGATGGTTTGGGTGGCTCTGGACTCAGGGGAGGACCTGGGGGAGCTGGACCTATGAACCTGCTGCATTCTCTGTTTGTGCCTGTGCAGGACGAGCATCATGGAGCTGCTGGCCCAGAGCATGAGCCCCATGCAGAGGGCATCAGGGAATGTTAGCAATGCTGTGTACAGTGAGTCTGTGGATATGTCATGATGAACACCAGAACAGTATCCAAAATCTTTTGGGATTGTGATGTTTTTGTTATTTTTTTTTCTTTCAGTCATGTATATAAGAAAAACAACATTTACAAGGAGGTATAGGATCCAGCTCAGATATATGGAGGAGCCAGTGTACCTGGAAGACTTCACTTTAAGCTCTGCCTACCTGGAGTCACCAGGACTAATCTTAATGGCCTGGAAGACACTCAGGAGGCAGGTGCTGCCCACCCTGTGAAGATAGAAAAGCAGCTTGCATCCAACATCACCGAGGAAACCTTTTTTTTAAAGATAGAAGAGAGAGAGGATTTTTTAATATTTATTTTTCAGTTTTCAGTGGACACAACATCTTTATTTATTTTTATGTGGTGCTGAGGATCAAACCCAGCGCCCCATGCATGCCAGGCGAGCGCGTTACCGCTTGAGACACACCTCCAGCCCCATCATTGAGGAAATATTTTGCTCCAAAAGCTGCCACTGTCTGGGGAACTCCTCTACACAGGAGAGCTAATAAGTTGGCCACAATCAAGTGCTGAAGAATCAAGTCTGTGTGTCTTACCCTGCACCCAGTGAAGTAAAGGACCAGGGAATGGAGGAGAAGAGAGGAATTGCCCAGAGCTCCAACCACAGTCTGTGCTAGGAAGATGATGCCTACAGCCACATCACTGGCTGCCATCCTGCCAGTTCCCTGCTGTCCCATCCAGAGGGTCCTGCAGGGGAACAGGAGGACTAGGCTCATGTGTCTTATCAACCAAAACCCAGAATTGCCCCACTCTCCAGAGTCCCACTCAGAATATTTGATTCATATTTTTCCATTACAAGCTGATTTTAATGAGGTTTGTGTCAGTTTTTAAAATCATGAAGTGGGTATAAATCCTTGCTGTGAAGGCAGCACGTGGATCTTCACAACATGAGGGAGGTGTTGAAATGGCTTTGCCTAATGACAAAGAGCTTTGGGGTGCAGAGGTGCAGTGTCTGTCTATAGTCATACTCCTGTGAGGGCTGGTGCAGGATCCTGGCACCGAGTGGTATCTGAGACAGTACAGTCAACCACAGGCTTTCCTAAAGCTCAAGAGCAGCCTTCTTCAAAGAATCCAGTTCTATATAAGCTTTTCCTTTCCTACGTGCCTATCATATATGCTGGTGTTTTGAGCTTTCATTGAAACATGTTTCTATTTGCTTGGAAAGAATTATTCTCCAGGCCAATGTCAATTAGGAGGGAACACTTAGACTTTGTATTAATGAAGAAGCTGTGAAGGAGCTATAATCCAGCAGGCACTGTCCCCTGGTGAGTTATGTGCAGTGAGACAGCACTGGCTCCACGTCAGGACAGCTGTCACAGTACTCACTTGGTTGTGTTAGGAAAGCAAGCACAAGAGCACCCTTGGAAAAGACCGGTAAGGATTACATGCCATGTCCTAAGCTTTGAGACATAAAGCACCAACATGTGATAAAAGAGTGCAAGGTAGAAAAGGTTGTTATTGATTTCAGGTGATACACTCAAGTGTTATTAGTACCTGCTTAAGCACAACTATTTCAAAGAAGCAGAATTTTTGGTGTATAATATTAAAACAGGAGTCCAGTATGCTATTTTGCAAATGTGCAGAAGGTCTTGTGGTTTTAAAAATTCAAATACCAGATTTTCACCTGTTGTCCAAATGCACATATTTCACAGAGTTTTCATTTAGAGTAAATTCAGAATCACAGAAAAACTGAGAAGGTGAAGAAATCTCCTATCTGCTTCCCGAACACTCGTCCCGCCTCCACTATCAAACTCCTAGGCTTGATGTTATATTTGCTACAAATCGGGACTATGTGTAATCAGGTGAAAACAAGAAGATATTAACGCGTGACAGGTGGAGATGGAAACCTGTAATGATTATGTTCACTATTTCCTACACGTTCCTCACTATGTAGAAGAGGGAAAGAGCCTCGCCATCAGCATAGACCACTGATGGTTTCAGAATTGGTGCAATTACTGTCCCCATGAATTGCATCATTCCCAGAACCAGAGGAAAATTCTTCTCAGTCAGTCACCGTTCAATTACACTTTCTGCAAAGGACTAGAGGGTTTCTGTAAATTCTATGTAGTCTTTACAGCAAGCATGAAGAGATTGTGGGTCCAGCTCTAGAAATCCTGAAGATTTAGATGAGGATTCTTGTCATGGAGCCTGAGCAGAAGATTCATTTAAGAAGAAAATCCTCATGAACATTGAAAATTAGTGTTTAATTCAGTGACAGAATGGTGATCTTAGTGCAGAGGCCTCTGTGACCAGGATGTGTGTTGCAGGGAGGTGGTCAGCTCCTGAGATATGGGTCTCTGACTCTGTGACCTCCCCTCCCCTCAGACCTGCAATTATCACTGTGCCTGTAGCAGAAATGGCGTGCAGGCCAGGGGAGCTGAGTTTATTTTTTAAAACTTTTCCCCAGGTGATTTTTTATCAAAAACAGTTACATGTTTCTTGTTAGCATCTCTTAAGAGGATAGTGGAGTGTTTGGCAAGGTTCTTACTCATCCTTGATCCCTGGAGGCAGAAAGGGTCTCACTTGGAGGGGGCAGGAAATACTGAGGTCTGTCATGTGAAGGACTGGCCGTGAGCCATGTTCCATTTTATTCCTTGCTTCCCTAAGAAGTTTTCTACCCCAATCCTACTTGCTTCCCATTCTTTATCTTCATGAGAGGCACCATCATGGAAGGTATAGGATAGAAATGGAATGAGACAAAACGTGTGAAGGTTTTAGAATGAACACAAATAAACAGAGAGGGAATAATGCTAATAATTCACCTTGAAAGCCCTGGGATTCATCAGTACAAATAAGTGTCCATTAATTTTGACTCATTTGCACAATTCAATGCCAATTCACACCACATTTTTGTGAGAAAAATATCTTCTACCAATATTATCTTCCAAAAATATCTTCTACCCATTCTTGACAGGAAGGGTAAACAAAAAAAAAATCCATACAAGAAACAGGGAATGTTTTCAAGGTCCCTTGCCATTGGCAGTGGCAGGATGAGATGGTTTTACAGGCAAGATGTACCAATTCTGTAACTATCACATGGGCTGATGCTACTAAAACTCATGCAACAGTCTCAAGGGGTGACCAAAGAAAAGGTACCCCTTCTATTACTGTAATCCCTCCAACCCTGCAGGGATCATATTTATTTATTTGTTTATTTATTTATTTATTCATTCATTCATTTATTTATTCATTCATTCATTCATTCATTCATTTATTCATTCATTTTTTGTAGTTGTAGATGGATAGAATGTCTTTATTTTATTTGTTTATTTGTGATGCTGAGGATTGAACTCAGTGCCTCCCACATGCTAGGCAACCGCTCTGGCGCTGAGCTATGGCCCCAGCCTGCAAGGACCATATTTACAATGAATCCTCTTTATCGATGCTGTAAGGCTTATAATTCCGGTCCACACCTGTGGTAGGAAAGCAGGCAAGTTGGGGGCAGTTACTTTGCATGGTGTTAGAAGTGGGAAGAAAGAGGACATGGGCAAGGGGACATGGGGCTGTGATGGTTAATCTGAATTGTCAACTAGATTGGATTAAGATCTGTTTAAGAGACTTCCCTCCGTCAATGAGGGTGTTTCTAGCAATGACTGGCACATAGGACAGCAAAGCAAGGCAGACCCACCCAAAACGTGGGCCGCACAGTCCAGCAGGCTGGGGACCTGGATGGATCAAAGACAGTGGGGGAAGGAGAAAGCAGACGCAGGCGCAGACTCGGCTCTTCACGAGCTGGCACTTCCCACGCTGCTGTGGTCGCCTGAGGACATCAGCATCCAGTTCTTTCCCTCTTCCAAAGTGGACTCTGACCAGTGACTCCCCGGGGGTTTCCAGGCCTTTGGTCCTGGGCTGGGGCGGTGGCATTGGTCCTTCTTTTTGTGAGGCTCCAGCTTCTTGGACTGAGCAGCTTCTGGGACTGAGCTCCAGGTGCCTCCAGCTCTCCAGCCTGAGACAGCCATCTGGGCCTCTTCAGCTTCTGGTTTTATAAGCCAATTAAGTCCCCATTTCCAATTATCCCTACGTACCCACGCCGTGTTTCTGTTCATCTAGAGAACCCTGAGTAATACGGGGGACAAGTGGTGTTAAGGATCCTGGGATACTGAGGAGAGAGCACAAAGCAGGGTGGGTAGAGGTAGGAAGGGCAAAATGTTATAGAATATCCAGAAAAAGTTAATGTGCATGGCTGGGTTTCAGCCTAGGAGGCAAAGAGCTAAAGGATATTAAGGACATGGGTCTTCCAGGCAACAGAGACATGGCATGCATGGTCTAATTATGAAAATACGGTTTTTACATCCTGTAGTATAATGGAGGATAAAAAAAAAAGATACCACTGAAACCCAGGAAGGTGTCTTGACTTAGGACCATGCATACGTGAAAGAGCTGTGCACCTGAAGCAAAATGGAGGATAATGGGATTGGCTGTAATTGGTTTGAGGTTTGAATTGAGAGTTGGGATTCCTGAAAATTAAAGCTTAAACATTTGGTTGCAATGGTTTAGAGGCCATGAGGAATAGCCTAAGATATTGGAATTGGAAGTAGTTATCACAGAAAAAAATAAGGACCCTGATGATAGGTTTTGTATAAGTAATGGAAGGTAGGGGGGCTGTCTGAGGCCCCTAGGATAGGTCACACATGGATGAGTGTTAGATAGGTCACAGGACACAGGTGTGTGTTCGTGGTTATATGGGTGCAGAAGAGCACAGGTGTTTCCGTAGATGACAACCACTATCTCTGCTATCTACACCATTTATGCAGAAGTATATTTCCAAATACAAATTTCTCATTGCACAAATGATTTCAACTTGAGAAGGAAATTAGGTAAATCACATAGTTTCATCCTTACTCTTTTACACACAATAAGGCAAGATAAGCGTAATACTATTAATCCTGTCAAATTTCCCTTTGATTCATGTTAGCTAATTGGAACAACAGATAAATTCCACGTAAGCCTTGGAATCTCAACTCTCCATCACTTGATGAGTCACCAGCAATCCTTCTCAGTGTTAAATTCTGGGAGACGCCTTCAAGGGTTGGTGTAGGCTCTCAGACCCTTACCTCCCCTCACTAGCTGAGCCTAGGGATAGGGAATATTCCTCTGCTTGTCCCTCTCTGCATGGGGTCTGCTTCTACCCTGGAATCCCTTTTGCAGACATGAGCACTTAGCCAGACCGCCCGTCATTATCCACCCTGCCTCTCAGACGGAAATACAAAATACTCACCTGACTCTCTTCCTCTGGACATGGTGGGCTCAGTGTGAAGTTTTGAGAGCCAGAGTTGAGGCAGAGAAGCATCTGGCCCCTGAGATGAAGGTCTGGGCTTTGGTGACCTCCCTTACCCTCAGAACTACTATGATCAGTTCAGCTGTGCAGGCCACTTTTTCATTTCCCTCCTGTAATTGAGATCGTCTGCTACCTATCTTGCTGTGTTTTGTATTTCACTGAACACAGTGACCTCCAATTCTATCCGAGTTCTTGCAAATGACAGGATTGTATCCACTTTCATGCTGAATAGAATTTCACTATGTGTGGGTCCCATGTTTTCTTTATCCATTCTTCAGTAGATGGACTCTTGTTTCTGTTCTGCGGCTATGGTGAACAGTGCTGCATAAATACGGAAATGCCTCCAATGAGTCCACCTCATTTCCTTGAGGTAAGTTCCCAGCAGTGGGATTGCTCTTCATATGTAAGCTGTATTAATTTTTTGAGGATCCTCTGCATTGATGTCCACGATGGCCGTCATAATTTACATTTCCACCAACCGTGTGCAAAAGTTCTGTTTTCTCCTTATCATAGTGACCTCCAATTTTATCCATGTTCTTGCATGACCATCTAGTTCCTCTTTCCCAATTTGGATGGTCTTTATTTCTATCTTTTGCCTAATTCCTCAGTCTAAGCCTGTTAGCGCTATGTTGAATAAAAGTGGTGAATGTGGGTATCCTTGTCCTCTTATAGAAGGAAATAATTTTTTCCAACAATCTAAAATATTTGAGAAGTGAATGCTTGCCCAATGTCTTATGAACAGAGCTTGCAAGATCCTTGACTTCAGCCTTCTGATACTGCAATGGGAGGATGAAGCAATGCCCTCAGATTTCTGATCTATGAGCCATAAACAAGGCTTTTATGATAAGCTGCTAGATTGTGATAAGTCAAGGCAGTCATATAAAAATACACATAGAAAAAAAATTTAATGGTGAAGCATTCTTAAAATGAAAGACATGTTTGCTGTTTCTTATTCTGTGATCAATACTATGTTGATCTTTGGCACTAATGATTTTCATCACTAAGGTATGTACTCCTGCACTTTTGAGATACATATGCTCTTTTACCTGAATTTGCTCTACACACACACACACACACACACACACACACACACATCCCTAACATTTTGTCTGGGCTCAGTATCTCTGATGCAGAGAGGGCAAGATTCTGACTTGGGACTTGGCATTTGCCTGAGAGACAGGATCATGCTTTCTTAGTCCCTTTCTCCTTATCTTGAAGAGTCACGTCTGCAGTTTGAGAATATGCGATCATATGGCATAAATCTGCAATTCTCTATGGATTGAATTGTGTACCTTCAAAGTTTGTATGTTGAAATCTGAACCCCCCACCTCCTCACCTGTGAACTGACAGGCCCCTTGCAGATGCGTCTCCAGCCCTGTCGTCTCCACCTTTGACCACCTGTCACCACCCTTATTCATGCTCAGGGTCTCTCTCTGCCCGGTTTCCCTCTAACTCTTTGACTGCCATTTTCATTTCCTGGCCGGCACCCAGCCCTTCTAGATTCCCCTCCCCACACCCCATGTCCATTCTTCTCCCACTGTGGATTCCTTCTTCTGCCAACTCCAACCCTGTGCATTTCCAGGAACCTCAGCCTGATGATCCCCATCTTCCATGGAACCAACAAATTCTGTCCTCTCTTAGGACTCTTTGTTTCCAGCCCAGTGACTTCAGCCCAGTTCCTGTGTCTTCTCCTTGGAAATTCCAGGTCTCAGTCACAGATTGCCAACAACTCAGTGTGTCCCCCCCTGCACACCCCACATCTGCCTTTTCCCCAGATTATTTAGCCCCGGGTTTATACTTGTGGCTGGCATCAACTTGGGGCAGTCTGTAGCCATTATTTCTTAGGATACTCTGTCTTCCTCTTCCTCTCTCTCCTTGTTCTGGGGCATCCACCGTGTATATAATAGTCCATCTGACAGTGTCCCACAGGCCCACAGGCTCAGTTCACTTTTCTTCAATCTTTTCTTTTACTGTTCCTTAAAAAAACTCTATTTTCCTATCTTCAAGTTTTCTCATTATTCTGTCTGCTTAAATCTCACTATCCATCGCTGAAGTTTTTGATTATTTAACTTTACAGTTGCAGAATTTCTTTTATTTATTTATTTATTTATTTATTTATTTGGTTACTGGGGATTAAACTCAGGGGCACTTAACTACTGAACCTCATCCCTAGCCTTTTTTTTTTTAAATTATTTGGAAACAGGGTGTTGCTAAGTTGCTAAGGCTGGCTTTGAACTCACTGTACTCCTACCTCGGCCTTCTGAGTTGCTGGGAATAGAGGTGTGCACCATTGCTTCAGGCTAGAATTTCTATTTGGTGTCTTTTTCTTTTAGTGGTCTCTCTATGGACATTTCCATTTCATTCATACATAACCTTGAGGGGTTTCTGCAAGTTTGCTATTAGTACTTTGAACACTTTAAAGATAGTTTTTCAAAAGTTGTTGCCTGCTTATTCCACCTTATGGCCTTTCTTAGGGTGGATTTTGTTGGTTTATATGTTTATTTGAACTTCGAATGGATCGTACTTTCCTGTTCCTAAATGTGCCTTTCCACTGCATTTGAAAACTAGACATATGAATATAATAATACAATAACTCTTGAAATTATGTTCTCACTGGTCCCAGAATTTGGTGGCTTCATTTTTTTCTTGTAGTGGTCTGTTTTAGTCAGCTTTTTCACTTCTGTGACTATAAGGACCCAACCAGAACAACTGTAGAGAAGGACAAGTTTATTTGGGGGCTCCTGGTATCAGAGGTCTCAATCGATAGATGGCAGATCCATTCTTTAGGGCCCAAGATGAGGCTGATCATCATGGTGGAAGAGTGTGGTGGAGGGAAGCAGCTCACCTGATGATCAGGAAGAAGAGAGAGAGAGAGAGAGAGAGAGAGAGAGACTCCACTCTCTAGATAAAAAAATATGTAGCCCATAGCCATGCTCCCAATGAACCACTTCCTCCAGCCAAACTCCACCTGTCTCCAGTTGCCACTCAGTTAATCCCAACAGGGATTAATTCACTAATTAGGTTAAGCCCGATCATTTCTCCTGCAGACCTTCCTGCATTGTCTCACAGGTGATCTCTTGTGGGACACCACATCTAAACCATTGCATGGCTGTCTTTCCAAAGATGGGGATGAATCCACAGTGGACACTTAAAAGTCTTCTCAGGTCTGTTCTGAGAGGGTTCTGGCTCTGTGCATACCCAGTGATGTTCTAAATTCCATGGGACGTGCAATGCTCCTGAACTTCCTGGATGTTCACTGACTTACTGCAGAAATGAAGAATGGGAGGGGAAAAAGGAAGAGGCAAAAAAAAAAGGAAAGCAAAGAAACAAAAAAAGGAGCCCTTTGAATTGCAGGAGAGAAAAGGGAGTGTCTGTAATGCTGTGGAAGGTGTGACCTTGACTGTCTGCCTGTGTCCGGAGCTCCAAGGCTCAGAAGGCAATCAGCAATGAAAGCACAGGTCCCCACTTGACACCCAGGGCTCCTATATACCCACGCTGACTTCTTCAAGTTGTGGGCAGGCTGCTGCAGGGGCCCAGACACACGGCTGATGCCCTGGGTGTGGGGTGGGGGTGGGTGAATGCTGCTGTGCTAAAAGCTGAAAAAACATCTGATATTAAATTTTCCTTTAAAGCTCTTTGCTGGAAGTTCTAAGCCAACAGTATATTCCAGACAGCTTCCACAGATTATGACAGTGAACTTTTGTCTATGGGGAGACAGAGTCCTGGTGTTGGCCACTCCACAGTCTTCCCAGGATTCTCTCCCACCAAAGGGCTTTGACACCACACCTGGCATAGATTGATGCTGAGACATTGATGAATGAGACAAGGAGACCAGGAGACTTTGATAGTGAGACAAGGAGACAGAGAATGAGTGGGAGACCTGACATGAGATACAACTCAGAGGGAAGTGATGTTCACCTGGGTGAGGCAGTGACAGGCAAGGAAGAAAACACCTGATGCACACTTTCAGAAGATACCGAAATTCATTGTTTGCTTTGGCAAAAAGACTCAAATCACTACCAACACATCTAAAACACGGATCCTGATGTTTTTCTCGTGTGAATTTTCAAAGTTTCAATTGATGTCGTAGAAGAAAACGAAAGAGAACATCTCAGTGGTCTTTTAATAGGACATGTGAGTAGAACATATATTATTAACTATCAAGTGGGACACGTCAAATGACATTTATTGAAAATGAGAACATCAACTCTGTTGAAATTCACAGAAACATTTGGTAAACTCTTTGGCAATATAACCTAAGGCCAAATAGGTGCAAACCTAGGACCAAAAATGGCATCACATCTGTATGTACAACTAGCAGAAATTCATATCAGTATCATCAAAACTTCCTGAGGAACCTACAGGGCAGTGCTGACCACCATGCTCTCAACTGAAAGACTCTCCCCTCTTGTATTAATCTACTTCCGCTGCCACATCCAAGAGCCTATGGCTGGGTATTTGGTAGAGAAATATATCTAGCTCAAAGCCTGGAGATCTGGTGCCCGCATCTGCTCAGCTCTGGTGAGGGACTCCCAGCAGGTGGAATGACAACGATGTGGCACATACAGAGGAGACCTCAGGGCAGTGACCCGAGACACCTGAACTCGCTCTATGACAACCCCTTCTTGTGGGAGCTAATATATTCCACAAGGTCAGCACAAGCCCTTCTAAAGGGTGTTTACCCCATGACACAAACACCTTCTACTAGTCTCCCTTCTCAAAAGTCCACCACCTTGACGGCATCACACTGGAGACAAAGCTTTCAACATACAACCAACCCTTTGGGGAGAAATAGATCAAATAATATTCAGAGCATGTGAGCATCAAAAAAAAGAATGCCTGTGAATCAACCTCCTTATATCAGAGAAAACATTCGGCATTGGGTATTTTGGGATTGGCTAACTTCACTTAAGATTATCTTCTCTAACTCCATCCATTTACCTACAAATGCCATGATTTTATTCTCTTTTATTGCTGAGTAATATTCCATTGTGTATATATGCCACATTTTTTTTTATCCATTCATCTATTGAAGGACATCTAGGTTGGTTCCACAATTTAGCTATTGTGAATTGTGCTGCTATGGCTGATTCACAGTGTGGAATGGAGGGGGAGCATGGGAGGGAGGAATAGGTGAACTCTAGATAGGGCATAGAGGTGGGAAGGGAAGGGAGGGAGCATGGGGTTAGAAATGATGGTGGAATGTGAGTATCCAAAGTACATGTATGAAAACATGAATTGATGTGAATATACTTTGTATACAACCAGAGATATGAGAAACTGTGCTCTATATGTGTAATAAGAATTGTAATTCATTCTTCTGTCATATATAAATAAAAAATTAAAAAAATAAGAAAAGAATGGCTAATTGTTTTATATTCACACAGCTGAATTCTGTCACCAACATGTGGAAATACAAATTTTAAAGCACATGGATAGTCAAAGTCAAATATAAAATATTTTAGGGCTTGGGTTCTGGCTCAGCGTAGAATACTCGCCTAGCACCTATGAGGCCCTGGGTTCAATCCTCAGCACCACATAAAAAAAAAAATAAGATAAAGGTATTGTGTCTGACTACAAGTAAAAAATATTTTTAAAAAACATAAAATATTTTATTCTGAACTAATTCATTTTTATAAAATACAAAGGAGATGAAAGTGAACTGAACTGTTAGATGTCACGCACTGGTCACTCTTGAAGATGCTAAAGAGACTAAGCATAGGGTCTTTATACAAAGGAGCTGTATGCAAAGGTATGTGTTCAGTTTGTAAAGTTTCTTTCGGTAATGCATGCTGGACTTGTACATAAAAATATTTTAAAGATACATATCAGTAATTTTAAATTTAAAATTGAATACTATATATTGCCAAAGTATACAGTAAATGTATTAAATAAGTCAACATCACGATTATGTTTTGAAAAGATGCAACAGCATTCTGAATATAAGACAGCAGAAATCGAACAAGAAAATTAAATACTACTGGTTTCCTAACTTGACAATGGTTTCCTATTATGTTCAATATTATGTGAAATATATAAAAAGATTTTACCTACTAAAGGCAAATACTGTTTGAGTAGATTTGCCTTGATACTTCAGAAAACATAGCTAAGACAAATAGAGAAATTCTGATCAATAAAAATACATTCCACATATGTCAATAAGTTAACAACTGGAATATAAAAACAATCAAAGAAAATGTTTTTACACTAAAGTACTTTTCCATTGTTGTAATTGGCATTGTTTTTTTAAATATTACATTTACATTTCTTAAATATAACTTTCCAGAATTACTGCTGGATGGATAAAAAACATAATTCAAGGGATATGCATGGCCAGGAACTCAAGTGCACACCCACATGGGTACACATGCACACATTTTTAATATCCAGTGTCTATGCTATGTATTCTCAAGAGATTTGACCTAGCATAACTCTTCTTACAATTTTGTGGTAAAGAATGAATACAAGTAAAAATTGAGCAAAACCTTACAGATGACATATGCATCACAGATCAGGGGTTTTCCTATTCCTTTTCCAGGCAAAGGAGAGCCTGCTGCCACTGGAGTCTCTGCTGATGAGCAGAAAGGGGCTGACAGCTGGGAAACACCCAGAGACCCACAGAGATGTGTTTACCAGCAGCCAGTGGGGATTATACAAAACAGACAAGCAAACCTGAAAGATGCAGGAAAGTGTGTAAAAAGAGACAAAGGTGCTCACCAGGAGAAGGATGGTTTTGGTGGCTCTGGACTCAGGGGAGGACCTGAGGGAGCTGGACTTATGAACATGCTGCATTCTCTGCTTGTGCCTGTGCAGGATGAGCACCATGGAGCTGCTGGCCCAGAGCATGAGCCCCACACACACGACATCAGGGAATGTTAGCAATGCTGCATGCAGTGAGTCTGTGGTTGTGTCATGACGAACACTAGAACAGTATACGAAATCTTTTAGGATTGTGAAGTTTTTGTTGCTTCTTCTCCCAGTCATGTGCATAAGAAAAACAACATTTACAAGGAGGTACAGGATCCAGCTCAGGTATATGGAGGAGCCAATGTACATGGGAGCTTTCACTTTAAGCTCTGCCCACCTGGAGTCACCAGGACTGATCTTAATGGCCTGGAAGACACCCAGGAGGCAGGTGCTACCCATGGATACACCCCTGCCCACTCTGTGAAGATAGAAAAGCATCTTGCATTCGAAATCAATGAGGAAATCTTTCACTCCAAAAGCTGCCACTGTCTGGGGAACTCCTCTACACAGGAGAGCTAACAAGTTGGCCACAAACAAGTGCTGAAGAATCAAGTCTGTGTGTCTTACCCTGCACCCAGTGAAGTAAAGGACCAGGTAATGGAGGAGAAGAGAGGAATTGCCCAGAACTCCAACCACAGTCTGTGCCAGGAAGATGATGCCTACAGCCACAACACTGGTTGCCATCCTGACAGTTCCTTGGTTTCCCAGCCGGAGGGTCCTGCAGGGGAACAGGAGGCCTGGGCTGCATGTGTCCTCTCAACCAAAATCCAGCATTCCCACTGTGAAATTTTACTTAAGGTTTTATTTTTTTATTATATTTTGTTATCAGTACAGATGCATTTTTATTCCCCCAGTTGGTTGAGTCTGTGGATGCAGAGCCCAAGGTTGGAGAGGCCCACTGTTACTGTGTCTTTATTGTCAGTGCTTGGATGGAGTGGTGAGTGATTTGTGGTGTTTCCCTGGGATCCCACATCCAGAGGTTTTATTTTAATTAGCAGTTTTCTTTTGAACCAGAGATTGAACCCAGGGACACTTAAACCACATCCACAGCCCTGTTTAAATTTTATTTAGAGATAGGGTCTTGATGAGTGGCTTAGGGCCTCTCTGATTTGCTGAGGCTGGGTTTGAACTCTCAATCCTCTTGCCTTAGCCTCCTGAGTCCCTGGGATTACAGGTGTGTGCCACCATGACTGGTTCACTAGCAGGGTTTAATGAGGCTTGTATAAATAGTTAAGGCACGAAGTGTGTATAAATTCCACCTATGAAGGCAATACATGGTGATTCCTTCACAAGTAGAGGCAGGTGCTGAGATGGCTTTGAGTGACAACCAGGAGAATTTATGAACACAGAGATGAAGTCTCTGTCCATATGCATACTCTGATCAGGTGCCAAGAGGGGTCTTGAAACTGGCTGACTGTTTACAGAGAGGGTAGATGAATCCCCAAGCATTCCTAAAGCTATCGAGGTGGGTTCTTCTATCATTCTAGCTTGCTTTTTACTATTACTTTTCTATATTTCTAATATCTTCTAAACTCATATTTTGTAGCTTCTTATCTTAATGTTTCCATTTCTTTGTAAAGTTTTATTTCCTGTACATGCTACAGCAATTATGGGGGAAACTTTAGATGTTTTAGTAACTGCAGGTGCACTGAGGGAGCTAGAGCAGACACCTGTCCCACAGTGAGTCACCTGCAATGAGGCAGGATTGGCTCCACATCAGGACAGCTACCCTGTAACTCACTTGGTTGTGTATTAGGAACACAAGCTCAATGACCCTTCTCACATAAATGGTGCCCATTTCACAGGAATAAGATATTCACTTATTGAATAAGTTACATATGAGTTAATTAATATCTAGCCAAGTATAACTCTTCCCAGGAAGCAAGGTTGGGGAATGGTATTTCAATGGAAACCACCTACCCAAAGCACCAAAGTTAGGCATGAAAACTTTTATATTTAAAAATTGAAATATCAGAATTTCTGTGGTATTTCAATGCCTACATTTAGCAGACTTTGTTGTTTAAAGAAATTTTAGGTTCACAGAAAATTAAACAGACAGCAAAGAGATTTCCTACATCTGCCTTGTGGACTCATAGCCTGCTCCGTCATCAGACTCCTAGAACAGATGATGCATTTGTTGCAATGAAGAAAGTATTGTCGACAACACCATGACAAATCTCTGACAGGTCATGTTGGAAACAATAATGATTATGTTCACTTTTCCCTCCTTGTTGCTTACCACATTAAGAGGAAAATAGCCTCGCCATAATCATAAACCACTGATGGTTTCAGGACTGCTGTAATTGCTGTCTCCATTGGCTGCACCATGCACAGAGTTAGAGAAACCTTTCTGCTTATACAGTCACCGTCAGATCATTTCTCCACGGTACTAGAGGATTTCTGTGAGCTCTTCCTACTCCGTAAGAGAAGCATGGAGAGATTACAGGTTTGGCTGCAGAGTTCTGAAGACATACACTAGGATTTAGGTCATGGAGGCAGAGTTCAAGATTGACTTTAAAACACCTCCCCATGTACCTTGAAAAAATCACAGTTCATTTTCCCTTGGATTAAAACCCAACAATCACTGGAGTGGAGATCAGACTAAGCCATCAGGGATTGGTACAGGATCGGGGACCCCATTTCTTTTACTACCTGAACCCCCTCCTCAGGAATTTCTTTTTCCTGTATGGTTTTCACATTCAACCAGCTTCAATCTGCAACCCCCTTTTCCGATGTGATCACTTACCTAGACTCTTGAAATGGGTCTTCCCTCCTCACAGATGCTGCTCTCACACTGACACTGGATTACTCACCTGGCTCTTTCTCTTTACCAGGATGGTGACCTCAGTGCAGAGGCCTCTGTGACCAGGATATGTGCTGCAGGGAGGCCGCCAGGTCCTGAGATATGGGTCTGTGACTCTGTGACCTCACCTCCCCTGGGACCTGCAATTTTCTCTGTACCGATGGCAGCAATGGACATACAGGCTTGGGGAGGTGAGGACAACACTGCTGAAAACTTTCTCCCCAGGTGATGCTTTTCAACAGCAATTATAAGTTGCTTCCTAATAAGTCTTAAGAGGATATTGGAAAGTTTGGATAGGCTTGTACTCATCCATATTCCCTAGAGACACACAGGGTCTCACTTGAAGCGGGCAAGAAATACTGAGGTCTGTCATGTGAAAGACTGGCAGTGAGCTATGCATGTCCCATCACCTCCATGGTTACCTGGTGTGTCGGGGTGTCAAGAACACAACACTGTCTTGCTAATGCGGTCTCCAGGCTGGGCAGTGGGTCCCAGAGTTCATTCATGTGGTAATGGAACTTTGTGCACCTTACCAGCCCCACATGTCCCTCACTACCCTCCTCTTCACAACCCTCTTTCCACTGTTTCTGAGGCGTTGACTACTGTACATTCCACATCTGAGTGAGATACAGGGCTTCTCTTTGATTTGTGTCACCTCCTGCACTGCCCTCCAGGTTCACTCCTGTCCTCACGGTGGCAGTACTTCCCTACCTAGGAGGTCCCACAATGCTCCCTTACATGAAGAGACCCCATGCCCACACAGGCCTGGTGGACACCGGGGCTGCTTGCATGTCCTGCCCACTGTGAACAGTGCAGCTGTCTCTTTGAGGCACTGGATTCTTTCCCTTTAGACGCTCACCCAGAAGGAAGATGGCTTCACTTTCGATTTTCAGAGGGACCTTCTCACTGCTTTCCATGGTGGCTCTGCCAGTTCACGTGGTCTCCTACAGGGCACCAGGCGCTCTGTACTCCATATAGTTCCCAGTGCTTGCTTTCTCATCTTTGGGAATCATCTGTCCTAACAGTTATGAGGTGATTCCTGGGTGTGGCTTTGTACATTCCCATGATGGTTGGCGATTCTGAGCATCCTTTCATGGATCTGCCGGCCATTAGCTTGTCTTCTTCAGAAAAATGCCCATCCAAGTATGTTGTCCAATATCTGAAAAAAGTAAGTTACATTGTGTGTTGTGGAAGACAACATGACACCTTAAGGTAGGTGGCGAAATGATTACTAGGATGCAAAATTAACTTACCATCTCTTTCATAGTTGCCAATATTTTCCACTTGGCAAGAACAGTTATAATCCACTCATTTGGGAAAAAAATGCTAACCAGAATACATTACCACTAAAGATAGTGTTTGTGTCCATTAGAACTTCTGAATAGTTCATTCTACATATTTGCTATTTTGTAACGTTTTTCCCACATCCTAGGACAGGTGAACTTCCATACGAATCACGCCCTCTGAGGAGCCCAATTCTATCTCTATCCATTGCTGTTCAGGGAAGTCCAGTCTTCCACAGTTGGCAAGACCACCCTATCAGCACCCAAAATGCAAACATCAAGAATGTGTAGGAAACAGTGATTCACAGCTGGCACACAGACTAACAGAGGTGAACAGAATTGAAGGCCACACTGCTCAACAGAGTTTCTCTGAAGACCCCTGAGGTAGCACAGGACCCGCTTTCCCTTCTGCATAGTGTTTCCTCATTTCCTGTCTCTCCACGTCTCAGCCTAACACTGGTCTGTGCAGTGGCTGAGGCCTGGCAGGAGTGCAGGGAGAAAGAACCTGCAGGGAGGGACCCTCTGGCCCTCAGGGGAGGCGTTATGGAGACTGGCCATGGCACTCCTATCCCTGTCCTTTACCCACATGGATGGAGCCCGTGGTCAGAAGGAGCTCTCTCCAGGGGCTCCTCTTGGGCGAGAAGTCAACACACTGCCACGTACAACCCAGAGAGGAAAAATGGAATTAATTGATTTCTGTAGGATCCAGAAGAGGGAACCGAAGAAGCCCAAAGCATCTCGGGCTTTGTTTTGGTTTTGTTTAAGTCCCTTCTCATGCGTCTTCATGAGGCTGTTGACAGTGGCCTGCAGGACACTCAAGAGGCAGGTGGTACCCCTAAACACACTCCTGCCCACTCTGCACCCAGAGAAGCCTGCAGCCAAAGTCATTAAAGCAATGTTTCATCCCCAAGGCTACAATTTCCGGGGAAAGGCCCTCAGAAAGTGGGACTAGGAGCTGGTAAACATGGGTGCCTGGGAACCCCATGATCAGACCACCTGCTGTGAGTGACAAGGAAAGGCAATGGTAGAGAAGAGAGGCCTTGCCCAGGGTCCTGACAGCCGTCTGAGGGGCACTCCTGATGCCCAGTGCCTGAGGGCTCTGCTGTCCATCACCACAGCTTCCTCTCACTCTGGACAACAACGATTCCTCTAAGCACAGGGGCTCATGGTAGAGATGGACCCCAAGAATGATTCGAATGGTGCTTTGTGGGACTGGCAGACATTTCAAAGCAAGAGCAGATGTAGAGAATCCTCAGGATTCATGGGGAAGTCCTCACTGAGGATGGGAAATGAGGAGACAGTGAGAAAGAACGTGAAACGAGACATTTTCAATGTGACCTGAAGGTTATCTTAGCCACAACAAATAGGTAAAATGGCAATCATTATCCACATCCCAATCACGTCAATTCAGAATGGATTTCCAGAGGAAATTATTAAGAAAATATGACAAATTTTGAAAGGACAATTTTAAGCATTTGCAGAATAGCATTTTTCTTTTTTAAAGTACACGAAATACAATTGCTCAACAAATATATAAAAAAGTGTTCAACATCTCTAGCAATTAGAGAAATGCGAATCAAAACTATTCTAAGATTTCATCTCACTCCTGTCAGAATGGCAATCATCAAGAATACAGGCAACAATAAATTTTGGCGAGGATGTGGTGAAAAAGGTACACTCATACACTGCTGGTGGCGCTGCAAATTGGTGCAACCACTATGGAAAGGAGTATGGAGATTCCTCAAAAAACTGGGAATGGAACCATCATTTGATCCATCTATCCCACTCCTTGGTATACACCCAAAGGGCTTAAAATCAGCATCCTATAGTGATGCATTCACATCAATGTTTATAGCAGCTCAATTCACAGTAGCTAGACTATGGAACCAACATAGGTGTCCCTCAAGAGAAGAATGGATAAAGAAAATGTAATATATATACTCAATGAAATATTATTCAGCTTTGAAGAAGATTGAACTTATGGAAAATGCCAGTAAATAGTTGGAGTTGGAGAGTATCATGCTAAGCCAAATAACCAATCCCACAAAACGAAAGGCTGAATGTTTTCCCTAATATGTGGATGCTAATTCACAATAAGTCAGTGGGTACTAGAGAAGAATAGCATTACCTTAGATTAGGTAGAGAGAAGTGATGGGACAGGAGGGCAGGGGATGTGGCGATAGGAAAGATAGTAGAATGAAACACATATTACTGTATGTATATATGTGACTAATGACCAATATGATTCTGAAACATGAACACTCAGAAAAATGAGAAATTATATCCCATATATGTATGATGTATCACAGTGGATAAATGCATTCTACTCTCATGTATAACTAATTAATACAAATAAAATATTTTTTAAAATATACTACCTTATAGATGACATATTAGATTTTATTAAAATGAAAATTAGTTTCTCTAAAAGACATACACACTGTTTTAGCTTTTTTTTGCTGCTGATGGGGAGAATTTTAAAGGAGGAAAAGTTTATTCAGGGGTTTACAGTTTCAGAAGTCTCCATCCATACAAGGCAGGCTCCATTCCTCTGGGTTCAAGGTAAGGCAGAACATCATGGCAGAGGAGTGTGACAGGGAGGAGGAACTCACATGAGCAGCAGGAAGCACAGAGAGTTCATTCACCAGAGACAACTATGAACCCAAAGCCACACCCCAATTCCTACCTCCTCCAGGTGCCCCCCACCACTTCTGTTACCACTCAGTTAACCCCTATCAGGGAATTAATTCACTGTATGGGTTAAGACTCTTGCAACCCAATCATTTTTTTCCTCTGAACCTTCTTGCACTCTCTCACATGTTAGATTTTGGGGGACACCTCACACCAAACCTTAACACACGTGTGCAAAGAGACAGCAGGTACAGACAGGAAAAACAGAAAGGAACACCTAGTACAAGACAGAGACAGACACTGAAATGACAGGAATCTGGACACATGAACATAATGCTAGATCTGGAACTCAGAGTTTGCTATTTCTACACTGTTGTGCTCTGTATTTCACCAGATGAGCCGGGGGGGTGGGTGGCTGGTGGTGTAAAATTAATGTCTTCTCAGGTCTCTTATGAGATGGTGCCTTGCTCCGCGCCTGCACAGTGATGTTCTAAATTTCACGGTATATGCAAGTGGTCTTGAATGTCCCTGATCTTAAATGACTGATGACAGAAGTGGAGAACAGGAGGAAAAAAGAAAGGAGAGAGAGAGAGAGAGAGAAAGAGAGAGAGAGAGAGAGAGAGAGAGAGAGAGAGAGAGAGAGAGAGAGAGACCGAGAGACCCTTTGAATTGCAGAGGAGAAAAAATATATCTTGTAATGCCTGTTACACCTGAGGGTGTGACCTTGGCTGTCTGCTTCTGTGTCAGCAGCTTCAAGGCTAACTGGGCAATCAGCAATGAGAGCACAGGTCCCTAGTGGACACACAGGTTCCCATAGCCCAGCCTGTCCTCTATAAGCTGAGTCCAGGCTGTGGCAGGAGACCATACACATGGCTGATGACTCAGGAATGGGATGCTGCTGTGCCAAGATCTAAAAACTTTCAAATTAATTTCCCTGTCCACTCAAGCTGTGTCCTGGAGTTTCAAGTCCTCAGTGTCCTCCAGACAGTTCCTGGAGAATCATCCCATCCCACATCTAAGGCAGTGAAGCCGTTGTCTGTGGGGAGACAGTCCTGGGGCTCCTACCCACAGTCTTCCCAGGATCCTCTCCCACTGAGGACTTTAGACCCCAGGTCTAACCTTGAATGTGTGGTGCCAGGACATTGATAGGACTGAGGGAGTCAGGAGAGGGGGAAGGGGGAGCCTGGACAGGAGTCGGCTCAGAAGGGAAGGGGTGTCATCCTGGGTGAGGCAGTGACAGGTGAGGACAGAATGTCAACATTTTCAGAAGATGTTGAAGTTCATTGTATGCTTTATAAAAAGATTCAAATCACTACCAGTAACTATGAGATAATAAATCTGAGTGGAACAATGATGTCTTCAAACAAAAGAAAACAGGCAAGTCTGAGGTTTTATGATAGAGAGGTAGTTAACCAGAGGAACTGTTACAACCAAGGGGAACACAGCAGAGTTATGTGGTTCAAAGTGAGCAGTGGGCAGTGCCCTGGTTTCCAGTTCCTGCAGCCACCCTCTCACTTGCAGGTGGGCAGGTGGCCCCTCACACCCACTGCAGGCCCATGCTATCCCTGGTAGGGATCAAGAAGCTCCTGGGTCCCTGCTGGTGCCGCCCTGACCCTCCCAACTGCACGCTGTTCCCAATAGCATCCAGGCGTCTTCTTTCCACACATCAAGGAAGGTGAAGAATGCCTGCAGACAGAGGGGAGGGGAGAACCAGCAGGGAATGGATCTTTTCAGGAAATAGGCTGAAGGAGATGCCAGTTGGATAGGGCTGTTCTATCCCCTGCAGCATCTAGGAATGGGGTAGGTGGCCTACAACCAGCACCCAGAGCTTGGCAGATAACATGAGCTGGAAGAAGTCTCTGGACCCAAAGACCACGGTGCTCACACAGCCTCAGGGCCACGTGGGGAGAGCACACTCGCAGCTGGCGTGGAGTTACTTGGAGACGGAGTCCTAGCCGTCAGGAAGTGGAGAGAGGCTGGAGTGAAGGTGGAGGTTGCTCTTCAGGGAGTGCAGAGACACACGGAATGCAGAAGAAGATGCTGCTGAGCTTGTTGGTGGCGACTTACTACCAGGATTTGGACTGAGTGGACTGGGAGAGTTCTGGAAAGGTTGCCAACAGTCTTGGATGCTGAACCGAGGACCCCTCGATTCTGGCAGATGTTACCTGAGAGCCAGGGCTGCAGGGGAAGCAGATGGGCACACAGCTGTGCTGGGCGGACCTGGTGATGTGGGTTCCCAGACGAGGGGGACCTTCCTATGGCCACTTGGCATCTGCACACAGGCTCCCTGCCTTCCTCAACAGAGAAGGGTGTCTAGGGAAGACCATGCTGCACTCTCACTTGTCTCCTCTCATTCTAGTGGTAAACTAGCTCACCTGTACACATGTATTTAGGCAGTGTGAGTATGTGCATGCTCAGATCTGTTTTCATGGGGGAATAGATGGAAAACATGTTGAGTAAAAACACAACTTACTTAAAGATGCTTTATTTGCAGAAAGTGTTCGCGACAGAAACTCTAAGCCTTATTGGGGGCAAAATATAGTTGATACAAGAAATAGCCTCAATACAGATCACATAGCTTGTGTTTATTCAGTCCTCTACAAATATAGAAAGTTGGTTTTGAAAATTATCAGAAGGCTGTTGCTTGAAATAGGAAAACCCTTCAGAGACATTCTGAATAATAATTCATTGTCCCTGTTGGATTGCAACCATGAGATTCACAACAGCTGCATTTTGTATTTGCTTCTCTGCATACATATCGCACAAAGGTATTTGTTTCTGCTCCAAAAGAGCAACATTGAGAAGGGAAACTCCCTTGAGACTTGTTCAATCAAGTACCTGGTCTTCAGCATGACAAGCTGAGCAGGTGGTGTCCCGAGCCAGCACTGGCCTCGTCAAGAGAAAGGCCCTGAGGTAACGGCTACAGTGCAAAGGTGGTTGTGGATGTTCAGCAAATCAGTCCTGACCCTGCTGATGGCCACCCTCACAGAGGTGATGGTCACCTTTCTAATCGTGTCTTGGCACCCAAGGAGAATACATATAACTTGATGTTTACTTTTTTTTTAATGTTCAGTTGAAATCAATCCATAACAACAAGAACAGCCATAACATGTAATATTTTCCTGTCAAGTGCATATGGGAAAGGTAAATTTTACAATACCTTATTTATCCTTGGATAGGAGTTCATGGTATTTTCATGCTGTGAATAATAAAAGCATTTTGTTCATATTTATAAATAATAAAAACAGGAGGAACTAGTGGTGTGAAATTCCTGCAGGCATTTGGCAAACTGTTTGGAAATACATCCTAGAGCTATCTAGGTGTAAACATATGACCAACAAGGGCACCACTGCATACATCCCCAGCAGAGATACACACAAGCATCATGACAACGTGTTGCAGAAACTACCAGTCAGTGCTGATCTTGACGCTCCACACACAAAACCCTACCAAGTGCTCACCTGTCTCCACTGCTGTGACCAATACCTGTGGGTGGGTACTTTGTATAGAAAAGGAATTAATTCAGTTCACATTTCTTCAGATTGAAGAGCATGCTGCCAGCATCTGCTGAGGTCTGGTGAAGGGCTCAGAACAGAGGGATTCCCAATGGTGGGAGCATGTGCAGAAGAGACCACAATGTGGGACAGTGAGGGAGAGACAGAGGAGACACCTGCACTTGCTGTAGGACCACCCATTCTCATGGGAGCTAATATACTCCAGGAGATCACCATTTGTCCTTGCAAGGGTGACTGCCCCAGGACCCAAGGCCCTTCTCCTTGCCTCCACCAACACACAACTACAGAGACAAGGCTTTCAACTCAAAAACATTTTAATGGAAAACCAAAATCATACCCACACCAGGACACGAGTACATCAAGAGAGGAATGCTAAAATTAACTATTTGAAATACTTGATGTTGAATTCATTGCCAAAAACAGGTGGAAGAAAATTATTTAAAATTTATGGAATTTTCTAAATCAAATATAAAAGGGTTCACAGAACAGTTTCTATCGTGTACAGTACAAAACAGGTGATATACTGTGTCATATCCTGGTCACTTTGGGGAATGGTGTTGGGAAATGCAAGAGGAGTTTTCATAGAAACCAAGGGCACTGCTTTTCCACAAAGCAGCTACATGCAAGGTGTGTGGTTACTCTGTGTGATTTTGTTGTGTTATGGTCTGAGCTTAATCAATATGGATTATAAATTATAAATTATATGTCATAAAATATTAATAAGTAGGATTATGATAGAATTATGTGATGAACGTTATAAAATAAATAATGTTAAGCTGTTTCTAAGATGGTAAAAATCATTTTTTTGTATTTCATATGCCCACAAATATGCTCGAACCCAGGATGTGGTTGTCTGTTTTTGCTCTGCAGACTGCTTTCTCATCCCTTGTGTCCTGCTCCCTTGCCTGCACCTACAATTTCAAAGATGTGGTTTTTTTCCCCCTTATAAACCCCACACAATTTGGACCTGGTGATGTTCCTGGCAGAGATAATTCAGGTCCTGAAGGGGATCAGTTGCTGGCTGGCTAAATAAAAAAACTCTAATTTGGACAAAATTCGGACTGAGAATATTTTCTGAGCGACCAGCTGACAACATTTGGAGGTCACAGTGAGATCCATTTTCTTGCAGCCAGAAGATCACTCAGTGACACCCAGGAGGCACAGCGAGCTGGAAAGGATCTAGGGAAGGCCCCTGACACGCATTCCCCAGCCCCAGGTACTGTCTCCATTGGCTCCTGCCAACCCACAGATAGTTTTGCTGAGAACTTCCTGTTCTTCTCCGGGAGGGTAGGTCTGGTCTGTGTGGATCCACATCAGGGGACACAGGCATAGCTGGATGCAGTGGTATTTCCCAAGTTCAGGGCTGTGGTGAGTGTCACCCTCCAGCCCACTGGTTCAGGTCTGATCGTCTGTAGGTTAAATCTGTCTTTGGCTCCTTACCTGTTGCATGTTCTGTGGTCTTTGACTGGTTATTGCAAATCCAAGTCAGTCCACCTCCCATTTGTCCTGTACACCTCTTTAATGTTTCCTGTCCCATTTTCAGGAATGAGAAAACAGCTTTTGTTTGTTTTTTATATTGTCATGTGTACTTAGATTTTGAACCACAATTGACATATGAGCTCATAAATTGAAATTTAAAGATGGATCCAAATACCTTTGTTTCATGTAATTCAAAAAGTTCAATTTAAATTGGGCAAACATATAAAAATGTTTTTAAGTGTGGATATTGGTGACAGTGACTGGGAGACCAATGTTGGAGATTGGGGGTCCCTGATTACTTCATGGTTGTGGCATGTGTGGTAACTGGGAAAGTTCCTATGCAAAGATGTAGTATGCCGAGTTGCTAAGGCAATGCTCTCCATGGGGAGACGCTGTTGCCAGAGTCTTATTATCTTTGAACTTATTCTCAGGCACACAGCTCCTGGGAATGAAGGACCTTCCTTGCTAAAATAACCACAATGGTTCACCCGTTGCTCCTGAATCTGCCATGAAATAGTAACTTTAGACAATGGACTTTCTTGAGAGCTGCACAGTGCTCCTAACAGTGCACGTTGCAACTGTAGAATGTAATTGAGGAAATAGCTGCATACCATTGCTAACTCTCTAACTTTCATGAATACCAAGAGTAATGCTTGCGTAGTCTTTAATCTGATTAATGAGAAATATATAATACAGATTTTCTGGTCTAATTCTTTAGACCAGCTTCTTCATCAGAGAGCAGGGCTCCCCCCAATCTCAGCTGTTTTATCTTCAAGATCTGCCTGTGTGACCTTTATTTCTTTCAATCTCCCATCAACCTTCACCAGACCTGCTAGTTTGTCTGCACTGGTCATGGCATCTAAGGCTACTAATTCACAAGCTTCTCTAGGTGGTCAGTTGCTAAAAAAATGTCTATAAAATATCTAATATCCATTGTTTCTAAAATATTTCTTCAACAGGAAAGAAATGCTGTTCAATGCACATGTCTGAAATCTTAATTATTAAGTAAATTAGATTTAACAAATGTGGGACTAATCATAAATGTGTTTGTTAGAGACATCTGATTAATCTACAAAGTTAAAGTACTAACTGTTAAATATGACAAGTACTCTTAACAATTTCTTAAGGTAATATACTGAAATATTAATGGTGTTTTCATAAATTGGTAAATTTTAAAAAAGTTTAAAATTACTTTATGTTATCACTAAAAACAAGGTTCCTAAAAGCAAAAAGTCCCAACAGGTATAATTCTATATATAAAGAATCTAAAGGTTTCAACTACATTTCAATTAAAGTACTATAAATAACATAAATTATTTCATCTTATTAAAATGGAGTAATTTATCTTAATTCAAAATTCTATAAGGGTTATTTCAGAATATAAACAAAAAGAGGGGTCAACAGATAAAAAAATCACAAGGTTTGATATATAAATATATATTTAAAAATGTTTCTAGGATAAAGTCTTTTTATTATAAAATTGTAATACACCTAAGTAAACAACACAAGGGTCTAAGTAAGTGATAAAAAGGCCTATATAAATAAAGGGTAAATTTTAAAAGGTTAGTGTGTACTTAAGTTGGTTATGTATATATAACATGAATATTTAAAGCTATTCAAAGTTTTTCCCTAAGGTCAAATATTAATGTACATACATAAGCCAAAGTTTAATCTTTTAAAATGACAAGGATTTCTCAAAATATTACAGAGTACCTCACATTGTGTTAAGTTTTAGTTTCTAGAACAAATGGTCTTAAAAAAATTAAGACTTTTTTTTAACTCTGATTAAATGGCAACTGCTAATTTAAAGGATTGTACTACATTACAGAGTATAGATTTTTCTTTAAAAGCTCAACTTAATTAATATAAAAACATCAAGTTAATTGTGATGCTATTACTCTTCTTTATATAATGTGTTCATATCTTCCAGGTATACAAGTCTTTAAAGTAAAAGGTTTAAGAAAACATTTCATCAAGCTAGTCTTCTCCAAACTTGTAAAGTTGTTCCTAATGGTAATTTTAGACTTATACAGAAGAAAAGTTATATGAGGATTTATTTAAAGGTATTTCTAAAATATAATGAGAGCCTGATTTATTTAAAGGTTAATATTATAAAACATTTTACCACTTTTCCACACATAAAGGAAGATTATCAGCTTCAAACCTGAAACACTTTACCTAAGACTTGTGGAGAACACCATCTTACCTGAACTAAGGCTCTGCCTCCCACTGCACTACATGTTAAAATCGCTCCAAAGGAGGCCAGACTTCAGCTTATTTAAAGTTATGAACAAAGATTGATTTTTATCATAAAGATTACTGTGATCTCAAACAGGGGTTATAATATGTAACTCAGCCAAGGTTCAAAATTATGTACAAACTAAATATGTTTTTACTCTTGTTGATTTAGAGTTTTCCTTGTAAACTTTAACTACTGCTATTAATACCTTATAACAATCATCATGCACAGACAGATAGTAAATAAAGGAGCTAAAACTGTAAATCTATAAACATTAAAGTTAAAGCTCAGTCCTCTTACTTTAAAACTGGTAAGACTGACTTGCTAGATGATTAAGGGCAAGGTTTAAATATTAAGGATTAAAAAAGGGGCCAAAAAAAAAAACCCAATATTTGTCTCTTGTCCTTAGTCAGCTTGAACCTACGGGGCAAGGGGAAGAACTCTGGGCCATGTAACCTCCTGATCAGGAAGATTACTTGACTCTTAACAATAGCTAGAACCAAGGTCCATTTGACCATGTTGATCTTAAACACCTAGCAAAAACAGTTAAATCCAAGAAACTACAAATCCTGGACATTTACTGTAATTTAAGATACACATTTATGTTAGAGCCCCCCTACCCAAAAATAAATAAGATTTTTAAAAAAACTGCCCAAATTAAAAGTTCTTAGTCAGTTTAAGGCCTACAGATCTCTAAGCTCCTACACAGGTATTCCCTGTCCCTAAGAGACAAAGATAAAGGGATCTCTACTAAGTTCAAAGGATATGCCGATAAAAAGATATTTTACAGAAATCAGATGACATGAAGTAACTTAATGAAGTGTTCTGATTATATTCCTGATAACTCTGACAATATTAGAGGTTTACATTCCCAAATAAAGGCCCTATTAGGCTTTATGAGGCCTTGTTATGGGGACACCTTCTCAGTTTTTGCACTTACTTATGAAAGAATATTAAATACTTCATGTTACACATGATGCAACATTTATTTTATATTACTCTCATTTCAGGACTCCTGTCTTGTTTCCCTCATAAAAGCACCAACCCCCAGGTGACTTTATGACCTGTTCTTCATGAACCAGACTTTCATCATGGACCCCTTTGATCAACCCAGTTCTCAAAAAGGGACTCCAAATGGCTTGCCCCGCTGCACATCACCCCCCCTCAGCTTGGAAAAATGAGAGCTGTTGTTGCCCTTTTTCTTACAGGAGTAGGAAATCCCTAAAATTAGAAGGGAAAATACAATCAATGTAAATAGGGAATAGGGTCAAGTCACAAAGTGGAGGCTAATTTGGGTCCAAAAATTGTTAGAAGTTCTGAGCTGCTAAAACAACATTTCAAAGGATTAAGCAGACACATAGACTTAGACGTAACACAGTTAGAACAGTCAGTCAACAAGCTTAAAAGCTCTCTCAATTCCTGTTACAAAATAGGAGAGAACTAAACCTTCTGTTTTTGAAACAAGATTGTCTCTGCATGGCCTTAGGAGAAATATGTTGTTTCTATACTAACCACTCCTGGTTAATAAGAGACAACTTATCACAGATGCAAAAAAGATTAAAGGAATAAAAAGACTAAAAAAATTAGTAGTAAAATTTGTTTTCTTGGTCTCCATGGCTCACCACTCTCATGGACAGACCTTTGCTGTTAATTCTCCTTGGACTCTTAATTGTAGTATGTATTCTAAATGGTCTGATGTAGTACACAAAACAACAGATACCATCTATGAACTTACTGGTGTGAAGAACTAGATATGACCCAATGTATACAGAGGAATCAATGATTTGATTAAGTCCCATAAAATCAGTGGGGCATGTTATGGCTGGGCTTGATCAATATTTACTATAGGATATTATAAATTATAGGTTATAAAATATTAATAAGCAGAATAATAAGATTATGTGATATGTGTAATAAATTAAATAATGTTAAGCTGTTTCTAAGATGTTAAAACTTGTTTTCCAGTACTTCATATGCCCACAAATGTGCTCCAGTCCAGGATGTGGCTGTCTGTTTTTGCTCTGCAAACTGTTTTCTCAGTCCTTGGGTCCTGCTTGCTTGCCTTCACCTACGTTTTCAAGGATATGTTTTTTTTTCCCCCTTTTAAACTCCCAAAACTTTGACCTGATGATGTTCCTGGCAGAGACAATTCAGGTACTGCAGGGGACCAGTCGCAAGCTGACCATAAAAAATCAAAATTCTGACTGAGAGTGTTTTCTGAGTGATTAACCCACAACAATTGAGCATCACTTGCCAGATTTGTCCATTAGAGTAGTGTAAACATATATATGTATAAAATTTGGGTCCAAAAATTGTCAGAAGTTCTGAGCTGCTTTTTGTAACAAAACATGTTATTACCCCAGTGTTTGTAATATTTGTAACAAAATATGTTATTACCCCAGTGTTTTCTGTTGTCAGCGTGGCCAGGGTCTTAAGGAAGTTCATATAATAATTAGCTTTTGCAAAGATGAAAAGTGAACAATGAAAATAACACAGCAACAACCAACAAGGAAATTCAATATAACCTATGTCATAAAGAGGACATTCCCCTTAGGTCCAACATTGTGTGAAATATACAATCTAATTTCACTGGATAAAGAGGAATATTGTTTGACAAAATTCACTTTGGTATTTTCCTCAAGAGACACAGCTCACATAAGTATAAAAATGGATAAGTAAAAAAAGAGTACACGTTTTAATAATTAAACCAGAATATCAGGAAAATAATAAAAAGGTATATATTATGTTAAAGTATTTACCATTGCTTCAACTAGTACTATTTTAAATCAGAAACTTCCTTGCTACCCATAATTTTCCAGAACTGTTGCTTGATGGCTATAAACAACCCAACTATATGCATGCACACATGCTCGTATATATTAATACACACATATACACATGCAACACAAATATATACAAGTATCTACATATAAACCACCACTCATATGTGATAGCACTGTGCATTACTGTTTTTTATAACACCATGGGTAAAAAATAAGAATTGTGCAAAATCTTACAAGTTACATGTTTCCCATGATATCATGGGTTCCTTTATTCTGTATCCAGGTAAAGCAGAGCCCAGATACACTGTAGCCTCGGCTCATGAGCAGAAAGGGGCTGACAGCTGGGAAACACCCAGAGACTATTGCAGCTGTGTTCACCAGGAACAAACTGGGATTATAAATAACAGTCAAACAAACTTGAACTATGCAGGAAAGTGTGTAAAAGGAGACAAAGGTGCTCACCAGGAGGAGGATGGTTTTGGTGGCTCTGGACTCAGGAGAGGACCTGAGGGAGCTGGTCTTATGAACATGCCGCATTCTCTGCTTGTGCCTGTGCAGGATGAGCACCATGGAGCTGCTGGCCCAGAGCATGAGCCCCACACACAGGGCATCAGGGAAGGTTAGCAATGCTGCAAACAGTGAATCAGTGGTTGTGTCATGACGGATGCTAGAACAGTATCCATAGTCTTTTAGATTGGTGATGGTTTTGTTCCTCCTATTTGCCATGGTGTACATAAAATTAGTGACATTTAAAAGGAGGGACAGGACCCAGCTCAGGTATATGCAGGAGATGGTGTACTTGGGAGCTTTTATTTTAAGTTCTGCCCACCTGGAGTTCCCAGAACTAATCTTAATGGCCTGAAAGATGCTCAGGAGGCAGATGCTGCAAATGGATACGTTCCTTCCGGCTCTGTGAAGAGCAAAAAGCAGCTTGCATCCAATATCACTGGTGAAATATTTCATTCCAAAGCCTGCCATTGTCTCAGGAACTCCTTTACACAGGAGAGTTAACAAGTTGGCCACAATCAAGTGCTGAAGAATCAAGTCTGTGTGTCTTACCCTGCAACCAGGGAAGTAAAGGACCAGGTAATGGAGGAGAAGAGAGGAATTGCCCAGAACTCCAACCACAGTCTGTGCCAGGAAGATGATTCCTACAGCCACTGCACTGGCTGCCATCCTGCCAGTTCCCTGCGCTGGAAGCCAGAGGGACCTGCAGGGGAACAGGAGGCCTGGGCTGCAAGTGTCCTGTCAGTGGTGACTTATCATTGCCCACTCTACAGAGCTCCCACTGGGAAAACTTAAAGTTTTATTTTCACTAGAAGGTTTTGATGAGGCTCATATGACTAGTTGAGGCATGAAGTGTGTGTAAATCCCTGCTGTGCAGGCAGCACATGGTGATTCTTAAAACTTCACACCATGAGCCAGGGGCTGAGATGAATTTGCATGAGGACCAGGAGAATTTCGGCACATGGAGGTGAAGTCTCTGTCCAAATCCCTACTCTGATGAAGTGCAGAGAGGGGCCTTGAAACTGCCTGAGTGTTTACACAGAGGGTAGGTGAACCACCAACTGTCCCTAAAGCTAGTAAGTGGGGTTCTTCTATCAATTCAGCTCATATTTACATTTTTTTTCTTACAATCCTGTTATCTTCTGAATGAGTGCTATTTTATAACTTTTCATTTTAAAAATGTTTCCATTTCCTTCTAAAGATTTATTCTACATGCAACATCAATTATGAGGGATCATGTAAATATTTTAATAACTGCAGATGCACTAAGGGAGTTATAGCATTGCAGGCACCTGTCCCATTGTGAGTTACATGCAATGATGTAGAACTGGCTCCATATTAGGACAGCTACCCCATGACTCACTTGGTTGTGTGTTAGAAACAAAGTGCAATGATACCGATCACAGGAATGGTTCCACAATCATAGGCCAGTCCTCAGTTTTAGAACATGAAGAATGAACATGGCATACAGCGTGTAGGGCATAAAAAAATTTACTCATTGCAGAGTATACATATATGGGTTAATTAATACCAGTGTTTAGTAAAACTATTTCAAAGAAGCAAGATTGAGGAATAATATACAGTAGGAGCCATCCACACACACTGGCACATGTGGGCAGGAAAACTTGTGCATTTAAAATTCAAACAGGTCATTTGAATGCCCATTTTTAACAGATGTTATTGATTAGAGAAATTTTAGGTTTACCAGAAAGGACCAGATGAAGAAATTTCCCATTTTCCCCCTGCACTCTCAGGCTGCTCCACTATTAAATTCTTAGAAAAGATGATACATTTGCAACCTCCAGGCAAATATTTTTAACAGGGAAGACAGGAAACCTGTAAACATTATGTACACTGCATACATGCTTCTTACTATTTCAAGAGGGAAATAGCCTCACTATAATCAAAGGCATTTGAAGGTTTCAGACTGTTACAAGTACTGTCTCCATTGTCTGCACCAGGCAGAGAACTAGAGAATACTTTCTGCTCAAGCATCACCATTCACATCACTTTCTACACAGAACTAGAGGATTCCTGAAAATTATTCCTACTCTATATCCAAGCATGTAGGTATTACAAGTCCAGCTACAGAATTGATGCATATTCAGCATGGATTTCCTGTAAAGGAAACTGAAGAGCTTATTAGTTTTAAATCTGCTGTGCACCTTAAAAACTACACTTCAGGGGCTGGGGTTGTGGCTCAGCGGTAGAGCACTCACCTAGAACGTGCAAGGCCCTGGGTTCAATCCTCAGCATCATATAGAAATAAATAAATAAAATACAGGTGGTATTGTCCAACTACAACTAAAAAATAAAATATTTAAAAGAACAACAACAACAACAAAAACCCCAAAAATCTATAGTTCATTTTTATTTGGACTAAGACACATGTATCACTATCAGTGAGGATTACATTTATTTAATCAGGAGCCATCAGAGATGGAGGCTGAGGCTGCCACCCCTTTTATCTCAACTGTCTTGAGCCCATTCTTCAGCACTTGATCTACTTCCTGTATGGCTCTGGCAATCTATGGGGCTCAATCCAGCCTCCCCTTTTCTCATGTGAACACTTACCCACGATCTTGAAATGGGTCTTCCCCCACGGATGCTACTCTAGGACTGAAATTGGATTACTCACCAGGTTCTTTCTCCTGACAGAATGTAACCTTAGTGCAGAGGCCTCTGTGACCAGGACATGTGCTGCAGGGAAGCAGGTAGCTCTTAAGGTATGAGTCTGTGACTCTGTGACCTCACCTCCCCGTGGACCTGCAGTGATCACTGTGCCTGTAGCAGCAATGGGCATGCAGGTTGGGGAGCTGAGGACACTGCTGAAAACTTTCTCCCCAGGTGACACTTATGAAAACAATTACCAAGTTTCTTGCTAGAACCTCTTAGGGGACACTGGAGTGTTTGGAGAGGCTCTAACTTATTATGGTCTCTAAAGGCAGGCAGGGTCTCACCTGGAGGTTCGTCATGGAATCAACTGGCAGTGAGCTGTGCATGTCTTTGTGTTCCTTGCTTCTCTGAGAAGGTTTTTACCCCAAATCTGGTTGCTTCCCCTTCTTTCATTACCTGAGCGACACGAGTATTTAAGGCACTAGGATGGAAGTAGAATGAGACAAAATATGTGGAAAGATTTTAAAACAAACAGGAATAAATGAAGAAAATGATGCTAGTAATTGATTTCAAAAGACATTGCACACATGTGCATAAATGAAGGTAAATAAACTTAGATTTATTTAAAAAAAATTCAATGCCAATTTCTTTACAAAAAATTGCAGAGAACAATATTGTACCAATATCACACACTTTATTGAATGGGGGAGAAATTTAACAATAAACAAAATGATCTAAAACCTCTCTCAATAGTGACAGCAGCAGGATCAGACTGTTTGAAAGGCCTGCACTAAAGTTTCTCTTATATGCCTGTGCTGCTAATGTTAAACCAACAGCCTCAAGGGGTGGCCACAGCACAGGAATCTGTTCTGATACTTGTAATCCCTCCACCCCTGCAGGGTCAATATTTACCTTCTTAATAGACACTGTGAAGTTTACCATTCAGGTCAAGTCTTATAGGAGCAGGTGTGTTTGGGGCAGTGCCATGGCATGGATGTTAGATGAGGAAAAAAGATGACAAGGAGAAAGGGGGAAATGTGCACGGTTGACAGTGCAGATCCTGTGATGTGCAGGACAGAGAGAATATGGACACTAAAGACCTCTCGGCACATTTCAGATAAATGACACTGTGTTCGTAACTACAGTCTCCATGCTGTAAGTATATCCTGAGAATCTATTCATGTTGTAGCAGAAATTCAGACCAACTTCTCCCCATCCCTCACCACACACCTCTTTACAAACTTTGTTGTACTGTTTCTATAAAATTGGTTTTTTCGATTCCACATGTGCAGGAGAACAAACAGCGTCTGTGTTGAGTCATGCCATCCAGGTTAGCATATGTCCCCAGGATCTCTCTCTTTAGGAGGCTCCATAATGTCCAAGACATAAGAGTCACGCCCCATCTTCTAGGTGGGTTCACCCACCATGGACTCTCTGGTCTTTTCTATGCATCACCTTTGTGAATGGTGCTGCAAAGAGCACGTCTCTTTGAGATATGAATCTTCTTCAGACATCGACCCAGAGGTGGGACTGCTATGTGGTATTTTAGTTTTACTTCCAGTTCTTAGAGAAATCTGTGCACTTTTTCCATAAGGATGTCCCCATTTACCTCACCTCCCACAATGTCCGAGGTGTTCTTTTGAATTCATTCTTGACAACACTTGTTGTCTCTTGTCTTACTTATATTAGTGATGCTCACATTTGGGAAGTAATCTCTCTTGGTGTTTTGTGCATGTCCTCATTGATTTCTCCTGATGAGCACTGTTTCATGTATGTGCTGGGCACTTTATGTCATTCTTTGGTAAAAATACTCAAGGGATGGGTTGTGGCTCAGTGGGAGAGCTCTTGTCTAGCATGTGTGTGAGTCACAGGTTTCGATACTCAGCACCACTTAAACATAAAATAAAGGAATTGTGTCCACTTACCAACAGAAAATAAATGTTAAAAAAAGTCAACTCAAATACTTTGTTCAATTTTTAAAACAACCAACCGTACTGTAGACAGAATGATACATCAAAATATAGAGTAAGATGTTCACTAGAATGGAGAAAAAGAACTTATCAATCCAGATTCCCGTATATTACCCTAGGTGAACAACAGTTACAATCTGCTCATTTAGAAAATCTTCCAATTAGAATACAGGAGCACCAACAGTCAGAATATCCTACGTATTTATTCTTGTTATCTTTTACTGACCTCTCCAGATAGGTAAGTTTTAATATGAATCATATGTTATGTTTGATGCCATTCTACCTCTAAGGGCTTAGCACTGGGAGATCCCATCTTCCTCATTTTTACTAACACCACTGTGCTTTATGTGTGTTTCCCCCCAAGGTTGATGTTGATTTACATTGTCCTGCCAAGGTATTTCCAGTTATCTCCATCGTTCCTGGGTGAATCACTTGTGTCTGTGCCTCATTCTCTATTTCAGAGAACTTTTGGAAGGCTGGCCTTTTCTGTGACAGATATGGATTTCCTCTACACTGGTTGTGGTTTGTCACCAGGGATTTGTCTTGAATACTTGGTGTCCAGTGTGGCAATGTTAGGAGGTGGTGGGCTCCTTATGAAGTGAGGCTTGGGGAAGGTTGACAGACCCTGGAGCCTTGGTACATTGAAATGGCCCGGGTAGTTCATGGACCCTGGCTAGTTCTCTTGAGGCTTCCCATCTCCATGTCATCGCTCCCTCTCACACATATTCCTGTCCTCAAGTCAATACCTATTTCCTAGGGTTTGGTGATGGCCCCTTTGACCCAGCACCCCGCAAGAGGGAAGGCAGACAAGGAGGAGGAGGAGCACACTTCAAACCCAGGTTGTATTAATGGGGGAAGTTATGCAACATCCTACCCCAAAAAGGGCAAAGGATAGGGTTACAACAAACGGGGGCTATGATTTAACCCCATCAGGTGACACCCACTCCCAGAGCTGCACCTTTCTCCAGGGAAGAGTCCCCTGGAGAAAAGCAGGTGGCTCATCCTGACAGGGGGCACGCGACTGGCACAAGCAGCCCAGGGGCTCCTCAGACTCTTCCATACTTGTTCCTTTCCCTGGGACAGCTCCTGAACGCTGAACCTGTCCCTAAAACTCACCTTCTTCCTCCTAGCCACCGTCAACCAGCTTTCTCAAAGTGCTGTCTCACAGTGACTGAAAACTCCCTCTGGGTGACCCTCTGTCCACTGGCCTACCTGTGACACCCTGGTCTACTCCCTCAGAAAGAGGGCAGCAGTGGTGCAAGCTGCACTATAGGATCTGCTGCCCCTCTTCATGCTGCCCCTGGACAGGGAGAGTCCTCCCGCTTCAGCTCCCTGAGCCCTCAACCTGCCACTAATGCAGCCTCATCTCACAGTTCTGCCTGATGTCAGCTGGCTTCATTCAGGGTCTGAATGGACTGCCTCTTTCTAAATCAAGGTCATGGCAGATTTACACTACCTTGACTTGGAACAGGACCAGAGAATTCTTAACCTGAGATGAAAAGAAAAGCTAGATCAATGTAGAACACAAAACCTACAGTCCTACAATCGACCATCCATTATAACCACACAGTCAGCTACAGTCAGCCTGGCAATAAAGGTTACGCTACCATGAAAAGGTACTCAAATTTTTACTGCCAACAAGACACCAGAGAAGTTCCACCCTGAACTCTTATGTTCGCTCATCCTGCTTTACTAAGTTCTCATCTAATACCCCCCTCCCCCGCCCTTTTCCTTTTATTTTCTGGTTCTGGAGAGGGAACCCAGGGATGCTGCACCATTGAACTGTATTCCCAGCACTTTTTACTATTTATTTTGAGACAGACTCTAAGTTGCCCAGGTTGGCCTCCAACTTGGGATCCTCCTTCCCCAGCCTCTTCAGTAGCTGGAATTAGAAGCCTAAGCCAACACACCTGGACTTACCTAACTTCTAACTGCCCTTGGCTCTTCTTTTTCTTATGACTTTCATTGTATATGGGAATATTTAATCAGTATAAAATTCCTTCTCCAGGCCTGTCCTCTCCCTGAACACTATGGGCAACACCAAAACAGCAGAGAGGTGAAGTCTGTGCTAGAAGATTTCAGGGGACATCAGATTGGAGTCTGCTCTGGAAACAAAAGGAGCTTTACTTGTTTACGTGAAGAAGATTCTAAAGGGAGAGCACAGATATGAAAATAGAAAAGAGAGGGTCTTGAGGACTTTCCATGAGGAAAGGCTCAGGGCCAAGGCAGACTGAGTGACAGGCCTCCTCAGGCAGCAGCCCCATGGGTGGGAGGTGCAGCAGTCAGAAGGCAGGGAGGATTCAGAGTTCAACCTTTGCAGAAGGACCTGAAGCTGCAATTTTGTAGCCCTAGACCTGGCGAGCATAAAGAAGGGAATATCTGGGACTTGTAGGAAGAAAATTATGCCAGGGACACTGTGGCCAGCTGCAGGGAGCCCTCCAGGAACTCCTTGTATTCCACCCTCTCCTGCAGGTATGAGGGTTGGAGTTGACCCTGTGGTTGCCCACATGTATGCTGAATGGCTTGCTTCTGCCGTGCCACCTGCTATCTATGCTCAGAAGATGTGTCCCCAGCTCTGCCCTATGTGTCCTCTGGTGCTGTTCCATGGAGCACAGGTGCTTCATGCAGTCATGATTTAGCAGCTCATCTGTGGGCATCTCCAGGCTGCACTGGCTCCTTAAGACTCCATAAAACATATGGAGAAGGCCTTGGTGCACATCCCCTGGGAGCAGAATACTGCACACACCATACCTCATCACTGAAACCCACGTCCTTCCCAGTGCTGGGGTAGGTGTCCTGTTCCCAAGCCTCCACCTTCTCCATATGCCCCTCAGCATATGCTTCAAGTGACCCATCCTGTTGGCTACTTTCTGAGTCTTCTTACCTGTGACATGATCCATTGCCAAGAAATGGATGTGATGCCACCATCAGATGTCACAAACAGGAGCACTTACCTTGGATGTGGTCTACACTCTCCATACCCCTGCCTGCCTGGAGGTGAGGCCACAGACCACAGGATAGACCCAGTTCCAGGTCCCAGCTTATTCCCAGAAGAGAAGGGAATGGGAAAGGATGGGACAGAAGCCAGAATTAGCAAGATGTGTGGTCAGGAACTCTGGGAACTCAGAAGTCCAGTGAGACACACAAACCCTCTGTGAATCACTCAGAGGTCCCACCTCAATATTTCCTGAACCTTCCATAGGAGACACTGTCAGCCTTCAGGGATCATGGAAAACCAACAGCCTCTCCCAAACTCCTTGGCACTTATTTTGAAGTTACTAACAAGGAATAATTGCCTTAGTAATTGTCAAGTATGGAGAAACTTTTTTCAGCCTTGTCCTGGGCTCCCCAGGCCTGCACTGTCATTGCCTCTTCAGGTGAGGTGATAATTGCAGCCCCAAAGGGAAGTGAGGTCACAGGAGTGAAAAACCTTTATCTCAGGGTGCAACTGCCTCCTCCCTGTGCTGCTATCAGGACCTCACACTGAGCTCAACTCCTTGTTCACAAGAAGCAAGGTGAGTATTTTCTATTTCCGCATCAACATCAGGAAAAGGAGTCTGAGGATGTGGTCTTGTCTGCAGAGGGGTTTGGGGGTAGAAACTGATTCAGTGAAAAGGTGGACAAGAAAATGAATTAATTCCTTCACTATGAGCTCAGTAGTATAAGGAGAAGTGTCGCTGACCTGAAGCCAAGTCTTCTGGCTCTTAATGTTATTTAATAAAATGCACCCTGAGGAGGTGTACAGGTGAATAATACCATTGTTAGTGGGTTTTTATTTGAGATGAGCCTAAGGACTGAAGTTAGTCACTAATCTGTTCTTCTCATTACTGTATAAAATCATAGAGCATATTTTGAAGTGCTCTATGGCTGTTTGTAATGTCTTCCTGCCCATAGTAAAGGTGACGATGGAACTGTGTCACCTCATCCTGTGCAGAGAACACTGGGACCTTTCAGAAATAAAAGTGTTGTGTTTTTTCTAACACTGCATCACCATCCACCTAGTGCAGACAGGAATTGCACCTCCCTGAACCCCATGCTGTGATGGCTGAGGGGAGACTTCTCTCCCTGATGCACACACAAGAGAAGGCTCATTGTAAGGACAGGAACTGCACAGTGGTTGCTGGAAAAAATCATCTGTGGTATTCCCCCTGGTTTAATAATGTTTCATCATGAATCAGAAATTCATGAGTTTCCTTTGTTTTTTCACTTTATTCAGCATAAACTTCACAAGCTCCAGCTTCTACTGACATGTCTCTTGCACTGAAATGTCCTCCACAAATCCTGCTTCATCACTGAGGTTGCAGTAATGTCACTGTCATGCCCAGGAGCTCTTAGCCTGATATCAGTGAGGACTCCATTTCCATCCTAAACTATTTATCAGAGATTAGTGTTTCATGTTCCATTATTCAGGACCAAATAATAATTTTGAATAATTTCTTTAGAGATTCTACTATACTTTTATGTCTTCAATGACAACAAATGAGTATTTCTGCTCTGGAATTAAATCTTTGTTTACAAAGGATATTCTTCCATTTGTTTATTTTAAATTTATAAAGTACATAATTTTAAACATCTATTTTGAATCCTCAAAATCAGTTTTTGCTCATTTAATTTTTAAACTTTTTATTAGAGCATTAGAGTTACACAATACTAGGTTCATTTGATAATTATGCAAGCATTTCGCTCGCATCATCCGGCCCATTCCCCTGTTCCCTGTGGAACTGAACCTTGGGTCAGTCTTAAATTCACCAACATGGACACTGGCAAATCTGAAAGACTGCATGATCATTTGTCAGTTTGGAATTGCTGACAAAGAGATTTATATATGATCCAGTAAGTGGACACCATTAGTTGGCCAAATGTTTGCACCAATTTTAACACTATTGCCAGTTCATGAGATTCCTGGCTTATCTTCAATTGTGATATTTCCTACCATTTTATTTTAGATTCTGGTTGGTGTGTGCTTATACTGAGGAGTTGTTTAAATAATGATGTGAAATTTTCTACCCTCCCCCCATAATTATTATTCATTCAGTGATGATTTTTGTCTTGAAATACCTTTTGAAAATGATCACCTGTTTTTTCTTCTATTATGCATTCTGTAAGATATAACAGCACTGTACATATCAAACTCCCCCAGTGATGAGTGCTATCCATCAATTTAATGTATCCTAACATGTCATTTCAACCATATCATTCACATTTGTGCTGTTTAATACTCACTTTCTTACCCAAGACCACAGAAATATTCTTTTTGTTATTATAAATGTCCTATTTCTCACCTTTAAAGTTTAGGTTAGAAATTCTATGAGATCTGTTTTTGTGTAGGGTGTGAGTGGCGATTGAATTTCTTTTTCCAATGTGACTAGCAAATATCAGTTCTTTCTGAAACTTTAAATATTAAATTCTTTCTATACATTTGTTCTCACTTTTTATTGCCTCTCCCAGTTAGCAACATCTGATGGTCAAGGCTCATTTTTCTACACAGCATACTGTTAAATCTCCCCATCAACCTGTCCATGATGAGGGCTTTGCAATCCCACAGGTGCATGCAATGGAAGCTACTCTTGGCATCAAACATTATTTGAAGATGGAGATCTCACTATGATGCTCAGACTGGCTTTAAACTTCTGGGATCAAGTGATTCTCCTCCTTCATCCCCACAGCTAGCAAGCAGATACAGGTGCTTCCCACTGTGCTTGGGCACAACTATTTTCAAGGAGTCTTTTTGCTCAGAGGAACAACTGTTGCCATAATGTAATGGACATTCTGTGAATGACAAAATGGCCTCCAGGAATGTGGCAATAGGCATGATGTTCTTATCACTGACTACTGTTGGAATCCTGGGAAATTTCTCTCTGCTTTATTATTATTTAGTCCATTCCTGGAATGACTGTACATTAAGGTCCACAGATATGATTCTCAAGCACCTAATGATAGCCAACTCCTTGGTCATTCTCTCTAAAGGAATTCCCCAGATAATCACAGCTTTTGGCTTGAAATATTTTCTCAGTGATTTTGCATGCAAACTTATTTTGTATATTCAGCGAGTGGGCAGGAGTGTGTCCATTTTCATCACCTGCCTCTTGAGCGTCTTCCAGAACATCACCATCAGCCCCATGAACTCTTGTTGGAAGGATCTCAAAGGAAAAGCTCCAAAATACATTGGCTTCTCCATTTCCCTCTGCTGGATCCTGTACATGGTGGTGAACTCCATTTTTCCTCTCTATATGCTTACCAAATGGAGTAGGAAAAACACAACAGAGAAAAGAGATCATGGGTACTGTTATGCAGGTCGTGACAAAATCACAGACTCGTTATATGCAGCCTTATTTGTATTTCCTGAAGTTGTCTTTTCCTTGCTCATGATCTGGTCCAGTGGCTCCATGGTTCTCCTTCTGTACAGGCACAAGCAGAGGGTTCAGCACATTCACAGCATCAAAGTTTCCCCCAGAACCTCCCCTGAGTCCAGAGCCACCCAGAGAATCCTTGTCCTGGTGGGCACCTTTGTGACTTTCCACACCCTCTCCTCCCTATTAAGTGTTCATATTGCTCTATTTTCCAGCCCCAAAGGGTGGTTGGTGAACACCAATGACCTAATTTTTGTGTGTTTTCCCATGGTCAGCCCCTTTATTCTCATGAGCCGTGAGTCCACTGCCTGCACTCTATTCAGGCTCTGCTTTGTCTGTATAAAAACCACAAAATCTTGCTGGGTGCTGTGGAAAACATCTATTATCCCAGGAACCTGGAAGACTGAGACAAAGGAATTACAAGTTGAAGGCCAGGCTCAACTATTTAGCAACACCCTGTCTCAAAAAAGGCTGAGGATGAAGATCAGTAGGAAAGCACCCATGGGCTGAATCTGCAGTATTAAAATATAGGTAAAATGTAGCCTAATCTTACTATCAGTATATATAGATTGCATGGTTTTTTTTATGTGATATTTCATCATTTTTCACACTCAAAGCACCAATACACAAATAGATGGAAAAGTCACATGACTTTCTGACCCTAAAAGGCAGTGTGGCCTCCAGCTGGTAGTGGCACCCACGTGGCTGTGGTGGAGGGGAGCAGAGCTGGTGGTTCTCACCCTATGCAGAGCATCCTACAGGCAGCAATCCTAGTTCATGTTCTTGAGGGAAATGGAATGGAGTCATTCCCAGTTCTTCCTGTGCAGTGTCCACCTGGGCCACTCCACACAACCAGACTGCACTTGGCAGGAGAGGGGAAGGCTGGTGGGAGCACAGTGCTCCTGCTGCCTGCTGTGCCACAAGGAATGAAGCCCTGGGTTCTCACCTAGGAATCGCACCTCTCCTGCTGGGACGTGTACAAGAGTTGTAGCATAATCCCACACTCAGAGTTGGTGAAAATGTGCTCAGATGTTATTCAAAATGGAAAGGTAGATGATCACATCTTTATTTCACTCTTATGAAGTAGCAGTTATCACAGCTCAATGGTAATAAATTTGTGTATTTAGGCTAGATTGTATTCTTAGAAGAACCAATTTATGTATAAACAGTGATGTTGTTGGTGCAGGCAGGGTCCTGAGAACTTCAGTGGGGGAGGGGAAGATTCACGGGGCTTCCTGGGGAATAGCATCATGGAGGGGCTGTGGGGAAAAGTGATTACTATAGGACGTTAGTCTCTTTGCCCTCAGTTGCCCTGGTTTCTATGTTCCTCTGCCACCCATATGCTATCTTCTGAAAGGCCTCATGAGTAGCTGAGGTGTCACTGTGAAAGTGGATTCTTTTAGGAATGTTTGAAGGTGCTTCAGTTTTAAGGCTTTGCTTATTTAAGGCAAAGTCTAACTTTCTGGAGAAGGTGAGACAAGTACAGAGGAGCTTCTGAAAGGGTAAACCCCTCAGGTATTATCCCAACTTCTCAGGGAAACATCAACATTTCAAGGAGTGGAAGTGACTTGGTAAGTACTTGATTTTCAAGGTGTGAAACTAAACCCAGCTAGGATCTGGGTTACCTGTGGAATGAACAGACCCTTCCAAACAAAGGAGTTTCATGTGATGAGAACAGGGATGAAATAAAGGGAGGCCCAGGGATGAGGAGAGGTGGAGCTGGCCCTGCACATCCTGGGGAATGCTCGCTCTGGAACCTGCCTGGAGGCTTGCTGAGAGGCCCAGGCCTCACCTTCCTCCAGTGGTCTGCCTCAGCACTCCCTCACCTGTGAGCCCTGACACTCAAGGGCATTTACTAAAAACACCCAGGGCCACTGTTAACAGTGAAGTGTTGAGGGAGGGACAGAGCACAGCTGTGTGATGGACAAGAGTGAGCACAGGGCACAGGGAAATGGACAACAGACATGAGAAGGTGAAGCAGAGAGCCTGGACTGTAAGGTCCAAAGAGCGTGGGCAGGAGAAGCTCCTGGGAAAAAGGCAAAAGCATGTGACATCTTGCTCCAGGTTAAGGCCCATGCCAGGCTATGACTTCACAGGACAGAGTTAGCCAGAAAGTCATGGCAAGACAAGAACAGAAGGACAGGCAGTCCAGACAGACAGATGATGGGGTGGGGCTGGGAAGACTGAGCTGGTGCCAAAGGACAGGAAATGCTAACTCCTGCAGAACACTCCTCCTCCTCCTCACCTGTGGTCAATGTCACCTGCCTCCAGGGAACTGATCCTTCCAGCAAAGAGTAGTTGGTGAACACCCCTTGGGCATCTCCCTTGTTGGCTAGTTTTGGGCAGATATGGGAAACAGGGAGAGGGGCCTCCTGGAGGGCTCTCTTCCTGCCCATTTGTTCACCAGGTAGGCAGGGTGAAAGGAGGGGGCAGGAGGAGAAAGGAAACATGAAATCTATAAAAGGAGCTATTGGATACAGAAAATGGAAAATTAAAAACCCCAAGATTGTGAGTCCTGGGAAAATGGAATAAAAAAGAAAGCCATACATTGACAGCTTTCATTTCTCCCAAGATAAATCCCAGATGCTGGCTGCAGGAGGGGAGTGTTCCATCAAATCTAGAATCATAGGCTCTAGGATTATCTTCTCCAGGACAATTCTTCTCCAGGTGCTGGCTGCTGACGGGTGCTTACCCAACCTGACAGTCTCACTAAATCACCTCTGAGTAAGCCTGGTGCCTCTCTTTGTTTAGTGGCTCATTTCCACCAGGAAAGTGGGTCCAACAGGTCACCCATCCCTGTGTCCCCTGTCTTATATATATGACTTTGTTCCTCAGAAAAAGAGCTGAGCTGATTCCTGAAGTTTGCATGCATCCTGTAAACTTTTTATTGTCCTTAGGAGCATGAGCCCCCCAGCCCACTCCCTCAAGCATCAGCTCTGGACTCCCTCCTCTCTGGAGGATTCTCTCTCTCTCTCTCTCTCTCTCTCTCTCTCTCTCTCTCTCTCCCCCTTCACCCCCTATTCTATCCTTTAAATAAACTTTCTCTCTAGCCTTGGCATTTTTGGGGTACTCCATCTTCAACATTGTGGACTGAGGACTTGATCCTGATTTCCAATTCGGTTTCAACAGGCATAAAATCACAGTGTTCCCGAGGATGGGTGCCCAGGTGACAGGAACAAGGGTGTGATGGCAACACAGGGTCACTGGCTAACAGAGTCAGTGGTCAGTGGGAAGCATGTGATGGAGACCTGCTGTGGGCAAAGATCAGGAGAGGAGGAGCCCACCTTGGTGGACAGTGACTGAGGGGGATTCAGAGTGTAAGCAAAGGAGGTGGAGCCTGGGGAGGGGACAGACTTGGGGAGGAGGAAGGATGTGCCCAGGAAGGGAGGGAGCCGAGGGAGGGGACCCTGGTTGTGAGTGCACTGAAGCACCCAGGAGCAAAGGGCAGGGCTGCAGGGTGGTGGATGGTGTCAGGGGCAGCATGCACTTCACAGAGGAGGCAGGTGCCTGGAGGTTGAGCACTGTGGTCATTGAAAGCTGGGTCCTTATCCCCAAGGCCAATTCAATAACTAGGAGAGGTGCCTCCTGGAGGGCTCTCTTCTTTCTCTTTGAGAAAAAGGAAAAAGAAGTTGCATTGCTTTGCTGGCAAAGGAGAAGCACAGAGGACTTCAGTCCCAGAGGCTGTGATGCTGCCCATGAGGAAGAACAGAGGGCACTGAGAGAAGGGATTCATACCAGGTGCTCCCTGGGGCTGGGGTAGGATTCACTGGTTGATTTGGGAGGTAGCCATTTCTTGGATCTCCTGGAGCCCTCTCTGAAGTCTGAATTACTTGGTACCTGTGGTGGGTGTGTGCTCTAAGACAGAGACCTGGGCCTAGGATGGAAAAAGTTAACCCTGTTTCCCCTGAGGTTAGAGGGAGGTAGAGGGAGAAGAGGGAAAGAAAACTCATGCATTTTAAAATAAGCCTCAGAGATAAGCCATCATATAATCGAGAAAAATCTCTTAGTTTTTCAATTTATTTTGCAACATTATCTTCAAAATCCTTGTGTGTCTCTATTTCTGACTCAATTCCTCATAGTTAAGGCAGGAAATTAGTCAAGGTTTCCATCAAAGAATGGATGAATAAAGAAAATTTGGTTGAAATAGTCAATAGAATATTATTCAGCTATAAAGATTAATAATTTTTGAGATATTATGCATTCTTCAACTTTTAGATTTAACTAGTAGGTATCATATAAGTAAAATAAATCACATACGGAAGATTTAAAGATAAGAATGTGGATGTCATAGAAATAAAGAATAGCATAAATACTGCTTAGGCTGGGAGGCGTAAGGGAGTGGGGGCATAGAGGTAGGTTGCTTATTAGGTATGAAAACACCCTTATAGAAAAGAGTTGGTCATTGTGGTACACGTCTTTAATCCCAGCTACTTAGGAGGCTGGTGCAGGAAAATCACAAGTTCAAGGACTGCCACAACAACTTAATAAAACACTGTCTCAGTAGAAAAAAAAATTTAAAAAAAAAGATGGGGTATAACTCAGTGGCAGAGCTCCTCTGGGATCAATCCGAAGTATGAATGAATATGATGAACCAGCCTAATTCCACTTAAAGATTAGGAGCCATCTCATCACAAAGTCATGAAAAGTTAATTTCTGTGTTACTATGAATTACTGTGATTTCTAAACTTGCTTGGAATGCCTGCCCAGGCCTTGAACTCACTCATGCCTGGCTTTCCCTGACCAGATAACAACCTTCTCTGAAACCTCAATAATGCCTTATAAATTCTGGTGTTGGGGTCTAAATTTATTCCCTATCTTAAAATGTTAAGCCATGTAGATCATTAACCTACTATCTGCCTTTGTAGTATGCTTGCCAAATTCTTGTTAGCTATAAGTCTCAAGACATCCTCCCTTTGCAACTTTTTATGCTATAAAACCATGCTCCTAGAGAGCTGGGGTACTGTTCTCTAGAAAGGGTTTTCAGGACAGATAGTCCTGGCCAGCATTACAAGCTTGCTTTAATTTGTTTTAAAATTGGTGTTGGTGGTCTTTTCTTTGCATCATGGTTTTAAAAAAGGAATAAGGGAGAAAAGGAAGGAAGGCCAGGCAAAGGAGAAGAAAGTGAAGAAAAAGGAAAATGTAATGGAAAGCTATAAAATCTGGTGTCTGTATCATAGAAGGGGGACTATAGTTCATAATAATTTCTTGTGTACCTTAAAACAGCTAGAATAGATTTTCAATGTTACCAATGCAAATAAATGATGAACGTTTAAATTTTAAAAAATAAATAAAATAAGCCTCCGTGGCAGAGCAGCAAGGAGGATCACTCAGAGCATGAGGTGGACCACTGTTATGCTATGGTGTTTGAGGGTGTGGGGCACAGAGGACTCAGGGAATGGACTGACATGGGAGTGGGACTACATAAATAGATAGGGGAGGGGTAGAAAACACAGATGCTGGAATATGCACGAGGGACTCAGGTGAGTGTTAAGGTAGCTGGTGCAAATATCCACGAGAAACTTAGCTCTAAATTCAAAGGTTATTGACAGAATATCTGCCAGGTTGCCCTTCTGTAAGGTTCAGCAACCTACTGAGAAAGAACTTCTCAAATAGAAGAGTTCAAAAGTAACCCTGGGCTTGTTACTTGGCGTCTTTGCTGTGGTTTTCTTTAGTTAGGGACTCTTTCTAGGTGGGTCTAATGGGAAGGTTATACCTGGGAGGATAGCTACTGATTTTCAAATGGAGTTACTTTGATCTGAGGACCTAACAGTGAGGAGGGTCAGACTGTGGTCTCTGGAAGAAGGGGAAAAGGGCGATTATGTTGTTGTTGTTGTTGTTTTTCCCAAAGGTCATAGAATTGGTCATTAACATAGACTAGAAAGATCTGGAGAAAGTGAGGAATGATGGAGATTTAGAGGATTCAGGGATGGAGGGATTGAGTAAGGAAATGAACCTCCTGGTCTCCTGGCCCATTTCCCCCACAGCCTGACTCTAGTGCACACGTGCTCACTCTGCAGACAACCTCTGCTTTAGCTCAGCACCAGTTGCTCTGACTACACCTGCAGTGTTCCTGTCACAGAGGAGGAGGGGCTGCCAATCACTCCGGGGTCTGTATAGAAACCACAACTGATGAACCCAGCCTAATTCCATTTTAATATTGGGAGCCACATCATCACAAAGTCATGAAAAGTTAATATCTGTTTTACTATAAATTACTGTGATTTCTAAGCTTGTTTGGAATTCCTGCCTGTGCCTTGAACTCACCCATGCCTGGCTTTCCCTGACAGGATAACAATCCTCTCTAAAACCTTAGTGGCTCCTCAAATCCTGACTCTCTCCTGATCATATAACAACTCTCTCTGAAACCCTCAGTGGCACCTCATTAATTCTGATGTTAGGATTTAAATTTATTCCTCTACCTTGACATGTTAAGCTATTGTGAGGATGGCCTTAGGCCTAAGCCTAAGCAACACCATTTTAAAAACTACAGTTTGAAACCTGCAGTCTCACCAGGCACATATAACAGATTCCTCCAGTATGACCTCATGCAAGTTACTTTCTCTCACCTGGATAAACAGAATGCAGCTTCTGGCAGGCTGTCTTCACCTGATAAGAGGGAAGGAGGAGAAGCTCAGGGTGGAGACCAGCAGACCAGATGTTTCTGACCCCAGGGTAAATGATGTCATGGAGAAATCCAGTGGTAGCTGATAAGGATTGAAAGGGGTGACCAAAAGCCCCAAAATTAGTATAATAGAACAAATGAACAGGAATTCAGCCAGCCAAAACAAGGATACACTCGAGCTGGAGAGCCTGAAGGGGACCTGGACTGATGTCCCATTACTTGTCATCATTTCCTGATGCTCACCTCTCTCAAACTCTACCTCCTGTCTGGACCTTGGTGAGAGCCGCTACTTCTCCCTATGACCCTCTCCTCAGCCCATCATCCATTCCACGCCAAGAAAAGCCTGCCTTGGTTCCGGACCTGATCACCATGGTCCGAGTGAGTGTGCATCTGCTGGACAAAAAGCCTAAGGCTTTAGACTTCTGAACTTAGCATGCAGAGGGATGTCTGTCATGAGCCTGTCATGATTAAGTGTGTTTGCAGTGCCTAGAATTAATCTAGAATTGTTTGTTGTGAATTGATTATGTCTGTTGCAGTGTCTAGCATAAAGGATTGTTGTTTTCTTAATTAAGAACCTATAGAGTGAAATTGTATTGAGTAATTTGAGTGAATAAAGCATTGAAATGGGCAGAAGCTCATAGATATTTTTTATTTCTCCCCTCAACTCGTCACAATTTTGCCGCCTCGTGACAGTCATGTACATCATTAACTACTATCTGCCTTTGTATTTTGCATGTCAAAATCCTACTAGCAGTAACTTCTCAAGACACCAAATTTTGCAACTCTGTACTATAAAACCTTGTTTCTGGAAATCTGGGGGGCTGGTTTCTAGCCCATATTAGGAGAGACAGCCACTGATCAGCTCTCTTTGGATACACAAATACAAGATTGCTTTAAAATGAAGTATAATTGGAGTTGGTGGTGCTTTTCTTGTGTTGGGGTTCAGCAAGAACGTGCTTTGAGTTTTCATTATGCTTCAGGCCAGTACCTGACTGGAAGAGGTCTCCTGACTTAGCCTCTTGAGCCACTGGGAAATATTATTATTATTCTAGTGTCACCTCATGGGAAATTTCCAGTGACCAGTGGCAGAATTCAGAAATTCTGTACCTAAAATCAACCACTCCTCCTGCCACTCCTCTCAGATCACACACAACCAAGTGCATAAAACTTCTTCATACATAATTCCCATGGATGGACAGATAATGGAGGAGAAATCAACGATCTTGGTATGCACCTATGAGTGTCCCCCAAAGACTTTGCATTGAGAGGGAAGAATTTCAGTATCTATTATCTTAAGATTATTTAACAGCCTCTGGGAGGGTTTGGAGGAAATCTTAGAGACACCAGAGTCAAACCAAAAGACCCACAACTTTCAGTACTCTGTCCACTCCACCCTCATTTCTGCATTGATGCTGAAAAAATAGAAATCAGGCACTGATAATCCAATCTCCCTCCAGTGTCTTGAGAAAAATGGTAGAAATATATCACTACATATAAAATATTACATATTTTGGCTTTCAATTTCAAGTTAACTCTTGTTTCTTTGGAGTTATTCATTTCTAACATACATATTTTTTTCCAGTAATACAGTAAAACATTTGTGTTCTTTAGCTGTTTATTCATTCAGGAGTCTACTAGGGAAGGGGCCAGAATCTTGCCTCCTGGTGCATGAAGCTCCAGGTCTTCTGAGGCCACAGCTTCCTCTTTCCCATGTGAGCAGAGACTTCCCTGGTCTCTGTGTTGCTTTTCAGGTCAGCTCTATCAGGGAGGCTGGCCCGGAAGTCTTGGTGTGGAAGGCCCATGATAAACAAGTATTGAGGTGACCCTCTTCTATGAGGAGCCTCCTCTCCTGATGCTGCCCTTGAAGCCATGCAGACACTGTGCTCTGTTCATCCCCAGGATCCATCCACTACTCAGATGGATTGTGAACTCTGGACAAGCCTCAGCGTACTTAATGCCTGTCATGCTCACATTTCTCTCTTTAAGAGATCATGATATGGCACATCCTCAATTGATCCATATCAATGGGTGTTTTACTCCAACAAAATTGAGTAAAAAGGGGAAGAGGAACAAGTAAGGGATGGCCATACTTGAGTCTGGTTCTAGAGTTCCTTTCCTGACTTATTCCTTTGATTTTTCCAGAAATATCTATATAAATAAATGCATCTCTTCATGGTAGACAAACAAAACAAGCCCCACTTGGTAGAGAGAAAATGAAATGCATGCTGCATGTCACTTGGGTAGCTCCTCCCTGGGCCACTAAGTCTCTGCAGAAGGAAGGGAGAGCTCTCCTCACCTGCAGCAGGTGGGTCTCAGGCAGCCTTCTGTGCGAAGGCAGGTTCACTCAAACATTTCATGCTGCACTGCAGAGGTATGTAGAGCCCCAAAGGATCCTGAAGGGTGGGAAAATGAGAAATGGAAAGGTGGACTCACAGGCCTGTCATACTGCACTGTCTGATGTACCTACCATTTACCCTGGCAGCAGATAATCTTCTCTGTTCTCCATCAGAGCACAATCCATTCATTGTACTTACACCTGCAGTTTAGAATATCTACCTCACTATTCTATATGTGACCCAAGTACCATCTGCCTTTCTTCACCCACAGAAATTTTGACACTGATACTAAAGCCACAGTCTTGAAAACCTGAAGTTTTCCCAGGTAGTTAATTTCTTGGTATCCTCACTGTGTTAACATATGACCTCCCTTCAAAGTTTGTCTTTGCTCATATCAACACAGGTAGAACTCAGTCCATGCCCATTAGTTCACAAAGTCCATGTATATAAGTAAAGTTTCAGGGTGCCCCACTTAAGACAAGAGCCACATAGAGCCAGAAAGTCTACCTCAGGCAGTAGATGGGGTCAAGACATGTCCATTAACCCTAACATTTTTCTTAGAAATTAGAATTTTTGCCAGGGCCAATGTGTTTGTTTTTTATTTTTTTTATTTTCTTGAATGTACCATTTGTAGTTGGCAAGAAATATGGAGGCAATTTGCAAACCTTATTAGTGGTGGAATTACAATTGACATGTCTTAACATGTAAATATCAGATCAGAGTCACAGGGCTCAGAATTCTCTTTAGACAAGAGCTCAGTAGAAAGCTAATAGCTGACTTTTAAAACAGTGTGTTAGGCTGGGGTTATAGTTGAGTGGTAGAGCACTTGCCTAGCAAGTACAAGGCTAGTACATCCTCACTGACAGGGACACAAAAACAAACAGGGTAACTACATGTGTCTGGTTTCTCAGAAGTCAACATCCTTGGGGGCATCTTTGGGTTAATGATGTTTGCCTTTGGTGGAGGCTCCAAAATGTGAAGTCATAAATTCAAGTTTTCTTCATTGTGTGAAATATGAAGAACCATAAATTGGAGTTACCACTTTAGTCAGAGCTCATCACACTGAAGGTTGTGTCTGATCAATAGAGCATCATCAATATGGTGAGAATATTGGACTTAGAAGGCAGAGATCCACATGCAAAATACTGATTTGCCCCGCATGGTCAATACAGGCAGTTTATGTCATTTTTTTTATGGAGAGAGTGTTGTTATTCTCCTCCCTGTACCTCACTGAGATAAGAATGAGATAATTTAAAGCTTGAAATTAACTCTTTGGTTAATCCTAACAGACAAATTTATTATTTGTTCCAGGTCCATGATCCCATCACCCCAGATAGTCATGTCAGGGTTTTATGGTTCAAATATGAGTTATCCTACAAATCTTCTGTGTTACTGTGCAAATGTGCACAGGTGAAATAATTGGGTTATCAGTGCTGTAAATGAATAGGTCCCCCCACATTTGAGTGGACTAATGGGTGGCAACTCTGGCATTGTGGACAATGGCTGGAGGAATGACATCACTGGAGCTTGCCTTTAGGGTTTATATTGTTCCTGAAATTTCAAAAGCTCTCTCTTTGCATCCTGGCCTCCTCAAAGTGAGACAATTTTGTTTGCCATGCCCTTCCAAAATGATCTTCTCCCTCACCTCTGATCCAAAGCAATGGAGTTGGCCAAGCACAAACTAAATTTCTGAAACCATGAACCAACATAAAAATTCCCTCCTCTTGGTAGTTTTTTTATTTCCAGGTATTTTGGTCTAGCAATGGAAAGCTATCACAGAGATTGGTAGTACAAAGTGGGTTCCGTGCTGTGACTGGTAAAACCATGTCATTCACAAGACACTAGAACTTCTATATGTAAGGAGTTTGGAAAATCTGGAGATTCCGAATTGTCTCAAACCATCCATGGGCTGTGTGTGTGAAATATTGTGCATAGTAGCCAAATCAGGGCATAGGCCTGGTTCCGAAAACTCTGTCAGTGATTGACCACATGATGCAGGTGTGCCTTACCACCAGCTCTGCCAAAGATCCCACACAGCACCTGAGATGGGTGTGACTTGCCAAGATGTCAAGCAGTCTGCTGACCACAAAACATCAGGAAGCCAACCTCCACCCTTGAACCCTGATCCCTGCCTCTGGTGTTCCTGCTGAAAAATAAAGAAAGCATGGGTTCACACTCTGTTTCCAGCACTCTCTTCTAGCTCTCTTTTTCCAGTGTTGAAGCTGACCTTTGAGGTTGCAGAGCCGTCCCAACCTCGGTTTAAAACCCAAAAAACCAAAGGCCCAATGTTTTCATTGATATGAGGATGCTGACTCACAATGGTGATGGGGGTGGGGGTGCATGCCAGGAATGGAAGGGAGGATCTTTACCTAGGGCAAAGGGGAGGTAGGAGAAAGGAGGGGGCTAGGGAGTAGGAAATACCATGGAGTGAGTTAGACATCATTATCCTAAGTACATGTATAAAGACACAATGTTGTGAAAATACTTTGTGTACAATTGGTGACTTGAAAAATTGTACTGTATATGTGTAATATGAAATGAATTACATTCTACCATCATGTATAACAAATTAGAATAAATAAATAACTTAATAATAAAAATAAACTCAGTTAAAAAACAAAACACTACTTTCTGTGTTGTGTGTTGGGTTTTTTTGCCACTTTCTTAGCTTAATGTTGCAGTCAGCTCCTTTAAACGTACTTCATCTCATCTGTGCAGATTGTGGTCAAGACAGAATACAGATGAAAAGATTATTATAAATGGAGTTGCATGGGACCTTCTGGTGCAAACTCAGAAGATCAGAGTGCTGCTTGGAGTGCAGACTGTAAAATCTGTGTGCATGAAACCTCAAAGAAAAATAAAGAGTGGAAATTTGGCTGGAAGGCATGTGTTTTATTTTGCTCATGTCCTGAGACTTTGTGTAGAGCCAAATTTTATGATGTTGTACTATTGAAATTGGTGGGGAACGTTTCCAGGCACCACAACATTCAGGCGTTGGCAAGGGTGTGGCAGGCTGGTAGGAGCAGGAGCAGAAAGTAGAATGGAAGGATTTTTAAAACTTGCAATTTTTTCAAAAAAGTACATGTAAAATTCACACCAGTGAAGGTGTGGCTATTGAAGAGATTACTGCCAATAAAGAGAAATTGAGTACTTTGCACAGAGATAATGGGGAAATTCCTTGGAGGTATCTCAAGGATTAGCAGGACCAATTCATATTAGGCTCAGGGGGGTGAAAAAGAAAACTGTATTGAGAGGAGAACATAGGGACAATGTTTCCATGTAGGGATTCTTAGGAAGTCATTTTGCAAGGATTTTATTCACCATGCTCACCTGTCCAGGGATTTAGAGGCTGTAGCAGCAACAGTCCAATGTGGCCCAGCTAAGGTTTGACTTGTTGGGAATGTTTGGTGTCATCCATGAGAGAGGCATGGTAGGAATGCAGGATGATGGAATTGAGGAATCATGAAGGCTCCCGTTGAGATTTAAAAGGAAGATATGAGAGGACAGGCAAAGTGTAGTAGGGCTGGAATCCACTGAGGCAGCCTCTGATATGGCAATGCATTAAACTGTAAAGGTTAAAGTGAAGGTGGAAGGAACATCCCTGGATTAGAGGCTGGGGTTGGGGCTCAGTGGTAGTGCATTTGCCTAGGACTTGTGAAGCACTGGGTTTCATCCTTAGTGCATTTGCCTAGCACTCATGAAGCACTGGGTTTCATCCTCAGCACCATATAAAAATAAATGATTAAACTAAATAAAGGTATTGTGTCCATCTACAACAAAAAATAAAATAAAATAATAGATCCCTGGATTAAGAGATGCCATAATGTGAAATGTCTGCTGAGATAAGCTGCTAGCTATGGACAGAGCCTATCTAAGAGAGGCCATTTAGTCTGCAAATGGCAAGTCCCTAAGGACAGAGCCTAATAAACCCTTTCAAGGTAACATTTTATTGCCATTCACCCTAGATATATAGGAATTATTTTCCAGCTGTGTTTTGCTCTCAACCTTTCTTTTTATTCCCTTGTTTCACCCTTTTGGAATGGAAAAGTTTACTATGTGCCATTATATATTGAATGTATAGAACTTTCTTTTGGTCTTCACAGGGCTCATTGCCAAGAGCTGGTCTTGAGTCTGGGATGAGACTGTAGACTTGGATTTTTGACAATGCTGAAATGGATCAGTGGATTCCAGCCCTACTACACTTTGCCTGTCCTCTCATATCTTCCTTTTAAATCTCAATGGGAGCCTCCATGATTCCTCAATTCCATCATCCTGCATTCCTACCATGCCTCTCTCATGGATGACACCAAACATTCCCAACAGGTCAAACCTTAGCTGGGCCACATTGGACTGTTGCTGCTACAGCCTCTAAATCCCTGGACAGGTGAGCATGGTGAATAAAATCCTTGCAAAATGACTTCCTAAGAATCCCTACATGGAAACATTGTCCCTATGTTCTCCTCTCAATACAGTTTTCTTTTTCACCCCCCTGAGCCTAATATGAATTGGTCCTGCTAATCCTTGAGATACCTCCAAGGAATTTCCCCATTATCTCTGTGCAAAGTACTTAATTTCTCTTTATTGGCAGTAATCTCTTCAATAGCCACACCTTCACTGGTGTGAATTTTACATGTACTTTTCTGACAAAATTGCAAGTTTTAAAAATGCTTCCATTCTGAAAAAAATCCTTCCATTCTGAAAAAAATCCTTCCACGCTGAAACTGTTGATTATGGAAACTCTTGGAGGTGAGTTAAATGCACTTTGTATTGTGACATGGACATGAGCTGATGAGGGCCAGAGGTAGAATGTTTTTGATTGAATAATAATCTTCTCTGTTCTCCATCACAGCACAATCCATTCATTGTATTTACACATGCAGTTTAGAATATCTAATTTGCTATCCATACAGGACCCAAGTATCATCTGCCTTTCTTCACCCACAGAAATTTTGACACTGATATTAAAGCCCCAGTCTTGAAAACTGGAAGTTTTCCCAGGTAGTTAATTTCTTGGTATCCTCACTGTGTTAACATATGACCTCCCCCTCATATCAACACAGATAGAACTCAGTCCATGCCCATTAGTTCACAAAGTCCATGTATATAAGTAAAGTTTCAGGGTGCCCCACTTAAGACAAGAGCCACATAGAGCCAGAAAGTCGACCTCAGGCAGTAGATGGGGTCAAGACATGTCCATTAATACTAATGTTGTTTTTGGAAATTTGAGTTTTTGCCAGAGCCAATCTGTTTTGTTGTTGTTGTTGTTGTTGTTGAATATATTATTTGTAGTTGACAAGAAATATGGAGGAAAATTAAAAACCTTATTAGTGGTGGGATTACAGATGACATATCTTAACATGTGGATATCAGATCAGAGTCATAGGGCTCGGAATTCTCTTTAGACAAGAGCTCAGTAGAAAGTTAATAGCTGACTTTTAAAACAGTGTGTTAGGCTGGGGTTATAGTTGAGTGGTAGAGCACTTGCCTAGCAAGTACAAGGCTAGTACATCCTCAGTGACAGAGACACAAAAACAAACAGGGAAACTACATGTGTCTGGTTTCTCAGAAGTCAACATCCTTAGGGGCATCTCTGGGTTAATGATGTTTGCCTATGGTGGAGGCTCCAAAATGTGAAGGTATAAATCCAAATTTTCTTCACCATATGAAATATAAAGAACCCTAAATTTGAGAGGAGTTACCACTTTAGTGGAGCTCATCACACTGAAGGTTCTGTCTGGTCAACAGAGCATCATCTATATGGTGAGAATATTGGACTTAGAAGGCAGAGAAAATACTGATTTGCCCCTCATGGTCAATGCAGGCAGTTTATGTCACTTTTTATGGAGAGAGTGGTGTTATTCTCCTCCCTGTACCTCACTGAGATAAGAAGGAGATAATCTAAAACTTGAAATTAATCTTTGGTTATTCCTGACAGACAATTTATTATTTGTTCCAGGTCCATGATTCAATCACCCCAGATAGTCATGTCAGGGTTTTAAGGTTCAAATATGAGTTACCCTACAGATCTTCTGTGTTACACTCTGAGGGAGTGTGCACAGGTGAAATAATTGGATTATCAGAGCTGTAACCGAATAGGTCCCTCCACATTTGAGTGGACTAAATGTGGCCACTCTAGGCATGTGGACAAGGGCTGGGGGAATGACATCACTGGGGCTGGCCTTGAAGGTTCCCAAGTCACCCTGCCAATCAGCACCCGCCAAATCGCCAAAGCAACCCTTCTTAAGCTGAGGCTGCTGCTCTCTTCCTCTCCTTTCCTTCCCCTTCAGGCAGCCCCCCAATAAAATCTCTTGGTAGAATTTTTATCTCAGTTGAGTCACTTGCCTTCCATCCCTCTCCTCAGGTCCACAGCAATGGAGTTGGCCAAGCACAAACTAAATTTCTAAAACCATGAAGCAACATAAAAATTTCCTCATCTTGGTAGTTTCCAGGTATTTTGGTCCCAGCAGTAAAAAGCTAACACAGAAGTTGGTACTGAGAAGTGGGATTCATGCTGTACCTGGTAAAACCATATCATTCACAAGACACTAGAACTGCTATATGTAAGGAGTTTGGAAAAGATTGGAGACACAGCATTGTCACAAGGCATCCATGGGCTGTGTGTGTGAACTATGATGCATAGTAACCAAATGAGGGCATAGGCCTGGTTCTGCAAAATCTGTCAGGGTGTGATCCTGTGATGCCAGTGTGCCTCTGAGATATGAAGGACCCCAGGCACAGCAGTAGCACATATGACTCCGGAAATAGCTAAGACCTAAGAATTGAAGTAGGTAAATAAAGATATATCCATGGCATTTTAGCCAGTTAATCAACTAGAATGGCAAGACAAACATGCAATAAATAAACATTGTATTAAAGCAAATTGTCATTATCAAATGAGCATTGTTTAAAAATATTGAATTTTCACAACTTACATAAAGTTTTCTAACATTGTTTTATGCATAATAAACATCATCTGAATGATGGGCAGACACAGGCAGGTAGATGCAGAGACACACAATATAACATAATATGCAAACGTGTGTGTGTGTGTGTTGCACTCTTATAGTGTGACTGCCTTATCACTAACAGTCTGTGGAGACAAGATTGTACAAAACTAAATGATGTATATTTTTCTCACATGACTGGCATTCTTCCTATTCTGCACCCAGGCAGAGTGGATCCTGGATGCAGTAGAGTCTCTCTTCATGAGCAGAAAGGGGCTGACCGCTGGGAAACACCCAGAGATGATCGCAGCTGTGCTCACCACAAACCAGTTGGGATTATAAATAACAGCTACACAAACTTGGAATATACAGGAAAGTGTGTAAAAAGAGACAAAGGTGCTCACCAGGAGGAGGATGGTTTTGATGGCTCTGTACTCAGGCGAGGACCTGGGGGAGCTGGACCTATGAAGATGCTGCATTTTCTGCTTGTGCCTATGCAGGATGAGCACCATGGAGCTGCTGGCCCAGAGCATGAGCCCCACAAACAGGGCATCAGGGAAGGTTAGCAATGCTGCAAAGAGTGAGTCTGTGGTTGAATCTTGTTGAACAGTAGAACAGTATCCAAAATCTTTTAGGATTGTGATGTTTTTATTGCTTCTTCTCCCAGTCATGTGCATTAGAAAAACCAAATTTATGAGGAGGCACATAATCCAGCTCAGGTATATGGAGGAGCCAATGTACTTGGGAATATTTAGTTTAAGCTCTGAACAGCTGGAGTTCTCAGGACTAATCTTAATGGCCTGGAAGACACTCAGGAGGCAGGTGCTGCCAATGGACACACCCCTGCCCACCCTGTGAAGATAGAAAAGCAGCTTGCATCCAACATCACTGAGGAACCTTTTCACTCCAAAAGCTGCCATTGTCTGGGGAACTCCTTTACACAGGAGGGTTAACAAGTTGGCCACAATCAAGTGCTGAAGAATCAAGTCTGTGTGTCTTACCATGCACCCAGTGAAGTAAAGGACCAGGTAATGGAGGAGAAGAGAGAAATTGCCCAGAGCTCCAACCACAGTCTGTGCCAGGAAGATGATTCCTACAGCCACATCACTGGCTGCCATCCTGCCAGTTCCCTGCTGTCCCATCCAGAGGGTCCTGCAGGGGAACAGGAGGCCTGGGCTGTATATGTCCTGTCAACCAAAACCCAGCATTTCCCTCTGCCCACTGTTCCCACTGTGAAAACTTACTTAATGTTTTATTGTAATGAGCCTGGAGTAACTAGCTAAGGCATGAAGTGTGTATAAATCCCGGCTGTGAAGGCAGCACATGGTGATTCTGGAATCTTCACAACATGAGGCAGGTGCTGAGATGACTTTGCTGATGACCAGGAGATCTTGGGCACACAAATTCATAACTGATCCAGTGCAGTAAGGAGCCTTGAAACTGGCTGACGCTATGTGAACCACCAAGCTTCCCTAAAGCTAGTGAGCAGGGTTCTTCTACCAATCAGCTCATATTTACTTCTGCTTTTCTGCAATGCTAATGTCTTCTGAAAGAGTGCTACTTTATAACTTCTTATTAGGAAAATGTTTCCACTTGCTTATAAAGGTTTATTCTACATGTAATATCAATTATAAATGAACATTTAGATATTTTGATAACTGAAGATGCAGTGAAGGAACTTTAGCATTGCAGGCACTTGTCCCCTGGTGGGTCATAAGCAATGAGGCAGGACAGCCTCCCCATCAGGACAGCTACCCCATGAATCACTTGGTGGTGTGTTTGGAGCCCAAGTACAATGACAAGTATCATAGGAATTGTGCCACATTCTCAAGCCAGGTCCTAATATCAGGACATAAATCATCAATATGTGATAATAGAATTTAGAGTGGAAACAAAATATTCACTGGTTTCTGAAGACATAAATGTATATGACTTAATTAATATCCAAGTTAAAAAAAACTGTTTCAAGGGAGAGAGATCGGTGATGACAATAGAAGCCTCCCAGACTAACTGGCTTATGTGGGCATGAAAATATGTTCATTTTAACACTGAAATGTCAGAATTTCTGAGATCCTTGACTGCATAATTTAACACAGTTCATCATTTGGAGAAATTTAGGTTCACAGAAACTTGAACAGGCAGGGAAAAGATTTCCTGTACCCCCAGCACATTCAGACTGCTCCACTATAGATTCCTAGTCCAGATGCTGAGTTCCCTACAATCAGAATATTATGGACAGGCATAAAGATGCACATCTGACAAGTGGTGTTGAAACCTGTAATAATCATGTCCACTTTTCCATACATGTTGTTTCCACATCAGAGAGAAATGGCCTCATTCTCCATGAACTCTAAGGCTTCCAGGATTGGTACAATTACTGTCCCCGTTGGTTACACCATGCTCAGAGTCAGTGAAAACATTCTGCTCAAGCAGTCACCATCAGCTCTCTCTCTATGCATAGAACTAGAGGATTCCTGTGAGCTCCTTCTACTCCACACAACAGGCAGAGAGAAACTATAGGTCCAGCACTAGAAATCACAGAGATTTAGGGTGGAATTTCCTATAAGAGAAACTGAGCAGCTGAGTGAATTTCAAACAACATCCTTGTACATATTGAAAAATCACATTTCTTTTTCACTTGGATAAACCATAGCAATCACTGTCAATGAGGATCGCATTAAGTTAATTAGGATCCATCATGGTTTGGCATTGAGGCTGGGACCCCATTCCTCTTTACAACATGGAGCCCATTCTTCATCAGTTCTTTTACTCCCTTTGTGGCTCTGGCTTCTATGGGTCCCATCCAGCACCCCCTTTTCTGATGTGAACACTTACCCAGACTCCTGAGCTGGGTCTTCCCTCCCAGATGCTGCTCTCACACTGATTGTGCATTTCTCCTCAGGTTCTTTCTCTTTACCAGGATGGTGATCTTAGTGCACAGAGCTCTGTGACCTGGACATGTGCTGCAGGGAGGTGGCCATGTCCTGAGATATGAGCCTGTGACTCTGTGACCTCACCTCCCCTGAGACCTGCAATTATCACTGTGCCTGTAGCAGCAATGGGCATGCAGGCTGGGGACCTGAGGACACTGCTGAACACTCTCTCCCCACGTGACACGTAGCAAAAACAATTATAGGTTTCACCATAACATGTCTTAAGAGGACCCTGGAGTGTTTGGTCCCTGGAGGCAGAGTGTCTCACTTGGAGGGAGCGGGAAATACTGAGGCCTGTCATGTGAAGGACTGGCAGTGAGCTGTGCATGTCCCATTGCATTCCTTGCTTCCCTGAGAAGTTTCTACCACAAGTCTAGTTGGTTCCTGTTCTTCATTTCAACAGGTGGCAGCATCATTGAAGGTATCATCAGAGAAATGGAGAAAGAGAAACCTATAGGAAGGATATTAACACAGGTACCAGGAATAGGAAGAATGTGGTACTAGTTGTTCACCTTCAAAGTTACTGGATTCTTCTGCCTAAATGAGAGTCAATTAATTGGACTCATTTGCTCAATCCAATTGCTACTGATATCCTCTAGTGTGGATACATGTATTCTCCCAATATTGACCCCCAATCCTTCCAGGATGGAGAAACAGATCAATATTCACAGAAGGACTGGAGCAGGTTCTAAATGGGTTTCTCCCCAAAGACAGTGGCAGAACCAGAGGGTCTATCGGGCCAGGTCTACCATTTCTGTAAATATCCAATACGCTTGTGGTTTGTTCTCCAGGGATTTTGTCTTGGAAGCCTGGTGTCCAGTGTGGCCATGTTAGGAGGTGGTGGGGTCTTTATCAGGTGAGGCCTGGTGGAGACAGGTCACTGGGTCTTTGCCAATTGAAGTGACCAACGTGGATCTCATGGGATCTAGCTAGTTCTCAAGAGGGTTGTTATGAAATAGAAGACTGGCTTCAGCTTGTCTCTGGCTTTCAAACTCACCTTGTCGTCTGACCCTCTCACACAGAGTCTTGCCATCTTCTTTCCTGAGAACCAGGAGAGGCCCACAGAGAAACTGATGATGGTGTCATGCTCAAAACTGCTGAAAGTGGGCTGGGGTTGTGGCTCATATGTAGACTGCTCACAAAGCATGCATGAGCCACTGGGTTCTATCCTCAGCACCATATTAAAAAATAATTATAATAAGATAAATATTGTGTCCACCTTTAATTAAATAATAAATATTTAAAAAAAACTCTGAAAGTAAAATAACTAAACATCTGTGCTCTATACAGCATCCAACCTCTGGGGTTTTCTCATAGAAGAACAACTGGCTAATAACCAATATTTTTGGCAATACCCTTGTGAGATGCAGTGACCTTTCCCTCTGGTTTGAGAGGCACCATTTCCATACTCCCTCCTTGATGCTCTACTGAATTCAGGATCCTAAGGTCATCTCTCCAGTCAATATGGAATGATTCTTATTCTGGATTTCTGATACCTAATGTTTTGGGGCACAGGGATCAAAACCATCTGTCCATTCTGACATCCACATGGACACACAGCCCCTGAAGTTCTCACGTGTCCAGCAAGCCCAGTCTGGGGATGAGGCAGTGAGGTATCACAGGGAACAGTATCTGGGACATTGTCATTAGAGTGGGACAAGGTTAGAGTTGGCTTTTCCATGAGTCCTGAGGAGGAGGTTTTTAAGAAGAGAACTCTCCAGGATACTGGCAACCTATGTGCAGGGTGGAGTGAGCATGGCGTGGTTAATGGAGCCCTTAGATGGCCCATCCCTCCTGTCCCTTTGATGGCTTTATAACTCACTCTCAGGGCTGTTCTTTGTGTAGGTTCAGGATCTGGGGACTCCCTCGGCACAGCTTTTCCATGGATCTCCAAAACCCTTGATGTGTTGGGAGTTGGTCTTTCCTTCCTGGAGTCTCATTTCCCTCTGTACTAAATAAATATGTTTCTATCCTGTGGTTGATGATGTCTTATAACACAAAGCTCTCTATCAGGATAAATAAGATGAACAGAAACAGCACATCCATCCTCCCAGGGGATGTCCTCATACATGGAAAGCCAGAGAGATTTGTCTCAGACCAAGGTCCACTGCCCATTCCTTGCTGTGTTCACTTTTAGTGAATCTTTCCAAGAGCAACCTCTGATGGAAATGCTTTAATTCCTCTAGTGCTGTCATAGGACTGATGCGTTTAATTGCTTCAGTCCATATTTGATGAAGAGTGAAGTGAGGAGGCTACTGTGAACCAGAGTGAGGCCAGCATGCTGTATTTACCTCATGCATTCCTAGGCAGGTCCAACAGGCAACCGCTTACAACACTTACACATCTCCCATAGAAGGATCTGTCTTATTCCTACATTTCTGTATTGGCTTTTACAGAATAATGAGAGAGAAGATATATGACATTTATGCAAAAACAGGCAACCTAACATATCTGATATAATCATGGTTTGCGTTGCTTGTGCTGACAACGGAGAGCTAGGTGGGAGGAATCTTGGGAAAGTAGAGCAAGGGGCTGGGAGTGGGGAACCACACAAAAAATGGGGCAGCACATTCACCAAACTATCCCCAGCTCGCCAGGCTGGTGATATGAATGGGGTTCAAAGGAGCTGGCTGTAGGGAAAAAGACACACTCATACATTGCTGGTGGGACTGCAAATTGGTGCAGCCAATATGAAAAACAGTTTGGGGATTTCTTGGAAGACTGAGAATGGAACCACCATTTGACCCAGCTATCCCTCTCCTCGGTCTACACCCAAAGGACTTAAAAAGAGCACACCACAGGACACAGCCACGTCAATGTTTATAGCAGCACAATTCACAATAGCTGAACTGTGGAGCAAACCTAAATGTCCCTCAGTAGATTAATGGATCCAAAAAATGTGGCATATATACACAATGGAATGTTACTCAGCAATAAAAGAGAACAAAATCATGGCATTTGCATCTAAATGAATGGCATTGGAGAAGATAATGCTAAGTGAAGTTAGCCAATACCTAAAAAAACAAATGATATTTTTTTCTGATGTAAGGTGGCTGACTCACAATGGGGTAGGGAGAGGGAGCATTGAAGGAATAGACAAACTCTATATAGAACAGAGGGCAGGATGGGTAGGAGGGTGCAGGGGTTAGCAATGATGATTGAATGTGATGGACATCATTATCCAAAATACATGTATGAAGACATGAATTTGTGTGAACATACTTTATATACAAACAGCGATATAAATAGTTGTGTTCTATATGTGTAATAAGAATTGTGAGGCATTCTGCTGTCATGTATTTAAAAAATAAAAGCAAAAAGAATAGTGTATTAAAAAAAATGGTGAAGAAACCATGTAGCATATGAACATAAGTTTCTAAGTCAGGACAGCTCGGTGACCCAAGGTTCAGTGCAGCACTGGAAGGAGTAAGAGAACGTGCACCAGATTCTCTTTATTGTTACAGGAGACACAGAAAAGGAGGCTTGATGGAATGTTCTCTCCAAATTGGGCAGAAGAATCAGGTTTCAGGGGGTGCCCATCCCCATTAGGTAACTCTCAGGTAGGGTTTGAAGCAGGCTCTGTTGCCAAGAAGAGTAAAGGCCCCTTGCCATGCCCAGCTTTTGCTTGTGTATCAGACCACCCATCCCCATTGTTCAAGGGCAGGGGGAGCAAGCTCAGCCCAGGGGCCATGGGTGGCTCCCCACACCAAACACCACCAGAGACTAAAATGAGCCATAGAAAAGGGAAAGAGGTAGAGGGTGGAAACTGATCCAAAGGTGCTCACCAGAACAAGGGTCCTTTGGGTGGCTCTGCACTCGGGGGATGTGGGAGAAACTGTGCTATGAGTGTTGGATCCACGTGGTGTCAGGATGGAAATCATAGTAATAGGGATCTCCCCTAAATCCTAGAAGGAAACCAGGTTCACCAAAATCCTCAGAGCTCAGGGGTTTACAGCACATGATAATCACTGTCTTTTATGTGCCTCATATATGCAGAGTTAGGTTTTCTAAAACCCTTCATGATTGGGAAATAATCTCACATACATAGTTTCTACATAGCATTAGGCAGATCATGGGGTTCCATCTTACTATCTCATGAGAATGAAGGCAAGATAACCATAGCACCCTTCATCCTCTCAAATGCCCTTCATTCATGGTATTTTATGTAACCAACAGATAAATTTCACTACTATAATCTTAAGCATCTGAAATCTCATTTCACCCTCACTGGAGTGATTGATCATCTCCCCTTCTCTGTGAGAAGTTCATAAATTTATAGTGGGATCCCTCAGGGGCTGCTGTAAGGTCTTGGGCCCTCACATCTCTTACTAAATGATCTGATGGATAAGGGATATTTCTCCCCCTGAATCCCTTTCCAGATGTGAGCACTTGTCTCACTGACTTTTCTTACTGACTCTGCCTCTCAGACTAAACTACAAAACAGAGGTAGCACATTTTGCATAAGCCACCCTCACTTCTGACACCAACTGCAAGTTCAAGGATTCCCAAATTACACTCAAGTTCAGCAGTTCCCTAGTAGGGCTCAGGGGAAGTTGAAGGGTATTGTGCTCCCACTTATGACTTATTACAGGAGAAGGTCACAGGTTGAAATCAGCTGAGGGAAGGAGCAGGCTGGCAGCATCCAGAGAAGGGCCCAAGATGAAGCCTCTCAGTGTCTTCCCTGGAGAGTCCCAGACTTGTTGTTCTCCTGGCACTGACACAAGATAATACTTGTCAATGATTTGCAAGAAGGAACAGGTCACTCAGGCCGGGTCCCTGGGGATTCCTGGGCCTGGTCAGGTATTCTGCCTGGATGGCCATCAGGTTCCACCCCTCCCAGCAGTTCAGGCTGGAGGGTCTGGAGACAGAAGCCAATGTTGTGTCTGTGTCCTTCGGGTGTTTGGAATCAAAATGAAGTGTCCCAAAGCCACTGCCATGGAACAAAATGTCAGAACATTCAAGCCTCCACTTTTAAGAGATGGACCATACCAAGGTCCTGGAAATCACCTGGGATAGGGGTGACAAAGGAGTCCTCAGGGGCACAGACGCCTCTAGGGTCTTTGGAGCTAAAACTATTATTCCCAGGGGGAACAGATTTCTTTGCCCCTGATTCCCCTGGTAAACCTCCCCATCCCCCATATAATATCCTCCAAGAATGCCACATGACACAAAGGTTTTCTGTGAATCTGAATCCCCAGGGGAATATTTGAGAAAGCTAGATATTTTTTTCTCTTGGCTTATAAGAAAGTCTAATTTTATAAGAGAAAAATTTTATTTGAGACAGAAGAGATTGAGATATAGGAAACCTTTTAGATATTGTGATAACTTCCTGGAATAACTGCAGCATTTCAAAGCTATCAAAGTGATGTGGTGAAAAGAACATCATCAAAGAGTGACTCTACATCCAGAAAGTAGCTGAGATCAAGGGGAATAAATAGATTTACCCCAAAGCATACCTTATATATAATTAGAGAATGGAGAGGAATGAAGGGAGGCCCAGGGAAGAGCAGGTAGGTGGGGCTGCCTGCAGGTTGGGATCCCCTGCACTGGGCACTTGAGACTCATGTAGTATCCTTCTTTATGCAGGGGGTGGAGTCCACCATCCCTGGTGCATTCATGAACCCATGCATCTAGTGACCCCTAAACACTGCATTCCTATACATGTACACATACACATGATAAAGTTTAGGTATAAATAAGAGATAGTAATGGACTAATAATGGGCACTTATAGTAGAGTTCAACAATTATAGTGACAGGTATTTATGAAACTCAGGTAAACATGCTCTGGTCTCTGGGATTTTCCATTTCATCTGAGGTTGACCACAGGTACCTAAACCTGTAATGGGGCACTGCAGATTTTTTGTGCTGTCCTGACCAAGTTTGGAGGCCCCAATTTAGTTTTCCTTCTAGAGCTGCCCCCCAAGTCCACACCAGCGGGCTCAAGAGAGACTTCTGCCATTTGAGCTTCATCCACCCCATCTCCTCAGCTCCAAGGCTGCCCTGAAGGTGACCGCTGTGTGGCTACAGCACAGGGAGAGTCAGCACTCAGGAGAGGCTGGAGGTTAGAAAGGGCCCTGCTGCACCCTGAAAACCATACCTATGGAGAATTTATACTTCTTACTCTCCCTGGTAACATGTGAATGAACCAATTCCTCAAATTTGACCTGTTTCAGAGTTGATCTGTGAACACTCCAGCTCATGGGCATTTGTCAACAACCACCAGCAGCAATTGTTCAACAGCAGAGCGTTCAGGGAGGGACAGTGTAAGTCTGTGAAGGAAGAGAGTGGGCAGAGGGCACAGGGACATGGGACTATAGACGTAAGACAGTGGAGCAGAAGGCCTTGGGGGTGGGTGCACTAAGGCTGGGAAGAGCAGGAGGTGAAGAGTTAAAAGACAGCATCCAAAGTTTTGCTTAGGGAGTCAATGCCAAGGTCAAGGTGACAAAGGGACATTGTGAGCAGGTAAGTCAAGGATATTAACGCATTGGTTTTAAGAGGATGAGAACTTTAAGATGTCACAGGAAGAGAGTGTGTAATGGCAACTCATTCATGGTTAAAGAGCAAGGGGGGTCAATGGTCAATGGAAGGCATGGGAGCCCTGGAAATCCCACCTCTTTACCCTACTCAAGCCGTCCCCACTGGCCATTACTTGGTGTCCAACAGTAACTCCTGTGTGGCTCACCTGACCTCTGCTCTCCTTTGCAGCTATATTTGGGGAAGATTTCTGCAGTTCTTCTGTCCATGTGTCAGTGTGTTTGTCTTTCCTTCAAAATAATCTTAAAATCAAGGAAAACCTATGCATCACCCACCCCCAGGTCCTGTCAACCCTGTGGACATTAACTGCCTTAGAATTTTTCAAATAAAATCAACTTCAAACCTAAGTTAATCAAAAGGGATAAAGAAGGACACTATATACTGTTAAAAGGAACCATCCACCAACAAGATATAACAAATATCAATTTGTATACACCAAATAATAGTGCTGCAATGTACATAAAACAAACTCTCCTCAAGTTCAAGAGTCAAATAGATCACAACACAATAATTATGGGTGACTTCAACACACCGCTCTCTCCATTAGACAGATCCTCCAGACAAAAGCTGAATAAAGAAACTATAGAACTCAATAACACAATCAATAACCTAGACTTACCGACATATATAGAATATATCAACCATCATCAAGTGGATACACGTTCTTACTCAAAGATAGACCATATATTATGCCATAGGGCAACTCTTAGTAAATATAAAGGTGTGGAGATAATACCATGCACCTTATCTGATCATAATGGAATGAAACTGGAAATCAATGATAAAAAAAGGAAGGAAAAATCCTGCATCACCTGGAAAATGAACAATATGTTACTGAATGATCAATGGGTTAGAGAGGACATAAAGGAGGAAATCAAAAAATTCTTAGAGATAAACGACAATACAGACACAACATACTGGAATGTATGGGACACAATGAAAGCAGTTTTAAGAGGGAAATTCATTTCCTGGAGTTCATTCCTCAAAAAAAGAAAAAACCAACAAATTAATGAACTCACACTTCATCTCAAAACTCTAGAAAAGGAAGAGCAAAACAACAGCAAAGGTAGTAGAAAACAAGAAATAATTAAAATCAGAGCGGAAATCAATGAAATTGAAACAAAAAAAAAACATTGAAAAAATTGATAAAGCTAAAAGTTGTTTCTTCAAAAAAATAAATAAGATTGACAGACCCTTAGCCATGCTAACGAAGAGAAGAAGATAGAGAATTCAAATTACTAACATATGGGATGAAAAAGGCAATATCACAACGGACACCACAGAAATACAGAAGATAATTAGAAAGTATTTTGAAACCCTATATTCCAATAAAATAGAAGATAGTGAAGATTTTGATAAATTTCTTAAGTCATATGATCTGCCCAGATTGAGTCAGGAAGACACACACAATTTAAACAGATCAATAACAAAGGAAGAAATGGAAGAAGCCATCAAAAGACTACCAACCAAGAAAAGCCCTGGACCGGATGGGTATACAGTGAAGTTTTACAAAACCTTCAAAGAAGAATTAATACCAATACTTTTCAAGCTATTTCAAGAACTAGAAAAAGAGGGAGAACTTCCAAATTCATTCTATGAGGCCAACATCACCCTGATCCCGAAACCAGACAAAGACACTTCAAAGAAAGAAAACTACAGACCAATATCTCTAATGAACTTAGATGCAAAAATTCTCAATAAAATCCTGGTGAATCAAATACAAAAGCATATCAAAAAATTTGTGCACCATGATCAAGTAGGATTCATCCCTGGGATGCAAGGCTGGTTCAATACATGGAAATCAATAAATGTTATTCACCACATCAATAGACTTAAAGATAAGAACCATATGATCATCTCGATAGATGCAGAAAAAGCATTCGACAAAGTACAGCATCCCTTTATGTTCAAAACACTAGACAAACTAGGGATAACAGGAACTTACCTCAACATTGTAAAAGCTATATATGCTAAGCCTCAGGCTAGCATCATTCTAAATGGAGAAAAACTGAAGGCATTCCCTCTAAAATCTGGAACGAGACAGGGATGCCCTCTCTCACCACTTCTATTCAATTTAGTTCTTGAAATACTAGCCAGAGCAATTAGACAGACAAAAGAAATTAAAGGCATAAAAATAGGAAAAGAAGAACTTAAATTATCACTATTTGTGGACGATATGATAATATATCTAACAGACCCAAAAGGGTCTACAAAGAAACTGCTAGAGTTAATAAATGAATTCAGCAAAGTGACAGGATATAAAATCAACACGCATAAATCAAAGGTATTCCTGTGTATTAGCAACAAAACTTCTGAAGTGGAAATGAGGAAAACCACTCCATTCACAATATCCTCAATAAAATAAAATAAAATACTTGGGAATCAACCTAACAAACGAGGTGAAAGATTTATACAATGAAAACTACAGAACCCTAAAGAGAGAGATAGAAGAAGATCTTTTTTTTTTTTTTAAAGGCTGTACACAGAACTTATGTTTATTGCAAACAAAAGAAAGGGAGAGAGAGGGAGAGGGAGAGAGGGAGGGAGAGAGAGAGAGCGAGAAGGAGAGGGAGAGAGAGAGAGAGAGAGAGAGAGAGAGAGAGGAAGAGAAAATGGTCAGAAAAGCACAACATATAAGGTTAAGAATTTAAAAATGTCTTACATTCTGCCCTAATGGCAGCATAATTAATAGCAACAAACGGCCGTCTTGCTGCCTGCCGCAACTGTAGGGTATTTTTGCAGACCTGACGAGCAAACTTTGTGAAATATGTAGTATGAAGGAAGAAAGCTTGGCGGGTCTTCACTGCAGACTTTGGACTCCCAGTGTTTCGGACAGGCATCCCCTGCATAGCCTGCCGGGACAGGTGACTTCTAACTCGGGGGTCCTCTGTAGTTGGACTGGGAGATAACTTTTCTTCTTCTGACTGGGTGGGCATTTTCAGGCCTCCATATTTTTTCCAATACAGCCAACAAGTTGCACATAATCTACACTGCATATTGGGTGGGCCCCAAGAATACCACTGGTGAGACTGTGTAGCATAGCAGCTCTCACAGGCTCGCCCTAATAGGGGGTTCTGGGGCTGGAACGTGGTCCCCACAGCTCCATTCACAGCGCCAGGCTTGCCATTGCTGGTGGATATTTGGTTGGGATTTGGTTTGTAAGTTGGGATATAAACTTGTTTCAGTTTACTCTCAGCTTCTGCTGCTTTTAGACGTTTCTGCTGCACATATCTGTCAGTAGTTTTCCACATGTAATAATACTCAATGATGCTAGTCAATGACTTCCAAGGGAGAAAGTCTTGACGTATGTCATTGAAGTCCTTGCCATATTTTTCTAGTGCCTCTTCAAATAAGCTAGCTTCAGAGGCCGACCATTCTTCCATTTCATCTCTGCATAAAACAGGTCCTCCAAGTGGTACTAAGACACTAATTGCACTGCTCAAGTCATAGCTGTGTCTATACAACGTATCCATAGCATGAAACAACGTGATGTCTCGGGAAGCTGCAGCGGCGCTCATGTGCAAGCTAGGCTGCCTCACAGAACTGCTACAGTCCAGGGCTCTAGCAAATGTCCCAACAGCCCGAGCTACAACTAAGAACTGGTCAATCTGTCGGTCTGTAAGTGGACTATTTGGATCCCAAACTTTCATTTCCAATTTTGACTGTTCTCTCTCATCTGATTCTCCTTCTAAGAGCATTTCTGGAATGTCTGCTTGGTATCTAGGACCCACTCTGATTTCACCTTTGTCAGCTAATAGTGTTTTCACTGAGGGGTCATAGACCAAGGAGTAGAAAAAGGTATCCTCTTTCTCAAGATATGACAATACTGACTGTCTCGTTCAGAAGAGCAACACTGCATTTTCCCCTGATATGTGTTGCAGGCAGAGATTCATATTGGCGTGACAAAAAGAGTTCCCTATGTTTCAACTGATGTTTCTGTTTATCAGTCAAGTCTGCCTCAACCGTTGTTTCAGATTCTTCTTCAATTTCTTTAGCATGCTTGTCCGCAAGCATTATGAGAGTGTTGGATATATCTTGTCGTCTATAAAAGCACACTACCTTTGCTTCCACGTTGCCACTTGCAGTCTTGTTAAGTTCTTCTATTCTTCTGATTAGGTATGGGTTGCTGGAAGAATTCTCAAAGTAGACATAATCTCCGACCCGGTACATGTTGGCCGCCATGTCCGCCCGCCCGCCCGCGGAGCCCGAGCAGAGCCCCGCCCGCCGCCGCCGCCGCTGCCGCCGCCTCAGCCTCCACCACCGCCGCCACCTCCTCGCCGCCTCGCCACGGGGGGAGGGGAGGGAGGGGCAGAAGAAGATCTTAGAAGATGGAAAAATGTACCCTGTTCATGGATAGGCAGAACTAACATCATCAAAATGGTGATATTACCCAAAGTTCTCTACAGGTTTAATGTGATGCCAATCAAAATCCCAATGGCATTTCTTGTAGAAATAGATAAAGCAATTATGAAATTCATATTGAAAAACAAAAGACCCAGAATAGCAAAAGCAATTCTAAGCAGGAAGTGTGAATCTGGAGGTATAGTGATACCAGATTTCAAACTGTACTACAGAGCAATAGTAACAAAAACAGCATGGTACTGGTACCAAAACAGGCAGGTGGACCAATGGTACAGAATAGAGGACACAGAGACCAATCCACAAAATTACAACTTTCTTATATTTGATAAAGGGGCTAAAAGCATGCAATGGAGGAAGGATAGCATCTTCAACAAATGGTGCTGGGAAAACTGGAAATCCATATGCAACAAAATGAAGCTGAACCCCTTTCTCTCGCCATGCACAAAAGTTAACTCAAAATGGATCAAAGAGCTTGATATCAAATCAGAGACTCTGCGCCTGATAGAAGAAAAAGTTGGCTCCGATCTACATATTGTGGGGTCGGTCTCCAAATTCCTTAGTAGGACACCCATAGCCCAAGAGTTAATAACAAGAATAAACAAATGGGACTTACTTAACCTGGACTATGTATCACTTGTATGCATTGTGAACTATCTGTTGGTACAGTGACTTGTGGTAGTGTTGGGATATTTTTGCTGATGGTGTCATTGGTGGTACAATTTTTCCCAAAAGAGCCATCAATTGGCTTGGTGTATCTTCCTCCCTTCTGCTTGTCATGGTCGTTCAGCTAAAATTTGGGGGCCAACAGAGGTGAGACAAAGAACCTCACCCCCCAACACACTGGTACAAAGGCCTATCTACAGGTGTGGCTGTATGCCGGACCAGTAGTCAATGATGGGTAAGATCCAATTGCAATGATACCAACCTAAGACAGGTGGCTGACGCCTTGAAGTCAGTTCATCCAATGACGGGTAAAGACCATATGTAGTATTGAACAACCTAAGGCAGGCACGGTCCCTAAGCCACATGCTTGTTGTTTAAACAGAGAGGGGGAGATGTTGAGAGCCACAGCCAAAGGCGCCCCAGTAAACTTCCAGCTGATTGGCACATAGCAACCCCAGCATACTTCCAGCTGATTGGCTCACTGCAGCCCCAGCAACCAGCTGATTGGCTCATCTGCAGTGATGCTCATTGGGCTGTTTTCCCACCCTTTCAGACCATGGAGCTGCTCATTGGGGGACTCTTTTGGCTCTGCCCACGTGACCCAGCCAATCAGCCTCAAGAGCAGGAGGAGTGGGGGGTTGAGAGGCTCACTGGAAGCTGGTGGTGGCAGTTGGGCTCTGAGGGAATTCCTGAAGAGCTCGTGTGGTGTGGTGCCGCGTGTGTGCTCTAAAAATAAAGTTCATTTCTGCTTGACAAGTGGCTTGTGAATTGTGCCCAGCCAGACTGCAGCATTACCATGGTTCTCATTCTATACAGACAGAAGCAGAGGGTCCAGACATTTACAGCACCAAAGTTTCCTCTAGATTCTGCCCAAGACCAAAGACACCCAGAGCATTTTTGTCTTCATGTGCACGTTCTACAGCCTCTCCTCCTTATTAAATGATGAATTAACCTTTATTTCAATCCTCACTGGTGGTGGGTGAATACCAATGTGCTGATCTCCATGTGTTTTCCTGATGTCAGCCCCTTTCTTCTTATGAGACCCAACTCCATTGTGTCCAGGCTGAGCTTTGAATGAATATGTAATTCCAAAATTTGATAATATAGGAATTGCTTTCCATAATGTCCAATTGTTTACTCATGTTCATTCTCCACACACCAATAAAGAAGCTATGGAAGGGCCACTTTTCTTCCCTTTATAAACACTCATCATCATTGAGGTCCTCAGCTGCTTGAATGATTGAATGTTGTATGATCGTGATGCAAAGAAATGAAGAAAATTGTCATCATCCTGATGAATAGCATCATGTATATGGTCATCCAGATTCATGTTCCTGAGGCCAATTGAATGGATTAACTTTGCATCCTTCAAAGTAACTTTAACCAACATGATGAACAAGTGGTAGACTACTGAAAATGTTTGCCAGAATAGAATGGAGAAATCAGTGATGGATATTGTTGGATGTGGGAAGCCATTCTCATATGTGATTTGAGTTACCTCCCTGGCTGGGTGTGAGGCACTTAGACACACTTTCTCAGAGCCTTCCCCACCCTGTCTCAGGTGCGAGGGCTTGTCCGTGTGGGGGTGTGCCTGACCACTGACTTGAAGACCAATCACTGACTCTGACCTTGGAATGCTGCCCCCCTCAACCTTAATTGGATGGAATTTTCCCTTGAATTTTTTGTTCCCCAATAAAAGCTCACTCCCTGGCATGTTTTTCTCTCTATTGCTGGCCTCTTGTATTAACCTCGCTACCGCATTAGGTGGCTCGAGGCAGGAGCTAGGAGAAGCCCTCTCTGAGCTGGGCAAAAAAGGCAACTGAGAGTCATGTCTCTTTAAACTCACTAGTTAATTTCTATGTTTTGAACGTCTATTATGAAGCTAGTGTGCTGGTCACGTGGCTGAAGTGGCACCCATGAGGGGACATATTAAATTAACTAGGTTGAGTTAGGGAGCATGCTACAGAAGTAAGGAATTGGTGACATTTTGGGGGTCACAGAAGTACCAGGCAGGTACTGAAGCGATGAGAGTTAAAATTATTAATAATGGGAAATTCGACTTCTACTGATAAGGACATGTACTTGACTATTTTAGAGACAATAATTAATCAGAAAGGAAAGCAAAAAAAGAAGACTCAGTTGTTACAATTCTTAAAGGTTGTAGGTGAACTTTGCCCTTGGTTTTGTGACCAAGATTTGCCAAATTTACATACTTGGGACAAATTAGGAAGAAAATTACATAAAACCTGCCTTTTTAATGAATTACCTGGAAATTTTGAGAATATACAAAAGTTTTGAACTGCATTAGAAATTTGTCTTTTTGATTACACGGGCCATAACTCATGGCCTCCTGAAGATCTATTGAAAGGTATTCAGAGCACCATTAAGTCTATTCAAATGGAAAACCTGCCTTAAGCTAAAGTAATCTCCTTTCCTTTAAGCCGGTTAAAGACAAAAACCCTTGGAGCAAAACTGAAAGTAAAAAATGTAAGCTTGCCTGAACAGAGTCAGAGTAACCTGGAGGAAGTTCATAGAGAAGGTCTAAGAGAGGAAACCTCCAGAGGCATAGAGAGTTCTCCTCCCGGTGGCATAGAGACTCCTCCCAGAGGGATAGAGAGCTCTCCTCCCAGAGAGGAAAGTTTGGAAGAAATTCCTAGAGAGATAGAAAGCTCTTCTCTCCCACGTGGCTTACAATCCCAATTTCAAAACGTGACAGCCAAGATTCTGCTGATGAGTCTCAGTCTGTGGGAGAGGAATTAGACAATGAAATCCAGGGCTTGCGGGGAAATTTCAACAGGCTGCATTTGACACCGCCTGCCCAGGCTACCAGAATTCAGCCATTGTCTGCTAAAAGGACAAAATTTAACAGGTACTCTGAATTAACAATGACTTTTCTTACCCACTTCCAACGGAGTATTAGAAAAGCACAAGAGGCCGGGGAGGATATTAGCAGATTTCAACGTTTCCCAGTTTTTGAACAAATTAACGAACAAGATCAGCGGGTTCACGTCCATGTGGTAATTCCCTTTAAGACCATCAGGAAATTGAAGAACGCTTGTGAGGTTTATGGTCCAAATTTACCTTTTGTGCAAAATCTGCTTGAGATTATCTATTCCCAACCACTCCCACCGAGTGACTGGGTTTCCTTAGCTAGAGCTTGCCTGAGCGGCGGGGATTTCTTACTTTGGAAATCCTACTGGTCAGAATTTTGTGCCGAACAAGCAGAAAAAAATAGGAGACACCAGTGGAAATGCTTTTAGGAATGGGTGAATTTATTGATTTGGAAAGGCAGTTAGATTATGAATTTATGGTATATGATCAGATAACTGCTTGTGCTAAACATGCTTGGAAACGGATTGCCTCCAAGGACCAATCTAATTTAGTTTTAATTAAGGTTAGACAAGGTTCTAGTTAGCCTTATTCTGATTTCGTAGCAAGACTTTATCAAATAGCCAACCGTTCCATAGGAGACCTGGGTGCTTGTGAATTTATTGTTAAACAATTGGCATTTCAAAATGCAAATAAATATTGTCAGGATGTTCTCAGACCCCATAGAAAAGAGGGCACAGTTTCTGAATTTATCCACTTGTGTTCTGATATTGATTCGGCTCATTTACAAATGATAATGCTGGTTGATGCTCTAAAGGAAACCTTGCAGCTACAAGAATTGGCGCACAAGAATTGGAATGTGGGGATCCAACATGGCGGCGGGCAGAGAGGCTGCACTTTCACTGCACTCCCAGTGATGGGGTCATAAAGTCGCAAGGATAACTCTTGGATACTACCAACGGAGATTCTCCTAGCAAAATTCCACTGAAGAGAGACCGCCCGGGAGCTACTAGGATTTTTTTGAAGCGTCTGTGCGATCCAGACGAGCGGGACCCTGCCACTAGATGCGGAGTTCAAGATTCACCAGCCACAGTCCGCGCACCGCGGGCACAGCTGCAGATCTGTCCACCCGCCCGCAGCCAAAGTGACTGGGTCCTGCTAGATGCCGAGACACAGCTTGGCAGGAAGAAGTCTTTAGCCAAGCCCCCACGAGTCAGGAGCTGAGGCGAACCGGGCCGGACCAGTTCCACCCCTCCCCTCGGACACTCCGGCAAGGAGCCTGGGGCCCGCCATAGCAGAGAGGTGACGTCATCGGAGTTCGGCAGGCGGAATTCCTTCCCAGCAGAATCCACTTTAGCAGCTGCGTGACTTCCCATACTGATACAGGCAGCCAGGAAACTTCATTGACTTCTCAGGGGTCGTGTCCGTAGGGAAGCAGAGGGGATCCCAGACCCCAAGGCCCCCATATCACCAGCGGTGACCATCAGGGTCTTAGCCACCAGTTTACCACAGTACTGGGGCTTAAAAGGGACACGCAGTGGGGCTGCAAGTGTAACTAGACCTCTGGAGAATCACTTCTGGGGAACAGGACCGGCTGGCAGGCTGACAGGAGGAAGGGGGTTAAGAGCTGGAGAAGTGAAATGGCTCTGGACTGACAAGTCTGAGAGACCCCCAGGAGACGCCCTACAGAGATAGCTCTTGGCAGGTAGAGAGCAGACGCTCTGCCTGGAGGGCACAGCTCCGCCTACTGGAAGAGAAGAAGGTGGATCTCCAAGACTTTAATTTTTGTTGTTGTTGTTGTTGTTGTGGTTGCTGCTGCCGATATTTTTTTTTTTCTTTTCTCTCTCCTTATTCTCTCCCTGACCCTTTCCCCCCTACTCCTTCTCTCTTTCTATCCCATTTCAAGTTTTATTGTTCTTTTCATTCCCCTCTAATCTATCTCTCCCTCCATCCTTTTTTCTTTTTAACAGCACCTTCATTCCCCTACCCCCCAACTCTCATCCCAAGCATTACATCTTCCATTGCGTCTAATTGTCTAAATGCAAGTAGGTGAATATCTCGAGGCTGTCTATAAGACTCCCAAATACCTAGCTACTAACAACACCCTGATCCAATTGCCCGGTAGTATCCACCTTCAGTGGAGCAATCTTCTAAAGTAGCCAAGACATACTAACAATCGTACCACCAGAGCACCTAACCTAAACATATAGACCTAAGAACAAATAGCAAATCATTATATGCATACAGAACCTAGAAGCCTTATATGAATTGAAGGAATCTGCTTTAAAGCACAACAAAGCCCAACATTTCTAGGCATAATCTCCCAACACAAAAGAGAGACAACAGAGATATACAAAGCCAAAACAAATGTATAGGAGAAAGCAGTTACAAAGCAGTCAAACAGAGCTTGAAAGCAACGTGAACAATGTGAAAAAACAAGGGAAAAAAGGGTTACAAACAATGCAGGACAATCTAAATATACAAGAGGACATAGCAGAAACAGAAACATGGACAGGGAAAGAAATCAAGGCATACCTAATCCAGATGGAACGGAATATTAGAGAAAACATGAGACAGCAAATCCAAGCATTGAAAGTATATTTTGAAGAGGAACTAACCGCACAAATTCAATCAGTAAAGAATGAGCTTTATCAGGAGATAGAGGTGTTAAAAAAAAATCAAGTTGTAATCATAGAAATGCAAGAAACCATAAATCAGATTAAAAGCGCTAATGAGAATATTACAAACAGACTAGATCAAGTAGAAGTCAGAACATCAGATAATGAAGACAAAGTTTATCAACTTGAAAAGAATATAGTTAACACAGAAAAGATGCTGAAATCTCACGAGCAATATATCCAAGAGATATGGGATCTTATCAAAAGACCAAATTTGAGAGTCATTGGGATAGAAGAAGGCACAGAGAATCAGTCCAAAGGAATGGATGGCTTACTAAAGGAGATAATACTAGAAAACTTCCCAGAGATGAAAGATGGAATGGATTGCCAAATCCTGGAAGCTTACAGGACCCCAAACATCCAAAATCATAATAGACCAACTCCAAGACACATAATCATGAAGATAGCTAACATACAGGACAAGGAGAGAATACTAAAAGCTATGAGAGAAAGGAGGCAGATTATATTTAGGGGTAAACTAATTAGGTTAACGACTGATTTTTCATCCCAGACTTTGAAAGCGAGAAGATCCTGGAACAACGTATTTCAAACACTGAAAAATAATGGATTCCAACCAAGAATACTGTATCCAGCAAAACTAAGCTTCAGATTTGACAATGAAATTAAAATATTTCACGATAAACAAAAGCTAAAAGAATTCGCAGCCAGAAAACCAGCACTGCAAAGCATTTTGAGCAAAATATTACAAGAAGAGGAACTGAAAAATAGTGCCCAAAACTAACAGTGGGAGGTATCTCAGTAAATGGGAAAAGAAAAATAACCAAAGAGGGAAAACTAGCCAATCTAAAATAAATAAATAAATAAATAAACATGACTGGAAGTACAAACCATATTACAATTGTAACCTTAAATGTTAATGGCTTAAATTCACCAATCAAAAGACATAGGCTAGTAACCTGGATTAAAAAAACAAATCCAACAATATGCTGCCTTCAGGAGACTCATATGATAGGAAAAGACATTCACAGACTGAAGATGAAAGGTTGGGAAAAATCATATCACTCACATGGCCATCGGAAGCAAGCAGGAGTGGCCATTCTCATATCGAATAAAGTCAAATTCAAACCTAAGGTAATCAAAAGGGATAAAGAAGGACACTATATACTGTTAAAAGGAACCATCCACCATCAAGACATAACAATTATCAATTTATATGCACCAAACAATGGTGCTGCAACGTTCATAAAACAAACTCTCCTCAAGTTCAAGAGTCAAATAGACCACAACACAATAATTATGGGGGACTTCAACACACCACTCTCGCCATTGGACAGATCCTCTAGACAAAAGCTGAACAAAGAAACTATAAAACTTAATAACGTAATCAATAACCTAGACTTAACTGACATATATAGAATATATCAACCATCATCAAGTGGATACATATTCTTCTCAGCAGCACATGGATCCTACTCAAAGATAGACCATATATTATGTCATAGGGCGACTCTCAGTAAATATAAAGGTGTGGAGATAATACCATGCACCATATCTGACCATAATGGAATGAAACTGGAAATTAATGATAAAAGAAGGAAGGAAAAATCCTGCATCACCTGGAAAATGAACAATATGTTACTGAATGATCAATGGGTTACAGAAGATATAAAGGAGGAAATCAAAAAATTCCTAGAGATAAACAACAATACAGACACAACATACCGGAATCTATGGGACACAATGAAAGCAGTTTTAAGAGGGAAATTCATTTCCTGGAGTTCATTCCTCAAAAAAAGAAAAAACCAACAAATAAATGAACTCACACTACATCTTAAAACCTTAGAAAAGGAAGAGCAAAACAACAGCAAATACAGCAGAAGACAAGAAATAATTAAAATCAGAGTGGAAATCAACGAAATTGAAACAAAAAAAAACATTGAAAAAATTGATAAAACTAAAAGTTGGTTCTTTGAAAAAATAAATAAGATCGACAGACCCTTAGCCACGCTAACGAAGAGAAGAAGAGAGAGAACGCAAATTACTAACATATGGGATGAAAAAGGCAATATCACAACAGACACTACAGAAATACAGAAGATAATTAAAAAGTATTTTGAAACTCTATATTCCAATAAAATAGAAGATAGTGAAGATATCGATAAATTTCTTAAGTCATATGATCTGCCCAGATTGAGTCAGGAAGACACACAAGATTTAAACAGACCAATAACAAAAGAAGAAATTGAAGAGGCCATCAAAAGACTACCAACTAAGAAAAGCCCAGGACCGGATGGGTATACAGCAGAATTTTACAAAACCTTCAAAGAAGAATTAATACCAATACTTTTCAAGCTATTTCAAGAAATAGAAAAAGAAGGAGCTCTTCCAAATTCATTCTATGAGGCCAACATAACCCTGATCCCAAAACCAGACAAAGACACTTCAAAGAAAGAAAACTATAGACCAATATCTCTAATGAACTTAGATGCAAAAATTCTCAATAAAATCCTGGTGAATCAAATGCAAAAGCATATCAAAAAAATTGTGCACCATGATCAAGTAGGATTCATCCCTGGGATGCAAGGCTGGTTCAATATACGGAAATCAATAAATGTTATTCACCACATCAATAGGCTTAAAGATAAGAACCATATGATCATCTCGATAGATGAAGAAAAAGCATTTGACAAAGTACAGCATCCCTTTATGTTCAAAACACTAGAAAAACTAGGGATAACAGGAACTTACCTCAACATTGTAAAAGCTATATATGCTAAGCCTCAGGCTAACATCATTCTAAATGGAGAAAAACTGAAGGCATTCCCTCTAAAATCTGGAACTAGACAGGGATGCCCTCTTTCACCACTTCTATTCAACTTAGTTCTTGAAATACTAGCCAGAGCAATTAGACAGACAAAAGAAATTCAAGGCATAAAAATAGGAAAAGAAGAACTTAAATTATCGCTATTTGCGGATGACATGATAATATACTTAACAGACCCAAAAGGGTCTACAAAGAAACTGCTAGAGTTAATAAATGAATTCAGCAAAATGGCAGGATATAAAATCAACACGCATAAATCAAAGGCATTCCTGTATATCAGCAACAAAACTTCTGAAATGGAAATAAGGAAAACCACCCCATTCACAATATCCTCAAAGAAAATAAGATACTTGGGAATCAAGCTAACAAAAGAGGTGAAAGATCTATACAATGAAAACTACAGAACCCTAAAGAGAGAGATAGAAGGAGATCTTAGAAGATGGAAAAATGTACCCTGTTCATGGATAGGCAGAACTAACATTATCAAAATGGCGATATTACCCAAACTTCTCTACAGGTTTAATGCGATGCCAATCAAAATCCCAATGGCATTTCTTGTAGAAATATATAAAGCAATCATGAAATTCATATGGAATAACAAAAGACCCAGAATAGCAAAAACAATACTAAGCAGGAAGTGTGAATCTGGAGGTATAGCAATACCAGAGTTCAAATTGTACTACAAAGCAATAGTAACAAAAACAGCATGGTACTGGTACCAAAACAGGCAGGTGGACCAATGGTACAGAATAGAGGATACAGAAACCAATCCACAAAATTACAAATTTCTTATATTTGATAAAGGGGCTAAAAACATGCAATGGAGGAAGGATAGCATCTTCAACAAATGGTGCTGGGAAAATTGGAAATCCATATGCAACAAAATGAAACTGAATCCCTTTCTCTAGCCATGCACAAAAGTTAACTCAAAATGGATCATGGAGCTTGATATCAAAGCAGAGACCCTGCACCTGATAGAAGAAAAAGTTGGCTCCGATCTACATATTGTGGGGTCAGGCTCCAAATTCCTTAATAGGACGCCCATAGCCCAAGAGTTAGTAACAAGAATAAACAAATGGGACTTACTTAAACTAAAAAGTTTTTTCTCAGCAAGAGAAACAATAAGAGAAGTAAATAGGGAGCCTACATCCTGGGAACAAATCTTTACTCCTCACACTTCAGATAGAGCCCTAATTTCAGAATATACAAAGAACTCAAAAAATTAAACAATAAGATAACAAATAACCCAATCAACAAATGGGCTAAGGACCTGAACAGACACTTCTCAGAAGAAGACATACAGTCAACTAATAAGTACATGAAAAAATGCTCACCTTCTCTAGCAGTCAGAGAAATGCAAATCAAAACCACCCTAAGATACCATCTCACTCCAGTAAGATTGGCAGCCATTAGGAAGTCAAACAACAATAAGTGCTGGCGAGGATGTGGGGAAAAGGGTACACTTGTACATTGCTGGTGGGACTGCAAAATGGTGCAGCCAATATGGAAAGCAGTATGGAGATTCCTGGGAAAGCTGGGAATGGAACCACCATTTGACCCAGCTATCACCCTCCTCGGACTATTCCCTGAGGACCTTAAAAGAGCATGCTATAGGGATACTGCCACATCCATGTTCATAGCAGCACAATTCACAATAGCCAGACTGTGGAACCAACCTAGATGCCCTTCAATAGATGAATGGATAAAAAAAATGTGGCATCCATACACAATGGAGTATTATGCAGCACTAAAAAATGACAAAATCATTGAATTTGCAGGGAAATGGATGGCATTAGAGCAGATTATGCTAAGTGAAGCTAGCCAATCCTTAAAAAACAAATGCCAAATGTCTTCTTTGATTTAAGGAGAGCAACTAAGAACTGAACAGAAGGAAAGAGCATGAGGAAAATATTAACATTAAACTGAGACGAGTGATGGGAGGGAAAGGGAGAGAGAAGGGAAATTGCATGGAAACGGAAGGAAACCCTCATTTTTATACGAAATCACATATACAAGGTTGTGAGGGGAAAGGGGGGGGAAGGGAGAGAACGGAACAACAACAGATGAGGTAGAGAGGGAAGATGAGAGGGGAGGGGAGGGGGGATAGTAGGGGATAGGAAAGTCAGCAGAATACAACAGTCACTAATATGGTATTATGTAAACATTGTGAATGTGTAACTGATGTGATTCTGCAATCTGTATTTGGGGTAAAAATGGAAATGCATAACTCATTTGAATCAAATGTATGGAAGATGAAAAAAAAATAAATAAATAAATAAAAAGAAAATAAAAAAAAAAAAAGAATTGGAATGTGATGCACATCATTATCCAAAGTACATGTATGAAAACACAATTGGTGTCAACATACTTTATATACAACCAGAGATATGAAAAATTGTGGTATATGTGTAACTGTAATGCATTTGGCTGTCATTTATGTTTTAAAAAATAATTTTAAAATTTTTAAAAAGGACAAAAAAGAATCACATGATCATCTCAATAGATCTGGAAAAGTCATTTGACTATATCCAGCAACCACTCATTACGAAAACACAGTAACTAGGGAGAGGAAAAAGGGACTAATGACAACATTATAAAGGCTATATATGATGAACAAAGGAAAACATTACACTGAGTGGAGAAAAGCTGAAGTCATTTCTTATAAAAAGAGGAAGGAGTGCAGGACGTCCACTTTTAGGACACCTATTCAACATGGTACATATGAAGAAAAATTAAACAGATAACAATAGGAAAATAATGAAATTACTTGTTTGCACATTATATAATCCTATGTTGAGAAGGTACACACAAAATATGACCAAAAGATTCATAGAGCTGATGAATTCAGTAATGTAGCAGGATATAAAATCAACATATAAATCAGTCACTTTTCTATATGCAAACAATAATCTACTGGAAATGAAATTGGAAAAGTGATCCTATTCACAATAACACCAAAATTAGAATACCTAGGGATAAATCTAACCAAGGATGCATAAGACATCTAAATTAAAACTAGAAAACAATGAAGAAAAAATTGAAGTAGAATGTAGAAGATGGAAAGACCACCAAAATTCTTCCTATTTTGGATAGGAAGAATTAATAATATAGAACAGTATATAATCAAACCATTTTAAAAATTAAATGCACACCCATCAAAATATCAATGACAATCTTAATACAATGACATAGTGACATAAAACACTTCTCATTAAGATATGATATAGAAATCAACATACAGAAAATCATAAATGACACATTAGACAAAGCCAAAAGAACACTCTAAGATACATCGTAATAAACAATGAAAATTAAGACACAATATTAAAATCTGCAAGAAAAACAAAAGCATCAGAGCACATTTAGAGGCAAATCAATAAAATTTACCTTTGACTTCTCAATTCAGATACTAATATCAAAGAAAATCTAGCTCAACAAAAGTCAAGCTCAACAAATTTTTTTCAGCAAGATTTCTATATCCAAAAATAGCTGTCTTTCAAAATGAGTTGGGAAATAAAAACATTGCATGATAAATCTAAATTAAAAGAAATTATGACCACCAAGCTAGAGCTATGAAGAATATGCAAGATATGCTGCCCACAGAATTATCCAGCACACAGAGATATCCAGACAAACCAGAGGCCTCAAGTGGATGAGGCCCACTATAAGAGTAACCAACTAAATGAAAATCAAAACCAAATTAAATATGGAAAATAAATAAAAACATCAAGAAACTAAAAACCTATATTCACACTAACTCTGAAAATAAATGGTCTCTACTCCCCAATTAAAAGACATAGATTCGCAGAATAAATCAAAAGGCAAGATTCAACTGGATGCTGTTTGCAAGAGACTGATCACAGAGGCAAAGATGCCCAAAGGCTGGAGTTTGTAAAAGGACATTTACATATCACACAAATGGAATCTGAGAACAATCAGGAGGAGCTAGCTATTCTCAGATGTAAACAAAGGAGATTTCAAGCAAAAATTAACCACAGAAGGATGGTACATTATGCTAAAGGAACAATTCAACTAGAAGAAATAACAGTAGTGAATACACATGCCCCAAATGTCAGGACACCTTAAATAAAATAATTCTTGACATTAAATTCCAGATAATTGGCAATAAAATAATACCTAGTAATGTTAACACACTTTTATCACCAATAGGTAGGTCATCCAAAGATAAAATCAATAAATATATTACCAACATAATAGTACTAAAAACCCAAGGGACCTAATATACATTAGAATACACCTCACCACATCACCTCTTCCTCTCACTCACATTCTTCCCATAATATCATCCATCATCATGTGACATAGCCCAGGAGACTCACAGGAACTGAGCTACTGTTGTTGATCTTCCAAAACCATGAGATAAACTCCTCTCTTCAAGGAACTGAGCTTCTAGGAATTTGTCATAGACGTGGTAGAAGGCTTATGCATGTTGTCTCCTATCCCTGTGTGAGATGCAGAGACTCTTCCCTCTGGAAAATTCCCAGTTCCACATCCGGCCTTCAGGCTCACCTGACTTCAGTCTCCTGGGGTCATCTTTCCACCTGGTAGGGCCTAAATTCTTTTGGATCTTGAAACCTCCAGTTTTATGGGACAGGCACCAAAATCCATTCTCTTTCTTGTGACTTGTCCTTGGACACCCAGCACCCAGGAGGGTTCACAGGTCCACAAGCACAACCTGAGGATGAGGCAGGGAGTTCTCCAAGGCCTTGTGTCTGTGGCCCGTTTGTTGTAGTGGGACAAGTCTACAGTGCCCTCTGACATGGGCTAAAGGACAAGGTGCACTTAAATACATGTGCAACCCAGAATGTGGGCAACCAGCATTCATGGTGGAGGCTGCATGGCCCTGTTCCTATCAGAGTCATTTACTTGGGATGGTTTTATATCTCCTCTAGACGTCTCTTGATGTAGCTTGAGGATCTGGACACTTTGGGGCATATCTTCTTTCATGGATCTCCAAACTTCTTACTCTTCTTTGGTTTCCATCTTGTTTTTCTCTACAGTAACCAAATCTGGATTCTGCCCCCAAATTTGACACAATCTCTTGTCACTGAAGGCTCTCAATTAGCCTAAACATCCAGGAGAGAACAGGATATAGCACATGCCTCCACCCTTCAGATATGAGCACACACAGGAAACTCAATGTGGAACAATGTCCAGGCCCATTTTGTCACTCTGTTTATGCTGGAAACTGTTTCCATGAGTGAACAATTTAGTAGAACAGTGAATCAACAAATGCAGTCATTAGGATCAAGTTTATTTGCTTCAAGCAACATTTAGTAAGGATTGATGTGATTAGGCATCCAGACAAGGAGGTTAATACCAGTAATCCCAGATGCTCTGGAGTCTGGGAAGGAAGATTTCAAGCAAGAAAGAACAACTTAGTGAGACCATGCTGCAAACACAGTGTTTTATGAAGGAGGCTGCAACTAAATGGTAGAAAACTTGCTTCACATGCACAGTGCCTCATGCTCAATCTCCAGCCCAGCAAAAACAAAGAAACAGATTTTTTTTTTTAAAAAAAGCAATAACCAAAGTGACTTTAAAGGATTCTGTGTTCAAGGATGAAGTCAACACACCCTACTCACCTCCACCGTTCCCAGGCCAATCCCACATGCAACCAGCTAAAATACCCTTGCCTCTTCCTAGAAAGCTGTGTGAAGTGAGCAATTAAATATTTGACAATTGTACATAAACATACAATCAACACTTTTGATAAGATTTGGAAGGGTTGTGTTCCAGAGCCTGGATAAAAAAAGTAATCTAGGGATAAAAAAAGTAATTTGCAGACTTGGTGTGATAGTCCAAAACACACAAAAAATATCAGAGAAATCTTCAACAACCTCCATACAGGATTTTACAAAGCAGGAAAGCAGATGTAAAGGGCTTTTTCAGAGCTCATGAAGCCCAAGGTGTCACTGGGGCACCATGCTCCACCCTCCACACAGCAGGGATTCCCAGTGCCTTCCAGATATTTTTTTCCTTAACCAAAGAAGAAGTTAAAGATGTCTGCAGATACATTAGGTGAGGTTACCAGCAGGATGTTAATATTTTCAGAAAACAAGCTGGAAAGTTTTCCACTTGGATGGAGATGCTACAATCTCTACGGCATCAGAGTGTGTAATAGTTCACCAAAAATACATGATCCAGTGACCTGGTAGACAATGTGTGCCCACACATATCATTGGACCAAAAGATTGTAATGCTAAAAGAACCCCAGAGCCACATGTGGAGGGTGGCTGTGCATGAAGATGGATTCCCAGCAGTCAGGAAGTGGACAGAAGCTTGAATAAAGGTGTGTTCTTCAAGAAGTATGCAAGGAACAGAAGCTGCAAAAGAAACTATTTTTGAATTCTTGATGGCCACTTCATTGAACACAAAGGATTGAACATCGGTGCAGAGGAGGAGTTATCCAGAGCATTGCAAAAGGCCTTGGATGTGCCAACAAGCACATCTCATTTCCAACAGATAGTAGAGACCAATGCTGCAGGGGAAGCAGAAGTGGGTGCAGCTGTGTTGGGGAGACCAGTGATGGGAGTTAACAGATGAGGACTTTCCACAGCCTCGTGGCATCTGCTGCACACTCCACCTGCCTCCTCGACACAGAGGAGGGTTCTAGGAAGACCAAGCTGCACCTCACACTTGTACCCATGGGTCTAGTTTTATTCTAGGAGTAAATAACTCACTCATACGTATGTATGCCATGTATGTATGTACATGCTCAAATTAATCTCCATGGATACATAAGCAAAGCAAATCTTCAGTTGCATAAAAACAAAACTTCTTCAAAGGTGCTTGACATGTAGAAATTCTTTGAGAACAGAGCTCTAACACTTATTGAGGGATAAGTGCAGTATAAAAGAAGAACTGCTAAAATACATATCAAATGTTTTATTTATCAGGTTGTATATGAAAACGGAAAGCTACTTTTGAGAGTTATGTAGAAGCCTATTGTTTGCAATTCCAGAATGACTTTAGAGATGTTTCTCATAATAACTCATTGCCTACATTTAATTGTGAATTAGGTTTACAATAGCTATATTTCACATTTGACTCCCTGGGGAAAGAAGACCAGTATATTTTTTATTCATGGAAAGCATGAAGAATTTGGAAGAAAACTCACTTGATCAATAAGTATCTGTTACTTCAGGAGAAATGTGCTGATTATGTGGCACCCACAGCCAACACTAGCCACATCAAAGAAAATGGTGCACTGAGGAAGCAGTCTCATTAGAGATGTAGTTCTTCAAGTTTAGCAAGAACTTATCCTGCTGCCTCTGATCAGCAGAGATTCTAACTCTGTCATAGCACAGTTTAAGAACATATGCCAATTGCTATTTACTATTTTAAAAATTCTGAAGAAATTAAATCATTATACCAAGAAGAGTCCTCATTTGTAATATTTTCCTTTCAATTGAATGCAAGAAATGTAAATTTCATAACAGCATTATTTATCCAGGTTTACTTCTCATAAGATTTTGGGTTTCTTCATGTTCAGGTTAATAAAAGCATTTTCTTCTTCAAAAATATAAAAATAAAAGCAGGAGCACCTAATGGGTTGAAATTCATAGAAATATTTGGTGAACTCTGGCAATACATGCTAAAGACAATTAGATAGAAACCTATGATCAGACAAATGTGTGTGATTTATAGATACTTATATATAAACATATGTTCACATATATACATGTATATGAAGAAACACATGAAAATATCATAAAAACATGTTGCACATCCCAATGTCAGTGCTGATCATGATGCTCTAATGTGTTGTACTGATCAGTTTCTGCTGCCTATCCAAATGCCTACACAAACACCTTATAAAGAGAGGAAATTTATTGAACTACATTTCTGGAGATTCAGAAGCCTGGTACAGCATCTGCCCAGTCCTGGTGAGGGCCTCACAGCAGATGGAATCACAAAGGTAGAAGCACATACAAAAGAGACCACAGGGCATTACAGGGAGCAAAAACAGTGGTGACAGATGCACTTGCTGTAGGACAACCTATGTTCTCATTAGAATTAATATAAATCCATCATTAATCCCCTCCTAAGTGACCTCCCCATGACCAACCACCTTGTATTGCACCCACTTCTCAAAGGTTTCACCACCCAATACATAACACTGGTGCAAAAATTCCAACACATAGACTTGGGTTGGAAACATAGATTACATTCACACCTCAGCTTGTGTGCATCAAGGGAGAAATGCTAGAATTGATTGAAATTCCTTCAGTTACATTCTGTCATCAACATGGAAAAATAAAAATTTGAAGCACATGGAATTTTCAAAGTCAAATATAAAACAACTGATATAGAATGATTTCATTTATGTTAAGTGCAAATCATTGGAACCGATCTCTACAGTTGAAAGTCACATACTGGTCACTCTAGGGAACACATACAAGAAAGAGGAGTCATACAGACTAAGACAATGTTTTACCATGTAGCAGCTTCTTGGAAAGGTGTATTCAGTTTGTGAAATTTTATTAGAAATTCATGCCATCCCATAGATACAAATGTTTCAAAGACACATATCACTAATTCAATAATATTTAGTAAAATAAAATTTATTAGTACCCAGTGTTTTAAATGACCAAGGTGAAAACTAAATAAAGATTAAATTCTTATTAGCTTTGAAAAGAAGAAATACTGCATTGTAAAAGTAACAGCACAGAAATCAATAAATCCAATATAAGCTGTTTAATAAAGAGGACATCAATAGACCTTTGATTCCTATCATGTCCAAGATTACATGAAATATATGTCTCATTTCATTGCAAAAGACAAACATTTGATAGTGTTCACTTTGATATTTCCTTCAAAAGACACAGCTGAAACATAACCATAATATGTAGATAAATGAAAAATATGTGTCACTAGTTTTCACAAGTTAATTAACCAGAATAGCAGGAAAATAAAGTATATTTTATGCTGAAGAATTTAGCTGTTATTATAATGGTTACATGGAATCTAAAATTTATATTTATTACATCTACTTTTCCTAAAATATTGTTGGATGGAGAATAAAGCCAATTCTAAGTGGTATACATGTGCCCATACTCATGTACACACACACACACACACACACACACACACACACATGCACACGCTATAATAAAAAAGCACATGTGTGTTGATTATCATTCTCCAAGATGTGACTGTATCACTCTTCTTTCCATTTGGGGGTACAAATGAAGAAACATGTAAGAATTGTGGAAAAGCCTACAATTTACACGTTCCTCCTGAAATCAGGGTTTTTCCTGTTCCTTATCCAAGAGAGACCAAGCCTGTATGCACTGGAGTCCCTTCTCATCAGCAGAAAGGGGCTGAGAGCTGGGAAACCCCCAGAAACTATTGCAGCCATCTTTACCAGCAGCCAGTGGGGATTATAAATAACAATCACACAAACCTGAAAGATGCAGGAAAGTGTGTAAAAAAACACAAAGTTGCTCACCAGGATGAGGATGGTTTTGGTGGCTCTGGACTCAGGGGAGGACCTGAGGGAGCTGATCTTATGAATGTGCTGCATTCTCTGCTTGTGCCTGTATAGGATGAGCACCATGGAGCTGCTGGCCCAGAGCATGAGCCCCACACACAGAGCATCAGGAAATGTTAGCAATGCCACATACAGTGACTGTAAGATTTTGTCAGGATGAACAGCAGAACAGTATCCAAAATCTTTCATGCTTGTGATATTATTGTTGCTCCTTTTTCCAGTCATTTGTGAAATAATCATAATACTTACAAGCAGGTACAGAATCCAGCTCAGGTATATGCAGAAACCAATGTATTTGGGAGCTTTCACTTTTAGCTCTGAACAGCTGGAATTCTCAGGACTAATCTTGATGGCCTGGAAGACACTCAGAAGGCAGGTGCTGCCAATGGACACCCCCCTGCCCACCCTCTGAAGATAGAAAAGCAGCTTGCATCCAAAATCATTCAGGAAACCTTTCACTCCAAAAGCTGCCACTGTCTGGGGAACTCCTCTACACAGGAGAGCTAACAAGTTGGCCACAATCAAGTGCTGAAGAATCAAGTCTGTGTGTCTTACCCTGCACCCAGTGAAGTAAAGGACCAGGTAATGGAGGAGAAGAGAGGAATTACCCAGAGTTCCAACTACAGTCTGTAACAAGAAGATGATTCCTACAGCCACATCACTGGCTGCCATCCTGCCAGTTCCCTGCTGTCCCATCCAGAGTTTCCTGCAGGGGAACAGGAGGCCTGGACTGCTGTGTCCTGTCAACCAAAACCCAGCAATTCCCATTCTCCTGTGTTCCCACTGTAAATATTGCATGCCCTCCTTTTACTGGCAGGTTTTAATGAGGTTTGGTGGAATTTTATTGAAGCATGAAAACAGGACTAGTGAATTATTAAATATTCTACTCTAAGATTTCACCTCACTCCAGTCAGAATGACAAGTACCAAGAATACAATCAATAATAAGTTTTGGCAAGGATGGGGGCGGGGAGTACAGTCATACATTGCTTTTGGGACTATGGACAGCAGTATGGAGATTCCTCATAAAACTCAGGAAGGAAACCATCACTTAACCCAGCCATCTCACTCCTTACTTTATACCCCTAAAAATTAAAATCAGCTTACTACAGTGAACCGTCACATCAATATTTATAGCAGCTCAATTCACAATAGCTGAACTATGGAACCAATCTATGTGCCCTTCAACAGATAAATGGAAAAGTAAAATGTGGTATATATACTCAATGAAATATTACTCAGCCTTAAAGAAAAATGAAATTATGGCATTTGCAGGTAAATGGATGGAACTGGAGAAGTTCATGCTAAGTGAAATAAGCCAATCCCCCAAAACCAAAGGCCTATTGTTCTCTCTGATCAGAGAGGATGCTGATCCATAGTGGGGAGAGGGTTAGGGAAGAATGAAGGAACTTTGGTTTGTGCAGAGGGGAGTGAGGGGAGGGGTGGGGCTGTGAGGGTGGGAAGGACAGAAGTATGAGACAGACATTATTACCTTCTATACATGTATGATCACACTACTTGGGTGGCTCTGCACCATGGACAGCCAGAGGAATGAGAAAGTGTGCTGCATTTGAGTTCAATGTGTCAAAATGAATTCTACTGTCACTATAACTAATTACAACAAATTTGAAAAAATACAAGGGAAACCAGTAGAATTGAAGAAGGGAATCATGGAGAGGGAGGGGAAGAAAAGGGCAGGTACTGAGAAATAATATTGGTCAAATCATACTGTTTTATTGTGTGCACATATATTATAACAAATTCCACTGTTGTATAATTACAATGACCAACAAAAAAAAAAGAATTGAGGCAAGTGCTGAGATGACTTTGCATAATGACCGGGAGAACTTTGTCACGTAGAAGCTAAACATCTGTCTAAAATCTTGCTCTGGTTAGGGGAGTGGAGGGGACATGAGCCTGGCTGAGTGGTAAGAGTCAGTACTGGGAACCTGCAGGCCTCCTTAACAGTGGTGAGTGGGGTTCTTCAAACAATCCACTCCTGTGTTTAGCTTTTTTTTTCCTGAATTCCTAGTAACTTCTGATTTGGTGTATTTTAAGCTTTTATTGTTACAGAAGGCACCTGTTCCATGGTGCATTATATGCAGGGAGACAGTCCTGGCTCCATGTCAGGACAGTGACCACAGGGCTCACTTGGCTTTGGGTGAGGAATACAAAGGCAACAACATCTGTCACAAGAATTGTTTCTCCATGTTATGTCTTATGCTTTGTCATACATCAACACTAGTGTAGTAATGGCATCGATGCTGATTTAAGAGGACACACACTGAAATGTCTTAACACCTGAGTTCAGTAAAACTGTTAGCAAGGAATCAATATCAGTGACTGATATTAAAACAGGAGCCACAGAGACACACTGGCATGAATACAGCATGAGATTTTATGCATTCAAAATATTGAGCAGATTTTTAGTTATCATTCATATCTATTAATTCAATAGATCTATTGTTTAGAGCAATTTTAGGCTTGTAGAAAAATTGATACGAAGGTGAAGAGGTTTGCCATCTATCCCTACACACTCATACCATACTCCACAATGAAATTCCTAAACCAGGTGGTGCATTTGACACAATGAGGAGGATATTTTCAAACAGGTAAAACAAGATATAACTGCAATTATTATATTCAATTTTCTTTATAAGTTTCTTAACACTGTAAGAGGTAAATATCCTCAAAAATATTGTGGTCTGACATCTGAGGGACTGGCAACTGACTGCATTCCCTGTTTTCAGAAACTTGTTGCTTCCTTTTCCTCATTTACCTACTTGAAACCCCTATTTTACCTGTTAGTGGATGGTTTCAGAACTGGTACAATGATTGTCTCCAAAAGCTGCACCATGCCCAGACTTAGAAATAAGGTCTTACTCAAGCTCACCATTCACATCCCTTTCTACACGGTACTGGAGGATTCCTGTAAGCTCTTATGACTCCAACAACAGGCTTGGAGATATTGTAAGTCCTGTTCTAGAAATCCAGAGAAGTTAGCATAGAATTCAGGAGACTGATTTCAAATGCATCTTGAAAATTGGTATAGTCTACTCAGCAGTCCCTATCAGTGAGAATCACTTACCCTCCACTAAGCGCCCTCAGGTATGGCTATAGGTCCTAGGAACTCACTGCCCTTCCCTGCCTGAATTCACTCCTTAGGAATTTCTCTACTCTCAGTGTGGCTCTGGCCTTCAACCAGGTGCAACAGGGAATCCTGTTTTCAGATGTGATCATTTACCCAGACTCCTGAAATAGGTCTTCCCTCACAGATGCTGCTCTTTAGTCTGACATTGGAATACTCACCAGGTTCTTTCTCTTTGGCAGGATGGTGATCTCAGTGCAGAGGCCTCTGTGACTGGAACATGTATTGAAGAGAGGTGGCCACTCCTGAGATATGGGTCTCTGGCTCTATGACCTCCCCTCCCCTGGGACCTGCAATTACCACTGTGCCTGTAGTAGCAACAAGTGTGCAGGCTGGGGGGCTGAGGACACTGCTGGAAACCTTCTCCCAAGATGACACTTAGCAAAAACAATTATAAGTTTTTTGTTGTCATCTATTATGAGGATCCAGGAGTGTTGGGAGGTGCTTTTGCTTATCCGTGATCCCTAAAGTCACACAGTCACATGCAGGGGAAGAGTAAATACTGTGGTCTGACATGTGAGGGACTGGCAACTGACTGCATTCCCTGTTTTCAGAAACTTGTTGCTTCCTTTTCCTCATTTACCTACTTGGAACCCCTATTTTACCTGTTAGTGGAGAAATGGAATGAGACTAAACACCTGGGAAGGATTTTAAAAGACACAAGTAAAAGAATGTGCTGACAATGCATTCTGAGCATTAATGCATTCTGAACATCAGTCCTCTTAATATATACAATTCATCTTCACTCATTTGCATGACTCAATGACAGTTAATATCAAAAAATTTCAGGGAAAATATACTTTACCAATACTGATCCCATTAGTGAAAGGAGAGATTTTACAAGAAATAGATAATTCTGTAAAGGGCCCCTCAGAAATGACAGTAGCAGCCCCAGATGGTTTGAGAGTCCAGATCACTTCTTCTGATGTCACTAGATTCACCCCTGCTGTGAATACTAACTACAGAGCATCACGTGGTGACCACAAAAGGCAGCCATTTCCAATATTTCCAATTCATCCAACCTTGAAGAAACACTGGTTACAGTGAAGAGTCCTAAAATCGCTATGAGATTTCCCATTCAGGTCAAGACCTGTCAGGACAGTGGAGTGCCTGGGCAGGGACTCTACACGGGTGTGAGGAGAAGGCAAGAGAGAAGGGGATGCAGGAACAGGACAAGGGGAGAAGGTAGAGGTGAGTTCCTGGGAAGCTGAGGAAAGAACAGGGAAGAGAAGGTGGAGAGGAAGAAAAAGGTGGTGAAATGCAGAGGAGTCAGCACATGGCTGGACTTGAGCATGCAGGGGCAAAGTGTTAACGGGTACTAAGGACACAGGGCCCATTGGTTGTGGAGACCCGGGACGATGTTTTCATAGGATGAAGGGGCTCCTGGAGGTTGGCATGAGAGAAAGTGATGATGGTCGCCAGCTTGCAAAATTCATAAAAGTTTTAAATCTTGAGTTGTTAACAGACAGGTTTGAGGGGGAGATGTGAATATGAGTGTGTTTGATGTCCTGGATTTAAGTAGAGGCTATAACAGAGTGGCTGGGAAGGAGAAAGTGTCAAGGAGAGGTAGTGGGTCTTGGAGAGAGACAAGTTAGACACAGGGCAAGGAGGGAGTTGAGAGGGCAGTGTGTTGAGAAAGCTAAGGAGGCCAAGAGACCCCCAAATAGCAAGAGAAGCATCAGAGAGACCACCTTACAAGATGGGCTTCTCTAGAGTTCAAGACTAAGTAGGAGGGGACATTGTTCCCCCCAAGTGGTGTAGATGGAGTTCATGCAAAGACACCAGTAAAACCAACAAATGCATCTTGCCTTACACCACGCACACATTACAGTCAGAGCTGCGCACCCTGGAGAAAACTGGAGGACGATGGGGTTGGCAGTGATGTGCTTTGGTTTGAACTGTGAGTTGAGGATACCTCAAGATCTCTGACCTTATTTCCTGCTCCAGTGACAAATCTTCAAATATCTGTGTTTAAAGATGACTCTTAGAGCATTAACACTGCTACCCACCTCTGTGGTCAGCCATTGCGTCACTGCCTCCTTTCTGGGCTGTGGCGGGATCAGAGGTCACTCGCTGGCCTTGCCCTGCCATCTTCCTCCTTTGCCTCTGTTTCTACCTTGTACCACTAATAACTCCCAGGATATTTCTATTTAACAAATTTGGGTTTGGAAATCTGTCATCTTGAGATAGTGTGAAGGCCCTGGCTAGAGGAAGGTCAACTGCCCTCTCAATCAGCTGATTGTGTCCTTATGCAATCAACTCTGCTGCTCAGCAGCAGGTCAAATTCCTTGAAAGCCCAGATCCAGATAGAGAGAGGCCCTGAATGCCAGGGCCCATGGAGTTGTTCAAATCAGTCAAAGAACAGAGCAGCTGGGAGCCCTGGAAAACTCATCCTGATTACCCTCCTCAAGCCACCCCCACCTTGATGTCATCAGGCCTCTAGGAACAATTCCTCTGTGGTGACCCTGACACCTGCTCTCCATTGCAGTGTGAGTCGGGAGGATCTGCAGATCTTCTAGGCAGACCTAGAAGTGTGTGGTCTCTTCCCTTTATCTCTGAGTCAAATAAAACATGGGCACCTCCTCCCCTGTCCTTTAATCCCTGGTGAACATTATTTCTCCAGCACTTTTCCCCATCTCTGTCCATAAGTGACTTCAGTCCATAGTCACAATCCCATTTTGTCCTCTGTTCCTGTGACCATTGCCCTCCTTTTTACCACAGATTCAAATTTCTCATCCCTCAATTTTTTTAAATATATAATTTTAATTTGTTGTGCTTAGTTGTATATGACAGCAGAATGTATTTCAATTCATCATACAAAAATGGAACACAACATTGAAATTCTCTGGCTGTACATGGTGTAGAGATACACCATCTGTGTAATCATAAATGTACCCAGGGTAATGATGTCCGTCTCATTCCATCATCTTTATAGCCAAAAAATTCCTCCCTACTCTCCCCTTTGCCTAGTCCAAAGATCCTCCATTCTTCCCACGTGCCCCCACCCCAATCATAAATCAGTATCCACTAATTAGAGAAATCATTTAGACTTTAGTTTTTGGGGATTGGCTTACTTCACTTAGCATAATATTTTCCAACTCCATCCATCGATAGGGAATAGGCTGAAATGTTGGGGCTAGGAACAAATATAGGGAAAGTGAAAAAACACAGGTGATGGTATAAGAGATGGGGTGGATCTGAGGTGTCAACTGAAGGTCTTTCAGCCCCACCTGGGACAGTGTCTTGCCCTGTGCTTGAACAATGAAGGTCTAAATTCTAGGTTATATGCAAGTGCTCTAGAATGACTGAGATACAAATGGAGAATGGGGAAAACGGGATCAGGTAATGAAAAAGAAAAAGAGAGACAGTGGCCCTTTGAATTGCAGGTGAGAAAAGAAAGTAGATTGTAATGCCTGGGGAGGGTGTGGCCTGGCTGCCTGCCATCAGCAGCTGGGAGAATAACTTGTCAACCAGCAGTGACACCACAGGTCCCTAGCGGACACACAGGGTTCCCATAGCCCAGCCTGTCCTCTACAAGGTGAGGGCAGGTTGTGGCAGGCTGTGGCAGGAGTCCATACACATGGCTGATGACTCGGGGGTGGGGTGGGGATCTGTGGATGCTGCTGTGCCTAGATCCAAAAAAACTGAAATTAATTTCATGGTCCACTCAAGTTGTGTCCTGGAGTTTCAAGCCTCAGTGACCTCCAGACAGTTCCTGGAGAATCATACATCCCACATCTGTGTCTGTGCAGCCATTGTCTGGTGGAAACAGAGTCCTGGGGCTCCTACCCACAGTCTTCCCAGGATTCTCTCCCACTGAGGACATTAGACCCCAGGTCTAACCTTAAATGTGTGGTGCCAGGACATTGATAGGACTGAGGGAGTCAGGAGAGGGGGAAGGAGGAGCCTGGACATGAATCAGCTCAGAAGGGAAGGGGTGTTAGCCTGGGTGAGGCAGTGAGAGGTGAGGACAGAACATCAACATTTTCAGTGTGTACTAAAGGCCAGCTGAGCAGGTGGTGTACTGAGCCAGCACTGGCCTTGTCAAGATAAAGACTCCGAGGTAATGTCTATAGTGGAAACATGGTTCTGAATGTTCAGGAAATCAGTCCTGATCCTGCTGATGGTCACCCACACAGAGGCGATGGTCACCTTTCTAATCATGTCTTGGCAATCAAGGAGAATATATGTGACGTGATATTTACTATTATTTTAATATTAATCTGAAATCAGTCCATAACAACATGAACAGCCATAATATGTAATATTTTCCTTTAAAGTGCATATGAGAAAAGTCAATCTTACAACACCTTATTTATCCTTGGAAACTTCTAATAGAAATCCATGGTATTTTTATGTTGTGGTTAATAAAAGCATTTTGTTCGTATTTATAAATAATAAAAACAGGAGGAACTAGTGGTGTGAAATTCCTGCAGGCATTTGGTAAACCGTTTGGAAATACATCCTAGAGCTATCTAGGTGTAAACATATGACCAACAAGGGCACCACTGCATACATCCCCAGCAGAGATACACACAAGCATCATGACAACGTGTTGCAGAAACTACCAGCCAGTGCTGGTCTTGATGCTCCACACACAAAACCCTACCAAGTGCTCACCTGTCTCCACTGCTGTGACCAATACCTGTGGGTGGGTACTTTGTAAAGAAAAGGAATTAATTCAGTTCATATTTCTTCAGATTGAAGAGCATGGTGCCAGCATCTGCTGAGGTCTGGTGAAGGCCTCATAACAGAGGGAATCTCAATGGTGGGAGCATGTGCAGAAGAGACCACAGGGTGGGACAGTGAGGGAGAGACAGAGGAGACACCTGCACTTGCTGTAGGACCACCCATTCTCATGGGAGCTGATATACTCCAGGAGATCACCATTTGTCCTTGCAGGGGTGACTGCCCCAGGACCCAAGGCCCTTCTCCTTGCCTCCACTTCTCAAAGGTTCTGCCACCCAAGACACGACTCCAGAGACGAGGGTTTCAACTCATAAATTTTTATGGAAATCCAAAAATCATACCCACACCAGGGTACAAGTACATCAAGAGAGGAATGCTAAAATTAACTCTTTGAAATTCCTGCAGTTGAATTTATTGCCAAAAGCAAGTGGAAATAAAATTACTTAAAAGTTATGGAATTTTCTAAATCAAATACAAAAGGGCTCATACAGAACAGTTTCTATTGTGTACAGTACAAAGCAGATGACATGCTCTGTCATATTCTGGTCACATTGGGGAATGTTGTGGGGAGATGCAAGAGGAGTTTTCATAGAAACAAAGGGCAATGCTTTTCCACAAAGCAAATGCATGTAAGGTGTGTGCTTAGTTTGTGTAATTTTGTTGTGTTATGGTCTGAGCCTAATCAATATAGAGATTATAAATTAAAGATCAAAAAATATTAATAAGTAGGATAATAGGATTATGAGATAAGTGTTATCTTGTTAGAGACATCTGATTAAGCTGTTTCTAAGATGTTAAAACTTGTTTTTCAGTACTTCATATGCCCACAAATGTGCTCGAACCCAGGATGTGGTTGTCTGTTTTTGCTCTGCAAACTGCTTTCTCAGCCCTTGTGTCCTGCTCCCTTGCCTGCACCTACCTTTTCAACGATGTGGTTTTTTTCTTCTTATACGCACATCTAGGGCTTGATGATGTTCCTGGCAGAGACAATTCGGGTCCTGAAGGGGAACAGTCACCAGCTGACTAAATTAAAAAAAAACTCTCTAATTTGGACAAAATTTGGACTGAGAATATTTTCTAAGCGATCAGCAGACAACATTTGGAGATGATAGTGACATCCATTTTCTTGCAGCCAGAAGATCACTCAGTGACACCCAGGAGGCACAGCAAGCTGGAGACCACCTAGGGAAAGGTCCCTGACATGCATTCCTCAGCCCCAGGTACTGTCTCCATTGGCTCCTGCCAACCCACATATTGCTTTGCTGAGAATTGCCTGTTCTTCCCTGGACAGTAGGTCTGATCTGTGTGAATCTACACCTGGGGACTCAAGGAAAGCTGGGCAGCACTATTTCCCAAGTTCTGGGCTATTGGGAGATGTTGCCCACCAGTCCACTGGTTCAGGTCTGATCTTCTGTAGGTTAAATCTGTCTCCTTACCTGCTGTGTGTTTTGTTGTCTGCCTTTGTCTGATTATTACAAATCCAAGTCAGTGCACCTTCCATTTGTCCTGTACACCCCTTCAATATTTCCTGTTCCATTTTCAGGAATTCCAGAAAAAGGCCTTTGTTTCTTTGGTATACTGGCATGTGTACCTAGATTTGGTACCAAAATTGACATATGAGCTCATAAATTAAAATTTAAAGATGAATTCAAATACCTTTTGTTCATGTGATTCAAAAAGTTCAATTTAAATTGGGTAAACAAATAAAAATGTGTCCAAGTCAGTGACAGTTACTGGAAGACCAGTGTTTGAGATTGGGTTCTGAGATGACTTCATGGCTGTGGCATGGGTGGTGACTAGGAAAGTTCCTGTGCAAAGGTGTAGAATGCCCAGTTGCTATGGCAATGCTCTCCATGGGGGAGACTCTGTTGCCAAAGTCTTATCATCTTTGACCTTATTCTCAGGCACACAACTCTTGGGAATGAAGGACCTTCTTTGGTAAGATAATCACAATGGTTCACCAGTTGCTCCTGAATCTACCATGAATTAGTAACTTTAGACAATGGACTTTCTTGAGAGCTGCGCACTGCTCCTAACATGCTCCTAACACTGTAGAATGTAACTGAGGAAATAGCTGCATATTGGTGCTAACTCTCTAACTTTCATGAATACTAAGAATAAAGCTTGCAATAAAGTTTCTAATCTGATTAATAAGACATATATGATAAAGATTGCTGGTGTACTTCTTTGGACCTGCTTCTCCACCAGAAAGCAGTGCTTTACCAGATCCCAGCTGTTTTACCTTCAAGATCTGCATGTGTGACTATTTCTTCCTGAAAGAACGAACATGGCTTGTCATTGGAGCAAATGCCCATTTATTGAAGAACAGCTCTGCATATTTATAGAGCCAGGGGTGGTTTGACAGTTGGCATGGGGTACTTTTTGATTGGAGGGTAAGGATCAGGTGAGCCAGCAGGGCTAGTCTGATTGGTGGGTAAGATCAGGTGATCCAGGAGGGCTCTGACTGGTGGGTAAGGATCATGTGAGCCAGCAGGGCTCTGATTGGTGGGTAAGGATCATGTGAGCCAGCAGGGCTCACCATTGGACGGCTCTTCTTTGGGGATGAGGAAGTTAGTCTTTGGAGCTGGGGCTAATCCCAACACTTCCAATCTCCCATTGCCCCTCACCAGACCTGCTAGTTTGTCTGTGCTGGTTGTGGCATCTAAGGTTACTAATTCACAAGCTTCTCTAGGTAGGCAATTGTTAATAAAATGTCTATAAAATGTCTAATATGCATTGTTTCTAAAATTTTTCTTCAACAGGAAAGAAATGCTGTTCAATGAATATTGTCAGAGATCTTAATTTAAAAAAATAAACGTTAGATTTAACATACGTGAGACTCATCACAAATGTGTTTGTTAGAGACATCTGATTAATCTACAAAATTAAAATACTGTTAAATATAACATTGAGTACCCTTAATAATTCCTTCAGGTAATATACTTAAGTATTATTGGTGTTTTCATAAATATGACAAATTTTTTAAAAAGTTTAAAATTACTTTATCACTAAAAACAAGGTTACTAAAAGTTAAAAGTCCCAACAGCTACAATTCTATATCTAAAGAATCTAAAGGTTTCAACTACATTTCAATTAAAGCACCATAAATTACATAAATTATTTCATTTTATTAAAATGGAGTAATTTATCTAAATTCAATAATTTGTAATGGTTAATTCAGAAAATAAACAAAAAGAGGGGTCATTAGATTAAAAAAGTAAAAGGATATATATATATATATATATATATATATATATATATATATATATATTTCTAGGGAATATGTCTTAAGATGATAAAATTATAATACATCTAAGTGAACAACAAGAAGGTCTAGGTAAGTAATAAATGGTGTATATGAATAAAGGGTATACTTTAAAAGGTTGGTGAGTACTTCAGTTGGTTATATATATATATGTAACACAAATACTTTAAACTATTCAAGTTCCCCCCCTAAGGTCCAATATTAATTTACTTGGAAAAACCAAAATTTAATCTGTTAAAAGACAAGGATTGCTTAAAACATTAATTTACTCCTAACATTGTGTTAAATTTTATTTCCTAGAACAAACGGTCTTAAGAAATCTAGGTTTTTATAACTCTAATTAAATGGCAACTGTTAATTTTAAGTATTGAACTACATTACAGGGTCTAGATTTTTCTTTCAAAGTTAAACAATTACATTGCATTCTTTACTCTTCTTTATATAATGTGTTCATATCTTCCAGGAATACAAATCTTTAAAGTTAAAGGTTTCAGAAAACATTTTATCAAGCCTGGTGTTCTTGAACTTTGTAAAGTTCTTTGCAATGGTAATTTTAGACTTATACAGATGAAAAATTTCATTGGGGATTTATTTAAAGGTATTTCTAAATATAATGAGAGCCTGGTCTATTATTGTAAAACATTTTACCACTTTTACACACACACTCTCTTTCACACACACACACACACACACACACACACACACACACACAAATTATCAGCTTCAAAACTGAAACACATTACCTAAGATTTGTGAAGAGCAGCATCTTACCTGAACTAAGGCTCTGCCTCCCACCTTACTACATGTTAAAATTCCTCCAAAGTAGGCCAGACTTCAGCTCATTTAATGTTATGAACAAAGATTGATTTTTATTGTAAAGATTACTGTGATCTCAAACATGGGATATAATATATAACTTAGCCAAGGTTCAAAATTATGTACAAACTAAATATGTTTTTACTCTTGTTAATTTAGAGTTTTTCCTTGTAAACTTTAACTACTGCTATTATTGCCTTAGAACAACCTAAGTTGATTTAAAGCATTAAGCCATCATCTACAGATAGAAAATAAAGGAGTCAGTGTGCAAGCTGCAGAAGAGGAAGGTCATTAGAAAGAGGAGACAGCCTGATGCTTCCAAGTGAAGCCACATGGTCAGTGGGAAATTAATCCATCCTCTTGTAGATGGTGCTAGCAAAACTAAGAGTCAGCTCACAAGTTCCCCCAGAGTGACTCCCAAGGGGAACTGATTTTAACAATTGGTAGAACCAAGGTCCATTTGACCATGTTGATCTTAAACACCTAGCAAAAACAGTTAAATCCAAGAAACTACAAATCATGGACGTTTGCTCTAACTTAAGATACACATTTATGTTAGAGCCTGCCCCCCACACCAAATAAATAAGATAAAAAAACTGGCCAAATTAAAATTTCTTAGTTAGTTTAAGGCCTTCAGATCTCTAAGCTCCTACACAGGTATTCTCTATCTCTAAGAAACAAAGATAAAGGGATATCCACTAAGTTCAAAGGACATGCCAATTAAAAGATATTTTATAAAAATCAGATGACATTAAGTAACTTAACTAACTGTTGTGTTTACATTCCTGATAACTCTGACAATATTAGAGGTTTACATTCCCAAATAAAGACTTTATTAGGCTTTATGAGGCCTTGTTATGGGGACACTTTCTCAGTTCTTGCTCTTTCTGAAGAAAAATATTAATTTCTACATGTTATAAATGATGCATCATTTATTTTATATTAATGTCATTTCAGGACTCCTGACTTTTGGTTTCCCTAATAAAACCACCAACGCCCATGTGACTTTACAACCTGTTCTTCATGAACCAGACTTTCATCATGGACCCCTTTGAACAATCCAATTTATAAAAAGGGACTCCAAATGGCTTGCCAGGCTGCACATCACCCCCTCTCAGCTTGAAACAGCAAGAGCTGTTGTTGCCCTTTTTGTAAAAGTAAAAAATCCCTAAAATTAGAAGAGAAAAATACAATCAATGTAAATAGAGAATAGGGTCAAGTCACAAAATGGAGGCTAATTTGGGTCCAAAAATTGTTATAAGGTCTGAGTTGCTAAAACAACCTTTGAAAACCTCAAGCAGACACATAGACTTAGACTTAACACAATTAAAACCGTCAGCCAACAAATATAAAGGTTCTCTTGGCAGAAATAATGTTACAAAATAGAAGAGAACGAAACCTTCTGTTTCTGAAACAAGGTGGTCTCTGTATGGATATTAGGAGAAATGTGTTGTTTCTATACTAACCACTCCTGGGAAATAAGAGAAAACTTGTTTTGGGGGTTCAAAAAAGATTAAACAAACAAACAAAAAGACTAAAATAATTAGTATCAAAATTCGTTTTCTTGGTCTCCATGGCTCACCACTTTCTTATTGGCCATAGCGAGATCTTTGCTGTTAATACTCCTAGGATTCTTAATCGGACCATGTATTCTAAACTGTCAGATTTAGTATATAAAACAACAGATACTATCTATAAAGTTACTGGTTTTAAGGGCTAATTATGTCCCAACATATACAGAGGAATCAATGATTTGATTAGTCCCCCAAAACAGTGGGGAATGCTATGGTCTGAATTTAATTAATATAGATAAGAGATTATAAATTATAGCTTATAAAATATTAATAAGTAGGATAATGGGATTATGAGACAAGTGTTATAAAAGAAATAATGTTAAGAAGTTTCTAAGATGCTAAAAATCATTTTTCTATACTTTATATGCTGACAAATGTGCTCAAACCCAGGATGTGGTTGTCTGTTTTTGCTCTGCTAAATGCTTTCTCAGCTCTTGTGTCCTGCTCCATTGCCTGAACCTACCTTTTCAAGGATGTGGTTATTTCCCTGTATAAACTCAACACACTTGAACCTGGTGATGTTCCTGGAAGAGACAATTCAGGTCATGCCTGCAGGGGAACAGTCACCAGCTGACTAAATAAAACTTTCTAGTTTGGACAAAATTCCAGCTGAGAGTGTTTTCTGAGCAATCAACCCACAACAATTGAGCATCACTTTCCAAACTTGTCCATTAGAGAAGTGTAAACATATATATGTATAACAAAACATGTTATTACCCCAGTGTTTTCTGTTGTCAGCGTGGCCAGTGTCTTAAGGAAGTTCATATAATAAATAGCTTTCAAAAAGAAGAAAAGTGCACAATGAAAATAACACAGCAACAACCAACAAAGGAAATTCGATATAACCTATGTCATAAGGAGGACATTAGTATATCACTGCTTCCGCTTATGTTCAACAATGTGTGAAATACACAAGTCTAATTTCACTGGATACAAATGAATATTGTTTGACAGAGTTCGCTTTGGTATTTTCCTCAAGAGATATAGCTGAGATAAATATAAAAGTAATAAATAAAAAAGAGTCCACATGTTTTAATAACTTAATCCACTGGAATATCAGGAAAATCATCAAAAGTATATATTATGTTAAAGTATTTACCATTCCTTCAACTAGTACTATTTTAAATCAGAAACTTCCATTTGCTACCTATAATTTTCCAGAACTGTTGCTTAATGGCTATAAACATAACCCAACTATATGCATGCACACATGCTCGTGTATTCAAATCCTCACATATACACATGCAACACACATATATACAAGTGTCTATTTATAAACCACCACTCACAAGTGATAGCACTGTGCATTACTGTTTTCATAACTTCATGTGTAAGAACAAAAAGACTAATTGTGCAAAATCTTACAAGTTACATGTTTCCCATGATATGACAGGTTCCTCTATTCTGTATCCAGGTAAAGCAGAGCCCAGATACACTGTAGCCTCGGCTCATGAGCAGAAAGGGGCTGGCAGCTGGAAAACACCCAGCAATAATAAAAGCTGCATTTACTACAAACCAGCTAGGAGTGTACATAGCACTCATACAAACCTGAAAGATGCAGGAAAGTGTGTAAAAGGAGACAAAGGTGCACACCAGGAGGAGGATGGTTTTGGTGGCTCTGGACTCAGGGGAGCACCTTGAGGAGCTGGTCTTATGAACATGCTGCATTCTCTGCTTGTGCCTGTGCAGGATGAGTACCATGGAGCTGCTGGCCCAGAGCATGAGCCCCACACACAGGGCATCAGGGAAGGTTAGCAATACTGCAAACAGTGAGTCTGAAATTGTGTCATGACGGATGCTAGAACAGTACCCATAGTCTTTTACATTGATGATGGTTTTGTTCCCTTTTTTTGCAGTCATGTACATAAAATTTATAACATTTAAAAGGAGGGATAGGACCCAGCTCAGGTATATGCAGGAGATGGTGTACCTGGGAGCTTTTATTTTAAGCTCAACCCACTTGGAGTTCCCAGAACTAATCTTTATGGCCTGAAAGATGCTCAGGAGGCAGGTGCTCCACATGGACACGTTCCTGCCCACCTTGTGAAAACCAAACAGCAGCTTGCAATCAGTATCACTGGTGAAATATTTCATTCCAAAAGCTGCCATTGTCTGGGGAATTCCTCTACACAGGAGAGCTAACGAATTGGCCACAATCAAGTGCTGAAGAATCAAGTCTGTGTGTCTTACCCTGCACCCAGTGAAGTAAAGGACCAGGTAATGGAGGAGAAGAGAGGAATTTCCCAGAACTCCAACCACAGTCTGTGACAGGAAGATGATTCCCACAGCCACATCACTGGCTGCCATCCTGCCAGTTCCCTGCATTTGAAGCCAGAGGGACCTGCAGGGGAACAGGAGGCCTGGGCTGCACATGTCCCTCCAGCAGTGACTTATCATTGCCCACTCTACAGAGTTCCCACTGTGAAAACTTAAACTTTTATTTTCACTAGAAGGTTTTGATGAGGCTCCTATGACTAGTTAACACATAAAGTGTGTGTAAATCCCTGCTGTGCAGGCAGCAAATGGTGATTCTTGAAACCTTACACTATGAGCAAGGTGCTGAGATGACTTTGCATGATGTGGAGAACTTGGGCACATGAGGTTGTGTCTCTGTCCAAATTCCTACTCTGATGAGGTGCAGAGAGGGGCCTTGAAACTGCCTGAGTGTTTATAGGGAGGATAGGTGAACCACCAACTGTCCCTAAAGCCAGTAAGTGGGGTTTTTCTATCAATTCAGCTCATATTTACTTCTGCTTTTCTACAATCCTCTTATCTTCTAAAGCAGTGCTATTTTATAACTTTCCATTTGCTTCTAAAGATTTATTTTATATTCAATATCAATTAGGAGGTATCATTTAGATATTATAATAACTGCAGGTGTTCTGAGGGAGTTATAGCACTGCAGACACCTGTCCCATGGTGAGTTACCTGCAATGATGGAGGACTGGCTTCTCATCAGCACAGCTATGCCATGACTCACTTGGTCACGTGTTAGGAACAAAGTGTAATGATACATATCACAGGAATGGTACAACAATCATAGGCCAAGTCCTCATCTTTGGAACATGAAGAATGAACATAGACTAAATGAGTGGAGGGCATAAAAATATTTACTCATTGCAGAGAATACCTATGTGGGTTCACTAATACCAATGTTAAGTAAAACTATTTCAAAGAAGCAAGATTTGTGTGGTTGGCTCCTACTATTGATACAGTAGGAGCCAACCACACAAATTGGCACTTGTGGGCATGAAAACTTGTGCATTTAAAATTCAAACAGTAGGATTTTTGAGGTCATTTGAATGTAATTTTTAACAGACATTATTGATTAGAGAAATTTTAGGTTTACCAGAATAAAACAAATAAAGAAATTTCCTATTTTACCCCTGCACACTCAAGCCTGCTCCACTATCAAATTCCTAGAGCAGATGGTGGATTTTTTACAACCAGGAAAATATTTTTAACAAGGAAGACAAGAAACCTGTAATGATTATGTCCACTACATACATGCTTCTTACTAATTTAAAAGGGAAGTAGCCTCACCATAATCAAAGGCCATTGAAGTTTTCAGACTGTTACAAGTAGTGTCTCCATTGTCTGCACCAGGCCCAGAGCTAGAGAATACTTTCTGCTCAAGTATCACCATTCACATCACTTTCTACCATGAACTAGAGGATTCCTGAAAATTATTTCTACTCTATATCCAAGCATGTAGGAATTACAAGTCCAGCTATAAGACTGATGTATAATCATCACAGAATTCCTATAAAGGAAACTGAAGAGATGATTAGTTTTAAAACTACCTCCTGTGCACTTTAAAAACCACATTTTTTTTCATTTGGACTGAGACATCTCTATCACTATCAGTGAGCACTACATTTATTTAATCAGAAGCATCAGAGATGGAGGCTGAGGCTGCCACCCCTTTTATCTCAACTGCCTTGAGCCCATTCTTCAGCACTTCATCTACTTCCTGTATGGCTCTGGCAATCTATGGGGCTCAATCCAGCCTCCCCTTTTCTCATGTGAACACTTACCCACGATCTTGAAATGGGTCTTCCCCCACGGATGCTACTCTAGGACTGAAATTGGATTACTCACCAGGTTCTTTCTCTTTGACAGAATGTAATCTTAGTGCAGAGGCCTCTGTGACCAGGACATGTGCTGCAGGGAAGCAGGTAGCTCTTAAGGTATGAGTCTGTGACTCTGTGACCTCACTTCCCCGTGGACCTGCAGTGATCACTGTGCCTGTAGCAGCAATGGGCATGCAGGTTGGGGAGCTGAGGACACTGCTGAAAACTTTCTCCCCTGGTGACACTTATGAAAACAATTACAAAGTTTCTTGCTAGAACCTCCCAAGGGGACACTAGAGTGTTCAGAGAGGCTTTAACGTCTCCATGGTCCCTGGAGGAAGGCAGGGTCTCACCTGGAATTTTGTCCTGGAATAGCCTGGCAGTGAGTTATGCATGAACTCAAAACACATTGCACACATCTGCACAAATACAGGTAAATAAATTTAGACTAATTTGCACAATTCAATGCCAATTTCTTATAAAAAAAATTGCAGAGTACTAAATTGTACCAGAATCACCCACTTTATTGAATGGGGGAGAAATTTAACAATAAACAAAATGATCTAAAACCTCTCTCAATAGTGACAGCAGCAGGATCATACTGTTTGAAAGGCCTACACTAAGTTTCTCTCAGATATGCCCATGCTGCTAATGTTAAACCAACAGAAGGTCTCTTTGAGATATGAATCTTCTTTAGACATCGACCCAGAGGTGGGATTGCTATGTGGTATTTTAGTGTTACTTCCAGTTCTTAGAGAAATCTGTGCACTTTTTCCATGAGAGATGTTCCCATTTACCTCACCTCCCACAGTGTCTGTGGTGTTCTCTTTAATGCATTCTTAACAACACTTGTCTCTTGTCTTATTTATATTAGTGATGCTCACATTTGGGAAGTAATCTCTCTCTGAGTTTTGTGCATTTCCTCATTGATTTCTCCTGATGAACACTGTTTCATGTATGTGATGGGCACTTTATGTCATTTTTTGGAAAAAGGTCAATTCAAGTACTTTGCTCTATTTTTAAAACAATAAGTTGTCCTGTGTATATTAAAGTAGACAGAATGATACATCAAAAAATAAAGTAAGATGTTCACTAGAATGGAAAAAAAGAACTTATCAATCCAGATTCCCATATATTACCCCAGGTGAACAACAGTTACAATCTGCTCATTTAGCAAATCTTCCAATTAGAATACAGGAGCACCAACAGTCAGAATATCCTACGTATTTATTTTGTTATCTTTTACTGACCTCTCCAGATAGGTAACTTTTAATATGAATCACATCTTATGTTTGATGCCATTCTACCTCTAAGGGCTTAGCTCTGGGAGATCCCATCTTCCTCATTTTTACTAACAGAACGGTTTTTTATGTGTATTTTCCCCCCAAGGTTGATGTTGATTTGCATTGTTCTGCCAAGTTATCTCCATCGTTCCTGGGTGAATCACTTGTGTCTGTGCCTCATTCTCTATTTCAGAGAACTTTTGGAAAGGCTGGCCTTTTCTGTGACAGATATGGATTTCCTCTCCACTGGCTGTGGTTTGTCACCAGGGATTTGTCTTGAATACTTGGTGTCCAGTGTGGCAATGTTAGGAGGTGGTGGGCTCCTTATGAAGTGAGGCTTGGGGAAGGTTGACAGACCCTGGAGCCTTGGTACATTGAAATGGCCAAGGTAGTTCATGGACCCTGACTAGTTCTCATGAGGGGTTGTTAATAAGAGAGGACAGGCCTGTGTGCTGTCTGGCTTCCCATCTCACCATGTCATCTCTCCCTCTCTCACACATTCCTGCCCTCAAGTTATCTAGCACAATGTGATGCAGCCCAGGGCCCTAATAGAAACCAGGAGCTGTTGCTGTCCTGCTGGGAAGCCCCAGAACAGGGAGATAAGAACTTCTGCCTATGAAGTGCCTAGTCAAATGTACTGAGGCCAGTGTCCACAGGATATTTGAAAACCCCAGAGCTTACCTTGTCTGTTTGACTTTTCTTGTTGCCTCTAGACTTCCTGCACTGGAATTCTATCACCAACCACATGTGAATATACAAACTTTAAGGCATGTGAAAATTTTCAGTCAAATAGAAAAGAGCTCATGCTGAACTATTTCATTTATAGAAATTACAAAAAAAAACCTCAAGTGATCTACTGCAGAAAGCCACCCGTGAATTACTTGAGGGTCTTCTCTAGGTTTGGGAGCCAGGGAGATTTAGGTTTATCCTTGGGAACTATTCATGCAGTAGATTGCCCAAGGCACATGACCTTTATCTCCACTCTACCAGAATGTTTTCTCACAGTAGCTCTGGAGATGGGCATAACCGGTTGAAAGCTGAACAGCCTATCTACTACCTTTTTCAGGGAGGAGTATTCCATGGAAAACCTATGATGTTCCCAGATATAAATAAAGCAAGTGTCAGTTCCATCTTGCTCTTTTCAGAGTGGAATCTTGATTCATATGATCGCCTAACATGTCCTGCTCCGCTTTTTAAAAAGTATTTCCTGTGTCTGTGGTTTTTTCATCATTCTATTGTCCTTAGCTTTTATTCCACAGCCTGCACATTCCATCGAGAGGAACCCCATTTCCACTGCCTGTGGCTGGTGGTAGAGGCACCAAGAGAAAACTTTGAGGCTGACAGAATCGTACTTTTGTGTAGAAGCTGAATGCAAAGTGTGTGTTCTTGGTAAAATTTTATTAAGTAATCCATTGCTGATTTGTACATAAAACTGCTTTAAAGGTACATATCAGTAATTCAAAAGTTATTTGTAATAATTAAAATAGCACCAAATATCATATTTTATCAAAGTGGACAGTACATATATTTCATAATCTTAAATTCTGAATTTTCTTCTTTTATTTCTTTGTGGTGCTGAGGATTGAACCCAGGGTCTTGAGTACATGCAAGGCAAGTACTCTACCAACTAAGCTATGTCTCTAGCCCTCTGATTCATTTTTTAAAAATAGAATATATATATATTGTAGAAATAGCACAGTAGAAATCAACATAAAAAAATTCAACAGGGCAGGTATCACCAGTGGAACATTGCTTCCTATTTTGTATATTACTATATTATATATACACAATAATTCCACCTGCTTAAGGCATATATCCTTGGATTACCTTCACTTGGACAATACCTTGATGACACATAGCTAAAACACATACATGAAATTAGACAAATGAAAAATTCCTTCCACAGAACAGCAAGAAAATATGAAAGTTGATTTTATGTGAAATGAGTTAGAAATAGTTCTAACTGAAATTAAATATAAAATCTAAATTTGACATATAAAATTTTCCATAATTATTAGTTGATGGATGATAACAATCAAAGTGTTGGCACCAATTTACATCACAACAGAAATATATGAGTGAATATTTCTTCCTTTGTTACTATTTAATGCATACTTCCTTAATATTTAATTCTGAAAATCACTCAGTGCTATTGGATTGGGATGGTAGCATTTGCTATGATGATAGTTAACCAATATGACAGAATTTACTGGCTGAGTCTCAAATACTATTGATTTTATTGATTTATTTTTTTGAGAGAGATTTTTTTTAATATTTACTTTTTAGTTTTCGGCGGACACAACATCTTTGTTTGTATATGGTGCTTTTAGTGTAAAAGTTCCATGAATTTTATTTCAAATTTACACCAGAAATTCATTTAGAACTACATGGTTCTAATAGGTGACTGATGTTGCTCTTTTGCAACATGACTAGGCTATATCAATTTATTCTGAAAATGTTGAATCATGATTTCTCTCCATGGCTGTCTTCATTGATTCTCTCAGTTTATCACCACCTGATCTTTAATGATGACTTCTTTAAATAATTCCTGGGAATTCTCCACATCCACTTGTGCAGCTTCATGGCTTTGCCGATCCCACAGGTGCATACAATGAAAACATTACTCCTGGGGTTATATGCAGTTGGATCTTGCTGTTTCGTCCAGGATGGCCTCAAACTCTCAGCTCAAGTATTCCTCCTGTCTCAGTCTCCTGAGTAGCTGTTGGATTCAGGTGCATACTGGTTTTTTGCTATAAAATATTTTGATGAGCCATTTAGCTCATCAGAATGACTGTTGCCATAATCCCCAAAAAAGGGTGCTAAGTGACAGAATGGCCTCCAGGGAGGTGGGGATAAGACATCATAGACTATAGTTGCAACTCTTGAAAATGTCTTTCTTCCTTACCTCTCTCCAATCCTTGCCTGCAATGATAGCCCATTAAGGTCCACAGAGTTGAACCTAAAGCACCTGAGCAGAGCCAGCTCCCTGTCGTTCTTTCTAATGCAGCTTCCCAGATGATGACAGCTTTTTGGGTGAAATATTTCTTGAATGCTCTTGGATAGAAAATGATTTCATATATTCAACAAGTGGGCAGGAGTGTTCTCTTGAGTGTCTACCGGGACATCATGATCAGCCTCATGAATTTCTGTTGGAAGGATCTTAAAGTAAAAACTCCAAAGTACATTGGTGTCTACATTTCCTTCTGCTGGAGCCTTTGCATGATGCCAAATTCCATTTTCCTATCTATGTTCTTGGCAAATGGAACAGTGAAAACACAACATAGTAAACAAACTATGTGAATTGTTCTACCATAGGTTATGACAAAAATCACAAGATCATATATGCAGCATTATTCCTGAAGTTGCCTTTTCTGTGCTCAAAATCTGGTCCAGTGGCTCCATGATTCTCATTCTAAACAGGCAAAAGCAACAGGCTCAACGCATTGTAGCATTCAAGTTTCCCCCAGATCCTCCCAAGTCCAAAGCCACCCAGAGAATTCTTGTCCTGGTGTGAACATTTGTTAGTCTTCATGTTCCCCTTTCTTCTACTCTTAGTTGGTGGACATGGAGGATTAATAACATAATTTTCATCTGTCTTCCCAGTTAAGTCCCAGCGTTCTCCTATTACAAGAATCCACAGTATCCAGGCTCTGCTTTAACTGGATAAGGAGGAAAATTCCCCTTAAGTACATATATTGTAAATTTATGCACAATATCTAATTTTTTTGTGATTCATATCCTCAAAATAAAGAAACATCAAAAAATTCACTTGTCTTTCTGTTGTAAACATGATGAGCATTGGGGTCCTCATCTGGCTGCAAGTGGGATCTACATGGGCATCATGGAGCTGAATACAGCTAGTGGTCCTTGTTCTGATGCATGGCAACCTGTTGACAGTAAATGCCACCCCTGACCTGTGCAGGCAGCTGAACTGAAGGTCGCTGGTGTGAATTCCCCTGGCATCAAATAAAACATAGACACACTTTACCTTTAAACAAGCTTCAGGATGGCTCCTCCACTCTTCGACTCAAGTTCCCCAAATGGGAGAGTAAGGGAAAGTCATGAGACGCTGGCCAGAGAGCAACAGGTTCAGAAGTGAGCTTTTATTTGGAGGGACCCTCATTCTTAGAAAGTTTCTTCCAAAAAAGGTCAGGAGGGGCAGGGTTACATAGGACAGGTGAGTGTAATTCAACCCAAGGGGCTTCAGGGTGACATGCCTATTTCTGAGGATGCACCATCAACCTCCAGAACCAGGGCAATGTCCAAGTCACTAGGAGACATAGTGATGATCAAAGCCTCTCCACTCCAGGAAGGAGAATGAGAATCATTCAAAGTCACCACCTCCCACAAGTAAACATAATTCATGTTGTTGAGGAATTTTAAATGAATTAATTTCCAGTCTTTCCAATTAGTTACATGTCCATTATTGAATAAGTCATGAACTCCTGCAAACATTGCCAGAAGCAAATACAGTGGGAAAATAAGTGGTGGATAATGGAGGACAGTTCTTCATGTAATGATCACGATTTTATCTGATGGAATATCTTTGTTTTGTCAAAGCAAAAGCCTTGGAAGATTGGGCTATACAGTGCCAAATTCTGTAATAGAATTATTTTCCACAAACAGAAATAAAGGTAACATCTCCCTCTAGAGAAAATGGTGAGAAAGGTTTATTAGCAGTTCTCCTTAACAAATTTGTTTCTGCAAGTGCAAGGATCATCAGGTGTGATGTAAATTGCTTGTGCAGAATCCACCTGGGCCACTCCACACCTCCCAGACTGCAGTTGGCAGGAAACACTGAAGTTGGTGGGAGCCCAATGCTCCTTCTTTGCCACAGAAAGAAAGTACCTTGTTTCTCAATTGGGAATCACACCTCTCCGCTGGAATCTATACAAGAGTTGGGCACTTCTCAACTCAGAAAATAATCACAACTATGATACAAAACAGGCAGACAGATCCTTAGCTATGCTCTTAAGATACTTCATTTGTTGCCCTCTGAGTCACAAAAAATGTTATGTATTTAGGCTCGGTTGTCACAGGAAACCAAACTATCCAAGTTGCAGTAGACTATAGACTATGATCAGTAGAAGTTAAGTTGTTAGTAGGGATGGGGGAATAATCAGAGCATGATCAATGGGTCAGGCACTGCCTAGGGAAAGTGGGTGATATGAGATTTTAATGGACACAGATTGTTAGAGTGTGTTTAGAGGTAAAAGTCATTATTATACAGGGACATAAATAACCTTTCTCTTTACTGCCCTAGTAAATCTATTCCCATTACCCATATTATATCTTCTAAGAATGTCACATGAGACAATGTTTTTCTATGAATATGAATTCTATAGAGAATATTTCAGAGACCTACATATTTTTGTCTTGGCTTATGTAAGAATGTCTAATTTTATGGGAAAGACAGTTGAGCATAGAAGAAATGCAGATAAAAAGAACAACTTATGAGCATAAATTCTGGATAAAACTACAGCATTCAAGGCTATCAAAGTAATATGGTAAGAGCAAGATATTGAAGAGAATAAAACATTTTTCAGGGGTTAACGCCAATGCCAGGCTCAAGATTACAAAGGGAGATCATACAAAAGGAAGTTAAATGTATACACATATTGGGTTCCAGGAGAATAAGGATTTCAAGGTGTCACAGGGATAAAAGGGAACGTGGCAATGCACAGTTAAAGGGCAAAGGGGGTAAAGGTTTTGTGGAAAACATTTGATAAAAGCATGCTATGTGAAAGGAGGATCCAGATGGAGGAGGCAGAACTTGGACAATAATGAATCAAGGTAGACATACTGAGTAAGAAAAGGAGGTAGAGCCTGGGGAGAAGACAGACAAGGGGAGGCAGGAGGGATGTGTGCAGGAAAGTACAGAAATTCGGGGAGGACCATGGGCATGACTGGGCTAAAGCAGACGGGAGGAAAGGACAAGAACAGAAGGTTAGATAGTGGGTCAAGGGCATGCATGCAGTTCATGGAGGAGCTGAGGATGCCTGAAAGTTGAGCACCATAGGGCTCAGGGTGCTGAGCAGAGAACATGGGGAATAGGCTGAAATGCTGGGGCTAGGAGTAGATATAGGAAAAGAGAAAAGAAGACACAGGTGATGGTGTATGCAGAAGAAGGTGTGGTGGGTGGTTCTCATAATGCTAGGGGACACTATTGTTGAACATGAAAAATGACAAACCCCAAAATAGTATGACCTGGGAAGAGGAAGTGAAGGGGAAAGCAGCACATTGATGGCACTGATCCTTTCTCAATGCATTGTTTCCCTGTGACACAACAATCCCTAGAAAGAAATCCAAAGCCTTGATTTTTCCCAAAATAAATCCTTTCCCAGTCACAGTACAATGGAACCCTGAAAGGAAAGAAATATTCAAAGAACATTGAACCTGGATCTGTATTCTTTTCTGTGTAAAAATATTGCCCCAAAAAACAACTTTCTAATTCTTACAAACCTGTTTCCCAAGTGCCAAACTAGATACCTAGATACCCTCCTCATCTCACCCAATAAGACTGACTCCAAATACCTAAGTGCCCCAACCTGACAAGCTTATTAATTAAGTCAACTTTCAGTGTAACCTATATAAGCATAGATTCTCCCTTCCGCTGTGGGCTCATCTTCCACAAGGAAAGTGGGTTCATCAGAGGGATTACTCCCTTCCTGAATAAAACTCCATTCTTGAATAAAACACTGAGCTGATCCATGAAGTATGTGTCCAGCCTGGTCCTTTTGTGCTAACAACAATAGAATAGAAGGACTGTATGGAAGTGAGGGATGAGAGAGGTTTTGGTGGATATAAAGACAATAGTGTTGGAGAGAGGGACATGTAGCATGAGCACTGATGGACAATGATCCTCACAGCTCTCAGTTTTTTCCAACTCTGAGCATGGCTCTGGTGCACATGCTGCTCTCTGCATATGTAGGGGACAGGGTAGCATAGTATCAGCAGGTCCATTTGCGTGCACGCAAATGAGGATCAAGCACAGGGGAGGAGAAGCAATGAACAGCCGATTGTCTGTCCAGGTACCAGATGATGGTTTGGGCCACTGGAATGCTCTGGGTCATGCTGTGGTTGGAAGTGGACATTTGTATATAATGTCATACTGGGTCAAATTGCCTTTCTGGGACATGCTGCAGGACTTTCTGGATGAGAAGTTCTGGTCCCTAATCACATACGATGAGCATCTTTTCTTATGTTCTTTTGCCATCTAGTTAACTCCTCTGGGCAAAATTTTTTTGAACATTAGCCAATTATCATCTGGGTTGTTTTTATTATTGTTGACTTTTAAGAGGTCTTTGTAATAAGTTTTGCATAAAAACCTTTTATCAGATATATATTTTGCAGATATTTCTCCCAGCCTCTAGTTCTTTCTTTTATAAATATGCTTTTGTGTTTGTACCCAAAAAGTCACTGCTAAACCCAAAGTCACCTGCAAATTTCCTCCTATGCAGTCTTCTAGAGTTTGCAAGGATTTTGTTTGACATTAAAATTTATGGGGGCATTTGAATCAACTTGTTTGAAAGGTGTAAGTAAAAATGGTCCAATTGTCCATCAGGAAGAGAATGGAATAAGGTTTTGCATATGCATTCATACACTGGAATAACACTCAGCAATATGAAGAAATTAGTGCTCATACATAAGCTGAACTGATGTATCAAAAACATTACACTGAGTATCGTAGATGTGACAGACTGAGTCATGATCCCAAAGATGTGCACATCCTAATACCCAGAACCTGTGAACATAGTACTTAACACAAAAGGGACTTCAAAGGGCCCTTTATACCTCAGGTGCCTAATTTTGACCCTATAGGCGGCCCATCCATCACTGACCCCACATTTCTTCCATCTAGGATACAGAGATTTTCCCAGGTGCAATTTCAGAGGCTTTCAGGCTGTTGACACAAATTCCCTATTAGCCCCACACACCCTCTTCTTGAACCACACATCTCTCACTGGTCCATAGGCCCAGGCCCTCCCCATGAGTTGAGAAGATAAAATAGGGTGAGAAAAGTTACCCTTCGTGAATGAAGACTTCTGAAAATAAGTCATGTTGAGCTGGCTTCTTCAGGTGATGACAAACAACATTCAACATATGCTTATCAAAGATCAGACATCAACTCAAATATCATCCACCTGAGAAAGGAATAGAATGTGCCAGGATGTTAGGAACAGCTAGACTGTTTGACAAATGAACCTGCTAACCTTCATGTATAAGGTGGAGACCGCATGATCTGATTGTCAGGAGACTTGATCTTCAAGGTAGCTTGTTACCCCTTACCAAATCAGCAAAATCTAACAATGGCTCCTATACTTAGGAACCCAGTCCATCTTAAATCATATGTAGAGAGCTCAAAGCTGGGTACCTCACTCATCTCTTCAGACTAGGGTTTCTCAAAATTTACTGAGTGTAAATTCTGTAGAAAAACTTCAATAAATCTTTATCTTTGCCTTGCTTTCTTGTGGTGTTCTTCAATTTTGTGAAAAAGGTTGAAAACCTAGAGAGTTTCCACTTAAGGTATCCCCATCTTAAGGCTTCCCTGAACTCTGCTGGTGACAACCACTGATCCTCATGGATCCCTCCCAGCAGACCTGGTGCCAAGGACCTCAAAAAAACAGCAGGCTCTCTAGGATCAACTCCCAAAGTTTTCCCTAGCCAAGCACTAATAACTGAAAATCCCTTCTGGTCATGTAGAGACCCAAAGAGACTTTGTGGGGAGTTAAGGCCAACCTGTGTGTCAGTCATCTTTCAAGGCCCAAGGTGTGCTACAGGAAAGTTGGCATCTTCCATTGGGCACTTCAGCCCTGGAGCCTCCACCTCCCCTGGTGTCATCAGGAACATTGAGGAAAATCATCTCCCTTCAGGAGCAAGCCCCCTGCTTCATACCAACAGCCTGGTGATCATCAGCCTTCCTCATATCCCTTCTTACCCAGGTGCAGGAAACTTATGATATAAGAGCTAGTGTCCCAACCCCAGATTGTTAGCCTGGGCAGAGGGAGCATCTCCAAGGGCAGGTCAGGGGTGGTTTGGAGAGCAGAGTTTTGAGAGGAAACTCAAGTCCTGAGTTGAAACAGAGCTTGACCTACATTGTTCCATCAGGAAGAAAGGGGGCTGAGCAAGCCTCACTACAGTAGGCCTGTCAACTTGGCCTTCAGACATGGGCCAAGATTTTACTGGGGAAGTGTGGTGAGGGGGAAGGCCAGAAGGGGGTGTTAAAAGGGATTGAACCAAAGGGGCCTAACCATCCAAACATCACACAGCCCTTTTTTTTTGTTTTTGAAATAGGATCTCAGTAAATTGTTAAGCCTTGCTAAATTGCTGAGACCAAGCCACAAAGATTAGAGGGATGCACCTCCACACCCAGCCCCTTTCATTTGGCCAACAGGTGCCTTTGTATTGAAAGAGATTTAAACAAACAAATAACAACAACAATAAAAAAACACAAACAGATGCCCAGTATTTTATTATATTTTTATTTTTTTAAAGAGAGAGAGAGAGAGAGAGAGAGAGAGAGAGAGAGAGAGAAAGAAAGAGAGAGAGGGAGAGTTATTTTGTTTATTTTTATTTTTTTTTTTAGTTTTCGGCGGACACAACATCTTTCTTTGTATGTGGTGCTGATGACCGAACCCAGGCCGCACACATGCCAGGCAAGTGTTACCGCTTGAGCCACATCCCAGCCCTGCCCAGTATTTTAATAGAGATTTTTTAAAAGCACAACAGAAGCCTGGTATTTTTGAAACACAGTTTTAAAAACAATACAGAAATCCTGGGGAAAAAATCCATAGATCTCTTAGACCATTTCACTTACCCAAAGATGCCCAGGATAAACACCAAAATATAAAACTGCAGTTTTGAGAAAAAACTCAATTTTCTGCCTGTGGTAGCTGGTGAGACAGCATTTGGCAGCTCCTAGGGGTGGGCTAGAGCCCTCCCATGTTATAGTGGATCACCCCAGTTTCTTCCTCTCACACTCTCATCTCAGGAGATGTGGAAAGGTAAGAAACTTTGCCTCAAGTTCACAGAGCAACAAGAACCATGAAGAAAACCAAACCTGACAGCTACTCCAGCTAGAGTGCAGGGCTAGGGGTTTATATAGCACTTGGGTGAACGTTATTGGTTCAAATTTATGCTAATCAGGGTGTGAAAAAGGAAGAATGCTATTGGTTCACAGTTATGCTAATTAAGATTTGGAAAAGCACTGTTGCTATTGGTTAGTGCTGAATGCCAGTGGGCTTTGGCTTTCTTTCATTATCTCCTGGGTCTCAGGAAGCTGGAAGTTGAAGTCAGGGAATTGTACAAGTTCAGTGAGGGTTAGGGTCTGGAGCTGGCTGCTGCAGCAGTTGTTATCCCTGGGCCATGGAGCCCTGGGGTCTTGGGTTTCTGGCCATAGCCTCTCAACTCAGGTTCCTGATGGCTTCTCCTGCCCAGGACTCTGCTTGGCCCTGCTCTCCAGCTCTGCCTGCCCCCATTCTGCTGCCGCTTCTTGGCAGGGACCAGGAGGCTAGGAGCATGTCTTGGCAATCAAACCATGTAATTTTGTGTCATTCTCTATTGACAAAATGCTAGCTGTGCTGCCCAGGATGGCCTGCAACCCTTGGCTCCTGGTTGCTGGACTGAAGCTTGTATTGAGGCCAGAAATTTTTTTCCTTAAGAAAGATGTAGCCAACAGCTGTAGGTTGTGAAGAGTTCAAGTGGTACAGAGGGCAGGAGTCAGAAAACAAGGTAGCACAAATGGGGGCAGTGGCCAAAAATGTAATCGCAACGACTTGGGAGGCTGACGCAGAAAGATCAAAGTTCCATACCACCCTTAGTAACTTAGGGAGGCTCTTTCTCAAAATAAATAATATAGAGGATTATTGGGAATGGCTGGTGGTTGGCTTCCCTGGGTTCAATCTCAGGTAAGGGAGGCAGGGAGTGCTTATTAAAGCAGAAGATCACTGAAGCACAGAATGGGGAGGCAGAACTGCAGCATTTCAACTTGAAGGTGGCCACCACATGCCCAGGTGTAGACATGGGGAATTTGAAGGATCTACAAACCTTGAGAAAAGCCTTGGCTGCAGACATGGACTTGGAAAACTTTAGTAAATAAACAGAATAGGAGAAGATCACCTTGGGAGAACATGTGGACTCAAAGAAGATGAAGACCCGGGGCCATTCTACATTTAGAGTTTGGAAACTAGGAAAAGTCCCCTGGAAGAAACCAGCTTGCTCCTCCTGACAGCAGGACAGGGGACACTGGTGACTGGAACAAGGAGCCCAGGAGCAAGTCAGGCTCTTTCATACTCAACCTCTTGCTGGGACAGCTCCTGGGTGCTGACCCTGTTCCTAAAACTCACCTTCTTCCTCCTGGCACCTCCTGCAACCAGCTTTCCTAAAGCACTGTCTCACAGACACTCTGGGTGACACTCTGCCCCTGGCCTAGCTATGACACCCTGGTCTATTCCCACAGAAAGAGGGCAGCAGTGGCCCTCAGGGAACATCACGATGGGGTGGGGGACCAAGCAATACTAAGAGGATCTGCTGTCTCTCTTCATGCTCCTACTGGACAGGTAGAGTCCACCTTCTTCAGCTTCCCTGAGCCCTGAACCTGCCAATAACAGGATTATCCCACAATTCTGCACTGATGTCTCCTGGCTTTGGTCAGTGTCTGAATGGACCGCCTCTTCCTGAATCATGGTCATGGCAGCTTTACGTCAACTTGATGGGAACAGGACAGAATGATTCTTCACCTGAGAAGAAAAGGGAAGCTAGAAAAATGTAGAACAGGAAACCTACAGTCTACAACACCACCATCAACTAGAACCATACCGTCTGCCTCAGTCAGCCTGGCAAAAAAGGTCCCACTATGTCGGGAGCCATTCTCACACATGACTGGGTGACTCCCGGTCAGGGTCTGAGGCGCTCTGGCTGTGTCGGAGCTTTCCCGGCCCTCTCCTGTGAGAGAACCTGTCCATGTGGTGGTGTAACTGACCACTGACCCCGGAGGCCCAATCACTGACCCTGACCTTAGAGTGTGGCCCCCCCTTCAACCTTCATTGGATGGAATTCTCCCCTGAGTTTCTTGCTCCCCAATAAAAGGCTACTCCTTGGCGTGCTCGCTCTCTCTCTCTACTGCTAGCCCTGAGTAATCCTTGCTGCCCTACCAGGCAGTTAGAGGAGGGAACCAGAGAGGGGAGCCGTCTCGGACCTGGTCATAGAAAAAGGTAACTGAGTCTGTGTGTTTATTTCGATCTCACTAGCTAACTTTATGCCAAGAACCTCATTAATGAAACCATTGCGCTGGCCGCATGGTAGACCACTACCTGGAAATGTCCCTCAGCCTGACCTCTTGTGCTCTCAGCCCACTGTACCAGGTTCTCATCTTTTTCTTTTTCTCTTATTTTCAGGTCCTGGGTAGGGAACCAGGGTTGCTCTACCTCTAAGCTTCAGCTTCAGCCCTTTTTCTTTCTTTCTTTTTTTTCTTTTGAGAGAGACTCTCACTAAGTTGCCTAGGTTGGGCTCCAACATGGAATCCTCCTTCCTTAGCCTCCTGAGTAGCTGGGATTTTAGGCCTGTGCCATCACACCTGGCTTCCCCTGACTTCTATCTGCCCTAGGTGCTGCTTTTCTTCATGGACTTCCTCCTCTCTTTGGCAGATTTCATCAGCAGAAAACTTCTTCTCCAGGCCTCTCTGCTCCCTGAACCACCTGGGCACAATCAAAGGCAGCAGAGAACTGAAGTCTGTACTAGATGACAGCAGGAATGTCTACATGGAGTGTGTTCTCAGTACAAAAGGACCTTAAATTATTAAATCAAGGAGGTTTTAAAGAATTAAAATAGATAATAAAATAGAAAGCCATGGGTCCTGGGAACCTCCCAGTAAGGAGAACCTCAGGGCAAAGGTCAGATGAGCCACAGGCCCCAAAGGGCAGCAGGACCAAGGGGGCAGACAGGCAGGGAGGGTTTAGTGCTTTCTCTTTGAGAAGGACCTGCAGAAGGACACTTAGGCCTCATGCAGCTGCCCACTGCCATTTCTCTCCCCTGCACTATCCACCCCTCTAAGCCCCAGGCCCTGTGAGTCATGCTAACCCTGAGGAGTACAGAGGTACCCCGCACCCTCCCTCCTCCACCCTGTCACACTCAGTCACACCCCACACTCTCTTTCTCAGGACAACATGTGACTAAGTTTAGAATACCATTTAAATGCTGTGCATGGGAAACATTGTCCTGCTGTCATGTGGTGGGGGAACAAGATAAAGGGCGGCCGTGACAACTCATATTCAGGCAGTCACAGATTAGATATGTGCACGATGTTATAGATGGCAGAAACCTCTGTGAAACACACACACAACAGGTGACTATGTGAGTGACAGAAAGGGAATGGAACTATGAATGTGTTGGTGTCTGCATTTCGAGCGTGAATGAAGGAGCAAGGCAACTGTGAGATCCTGGGTAGGCCTGTGTGTGCCAGTGTTTGACTTAGCATGTGAGAGGGCACACCTATGAGGCCACACATGAATTTGTGTGTGTGTATGTGTGTGTGTGTGTGTGTGTGTGTGTGTGTTGGTAAGCATGGGTTGAAACATGGGGTTCTACACCTGGACTTGTAAAAAGAGTTTCTACTTAGAGAACCCCAATGTACTGTGCATAGTTTTGTGAGGGAAATGAGTAATCAACTTAGTACCAGGAGTGCCAGTGATTGTAATAACTACATAGGGTGGAGTCTCCATGTCTTTAGCCCTATCTCTGCCCCTCTCGGGTCTTCCAACTTCTAGACATACTCACAAGATCCCACTGCTATTCGTGTCCTGTCAGTGCTGTACAAATGCAGGTTTCCAAGCCAACATGCTCACTTTGCTGTAAGGGAGTCTTCAGCAGAGAGCAGGAGGGACTGATGTGGGAAAGCAGCCCTACCCGTGTGAGCTCAGGCCTTTGCCTTGATATGTAACACCTGAAGGGAGTGGCTGTGTTTACTGGGGGCTTGGTCACCAGACACACTAATCTGTGCTGTGTTTGGAGCCACATGCTGACTGCCCAGCCTCTGGAGTAGCTGAGCTAAACTCGCTGTGTGGATGGTGAATAATGGGCTCCAGCAGAAGCTCTGTGCACCCAGTTCAGCTACTACAGTGATGCACCCACACCCATGTTTATACCAGCACAATTCACAACAGCTAAGCTACAAAACCCACCTAAGGGCCCTTCAATAGATGAATTGATAAAGAAAATATGATATTATACACAATGGGTATTTCTCAGCTGTACAGAAGAATAACATTATGGCATTTGCCAGTAAACAGATGGATCTGGAGACTATCAAGCTCAGTGTACTTGTATTTGACCCTCTCCTGCAGGTATGAGGGTTGGAGTTGACCCTGTGGGTTACCCACATGTATGCAGGATGGTTGCTTCTGCTGTGCCACCTGCTATCTATGCTCAGAAGATGTGTCCCAGCTCTGCCCTATGGGTCCTCTGCTGCTGTTCCATGGAGCACAGGTGCTTCATGCAGTCGTGGTTTAGCAGCTCATCTGTGAGCATCTCCAGGCTGCACTGGCTCCTTCAAGACTCCATAAAACATAGTGGGAGAAGGCCTTGGTGCACATCCCCTGGGAGCAGAATACTGCACACTCCATGCCTCATCACTGAAACCCACATCCTTCCCAGTGCTGGGGTAGGTGTCCTGTTCCCAAGCCTCCACCTTCCCCACATGCGTCTAGCATATGCTTTAAGTGATCCATCCTGTTGGCTACTTTCTGAGTCTTCTTTCCGGTGAAATAATCCATTGCCAAGAAATGGATGTGATGCCACCATCAGATGTCACCAACAGGAGCACTTACCTTGGTGTGGTCTACGCTCTCCATACCCCTGCCTGCCTGGAGCTGAGGTCACAGAACCAGCTTATTCCCAGAAGAGAAGGGAATGGGAAAGGATGGGACAGAAGCCAGAATTAGCAAGATTTGGGGTCAGAATCTCTGGGAACTCAGAAATCCAGTAGGACACACAAACCCTCTGTGAATCACTCAGAGGTCCCACCTCAATATTTCCTGAACCTTCCATAGGAGACACTGTCAGCCTTCAGGGATCAACAGCCTCTCCCAAACTCCTTGGCACTTATTTTGAAGTTACTAACAAGGAATAATTGCCTTAGTAATTGTCAAGAATGGAGAAACTTTTTTCAGCCTTGTCCTGGGCTCCCCAGGCCTGCACTGTCATTGCCTCTACAGGTGAGGTGATAATTGCAGCCCCGAGAGGAAGTGAGGTCACAGGAGTGGAAAACCTTTATCTCAGGGTGCAACTGCCTCCTCCCTGTGCTGCTGTCAGGACCTCACACTGAGCTCAGCTCCTTGTTCACAAGAAGCAAGGTGAGTATTTTCTATTTCCGCATCAACATCAGGAAAAGGAGTCTGAGGATGTGGACATGTCTGCAGAGGGGTTTGGTCATAGAAACTGATTCAGTGAAAAGGTGGACAAGAAAATGAATTAATTCCTTCTCTATGAGCTCAGTAGTATAAGGAGAAGTGTCGCTGACCTGAAGCCAAGTCTTCTGGCTCTTAATGTTATTTAATAAAATACACTCTGAGGAGGTGTACAGGTGAATAATACCATTGTTAGTGAATGTTTATTTGAAAAAGAGCCTAAGGACTGAAGTTAGTCACTAATCTGTTCTTCTCATTACTGTATAAAATCATAGAGCATATTTTGAAGTGCTCTATGGCTGTTTGTAATGTCTTCCTGCCCATAGTAAAGGTGACAATGGAACTGTAAGGATCACCTCATCCTGTGCAGAGAACACTGGGACCTTTCAGAAATAAAAGTGTTGTGTTTTTTCTAACACTACATCACCATCCACCTAGTGCAGACAGGAATCTACCTCCCTGAACCCCTGCTGTGATGGCTGAGGGAGACTTCTCTCCCTGATGCACACACAAGAGAAGGCTCATTGTAAGGACAGGAATGCACAGTGGTTGCTGGAAAAAATCATCTGTGGTATTTCCCCTGGTTTAATAATGTTTCATCATGAATCACAAATTCATGACAGTTTCCTCTGTTTTTCATTTCATTCAGCAAAATATTCACAAGCTCCAGCTTCTACTCACATGTCTCTTGTACTGAAATGTCCTTCACAAATCCTGCTTCATCACTTACAGTTGCAGTAATGTAGCAGTCATGCCTAGGAGCTCTTAGCCTGATATCAGTGAGGATTCCATTTCTATCCTAAACTATTTATCAGAGATTAGTGTTTCATGTTCCATTATTCAGGACCAAATAATAATTTTGAATATGTCCTTTAGAAATTCTACTATCCTTTATTTCTGCAATGACACAAATGAGTATTTCTAGTCTGGAATTTTATCTTTGTTTGCAAGGGATATTCTTCCATTTATTTATTTTAAATTTTAAAAGTTCATAATTTTGTAACATCTATTTTGGTTGCTCAAAAGCACTTTTTTCTCATTTAATTTTTAACATATTTTTAGAGCATTATAGTTGCACACAATACTAGGCTCATTTGACATAATTATGTAAGCATGGCTTAACATTTGCTCTCCTTCAGTACCCACTAATTTTCTTGTGCTGACCTCATCCATCTCACTCCCCCTTTTCTCTGTGGAAGTAAACTGTGGATCAGTCTTGAATTCACCATCATGGACATAGGCAAATTCTGTAGGACTGCATGATCATGTGTCAGTTTGGAATTGGTAGCATAGAGGCTTCTATGTGATCTAGCAAGTGGATACCATCAGAAGCATCAATTTTAACACCCCATTGCCAGTTCATGAGATTCCTGGCCTATCTTCAACCTTCCAATCAAGGTATTTCCTAACATCTTATTTTAGATTCTGGTTGGTGTGTGCTTATACTGAGGAGTTGTTTAAATAACCATGTGGAACTTTTCCCCTCATGTTTATTATTCATTCAATGATGACTTTTGAAAATGTTCAATTTTTCTTCTATTATGCATTCTGTAAGATGTATCAGCACTGTATACATCAAACTCACCCAGTGTGTGGCACTTGATGAGTTTAAGTCCTCATTTAATGTATCCTAACATGTCATTTCAACCATCTCTTTCACATTTGTGCTGTTTAATATTCATTTTCTTACTCAAATTCTTGTTGTTATAAATGTCCTATTGCTCACCTTTAAAGTTTAGGTCAGAAATGTTTTTGTATATGGTGTGAGTGGCCATTGAAGTTCTTTTTTCCAATGTGACTAGCAAATATCAGTTCTTTCTGAAACTTTAAATGTTAAATTCTTTCTATGCATTTGTTCTCACGTTTTATTGCCTCTCCCAGGTTAGCATCATCTGATGGTCAAGGCTCATTTTTCTACACAGCATACTGTTAAATCTCCCCATCAACCTGTGCATCTTGAGGGCTTTGCAATCCCACAGGTGCATGCAATGGAAGCTACTCTTGGCATCAAAAATTATTTGAAGATGGAGATCTCTCTATGTTGCTCAGACTGGCTTTAAACTTCTGGGATCAAGTGATTCTCCTGCCTCATCCCCACAGCTAGTAAGCAGATACAGGTGCTTCCCACTGTGCTTGGGCACAACTATTTTCAAGGAGTCTTTTTGCTCAGAGGAACAACTGTTGCCATAATGTAAAGGACATTGTGTGAATGACAAAATGGCCTCCAGGAATGTGACAATAGGACTGATGTTCTTATCACAGACAGCTGTTGGAATTCTGGGAAATTTCTCTCTGCTTTATGATAATTTAGTCCATTCCTGGAATGACTGTACATTAAGGACCACAGATTTGATTATCAAGCACCTCATGATAGCCAACTCCTTGGTCATTCTCTCTAAAGGAATTCCCCAGACAATCACAGCTTTCGGCTTGAAATATTTTCTCAGTGATTTTGCATGCAAACTAATTTTGTATATTCAGCGAGTGGGCAGGAGTGTGTCCATTTTCATCACCTGCCTCTTGAGCGTCTTCCAGAACATCACCATCAGCCCCATGAACTCCTGTTGGAAGGATTGCAAAGGAAAAGCTCCAAAGTACATTGGCTCATCCATTTCCCTCTGCTGGATCCTGTACATGGTGGTGAATTCCATTTTTCCTCTCTATATGCTTACCAAATGGAGTAGGAAAAACACAACAGAGAAAAGAGATCTTGGGTACTGTTCTTCTGCTGGTCGTGACAAAATAACGAACTCGTTATGCAGCCTTATTTGTATTTCCTGAGGTTGTCTTTTCCTTGCTCATGATCTGGTCCAGTGGCTCCATGGTTCTCCTTCTGTACAGGCACAAGCAGAGGGTTCAGCACATTCACAGCATCAAAGTTTCCCCCAGAACCTCCCCTGAGTCCAGAGCCACCCAGAGAATCCTTGTCCTGGTGGGCACCTTTGTGACATTCCACACCCTCTCCTCCCTATTAAATGTTCATATTGCTCTATTTTCCAGCCCCAAAGGGTGGTTGGTGAACACCAATGAGCTAATATCAGTGTGTTTTCCCATGGTCAGCCCCTTTATTCTCATGAGCCGTGAGTCCACTGCCTGCACTCTATCCAGGCTCTGCTTTGTTTGTATAAAAACCACAAAATCTTGCTGGGTGCTGTGGAAAACATCTATTATCCCAGGAACCTGGAAGACTGAGACAAAGGAATTACAAGTTGAAGGCCAGACTCAACAATTTAGCAACACCCTGTCTCAAAAATAAGACTGAAGATGAAGCTCAGTAGCAACCCACCCATGGGCTTAATTCGCAGTATTAAAATATAGGTAAAATGTAGCCTAATCTTACTATCAGTATATAGAGATTGCATGTTTTTTATATGATGTTTCATCATTTTTCACACTGAAAGCACCAATATAGAAATAAATGGAAGACTCACATAACTTTCTGACCCTAAAGACAGTGTGGCCTTCAGCTGGTAGTGGCAACCACGTGGCCATGGTGGAGGGGAGCAGAGCTGGTGGTTCTCACCTTATGCAGAACATCCTACAAGCAGCAATCCTAGTTCATGTTCTTGAGGGAAATGGAATGGAGTCATTCCCAGTTCTTCCTGTGCAGTGTCCACCTGGGCCACTCCACACAACCAGACTGCACTTGGCAAGAGAGGGGAAGGCTGGTGGGAGCACAGTGCTCCTGCTGCCTGCTGTGCCACAAGGAAGGAAGCCCTGGGTTCTCACCTAGGAATTGCACCTCTCCTGCTGGGACGTGTACAAGAGTTGTAGCATAATGTCACATTCTGATTTGGTAAAAAATGGAAAGATAGTTGATCACATCTCCATTTCACTCTTATGAAGTGCGTTTATCACAGCTCAATGGTAATAAATTTGTGTATTTAGGCTAGATTTTATTCTTGTTGGTGCAGGCAGGGTCCTGAGAAGTGCAGGAGCAGTTCCCACTGAAAAACCAGCCTGTACCTCAAGCTGTCCAAGGAAGGGAGCATGACCCTTGTCCTTGGAAAGACCCACAGAGCACTCCTAGGCACATACCCACTCTTCTGAGTTGTTTATCTACAAATAATAGTAGAGATCTGCAGAACCAGGTGTCCCTGACTCTATCAGGCTAGGTGAGGACCCAAAGCAACCCCTAGCAACCACCAATCAGCATGAGGCAGGGAAAATACCTGGGATGCCAGATGACCCACCTAATAGTTTATGGTGGTTGATCACATGTTGGGAAACCATGTAGTTCAGTACGTACACCCCTTGGTGGATTAAATGAATCAGTTCAAACGAATCCCGCTCTTGTACTAACCAATCACCCTTACCCAACTTGTTCCACCAGTGAATGTGCTAATCATGTTTTAGAGTTGCTTTATAATTTTCTCGTGGTGTGTGATGATTTGCTAAGAGATGCTAAGATGTATGTGAAGTCCCTGCCTTCCCCAAAGAGTGCATAAAACTCCTGCAAACCCTGGGCTCCGGGCCTCTCAGCATCACCAGTTGCTGTGTGTGTGCGCAGAGGACAGAGCTAGCTTGCAATAAACACCTCTTTGTTGCTTACATCGATCTTGGTCTATGGTGGTCTTTTGGGGGTTGCAAATTCAAGCATAACACTCTAGGCTGAGAACTGCAGTAGGGGGTGGAGAAACATGGGGCTTCCTGGGAAATAGCATCATGGAGGGGCTGTGGGGAAAAGTGATTACTATAGGACGTTAGTCTCTTTGCCCTCAGTTGCCCTGGTTTCTATGTTCCTCTGCCACCCATATGCTATCTTCTCAAAGGCCTCATGAGTAGCTGAGGTTTCACTGTGGAAGTGGATTCTTTTAGGAATGTTTGAAGGTGCTTCAGTTTTAAGGCTTTGCTTATTTAAGGCAAAGTCTAACTTTCTGGAGAAGGTGAGACAAGTACAGAGGAGCTTCTGAAAGGGTAAACCCCTCAGGTATTATCTCAACTTCCCAGAGAAACATCAACATTTCAAGGAGTGGAAGTGACTTGGTAAGTACTTGATTTTCAAGGTGTGAAACTAAACCCAGCTAGTATCTGGGTTACCTGTGGAATGAACAGACCCTTCCAAACAAAGGAGTTTCATGTGATGAGAACAGAGATGAAATAAAGGGAGGCCCAGGGATGAGGAGAGGTGGAGCTGGCCCTGTACATCCTGGGGAATGCTCACTCTGGAACCTGCCTGGAGGCTTGCTGAGAGGCCCAGGCCTCACCTTCCTCCAGTGACTGCCTCAGCACTCCCTCACCTGTGAGCCCTGGCACTCAAGGGCATTTACTAAAAACACCCAGGGCCACTGTTAACAGTGTTAAGAGAGGGACGGAGCATGGCTGTGTGATGGACAAGAGTGACAGAGGGCACAGGGAAATGGACGACAGATGTGAGATGGTGAATCAGAGAGACTGGAGCAGGAGGTCCAAAGAGCATGGGCAGGAGAAGCTCCTGGGAAAAAGAAAAAGCATGTGACATCTTGCTCCAGGTTAAGGCCCATGCCAGGCTATGACTTCACAGGACAGAGTGAGGCAGGACGTCATGGCAAGACGAGAACAGAAGGACAGGCTGTCCAGACAGACAGATGATGGGGTGGGGCTGGGAAGACTGCAGCTGGTGCCAAAGGACAGGAAATGCTATCTCCTGCAGAACACTCTTCCTCCTCCTCACCTGTGGTCAATGTCACCTGCCTCCAGGGAACTGGTCCTTCTAGCAAAGAGTTGTTGGTGAACACCACTTGGGCATCTCCCTTGTTGGCTAGTTTTGGGCAGATATGGGAAATAGGGAGAGGTGCCTCCTGGAGGGTTCTCTTCCTGCCCGTTTGTTCACCAGGTAGGCAGGGTGAAAGGAGGGAGCAGGAGAAGAAAGCAAACCTGAAATCTATAAAGGGAGCTATTAGATACAGAAAATGGAAAATTTAAATCTCAAGATTGTGAGGCCTGGGAAAATGGAATGAAAAAGAAAGCCATACATTGACAGCTTTCATCTCTCCCAAGATACATCCTTCCCAGAAGCTGACCACAGGAGGAGAGAGAGTGTTCCAGCAAATCTAGAATCATAGCCTCTAGGAAACACTTATCTTCTCCAGGACAATTCCTCTCCAGGTACTGGCCGCTGACCCCCAACCCAACAACTCAGATTCCTGATTGCCCACCTGACAGGCTCACTAAGTCTTCCCTGACTATAACCCATGTAAGCCTGGTGCCTTTCTTTGTTTAGTGGCTCATTTCCACCTGGAAAGTGGGTCCAACAGGTCATCTATCTCTGTATCCCCTGTCTTATGTGACTTTGTTCCTCAGAAAAACAGCTGAGCTGATTCCTGAAGTTTGCATGCATCCTGTAAACTTTTTATTGTCCTTAGGAGCATGAGCCCCCCAGCCCACTCCCTCAAGCATCAGCTCTGGACTCCCTCCTCTCTGGAGGATTCTCTCTCTCTCTTTCTCTCTCTCTCTCTCTCCCTTCACCCCCTATTCTATCCTTTAAATAAAACTTTCTCTCTAGCCTGGAAATTTTTGGGGTACTCCATCTTCAACATTGTGGAATGAGGACTTGATCCTGATTTCCAAGTCCGGTTTCAACAGGAATAAAATCACTGGGTTCCCGAGGATGGGTGGCCAGGTGACAGGAACAAGGGTGAGATGGCAACACAGGGTCACTGGCTAACAGAGTCAGTGGTCAGTGGGAAGCATGTGATGGAGACCTGCTGTGGGCAAAGATCAGGAGAGGAGGAGCCCACCTTGGTGGACAGTGACTGAGGTGGATTCAGAGTGTAAGCAAAGGAGGTGGAGCCTGGGGAGGGGACAGACTTGGGGAGGAGGAAGGATGTGCCCAGGAAGGGAGGGAGCCGAGGGAGGGGACCCTGGTTGTGAGTGCACTGAAGCACCAGGAGCCAGGGGCAGGGCTGCAGGGAGGTGGGTGGTGTCAGGGGCAGCATGCACTTCACAGAGGAGGCAGGTGCCTGGAGGTTGGGCACTGTGGTCATAGAAAGCTGGGTCCTTATCCCCAAGGCCAATTCAATAACTAGGAGAGGTGCCTCCTGGAGGGCTCTCTTCTTTCTCTTTGAGAAAAAGGAAAAAGAAGTTGCATTGCTTTGCTGGCAAAGGAGAAGCACAGAGGACTTCAGTCCCAGAGGCTGAGATGCTGCCCATGAGGAAGAACAGAGGGCACTGAGAGAAGGGATTCATACCAGGTGCTCCCTGGGGCTGGGGTAGGATTCACTGGTTGATTTGGGAGGTAGCCATTCCTTGGATCTCCTGGAGCCCTCTCTGAAGTCTGAATTACTTGGTTCCTGTGGTGGGTGTGTGCTCTAAGACAGAGACCTGGGCCTAGGATGGGAAAAGTTAACCCTGTTTCCCCTGAGGTTAGAGGGAGGTAGAGGGAGAAGAGGGAAAGAAAACTCATGCATTTTAAAATAAGCCTCAGAGATAACCATCATACAATCGAGAAAAATCTCTTAGTTTTTCAATTTATTTTGCAACATTATCTTCAAAATACTATGTGTCTCTACTTGTGACTCAATTTCTAATAGTTAAAGCAAGAAATTAGTCAACATTTTCATCAAAAAAATGGATGAATAAAGAAAATTTGTTTTGAATAACCAATAAAAAAATAAAATTAAAAAAAATAAAAAATAAGAAAATTTGGTTGAAATATTTAATGGAGTATTATTCAGCTATAAAGATTAATAATTTTGACATATTATACATTCCTCAAATTTTAGATTTAACAAGTGGATATCATATAAGTAAAATAAATCAGAAAAAGGAACACCCATACGTTCTCACATATGGAAGATGTGAAGATAAGAATGTGGATGTCATAGAAATAACTAGAACAGGGTCTTGAGAACAAGGAAAAAGAAGTTTCATTGCTTTGCTAGCAAAGGAGAAGCACAGAGGCATGTCTAGGCTGAGAAGTACTGTCTAGGCTGGGAAGCCTAAGTTAGTGGGGGCATAGAGATAGGTTGTTCACTAGTTATGAAAACACACGTATAGAAAAGGTTGGTCATTGTGGTGCAAGTCTTTAATCCTAGCTATTTAGGAGGCTGAGGCAGGAGGATCACAAGTTGAAGGCCTGCCTCAACAATTTAGTGAAACTTGTCTCAGTAGAAAAAAGTAAAAAGGATAGGGGTGTAACTCAGTGGCAGAGCTCTTCTGGGATTAACTCAATACTTGTTTAAAATGTGCCTTCCACACCAAGACTTCTGGACCAACGTCTCTGATAGTGCTGACCAGAAAAGCAACACAGAGACTAGGGAAGTCTCTGTTCACATGGGAAAGAGGAAGCTCTGGCCTCAGGATGCCCTGGAGCTTCATGCACCAGGAGGCAAGATTCTGGCCCCTTCCCTAGTAGACTCCTGAATGAATAAACAATTAAAGATCACAATGTTTAACTGTATTCGTGTAACCGTATTAATGGAAATTTTTAAAAAAGAAATTATTTTATCTATCTTAAAAATGAATATCACTAAAGAAACAAGAGCTAAGTTAACTTGAAATTGAAAGCCAAATTACCTAATACTTTATATATAATAATATATTTCTGCCATGTTTCTCAAGACACTGGAGTGAGATTGGATTTTCAGTGCCTCATTCTTATTTTTTTCAGCATCAATGTAGAAATAAGAGTGGAGTGGATGAAGTACTAAAAGTTATGGGTCTTTTTGGTTTGACCCTGATGTCTGCTAGATTCCCCCCAACTCCTCCTAGGTGCTGTGAAATAATCTGAAGATAACAGATACTGAAATTCTTCCCGCTCAATGCAAAGTCTTTAGGGGAGGCTCATAGGTGCACACAGATAAACCTAGCCTAATTCTCTCTTAAGTTTGGGAGCTCTCTTGTCCAAAGTTATAAAAGGTTCATTTCTGTTTTCTCTGAAATATTAGGATTTGTATTTGGCCTTGCCATATTTTGATGTTTGAAACTTGCTTGGAATGCTTGCCCAGGCCTTGAACTCACCCATGCCTGGCTTTCCACGACACATAACAACCCTCTCTGAAACCTTAGCAGCTTCTTATAAATTCTGTTGTTGGGATGTGAATTTACTCCATAACTTGAAATGTTGTGTCATCTAGATCGTTAATCTACTATTTGCTTTTGTATTATGCTTGCCAAAATACTATTAGCTTTAAGTTCTCAGGATATCCCCCCCCACACACACACACCTATTTTTCAACATTCTAAGCTATAAAATCTCTTCCGTGGGGAGCTGGGGCTGCTGGTCTCTAGCCCATGTTAAGGGAGTCAGTCACTCACCAGCTTCCTTTGTGTACACAGAACACAAGATTGGTTTAATTTGTATAAAATTGGAGTTAGTGGTCTTTTCTTTGTGTGAGAGTTAAACACACACCAAGAGCATGGATTTCTCCTCCTCCATTATCTGTCCATTAATGGGAACTATGTATGAAGGATTTCATCTTTGAGTTTTATGCACTTGGTTGTGTGTGACCTGAGAGGAGTGGCAGGAGGTGTGGTTGATTTGGGATGAAAAATTGTTGAATTCTGCCATTGGTCATTGGAAATTTCCCATGAAATGACACTAAATAATGTTTCTTAGTGGTTTGAGAGGCTGAAGTCAGGAAGCCTCTTCCAGCTAGGTAATGGCCTGAAGCATAATGAAAACTCAAAGCACTGTTCTGGTTTCGGTATAGACCCTGGAGAAATTGGCAGCCCCTTCTCCTCTGTGCCTGGGCCACTGCAGGTGTAGTCAGAGCAACTGGTGCTGAGCTAAAACAGAGGTTGTCTGCAGAGTGAGCATGTGTGCACTAGAGTCAGGCTCTGGGTGGAAATGGGCCCAGGATACCCAGGAGATACATTTCCTTAATGTATCCTGCTATATCCTCCATCCCTCCATCCCTGGACCTTTAGGAATCCACCAAATCACCCATATTCCTCACTTTCACCAAATCTTTCAACTCCATATTATTGACCGATTCTGTGACCTTTTGCAAAAACAATAACAAAATTACCCTTTCCCCTTCTTCCAGAGACCACAGACTGACCCTCCTCAATTTTAGGTCCTTAGGCCAAAGTAACTCCATTACAGAAATTTTGGGGAGCTGGGGCTGCTGGTCTCTAGCCCATGTTAGGGGAGTCAGCCACTGATCAGCTTCCTTTGCATACACAGAACACAAGCTTGCTTTAATTTGTTTAAAATTGTCATTGGTGGTCTTTACTTTGCTTCAGAGTTAAACACACACCAAGAATATGGATTTCTCCTCCTCTATTATCTGTCCATCTGTGGGAATTATGTATGAAGGATTTCATCTCTGAGTTTTATGCACTTGGTTGCAGCACCTGCCGACGCAGGCATGACCTTCTCATTAGGCCCGCCTGGAAAGAGACCCTAACTATCAAAAGCACAGCAAAGATACCACATAACAACCCCAGGTTTATTTTTCAATTCCTCCATTGTATGTGACTCTCTATTTGAGAAGTTTTGTGTTTTTTTTTTTTTTTTCCTCAGTAGGTTGCTGCTGCTTGCAGAAGGGCAACCTGGCAGATATTCTGTCAATAGACCTTTGTTTGAGCTTAGAGCTATGTCTCTTATGGTATTTGCAGCCACCATCTTAACACTCACCTGAGTCTCTCCTGCAAACTTCAGCATCATTGCACCAGAGATAGGTGTGGCTTGCCAAGATGTCAATCAATCTTCTGACCACAAGACATCAGGAAACAACCCTCCACCCTTGAATCCTTATCCCTGCCTGTGATGTCCCTGCTGTAAAATAAAGGAAACAGAGGCTCACACTGTCTTTCCAGTGTGCAAGCTCACCCTTGAGGTCACAGAGCTATCCCACCCTTGGTTTAAAAACTAAAAATCAAAGGCCAAATGTTTTCTTTGATATGAGGATGCTGACTCATTATGGCTATGGGGTGGGGGAGCATGCAGGAATGGAGAATTTTTAGATAGGACAAAGGAGAGGGAGGGGAAGGAGGGAGCAAGGGAGTAGGAATGGTGGTGGAATGAGATAGAGGTCATTACCCTAAGCACATGTATGAAGACACGAAAGGTGTGAAAATACTTTGTGTACAATCAGTGACTTGAAAAATTGTGCTCTATATGTGTAAAATGAAATGAATTGCATTCTGCCATCATGTATAACAAATTAGAATAAATAAATAATTTAATAAAAGTAAACTCAGTTAAAACAAAACAAATAGACAACAACAACAAAAAATCCCCCACTGCTCTCTGTGTTGTGTGATTTTTTTGCTACTTTCTTAATGTTGTAGCCAGCTCTTTTAAACCCGGTTAATCTCGTCGTGCACATTGTGGTCGAGACAGAATGGAAATGAAAAGATGGCTATAATTGGAGCTGCATGGGAGCTTCTGGTGCAAAGTCAGAAGATCAGAGTGCTGCCCGGAGTGCAGACTGTAAGGACTGTGTGCATGAAAGCTCAAAGAGGAATAAAGAGTGGAAATTTCGCTGGAAGGCAGGTGTGTTACATTTTGCTCATGTCCTGAGTCTTTGTGTGGAGCCGAATTTTCTGATGATATACTATTGAAATTGGTGGGGAACGTTTCCAGGCAGTACAACATTCAGGTGTTGGCAAGGGTGTGGCAGACTGGGAGAAGCAGGAGAGAAAGTAGAGAGGAAGCATTTTAAAACATGCAGTTTTGTCCTAAAAGCACATGTAAAATTGACACCAATGAAGGTGTGGCTATTGAAGAGATTACTGCCAATAAAGAGAAAGTAAGTACTTTACACAGAGATAATGGAAATTCCTTGGAGGTATCTTGGGGATTAGCAGGACCAACCTGTATTAGGCTCATGGGTATGAAAAAGAAAACTCTATTGAGAAGAGAACATAAGGACAATGTTCCCATGCAGGGATTCTTAGGAAGCCATTTTAAAAGGATTTTATTCACCATGCTCACCTATCCAGGCATGGTAGGAATGCAGGATGATGGAATTGAGGGATCATAAAGGCTCCCATTGAGATTTAAAAGGAAGATATGGGAGGATAGGCAAAGTGTAGTAGGGCTGGAATCCACTGAGGCAGCCCCTGATAGGGCAATGCATTAAGCTGTAAAACTAAGCTGAAGTTGGACTGAAGATCCCTGGATTATGGGCTGGGGTTGTGGCTCAGTGGTACAGCACTTGCCTAGCACATGTGAGGCACTGGGTTCCACCCTCAGCACCATATAAAAATTAATTAATTAATTAATTAAATGAAGGTATTGTGTTAATCTACAACTTAAAAAATATTGAAAAAATAGATCCCTGGATTAAGAGATGCCAGTAATGTGAAATGTCTGCTGACATAAGCTGCTAGCTATGGACAGAGCCAGTCTAAGAGAGACCATGTCATCTACAAATGGCAAGTCCCCAAGGATAGAGCTACATCAACCTTTGAAGGTAACATTTTATTGTCATTTACCCTAGATATATAGGAATTATTTTCCAGCTGAGTTTTGCTCTCATTTCTTCTTTTTATTCCCTTATTGTGCCCTTTTGGATGAAAAAGTTTACTATGTGCATTATATATTGAAAATATAGGACGTCCAGGGGCTCATTTCCAAGAACTGGTCTTGAGTCTGGGATGAGACTTTAGACATAGATTTATGGTGTTGCTGAAAGTATTGATTATGGAAACTCTTGGAGGTGAGTAAAACGCACTTTGAATTGTGACCTGGACATGAGCTGATGAGGGTCAGAAGTGGAATGTTTTTGATTGGATATGAGGTATCTCCTAAAATCTCCTGTGTTAGCACAGGGGGAGTTTAGGGTGAAATGATGAGATTACAAAACCTCTGCCCTAATCAGTGCATCCTAATTTGAGAAAATTGAGTAGTCACTATTGGTAGTTGGGGCATAGTTGGAGGAAGGAGGTCACTTGGGCATGACTTTGGGCTTTATAGTTTTTTTCCCTGGCACCTTTATCATTCTCTGCTTCTTGACCTCCATTAGGCAAGCTTTTTACTCACCATGCTCCAATATCATGACCTTCTGCCTCTCTCTGGCTCACAGCAAAAGAACTGGCCAGCCATGGAGTGGACCTCTCACACAGTGAGACCCAAATATATACTTTCTCCTGTAGGTTGTTCCTGTCAGGTTTTGAGGTTACATATACAAAAATATGTAGATTAAGGATGATAAGGATATAGGTCTGAGTCTCCACACACTAATTTACACTGTCAGAAATTCAAATATGTATATGCATGAACCCAAACTCAAATACACATATATACTCACATGCTTATGACTATATGGTCCCTCACATACACAGACACACTAGCATGTTCAATCATTTATGCAGAAACTTGGCTCATACACCTTCACCACTCATATTCATAATACTCCCAATGATATTCACATTCACATTCTTATAAGTTATGTAGTCATAAGGCATATGTCTTAATGACCTGCCCATATACAGAAGAGTTACATATCTACAACTCTGGGTGATAGCAAAGAGGGCCCCTGCCATCATTTTAATCCTTCTACCCATAAACAGTCCTCTTGGAATAAAGCAACACAAAACTCTATTTGTCAACTTTCCCTCCCTGTGACGAAGTCCCTGAGATAATCAACTCAGAAAGGTAAAATGGTCATTTTGGCTCATAGCTCTGGAGGGTCCATTCCATGTCCCATTGGTGCCATTACTTTGGCACTGGCAAGGTGGCATAAGAACGGTGAGAGTTTGTGGCAGAGTAAAACCATTCAGCTCAGTAGGCAGAAAGCAGACAGGAAGAGGAAGTGGCAGAATCCCTTATCACAGGCAGCAGGCAGGGCCTGAGGACTTCCCACTGGGACCCCATCTCAAAGAGTCCTCCTCCCAGAACCAGGCCTTTAATACACTAATCTGTGGGGACATTCAACATCCAAATTCAGAGATAGCCTTAAAACTGGTATGAGAGTTTGGCCTGGCGAGAAGGCCACAGTGTTTGCAGGAGAGACACTGCTTGGGTGGAGGACAGAGGGATCCAGAAGGGTAAAGGACAGGGTGATGATGGGTAAGGGGGTGAGGCAGACCATCTGTGGCATGGCAGCATAGAGAGCAGGAGAGGATCTGAAAGGGAAAGAGATGGTGTTACATGAAGCTGAGGGGTCAATGTGCATTACAGGGATTGAGGACATGGGGCAAAGTGCAGGGAGGGGACTTAAGGGCATGGAGCACTGCAGATGCAAAGGAGGGGAGGGCAGGATTTTGTGAGAGTGAAGGAGGAAGTGGGGATGGGGAGACATTGGGCAAAAGGGTGAAAGTCGGTAGTTTGTAGAAGTCACAGCAGAAGTTCCCTGAGGGGTTTAGGAAACGAGGTGTTGTAAGGGTGAGTAGCATGTTTGGGCCAGGAAGATCGTGGAAGTAGGCAGTGGTCCAAGGAGGTTAAAACTGTGGAAGGGGAAGATTGAGACAGAGGGGGAGAAGAGACCTGGGCAAGGGGCAACAGGGCAGAGGATAGAGAAGACTCTACGGGGACAGTGGGAAGGAGTCACCAAGGAAACCAAGAAGGGACTGGGATCACAGAGGTGGTGAATAACAGGTGCTCCGCTACTCACCTGTGTGCGTGCCCTGGAAAAATAATGGTGAAACAAAACAACAACAAAGACAAAAGAATGAAGGTAAATATATCAAGTGATATAGTTTGAAATTAATAGATTTTTCTTATGAAATATGTACATGAATTTTAGAAAACTGATTGGAAGCATTTTTTGAAAATGAGGAGAAATCAACCTGTGTATACCTGCAAGTTGGAGACCCAACTCTTCCCACACTTACACCCAACAGAAAGCCCTGTTGTGTCTCCAACATGAGGTAGAACTTTCATGGCAAGACTATCCATGAGGCTCCAAACTGAAGCCCCTCCTGGGCATCAAGGGAGGGATGATTCATTGCTGGAGACCCCCACCGTGGAATCCTGTCACTCACTGTGAAAATGAAGAGAAGGTAACAGGCATATGTGCAGTGTGGATACATTTATACAGAATGCAAAGGGAAGAAAGGGACCATGTCGTTGTCTGTCACATTGTGGTGACTCAGGGCAGTGACTGGAGAGGAATGGGGAGGCACCAGTGACCTTGCTTCTTCTTGACACTGGAGCTGCCTGCAGAGCTGTGGTCAGCTAGTGAAATCTCACTGAGCAGACCAAGCATAACTCATGCATATAATCATTTTAAAGACACAGGAGCAATTAAAAGTACATTGTAAAAAGATAAACAGATTATAATTCAACAGTCATATTGTCAAGGAAGAGGCCAAACATGCTACATATCTTGACTGTGTGACTATCAATATGTGTCTATCATTTCTAGGTTGATTTAAGATATGCTAAATACATATCATGAAAGAAAAAGGGTAAAGTATGGAATTGATGAGAATAAATTGCAGAAAAAGAATCAATACAACATTTGAAACACAGAACAAGTGTCATGAATAGCACATGGTTTGTTAGTAAATTCTTCCCAGGTGGTTCCATGATTGCATCAACATGAAGACTGATTTTAGTGAAATTCAATTGAATATATTCATCTGGATATTTTTTTCCTAAGAGAAAAGCCTGAGAAACAGAGGCCCCCAGGCACAGCAGTAGCACACCTAACTCCAGAAATAGCTACGACATAAGAATTGAAGTAGGAAAATTAAGATATATCCATGGCATTTTAACCAGTTAATCACTAGAATGGAAAGACAAACATCCAATAAATAAACATTGTATTAAAGCACATTGTCATTATCAAATGAGAATTATTTTAAAATCTTCAATTTTCACAACTTAAAGAAAATTTTCTAATATTGTTTTAGCATAATAAACATCATCTAAATGATGGGCAGACACAGGCAGGTGCAGAGACACACATTATAACATACTATGCAAACGTGTGTATGTGTGTGTTGCACCCTTACCATGTGACTGCCTTATCACTAACAGTCTGTGGAGATGAGATTGTACAAAACTAAATGAAGTATATTTTTCTCACATGACTGGCATTCTTCCTATTCTGCACCCAGGCAGCGTGGATCCTGGATGCAGTAGAGTCTCTGCTCATGAGCAGAAAGGGGCTGACAGCTGGGAAACACCCAGAGATGATTGCAGACGTGCTCACCACAAACCACCCGGGATTATAAATAACAGATAAAATAACTTGGAATATACAGGAAAGTGTGTAAAAAGAGACAAAGGTGCTCACCAGGAGGAGGATGGTTTTGGTGGCTCTGGACTCAGGGGAGGACCTGGGGGAGCTGGACCTATGAAGGTGCTGCATTCTCTGCTTGTGCCTGTGCAGGATGAGCACCATGGAGCTGCTGGCCCAGAGCATGAGCCCCACACACAGGGCATCAGGGAATGTTAGCAATGCTGCATGCAGTGAGTGTGTGGTTGAGTCTTGACGAACACCAGAACAGTATCCAAAATCTTTTAGGATTGTGATGTTTTTATCGCTTCTTCTCCCAGTCATGTACATAAGAAAAACAACATTTACGGGGAGGTACAGAATCCAGCCCAGGTATGTGGAGGAGCCAATATACTTGGGAATATTTAGTTTAAGATCTGAACAGCTGGAGTCCTCAGGACTAATCTTAATGGCCTGGAAGACACTCAGGAGGCAGGTGCTGCCAATGGACACACCCCTGCCCACCCTGTGAAGATAGAAAAGCAGCTTGCATCCAACATCACTGAGGAAAATTTTCACTCCAAAAGCTGCCATTGTCTGGGGAACTCCTTTACACAGGAGAGTTAACAAGTTGGCCACAATCAAGTTCTGAAGAATCAAGTCTGTGTGTCTTACCCTGCACCCAGTGAAGTCAAGGACCAGATAATGGAGGAGAAGAAAGGAATTTCCCAGAGTTCCAACCACAGTCTGTGACAGGAAGATGATTCCTAAAGCCACATCACTGGCTGCCATTCTTCTAGTTCTCTGCTGTCCCATCCAGAAGGTCCTGCAGGGGAATAGGAGTCCTGGGCTACACATGTCCTGTCAACCAAAACCCACCATTGCCCACTCCCCAGAGTTCCCACTGTGAAAACTTAGTGTTTTATTTTCATTACGAGAATGTAATGAGCCTGGTGTGACTAGATGAAACATGAAGTATGTATAAATCCCAGCTGTAAAGGCAGCACATGGTGATTTTTGAATCTTCCCAACATGAGGCAGGTGCTGAGATGACTTTTCTGATGACCAGGAGATCTTGGGCACACCAATTCATAACTGATCCAGTGCAGTAAGGAGCCTTGAAACTGGCTGACGCTATGTGAACCAACAAGCTTCCCTAAAGCCATTGACCAGGGTTCTTCTACCAATCAGCTCATTTTACTCTTTTACTTCTGCTTTTCTGTATTGCTAGTATTTTCTGAATGAGTGCTACTTTCAACTTCTTCTTAGGAAAATGTTTCCACTTGCTTATAAAGGTTCATTCTACATTAATATCAGTTACAATTAAACATTTAGATAGTTTAATAACTGCAGATGCACAGAGGGAACTTTAGTACTGAAGTCACTTGTCCCCTGGTGGGTCATAAGCAATGAGGCAGGACAGGCTCCCCATCAGGATGGCTACCCCATGACTCACTTGGTGGTGTGTTTGAAGCTCAACTACAATGACAACTAACATAGGAATTGTGCCACATTCCCAAGCCAGGTACTAATATTGAGACATAAGGCATCAATATATGTGAACAGAATTTAGAGTGGAAGCAAAATATTCACTGGTTTTCAAAGACATAAATATATATGAGTTAATTAATATCCAAGTTAAAAAAGGTTCAAGGAAGAGAAATGAGTGAATTCCTCACAATAGGAGCTTCCCATGCTAACTGGCTTATGTGGGTATGAAAACATGTTCATTTTAACATTGAAATGTTAGAATTTCTGAGGTCCTTTGACTGCATATATTTAACAGAGTTCATCATTTGGAGAAATTTAGGTTCACAGAAACTTGAGCAGGGAGGGAAGAGATTTCCTTTACCCCTAGCAATGCATTCTGCTCCACTATAGATTCCTGGCCCACATGGTGAGTTCCTTAAAATCAGAAAATTATGAACAGGCATAAAAATGCACATCTGACAGGTGGTGTTGAAACCTGTAATAATCATGTCCACTTTTCCATACATGTTGTTTCCACATCAGAGAGAAATAGCCTCATTCTCCATGAACTCTGAGGCTTTCAGGATTGGTACAATTACTGTCCCCATTGGTTACATCATGCTCAGAGTCAGAGAAAACCTTCTGCTCAAGCAGTCACCACCAGCTCTCTCTCTATGCACAGAACTAGAGGATTCCTGTGAGCTCCTCCTACTCCACACAACAGGCAGAGAGAGACTATAGGTCCAGCACTAGAAATCACAGAGATTTAGGGTGGAATTCCCTATAACAGAAACTGAGAAGATGAGTGAATTTCAAACAACATCCTTGTACATCATGAAAAATCACATTTCTTTTTCACCTGGATTCAACCATAGCAGTCACTGTTAATGAGGATCACATAAAGTTAATTAGGATCCATCAAGGTTTGGCATTGAGGCTGGGAACCCATTCATCTTTACAACCTGGAGCCCATTCTTCATCAGTTCTTCTTCTCCCTTTGTGGTACTGGCTTCTATGGGCTTCATCCAGCACCCCCTTTTCTGATGTGAACACTTACCCAGACTCCTGAGATGGGTCTTCCCTCCCAGATGCTGCTCTCACACTGATTGTGCACTCCTCCTCAGGCTCTTTCTCTTTACCAGGATGGTGATCCTAGTGCACAGAGCTCTGTGACCTGGACATGTGCTGCAGGGAGGTGGCCATGTCCTGAGATATGAGCCTGTGACTCTGTGACCTCACCTCCCCTGAGACCTGCAATTATCACTGTGCCTGTAGCAGCAATGGGCATGCAGGCTGGGGACCTGAGGACACTGCTGAACACTTTCTCCCCAGGTGACACGTACCAAAACAATTATAGGTTTCACCATAACATGTCTTAAGAGGACCCTGGAGTGTTTGGTCCCTGGAGGCAGAGTCTTTCACTTGGAGGAAACAGGAAATACTGAGGCCTGTCATGTGAAGGACTGGCAGTGAGCTAGGCATGTCCCATTGCATTCCTTGTTTCCCTGAGAAGTTTCTACCACAAGTCTAGTTGGTTCCTGTTCTTCATTTCAACAGGTGGCAGCGTCATTGAAGGTATCATCAGAGAAATGGAGAGAGAGAAACCTATAGGAAGGATATTAACACAGGTACCAGGAAAAGGAAGAATGTGGTGCTAGTTGTTCACCTTGGAAGTCACTGGATTCATCTGCCCAAATGAGAGTCAGTTAATTGAACTCACTTGCTCAATCCAATTATAACTTATATCCTCTAGTGTGGATACATGTATTCTCCCAATACTGACCCCCAATCCTGACAGGAGGGAGAAACAGATCAACATCCACAGAAGAACTGGAGCATGTTCTTAATGCGTTCCTCCCTAATAACAGCGGCAGAACCAGATGGTCTCTCAGGCTAAATCTAGCATTTATGCAAATATCCAATACGCTTGGGGTTTGTACACCAGGGATTTTGTCTTGGAAGCTTGGTATCCAGTGTGGCCATATTAAGAGGTGGTGAGGCCTGGTGGAGACAGGTCACTGGGTCTTTGCCAATTGAATTGACCAACGTGGATGTCATGGGATCTGGCTAGTTCTCAAGAGGGTTGTTATGAAAGAGAAGACTGGCCCCCGCTTGTCTCTGGCTTTCAAACTCACCTTGTCATCTGACCCTCTCACACAGAGTCCTGCCGTCTTCTATCCTGAGAACCAGGAGAGGCCCACAGAGAAATTGATGATGGTGTCATGCTCAAAACCGCTGAAAGTGGACTGGGGTTGTGGCTCATATGTAGACTGCTCACAAAGCATGCATGAGGCACTGGGTTCTATCCTCAGCACCATATTAAAAATAATTATAACAAGATAAATATCATGTCCACCTTTAATTAAAGAATAAATATTTTTTAAAAAACTCTGAAACATCTGTGCTCTATACAGCATCCCACCTCTGGGTTTTCTCATAGAAGGACAACTGGCTGATACCCAGTGTTTTCAGCTATACCCATGTGAGATGCATTGACCTTTCCTTCTGGGTTGAGAGGCCCCATTTACATATTCTCTCCTTGATGCTCTACTGAATTCAGGATCCTAAGGTCATCTCTCCATTCAATATGGAATGATTCTTATTCTGGATTTCTAAAGCCTAATGTTTTGGTGCACAGGGATCACAACCATCTGTCCATTCTGACATCCACATGGACACACAGCCCCTGCAGTTCTCACGTGTCCAGCAAGCCCAGTCTGGGGATGAGGCAGTGAGATATCACAGGGAACATTATCTGGGACATTGTCATTAGAGTGGGACAAGGTTAGAGTTGGCTTTATCATGAGTCCTGAGGAGGAGGTTTTTAAGAAGAGAACTCTCCAGGATACTGGCAACCAATGTGCAGGGTGGAGTGAGCATGGCGTGTTTAATGGAGCCCTTAGGTGGCCCATCCCTCACATCCCTTTGAAGGCTTTATAACTCACTCTCAGGGCTGTTCTCTGTGTAGGTTCAGGATCTGGGGACTCCCTTGGCACAGCTTTTCCATGGATCTCCTTGATGTGTTGGGAGTTGGTCTTTCCTTCCTGGAGTCTCATTTCCCTCTGTACTAAATAAATATGTTTCTATCCCATGGTTGATGATATCTTATAACCCAAAGCTCTCTATCAGGATAAATATGCATGAACAGAAACAGCACATGCATCCTCCCGGGGGATGTCCACATACATGGAAAGCCAGAGAGATTTGTATCAGACCAAAGCCCATTCCTTGCTGTGTTCACTTTTGGTGAATCTTTCCAAGAGCAACCTCTGATGGAAATGCTTTAATTCCTCAAGTGCTATCGTAGGACTGATGCGTTTAATTGCTTCAGTCCATATTTGATGAAGAGTGAAGTGAGGAGGCTTCTGCAAACCAAATGAGGCCAGCAGGATTTATTTACCACCTTCATATCTAGGCAGGTCCAACAGGCAACAGCTTACAGTACTTACACGTCTCCCATAGAAGAATCTCTCTTATTCTTACATTTCTGTATTGGCTTTTACAGAATAATGAGAGAGAAAAAAACTGAAATTTATGCAAAACCAGACAACCTAACATATCGGATGTAATCATGATTTGTGTTGCTTGTGCTTACAAAGGAGAGATAGGTAGAGAGGAACTTTGGGAAAGTAGAGCAAGGGGATAGGAGTAGGGAAACACACAGAAATGGGGCAGTACATTCACCAAACTAACCCCAGCTGGCCAGGCTGGTGATATGAATGGGTTTCAAAGAAGCTGGCTGTATCCATAACTAAAAAAATGGCAAAGAAACCTCGCAGCATACAAATATAAATTTCTAAGGCACTGTGACTCAGTGACCCAAGGTTCAGCTCTCTGGATACTCTTTAGTATTATAGGGGGGTTCAATGGAATGTTCTATCCAAATTGGGCAGGGCAATCAGGTTACAGCAGGGTTCCCATCCCCACTAGGTAACTCCCAGGTAGGGCTTGAAGCAGGCTCCCTGGCCTAGGGAGGGTAAAGGCCACTTGCCCTACACAGCCTCCACATATGTGCCAGACCAACATCCCCGCTGCTCAAGGGCAGGGGGAGCAAGCTCAGCCCAGGGGCCACGGGGGGCTCCCCACACCAAACACCACCAGAGACTAAAATGAGCCATAGGAAAGGGAAAGAGGTAGAGGGTGGAAACCAATCCAAAGGTGCTCACCAGAACAAGGGTCCTTTGGGTGGCTCTGCACTCAGGGGACTTGGGAGAAACTGTGCTATGAGTGTTGGATCCACGTTGTGTCAGGATGGAAATCATAGTAATAGGGATCTCCCCCTAAATCCTAGTGTGGGTATGGCTCAGTGGTTCAGTCCCACAGTTTAATCACCAGTAACACCACTCCTCAGAAAAAAGAAAAAAAACTAAACTATACTTTCTGTGGTTCTGATCAACTAGTTGCTTGGCTACCTTGTCATGGGGGGTAAAAATGCAGAATCAACACACAGACTCCAGGAGCTGGTGAGAGAAGTGGCTGGAGACCCGCCTCAGGTCATCTTTCAGTAGCTTAGTTTATTTTTCGAATGCATACAATTGTTATAGGGTCCCAGGGGGGCGTTCCCATCAATCTTTCACAAGCAAGATGGTATCCATAAGCCAATCATCTTATGCCTAATGTAACCACACTATAAGGATGTTCTAAATATTGCTATCATCAGGAAGGGTCTTTGTCCCTAGGGGAGGGGATTTCTAAGTTAGAAGTTCCATGTCGAAGCTCCTGGCTATCAGTTTCCTGTCCTGGCAGTTTGGCAACACTAACCACAAGTGCTAAGGATGTGGTTTCACTAATGGCTCGATAGAGCAGAGCATCCCATCCTGTTCCTATCAGGAACAGGCCTTCCTATCAGGCCTGAACGAGTGTAGTAGATTCTTCAAGTACTCCGAGCTGCTCATAGCTGCCATCTGTTAGCTGTAAACTGAAAGTTATTCTAACATATACTATCATCAATGATAACCTCTAGGGCCTTAGATCTTCTGAACTACTCATCTTATATATGTGCCCTTTGGCATGTTTTTACGTACATGTCTGGACAGGTGAACTTTCATACAAATCACAGGTTCTGAAAGCCCAATTTTATCTCTGAGATTCGCTAGTTGTAAGTCTAGACTTCCCCAATGGGCAAGGCCACCTTGTCAACATCAAAATTGCAAATATCAAATTGCAAATATCCAAAGAGCTCAATGAAAACGTCAGTCTTCACCCACAACACACATATACCAATTGTGAGTAGACTTCCAAAGAAAATAATGAAGTAAACGTAAACAGTTTTAGAAAAGTCAAATGCAGTGTCCCAAGAATAAGAAAATATTTCATACAAAACACACTAGCAATGCACAAAATAACAAATTCAATTTTATTAAAATTAAAGATTATTCAAAAGACAAACTTACGTACAAGGAGAGACATCCAGATAAAAAGAGTCAAAGACACATAGTAAGATATAAAGGGAGACAGAGATGCAAAAATGATAGGAAACTAGATGCATGCAAATAATAATACCTGGATCTGGAGATTATATCTTCCTTTTACTATAAAAATTGCATTCTCTCTCTCCTCTCTCTCTCTCAGTGTTGTTGTATTCTCTCTGTATAAGAGATGGGGTGGACCTGAGGTGTCAACTTAAGGTCTTTCAGCCTCAGCTGGGACAGTGCCTTGCTCTGTGCTTGAACAATGAAGGTCTAAATTCTAGGTTATATGCAAGTGCTCTAGAATGAGATACAAATGGAGAATGGGGAAAATATAGGATCAGGTAATGAAAAAGAAAAAGAGACAGTGGCCCTTTGAATTGCAGGTGAGAAAAGAAAGTATAACATAATGCCTGGGGAGGGTGTGACCTGGCTGCCTGCCATCAGCAGCTGGGAGAATAACTTGTCAACCAGCAGTGACACCACAGGTCCCTAGTGGACACACAGGTTCCCACAGCCCAGCCTGTCCTCTAAAAGGTGAGGGCAGGCTGCGGCAGGAGCCCATACGCATGGCTGATGACTTGGAGGTGGGTGGAATGTGTGGATACTGCTGTGCCAAGATCCAAAAAAATTGAAATTGATTTCATTTTCCACTCAAGCTGTGACCTGAACTTTCAAGTCCTTAGTGTCCTCCAGGCACTTCCTGGAGAATCATCCCATCCCACATCTGTGGCAGTGAAGCCGTGTCTGTGGGGAGACAGAGTCCTGGGGCTCCTTCCCACAGTCTTCCCAGGATTCTCTCCCACTGAGGACTTTAGACCCCAGGTCTAACCTTGAATGTGTGGTGCCAGGACATTGATAGAACTGAGGGAGTCAGGAGAGGGGGAAGGAGGAGCCTGGACATGAATCAGCTCAGAAGGGAAGGGGTGAGGCAGAGACAGGGGAAGACAGAACATCAACATTTTCAATGTGAATTAAAGGCCAGCTGAGCAGGTGGTGCCCTGAGCCAGCACTGGCCTCTTCAAGATAAAGGGCCCGAGGTAACATCCAGAGTGAAAACATGGTTCTGAATGTTCAGGAAATCAGTCCTGATCCTGCTGATGGCCACCCTCACAGAGGTGCTGGTCACCTTTCTAATCATGTCTTGGCACCCAAGGAGAATATATGTGACTTGATATTTACTATTTTTTTTAATGTTCAGCTGAAATCAATCCATAATGACAAGAACAGCCATAATATGTAATATTTTCTATTAAAGTGCATATGAGAAAAGTCAATTTTACAACCCCTTATTTATCCTTGGAAACTTCTAATAGAAATCCGTGGTATTTTTATGTTGTGGTTAATAAAAGCATTTTGTTCATATTTATAAATAATAAAAACAGGAGGAACTAGTGGTGTGAAATTCCTACAGGCATTTGGTAAACTGTTTGGAAATACATCCTAGAGCTATCTAGGTGTAAACATATGACCAACAAGGGCACCACTGCATACATCCCCAGCAGAGATACACACAAGCATCATGACAACATGTTGCAGAACCTACCAGCCAGTGCTGATCTTGACACTCCACACACAAAACCCTACCAAGTGCTCACCTGTCTCCACTGCTGTGACCAATACCTGTGGGTGGGTACTTTGTAAAGAAAAGGAATTAATTCAGTTCACATTTCTTCAGATTGAAGAGCATGGTGCCAGCATCTGCTGAGGTCTGGTGAAGGGCTCAGAACAGAGGGATTCCCAATGGTGGGAGCATGTGCAGAAGAGACCACAGGGTAGGACAGGAGTGAGAGCCAGAGGAGACACCTGCACTTGCTGTAGGACCACCCATTCTCATGGGAGCTAATATACTCCAGGAGATCACCATTTGTCCATGCAAGGGTGACTGCCCCAGGACCCAAGGCCCTTCTCCTTGCCTCCACTTCTCAAAGGTTCTGCCACCCAAGACACGACTCCAGAGACGAGGGTTTCAACTCATAAATTTTTATGGAAATCCAAAAACCGTACCCACACCAGGGCACAAGTACATCAAGAGAGGAATGCTAAAATTAACTCTTTAAAATTCCTGCAGTTGAATTTATTGCCAAAAGCAAGTGGAAATAAAAATTACTTAAAAGTCATGGAATTTTTTAAATCAAATACAAAAGGGCTCCTACAGAACAGTTTCTATTGTGTACAGTACAAAACAGGTGACATGCTTTGTCATATTCTGGTCATATTGGGGAATGTTGTTGGGAGATGCAAGAGGAGTTTTCATAGAAACCAAGGGCCTTGCTTTTTCACAAAGCAAATGCATGCAAGGTGTGTGCTTAGTTTGTGTAATTTTGTTGTGTTATGGTCTGAGCTTAATAAATATAGATTAGAGATTATAAATTAAAGGTCAAAAATATTAATAAGTAGTATAATAGGATTATGAGATAAGTGTTATAAAATAAATAATGTTAAGCTGTTTCTAAGATGTTAAAACTTGTTTTTCAGTACTTCATATGCCCACAAATGTGTTCAAACCCAGGATGTGGTTGTCTGTTTTTGCTCTGCAAACTGCTTTCTCAGCCCTTGTGTCCTGCTCCCTTGCCTGCACCTATCTTTTCAATGATGTGGTTTTCTCCCCTCATACACACAACTAGGGCTTGATGATGTTCCTGGCAGAGACAGTTCAGATCCTGAAGGGGAGCAGTCACCATATTACTAAATAAAAAAAACTCTCTAATTTGGAATGAGAATATTTTCTAAGCAATCAGCAGACAACATTTGGAGATGATAGTGACATCCATTTTCTTGCAGCCAGAAGATCACTCAGTGACACCCAAGAGGCACAGCAAGCTGGAGACCACCTAGGGAAAGGTCCCTGACATGCACTCCTCAGCCCCAGATACTCTCTCCATTGGCTCCTGCCAACCCACATATTGCTTTGCTGAGAATTGCCTGTACTTCCCTGGACAGTAGGTCTGATCTGTGTGAATCTATACCTGGGAACTCAAGGAAAGCTGGGCAGCACTATTTCCCAAGTTCTGGGCTATTGGGAGATGTTGCCCACCAGCCCACTGGTTCAGGTCTGATCTTCTGTAGGTTAACTCTGTCTCCTTACCTGCTGTGTGTTTTGTTGTCTGCCTTTGTCTGATTATTACAAATCCAAGTCAGTCCACCTTCCATTTGTCCTGTACACCCCTTCAATATTTCCTGTTCCATTTTCAGGAATTCCAGAAAAAGGCCTTTGTTTCTTTGGTATACAGGCATGTGTACCTAGATTTGGTGCCAAAATTGACATATGAGCTCATAAATTAAAATTTAAAGATGAAGCCAAATATCTTTTTGTATGTGATTCAAAAAGTTCAATTTAAAATGGGTAAACAAATAAAAATGTGTCTAAGTCAGTGACAGTGACTGGGAGGCCAGTGTTTGAGATTGGGTTCTGAGATGACTTCATGGCTGTGGCATGGGTGGTGACTAGGAAAGTTCCTGTGCAAAGGTGTAGAATGCCCAGTTGCTATGGCAATGCTTTCCATGGGGAGACGCTGTTGCCAGAGTCTTATCTTTGACCTTATTCTCAGGCACACAGCTCCTGGGAGTGAAGGACCTTCCTTACTAAGATAACCACAATGGTTCACCAGTTGCTCCTGAATCTGCCTTGAATTAGTAACTTTAGACAATGGACTTTCTTGAGAGCTGCACAGTGCTCCTAACATTGCACATTGCAATTGTAGAATGTAACTGAGAAAATAGCTGCATAGTGGTGCTAATTCTCTAACTTTCATGAATACTAAGAATAAAGCTTGCATAGTTTCTAGTCTGATTAATGAGACATACATAATAAAGATTGCTGGTGTACTTCTTTGGACCTGCTTCTCCACCAGAAAGCAGTGCTTTACCAGATCCCAGCTGTTTTACATTCAAGATCTGCATGTGTGACTATTTCTTCCAGTCTCCCATTGCCCCTCACCAGAACCTGACAGTTTGTCTGTGCTGGTTGTGGCATCTAAGGTTACTCATTCACAAGCTTCTCTAGGTGGTCAACTGTTAATAAAATGTCTATAACATCTATAAAATGTCTAATATCCATTGTTTCTAAAATTTTTCTTCAACAGGAAAGAAATGCTGTTCAATGCACATTGTCTGAGATCTTAATTAAAAAACTAAATGTTAGATTTAACATATGTGACACTCATCACAAATGTGTTTGTTAGAGACATCTGATTAATCTACAAAGTTAAAATACTGTTAAATATAACATCAAGTACCCTTAATAATACCTTCAGGTGATATACTTAAGTATTATTCATGTTTTCATAAATTGGAAAAAATTTTTTAAAAAGTTTAAAATTACTTTATCACTAAAACTAAGGTTATTAAAAGTTAAAAGTCCCAACAGCTACAATTCTATATCTAAAGAATCTAAAGGTTTCAACTACATTCCAATTAAAGTACCATAAATTACATAAATTATTTCATTTTTTTAAAATGGAGTAATTTATCTAAATTCAAAAATTTGTAAGGGTTAATTCAGGATATAAACAAAAATAGGGGTCAACACATTAAAAATGTAAATATATGTGTGTGTATATATATATATATATATATATATATATATATATATAATGTTTCAAGGGAAAATGTCTTAAGATGATAAAATTATAATACATCTAAGTGAACAACAAGAAGGTCTAGGTAAGTAATAAATGGTGTATATGAATAAAGGGTATACTTTAAATGGTTTGTGAGTACTTTAGTGGGTTATATATGTGTAACACAAATACTTTAAGCTATTCAATTTTTCCCCCTAAGGTCAAGTATTAATTTACTTGGACAAACCAGAATTTAATCTGTTAAAAGACAAGGATTCCTTAAAACATTAATTTACTCCTAACATTGTGTTAAATTTTATTTCCTAGAACAAACGGTCTTAAGAAATCTAGGTTTTTATAACTCTGATTAAATGGCAACTGTTAATTTTAAGTATTGAACTACATTACAGGGTCTAGATTTTTCTTTAAAAGTTAAACAATTACATTGCAGTTTTTACTCTTCTTTATATAACGTGTTCATATCTTCCAGGAATACAAATCTTTAAAGTAAAAGATTTAAGAAAACATTTTATCAAGCCTGGTGTTCTTGAACCTTGTAAAGTTCTTTGCAATGGTAATTTTAGACTTATACAGATGAAAAACTTTATTGGCATTTATTTAAAGGTATTTCTAAATATAATGATAGTCTGGTCTATTGTTGTAAAACATTTAGCACTTTTACGCACACACACAAAAAATAATCAGCTTTATAACTGAAACACTTTACCAATATTTGTGAAGAGCACCATCTTACCTGAAATAAGGCTCTGCCTCCCACCTTACTACATGTTTAAATTCCTCCAACATAGGCCAGACTTCAACTCATTTAATGTTATGTACAAAGATTGATTTTTATTGTAAAGATTACTGTGATCTCAAACACAGGATATAATATATAACTCAGCCAAGGTTCAAAATTATGTACAAACTAAGTATGTTTTTAGTCTTGTTAATTTAGAGTTTTTCCTTGTAAACTTTAACTACTGCTATTATTGCCTTAGAACAACCTAAGTTGATTTAAGGCATTAAGCCATCATCTACAGATAGTAAATAAAGGAGTCAGTGTGCAAGCTGCAGAAAGAGGAAGGCCATTGGAAAGAGGAGACAGCCTGATGCTTCCAAGGGAAGCCACATGGTCAGTGGCAACTTAATCCATCCTCTTGTAGATGGTGCTAGCAAAGCTAAGAGTCTGCTCACAAGTTCCTGCAGAGTGACTCCCAAGGGCAACTCAGCTGATTTTAACAATTGGTAGAACCAAGGTCCATTTAATCATGTTGATCTTAAACACCTAGCAAAAAGCAGTTAAAACCAAGAAACTACAAATCCTGGACATTTACTGCAATTTAAGATACACATTTATGTTAGAGCCTGCCCCCCACACCAAATAAATAAGGTTAAAAAAAACTGGCCAAATTAAAAGTTCTTAGTTTAAGGCCTTCAGATCTCTAAGCTCCTACACAGGTATCCCTAAGTAACAAAATAAAGGGATCTCTACTAAGTTCAAAGGACATGCCAATTAAAAGATATTTTATAAAAATCAGATGACATTAAGTAATGTAACTAACTGTTGTGTTTACATTCCTGATAACTTTGACAATATTAGAGTTTACATTACCAAATAAAGGCCTTATTAGGCTTTATAAGGCCTTGTTATAGGGACACCTTCTCAGTTCTTGCTCTTGCTGAAGAAAAAATATTAATTTTGACATGTTATAAATGATGCATCATTTATTTTATATTAATTTCAGGACTCCTGTCTTTTAGTTTCCCTAATAAAACCATCAATCCCCAGGTGACTTTACGACCTGTTCTTCATGAACCAGACTTTCATCATGGACCCCTTTGAACAACCCAATTTCTAAAAAGGGACTCCAAATGGCTTGCCCCGCTGCACATCACCCCCTCTCAGCTTGAAACAGCAAGAGCTGTTGTTGCCCTTTTTCTTACAAGAGTAAGAAATCCCTAAAATTAGAAGACAAAAATACAGTCAATGTAAATTGAGAATAGGGTCATGTCACAAAATGGAGGATAATTTGGGACCAAAAATTGTTATAAGGTCTGAGTTGCTAAAACAACCTTTCAAAACCTTAAGCAGACACATAGACTTACACAATTAAAACTGTCAGCCAACAAATATAAAAATTCTCTCAATTCCTTGGCAGAAATAATGTTACAAAATAGAAGACAACAAAACCTTCTGTTTCTGAAACAAGGTGGTCTTTGTATGACTTAGGAGAAATATGTTGTTTCTATACTAACCACTCCTGAGTAATAAGAGAAAACTTGTCACCGGTTCAAAAAATATTAAACAAACAAACAAACAAAAAGACTAAAATAATTAGTATCAAAATTTGTTTTCTTGGTCTCCATGGTTCACCACTCTCTTATTGGCCATAGCGAGACCTTTGCTATTAATAGTCCTAGGACTCTTAATCGGACCATGTATTCTTAACTGTTGGATTTAATATATAAAACACAATAGATACTATCTATAAAGTTACTGGTTTTAAGGGCTAATTATTGACCCAACATACACAGAGGAATCAATGATTTGATTATGTCCCCCAAAACCAGTGGGGAATGCTATGGTCTGAATTTAATTAATACAGAGATTATAAATCATAGCTTATAAAATATTAATAAGTAGGATAATGGGATTATGAAATAAGTGTTATAAAAGAAATAATGTTAAGAAGTTTCTAAGATGCTAAAAAATCATTTTTCTGTACTTTATATGCTGACAAATGTGCCCAAACCCAGGATGTGGTTGTCTGTTTTTGCTCTGCTAAATCCTTTCTCAGCCCTTGTGTCCTGCTCCATTGCCTGCACCTACATTTCACGGATGTGCTTATTTCCCCTTATAAACCCCACACAACTTGGACCTGGTGACTTTCCTGGCAGAGACAATTCAGGTCCTTCCTGCAGGGGAACAGTCACCAGCTGACTAAATAAAAATCTCTAATTTGGACAAAATTCCGGCTGAGAGTGTTTTCTGAGCAATCAGCCCACAACAGTTGAGCATCACTTGCCAGACCTGTCCATTAGAGTAGTGTTAACATATATATGTACAAATTCACTTATAACAAAACATGTTATTACCCCAGTGTTTTCTGTTGTCAGCATGGCCAGTGTCTTAAGGAAGTTCATATAATAATTGGCTTCTGAAAAGAAGAAAAGTGCACCATGAAAATAACACAGCAACAACCAACAAAGGAAATTCAATATAACCTATGTCATAAAGAGGACATTAGAATATCACAGCTTCCCCTTAGGTCCAACAATGTGTGAAATATACAAGTCTAATTTCACTGGATACAAATGAATATTGTTTGATAGAGTTCGCTTTGGTATTTTCCTCAAGAGATATAGCTGAGATAAATATAAAAGTAATAAATAAAAGAGTCCACATGTTTTAATAACTTAATCAACCAGAATATCAGGAAAATAATCAAAAGGTATATATTATGTTAAAGTATTTACCATTGCTTTGATTAGTACTATTTTAAATCAGAAACTTCCATTCACTACCTATAATTTTCCAGAACTGTTTCTTGATGGCTATAAACATAACCCAACTATATGCATGTACACATGCTTGTATATACAAATACTCACATATACACATGCAACACACATATATACAAGTGTCTAAATATAAACCACCACTCACAAGTGATAGCACCGTGCATTACTGTTTTTATAACTTCATGGGTAAGAACAAAAAAAAAAAACTAATTGTGCAAAATCTTACAATTTACATCTTTCCTGTGACATCACGGGTTCCTCTATTCTGTATCCAGGTAAACCAGAGCCCAGATACACTGTAGTCTCGGCTCATGAGCAGAAAGGGGCTAACAGCTGGGAAACACCCAGCAATAATAAAACCTGCATTTACTACAAACCAGCTAGGAGTGTACATAGCACTTATACAAACCTGAAAGATGCAGGAAAGTGTGTAAAAGGAGACAAAGGTGCTCACCAGGAGGAGGATGGTTTTGGTGGCTCTGGACTCAGGGGAGCACCTTGAGGAGCTGGTCTTATGAACATGCTGCATTCTCTGCTTGTGCCTGTGCAGGATGAGCACCATGGAGCTGCTGGCCCAGAGCATTAGCCCCATGCACATAGCATCAGGGAAGGTTAGCAATGCTGCGTACAGTGAGTCTGCAGTTGGGTCATGACGGACGCTAGAACAGTACCCATAGTCTTTTACATTGGTGATGGTTTTGTTCCTTTTTTTTGCAGTCATGTACATAAAATTTATCACATTTAAAAGGAGGTATAGGACCCAGCTCAGGTATATGCAGGAAATGATGTACCTGGGAGCTTTCATTTTAAGCTCAACCCACCTGGAGTTCCCAGAACTAATCTTAATGGCCTGAAAAATGCTCAGGAGGCAGGTGCTCCACATGGACATGTTTCTGCCCACCTTGTGAAGACCAAACAGCAGCTTGCAATCAATACCACTGGTGAAATATTTCATTCCAAAACCTGACATTGTCTGGGGAACTCCTCTACACAGGAGAGCTAATAAATTGGCCACAATCAAGTGCTGAAGAATCAAATCTGTGTGTCTTACCCTGTATCCAGTGAAGTAAAGAACCACATAATGTAGGAGAAGAGAGGAATTGCCCAGAGCTCCAACCACAGTCTGTGACAGAGAGATGATTCCTACAGCCACATCACTGGCTGCCATCCTGCCAGTTCCCTGCATTTGAAGCCAGAGGGACCTGCAGGGGAACAGGAGGCCTGGGCTGCACGTGTCCCATCAGCAGTGACTTATTGCCCATTCTACAGAGTTCCCACTGTGAAAACTTAAAGTTTTATTTTCACTAGAATGTTTTGATGAGGCTCGTATGACAAGTTAAGGCATGAAGTGTGTGTAAATCCCTGCTGTGCAGGCAGCACATGGTGATTCTTGAAACTTTACACCATGAGCCAGGTGCTGAGATGACTCTGAATGATGACCAGGAGAACTTGGGCACATGGAGGTTGAGTCTCTGTCCAAATTCCTACTCTGATGAGGTGCAGAGAGGGGCCTTGAAACTTAGTGCTTATAGGGAGGATAGATGAATCACCAACTGTCCCTAAAGCCAGTGAGTGGGGTTTTTCTATCAATTCAGCTCATATTTACTTCTGCTTTTCTACAATCCTCTTGTCTTCTAAACGAGTGCTATTTTATAACTTTCCATTTTCTCCTTAAGATTTATTCTACATGCAATATCAATTATGAGGGATCATTTAGATATTATAATAACTGAAGATATACTGAGGGAGTATAGCACTGCTGGCACCTGTCCCTTTGTGAGTTACCTGCAGTGATGCAGGACTAGCTCCTCATCAGCACAGCTACACCATGACTCATTTGGTCACATGTTAGGAAAAAGTACAATGATACATATCACAGGAATGGTTCCACAATCATAGGCCAAGTCCTCAGCTTTGGAACATGAAGAATGAGCATAGACTAAATGAGTGGAGGGCATAAAAAAATACTTACTCATTGCAGAGGATCCATATGTGGGTTCACTAATACCAATGTTAAGTAAAACTATTTCAAAGAAGTAAAATTGAGGAATGATAAACAGTAGGAGCAAACCACACAAACTGGCACTTGTGGGCATGGACACGTGTGCATTTAAAATTCAAACAGTAGGATTTTTGAGGTCATTAGAATGTCTAGTGTCTCCATTGTCTGCACCAGGCCCAGAGCTAGAGAATACTTTCTGCTCAAGCATCACCATTCACATTACTTTCTACACAGGACTAGAGGATTCCTGAAAATTATTCCTACTCTATATTCCAAACATGTAGGTATTACAAGTCCAGCTATAAGACTGATGTATAATCAGCATAGAATTCCTGTAAAGGAAACTGAGAGATGATTAGTTTTAAAACTACCTCCTGTGCACTTTAAAAACCACATTCTTTTTTCATTTGGACTGAGACATCTCTATCACTATCAGTGAGCATCACATTTATTTAATCAGGAGCATCAGAGATGGAGGCTGAGGCTGCCACCCCTTTTATCTCAACTGTCTTGAGCCCATTCTTCAGCACTTCATCTCCTTCCTGTATGGCTCTGGCAATCTATGGGGCTCAATCCAGCCTCCCCTTTTCTGATGTGAACACTTACCCACGATCTTGAAATGGGTCTTCCCCCACGGATGCTACTCTAGGACTGAAATTGGATTACTCACCAGGTTCTTTCTCTTTGACAGAATGTAATCTAGTGCAGAGGCCTCTGTGACCAGGACATGTGCTGCAGGAAGCAGGTAGCTCTTAAGGTATGAGTCTGTGACTCTGTGACCTCACCTCCCCGTGGACCTGCAGTGATCACTGTGCCTGTAGCAGCAATGGGCATGCAGGTTGGGAGCTGAGGACACTGCTGAAAACTTTCTCCCCAGGGACACTTACCAAAACAATTACCAAGTTTCTTGCTAGAACCTCCCAAGGGGACACTAGAGTGTTCAGAGAGGCTTTAACGTCTCCATGGTCCCTGGAGGAAGGCAGGGTCTCACCTGGAATTTTGTCCTGGAATAGCCTGGCAGTGAGCTATGCATGACCCATTGTATTCCTTGCTTTCTTCAAAAGTTTTCTACCCCAAATCTGGTTATTCTTCTTCTTTACTTCCCTGAGTTCTATGATTATTTAAGGTACTAAAATGGAAATGAAATGAGATAAAACAAGTAGAAATATTTTTTTAAAAACATGAATAAAAGGAGAAAATGTTACTAATAATTGAACTCAAAACACATTGCACACATCTGCACAAATACAGGTAAATAAATTTAGACTAATTTGCACAATTCAATGACAATTTCTTATCAAAAAAATTGCAGAGTACTAAATTGTACCAATATCACCCACTTTATTGAATGGCGGAGAAATTTAACAACAAACAAAATGATCTAAAACCTCTCTCAATAGTGACAGCAGCAGGATCAGACTGTTTGAAAGGCCTGCACTAAAGTTTCTCTCAGATATGCCTGTGCTGCTAATGTTAAACCAACAGCCTCAAGGGGTGGCCACAGCACAGGAATCTGTTCTGATACTTGTAATCCCTCCACCCCTGCAGGGTCAATATTTACCTTCTTAATAAACACTGTGAAGTTTACCATTCAGGTCAAGTCTTATAGGAGCAGGTGTGTTTGGGGCAGTGCCATGGCATGGATGTTAGATGAGGAAAAAAGATGACATGGAGAAAGGGGGAAATGTGCACAGGTTGACAGTGCAGATCCTGTGATGTGCAGGACAGAGAGAATGTGGAGGGAAGGTCAAGGGGGAAAGGAAAAAGGTCATGAAATACCCAGGAAATGTTAATGTGCACAACTGGGATTGAGGGAGGAGGGGGCAGGGTGCAGAGGGACTTTAAGGTCCTGTGGTCTAACAGGTAGTGGGGACATGGGCACATGGTCATGTGGATTAGTAGATGCTCTTGAGAACCAGCAGTGTGAACAGAGGTGAAGGTAACTGGGTCACAGCAGATTGACTGTCTCTGAAGCAAGAATCACACATGTGGACACTCTGTGCCTGGGGTTGGAGGTCCTAAAGTGAGGGGTGTAGAAAACAGGCCTGCAGTGTGACAAGAAGAGGGTGAGTCTGCAGAGAGGCAATGGGCCATGGTGGGGGAACCTAGACATCTGGCCAGAGGGAGCTGGGAGGAGGTGGGCGGAGAGAGCTAAGGCAGCTGTGAGAACAAAGACTAGCTAGGGGAACATCAGAAAATCCAAGTTCAAAGATGTACACTTTTTATGTGTATTTTCCCCCCAAGGTTGATGTTGATTTGCATTGTTCTGCCAAGTTATTTCCATCGTTCCTGGGTGAATCACTTGTGTCTGTGCCTCATTCTCTATTTAAGAGAACTTTTGGAAGGCTGGCCTTTTCTGTGACAGATATGGATTTCCTCTCCACTGGCTCTGGTTTGTCACCAGGGATTTGTCTTGAATACTTGGTGTCCAGTGTGGCAATGTTAGGAGGTGGTGGGCCCCTTATGAAGTGAGGCTTGGGGAAGGTTGACAGACCCTGGAGCCTTGGTACATTGAAATGGCCAAGGTAGTTCATGGACCCTGACTAATTCTCATGAGGGGTTGTTAATAAGAGAGGACAGGCCTGTGTGCTGTCTGGCTTCCCATCTCACCATGTCATCTCTCCCTCTCTCACACATTCCTGCCCTCAAGTTATCTAGCACAATGTGATGCAGCCCAGGGCCCTAATAGAAACCAGGAGCTGTTGCTGTTTTGCTGGGAAGCCCCAGAACAGGGAGATAAGAACTTCTGTCTATGAAGTGCCTAGACAAATGTACTGAGGCCAGTGTCCACAGGATATTTGAAAACCCCAGAGCTTACCTTGTCTGTTTGACTTTTCTTGTTGCCTCTAGACTTCCTGCAGTGGAATTCTATCACCAACCCCATGTGAATATACAAACTTTAAGGCATGTGAAAATTTTCAGTCAAATAGAAAAGAGCTCATGCTGAACTATTTCATTTATAGAAATTACAAAAAAACTCAAGTGATCTACTGCAGAAAGCCACCCGTGACTTACTTGAGGGTCTTCTCTAGGTTTGGGAGCCAGGGAGATTTAGGTTTATCCTTGGGAACTAGTCATGCAGTAGATTGCCCAAGGCACATGACCTTTATTTCCACTCTACTAGAATGTTTTCTCATAGTAGCTCTGGAGATGGGCATAACCGGTTGTAAACTGAACAGCCTATCTACTACCTTTTTCAGGGAACAGTATTCCATGGAAAACCTATGATGTTCCCAGATATAAAGAAGCAAGTGTCGGCTCCATCCTGCTCTTTTCAGTGTGGAATCTGATTCATATGATCACCTACCATGTCCTGTCCCTTTTTTAAAAAAATATCTCCTGTGTCCAGTGGTTTTTTTCATCCTTCTACTGTCCTTAGCCTTTACTCCACAGGCAGCCCATTGCACTGAGAGGAACCCCATTTCCACTGCCTGTGGCTGGTGGTAGAGACACCAAGAGCAAACTTTGAGGCTGACAGAATTGTACTTTCATGTAGAAGCTGAATGCAAGTGTGAGTTCTTGGTAAAATTCATGCCCAACTTGTACATAAAACTGCTTTAAAGGTACATATCAGTAATTTAAAAGTTATTTGTAACAATTAAAATAGCACCAAATATTATATTTTATTAAAGTGGACAGTAAATATATTTCACAATCTTAAATTCTGAATTTTTCTTCCTTTTTTTTTTTTCTTTGTGGTGCTGAGGATTGAACCCAGGGCCTTGCACATGCAAGGCAAGTAGTCTACCAACTAAGCTATATCCCTAGCCCTCTGATTCATTTTTAAAAAATAGAATATTTTTGTGTATATATATTAAGGATATAACACAGTAGAAATCAACATAGAAAATTCAACAGGGCAGGTATCATTAGTGGAACATTGTTTCCCATTTTGTATATTACTATGCTATACAAACACAATAATTCCACCTGCTAAAGGCATATATCTTTGGACTACATTCACTTGGACAATTCCTTGAAGACACATAGCTAAAACATATACATGAAATTAGACAAATGAAAAATTCCTTCCACAGAACAGCAAATAGTTCTAACTGAAATTAAATATAAAATCTAAATTTGACACATAAAATTTTCCATAATTATTAGTTGATGGATAATAACAATCAAAGTGTTGGCACCAATTTACAGTCACAACAGAAATGCATGAGTGAACATTTCTTCCTTAGTTACTATTTACTGCACACTTCCTTACTTAATTAATTCTAAAAATCACTCAGTGATGTTGGATTGGGATGGTAGCATTTACTAATATGATATTTAAACAATATGACAGAATTTATCTGGATGAGTCTCAAATAGTATTGATTTTATTCATGAGAAACTTTTACAAGCATCTCTCTTCTAGTGATAATATTTTGGTTATATTACCCTAGCAGTTGAGGGAGTCTAAAATGTTATCACCTACAATTTTTCATACCATTTCCAAATTAATTCAAACTGAATTACACACACATCCAGCATTTTCTTTTTTTTCCCCAATGCTAATCTTATGCATTTTTAATGAGGGAGTCCAGAGTTTTCTAATGTAAATAATGACACTATGCTATCTTTAGATCACCTTCTTAGATTACCTCATTCGATTTCCTTCTTAGATGCTTTCTTAATCTATTTTTTTCCAGAGTAAGGGAGAATCATGAAACTAAAGCATCTGAATATTAAGAATTAGTAAGATTTTTAGTAGAAGATTCCTGTAAGTCCCTCAATAAGTCCTGCCACTATATTTCCTGAACTTTCCATAGGAGACATTGTCAACCTTCAGAGACATGGAAAAGCAATACTCTCCCTAACTCAAAACTTACTGTCAAGTTACTAATGAGAAACTCTTAATTTCATTAGTAATTAGCAAATGTGGAGAAAGTTTTTCCAGCAACATCCTGGGCTGCCCAGGCCTGCACTGTCACTGACTCCAAGGTGAAGTGATAATTGCAGCCCTGAGGGGAAGTGAGGTCACAGGAGCACAGACCTGTGTTCTCAGGGTGCACTTGCCTCCCTCCCTCCATGCTGGCTGTCAAAACCTCACAATGAGCTCACCACCTTGCACCCAAAGAAACATGTGATTATTTTCTATGTCACAGAGGCAATGTGTGTGCAAGGAGAGAACTTTGAGGAACTACTCATTTTGGAAAATGGTTTGCTTTGAAATTAGATCTAGTGTCAGTGAAGAGGAATGTTCCTTTGAGATGAGCTGAGTTAGTAATGGAGTCGTGTCCCTGACCCAATGCCAATCCAGGATGCCTCCAAATAGAAGGTAATCAGGCCTCACTGAAGGTACTACTGTTAATCCCAGATGTTGATACCAAAATCTGGTTGTGGAGTGCTGAAGAGTTGTAGTATTTAAAGTACCCTGCTGTCCAAATTACTTCACATGAATCACAGAATAAACCCTCAGTATTATTGCAGCTGTGTTACTAATGCCTTCATGCCTACAATAAAGATGAGGATAAAACTGAAAATCACCTCATCCTGAGCAGATAGTCAGACCAACATTTATTTCTGATCCACACAATGAAGACACTTTGTGTCTCCTCTGAATCACCTATGGTGTGATGCTTGTGGTGAGAATTCTTGCCCTGATAAACTTGGAAACGCACTAGGTAAGGGAAGTAACTTGATGAGTGCTGGACAACTGTTGTCAGCACTAAAGGTGTCTTGTCTTATTTCCTCTGGTGGGTTAATATTCTAACCTTATTCCAAAAGGCAAGGCATATATTCCTGTTTCAATTCATACAAAGCACAGCAATCTCTCGTCTCCAAAAGCATTTAAAATTTCATTATTCCATTAAAATTTCCCCTATATTTATCATTCATTGAATAATGATTTTCCTGTCATTTTTATTGGAACACTTTGCCTACCTTTATTCTATTGTGCATTCTGTAAAAATTATTCTCATCGACCTCTTTCACACACACCCTATGTGTATGTAGCTATGGTAGTTGATGGGAGCAAGTCCTTAGTTTATATAGATCTATTTTTTTTATTTCAACCATATTTTAAGGCCTGTCTGCTGTTTGATACATAATTCATTTCCCAGTAGTACAGAAATATTATTTTGTTATTGCAAAAGTTCCATTCTTTTCCTTTCAAATTTACACCAGAAATTCATTCAGAACTGATTGTTGTATGGTATAGGTTATAAGGGTTGTCTCTTTTGCAATATGACTAGGCTATATCTATTTATTCTGAAAATGTTGAATCATGATTTCTCTCCATGGCTCTCTGTCTTCATTGATTCTCTCAGTTTATCACCACCTGATCTTTCATGATGACTTATCTAAAATAATTCCTGAGAATTCTCCACATCCACTTGTGTTGAGAGCCACAGCTGAAGGGGCCCCAGCAAACTTTCAGACTGCCAGCTGATGAGCTGAAGGGGCCCCAGCAAACTTTCAACTTGGTATGTTTTAGTTATAGATATTAAAGATTGTTTTTTTTCAATTCCAATTCATCCTGAGGATAGTCCATGTTTTGCATTTACTATCCCTGCACTGAATCATGAAGGTCCTGATCAGAGATATGAATGGAAAGTACTCCCTCAAGGGATGGCTAACAGCCCAACTATGTGTCAAATTTATGTTAACAAAGCAGACAATTGAGGAATCCCCGATTGAGCAGGTCCCATAATAACCATCTCATTATTAATGGCTCTTAAATCTTGCAATAATCTCCATTTACCAGATTTCTTTTTGATGACAAAAATGGGAGTATTATGGGGAGATACAGAAGGTTGTATATGTCCTTCTGCTAATTGTTGTTTGGCCAGATCATGGGCTGCTAGTATCTTTTCTTTAGTCAGGGGCCACTGAGGAACCCATACTGGTCTTTCTGATTTCCAAGTAATTTTTATTGTCTCAGTGGCCCTTTCTGAAAATCCAACCCATGTCTGTCTGTTCCTTGATCTATTTGAATTGGTGCTGCTATACCTTGTTCTTGTTTTCCTAATCTTTTTCCTTTCCTAAAACCTTGTCTAGTCATAATAGTGGGTGCATTTTGGTTGATGTTATTTGTTAATGTCAAACCTAATTGATCTAGGACATCTCGTCCCCATAAATTTATAGGAAGATGATCCAATACATATGGCTGTATAGTTCCTTCACATCCTTCAGGATCCTTCCAATCTAATACCATTGCACTTCTATGGGGATTAGTCGCCACTCCTAGGCCTCGAAGCGTTTGAGTGGCTTGTTGTAATGGCCAATGTTTTGGCCATTCTTGACGAGAGATGATGTTAAGGTCTGCACCTGTATCCAGTAGCCCATTAAATTCATGTCCTTGAATATTTAGTTTTAGCATGGGGCGAGAATCTAAATTTAAAGACAGCATAGCCCAATCTACACCTGTGGAGCCTAATCCCTTGGAACCTCTTTCTATAGCACGACTGGAAAATTTATCATGTAGGCTTGGTATTATTAGTAACTGTGCTATTCTATCTCCTGGTGAAATTACTGATATACCATTTGGAGAACTGGCTATAATTTTTATTTCACCTTCATAATTGGGATCAATTACCCCAGGACTTATCATAAGTCCTTTTAGAGTAGAAGAGCTGCGTCCCAATAATAAGCCTACTGTTCCTTTGGGAAGAGGTCCTTTCACCCCTGTGGGAATGATTTGAACTCCCATCTCTGGAGTTAGTACTGATCTGGTGGAGGCGCAGATGTCCAACCCTGCGCTCCCTCTGGTTTGTCTGATGAGGGATCTGATGGACAATGTGTCCTGGGCACTACCCTGATGGGGTTGCTGGGTTCCTCCAGTGCTCTGTATATTTGTGGTTTTGGGCCCCGGAGCATTGGGCCCCCCTGTCCATTTTTTGGCAATGGAGCCCAATGCCTTTCACCACGATATCGTGGATAAACACTTGGTCCTTGTTCGTTTTTTGATAATGGAGTACCCTCTATGGTGGTTTGAGAACGGCATTCATTAGCCCAATATCTCCCTCTACGGCATCGTGGGCAAATACCCGGTATTCTACTCCTTTGATACCTAGTTTTGTTAAACCCTCCTCTTATGGGGCAATTCCTTTTAAAATGTCCTGTTTGTTCACAATTGTAGCATGTTCTTGGCCTGGAATCTAAAGCCTGTTTCCTGCAGCTGCCACAATTTGCCCTTGTTCATTAATGTCTCTGGCATCTAAAGCCTGTTTTACTGCAGCTGCCACAATTTTCCCTTGTTCATTAATGTCTCTGGCATCTAAAGTCTGTTTTACTGCAGCTGCCATGACTTGCTCTTGTTCATTAATGTCTCTACATAATTTAATATATGTGTTTAAATCTTCATGTTTCCATGGTCTAATGATATCTCTGCACCAACGATTTGCTTGGCCATAAGCCAGTTGTTTTATTAATGGCATTGCTTGTTCTGTATTCCCAAAAACTCTGGTAGCTGTTTGAATAAGCCTATCTACAAATTCAGCATAAGATTCATTAGTTCCTTGTATTATCTTAGATAATTGACCTTATAAACCTCCATGTCCTTGTAAAGTCTTCCATGCCCTAACTGCATCTACAGCAATTTGTAAATATACACCAGGATCATATGCAATTTGTTGCTGCTGATCCTCATAAGGTCCCTTTCCTAACAACATATCTAGATTTCTCTGAGGATAACCAGCTGCTGCATTTCACCTAGCCGTCTCCTTGCAAAATTCCTCATTGGCAACCTTCCATAACAGGTATTGTCCTCCATTTAGCACAGCTTTACACATATTAGCCCAATCTGCTGGCGTCATGTTCAAGTTGGTAATGGATTCGACCAAGCTTACAGTGAAGGGTGCTTGAGGACCATAGGTTGTTACAGCCTCTTTTAGCTGCTTCACTGTTTTGAAATTTAAAGTATGGTAAATTCGCTGCCCTCCTACCTCAAATACAGGGCATGTTAATACTTGAGATCCTGTCTCAGGATCTGAACTATCCACTGCGGGGGTTGGGGGCCTCTCAGCATATGAAGGTGGCCTTGTCAGTTGGACACTTACGTCCTCTGGTGATAGAAAGGTGTTAGTAGCAGTCTCCTGTAGAGGTGGTGCTGTTGGTTGGACACTTAAGCCCTCTGGTGATAGAAAGGTTTTAGTAGCAGTCTCCTTTTGTAACTTTCCCCCTGATGGCTTTTTCTGCTCTAAACTTTCTTTCTCTGTCTGATTAGCTCGAAAGACCTTCTCTTTTACTTGAATCTTTTCCTCTTTCTGACTAACTTGAGAGACCTCCTCATTTACTTGAATCAATATGTCTTCTCCTTCCTCTACCTTTGTCTGAATTGAAGGTTTTGGACTAAGAAAACCAGATACCAACGCCCACAATGCCAATGTGCCAGCTGGCAGAGTTCCTGGGCTGTTCTTTTCTATTCTTTTTAAATCTTCACCATGATGGTTCCATTGTGATATATTTAACAACTCCTCCTTAAAAAGCCATGGGCTACATTTTTGTATTGTATCAACGTATGCCCTGACTGCTCTTGATTTTACTGGGATGCCTCCTTCCTCTAACAATTTACTTAACACTCTTTCGGTTTGTTTTTTACTAGTTTCTGATCCCGTATTTCTACTATAATACAACCCAACAAGATGATGCCAAACAAAACCGAGACAGAATGAAATAAAAAGGGAACAACAAAAATTCATTATAGCCTTTCTATCCTCCTGACATGTGCATCCGTCCTTTCTCCCTATCTGTTCCTCAGATGTAAATAGTTTTTCCTCAGAAGTGAGCGGTTTTTCTTCCGTCTCACTCATCTCCAGGGACAGGCAACTTAAAACAAAAATGAAGCAAAACAAAAGAGGAATCTTAAAATGGCTCCCCATCCTCTCACACTGCCCTCTGGAGCGAGCGGTTTACTTACCCTCAGTCGCTCCCCGTGCGAGCCACCAAATGCCGCAGTCTGGCTGGGCACAATTCAGGAGCCACTTGTCAAAAGAAACTAACTTTATTTTTAGAACCACACACGCCAAACAAAACAGCTCCTCAGGAAAAAACCCTCAGAGCCCAACTGCCACCACCGGCTTCCCACAAGCCACACACCCCAACAACCTCTTTCTCCCACAATCCTCCTGCTCTTGAGGCCGATTGGCTGGGTCGCATGGGCGGAGCCAAAAAAGTCCCCCAATGAGCAGCTCCGTGGTCTGAAAGGGCAGGGAAACAGCCCAATGAGCATCACCGCAGAGGAGCCAATCAGCTAGATGTTGCTGGGGCCGCTGTGAGCCAATCATCAGCTGGCAGTCTGAAAGTTTGCTGGGGCCCCTTCAGCTCATCAGCTGGCAGTCTGAAAGTTTGCTATACCGGGTATTTGCCCACGATGCTGTAGAGGGAGACATTGGGCTAATGAATGCCATTCTCAAACCACCATAGAGGGTACTCCATTATCAAAAAACGAACAAGGACCAAGTGTTTATCCACGATATTGTGGTGAAAGGCATTGGGCTCCATTGCCAAAAAATGGACAGGGGGGCCCAATGCTCCGGGGCCCAAAACCACAAATATACGGAGCACTGGAGGAACCCAACAACCCCATCAGGGTAGTGCCCAGGACACATTGTCCATCAGATCCCTCATCAGACAAACCAGAGGGAGCGCAGGGTTGGACATCTGCGCCTCCACCAGATCAGTACTAACTCCAGAGATGGGAGTTCAAATCATTCCCACAGGGGTGAAAGGACCTCTTCCCAAAGGAACAGTAGGCTTATTATTGGGACGCAGCTCTTCTACTCTAAAAGGACTTATGATAAGTCCTGGGGTAATTGATCCCGATTATGAAGGTGAAATAAAAATTATAGCCAGTTCTCCAAATGGTATATCAGTAATTTCACCAGGAGATAGAATAGCACAGTTACTAATAATACCAAGCCTACATGATAAATTTTCCAGTCGTGCTATAGAAAGAGGTTCCAAGGGATTAGGCTCCACAGGTGTAGATTGGGCTATGCTGTCTTTAAATTTAGATTCTCGCCCCATGCTAAAACTAAATATTCAAGGACATGAATTTAATGAGCTACTGGATACAGGTGCAGACCTTAGCATCATCTCTCGTCAAGAATGGCCAAAACATTGGCCATTACAACAAGCCACTCAAACGCTTCGAGGCCTAGGAGTGGTGACTAATCCCCATAGAAGTGCAATGGTATTAGATTGGAAGGATCCTGAAGGATGTGAAGGAACTATACAGCCATATGTATTGGATCATCTTCCTATAAATTTATGGGGACGAGATGTCCTAGATCAATTAGGTTTGACATTAACAAATAACATCAATCCAAATGTGCCCACTATTAGGGCTAAACAAGGTTTCAGGAAAGAAAAAAGATTAGGAGAACAAGGTATAGCAGCACCAATTCAAATAGATCAAGGAATAAATAGACATGGACTGGGTTTTCAGAAGGGGTCACTGAGGCAATAAAAATTACTTGGAAATCAGAAAGACCAGTATGGGTTCCTCAGTGGCCCCTGACTAAAGAAAAGATACAAGCAGCCCATGACCTGGTCAAACAGCAATTAGTGGAGGGACATATACAACCTTCCGTATCTCCCTATAATACTCCCATTTTTGTCATTAAAAAAAATCTGGTAAATGGAGATTACTGCAAGATTTAAGAGCCATTAATAATGAGATGGTTATTATGGGACCTGCTCAATCAGGGATTCCTCAATTGTCTGCTTTGCCAAAAACCTGGTACGTTTTAGCTATAGATATTAAAGATTGTTTTTTTTTTCAATTCCAATTCATCCTGAGGATAGTCCACGTTTTGCATTTACTATCCCTGCACTGAATCATGAAGGTCCTGATCAGAGATATGAATGGAAAGTACTCCCTCAAGGGATGGCTAACAGCCCAACTATGTGTCAAATTTATGTTAACAAAGCAATCCAGCCACTTAGAAATCAAAATCCTGAACTACAAATATTTCACTATATGGATGATGTATTATTAGCACACAAAGCTAAAAACACATTGCTAAACTGTTATGCCACACTTACAAACTTATTAAAAAATTATAATCTAGAGATAGCAATAGATAAAGTACAATTAAATTTTCCAATTAATTATTTAGGAGTTCTATTATCCTCAACCATGGTCCGTCCACCAAAAATTCAAATACGAGTAGATCAACAGTAGATCAACTCAAATCACTTAATGACTTTCAAAAGTTATTAGGAGACATAAATTGGATAAGGCCTTATCTAGGTATACCAACAGGAGAGTTGGGACCTTTATTTGATATCCTAAAAGGTCCATCAGATCCAAATTCACCCCGAATGTTAATGCCTGAAGCAAGAAAGGCATTAAAAATCATTGAAACATATATGGAAAATATGCATTTGGATAGAATTGATATAAGTTTGCCTTTATTATTTATTGTACTACCAACAAAAAATATTCCTACAGGAGTATTTTGGCAAGAAGGCCCATTATTATGGATACATTTATCTTATTCTCCTAACACTATTCTTACTAGGTATCCTGAGGCTGTAGGACAATTAATACTCAAAGGAATAAAAGCAGCTAAGGGAGTGTTTGGAATTTCTCCCAATAAAATTATTACTCCATATACTATGAATCAAATTGATGAGTTAGCTAATGAGTTAAATAATCATGTGCAAATCTAATGTTTCATTTGATAACCACTTACCATCTAATCCTTTATTGTCTTTTTGGTCATCGCATCCTGTAATTTTTCCAAAAATGACAAGAAAAACACCTATCGGGAATGCTCCAAATATATTCACTGATGGATCAAATAATGGTACAGCAGCAATAGTTACACCTGATCAAACTTTTACATTTTTAGTACCCAAACAATCAGCTCAAAAGGTAGAGCTTAAGGCAGTATTACAGGCTTTTGTGATGTTTAAAAATTCTGTATTTAATTTATTTTCCGATAGTCAGTATATAGTTAATGCTGTAGTATCCCTTGAAGATGCTGGTAGGATTTCCCCTTCCTCTACTATTTTTTTTTTGCTTTCCACTATACAAAGTCTAATCTGGGACAGAAAAGATCCATTCTTTATAGGACATATCAGGGCACATACAGGATTGCCTGGAGCCCTTAGTTTGGGCAATGATTTAGCAGATAAAACTACACATGACATACATATTTTCTCTACACTAGAAGAAGCTATAAATTTTCATAAAAAGTTCCATGTCAATGCTAATACTTTACAAAAGCGTTTTAAAATAACTAAGGAACAAGCTAGACAAATAATAAAACAATGTCAAAATTGTGTGACCTTTTTACCACAAGTTAATCTTGGAGTCAATCCTAAAGGATTGGTACCTAACCATATTTGGCAGATGGACGTCACACACTTGCCAGAATTTGGAAAATTAAAATATTTGCATGTTACAGTTGATACTTCTTCTGGATTTTTGATGGGCTCCCTTCATGCCGGAGAAAAAACTAAAGATGTTATAGCTCATTGCTTACAAAATTTTGCCACTGTGGGCGTTCCAAAACAGTTAAAAACAGATAATGCCCCTGGTTATACTTCTACCTCTTTTAAACAATTTTGCTCATCATTTGGCATTACTCATATAACAGGAATCCCATACAATCCACAGGGACAAGGCATAGTTGAAAGAGCTCATCAAACTATTAAAATGTACTTATTAAAGCAAAAAGAAGGAATTGGGAAGGGGTATATATTCCCCAAAGATAAACTTAAAATAACCCTTTTTACTCTAAACTTTTTAAATTTGGATTCATCAGGGCTTAGTGCTGCGGAAAGGCATATGTGTCCAAAAAATGTATATAAGCCCAAGGTACTTTGGAAGGATATTCTAACAGGACAATGGAAAGGTCCTGACCCAGTAATTGTCTGGAGTCGGGGGTCTGTTTGTGTGTTTCCACAGGGAGAACAGCAGCCGATTTGGATTCCAGAGAGATTAACTAAGGTCCTGACCCAGTGATTGCCTGGAATCGGGGGTCTGTTTATGTGTTTCCACAGGGAGAACAGCAGCTGATTTGGATTCCAGACAGATTAACTAAAGCGATTTCTACAGACCAAAAAGAAGATGTGATATCCAGAACTCCAGTTTGGTTATTCTTACATCTGCGACAGAACCAGAATGCTTTTTTCAATATCTATTTTATTATTGCCCTTTCCCATATTTTTTTTTTTGAGCTCATACAGACCTAGGTTAATGTTTTGCTGATCAGTTCTATTTTTTGACTATAGAGTTTTTAAACATTGCAATGGAGATTTCACCTGTAAAAAGTTATAAGGCCTTTACTATTATGTTATGTGTCGTATGTATTATGTGTGCACACTTGTGATTTGTGTTTGAATGTATGTATGTCCATATGTCATATATGATGAGCGCTCATGAAAAAATGGATCCAAATAATTTTTTTTTATTCACGTGATTTAAATGGTTTAATTTAAATTGGGTAAACAGCTGTTGAAGATTGTTTTAAAATGTGAACAAAAAAGGAGGTTAACAGATCTGTTTGTTTACTTTCACCTTTCCTTTTCATTATATTTAATAATTCTCTTAAAGATAATGTAAATTGTTAAGAAAATTGTTTTCTTTTAATGCCTTCTGGAATGTTACATAATTTTTTCTTTAGCCATTATTGCCAAAATTCCTATCTTCATCCCAGTGCCGGTGAAGACAATGTAAATTGTTAAGAAAATTGTTTTCTTTTAGTGCCTTCTGGAATGTTACATAATTTTTTCTTTAGCCATTATTGCCAGAATTCCTATCTTCAGTGAAGACAATGTAAATTGTTAAGAAAATTGTTTTCTTTTAGTGCCTTCTGGAATGTTATATAATGTTATATAATTTTTCTTTAGCCATTATTGCCAGAATTCCTATCTTCATCCCAGTGCATGAAGACAAAGATAAAACCAATCTACAGCTTCTGCAATAGCCATCACTGAACTGCTTGCAGAACTTGCCTGGACTATGTATCACTTATATGCATTGTGAACTCATTTGTATGCATTGTGAACTATCTGTTGGTGCAGCAACTTCTGATAGTGTTGGGGTATTTATGCTGATGGTGTCATCAGTGGTACAATTTTTCCAAAAGGAGCCGTCAGCTGGCTTGGTGTATCTTCCTCCCTTCTGTTTGTCATGATCGTTCAGCTAAAATTTGGGGGCCAACAGAGGTGAGGCAAAGAACCTCACCCCCCCCCCCGCTGGTACGAAGACCTCTACACAGGTGTGGCTGTATACTGGACTGGTAGTCAATGACGGGTAAGATCCAATTACTATGGTACCAACCTAAGACAGGAGGCTGACGCCTTGAGGTCAGCTCATCCGATAACAGGTAAGGACCATATGTACTATTGGACAACCTAAGGCAGGCACGGTCCCTAAGCCACATGCTTGTTGTTTAAACAGAGAGGGGGAGATGTTGAGAGCCACAGCCGAAGGGGCCCCAGCAAACTTTCAGACTGCCAGCTGATGAGCTGAAGGGGCCCCAGCAAACTTTCAGACTGCCAGCTGATGATTGGCTCACAGCGGCCCCAGCAACATCTAGCTGATTGGCTCCTCTGCGGTGATGCTCATTGGGCTGTTTCCCTGCCCTTTCAGACCACGGAGCTGCTCATTGGGGGACTTTTTTGGCTCCGCCCATGCGACCCAGCCAATCGGCCTCAAGAGCAGGAGGATTGTGGGAGAAAGAGGTTGTTGGGGTGTGTGGCTTGTGGGAAGTCGGTGGTGGCAGTTGGGCTCTGAGGGTTTTTTCCTGAGGAGCTGTTTTGTTTATCTTGTGTGGTTCTAAAAATAAAGTTAGTTTCTTTTGACAAGTGGCTCCTGAATTGTGCCCAGCCAGACTGCGGCACACTTGTGCAGCTTCATGGCTTTGCCAATCCCACAGGTGCATACAATGAAAATGTTACTCCTGGGGTTATATAGAGTTGGCTCTTCCTGTTTTGCCCAGGATGGCCTCAAAATCTCAGCTCAAAGTATTGCTCCTGCCTCAGTCTCCTGAGTAGCTGTTGAATTCAGATGCATAATTGTTTCTGGCTACAAAATAATTTAATGAGCCATTTAGCTCATAAGAATGACTGTTGTCATAATCCCAACAAAAGGGTGCTAAATGACAGAATGGCCTCCACGGAGTTGGGGATAAGAAGACTATAGTTGCAACTCTTGAAAATGTCTTTCTTCCTTACCTCTGTCCAGTCCTTGTCTGCAATGATAGCCCATTAAGGTCCACAAAGTTGAACCTCAAGCACCTGAGCAGAGCCAGCTCCCTGTAGTTCTTTCTAATGCAGTTTCCCAGACGATGACAACTTTTTGGATGAAGTATTTCTTGAATGCTCTTGGATGGAAAATGATTTCATATATTCAACAAACGGGCAGGAGTTTTCCCTTGGCATCACCTGCCTCTTGAGTGTCTACCGGGACATCACGATCAGCCCCATGAACTTCTGTTGGAAGGATCCTAAAGTAAAAACTCCAAAGTACATTGGTGTCTACATTTCCTTCTGCTGGAGCCTTTGCATGATGCCAAATTCCATTTTTCTCTCTATGTTCTTGGAAAATGGAACAGTGAAAACACAACATAGTAAACAAACTATGTGAATTGTTCTATTTTAGGTTGTGACAAAAATCACAAGATCATATATGCAGCATTATTCCTGAAGTTGCCTTTTCTGTGCTCAAAATCTGGTCCAGTGGCTCCATGATTCTCATTCTGAACAGGTAAAAGCAATAGGCTTATTAGCACATTGTAGCATTCAAGTTTCCCCCTGATCCTCCCAAGTCCAAAGACACCCAGAGAATTTTTATCCTGGTGTGAACCTTTGTTATCTCCATGTTTCCCTTTCTTCTACTCTTAGTTGGTGGACATGGAGGATCAATAACATAATTTTCATCTGTCTTCCCAGTTTCCAGGCTCTGCTTTAACTGGATAAGGAGGAAAATTCCCCTTGTCTTATCTTAAGTACATACATTGTAAATTTATGCACAATGTCTAATTTTTTGTGATTCATATCCTCAAAACAAAGAAACATCAAAAAATTAACTTGTTTTTCTGTTGTAAACATAATGAGCATTGGGTCCTCATCTGGGTTCAAGTGGGATCTACATGGGCATCATGGAGCAGAATACAGCTGGTGGTCCTCGTTCTGATGCATGGCAACCTGTTGACAGAGCAGGCAGCTGAACTTATGGTCACTCCTGTGAATTCCCCTGGACACCAAATAAAACACAGACACACTTGACCTTTAAACAAGCCTCAGGATGGCTCTTCCACTCTTGGCCTCAAGCTCCCCAAATGGGAGAGTGAGGAAAAGTCACGAGAGGCTGGCAAGGGAGCGAGAGGTTCAGAAGTGAGCTTTTATTTGGAGGGACCCTCATTCTTAGAAAGTTCAATCCAAAATGTTCAGGAGGGGCAGGGTTACAAAGGACAAGTGAGTGTAATTCGACCCAAGGGGCTTCAGGAAAACATGCCTATGTCTGAAGAAGGGCATCAACCCCAGGACCAGGGCAACATCCAAGTCACCAGGAGACATAGTGATGACCAAAGCCTCTCCATTCCAGGAAGGAGAATGAGAATCATTCAGAGTGGCCACCTCCCACAAGTAAACATAATTCATGTTTCTGAGGCATATGAATAAATTAATTTCCAGTCTTTCCAAGTTAGTTACATGTCCATGATTGAACAAGTCATGGACTCCTGCAAACATTGCCAGAAGCAAATACAGTGGGAAAAGGAGGGATATTGGAGGACAGTTCTTCATGTAATGATCACGATTTCATCTGGTGGAATGTCTTTGTTGTTTGTCTGTTGTTTGTTGAAGCAAAACCCTTGGAATATTGGGCTATACAGTGTCAATTTCTATAATAGAATTATTTTCTACAAACAGAAGTAAAGGTAACATCTCCTCTACAGAAAATGATGAGAAAGGTTTGTTAGGAGTTCTTTTTAAGAAATTTGTTTCTGTAAGTGCAGGGATCATCAGATGTGATGTAAATTGCTTGTGCAGCATCCATCTGGGCCACTCCACACCTCCCGACTGCAGCTGGCAGGAAACACTGACGTTGGTGGGAGCACAATGCTCTTTCTGTGCCACAGAAAGAAAGTACCTTGTTTCTCATTTGGGAATCACACTTCTCTGCTGGAATCACACAAGACTTGTACACTTTCCCAACTCAGAAAAATTACAACAACTATGATACAAAACAGGTAGCCTGATCCTTAGCTTAAAATGTTCCATCTGTTACCCTCTGAGTCACAAAAATGTTATGTATTTAGGCTCCGTTGATACAGGAAACCCAAACTATCCTAGTTGCAGTAGAGTATAGACTATGTGCAGTAGAAGTTAAGTTGTTAGTAGGGATGGGGGAAAGATCAGAGCATGATCAATGGGTCAGGCACTGCCTAGAGCAAGTAGGTGATAGGAGATTTTAATGGACACAGATTGTTAGAGCGTCTTTGGAGGTAAAATCAATTATTATACAGGGATATAAATTTCCTTTGCCTTTACTGCCCTAGCAACTCTATTCCCATTACCCATATTATATCTTCTAAGAATGTCACATGAGACAATGTTTTCCTGTGAATGTGAATTCTATAGAGAATATTTGAGAGACCTACATTTCTTGTCTTACCTTATGTAAGAAAGTCTAATTTTATGGGAAAGTCAGTTGAGCATAGAAAAAATCCAGATAAAAAGAACAACTTAGGTATGAGCATAAATTCTGGGTAAAACTACGGCATTCAAGGCTATCAAAGTAATATGGTAAGAGCAAGATCTTCAAGAGAATTAAACATTGTTCAGGGGATAAATAAATGCCAGGCTCAAGATTACAAAGGGAGATCATACAAAAGGAAGTTAAATGTATAAACATATTGGGTTCTAGGAGAATAAGGATTTCAGGGTATCACAGGGATAAAAGGGAACATGGCAATGCATACTTAGAGGGCAAAGGGGGTAAAGCTTTTGTGGGAAGCATGTGATAAAAGCATGCTATGTGAAAGGAGGATCCAGATGGAGGAGGCAGACCTTGGACAATAGTGAATCAAGGTAGACATACTGAGTAAGAAAAGGAGGTAGAGCCTGGGGAGAAGACAGACAAGGGGAGGCAGGAGGGATGTGTGCAGGAAAGTACAGGAAGTCGGGGAGGACCATGGGCATGACTGGGCTAAAGCAGACGGGAGGAAAGGACAAGAACAGAAGGTTAGATAAGGGGTCAAGGGCATGCATGCAGTTCATGGAGGAGCTGAGGATGCCTGAAAGTTGAGCACCATAGGGCTCAGGGTGTTGAGCAGAGAACATGGGGAATAGGCTGAAATGCTAGGGCTAGGAGTAGATATAGGAAAAGAGAAAAGAAGACACAGGTGATGGTGTATGCAGAAGAAGGTGTGGTGGGTGGTTCTTGTAATGTTGGGGGACAATATTGTTGAACATGAAAAATGACAAACCCCAAAATAGTATGACCTGGGAAGAGGAAGTGAAGGGGAAAGCAGCACATTGATGGCATTGATCCTTTCTCAATGCATTCTTTCCCAGTGACAGAACAATCTCTAGAAAGAAAGCCAAAGCATTGATTTTTCCCAAAATAAATCCTTTCCCAGTCACAGTACAATGGGACTCTGAAAGGAAAGAAATATTCAAATAACACTGAACCTGGACCTGTATTCTTTTCTGTGTAAAAATATTGCCCAATAAAAACAAACTTTGTTGGGGTAAAAATGGGAGTTCATAACTCACTTGAAGCTAATGTATGCTAATGTATGAAATATGATATGTCAAGAGCTCTGTAAGGTTTTGACAAACCAATAAAAAAAAAAACTTTGTAATTCTCACAAACTTGTTTCCCAAGAGCCAAACTAACCACTGACCCTAGACGCCCTCCTCATCTCATCCAGAAAGACTGACCCCAAATACCTAAGTGCCACAAACTGACAAGCTTATTAATTAAACCAACTTTCAGTGTAACCTATACAAGCATAGATTCTCCCTTCCGCTGTGGGCTCATCTTCCACAAGGAAAGTGGGTACATCATAGGGATTACTCCCTTCCTGAATAAAACTCCATTCTTGAATAAAACACTAAGCTAATCCATGAAGTTTGCATCCAGCCTGGTCCTTTTGTGCTGACAATGATAGACTAGAAGGACTGTATGGAAGCCAGGGATGAGAGGGGTTTGGTAGATATAAAGGCAACAGGATTGGAGAAATGGACATGTAGCATGAGCACTGATGGACAATGACCCTCACAGTTCTCAGTTTTTTTTCCAGCTCCGAGAATGGCTCTGGTGCACATGCTGCTCTCTGCACCTGTAGGGGACAGGGTAGCATGGTACCAGCAGGTCCAACTGCACTCAAATGAGGACCAAGCACAGGGGAGGAGAAGCAATGAACAGAGGATTGTCTGTCCAGGTACCCGATGATGGTTTGGGCCACTGGAATGCTCTGGGCCATGCTGTGGTTGGAAGTGGACATTTTTAAATGATGTCATCCTGGGTCAAATTGCCTTTCTGGGATATGCTGCAAGACTTTTTGGATGAGAAGTTCTAGTCCCTAATGACATACGATGAGCATCTTTTCTTATGTTCTTTTGCCATCTAGTTAACTCCTCTGGGCAAATTTTTGTTTAGAACATTGGCCAATTGTCATCTGGGTTGTTTTTATTCTTGTTGACTTCTAAGAGGTCTTTGTAATAAGTTTTGCATAAAAACCTTTTATCAGATATATATTTTGCAATTATTTCTCCCAGCCTCTAGCTTCTTTCTTTTATACATATGCTTTTGTTTTTGTATCTAAAAAGTCATTGACAAACCCAAAGTCACCTGAAAATTTTCTCCTATGTAGTCTCCTAGATTTTGCAAGGATTTCATTTGACATTAAAATTTATGGGGGCATTTGGATCAACTTGTTTGAAGGGTGTAAGTAATAATGGTCCAAGTGTCCATCAGGAAGAGAATGGAATAAATTTACATATGCATTCATACACTGGAATAACACTCAGCAATATGAAGAAATTAGTGCTCATACATAAGCTGAACTGATGAATCCAAAACATTACACTGAGTATCGTAACTGTGACAGGATGAGTCATGACCCCAAAGATGTGCACATCCTAATACCCAGAACCTGTGAACATATTACTTAACACAAAAGGGACTTCAAAGAGCCCTTGATACCTCGGGTGCCTATTTTGACCCTAGAGGCGGCCCATCCATCACTGACCCCACATTTCTTCCATCTAGGATACAGAGATTTTCCCAGGTGCAATTTCAGAGGCTTTCAAGCTGTTGACACAAATTCCCTATTAGCCCCACACACCCTCTTCTTGAACCACACATCACTCACTGGCCCATAGGCTCAGGCCCTCATCATGAGTTGAAAAGGTAAAATAGGGTGAGAAAAGTTACCCTTAGTGAATGAAGACTTCTGAAAATAAGTCATGTTGAGCTTGCTTCTTCAGGTGATGACAAACAACATTCAACATATGCTTATCAAAGATCAGACATCAACTCAAATATCATCCACCTGAGAAAGGTATAGAATGTGCCAGGATGTTAGGAACAGTTAGATGTTTGACAAAGGAAACCTTCATGTTTAAGGTAGAGACCACACAACCTGATTGTCAGGAGACTCAATCTTCAAGGTAGCGTGTTATCCCTTACCAAATCAGTAAAATCTAACAATGGCTCCTATACTTAGGATCCCAGTCCATCTTAAATCATATGTAGAGAGCTCAAAGCTGGGTACCTCACACATCTTTTCAGTCAAGGGTTTCTCGGAATTTATTGAGTGTAAATTCTGTAGAAAAACTTCAATAAATCTTTATCTTTGCCTTGCTTTCTTGAAGTGTTCTTCAATTTTGTGAAAAACTTGAAAACCTAAGAGTTTCCACTTAAGGTATCCCCATCTTAAGGCTTCCCTGAACCCTGCTTGTGACAAGCATGGATCCTCATAGATCCCTCCCAGCAGACCTGGTGTCAAAGACCTCAAAATAAAAAGCAGGCTTTCTAGGTCCACCTCCACAAGTTCTCCATAGCAAAGCACCAATAAGTGAAAGTCCCTGCTGGTCATGTAGAGACCCAAAGAGATTTTGTGAGGAGTTAAGGCCAACCTGTGGGTCAGCTATCTTTCATGGTGTGCTACAGGAAAGTTGGCATCTTCCATTGGGCACTTCAGCCCTGGAGCCTCCACCTCCCCTGGTGCCTCCACCTTCCCTGGTGTCATCAGGAACATTGAGGAAAATCATCTCCCTTCAGGAGCAAGCCCCCTGCTTCATGCCAACAGCCAGGTGACCATCAGCCTTCCTCACATCACTTAGGTGCAAGAATCTTATGGGAGGAACTGGTGTCCCAACCCCAGATTGTTAGCCTGGGCAGAGGGAGCATCTCCAAGGGCAGGTCAGGGGTGGTTTAGAGAGCAGAGTTTTGAGAGGAAACTCAAGTCCTGAGTTGAAACAGAGCTTGACCTACATTGCTCCATCAGGAAGAAAGGGGGCTGAGCAAGCCTCACTGCAGTAGGCCTGTCAACTTGGCCTTCAGACATGGGCCAAGATTTTACTGGGGAAGTGTGTGGGGGGGAAGGTGGGGGGGTTACAAGTGATGGAACTAAAGGGGCCTGACCATTCAACCATTCCACAGCCCTTTTTATTTGTTTGTTTTTGAGATAGGATCTCAGTAAATTGTTAAGCCTTGCTGAATTGCTGAGGCCAAGCCACTAGGATTAGAGGCACACACCTCCACACCCAGCCCCTTTCATTTGGCCAACAGGTGCCTTGTATTGAAAGAGATTTGAACAAACAAACAAACAAACAAACAAAATACCAACAGATGCCCAGTATTTTAATAGAGATTTTTTAAAAGATCAATAGAAGCCTGGTAGTTTTGAAACACAGTTTTCAAAACAATACAGAAATCCTGAAAAAAAAAATCCATAGATCTCTTAGATCATTTCACTTACCCAAAGATGCCCAGGACAAACACCAAAATATGAAACTGCAGTTTTGAGGAAAAAAACCTCAATTTTCTGCCTGTGGTAGCTGGTGAGATGGACTTTGGCAGCTCGTAGCGGTGGGCTAGAGCCCTCCCATGTTACAGCGGATCACCCCAGTTTCTTCCTCTCGCACTCTCCATTCATGAGATGTGGAAAAGTTAGGAAGCACCTCCTCAACTTCACAGAGCAACAAGAACCACCGCAGAAGACCAAACCTGACCCCTGCTTCTGCTAGAGTGCTGGGCTCAAGGTTTATATAGCACCTGGGTGAACGCTATTGGTTCAAACTTAAGCCAATCAGGGTTTGAAAACGGAAGAATGCTATTGGTTCACAGTTATGCTAATTAGGGTTTGGAAAAGCACTGTTGCTATTGGTTAGCGCTGAATGCCACTGAGGTTTGGCTTTCTTTCATTTTCTCCTGGGTCTCAGGGAGCTGGAGGTTGAAGTCAGGGAACCGCACATGTTCAGTGAGGGTTGGGGTCTGGAGCTCGCTGCTGCAGCAGTTGTTGTCACTGGGCCATGGAGCCCTGGGTGACAGGTCAGCAGTCTTGGCTTTCCGGCCATGGTCCCTCAACTCAGGCTCCTGATGGCTTGTGCTGCCCAGGACCCTGCTTTCCCCTGATTTTCAGCTCTGTCTGCAACATTCTGCTGCTGCTTCTTGGCAGAGGCTAGAAGGGCAGGGAGCGTGTCTTGGCAATCAAACCATGACAGTTTGTGTCATTCTGTATTGACACCATGCTAGCTGTGCTGCCCAGGATGGCCTGCAACCCTTGGCTCCTGGGTTGCTGGACCGAAGCTTGTACTGAGGCCAGGAATTTTTCCTCCTGAAGAAATATGTAGCCAACACCTGTAGGTTGTGAAGAATTCAAGTGGTACAGAGGACAGCAGTCAGAAAACAAGGTAGCACAAATGGGGGCAGTGGCCAAAAATGTAATCGCAAGGACTTGGCAGAAAGATCAAAAGTTCAATACCAGCCTTAGTAATTTAGGGAGACCCTTTCTCAAAATAAATAATATAGACAATCATCAGGTGTGGCTGGTTGGTGGACTTCCCTGGGTTCAATCTCAGGTAAGGGAGGCAGGGGATGCTTATTAAAGCAGAAGATCACTGAAGCACAGAATGGGGAGGCAGAACTGCAGCATTTCAACTTGAAGGTGGCCACCACATGCCCAGGTGTAGACATGGGGAATTTGAAGGATCTACAAACCTTGAGAAAAGCCTTGACTGCAGAGATGGACTTGGAAAACTTTAGTAAATAAACAGAATAGGAGAAGATCACCTTGGGAGAACATGTGGACTCAAAGAAGACGAAGACCCGGGGCCATTCTGCATTTAGAGTTTGGAAACTAGGAAAAGTCCCCTGGAAGAAACCAGCTTGCTCCTCCTGACAGTGGGACAGTGACTGGAACAAGGAGCCCAGGAGCAAGTCAGGCTCTTCCATACTCAACCTATTGCTGGGACAGCTCCTGGGTGCTGACCCTGTTCATAAAACTCACCCTTTTCCTCCTGGCACCACCTGCAACCAGCTTTCCTAAAGCACTGTCTCACAGACACTCTGGGTGACACTCTGCCCACTGGCCTAGCTATGGCACCCTGGTCTATTCCCACAGAAAGAGGGCAGCAGTGGTCCTCAGGGCACATCACGATGGGGTGGGGGACCAAGCAGTACTAAGAGGATCTGCTGTCTCTCTTCATGCTGCTTCTGAACAGGTAGGGTCCACCTTCTTCAGCTTCCCTGAGCCCTGAACCTGACACTAACAGCATTAGCCCACAATTCTGCACTGATGTCTCCTGGCTTTGATCATTGTCTGAATGGACCGCCTCTTCCTGAATCATGGTCATGGCAGCTTTACGTCAACTTGATGGGAACAGGACAGAAGGATTCTTCACCTGAGAAGAAAAGGAAAGCTAGAGAAATGTAGAACAGGAAACCTACAGTCTACAACACCACCATCAACTAGAACCATACCGTCTGCCTCAGTCAGCCTGGCAAAAAAGGTCCCACTATGTCAGGAGCCATTCTCACACATGACTGGGTGACTCCCGGTCAGGGTCTGAGACTCTCTGGCTGTGTCGGAGCTTTCCCGGCCCTCTCCTGTTGAGAGAACCTGTCCATGTGGGGGTGTAACTGACCACTGACTCTGGAGGCCCAATCACTGACCCTGACCTTAGAGTGTGGCCCCACTTCAACCTTCATTGGATGGAATTATCCCCTGAGTTTCTTGCTCCCCAATAAAAGGCTACTCCCTGGCGTGCTCGCTCTCTCTCTCTCTCTCTCTCTCTCTAACTCTCTCTCTCTAACTCTCTCTCTCTCTCTCTCTCTCTCTCTCTCTCTCTCTCTCTCTCTCTCTCTCCTGCTAGCCCTGAGTAATTCTTGCTGCCCTGCCGGGCGGTTAGAGGAGGGAAGCAGAGAGAGGAGCCGTCTCGGACCTGGTCATAGAAAAAGGTAACTGAGTCTGTGTGTTTATTTCGATCTCACTAGCTAACTTTTATGCCAAGAACCTCATTAATGAAATCATTGCGCTGGCCGCATGGTAGAACACTACCTGGAAATGTCCCTCAGCCTGACCTCTTGTGCACTCAGCCCACTGTACTAGGTTCTCATCTTTTTCTTTTTCTCTTATTTTCAGGTCCTGGGCAGGGAACCAGGGTTGCTCTACCTCTGAGCTTCAGCCTCAGCCCTTTTTCTTTCTTTCTTTTTTTTCTTTTGAGAGAGACTCTCACTAAGTTGCCTAGGTTGGCCTCCAACATGGAATCCTCCTTCCTTAGCCTCCTGAGTAGCTGGGATTTTAGGCCTGTGCCACCACACCTGGCTTCCCCTGACTTCTATCTGCCCTAGGTGCTGTTTTTCTTTTTGACTTTCCTTCTCCCTTTGGCAAATTTCATCAGTAGAAAATTTCTCCTCCAGGCCTCTCTGCTCCCTGAACCACCTGGGCACAATCAAAGGCAGCAGAGAACTGAAGTCTGTACTAGGTGACAGCAGAAATGTCTACAAGGAGTGTGTTCTCAGTACAAAAGGACCTTGAATTATTAAATCAAGGAGGTTTTAAAGGTGAGAACAGATAATAAAATAGAAAGCCATGGGTCCTGGGAACCTCCCAGTAAGGAGAGTCTCAGGGCAAAGGTCAGATGAGCCACAGGCCCCCAGGGCTGCAGGACCAAGGGGGCAGACAGGCATGGAGGGTTTAGTGCTTTCTCTTTGAGAAGGACCTGCAGAAGGACACTTAGGCCTCATGCAGCTGCCCACTGCCATCTCTCCCCCTGCACTATCCACCCCTCTAAGCCCCAGGTCCTGTGAGTCATGCTAACCCTGAGGAGTACAGATGTACCCCGCACCCTCCCTCCTCCACCCTGTCACACTCAGTCACACCCCACACTCTCTTTCTCAGGACAACATGTGACTAAGTTTAGATTACCATTTAAATGCTGTGCATGGGAAACATTGTCCTGCTGTCATGTGGTGGGGGAACAAGATAAAGGGCGGCCGTGACAACTCATATTCAGGCAGTCACAGACTTAGAGATGTGCACGATGTTATAGATGGCAGAAACCTCTGTGAAACACACACACAACAGGTGACTTGGTGAGTGATAGAAAGGGAATGTAACTATGAGTGTGTTGCTGTCTGCATTTCGAGTGTGAGTGAAGGAGCAAGGCAACTGTGAGATCCTGGGTAGGCCTGTGTGTGCCAGTGTTTGACTGAGTATGTGAGAGCTCACACCTTTGAGGCCACACATGAATTTGTGGGGTGTGTGTGTGTGTGTGTGTAAAGCATATGATGGGACATAGGACTCCACACCTGAACCTGCAAATAGAGTTTCTACTTAGTGAAACCCAAAGCTCCTCCCCTGAAAGGCTGAGCAAAGGGCTTCAGTACCCTTCAGTGCTAGAACAGCAGGGAGATGAGTGGCTCCAGCTCAGCCGAGGCATCAAGGAGACTGGGGACTCAAGGCCCAGCTACCCAGGGGATAGGGCTTTCCTGATGTCCCTCTCTTCCTGATAGCTGATCCAGATCTCTTGTATCCTCTCTACCCCATGCAAACTATGACAAGCCCTGGCTCCTGCACCATGTAATCACCCGCAGGTTGGTTCTCACAGGCCCTTGGGACAGCAGCTTGCTTGCCAGGGATGCATGTGGCCACAAAGTTCTCTAGTATGGCCTGTTCATATGTCTTGTCTCTCTAGTGTGGCCAGAATCTGAGTCCAGGATGTTCCTGTGAATTTTCAATCAGCTCATTGACAATAGAAGAAGGACAGCCACTCTCCACTAGGGCACACATTTTCACAGCCTTGGGTTCCACATTACCCTCGCCAGGGTCACTGTGGTCAGCTGCAGGGAGCCGCCCTCCAGGAACTCCTTGTATTCCACCCTCTCTTGCAGGTATGAGGGTTGGAGTTGACCCTGTGGGTTGCCCACATGTGTGCTGGATGGCTTGCTTCTTCTGTGACAGCTGCTATCTATGCTCAGAAGATGTGTCCCCAGCTCTTCCCTATGTGTCCTCTGCTGCTGTTCCACGGAGCACAGGAGCTTCATGCAGTCATGGTTTAGCAGCTCATCTGTGGGCATCTCCAGGCTGCACTGGCTTCTTAAGACTCCATAAAACATAGTAGAGAAGGCCTTGGTGCACATCCCCTGGGAGCAGGATACTGCACACTCCATACCTCATCACTGAACCCCATATCCTTCCCAGTGCTGGGGTAGGTGTCCTGTTCTCAAGTCTCCACCTTCTCCATATGCCCCTCAGCATATGCTTCAAGTGACCCATCCTGTTGGCTAATTTTATGAACCTTCTTTCCTTTGACATGATCCATTGCCAAGAAATGGATGTGATGCCACCATCAGATGTCACAAACAGGAGCACTTACCTTGGTCTACACTCTCCATACCCCTGCCTGCCTGGAGCTAAGGCCACAGAACCACAGGATAGACCCAGTTCCAGGTCCCAGCCTATTCCCAGAAGAGAAGGGACTGGGAAAGTATGGGACAGAAGCCAGAATTAGTAAGATTTGGGATCAGGAACTCTGGGAACTCAGAAGTCCAGTGAGACACACAAACCCTCTGTGAATCACTAAGAGGTCCCACCTCAGTATTTCCTGAACCTTCCATAGGAGACACTGTCAGCCTTCAGGGATCATGGAAAAGCAACAGCCTCTCCCAAACTCCTTGGCACTTATTTTGAAGTTACTAACAAGGAATAATCGCCTTAGTAATTGTCAAGAATGGAGAAACTTTTTTCAGCCTTGTCCTGGGCTCCCCAGGCCTGCACTGTCATTGCCTCTTCAGGTGTGGTGATAATTGCAGCCCCAAAGGGAAGTGAGATCACAGGAGTGGAAAACCTTTATCTCAGGGTGCAACTGCCTCCTCCCTGTGCTGCTGTCAGGACCTCACACTGAGCTCAGCTCCTTGTTCACAAGAAGCAAGGTGAGTATTTTCTATTTCCGCATCAACATCAGGAAAAGAAGTCTGAGGACGTGGGCATGTCTGCAGAGGGGTTTGCGGGTAGAAACTGATTCAGTGAAAAGGTGGACAAGAAAATGAATTAATTCCTTCACTATGAGCTCAGTAGTATAAGGAGAAGTGTCGCTGACCTGAAGCCAAGTCTTCTGGCTCTTAATGTTATTTAATAAAATACACCCTGAGGAGGTGTACAGGTGAATAATACCATTGTTAGTGGGTTTTTATTTGAAAGGAGCCTAAGGACTGAAGTTAGTCACTAATTTGTTCTTCTCATTACTGTATAAAATCATAGAGCATATTTTGAAGTGCTCTATGGCTGTTTGTAATGTCTTCCTGCCCATAGTAAAGATGACAATGGAACTGTGTCACCTCATCCTGTGCAGAGAACACTGGGACTTTTCAGAAATAAAAGTGTTGTGTTTTTTCTAACACTGCATTACCATCCACCTAGTGCAGACAGGAATTGCACCTCCCTGAACCCCATGCTGTGATGGCTGAGGGGAGACTTCTCTCCCTGATGCACACACAAGAGAAGGCTCATTGTAAGGACAGGAACTGCACAGTGGTTGCTGGAAAAAATCATCTGTGGTATTTCCCCTGGTTTAATAATATTGCATCATTAATCACAAATTCATGACAGTTTCCTCTGTTTTTCACTTCATTCAGAAAAATATTCACAAGCTCCAGCTTCTACTGACATGTCTCTTGTACTGAAAAGTCCTCCACAAATCCTGCTTCATCACTGATGGTTGCAGTAATGTAGCTGTCATGCCCAGGAGCTCTTAGCCTGATATCCGTGAGGACTCCATTTCCATCCTAAACTATTTATCAGAGATTGGTGTTTCATGTTCCATTATTCAGGACCAAATAATAATTTTGAGTATTTCCTTTAGAAATTCTACTATCCTTTATTTCTGCAATGACACAAATGAGTATTTCTGCTCTGGAATTAAATCTTTGTTTGAAAGGGATATTCTTCCATTTATTTATTTTAAATTTTAAAAGTTCATAATTTTGTAACATCGATTTTGGTTGCTTAAAAGCACTTTTTCTCGTTTAATTTTTAACATATTTTTAGAGCATTATAGTTGCACACAACACTAGGCTCATTTGACATAATTATGTAAGCATGGCTTAACATTTGCTCTCCTTCAGTACCCACTATTTTTCTTGTGCTGACCTCATCCATCTCACTCTCCATTTTCCCTGTGGAAGTAAACTGTGGATCAGTCTTGAATTCACCAACATGGACACAGGCAAATTCTGTAGGACTGCATGATCATGTGTCAGTTTGGAATTGGTAGCCTATAGGCTTTTATGTGATCTAGTAAGTGGATACCATCAGAAGCACCAATTTTAACACCCCATTGCCAGTTCATGAGATTCCTGGCCTATCTTCAAACTTTCAATCAAGGTATTTCCTAACATCTTATTTTAGATTCTGGTTGGTGTGTGCTTATACTGAGGAGTTGTTTAAATAACCATGTGGAACTTTTCCCCTCATGTTTATTATTCATTCAATGATGACTTTTGTCTTGAAATACCTTTTGAAAATGTTCACCAATTTTTCTTCTATTATGCATTCTGTAAGATGTATCAGCACTGTATACATCAAACTCACCCAGTGTGTGGCACTTGATGAGTTTAAGTCCTCATTTAATGTATCCTAACATGTCATTTCAACCATATCTTTCACATTTGTGCTGTTTAATATTCATTTTCTTACTCAAATTCTTGTTATTACAAATGTCCTATTGCTCACCTTTAAAGTTTAGGTCAGAAATGTTTTTGTATATGGTGTGAGTGGCAATTGAAGTTCTTTTTCCAATGTGACTAGCAAATATCAGTTCTTTCTGAAACTTTAAGTGTTAAATTCTTTCTATGCATTTGTTCTCACTTTTTATTGCCTCTCCCTGGTTAGCATCATCTGATGGTCAAGGCTCATTTTTCTACATGGCATACTGTTAAATCTCCCCATCAACCTGTGCATCTTGAGGGCTTTGCAATCCCACAGGTGCCTGCAATGGAAGCTACTCTTGGCATCAAACATTATTTGAACATGGAGATCTCACTATGATGCTCAGACTGGCTTTAAACTTCTGGGATCAAGTGAGTCTCCTGCTTCATCCCCACAGCTAGCAAGCAGACACAGGTGCTTCCCACTGTGCTTGGGCACAACTATTTTCAAGGAGTCTTTTTGCTCAGAGGAACAACTGTTGTCATAATGTAAAGGACATTGTGTGAATGACAAAATGGCCTCCAGGGATGTGACAATAGGCATGATGTTCTTATCACAGACTGCTGTTGGAATTCTGGGAAATTTCTCTCTGCTTTATTACTATCTAGTCCATTCCTGGAATGACTGTACTTTAAAGTCCACAGATATGATTCTCAAGCACCTGATGATAGCCAACTCCTTGGTCATTCTCTCTAAAGGAATTCCACAGACAATCACAGCTTTCGGCTTGAAATATTTTCTCAGTGATTTCGGATGCAAACTTCTTTTGTATATTCAGCGAGTGGGCAGGAGTGTGTCCATTTTCATCACCTGTCTCTTGAGCGTCTTCCAGAACATCACCATCAGCCCCATGAACTCCTGTTGGAAGGATCTCAAAGGAAAAGCTCCAAAGTACATTGGCTTCTCCATTTCCCTCTGCTGGATTGTGTACATGGTGGTGAATTCCATTTTTCCTCTCTATGTACTTAGCAAATGGAATAGCAAAAACTTGACAGATAAAAGAGATCATGGGTACTGTACTTCGGCAGGTCATGACAAAATCACAGACTCAATATATCCAGCATTGTTTGTATTTCCTGAGGTTGTCTTTTCCATGCTCATCATCTGGTCCAGTGGCTCCATGGTTCTCCTTCTGTACAGGCACAAGCAGAGGGTTCAGCACATTCACAGCATCAAAGTTTCCCCCAGAACATCCCCAGAGTCCAAAGCCACCCAGAGAATCCTTGTCCTGGTGGGCACCTTTGTGACTTTCTACACCCTCTCCTCCCTATTAAGTCTTCATATTGCTCTATTTTCCAAACCTACAGGGTGGTTGGTGAACACCAATGAGCTAATATCAGTGTGTTTTCCCATGGTCAGCCCCTTTATTCTCATGAGCCATGAAACCACTCCCTGCACTCTATCCAGGCTCTGCTTTGTCTGTATAAAAACCACAAAGACTTGCTGCTGCTGTGGAAAACACCTATTATAACAGCGACTAGGGAGACTGAGACACAAGAATCTCAAGTTGAAGGCCAGGCTCAACAATTTAGCAACACTCTGTATCAAAAATAAGGCTGAGGATGAAGCTCAGTAGCACAGCACCCATAGGATTAATATCCAGTATCAAAATATAAGTAAAATGTAGCCTAATATTACTATAAGTACATATATTGCATGCTTTTACATGATGTTTCATCATTTTTCACACTCAAAGCACCAATACAGAAATAAAGGAAGAGTCACATGACTTTCTGACCCTAAAAGGCAGTGTGGCCTTCAGCTGGTAGTGGCACCCACGTGGCTGTGGTGGAGGGGAGCAGAGCTGGTGGTTCTCACCCTATGCAGAGCATCCTACAGGCAGCAATCCTAGTTCATATTCTTGAGGGAAACAGAATGAAGTCATTCCCAGTCCTTCCTGTGCTTCAACCACCTGGGCCACTCCATACACCCAGACTGCACTTGGCAGGAGAGGTGAAGGCTGGTGGGAGACAGTGCTCCTGCTGCCTGCTGTGCCACAAGGAAGGAGCCCTGGGTTCTCACCTAGGAATCGCACCTCTCCTGCTGGGACGTGTACAAGAGTTGTAGCCTAATCCCACACTCAGAGTTGGTGAAAATGTGCTCAGCTGTTATTCAAAATGGAAAGGTAGATGATCACATCTTTATTTCACTCTCACGAAGGAGCTGTTATCACAGCTCAATGGTAATAAAATTGTGTATTTAGGCTAGAATGTGTTCTTAGAAGAACGAATTTAAGCATAAACATGTCCGTTAACTCTAACATTTTTCTTGGAAATTTGAATTTTTGCCAGAGTCAATCTGTTTGTTGTTGTTGTTTTGTTGAATACCATTTGTAGTTGACAAGAAATATGAATGGAAACTGAAAACCTTAATTAGTGGTGGGATTACAGATGACATATCTTAACATGTGGATATCAGATCAGAGTCACAGGGCTCAGAATTCTCTTTAGACAAGAGCTCAGTAGAAAGTTAATAGCTGACTTTTAAAACAGTGTGTTAGGCTGGGGTTATAGTTGAGTGGTAGAGCACTTGCCTAGCAAGTACAAGGCCCTGGATTCCATCCCCAGTGACAGGGACACAAAAACAAACAGGGAAACTACATGTGTCTGGTTTCTCAGAAGTCAACATCCTTAGGGGCATCTCTGGGTTAATGATGTTTGCCTTTGGTGGAGAATCCAAAACGTGAAGCCATAAATCCAAGTTTTCTTCACCGTATGAAACATGAAACATCATAATTTGAGAGGAGTTAGCACCTGAGTCAGACCCCACCAGACTGAAGGTTGTGTCTGGTCAGAGAAGGCAGAGATCCACATGCAAAATACTGATTTGCCCCTCATGGTCAATGCAGCCAGCTTATGTCACTTTTTATGGAGAGAGTGGTGTTATTCTCTCCCTGAACCTCATTGAGATGAGAATGAGATAATTTAAAGCTTGAAATTAATTCCTTCGTTATTCCCAACAGACAATTTATTATTTGTTCCAGGTCCATGATCCAATCACCTCAGATATTCGTGTCATAGTTTTATGGTTCAAATATGAGTATTCTGACAAATCTTCTGTGTTATTGAGGGAGTGTGCACCGGTGAAATAATTGGATTATCAGTGCTATAAATGAATAGGTTCATCCACATTTGAGTGGACTAATGGGTGGCAACTCTAGGCATGTGGACGAGGGCTGGAGGAATTACATCACTGGGGCTGGCCTTTGAGGTTTATATTTGTTCTTGAAACTTTGAAATCTCTCTGTTTTTTTTTTTTTTTTTTTTTTTTTTTTGCTACCTGGGGGAAAAAAATGGAATTTAAAGTCTTGCATAAGCCAATTTGTTCCTGGCTCAGGTCTTAAATTTGGTTGCATGACCAGTGTAATCTTAGTTATGAATGATAATAACATTTTATTTTTTTCTATAAGCTTCAATAATCTTCTGATTCTATCTAACATCATTAATGTTTTCCTTCGTAGTTTTTTTTTTTTAAAACTGGTTATTCTTGGTGAGGCACTGGGTTCGATTCTCAGCATCACATATTAATAAATAATAGTAAATGTCTGTCAACAACTAAAAAAAATTTAAAAACATCAAAAAAATTAAATCTAAATTGAATGGGGTAAAAATATTTTAACTTTCTCTTTTCAGTCAATCTTTATGTGCTCTTTAAGAAATTCAAATTTTCTGTTATCAAATATTCTTAGTTGAAAAATATTTTTAGTTATTTCAACAGTAATTTTCTTAAAGCTTATAAAATGGATCATATATATTGTCATTTAAAACATTTCTCTACAAGGAAATTTCAATCTGAGTTTTTTGACAGGAGGTTATTAGATAACAACTACTTTTCAAGTAACTTCATCCTGATTCATTGTACTTCAAATAATGAATTTGCTGAAAACAGTGTTTTTATGAAAAAGGCTTAAAATTGCATTTCTATGTTCAAAAAACAACTTGTTATGAACATGTGGAAATTGTTAATTTCATTCTTTCTATCCTATAATGAATTCCCAAAGAACTCTTAAAGGTTTTATCAGATCTAATTTTAAGTGTAGCCAGGAGCATAGTTTTATAAACTCAATAGAAAATTATTCTGTTTCTTAGTTAAATGTTTTTTTCAATGTACAAAAAAAAAAAAAATCTCTCTGTTTGCATCCTGGCCTCGTCGAAGTGAGACGATTTTGTTTGCCATGCCCTTCCACAATGATTTTCTCCCTTGTTGGGTGTGTGGGAGGCCTTGCCTTTAGCTTTTATTTCCCCCATGAGGTTTCTCCCCACTGAAGTTAAGCTTCTATATCTCCAGGAGAACATTACTTAATCCCTTACCCACCCCTACTCTCCAAAAGGCATCAAGTGGAAGGGTACCAAAGTCAAAAGTTTTCTCAACCAATCCCTGTGAAACACAGTATCTGCTCACCTGTTCCCGAGTCACCCTGCCAATCAGCACCCATGACGTCACCAAAGCAACCCTTATTAAGTTGAGGCTGCTGCTCTCTTCCTCTCCTTTTCTTCCCCTTCAGGCAGCCCCCCAATAAAATCTCTTGGTTGAATTTCCAACTCAGTTGGATCACTCGCCTTCCATCCCTCTCCTCAGATCCACAGCAATGGGGTTGGCCAAGCACAAACTAAATTTCTAAAACCATGAACCAACATAAAAATTTCCTCATCTTGGTAGTTTCCAGGTATTTTTGTCCCAGCAGTGAAAAGCTAACACAGAATTGGTACTGAGAAGTCGGGTCCATGCTGTGACTGGTAAAACCATGTCATTCACAAGACACTAGAACTGCTATATGTAAGAAGTTTGGAAAAGACTGGAGACACAGCATTGTCGCAAGGCATCCATGGGCTGTGTGTGTGAACTATGATGCATAGTAGCCAAATGAGGGCATAGGCCTGGTTCTGAAAAATCTGTCAGGGTGTGATCCTGTGATGCACGTGTGCCTCCACCCTGCTCTGCCTAACATCCCACACAGCACCTGAGATAGGTGTGGCTTGCCAAGATGTCAATCAATCTGCTGATCACAAGACATCAGGAAGCCAACCTCCACCCTTGAATCCTTATCCCTGCCTCTGATGTCCCTGCTATAAAATAAAGAAAACATGGGTTCACACTGTCTTTCCAGTGTGAAAGCTGACCCTTAAGGTCACTGAGCCATCCCACCCTTGGTTTAAAAACTAAAAATAAAAGGCCAAATGTTTTCTTTGATATGAGGATGCTGACTCATTATGGCGATGGGGGTGGGGGAGCATGCAAGGAATGGAGAATCTATAGATAGGAAAAGGAGAGGGAGGGGAAGGAGGGGGCAAGGGAGTAGGAATGGTGTTGGAAGGAGTTAGACATCATTACCCTAAACACATGTATAAAGAGACTAATGGTGTGAAAATTCTTTGTGTACAGCCATTGAATTGAAAAATTGTGCTCTATACATGTAATATAAAATGAATTTCATTCTACCATCATGTATAACAAAAATGAATAAATATTTTAATAAAAATAAACTCAGTTAAAACAAAGCAAACAAAACAACAACGAAAAAAAACTGTTCTCTGTGTTGCGTGATTTTTTGTCACTTTCTTAGCTTAATGTTGCAGCCAGCTCTTTTAAACCCAGTTCATCTCATCTGTGCAGATCGTGGTTGAGATAGAATGGAGATGAAAAGATGGTTATAAATGGAGCTGTATTCTGGTGCAAACGCAGAAGATCAGAGTGCTTCCCAGAGTGCAGACTGCAAGGACTGTGTGCATGAAACCTCAAAGGCGAATAAAGAGTGGAAATTTGGCTGGAAGGCATGTGTGTTATATTTTGCTCATGTCCTGAGTCTTTGTGTGGGGCCATGTACCATTGTGTGATGATGTACCATTGAAATTGGTGGGGAATGTTTCCAGGTACCACAACATTCAGGCATTGGCAAGGGTGTAGCAGACTGGAAGAAGCAGGAGAGAAAGTAGAGTGGAAGGATTTTTTAAAACTTGCAGTTTTTGTCAAAAAATTGAATATAAAATGACACCAGTAAAGGTGTGGCTATTGAAGAGATTACTGCCAATAAAGAAAAATTAAGTACTTTGCACAGAGATAATGGGGAAATTCCTGGGTGGCATCTCAGGAATTAACAGGACAAAACCATATTAGGTTCAGGGGTGTGAAAAATAAAACTATTGAGACTACATCATAGGGACAAGGTTCCCATGCAGGGATTCTTAGGAAATTCTTTTCATAGGACGTTATTCACCATGCTCACCTGTCCAGGCATTTAGAGGCTGTTGCTGCCACAGTCCAATAAGGCCCAGCTGTTGGGAATGTTTGGTGTCATCCATGAGAGAAGGCATGGTAGGAATGCAGGATGATGGAATTGAGAGATCTTGGAGGCACATATTGAGATTTAAAAGGAAGACATAGAGGACAGGCAAATTGTAGCAGGGCTGGAATCCAGTGAGGCAGCCTCTGATAGAGCAATGCATTAAGCTGTAAAGGTTAAACAGAAGTTGGAATGAAGATCCCTGAATTAGGAACTGGGGTTGTGGCTCAGCGGTACAGCACTTACCTAGTACACATGAGGCACTGGGTTCCACCCCCAGCACCATATAAAAATAAATTAATTAATTAAATAAAGTTATTGTGTCCACCTACAACTAAAAAAAATATTAAAAAATAGATCCCTGGATTAAGAGATGCCAGTAATGTGCAATGTCTGCTGAGATAAGCTGCTAGCTATGGACAGAGCCAGTCTAAGAGAGGCCACGTGGTTGACAAATGGCAAGTCCCCCAGGAGAGAGGTACACAAACCCTTTGAAGGTAACATTTTATTGCTATTTACCCTAGATATATAGGAATTATTTTCCAGCTGTGTTTTGCTCTCATCCCTTCTTTTATTCCCTTATTCCTCCCTTTTAAAATGGAAAAGTTTACTATGTGCCATTATATAGTCAATGAATAGGACTTCCTTTTGGTTTTCACAGGGGCTCATTGCCAAGAGCTGTTCTTGAGTCTGGGATGAGACTTTAGACCTGGATTTTTGACAGCGCTGAAACTGTTGATTCTGGAAACTCTTGGAGGTGAGTTAAATGCACTTTGTATTGTGATATGGACTGGAGCTTATGAGGTCCAGAGGTGGAATGTTTTTGATTGGATATGAGGCATCTCCCAAGATCTGCTCTGTTAACACAGGGGTACTTAAGGGTGATATGATGAGATTACAAAACCTCTGCCTAATCAGTGCATCCTAAATGGAAATAATTGAGTATAACTATTGGTAGTTGGGACATTGTTGGAGGAAGGAGGTCACTGGGACATGACTTTGGGCTTTATATTTTTGTCCCTGGCACCTTTATCATTCTCTGCTTCTTAAATTCCATTAGGCAAGCTGCTTTCCTCACCATGCTCCAATATCACAACTTTCTGCTTCTCTCTGGCTCACAGCAAAGGAACTGGCCAACCATGGACTAGTCCTCTCACACAATGAGCCCCAAATAAATATTTCCTCCTGGAAGCTGTTCCTGTCAGGTTTTGTGGTTACATATACAAAAAGATGTAAAGTAAGAATTATAATAATATAGGTCCTAGTCTACACACACTAATTTACACTGTCAGAAATGCAAATATGTATATGCAGGGACTCACACTCAAATACACATATACAATCACATGCTTATGTTCGTACGGTCCCTCGCATACAAAGATTCTCTACCATTTTCAATCATTTGTACAGAAATTTGGCACATACACCCTCACCAATCATATTCATAATACTCCCAATGATATTCATATTCATATTCTTATAACTTATGTAGTCATCAGGCATGAGTCTTGATGACCTTCCATATACACAAGAGTTACGTATCTACAACTCTGGGTGATAGAGCCCCTGCCATCATTTTAATTTTTCTACTACCCATAAAAAAGTCCTATTGGAATAAAGTAACACATAACTGTTTATCAACTTTCCCTCCCTGTGATGAAGTCCCCAAGATAATCAACTCAGAAAGGGAAAATGGTCATTTTGACTCATAGCTCTGGAAGGTCCATTCCATGTCCCATTGGTGCCATTACTTGGGCATTGACAAGGTGGCACATGATGGTGAGAGTTTGTGACAAAGCAAAACCATTCACCTCAGCAGGCAGGAAGCAGATAGGAAGAGAAAGTGCCAGAATCCCACAGTCTTCCTCATGGGAACTAGCTAGAGACTGAAGACCTCCCACTGGGTTCCCCATCTTAAAGAGCCCACCCTGGGAATCAGGCCTTTAACACACTGATCTGTGAGGACATTCAACATCCAAACTTCAGGCACAGCCTTAAAAACTGGTATGAGTGTGAGCACCTAACTGGTATGAGTGTGAGCACCTAACACCAAGAAATCTGGTGAGAAGGCTGCAGTGATTGCAGGAGAGACACTGCTTGGGTGGAGGACAGAGGGATCCAGAAGGGTAAAGGACAGGGTGATGATGGGTAAGAGGGTGAGGCAGACCATCTGTGGCATGGCAGCATAGAGAGCAGGAGAGGATCTGAAAGGGAAAGAGATGGTGTTACATGAAGCTGAGGGGTCAATGTGCATTACAGGGATTGAGGACATGGGCAAAGTGCAGGGAGGGGACTTAAGGGCATGGAGCACTGCAGATGCTAAGGAGGGGAGGGCAGGATTTTTGAGAGTGAAGAAGGAAGTGGGGATGGGGAGACATTGGGCAAAAGGGTGAAAGTCAGTGGTTTGTACAAGTCACAGCTGAAGTTCCCTGAGGGGTTTAGGAAACGAGGTGTTGTAGGAGTGAGTAGCATGTTTGGGGCAGGAAGATCGTGGAAGTAGACAGTGGTCCAAGGAGGTTAAAATTGTGGGAGGGTGAGATTGAGACAGAGGGAGATAAGAGAACTGGGCAAGGGGCAACAGGGCAGAGGACAGGGAAGGTTCTAGGGGGACAGTGGGCAAGAGTCACCAAGGAAACCAAGAAGGGACTAGGATCCCAGAGGTGGTTAATAACATGTGCTCCACTACTCACCTGTGTCCCTGACCTGGGAAAACAACGGTTAAAGAAAACAACAACAAAGACATAAGAATCAAGGTAAATATATCAAGTGATATAGTTTGAAATTAAGAGATTTTTTCTTGTGAAATGTGTACATGAATTTTAGAAAACTGATTGGAAGTATTTGGTGAAAATAAGGAGAAATTGACCTGTGCATATGTGCAAGCTGGAGACCCAACTCTTCCCACACTTACACCCAACAGAAAGCCCTGCTATGTCTCCAACATGAGGCAGAACTTTCATAGCAAAACTATCCATGAGGCCCCAAACTGAAGCCCCTCCTGGGCATCAAGGGAGGGATGATTTATTGCTGGAGACCCCCACAGTGGAATCCTGTCACTAACTGTGAAAATGAAGAGAAGGCAACAGGCATATGGAACTTTAAAAGTCAAACACTAAAGCAGTCGTGCTGTGTGGATCCATTTATCCAGAATGCCAAGGGCAGAAAGTGACCATGTAGTTAGCTGTCACATACTAGTGACTCAGGGATAGTCAGGAGAGGAATGGGGAGGCACCAGTGACCTTGCTTCTTTTTGACACTGGAGCTGCCTGCAGAGCTGTGGTTGGCTAGTGAAACTCATTGAGCAGACCAATCATGACCCCTGCATAAAATTATTTTAAAGACACATAAACAATTAAATGTACATTGAAAGAAGGTAAACAGATTATAATCCAATAGTCTTATATTGTCAATGAAGAGGCCAAACATTCTAAATATCTTTACTGCGTGACTATCCACATGTGTACTATTATATCTAGGTTGATCTAAGATATACTCAATACACATCATGAAAGAAAAAGGGTAAAGTATGGAATTATGAGAATAAATTGCAGAAAAGGAATCAAACACAGACATTTGAAACATAGAACAAGAGTCATGAAGAGCACAAGATTTCTTAGTAAATACTTCCCATGATTGTATCAACATGAAAACTGTGATTTTAGTCAAATTCTATTGAGTAAATTCATCTGGACATTTTTTACAAGATAAAAGACTGAGATAAGAAGGCCCCCAGGTACAGCAGTAGCACATCTGAATCCAGAAATAGCTAAGATCAAAGAATTGAAGTAGGTAAATTAAGATATATTCATGGCATTTAACCACTTAATCAACTAAAATGGCAAGACAAACATCCAATAAATAAACATTATATTAAAGCACATTGTCATCATCAAATGAGCATTATTTTACACTCTTGAATTTGCACAACTTACATAAAATTTTCTAATATTGTTTAATGCATGATAAACATCATCTTAATGATGGTCAGATGCAGAGACACACTTATAATATACTCAGCAAAAGTGTTTGCGTGTGTTGCACTCTTACAGTGTGACTGCTTTATCACTAAGAGCCTGTGGAGATGAGATTGTACAAAACTAAATGATGTATATTTTTCTCACATGACTGGCATTCTTCCTATTCTGCACCCAGGCAGCGTGGATCCTGGATGCAGTAGAGTCTCTGCTCATGAGCAGAAAGGGGCTGACAGCTGGGAAACACCCAGAGATGATTGCAGACGTGCTCACCACAAACCACCCGGGATTATAAATAACAGATAAAATAACTTGGAATATACATGAAACTGTGTAAAAAGAGACAAAGGTGCTCACCAGGAGGAGGATGGTTTTGGTGGCTCTGGACTCAGGGGAGGACCTGGGGGAGCTGGACCTATGAAGGTGCTGCATTCTCTGCTTGTGCCTGTGCAGGATGAGCACCATGGAGCTGCTGGCCCAGAGCATGAGCCCCACACACAGGACATCAGGGAATGTTAGCAATGCTGCATACAGTGAGTGTGTGGTTGAGTCCTGACGAACACCAGAACAGTATCCAAAATCTTTTAGAATTGTAATGTTTTTGGTGCTTCTTCTCCCAGTCATGTGCATAAGAAAAACAACATTTACAAGGAGGTACAGGACCCAGCTCAGGTATATGGAGGAGCCAATGTACTTGGGAATATTTAGTTTAAGCTCTGAACAGCTGGAGTCCTCAGGACTAATCTTAATGGCCTGGAAGACACTCAGGAGGCAGGTGCTGCCAATGGACACCCCTCTGCCCACCCTGTGAAGATAGAAAAGCAGCTTGCATCCAACATCACTGAGGAAAATTTTCACTCCAAGAGCCTCCACAGTCTGGGGAACTCCTTTACACAGGAGAGTTAACAAGTTGGCCACAATCAAGTGCTGAAGAATCAAGTCTGTGTGTCTTACCCTGCACCCAGTGAAGTCAAGGACCAAGTAATGGAGGAGAAGAGAGGAATTGCCCAGAGCTCCAACCACAGTCTGTGCCAGGAAGATGATTCCTACAGCCACATCACTGGCTGCCATCCTGACAGTTCCCTGCTGTCCCATCCAGAAGGTCCTGCAGGGGAAGAGGAGGCCTGGGCTGCACATGTCCTGTCAACCAAGACCAAGCATTGTCCACTCCCCAGTGTTCCCACTGTGAAAACTAACTTAATGTTTTATTTTATATAACAGGTTATAATGAGCCTGGTATGAAGTGTGTATAAATCCCAGCTGTAAAGGCAGCACATGGTGAGTCTGGAATCTTCACAACATGAGGCAGGTGCTGAGAAGATTTTGATGATGACCAGGAGAACTTGGGCACACAAATTCATAACTGATCCAGTGCAGTAAGGAGACTTGAAACTGGCTGAAGCTATGTGAACCGCCAAGCTTCCCTAAAGCTAGTGAGCAGGGTTCTTCTACCAATCAGCTCATTTTACTTCTGCTTTTCTGTATTGCTAATATCTTCTGAATGAGTGATATTTTCAACTTCTTCTTAGGAAAATGTTTCCACTTGCTTATAAAGGTTCATTCTACATTAATATCAGTTATAATTAAACATTTAGATAGTTTAATAACTGCAGATGCACCGAGGGAACTTTAGTACTGCAGGCACTTGTCCCCTGGTGGGTCATAAGCAATGAGGCAGGACAGGCGCCCCCATCAGGATGGCTACCCCATGTCTCACTTGGTGGTGTGTTTGAAGCCCAACTACAATGACAACTAACATAGGAATTGTGCCACATTCCCAAGCCAGGTCCTAATATTCGGACATATGGCATCAATATTTGTGAACAGAATTTAGAGTGGAAGCAAAATATTCACTGGTTTTTCAAAGACATAAATATATATGAGTTAATTAATATCCAAGTTAAAAAAAGTTTCAAGGAAGAGAGATGGGTGAATTCATCACAATAGGAGCCTCCCATGCTAACTGGCTTATGTGGTTATGAAAACATGTTCATTTTAACATTGAAATGTCAGAATTTCTGAGGTCCTTTGACTGCATATATTTAACAGAGTTCATCATTTGGAAAAATTTAGGTTCACAGAAACTTGAACAGGCAGGGAAGAGATTTCCTATACCCCTAGCACCGCATTCTGCTCCACTATAGATTCTTGGCCCAGATGGTGAGTTCCTTACAATAGGAATATTATGAACAGGCATAAAGAAGCACATCTGACAGGTGGTGTTGAAACCTGTAATAATCATGTCCACTTTTCCATACATGTTGTTTCCACATCAGAGAGAAATGGCCTCATTCTCCTTAAACTCTGAGGCTTTCAGGATTGGTACAATTACTGTCCCCATTGGCTGCATCATGCTCAGAGTCAGAGAAAACATTCTGCCCAAGCAGTCACCATCAGCTCTCTCTCTATGCATAGAACTAGAGGATTCCTGTGAGCTCCTCCTACTCCACACAACAGGCAGAGAGAGACTATAGGTCCAGCACTAGAAATCACAGAGATTTAGGGTGGAATTCCCTATAACAGAAACTGAGAAGATGAGTGAATTTCAAACAACATCCTTGTACATCATGAAAAATCACATTTCTTTTTCACCTGGATTCAACCATAGCAGTCACTGTTAATGGGGATCACATTAAGTTAATTAGGATCCATCAAGGTTTGGAATTGAGGCTGGGAACCCATTCATCTCTATTACCTGGAGCCCATTCTAAATCAGTTCTTCTACTCCCTTTGTGGCTCTGGCTTCTACGGGTTCCATCCAGCACCCCCTTTTCTGATGTGAACACTTACCCAGACTCCTGAGCTGGGTCTTCCCTCCCAGATGCTGCTCTCACACTGATTGTGCACTACTCCTCAGGCTCTTTCTCTTTACCAGGATGGTGATCCTAGTGCACAGAGCTCTGTGACCTGGACATGTGCTGCAGGGAGGTGGCCATGTCCTGAGATATGAGCCTGTGACTCTGTGACCTCACCTCCCCCCAGACCTGCAATTATCACTGTGCCTGTAGCAGCAATGGGCATGCAGGCTGGGGACCTGAGGACACTGCTGAACACTTTCTCCCCAGGTGACACGTAGCAAAACAATTATAGGTTTCACCATAACATGTCTTAAGAGGACCCTGGAGTATATGGTCCCTGGCGGCAGAGTCTCTCACTTGGAGGGAACAGGAAATACTGAGGCCTGTCATGTGAAGGACTGGCAGTGAGCTATGCATGTCCCATGCATTCCTTGCTTCCCTGAGAAGTTTCTACCACAAGTCTAGTTGGTTCCTGTTCTTCATTTCAACAGGTGGCAGCATCATTGAAGGTATCATCAGAGAAATGGAGAGAGATACCTATAGGAAGGATATTAACACAGGTACCAGGAAAAGGAAGAATGTGGTACTAGTTGTTCACCTTGAAAGTCACTGGATTTATCTGCACAAATGAGAGTCAGTTAATTGGACTCACTTGCTCAATCCAATTGTAACTGGTATCCTCTAGTGTGGATACATGTATTCTCCCAATACTGACCCCCAATCCTAACAGGAGAGAGAAACAGATCAACATCCACAGAAGGACTGGAGCAGGTTCTAAATGGATTCCTTCCTAATAAGAGCCACAGAACCAGATTGTCGTTCAGGCCACATCTAGCATTTCTACAAATATCCAATATGCTTGAGGTTTGTACACCAGGGATTTTGTATTGGAAGCTTGGTGTCCAGTGTGGCCATATTAGGAGGTGGTGAGGCCTGGTTGAGACAGGTCACTGGGTTTTGCAAATTGAAATGACCAACATAGATGTCATGGGATCTGGCTAGTTCTCAAGAGGGTTGTTATGAAAGAGAAGACTGGCCTCAGCTTGTCTCTGGCTTTCAAACTTACCTTGTCGTCTGACCCTCTCACACAGAGTCCTGCCGTCTTCTATCCTGAGAACCAGGAGAGGCCCACAGAGAAATTGATGACAGTGTCATGCTCAAAACCGCTGAAAATGGGCTGGGGTTGTGGCTCATATGTAGACTGCTCACAAAGCATGCATGAGGCACTGGGTTCTATCCTCAGCACCATATTAAAAATAATTATAATAAGATAAATATTGTGTCCACCTTTAATTAAAGAATAAATATTTTTTAAAAAACTCTGAAAGTAAAATAAATAACCATCTGTGCTCTATACAGCATCCAACCTCTGGGTTTTCTCATAGAAGGACAACTGGCTAATACCCAGTGTTTTCAGATAAACCCATGTGAGATGCAGTGACCTTTCCCTCTGGGTTGAGAGGCCCCATTTCCATATTCTCTCCTTGATGCTCTACTGAATTCAGGATCCTAAGGTCATCTCTCCATTCAATATGGAATGATTCTTATTCTGGATTTCTGATACCTAATGTTTTGGGGCACAGGGATCAAAACCATCTGTCCATTCTGACATCCACATGGACACACAGCCCCTGCAGTTCTCACGTGTCCAGCAAGCCCAGTCTGGGGATGAGGCAGTGAGGTATCACAGGCAACAGTATCTGGGACATTGTCATTAGAGTGGGACAAGGTTAGAGTTGGCTTTTCCATGAGTCCTGAGGAGGAGGTCTTTAAGAAGAGAACTCTCCAGGATACTGGCAACCTATGTGCAGGGTGGAGTGAGCATGGCGTGGTTAATGGAGCCCTTAGATGGCCCATCCCTCACGTCCCTGTGAAGGCTTTATAACTCACTCTCAGGGCTGTTCTCTGTGTAGGTTCAGGATCTGGGGACTCCCTCGGCACAGCTTTTCCATGGATCTCCATACCCCTTGATGTGTTGGGAGTTGGTCTTTCCTTCCTGGAGTCTCATTTCCCTCTGTACTAAATAAATATGTTTCTTTCCCATGGTGGATGATATCTTAGAATCCAAATGTCTCTATCAGGATAAATATGCATGAACAGAAACAGCACATCCATTCTCTCAGGGGATGTCCACATACATGGAAAGCCAGAGAGATTTGTCTCAGACCAAGTTCCACTGCCCATTCCTTTCTGTGTTCACTTTTGGTGAATCTTTCCAAGAGCAAACCTCTGATGGAAATGCTTTAATTTCTCAAGTGCTGTCATAGGACTGATGCGTTTAATCGCTTCAGTCCATATTTGATGAAGAGTGAAGTGAGGAGGCTCCTGCAAACCAAATGAGGCCAGCAGGATTTATTTACCTCCTTCATTTCTAGGCAGGTCCAACAGGCAACAGCTTACAGTACTTACACGTCTCCCATAGAAGAATCTCTCTTATTCTTACATTTCTGTATTGGCTTTTACAGAATAATGAGAGAGAAGAAAACTGAAATTTATGCAAAAACAGACAACCTAACATATCGGATGTAACCATGATTTGTGATGTTTGTGCTGACAACGGAGAGATAGGTAGAGAGGAATCTTGGGAAAGTAGAGCAAGGGGCTGGGAGTGGGGAAACATACAGAAATGGGGCAACACATTCACCAAACTAACCCCAGCTGGCCAGGCTGGTGATATGAATGGGTTTCAAAGAAGCTGGCTGTATCCATAACTAAAAAAATGGCAAAGAAACCACACAGCACACAAATATAAATTTCTAAGGCACTGTGACTCAGTGACCCAAGGTTCAGCTCTCTGGATACTCTTTAGTATTATAGGGGGGTTCAATGGAATGTTCTATCCAAATTGGGCAGGGCAATCAGGTTACAGCAGGGTTCCTATCCCCACTAGGTAACTCCCAGGTAGGGCTTGAAGCAGGCTCCCTGGCCTAGGGAGGGTAAAGGCCACTTGCCCTACACAGCTTTCACATATGTGCCAGACCAACATCCCCGCTGCTCAAGGGCAGGGGGAGCAAGCTCAGCCCAGGGGTCACAGGCGGCTCCCCACACCAAACACCACCAGAGACTAAAATGAGCCATAGGAAAGGGAAAGAGGTAGAGGGTGGAAACCAATCCAAAGGTGCTCACCAGAACAAGGGTCTTTTGGGTGGCTCTGCACTCAGGGGACTTGGGAGAAACTGTGCTATGAGTGTTGGATCCACGTGGTGTCAGGATGGAAATCATAGTAATAGGGATCTCCCCCTAAATCCTAGAAGGAAACCAGGTTCACCAAAATCCTCAGAGCTCAGGGGTTTACAGCACCTGATAATCAGTGTCTTTTATGTGCCTCATATATGCAGAGTTAGGTTTTCTAAACCCTTTATGACTGGGAAATAATCTCACATACATAGTTTCTACATAGCATTAGGCAGATCATGTAGTTCCATCCTACTATCTCATGAGAATGAAGGCAAGATAACCATAACACCCTTCATCCTCTCAAATGCCCTTCATTCATGGTATTTTATGTAACCAACAGATAAATTTCACTACTACAATCTTAAGCATCTGAAATCACATGTCACCATTACTGGGGTGATTGATCATCTCCCCTTCTCTGTGAGAAGTTCATAAATTTATAGTGGGATCCCTCAGGGGCTGCTGTAAGGTCTTGGGCCCTCACATCTCTTACTAAATGATCTGATGGATAAGGAATATTTCTCCCCCTGAATCCCTTTCCAGATGTGAGCACTTGTCTCACTGACTTTTCTTGCTGACTCTGCCTCTCAGACTAAACTACAAAACAGAGGGAGCACATTTTGTATCAGCCTCCCTCACTTCTGACATCAACTGCAAGTTCAATGATTCCCAAATTACACTCAAGATCACCAGTTCCCTAGTAGGGCTCAGGGAAAGTTGAAGGGTATTGTGCTCCCACTTATGACTTATTACAGGAGAAGGTCACAGGTTGAAATCAGCTGAGGGAAGGAGCAGGCTGGCAGCATCCAGAGAAGGGCCCAAGATGAAGCCTCATTGTCTTCCCTGGAGAGGCACAGACTCATGTTCTCCTGGCACTGACACAAGATAATACTTGTCAATGATTTGAAGTACTTACACATCTCCCATAGAAGAAGGTCTTTTCCCTGGGGATTCCAGAGCCTGATCAGGTATTCTGCCTGGATGACCATCAGGTTCCACCCCTCCTAACAGTTCGGGCTGGAGGGTCTGGAGAGGGAAGCCACTGTCTGCATCCTTCGGGTGTTTGGAGTCAAAATGAAGTGTCCCAAAGCCACTGCCATGGAACAAAATGTCAGAACATTCAAGCCTCCACTTTTAAGAGAAGGTCTTGGAGATCACCTGGGATGGGGGTGACAAAGGAGGACTCAGGGGCAGACCTCTACAAGGTCTTTGGAGCTAAAATTATTATTACACAGGGGTACAGATTTCTTTGCCCCTCATTTCCCTGGTAACTCTTTCCATCACCCATATAATATCCTCTAAGAATGCCACATGAGACATAGGTTTTCTGTGAATCTGAATCCCCTGGGGAATATTTGAGAAAGCTAGATTTTTTTTTTCTCTTGGCTTATAAGAAATTCTAATTTTATAGGAAAAATTTTTTTTTGAGTACAGAAGAGATTTAGATATAGGAAACCTTTTAGATATTGGGATAACTTCCTGGAATAACTGCAGTATTTCAAACTTATCAAAGTGATATGATAAAAAGATCCAGAAAGTAGCTGGGATCCAGGTGGAATAAATAGATTTCCCCCCAAAGCATACCTTATACATAATGAGAGAATGGAGATGAATAAAGGGAGGCCTAGGGAAGAGCAGGTAGGTGGGATGCCTTCAGGTGGGAGTCCCTGCACTGGGCAGTGGAGACTCATGCACTATCCTTCTTCATGCAGGGGATGGCGTCCATGAACCTTGGTGCATTCCTGAACCCACGCATCTAGTGACCCCTATACACTGTGTTCCTATACATGTACACATACACATCATAAAGTTTAGGTATAAATAAAAGATAGTAATAAACTAATGATGGGCACTTGTAGTAGAGTTCAACAATTATAATGACAGACACTAATGAAAGTGAAGTAAACATGCTCTGGTCTCTGGGATTTTCCATTTTATCTAAGATTACCTGGTGTATGGTGAGAACACTAAGGATCTCAGCAAATTTCAAGAACACAACACAGTTTTGCTAGTGCAGGGTCCATGCTGTGTAATGGATCCCCAGAGTTCTTTTATGCCATAATGGAATTATGTGCACTTTGGTCAACCTCCATGTTGCTCACTACCCACGTCTTTTCAACCGTCAATCCACTCTGTTTCTGTGGAGTTCTCTACAGTAGTTTCCACAACGGTGAGGTCATAGAGCACTGCACTAAATAAATAAAGTCACCTCCTGCACTACCCCCAGATTTATTTATGTCCTGTCAGTGCAGTATTTCCCTATTTAGGAGGCTCCATGGTATACACAACATTTTCTATACCCCCACATCCCCTGTAGGGCATGTAGGTTGCTTTTATGTTTGGGCTACTATGAATAGTGCTGCAAGGAACATGAAATTGCAGTTGTCCTTTTGAGATAGGAATTCTTTCCCTTTAGTCACACTCCCAGACATGAGATTGTTGCACTATATACACGTTTCATCCTCAATTTTCAGAGATATCTTTGTGCCACTTTCCATGGTGGCTCTACCAGTTCACGTAGTCTCCTACAGGGGATGAGGTGCTCTGTTCTCCATGTGTTTCACAGTTCTTGTTTTCTCACCTTTTGAAATCATTCATTCTAACACTTGTGAGATAACATCTCTGCATGGCTTTGTATATTTCCCTGGTGATTGGAGAGCTGAGCATTTTATTATGGATGTCCTTTTTGCATATCTTCTTTAGAAAAAATATCTACCAAGGTGTGCTGTCCAATATCTGAAACAAGTAAGTTCTCCTGTGTGTGTCATGGTAGATAATGTGACACCTTAAGGTGCATGGCAAAGTGGTTACTGGGTTAAATAAGTTATCTCTCTCAAAGATTCCCATATGTCCCACTATGACAAAAAAACAGTTATAATCTACTTATTGGCGAAATAATAACTAAAATATACTACCATCATGCCAGGTGTAATGGTATCCAGCTGTAATCCCAGCAACATGGGAGGCTGAGGCAGGAGGATTGGAAGTTGGAGGCCAGCCTCAGCAACTTAGCATGGCCCTAAACAACTTAGTAAGAACCTCTCACAACAGTTTTTAAAAAGGAGTGTGGGTATGGCTCAGTGGTTGAGTCCCACAGTTTAATCACCAGTAACACCACTCCACAGAAAAAAGAGAAAAAACTAAACTATACTTGCTGTGGTTCTGATCAACTAGTTGCTTGGCTACCTTGTCATGGGGGGTAGAGATGTAGAATCGACACACAGACTCCAGGAGCTGGTGAGAGAACTGGCTGGAGACCCACCTCAGGTCATCCTTCAGTAGCTCAGTTTATTTTTGGAATGCATACAATTGTTATAGGGTCCCAGTGGGGCGTGCCCATCAATCATTCACAAGCAAGATAGTATCCATAAGCCAATCATCTTATGCCTAATGTAACCACACTATGAGGATGTTCTAATTATTGCTGTCATCAGGAAGGGTCTTTGTCCCTAGGGGAGGGGATTTCTAAGAAGTTACAAGTCAAAGCTCCTGGCGATCAGTTTCCTGGCCTGGCAGCTTGGCAATGCTAACCACAAGTGCTAAGGATGTGGTTTCACTAATGGCTCGATAGAGCAGAGCATCCCATCCTGTTCCTATCAGGAACCGGCCTTCCTATTAGGTCTGAACGAGTGTAGTAGATTCTTCAAGCACTCGGAGCTGCTCATAGCTGCTTTCTGTTAGCTGTAAACTGAAAGTTTTCCAACATTTTCTCCCTTTTTATTAAATTTGCTGCTGAAGGAGAACCATGATTAGAGAAGAAAGGAAGAGGGAAACGCATAGAAAAAGGGGAAAGAACCAACAAAGAGAAAAGGGGAAAGATGCAGACATGGCCCATTCCCGTAACTGCAATTGTCTCTTGCTGTGGTAAGAGGGCAGCTGTTGATGAATAGATCTCTGTCTGTCACTTGGGTCCTGATCTGAGCTGGACATGGAGCAAAGCATCATGGGGGCAGGTGACCTCTCTCAGAAGGGGTGAGACTTAGGCCTTTGCACAGGTGGGGGGTGAGGTTCTGTGCCTCACCTCTGTTGGCCCCCAAGTTTTCTCCTGATGGCCCCTCTATGGCTGTGCCTGTCTTAGGATGTTCCTCCCATGAGGAATCTTTCCCATCTTTGACTAACCAGGCATCCTGCCGGGGCCAAACAGGGTGATGTGGAGTGTGCAAGGCATTGCCCTCGAGAGGGCTCTGTCTCCTTGATAGATAATGCCCCCGTGGCCTCCACACCAGCATTTACCCTAGGATCAGCAAACTCAGGTTTCTTCTCCGTGGAGCGCCCAGCTCACAGCACCAGGCTGGTGGGGCTGCGTTCAGGAAAGAAGGAGACAGGCCAGAGACAGACAAACAGTAATATAGTCACAGAGCTGAGAGACAGACAGATAGATGAAAAAGAGGGCAGTGCTGAGACTGCTCATAGGAAACTGGCCCTTAGTTGGTACTACTCAGATCCTGCCCATCGCCACCATCCATACAGATGCAGGGGAGTCATTATTTTCCTTTTGACTTTCCTGACATGCATGAACTAACATAGCTTGTTTTGTTTCTGCTTTCTTGACCCTTTTTTGGAAACATCTTAAAATAACATATACTAAAATAAGAAAAACTATGCCAATACCAGTGAGGATCCAATTAGTAGAGTCAATTAAAGCTGATAATTTATCCCATATTCGCTGCAAGATTGAGGGGTTAAGAATTAGTTCTGCTCTGGTTTCATTTAGGCTGAGAATCTGAGCATGCAGCATCATAGTGAAATTTCTAAAAGTCATATCCCAAGGTCCCTTAAGTCTATTTGCTAATTCAAGTCGAGCTTCTGTTACATTTCTTACTGAGACAGGGATTTGACAAACATACAAAATTGAGGACTGTAGGTACTCTAACACTTAACTGAAGCATATCAATTTTTTTCATCAATAAGGTCAATCTGTTGTTGTAACATTAAGATACTTCCTTGCAAGTGCAGGTTTATTCGCTCCTGCATGGTCAGGGCTTTAGTGGAGCACTGCACTACCTTATTAATGGTTGCAGCATTTGCTGTGGACTGGGTCAAAGCTACACCAGCAGCAGTATCTGCCGAAACTGCAGCCAGGGAGGCAGCTGCAATGGCAGCAGTAATTCAAAATCTCGCCTAACTCTGGAAATGGAAATATCTTTTTGTAAAGTGAACCTCTTGAATGGAGGAGTCATTCTCCATTGGAAACCATAATATGGGGGGTGTGCTTATTAGCACTACTGTCTTAACAGAGGAATTCCAACAATTGGTTAACTCACATTGGGATTCATCACAATTAAGATGACCATTTTTGTGATTTTGAGTGGAAGTTACAAAGAAGAAGGTTGGCTTAACACATACATGACCTTTAGTAGCATGTTTAACTGAGGGTTTTTCAAAAGAACCATTAAACCAAATGGCATCCATGGTGACAATAGGACTGATATCTACACATTTGTAAGCACCACAGAACAATTGTTTGCCTAATTGCAAAAAGTCTCCTGACTGTCTTTCTTTTGCATTTTGAGCATATCATACAATCTGTATGATATTTAAATATTAATGTATTTGTCTCTGTTAAAAATTCCATTCTCTGTCCACCTTTTGTAAAGGTTCTGGAACAACTAATAAGCTCATCTGAAATGAAATAGGGTCTGAAAAGGGAGAGACAGTCTCTCCAAGTTTTAGCTCTTAGAAGTATACCTTCATTGATGTCCTTAAATTTTTTCCATGGACCTCTCTGCAGAAAGGTTTGGGGCCAATAATGTGAGTCTCTAACATGAGGGGGCATGGTCATGCCACTAGGCAGATCACTGACAGAGACTACTTTTCTTCTCCTTATAAGGAGAGTGGCCGAAGACCTATAATGTCTCCTATTCCTGACTCCCAAAGGATATCATTGTGAAGGCAAATTGTAGACTGACACAACCTCTGTGCCCTAGATATATCCCTTAATATAGTAAAGGCACGTGAATCATCAAGTGAGAGTGACATATTCCAAGGATGCCTTGCTTTTGGGTCAGATGTAACTGGACATTGTGAGGAAACATTAGTAGCAAACAAGAAAGGCAATACAGTGTCATCCAAACCAACAGGTAAAAGAATCCCGGGAGATGGAGCTCCCACCCACCAGGCATGTACTTGTGGACTGAATGACAAAATGATGCACAAAATCATAAAGGGGGTCCTTTTCTGCATTGATGCAAAATAAGGGGAAAGTGCAATTAAAGTCCCAGCAACAGCATAAGTTGTTTCCAATGGGTTGGGTGTGGTCCTTCTGGTCTGGTGCAGGGGAGCTATGAGGGTGGCAGTTGCAATTATGGCTGTGAGGACCACAAGCCTTATGATGATGTTCATCTGGGAAGCTCCTGTTGTCCTCCTGAGTTGTTTCCTTGGGATGCATTTTGCAAGATTTGAGAGAGAAGTATGTACAACATCCTGATCGCGATTAATTGAGCGTGGATTGCTCTCATGGTTTTTAAATTGCAGAGGCATGATTATTTTGCTCACTGAAAGGTTTTTGCCACTAGATGCCACTAAAGGCTCTCCACTAGAGGAGACCTGTCCAGCAGACAGCCTTTCATAAGTGATAGCTATCTGCAAAGCAATTTTTCCCTCATGGGATATATTTTGAAGTGTGTCCATTTTGCTTGGACAGGCCATCATGGGGCCTTGAATTATCAGGCCACTAGGCAGAGGCCTTTTTTCCTCCACACTTACTGTTGTGCACTTACCTGTGAGTTGCAGGTTATAATTGCACACATAAGCAAGAGGAGAGTTCAGCTGAAATCAATCCATAATGACAAGAACAGCCATAATATGTAATATTTTCTTTTAAAGTGCATATGAGAAAGGTCAATTTTACAACCCCTTATTTATCCTTGGAAACTTCTAATAGAAATCCATGGTATTTTTATGTTGTGGTTAATAAAACATTTTGTTCATATTTATAAATAATAAAAACAGGAGGAACTAGTGGTGTGAAATTCCTACAGGCATTTGGTAAACTGTTTGAAATACATCCTAGAGCTATCTAGGTGTAAACAAATGACCAACAAGGGCACCACTGCATACATCCCCAGCAGAGATACACACAAGCATCATGAAAACATGTTGCAGAACCTACCAGCCAGTGCTGGTCTTGACGCTCCACACACAAAAATCTCCCAAGTGCTCACCTGTCTCCACTGCTGTGACCAATACCTGTGGGTGGGTACTTTGTAAAGAAAAGGAATTAATTCAGTTCACATTTCTTCAGATTGAAGAGCATGGTGCCAGCATCTGCTGAGGTCTGGTGAAGGGCTCAGAACAGAGGGATTCCCAATGGTGGGAGCATGTGCAGAAGAGACCACAAGGTGGGACAGTGAGGGAGAGACAGAGGAGACACCTGCACTTGCTGTAGGACCACCCATTCTCATGGGAGCTAATATACTCCAGGAGATCACCATTTGTGCTTGCAGGGATAACTGCCCCAGGACCCAAGGCCCTTCTCCTTGCCTCCACTTCTCAAAGGTTCTGCCACCCAAGACACGACTCCAGAGACGAGGCTTTCAACTCATAAATTTTTGTGGAAAACCAAAAATCATACCCACACCAGGGCACAAGTACATCAAGAGAGGAATGCTAAAATTAACTCTTTAAAATTCCTGCAGTTGCATTTATTGCCAAAGCAAGTGGAAATAAAAATTACTTAAAAGTTATGGAATTTTTTAAATCAAATACAAAAGGGCTCATACAGAACAGTTTCTATTGTGTACAGTACAAAACAGGTGACATGCTCTGTCATATTCTGGTCATATTGGGGAATGTTGTTGGGAGATGCAAGAGAGTTTTCATAGAAACCAAGGGCCTTGCTTTTTCACAAAGCAAATGCATGCAAGGTGTGTGCTTAGTTTGTGTAATTTTGTTGTGTTATGGTCTGAGCTTAGTCAATATACAATAGAGTTTATAAATTAAAGATCAAAAATATTAATAAGTAGTATAATAGGATTATGAGATAAGTGTTATAAAATAAATGTTAAGCTGTTTCTAAGATGTTAAAACTTGTTTTTCAGTACTTCATATGCCCACAAATGTGCTCGAACCCAGGATGTGGTTGTCTGTTTTTGCTCTGCAAACTGCTTTCTCAGACCTTGTGTCCTGCTCCCTTGCCTGCACCTACCTTTTCAATGATGTGGTTTTCTTCCCTTATACGCACAACTAGGGCTTGATGATGTTCCTGGCAGAGACAGTTCATGTCCTGAAGGGGTGCAGTCACCATCATACTAAATTAAAAAAAAAAACTCTCTAATTTGGACAAAATTTGGACTGAGAATATTTTCTAAGCAATCAGCAGACAAAATTTGGAGATGATAGTGACTTCCATTTTCTTGCAGCCAGAAGATCACTCAGTGACACCCAGGAGGCACAGCAAGCTGGAGACCACCTAGGGAAAGGTCCCTGACATGCATTCCTCAGCCCCAGGTACTGTCTCCATTGGCTCCTGCCAACCCACATATTGCTTTGCTGAGAATTGCCTGTTCTTCCCTGGACAGTAGGTCTGGTCTGTGTGAGTCTACACCTGGGGACTCAAGGAAAGCTGGGCAGCACTATTTCCCAAGTTCAGGACTATTGTGAGATGTTGCCCACCAGCCCACTGGTTCAGGTCTGATCTTCTGTAGGTTAACTCTGTCTCCTTACCTGCTGTGTGTTTTGTTGTCTGCCTTTGTCTGATTATTACAAATCCAACTCATTCCACCTTCCATTTGTCCTGTACACCCCTTCAATGTTTCCTGTTCCATTTTCAGGAATTCCAGAAAAAGGCCTTTGTTTCTTTGGTATACTGGCATGTGTACCTAGGTTTGGTACCAAAATTGACATATGAGCTCATAAATTAAAATTTAAAGATGAAGCCAAATATCTTTTTGTATGTGATTCAAAAAGTTCAATTTAAAATGGGTAAACAAATAAAAATGTGTCTAAGTCAGTGACAGTGACTGGGAGGCCAGTGTTGGAGACTGGGTTCCAAGATGATTTCATGGCTGTGGCATGGGTGGTGACTAGGAAAGTTCCTGTGCAAAGGTGTAGAATGCCCAGTTGCTATGGCAATGCTCTCCATGGGGAGACTCTGTTGCCAGAGTCTTATCATCTTTGACCTTATTCTCAGGCACACAGCTCCTGGGAATGAAGGACCTTCCTTGCTAAGATAACCACAATGGTTCACCAGTTGCTCCTGAATCTACCATGAACTAGTAACTTTAGACAATAGACTTTCTTGAAAAGCTGCACAGTGCTCCTAACATTGCACATTGCAATTGTAGAATTTAACTGAGGAAATAGCTGCATGGTGGTGCTAACTCTCTAACTTTCATGAATACTAAGAATAAAGCTTGCATAGTTTCTAATCTGATTAATGAGACATACATAATAAAGATTGCTGGTGTACTTTTTGGATCTGCTTCTCCACCAGAAAGCAGTGCTTTACCATATTCCTGCTGTTTTACCTTCAAGATCTGCATGTGTGACTATTTCTTCCAATCTCCCATTGCCCCTCACCAGAACCTGATAGTTTGTCTGTGCTGGTCATGGCATCTAAGGTTACTCATTCACAAGCTTCTCAGTGTGTTCAACTGTTAATAAAATGTCTATAATATCTATAAAATGTCTAATATCCATTGTTTCTAAAATTTTTCTTCTAAACGAGTGCTATTTGATAACTTTCCATTTGCTCCTAAAGATTTATTCTACATGCAATATCAATTAGGAGGTATCATTTAGATATTATAATAACTGCAGATGTTCTGAGGGAGTTATAGCACTGCAGGCACCTGTGCCATGGTGAGTTACCTGCAGTGATGAAGGACTGGCTCCTCATTAGCACAGCTATGCCATGAGTCACTTGGTCACATGTTAGGAACAAAGTACAATGATACATATCACAGGAATGGTTCCACAATCATAGGCCAAGTCCTCATCTTTGGAACATGAAGAATGAACATAGACTAAATGAGTGGAGGGCATAAAAATATTTACTCATTGCAGAGGATCCATATGTGGGTTGACTAATACCAATGTTAAGTAAAACTATTTCAAAGAAGTAAGATTGAGGAATGATAAACAGTAGGAGCCAATCACACAAACTGGCACTTGTGGGCATGAAAACTTGTGCATTTAAAATTCAAACAGTAGGATTTTTGAGGTCATTAGAATGCACATGATGTTATTGATTAGAGAAATTTTAGGTTTACCAGAATAAAACAAATAAAGAAACTTCCTATTTTACCCCTTCACACTCAAGCCTGCTGCACTATCAAATTCCTAGAGCAGATGGTGGATTTTTTACAACCAGGCAAATATTTTTAACAAGGAAGACAAGAAACCTGTAATGATTATGTCCACTACATAAATGCTTCTTACTAATTTAAAGGGGAAATAGCCTCACTATAATCAAAGGCCACTGAAGGTTTCAGACTGTTACAAGTAGTGTCTGCATTGTCTGCACCGAGCCCAGAGTTAGAGAATACTTTCTCTCAAGCATCACCATTCACATCACTTTCTACACAGGACTAGAGGATTCCTGAAAATTATTTCTACTCTATATCCAAGCATGTAGGTATTACAAGTCCAGCTATAAGACTGATGTATAATCAGCATAGAATTCCTGTAAAGGAAACTGAAGAGCTGAATAGTTTTAAAACTACCTCCTGTGCACTTTAAAAACCACATTTTTTTTTCATTTGGACTGAGACCTCTCTATCACTATCAGTGAGCATCACATTTATTTATTCAGGAGCATCAGAGATTGAGGCTGAGGCTGCCACCCCTTTTATCTCAACTGTCTTGAGCTCATTCTTCATATCTTGATCTACTTCCTGTATGGCTCTGGCAATCTATGGGGCTCAATCCAGCCTCCCCTTTTCTCATGTGAACACTTACCCATGATCTTGAAATGGGTCTTCCCCCACGGATGCTACTCTAAGACAGAAATTGGATTACTCACCAGGTTCTTTCTCTTTGACAGAATGTAATCTAGTGCAGAGGCCTCTGTGACCAGGACATGTGCTGCAGGGAAGCAGGTAGCTCTTAAGGTATGAGTCTGTGACTCTGTGACCTCACCTCCCCGTGGACCTGCAGTGATCACTGTGCCTGTAGCAGCAATGGGCATGCAGGTTGGGGAGCTGAGGACACTGCTGAAAACTTTCTCCCCAGGGACACTTACCAAAGTTTCTTGCTAGAACCTCCCAAGGGGATACTAGAGTTTTCAGAGAGGCTTTAATGTATCCTTGATCCCTGGAGGAAGGCAGGGTCTCACCTGGAATTTTGTCCTGGAATAGCCTGGCGGTGAGCTATGCATGACCCATTGTATTCCTTGCTTTCTTCAGAAGTTTTCTACCCCGAATCTGGTTACTTCCTTTTCTTTATTTCCCTGAGTGGCATGATTATTTAAGATACTAAAATGGAAATGAAATGAGATAAAACAAGTAGAAAGATTTTAAAAAACATGAATAAAAGGAGAAAATGTTGCTAATAATTGTCCTCAGAACACATTGCACACATCTGCAGAAATACAGGTAAATAAATTTAGACCCATTTGCACAATTCAATGCCAATTTTTTATCAAAACAATTGCAGAGAACCAGAAAATAAAAGGAAAGGGGGGGGTATTAGATGAGAAGTTAGTAAAGCAGACGCTCTACCACCTAGCCACAACCCATCCCTTGAGTTGACTTTTTACCAAAGAATGACATAAAGTGCCCAGACTCTCACTAAGTTGCCCAGTTTGTCCTCCAACTTGGATCCTCCTTCCCTGGCCTCTTCAGTAGCTGGAATTAGAAGCCTAAGCCAACACACCTGGCCTCACCTAACTTCTAACTGCCCTTGGCTCTTCTTTTTCTTATGACTTTCATTGTATATGGGAATATCTAATCAGTATAAAATTCCTTCTCCAGGCCTGTCCTCTCCCTGAACACTATGGGCAACACCAAAACAGCAGAGAGGTGAAGTCTGTGCTAGAAGATTTCAGGGGACATCAGATTGGAGTCTGCTCTGGAAACAAAAGGAGCTTTACTTGTTAACGTGAAGAAGATTCTAAAGGGAGAGCAGATATGAAAATAGAAAAGAGAGGGTCTGGAGGACTTTCCATGAGGAAAGGCTCAGGGCCAAGACAGACTGAGTGACAGGCCTCCGCAGGCAACAGCCCCATGGGTGGGAGGTGCAGCAGTCAGAAGGCAGGGAGGATTCAGAGTTCAACCTTTGCAGAAGGGCCTGAAGCTGCAATTTTGTAGCCCTGGACCTGGCGAGCATAAAGAAGGGAATATCTGGGACTTGTAGGAGAAAATTATGCCAGGGACACTGTGGCCAGCTGCAGGGAGCCCTCCTCCAGGAACGCCTTGTATTCCACCCTCTCCTGCACGTATGAGGGTTGGAGTTGACCCTGTGGTTGCCCACATGTATGCTGAATGCCTTGCTTCTTCTGTGCCAGCTGCTATCTATGCTCAGAAGATGTGTCCCCAGCTCTGCCCTATGTGTCCTCTGCTGCTGTTCCATGGAGCACAGGAGCTTCATGCAGTCATGATTTAGCAGCTCATCTTTGGGCATCTCCAAGCTGCACTGGCTCCTTAAGACTCCATAAAACATATGGAGAAGGCCTTGGTGCACATCCCCTGGGAGCAGGATACTGCACACTCCATGCCTCATCACTGAAACCTAGATCCTTCCCAGTGCCGGGGGTAGGTGTCCTGTTCCCAAGCCTCCACCTTCTCCATATGCCCCTCAGCATATGCTTCAAGTGACCCATCCTGTTGGCTATTTTCTGAGTCTTCTTACCTGTGACATGATCCATTGCCAAGAAATGGATGTGATGCCACCATCAGATGTCACAAATAGGAGCACTTACCTTGGTCTACACTCTTCATACCCCTGCCTGCCTGGAGCTAAGGCCACAGAACCACAGGACAGGCCAGTTCCAGGTCCCAGCCTATTCCCAGAAGAAAAGGGAATGGGACAGGATGGGACAGAAACCAGAATTAGCAAGATGTGCGGTCAGAAACTCTGGGAACTCAGAAGTCCAGTGAGACACACAACCCTCTGTGAATCACTCAGAGGTCCCACCTCAGTATTTCCTGAACCTTCCGTAGGAGACACTGTCAGCCTTCAGGGATCATGGAAAAGCAACAGCCTCTCCCAAACTTCTTGACACTTATTTTGAAGTTACTAACAAGGAACTTATAATCGCCTTAGTAATTGTCAAGAATGGAGAACCTTTTTTCAGCCTTGTCCTGGGCTCCCCAGGCCTGCACTGTCATTGCCTCTTCAGGTGAGGTGATAATTGCAGCCCCGAGGGGAAGTGAGGTCACAGGAGTGAAAAACCTTTATCTCAGGGTGCAACTGCCTCCTCCCTGTGCTGCTGTCAGGACCTCACACTGAGCTCAACTCCTTGTTCACAAGAAGCAAGGTGAGTATTTTCTATTTCCGCATCAACATCAGGAAAAGAAGTCTGAGGATGTGGTCTTGTCTGCAGAGGGGTTTGGGGGTAGAAACTGATTCAGTGAAAAGGTGGACAAGAAAATGAATTAATTCCTTCACTATGAGCTCAGTAGTATAAGGAGAAGTGTCGCTGACCTGAAGCCAATTCTTCTGGCTCTTAATGTTATTTAATAAAATACACCCTGAGGAGGTGTACAGGTGAATAATACCATTGTTAGTGAATGTTTATTTGAAAAAGAGCCTAAGGACTGAAGTTAGTCACTAATCTGTTCTTCTCATTACTGTATAAAATCATAGAGCACATTTTGAAGTGCTCTATGGCTGTTTGTAATGTCTTCCTGCCCATAGTAAAGATGACAATGGAACTGTGTCACCTCATCCTGTGCAGAGAACACTGGGACCTTTCAGAAATAAAAGTGTTGTGTTTTTTCTAACACTGCATTACCATCCACCTAGTGCAGACAGGAATCTACCTCCCTGAACCCCTGCTGTGATGGCTGAGGGGAGACTTCTCTCCCTGATGCACACACAAGAGAAGGCTCATTTGTAAGGACAGGAACTGCACAGTGGTTGCTGGAAAAAATCATCTGTGGTATTCCCCCTGGTTTCATAATGTTTCATCATGAATCACTAGTTCATGGCAGTTTCCTCTGTTTTTCACTTCATTCAGCAAAATATTCACAAGCTCCAGCTTCTACTGACATGTCTCTTGTACTGAAATGTCCTCCACAAATTCTGCTTCATCACTGATGGTTGCAGTAATGTCGCTGTCATGCCCAGGAGCTCTTAGCCTGATATCAGTGAGGATTCCATTTCTATCCTAAACTATTTATCAGAGATTGGTGTTTTATGCTCCATTATTCAGGACCAAATAATAATTTTGAATATTTCCTTTAGAAATTCTACTATCCTTTATTTCTGCAATGACACAAATGAGTATTCTGGTCTGGAATTAAATCTTTGTTTGCAAGGGATATTCTTCCATTTATTTATTTTAAATTTAAAAAGTACATAATTTTGTAACTTGTATACTGATTCCTCAAAAACAGTTTTTGCTCATTTAATTTTATAATTATTTTTTAGAGCACTAGAGTTACACATAATACTAGGCTCACTGGACTCTTTGGTCCACTTCAGTACCCACTACTTTCCTTTCAGTCACCTCATCGCCCCCATTCCCCCTGTTTCCTGTGGAACTGAACATTGGGTCAGTCTTGAATTTACCAACATGGACGCCGGCAAACCTGAAGGACTGCATGATCATTTGTCTTATTGGAATTGCTGACCATAGAGGTCAGGATCATATATCTGATCCAGTAAGTGGGCCCCATCAGTTGGCCAAATGTTTGCACCAATTTTAACACCATTGCCAGTTCTTGAGATTCCTGGCCTATCTTCCTTCTAATTGTGGTATTTCCTACCATTTTATTTTAGATTCTGGTTGGTGTGCACTTGTACTGAGGAGCTGTTTAAATAACGATGTGAAACTCCCTCCTCCATATTTATTATTTATTTATTCAATGATGATTTTGCTTTGAAATACCGTTTGAAAATGTTCACCTATCTTTTCTTCTATTATGCATTCTGTAAGATGTATCAGTACTGTATACACCAAACTCACCCAGTGTGTGGCACTTGATGATCAGTAGCCCTCAATTTAATGTATCCTAACATGCCATTTCAACCATATGCTTAATGTGTTTGTACTGTTAGTATTCATTTTTCTAACTAAGAACACAGAAATATTCTTTTTGTTATTATCAATGTCCTAATGCTCACACTTAAATTTAGGTCAGAAATGCTCTGAGATCTGTTTTTGTGTATGGTGTGAGTGGAAATTGAAGTTCTTTTTCCAATGTGACTAGCAAATATCAGTTCTTTCTGAAACTTTAATTTTAAATTCTTTCTATGCATTTGTTCTCACTTTTTATTGCCTCTCCCTGGTTAGCATCATCTGATGGTCAAGGCTCATTTTTTTCTACACAGCATACTGTTAAATCTCCCCATCAACCTGTGCATCTTGAGGGCTTTGCAATCCCACAGGTGCATGCAATGGAAGTTACCCTTGGCATCAAACATGATTTGAAGATGGAGATCTCTCTATGTTGCTCAGACTGACTTTAAACTTCTGGGATCAAGTGATTCTCCTCCTTCATCCCCACAGCTAGCAAGCAGATACAGGTGCTTCCCACTGTGCTTGGGCACAACTATTTTCAAGGAGTCTTTTTGCTAAGAGGTACGACTGTTGCCATAATGTAAAGGACAGTGTGCTGAATGACAAAATGGTCTCCAGGAATGTGACAATAGGACTGATGTTCTTATCACAGACTGCTGTTGGAATTCTGGGAAATTTCTCTCTGCTTTATGATTATTTAGTCCATTCCTACAATGACTGTACATTAAGGACCACAGATATAATTATCAAGCACCTGATGATAGCCAACTCCTTGGTCATTCTCTCTAAAGGAATTCCCCAGACAATCACAGCTTTCGGCTTGAAATATTTTCTCAGTGATTTTGCCTGCAAACTAATTTTGTATATTCAGCGAGTGGGCAGGAGTGTGTCCATTTTCATCACCTGCCTCTTGAGCGTCTTCCAGAACATCACCATCAGCCCCATGAACTCCTGTTGGAAGGATCTCAAAGGAAAAGCTCCAAAGTACATTGGCTTCTCCATTTCCCTCTGCTGGATCCTGTACATGGTGGTGAACTCCATTTTTCCTCTCTATATGCTTACCAAATGGAGTAGGAAAAACACAACAGAGAAAAGAGATCATGGGTACTGTTATGCAGGTCGTGACAAAATCACAGACTCGTTATATGCAGCCTTATTTGTATTTCCTGAGGTTGTCTTTTCCTTGCTCATGATCTGGTCCAGTGGCTCCATGGTTCTCCTTCTGTACAGGCACAAGCAGAGGGTTCAGCACATTCACAGCATCAAAGTTTCCCCCAGAACATCCCCAGAGTCCAAAGCCACCCAGAGAATCCTTGTCCTAGTGGGCACCTTTTTGACTTTCCACACCCTCTCCTCCCTATTAAGTGTTCATATTGCTCTATTTTCCAGCCCCAAAGGGTGGTTGGTGAACACCAATGAGCTAATTTTTGTGTGTTTTCCCATGGTCAGCCCCTTTATTCTCATGAGCCGTGAGTCCACTGCCTGCACTCTATCCAGGCTCTGCTTTGTCTGTATAAAAACCACAAAATCTTGCTGGGTGCTGTGGAAAACATCTATTATCCCAGGAACCTGGAAGACTGAGACAGTTGAAGGCCAGGCTCAACTATTTAGCAACACCCTATCTCAAAAATAAGGCTGAATATGAAGCTCAGTAGCAAAGCATCCATGGGCTTAATCCCCAGTATTAAAATATAGGTAAAATGTAGCCTAATCTTACTATCAGTATATATAGATTGCATGTTTTTATATGATGTTTCATCATTTTTCACACTCAATGCACCAATATAAAAATGGATGGGAAAGTCACATGACTTTCTGACCCTAAAAGGGCCTTCAGCTGGTAGTGGCACCCATGTGGCCATGGTGGAAGGGAGCAGAGCTGGTGGTTCTCACCCTATGCAGAGCATCCTACAGGCAGCAATCCTAGTTCATGTTCTTGAGGGAAACAGAATGGAGTCATTCCCAGTTCTTCCTGTGCAGCGTCCACCTGGGCCACTCCACACACCCAGACTGCACTTGGCAGGAGAGGGGAAGGCTGGTGGGAGCACAGTGCTCCTGCTGCCTGCTGTGCCACCAGAAGGAGCCCTGGGTTCTCACCTAGGAATTGCACCTCTCCTGCTGGGACGTGTACAAGAGTTGTAGCATAATGTCACATTCTGATTTGGTGAAAAATGGAAAGATAGTTGATCACATCTCTATTTCACTCTTATGAAATACCAGTTATCACAGCTCAATGGTAATAAATTTGTGTATTTAGGCTAGATTTTATTCTTGTTGGTGCAGGCAGGGTCCTGAGAAGTGCAGGAGCAGGTCCCACTGAAAAAACAGCCTGTACCTCAGAGCAAAGCCTGTCCAAGGAAGGGAGTGTGACCCTTGTCCTTGGAAAGACCCACAGAGTACTCCTAGGCACATACCCACCCTCCTGAGTTTTTATCTACAAATAACAATAGAGAACTGCAGAACCAGGTGTCCCTGACTCTGTCAGGCTAGGTGAGGACCATAACAACCCCCCAGCAACCACCAATTATCATGAGACAGGGAAAATACGTGGGATGTCAGATGACTCTCCCAGTAGTTTATGGTGATTGATAACATGTTGGGAAACTATGTAGTTCAGCATGTACACCCCTTCGTGGTTTAAACCAATCAGTTCAAATGAATCCCGCTCTTATACTAACCAATCACCCCTACCCAACTTGTTCCCACCAGTGAATGTGCTAATCATGTTTTAGAATTGTTCTATGATTTTTCCCGCAGTGTGTGATGATTTAAGAGATGCTATGATGTATGTGAAGTCCCTGCCTTCCCCAAAGAGTGTATAAAACTGCTGCAAACCCTGGGCTTGGGGCCTCTCAGCGTCACCAGTTGCTGTGTGCACGGGGAAAACCGAGCTAGCTCGCAATAAACACCTCTTTGCTGCTTACATCGATCTTGGCCTCTGGTGGTCTTTTGGGGGTCCCGAGCTAGAGCATAACACCACAGGCTGAGAACTGCAGTGGGGGAGGGGAAGATACACAGGGCTTCCTGGGAGCATTCCCCAGGAAATAGCATCATGGAGGGGCTGTGGGGAAAAGTGATTACTATAGGATGTTAGTCTCTTTGCCCTCAGTTGCCCTGGTTTCTATGTTCCTCTGCCACCCATATGCTATCTTCTGAAAGGCCTCATGAGTAGCTGAGGTTTCCCTGTGAAAGTGGATTCTTTTAGGAATGTTTGAAGGTGCTTCAGTTTTAAGGCTTTGCTTATTTAAGGCAAAGTGTAATTTTATAGAGAAGGTGAGATGATTACAGAGGAGCTTCTGAAAGGGTAAACCCCTCAGGTATTATCCGAACTTCCCAGGGAAACATTGACTTTTCAAGGAGTGGAAGTGACTTGGTAAGTACTTGATTTTCAAGGTGTGAAACTAAACCCAGCTAGTATCTGGGTTACCTGTGGAATGAACAGGCCTTTCCAAACAAAGGAGTTTCATGTGATGAGAACAGAGATGAAATAAAGGGAGGCCCAGGGATGAGGAGAGGTGGAGCTGGCCCTGCACATCCTGGGGAATGCTCGCTCTGGAACCTGCCTGGAGGCTTGCTGAGAGGCCCAGGCCTCACCTTCCTCCAGTGGCTGCCTCAGCACTCCCTCACCTGTGAGCCCTGGCACTCAAGGGCATTTACTAAAAACACCCAGGGCCACTGTTAACAGTGAAGTGTTGAGGGAGGGACAGAGCACAGCTGTGTGATGGACAAGAGTGAGCACAGGGCACAGGGAAATGGACCACAGATGTGAGATGGTGAATCAGAGAGACTGGAGCAGGAGGTCCAAAGAGATTGGGCAGGAGAAGCTCCTGGGAAAAAGAAAAAGCATGTGACATCTTGCAACAGGTTAAGGCCTATGCCAGGCTACGACTTCACAGGACAGAGTTAGCCAGGATGTCATGGCAAGACGAGAACAGAAGGACAGGCTGTCCAGACAGACAGATGATGGGGTGGGGCTGGGAAGACTGAGCTGGTGCCAAAGGACAGGAAATGCTAACTCCTGCAGAACACTCCTCCTCCTCCTCACCTGTGGCCAATGCCACCTGCCTCCAGGGAACTGGTCCTTCCAGCAAAGAGTTGTTGGTGAACACCCCTTGGGCATCTCCCTTGTTGGCTAGTTTTGGGAAGACATGGGAAATAGGGAGAGGGGCCTCCTGGAGGGTTCTCTTCCTGCCCGTTTGTTCACCAGGGAGAAAGAAGGGGGCAGGAGAAGAAAGGAAACCTGAAATCTATAAAAGGAGATACAGAGAATGGAAATTTAAAACCCAAGATTGTGAGGCCTGGGAAAATGAAAAAGAAAGCCATACATTGACAGCTTTCATCTCTCCCAAAATAAATCCTTCCCAGAAGCTGGCCACAGGAAAAGAGAGAGTGTTCCAGCAAATCTAGAATCATAGCCTCTAGGATTATCTTCTCCAGGACAATTCATCTCCAGGTACTGGCCGCTGACCCCCAACCCAACAACTCAGATTCCTGATTGCCCACCTGACAGGCTCACTAAGTCACCCCTGACTATAACCCATGTAAGCCTGGTGCCTTTCTTTGTTTAGTGGCTCATTTCCACCTGGAAAGTGGGTCTAACAGATGACCCCATCCTTGCAAACCCTGTTCCTGGTGACTATGTTCCTGAATAAAAGTTCTGAGCTGATTCCTGAAGTTTGCATACATCTGGCTCTTTATTGCCCTTAGGAACAAGACCCCCCCCCTCAAGAATCAGCTCTGGACTCCCTCCTCTCTGGAGGAATCTCTCTCTCTCTCTCTCTCTCTCTCTTTCCACCACCCCCCTTGTTCTATGCTTTAAAAAATGTTTTGCTCTTGCCTTGGCAACAGTGTGGGAATGAGGACTTGATCCAGATTTTGAAGACTCGTTTCAACACACATAAAATCACTGGGTTCCCAGTGGATGGATGGCCAGGTGACAGGATCAATGGTGTGATTCCAACCCACAGTCACTGGCTAAGAGTCTGTGGTCAGGAAACCATGTGATGGAAACCTGCTGTGGGCAAAGGAGCAGGAGAGGAGGAGCCCATCTTGGTGGACAGTGACTGAGGCGGATTCAGAGTGTAAGCAAAGGAGATGGAGCCTGGGGAAGGGACAGACATGGGGAGGAGGAAGTATGTGCCCAGGAAGGGAGGGAGCCGAGGGAGGGGACCCTGGTTGTGAGTGCACTGAAGCACCCAGGAGCCAGGGGCAGGGCTGCAGGGGGGTGGATGGTGGTCAGGGGCAGCATGCACTTCACAGAGGAGCAGAGGTGCCTGGAGGTTGAGCACTGTCTCAGCCTAGACAGTACTTATGCTATTCTCTACTTCTATGACATCCACATTCTTGTCTTCACATTTTCCATATGTGAGAACATATGGGTATTCCTTTTTGTGATTTATTTCACTTATATGATATCCACTAGTTAAATCTAAAAGATGAAAAATGTATAATATGTGAAATGTATTCACCTTTATAGCTGAATAATAATATTCTATTGACTTTTTTAAACCATGAGGCAAAGAAAAAACCACTGACTCCAATTTAAATCAAATTAAAGCAAACTTGTAATTCCAACCGGCTGGGGCTGTGTCATCTCAAACCTGTGGGAATAGAAGACAGACCTGCAGCTCTCTAGGAGCACAGCTTTATAGCACAGAAATTTGCAAAAGGAGGTGGGGGTGCCTTGAGAACTTACAGATAACAGAATTTTGACAAGCCAAACACAAAGATAGGTAGTAGGTTAATGGTCTAAATGGTTTAGCACATAGGGAGTCAATTTAGATCCCAACATCAGAATTCATGAAGCACCACTAGAGTTTCAGAGAGGGTTGTTATCTGGCCAGGAAAGCCAGGCCTGGGTGAGTTCAAGGCAGTGGCAGGCATTCCAAGCTGTTAGGTGCACGGCAGGCTGAACTAAGTTGTCTGCAGGGCAGGCTAGATGAATGTTAGCTGCAGGATAACCCATGCACTCAAACTCCACTCTATCTGGTCCTTTCTCACCTGTTTGCTTCAAGTCTGAACACTCATCCCCACTCAAGGCACAGGAGGGGGGCTATAGTTCACAATACTTTAAACTAAGAATGGATTTTTAATGTTCTTAATGCAAATAAATGATGAATGTTTAAAATAAATAAATAGATAGATAGATAGATAGATAGATAGATAAATAAATGGAATAAGCCTCACTGGCAGAGCAGCAAGGGCTATACTCAAAGCATGAGGTGGACCACTGTTATGGTGTGGCGTTTGAGGGTGTTGGGCTCAGAGGATCCAGGGAATGGGACTACATAAGTAGATAGGGGAGGGGTAGAAAACACAGATGCTGGAATTTGCAGGAGGGACTCAGGTGAGTGTTAAGGTAGCTAGCGCAAATATCCACGAGAAACTTAGCTCTAAATTCAAACAAAGGTCTATTGACAGAATATCTGACAGGTTGCCCTTCTGTAAGGTGCAGCAACCTACTGGGGAAAAATTCTTTAAACTAGAGAGTCACGTAAAATGGAGGAGTTAAAAAATAACTCTGTGGTTGTTACTCCGCACCTTTGCTGTGGTCTTGATGGTCAGGAACTCTTTCCATGTGGGCCTAATGGGAAGGTCATGCCTGGGTGGGCAGACACTGATTTTCAAAATAAAGTTTCTTTGGCCTGAGAACCTAACAGTGAGGAGGGTCAGACTGTGGTCTCTGGAATAAGGGGGAAAGGGTAATTTTCTTGTTGTTTTTTCAAAAGGTCACAGAGTCAACTAATATAGAGTATAAATATTTGGTGAGAGTGAGGAATATTGGAGATTTTCTGGATGGAGGGATGGAGGATATGGCAGGATTCATTAAGGAAATTAACCTCCTTGGTCTCCTAGGCCCATTTCCACCCAGAGCCTGATTCTAGTGCACACGTGCTCACTCTGCAGACAATCTCTGCTTTAGCTCAGCACCAGTTGCTCTGACTACACCTGCAGTGGGCCAGACACAGATGAGGAGGGGCTGCCAATCACTCTGGGGTCTATACAGATACCAGAACTGTACAGATACCAGCCTAATTCCATTTTAATATTGGAAGCCACGTCATCACAAAGTCATGAAAAGTTAATTTCTGTTGTACTATAAATTACTGTAATTTCTAAACTTGTTTGGAATTCCTACCTGTGCCTTGAATTCACTCATTCCTGGCTTTCCCTGAGAAGAAAACAACCCTCTCTAAAACCTTACTGGCACTTCATAAATCCTGGCTCCCCCTGACCAGATATCAACCCTCTCTGAAACCTCAGTGGTGCCTCATAAATTCTGATGTTGGGATCTAAATTCATTCCCTACCTTGAAATGTTAAGCCATGTAGATCATTAACCTACTATCTGTTTTTGTATTATGCTTGTCAAAATCCTGTTAGCTGTAAGTTCTCCAGACATCCCCCTTTGCAACTTGTGGTGCTATAAAACCTTGTTCCTGGAAAGCTGGGGGGTTGGTCTGTAGCCACTGATCAGCTCTCTTTGTGTGCACAAACAAGCTTGCTTAAATTTGATTTAAAATTGGAGTTGGTGGTCTTTTCTTTGTGTTGGGGTTCAACAAGAACATGCTTTGAGTTTTCATTATGCTTCAGGCCAGAACCTGTTTGGAAGAGGCCTCCTGACTCAGCCTCTCGAGCCACTGGGAAACATTATTATTATAGTGTCACCTCATGGGAAATTTCCAATGACCAATGGCAGAATTCAGCAATTCTTCATCCAAAGTCAACTACTCCTCCTGCCACTCCTCTCAGGTCACACACAAACAACTGCATAAAACTCAAAGATGAAATCCTTCATGTATAATTCCCATGTATGGACAGATAATGGAGGAGGTAAATCCATGCTGTTTGTATGTGTTAAACTCTGATGCAGCAAAGAAAAGACCACCAACTCCAATTTTAAACAAATTAAGGCAAGTTTATATTTTGTGTACACAAAGGAAGCTGATGAGTGGCTGACTGTCCTAACATGGGCTAGAGACCAGCAGCCCTAGCTCCCCAAGGAAGAGATTTTATAGCTCAAAAAGTTGCAAAATAAGAGGGGGGTCTAGAGAACTTACAGCTAACAGGATTTTGACAAGCATAATTCAAAAGCAGATAGGAGGTTAATGATCTAAACTTCACAACATTTCAAGTTAGGGAGTAAATTCAGATCCCAACACCAGAATTCATGAGACGCTGCTGAGATGTCAGAGAGGGTTGTTATCTGGTCAGGGAAAGCCAGGTGTGGGTGAGTTCAAGGCCTGGGCAGGCATTCCAAGCAAGTTTAAAACATCAAAATAGGGCCAGGCCAAATAGAAGTCCTAATATTTTACAGAAAACAGAAATGAACTGTTTGTAACTTTGACAAGATGGCTCCAATCTTAAGAGGGAATTAGGCTGGGTTTATCTGTGTGCACCTATGAGCCTCCCCTAAAGACTTTGCATTGAGAAGAAAGAATTCCAGTTTTTGTTATCTTCAGATTTTTTCACAGCCTCTGGGAGGGTTTGAGGGGAATCTGGCAGACCCCAGGGTCAAACCAGAAAGACCCATAACTTCAGTACTCCATCGACCCCAGTCTTATTTCTACATTGATGCTGAAAAAATAGGAATGAGGCACTGACAATGCAATCTCACTCCAGTGTCTTGAGAAACATGGCAGAAATATATTATTATATGTAAAATATTATATATTTTACTTCTAACTTAGCTCTTGTTTCTTTGGTGTTATTCATTTTTAACATAGAGAATATTATTTCTTTTTTTTTTCCATTAATACAGGTAAACACTTATGATCTTTAATTGTTTATTCATTCAGGAGTCTACTAGGGAAGGGGCCAGAATCTTGCCTCCTGGTGCATGAAGCTCCAGGGCTTCCGGAGGCCAGAGCTTCCTCTTTCCCATGTGAGCAGAGACTTCCCTGGTCTCTGTGTTGCTTTTCAGGTCAGCTCTATCAGGGAGGCTGGCCCAGAAGTCTTGGTGTGGAAGGCCCATGATAAACAAGTATTGAGGTGACTCTCTTCCGTGAGGAGCCCCCTCTCCTGATGCTCTGCTCAAAGCCATGGACATACTCTGTTATGTCCCCCAGAAGCCGTCCACTACACAGAGGGATTCTGAATTCTGCACAAGCCTCAGCCCAACTTAGTGCCTGTCATTCTCAAACTCCTGTCTTCAAAAGATCGTGATATGCACATCCTCAGAGTCTCCATCTCAATGTGTTTTTTATTCCAACAAAATTCATTAAAAAGGGGGAAGAGGAACAAGTAAGGGAAGGTCATACTTGAGCTGGTTCTAGAGTTCCCTTGCCTGACTTATTCCATTGATTTTTATTGAAATATTGATATAAATGAATTCATCTCTTTGTGGTAGAGAAACAAAACAATCCCCACTTGGTAGAGAGAAAATGAAACGCATGCTGCATGTCACTTGGGTAGAGCTCCTCCCTGGGCCACTAAGTCTCTGCAGAAGGAAGGGAGATCTCTCCTCACCTGCAGCAGGTGGGTCTCAGGCAGCCTTCTGTGCGAAGGCAGGTTCACTCAAACATTCCATGCTGCACTGCAGAGGTATGTAGAGCCCCAAAGGATCCTGAAGGGTGGGAAAATGAGAAGTGGAAAGGTGGACTCACAGTCCTGTCATACTGCACTGTCTAATGTACCTACCATTTACCCTGCAGCAGATAATCTTCTCTGTTCTCCATCACAGCACAATCCATTCATTGTACTTACACCTGCAGTTTAGAATATCTACCTCACTCTTCTATATGTGACCCAAGTACCATCTGCCTTTCTTCACCCACAGAAATTTTGACACTGATACAAAAGCCCCAGTCTTGAAAACCTGAAGTTTTCCCAGGTAGTTAATTTCTTGGTATCCTCACTGTGTTAACACATAACCTCCCTTCAAAGTTTGTCTTTGCTCATATAAACACAGATAGAACTCAGTCCATGCCCATTAGTTCACAAAGTCCATGTATATAAGTAAAGTTTCAGGGTGCCCCACTTAAGACAAGAGCCACATAGAACCAGAAAGTCTACCTTAGGCAGTAGATGGGGTCAAGACATGTCCATTAACCCTAACATTTTTCTTGGAAATTTGAGTTTTTGCCAGAGCCAATCTGTTTTGTTTTTTTATGTTTTTGTTGTTGTTGTTGTTGTTGTTTGTTGAATACACTATTTGTAGTTGGCAAGAAATATGGAGGAAAATTGAAAACGTTATTAGTGGTAGAATTTCAGTTGACATATCTTAACATGTGAATATCAGTTCAGAGTCACAGGGCTCAGAATTCTCTTTAGACAAGAGCTCAGTAGAAAGCTAATAGCTGACTTTTAAAACAGTGTGTTAGGCTGGGGTTATAGTTGAGTGGTAGAGCACTTGCCTAGCAAGTACAAGGCCCTGGATTCCATCCCCAGTGACAGGGACACAAAAACAAACAGGGAAACTACATGTGTCTGGTTTCTCAGAAGTCAACATCCTTAGGGGCATCTCTGGGTTAATGATGTTTGCCAGACTCCAAAATGTGAAGCCATAAATCCAAGTTTTCTTCACCGTATGAAACATGAAACACCATAATTTGAGAGGAGTTAGCATCTGAGTCAGACCCCACCAGACTGAAGGTTGTGTCTGGTCAACAGAGCATCATCTATATGCTGAGAATACTGGACTTAGAAGGCAGAGATCCACATGCAAAATGCTGATTTGCCCCTCATGGTCAATGCAGGCAGCTTATGTCACTTTTTATGGAGAGAGTGGTGTTATTCTCTCCCTGAACCTCATTGAGAAGAGAATGAGATAATTTAAAGATTGAAATTAACTCCTTGGTTATTCCTGACAGACAATTTATTATTTGTTCCATGTCCATGATCCAATCACCTCAGATATTCATGTCATAGTTTTATGGTTCAAATATGAGTATTCTGACAAATCTTCTGTGTTATTGAGGGAGTGTGCACCGGTGAGATAATTGGATTATCAGAGCTCTAACTGAATAGGTCCCTCCACATTTGAGTGGACTAAATGTGGCAACTCTAGGCATTATGGACAAGGGCTGGGGAAATGACATCACTGGGGCTGGCCTTGAAGGTTCCCAAGTCACCCTGCCAATCAGCACCCGCCACATCGCCAAAGCAACCCTTCTTAAGCTGAGGCAGCTGCTCTCTTCCTCTCCTTTCCTTCCCCTTCAGGCAGCCCCCCAATAAAATCTCTTGGTTGAATTTCCATCTCAGTTGAGTCACTCGCCTTCCATCCCTCTCCTCAGATCCACAGCAATGGAGTTGGCCAAGCACAAACTTAATCTCTAAAACCATGAACCAACATAAAAATTTCCTCATCTTGGTAGTTTCCAGGTATTTTTGTCCCAGCAGTGAAAAGCTAACACAGAATTGGTACTGAGAAGTGGGGTCCATGCTGTGACTGGTAAAACCATGTCATTCACAAGACACTAGAACTGCTATATGTAAGGAGTTTGGAAAAGACTGGAGACACAGCATTGTCACAAGGCATCCATGGGCTGTGTGTGTGAACTATGATGCATAGCAGCCAAATGAGGGCATAAGCCTGTTCTGCAAACTCTGGCAGGGTGTAATCCTGTGATGCAGGTGTGCCTACCCCCTGCTCTGCCTAACATCCCACACAGCACCTGAGATGGGTGTGGCTTGACAAGATGTCAATCAGTCTGCTGACCACAAGACATCAGGAAGCCAACCTCCACCCTTGAATCCTTATCCCTGCCTCTGATGTCCCTGCTATAAAATAAAGGAAACATGGGTTCACAATGTCTTTCCAGTGTGAAAGCTGACCCTTAAGGTCACAGAGCCATCCCAACCTGGGTTTAAAAACTAAAAATCAAAGGCCAAATGTTTTCTTTGATATGAGGATGCTGACTCATTATGGCGATGGAGGTGGGGGAGCATGCAAGGAATGGAGAATCTATAGATAGGAAAAGGAGAGGGAGGGGAAGGAGGGGGCAAGGGAGTAGGAATGGTGGTGGAAGGAGTTAGACATCAGTACCCTAAGTACACTTATGAAGACACGAATGGTGTGAAAATGCTTTGTGTACAGCCATTGACTTGAAAAATTGTGCTCTATAGGTGTGATATGAAATGAATTGCATTCTGCCATCATGTATAACAAATTAGAATGAATAAATAATTTAATAAAAATAAACTCATTTAAAACAACAACAAAAAAACTGTTCTCTGTGTTGTGTGATTTTTTTTTTTTTTGCCACTTTCTTAGCTTAATGTTGCAGCCAGCTCTTTCAAACCCAGTTAATCTCATCTGTGCAGATCGTGGTGGAGACAGAACGGAGGTGAAAAATGGTTATAAATGGAGCTGCATGGGAGCTTTTGGTGCAAACTCAGAATATCAGCATGCTGCTAAGAGTGCAACTTAAGGACTGTGTGCATTAAACCTCAAAGGGGAATAAAGAGTGGAAATTTGGCTTGAAGGCATGTGTGTTATATTTTGCTCACATCCTGAGACTTTGTGTGGAGCCAAATTTTATGATGATGTACTATTGAAATTGGTGGGGAGCATTTCCAGGCACCACAACATTCAGGCATTGGCAAGGGTGTGGCAGACTGGGAGAAGCAGGAGCAGAAAGTAGAGTGGAAGGATTTTTAAAACTTGCAGTTTTGTCAGAAAAGCACATGTAAAATTGACACCAGTGAAAATGTGGCTATTGAAGAGATTATTGCCAATAAAGAGAAATTAAGTACTTTGCAAAAAGATAATGGGGAAATTTCTTGAGGGCCTCTCAGGGATTAGTGGGACCCATCCACCATAGGCTCAGGGGTGTGCAAAATAAAATTATTAAGAAGAGACCATAGGGGGCTGGGGATGGGGCCCAAGTGGTAGTGCACTCGCCTGGCATGCGTGTGGCCCGGGTTCGTTCCTCAGCACCACATACAAACAAAGATGTTGTGTCCACCAAAAACTAAAAAAATAAATAAATATTAAAATTCTCTTTCTCTCTTTAAAGAGGATTTTTAGGAAGTCATTTTCACAGGATTCTATTCACCATGTTCACTTGTACACATATTTCGAGGCTGTAGCAGCCACAGTCCAATTGGGCCTATCTAATGCTTGACCTGTTGGAAAAGTTTGGTGTCATCCAAGAGAGAAGGCATGGTAGGAATGCAAGATGATGGAATTGAGAGATCATGGAGGCACTTACTGAGATTTAAAAGGAAGATATGGGAGGACAGGAAAAGTGTAGCAGGGCTGGAATCCACTGAGGTAGCCCCAGATAGGGCAATGCATTAAGCTGTAAAACTAAGCTGAAGTTAGAATGAAGATCCCTGATTAGGGGCTGGGGTTGTGGCTCAGTGGTACAGCACAACTAAAGAAAATATTTTTAAAAAATAGGTCCCTGGATTTAGATACGCCAGTAATGTGAAATGTCTGCTGAGATAAGCTGCTAGCTATGGACAGAGCAGTCTAAGAGAGACCACATCATCTACAAATGGCAAGTCCCCAAGAACAGAGCTACACCAACCCTTTGAAGATAACATTTCACTTCCATGTGCCTCAGATACAGAGGAATTGCTTGCCAGCTGTGTTTTACTCTCATCCCTTTTTTTTATTCCCTGATTTCTCCCTTTAGAATGGAAAAGTTTACTATATGCCATTATATAGTCAATGAATAGGACTTCCTTTTGATTTTCACAGAGGCTCATTGCCAAGAGCTGGTCTTGAGTCTGAGATGAGACTTTAGACTTGGATTTTTGATGGTGCTGAAACTGTTGGTTATGGAAACTCTTGGAGGTGAGTTAAATGCACTTTGTATTGTGACATGGACATAAGCTGATGAGGGCCAGAGGTGGAATGCTTTTGACTGGATATGAGGCATCTCCCAAGATCTTCTGCGTTAAAGCAGAGGTACTTTAGGGTGAAATGATGAGATTACAAAACCTCTGACCTAATCAGTTCATCCTAATTTGAAACCATTGAGTAGTAACTATTGGTAGTTGGGGCATAGTTGGAGGAAGGAGGTGACTGCGGAATGACTTTGGGCTTCATATTTTGTCCCTGGCACCTTTATCATTCTCTGCTTCTTGACTTCCATTAGGCAAGCTCTTTCCTCACCATGCTCCAATATCATGACCTTCTGCCTCATCTCTGGATCACAGAAAAGGAACTGGCCAGCCATGGAGTGGACCTCTCACACAGTGAGACCCAAATATATACTTTCTCCTGTAGGTTGTTCCTGTCAGGTTTTGAGGTTACATATACACAATTAAGGATTATAAGGATATAGGTCTAAGTCTACACACACTAATTTAGACTGTCAGAAATGCAGATATGTGTATGCAGGAATCCACACTCGAATACACGTATACACTCACATGCTTATGTTCATACAGTCTCTCACAACAGAAAGTCACTAGCATGTTCAATCATTTATGCAGAAACTTGGCACATACACCCTCACCACTCATATTCATAACACCCCCAATGATATACACATTCACATTCTTATAATTTACATAGTCATCAGGTATGTGTGTGGATGACCTGTCCATATATAGAAGAGTTACATAACTACAACTCTGGGTGATAGAGCCCCTGCCATGCTTTAATCCTTCTACCCATAAAAAAGTCCTCTTGGAATAAAGTAACACATAACTCTGTCAACTTTCCCTCCCTGTGATGAAGTCCCTGAGATAATCAACTCGGAAAGGGAAAATGGTCATTTTGGCTCATAGTTCTGGAGGCTCCATTCCATGTCCCATTGGTGTCATTACTTTGGCACTGTGGAAAGGTGGCACATGATAGTGAGAGTTTATGGCAAAGCAAAACCATTCACCTCAGCAGGCAGGAAGCAGACAAGAAGAGGAAGTACCAAAATCCCACAGTCTTCCTCATGGGCAGCAGCCAGGGACTGAAGACCTCCCACTGGGTCCCCCATCTTAAAGAGTCCATCCCCGAAACTCAGGCCTTTAATACACTAATCTGTGGGGACATTCAACATCCAAATTCAGAGACAGCCTTAAAAACTGGTATGGGTGTGAGCACCTAACTGGTATGAGTGTGAGCACCTAACACCAAGAAATCTGGTGAGAAGGCCGCAGTGATTGCAGGAGAGACAGTGCTTGGGTGGAGGACAGTGGGATCCAGAAGGGTAAAGGGACAGTGTGTTGATGGGTAAGAGGGTGAGGCAGACAGTCTGGGGCATGGCAGCATAGAGAGCAGGAGAGGATCTGAAAGGGAAAGAGATGGTGTTACATGAAGCTGAGGGGTCAATGTGCATTACAGGGATTGAGGACATGGGGCAAAGTGCAGGGAGGGGACTTAAGGGCTTGGAGCACTGCAGATGCTAAGGAGGGGAGGGCAGGATTTTGTGAGAGTGAAGGAGGAAGTGGGGATGGGGAGATTTGGGGCAAAAGGGTGAAAGTTGGTGGTTTGTAGAAGTCACAGAAGAAGTTCCCTGAGGGGTTTAGGAAACGAGGTGTTGCAGGGGTGAGTAGCATGTTTGGGGCAGGAAGATCGTGGAAGTAGGCAGTGGTCCAAGGAGGTTAAAACTGTGGGAGGGGGAGATTGAGACAGAGGGAGAGAGGAAACCTGGGCAAGGGGCAACAGGGCAGAGGACAGGGAAGACTCTAGGGGCACAGTGGGCAGGAGTCACCAAGGAAACCAAGAAGGGACTAGGATCCCAGAGGTGGTGAATAACAGGTGCTCCACTACTCACCTGTGTCCCTGTCCTGGGTAAATAATGGTTAAAGAAAACAACAACAAAGTCATAGAATCAAGGTAAATATATCAAGCTGTATAGTTTGAAATTAAGAGATTTTTCTTATGAAATATGTACGTGGATTTTAGAAAACTGATTGGAAGCATTTGGTGGAAAGGAGGAGAAATCAACCTGTGTATACGTGCAAGCTGGAGACCCAACTATTCCCACACTTACCCCAACACAAAGCCCTGCTGTGTCTCCAACATGAGGCAGAACTTTCATGGCAAAACTATCCATGAGGCCCCAAACTGAAGCCCCTCCTGGGCATCAAGGGAGGGATGATTCATTGCTGGAGCCCCCCACAGTGGAATCCTGTCACTAACTGTGAAAATGAAGAGAAGGCAACAGGCATATGGAACTTTAAAAGTCAAACACTAAAGAAGTCGTGCTGTGTGGATCCATTTATACAGAATGCAAAGGGCAGAAAGTGACCATGTAGTTAGCTGTCACATAGTGGTGAACAAGGGACAGTGACAGGAGAGGAATGAGGAGGCACCAGTGAGGGGGACCTTGCTTCTTATTGACACTGGAGCTGCCTGCAGAGCTGTGGACAGTTAGTGAAACTTACTGAGCAGACCAATCACGACCTGTGCATAAAATTATTTTAAAGACACAGGAGCAATTAAAAGTAGATTGAAAGAAGGTAAACAGGTTAATATACAACAGTCTTATATTGTTAAGGAAGAGGCCAAACATTCTAAATATCTTTACTGGGTGACTATCCACATGTGGACTACCATTTCTAGGGTGATCTAAGATATACTCAATACACATCATGAAATAAAAAGGGAGAAGTATGGAATTATGAGGATAAATTGCAGACAAGGAATCAATACAGATATTTAAACATAGAAAAAGTGTCATGAAGAACACAAGGTTTGTTAATAAATCCTTCCCAGGTGCGTTCATGATTGTATCAACTTGAAGACTAACTGTGATTTTAGTCAAATTTAGATGAGTAAATATCTGGACATTTTTTTTTCCAAGAGAAAAGACGGAGATAAGAAGGCCCCCAGGCACAGCAGTAGCACATCTGACTCCAGAAATAGCTAAGACCTAAGAATTGAATTAGGTAAAAAATATATATATCCATTGCATTTTAACCACTTAATCAACTAAAATGGCAAGACAAACATCCAATAAATAAACATTATATTAAAGCACATTGTCATTAGTAAATGAGAATTATTTTAAAATCTTGAATTTTCAAAACTTACATAAAATGTTATAATATTGTTTTATGCATAATAAACATTATCTGAATGATGGGCAGACATACTCAGGTAGATGCAGAGACACATATTATAACACACTATGCAAACGTGTGTGCATGTGTTGTACTCTTACAGTCTCACTGCCTTATCACTAACAGTCTGTGGAGATGAGATTGTACAAAACTAAATGATGTATATTTTTCTCACATGACTGGCATTCTTCCTATTCTGCACCAAGGCAGAGTGGATCCTGGATGCAGTAGAGTCTCTGCTCATGAGCAGAAAGGGGCTGACCGCTGGGAAACACCCAGAGATGATTGCAGCTGTGCTCACCACAAACCAGTTGGGATTATAAATAACAGATAAACTAACTTGGAATATACAGGAAAGTGTGTAAAAAGAGACAAAGGTGCTCACCAGGAGGAGGATGGTTTTGGTGGCTCTGGACTCAGGGGAGGACCTGAGGGAGCTGGACCTATGAAGGTGCTGCATTCTCTGCTTGTGCCTGTGCAGGATGAGCACCATGGAGCTGCTGGCCCAGAGCATGAGCCCCACACACAGGGCATCAGGGAAGGTTAGCAATGCTGCATGCAGTGAGTCTGTGGTTGAGTCCTGACGAACACTATAACAGTATCCAAAATCTTTTAGGATTGTAATGTTTTTATTGCTTCTTCTCCCAATCATGTGCATTGGAAAAACCACATTTATGAGGAGGCACATGATCCAGCTCAGGTATGTGGAGGAGCCAATGTACTTGGGAATATTTAGTTTAAGGTCTGAACAGCTGGAGTTCTCAGGACTAATCTTAATGGCCTGGAAGACACTCAGGAGGCAGGTGCTGCCAATGGACACCCCCCTGCCCACCCTGTGAAGATAGAAAAGCAGCTTGCATCCAACATCACTGAGGAAAATTTTCACTCCAAAAGCTGCCATTGTCTGGGGAACTCCTTTACACAGGAGGGTTAACAAGTTGGCCACAATCAAGTGCTGAAGAATCAAGTCTGTGTGTCTTGCCTTGAACCCAGTGAAGTAAAGGACCAGGTAATGGAGGAGAAGAGAGGAATTGCCCAGAGCTCCAACCACAGTCTGTGACAAGAAGATGATACCTACAGCCACATCACTGGCTGCCATCCTGCCAGTTCCCTGCTGTCCCATCCAGCGGGTCCTGCAGGGGAACAGGAGGCCTGGACTGCACATGTCCTGTCAAACAGAACCCAGCATTGCCCACTCCCCAGAGTTCCCACTGTGAAAGCTTTCTTAATGTTTTATTTTAACTACCAGGTTGTAATGAGCCTGGTATGAATAGTTGAGACATGAAGAGTGTATAAATCCCAGCTGTAAAGGCAGCACATGGTGATTCTAGAATCTTCACAACATGAGGCAGGTGCTGAGATGACTTTGCTGATGACAAGGAGAACTTGGGCACAGAAATTCATAACTGATCCAGTATAATAAGGAGCCTTGAAACTGGCTTGGGCTATGTGAACCACCAAGCTTCCCTAAAGCTAGTGACCAGGGTTCTTCTACCAATCAGCTCATTTTACTTCTGCTTTTTTGCATTGCTAATGTCTTCTGATGAGTGCTACTTTATAACTTCTTATTAGGAAAATGTTTCCACTTGCTTATAAAGGTTTATTCTACATGTAATATCAATTATAAATGAACATTTAGATAGTTTAATAACTGCAGATACATCGAAGGAACTTTAGTACTGCAGACACTTGTCCCCTGGTGGGTCACAAGCAATGAGGCAGGACAGGCTCCCCATCAGGATAACTACCCCATGACTCACTTGGTGGTGTGTTTGGAGCCCAACTACAATGACAATTATCATAGTAATTGTGCCACATTCCCAAGCCAAGTCTTTATATTGGGACATAAAACATTGATATGTGATAACAGAATTTAGAGTAGAAACAAAATATTCACTGGTTTTTAAAGAGATAAATGTATACGACTTAATTAATATCCAAGTTAAAAAAAAACTATTTCAAGGAAGAGAGATGGGTGATGTCATCACAATAGGAGGCTCCCATGCTAACTGGCTTATGTGGCATGAAAACATGTTCATTTTAACATTGAAATGTCAGAATTTCTGAGGTCCTTTGCATAATTTAACAAAGTTTACCATTTGGAGAAATTTAGGTTCACAGAAACTTGAACAGGTAGGAAAGAGATTTCCTATACTCCTAGCTCTGCATTCTGATCCAATATAGATTCCTAGACCAGATGCTGAGTTCCCTCCAATCAGAATATTATGGACATGCATACAGATTCACATCTGACAGGTGGTGTTGAAACCTGTATAATCATGTCCACTTTTCCATACATGTTGTTTCCACATCAGAGAGAAATGGCCTCATTCTCCTTGAACTCTGAGGCTTTCAGGATTGGTAAAAATTACTGTTCTCATTGGCTGCACCATGCTCAGAGTCAGAGAATATGTTCTTCTCAAGCATCACTATCAGCTCTCTCTCTGCACAGAACTAGAGGATTCCTGTGAGCTCCTCCTACTCCACACAACAGGCAGAGAGAGACTATAGGTCCAGCACTAGAAATCACAGAGATTTAGGGTGGAATTCCCTATAATAGAAACTGAGTAGCTGAGTGAATTTCAAACAACATCCTTGTACATCATGAAAAATCACATTTCTTTTTCACTCGGATTCAACCATAGCAGTCACTGTCAAGGAGGATCACATAAAGTTAATTAGGATCCATCATGGTTTGGCATTGAGGCTGGGACCCCATTCCTCTTTACAACCTGGAGCCCATTCTTCATCAGTTCTTTTACTCCCTTTGTGGTTCTGGCTTCTGTGGGTTCCATCCAGCACCCCCATTTCTGATGTGATCACTTACCCAGACTCCTGAGCTGGGTCTTCCCTCCCAGATGCTGCTCTCCTACTGATTTTGCACTACTCCTCAGGCTCTTTCTCTTTACCAGGATGGTGATCCTAGTGCACAGAGCTCTGTGACCTGGACATGTGCTGCAGGGAGGTGGCCTTGTCCTGAGATATTGAGCCTGTGACTCTGTGACCTCACCTCCCCTGAGACCTGCAATTATCACTGTGCCTGTAGCAGCAATGGGCATGCAGGCTGGGGACCTGAGGACACTGCTGAACACTCTCTCCCCAGGTGACACGTAGCAAAAACAATTATAGGTCTCACCATAACATGTCTTAAGAGGACCCTGGAGTATATGGTCCCTGGAGGCAGAGTGTCTCACTTGGAGGGAACAGGAAATACTGAGGCCTGTCATGTGAAGGACTGGCAGTGAGCTGTGCATGTCCCATTGCATTCCTTGCTTCCCAGAGAAGTTTCTACCACAAGTCTAGTTGGTTCCTGTTCTTCATTTCAACAGGTGGCAGCATCATTGAAGGTATCATCAAAGAAATGGAGAGAGAAAAAACCTATAGGAAGGAAATTAACACAGGTACCAGGAAAAGGAAGAATGTGGTGCTAGTTGTTCACCTTGGAAGTCACTGGATTCCTCTGAACAAATGAGAGTCAGTTAATTGGACTCGCTCAATCCAATTATAACTTATATCCTCTAGTGTGGATACATGTATTCTCCCAATACTGACCCACAAACCTGACAGGAGGGAGAAACAGATCAACATCCTCAGAAGGACTGGAGCATATTCTTAATGGATTCTTCCCCAACAACAGCCACAGAACCAGATGGTCCCTCAGGCCAGATCTAGCATTTCTGCAAATATCTGATACGCTTGAGGTTTGTCCACCAGGGATTTTGTCTTGGAAGCCTGGTGTCCAGTGTGGCCACGTTAGGAGGTGGTGAGGTCTTCATCAGGTGAGGCCTGGTGGAGACAGGTCACTGGGTCTTTCCCAATGAAATGACCAATGTGGGTCTCATGGGACCTGGCTAGTTCTCAAGAGGGTTTTTATGAAAGAGAGGACTGGCCCCAGCCTATCTCTGGCTTTCAAACTCACCTTGTCATGTGTCCCTCTCACACAGAGTCCCAAGCCATCTGCTATCCTGAGGGCCACAGAGAAACTGATGGTGGTGTCATGCTCAAAACCGCTGAAAGTGGGTTTGAGTTAGGGCTCAGAAGTAGAGCACTTGCCTAGCATGCATGAGGTACTGGGTTCTATGCTTAGCACCACATTTAAAAATAATAATAATTAAATAAACATTGTGTCCACCTATAAATAAAAGATATTTTTTTAAAAAACCCTGAAAGTGAAATAAATAGCCATCTGTGCTGTATACTGTATCCAACCTCTGGGGTTTTGTCATAGAAGGACAACTGCTAATACCCAAGTTTTTCAGCTTTACCCATGTGAGTTGAAGTGAAATTTCCCTCTGGGTTGAGAAGCCCCATTTCCATATTCCCTCCTTGATGCTCTACTGAATTCAGGATCCTAAGGTCATCTCTCCATTCAATATGGAATGATTCTTATTCTGGATTTCTGATACCTAATGTTTTGGGGCACAGGGATCAGAACCATCTGTCCATTCTGACATCCACATGGACACACAGCCCCTGAAGTTCTCACGTGTCCAGCAAGCCCAGTCTGGGGATGAGGCAGTGAGGTATCACAGGGAACAGTATCTGGGACATTGTCATTAGAGTGGGACAAGGTTAGAGTTGGCTTTTCCATGAGTCCTGAGGAGGAAGTTTTTAAGAAGAGAACTCTCCAGGATACTGGCAACCTATGTGCAGGGTGGAGTGAGCATGGCGTGGTTAATGGAGCCCTTAGATGGCCCATCACTCACGTCCCTGTGAAGGCTTTATAACTCACTCTCAGGGCTGTTCTCTGTGTAGGTTCAGGATCTGGGGACTCCTCCGGCACAGCTTTTCCATGGATCTCCATAACCCTTGATGTGTTGGGAGTTGGTCTTTCCTTCCTGGAGTCTCATTTCCCTCTGTACTAAATAAACATGTTTCTATCCTGTGGTTGATGATGTCTTATAACCCAAAGCTCTCTATCAGGATAAATAAGTATAAACAAAACAGCACATCCATCCTCCCAGGGGATGTCCACATACATGGAAGGCCCAGAGAGATTTGTCTCAGAACAAGGACCACTGCCCATTCCTTGCTGTTTCACTTTTGGTGAATCTTTCCAAGAGCAACCTCTGAAGGAAATGCTTTAATTCCTCTAGTGCTGTGGTAGGACTGATGCGTTTAATTGCTTCAGTCCACATTTGATGAAGAGTGAAGTGAGGAGGCTACTGTGAACCAGAGTGAGGCCAGCAGGCTGTATTTACCTCCTGCATTTCTAGGCAGGTCCAACAGGCAACCGCTTACAACACTTACATGTCTCCCATAGAAGGATCTGTCTTATTCCTACATTTCTGTATTGGCTTTTACAGAATAATGAGAGAGAAGAAAACTGAAATTTATGCAAAAAGAGACAACCTAACATATTTGAAAATGGAGAGCTAGGTGGGAGGAATCTTGGGAAAGTAGCAAGGGGCTGGGAGTGGGGAAACACACAGAAATGGGGCAGCACATTCACCATACTAACCCCAGCTGTCCAGGCTGGTGATGTGAACAGGGTTCAAAAGAGCTGGCTGTATCCATAACTAAGAAAATGTGAAGAAACCACGCAGCACAGGGATGTAAGTTTCTAAGTCAGGACAGCTCGGTGACCCAAGGTTCAGCTCTAGCACTGGAAGGAGTAAGAGAACCAGCACCCAGATTCTCTATATTATTATAGGGGACACAGTAAAGGTTCGGTGGAATGTTCTCTCCAAATTGGGCAGGGGAATCAGGTTTCAGGGGGTTGCCCATCCCCACTAGGTAACTCCCAGGTAGGGCTTGAAGCAGGCTCCCTGGCCTAGGGAGGGTAAAGGCCACTCTTCCTGAACAGCCTTCACATATGTGCCAGACCAACATCCCCGCTGCTCAAGGGCAGGGGGAGCAAGCTCAGCCCAGGAGCCACGGGTGGCTCCCCACACCAAACACCACCAGAGACTAAAATGAGCCATAGGAAAGGGAAAGAGGTAGAGAGTGGAAACCAATCCAAAGGTGCTCACCAGAACAAGGGTCTCTGGGTGGCTCTGCACTCAGGGGACTTGGGAGAAAGTGCTAAGAGTGTTGGATCCACGTGGTGTCAGGATGGAAATCTTAGTAATAAGGATCCCCCTAAATCCTAGAAGGAAAGCAGGCTCATCAAAATCCTCAGAGCTCAGGGGTTTACAGCACATGATAATCACTGTCTTTTATGTGCCTCATATATGCAGAGTTAGGTTTTCTAAATCCTTTATGATTGGGAAATAATCTCACATACATAGTTTCTACATAGCATTAGGCAGATCATGGGGTTCCATCCTCCTATCTCATGAGAATGAAGGCAAGATAACCATAGTACCCTTCCTCCTCTCAAACTGCCCTTCATTCATGGTATTTTATGTAACCAACAGATAAATTTTTCTACTACAATCTTAAGCATCTGAAATCTCATGTCACCATCACTGGTGTGATTGATCATCTTTCCTTCTCAGTAAGAAGTTCATAAATTTATAGTGGGATCCCTCAGGGGCTGCTGTAAGGTCTTGGGCCCTCACATCTCTTACTAACTGATCTGATGGATAAGGGATATTTCTCCCCCTCAATCCCTTTTCAAGATGTGAGCACTTATCACACTGATTTTTCTGACTCTGCCTCTCAGACTAAACTACAAAACAGAGGGAGCACATTTTGCATCAGCCACCCTCACTTCTGACACCAACTGCAAGTTCAAGGATTCCCAAATTACACTCAAGATCACCAGTTCCCTAGTAGGGCTCAGTGAACGTTAAAGGGTATTGTGCTCCCACTTATGACTTATTACAGGAGAAGGTCACAGGTTGAAATCAGCTGAGGGAAGGAGCAGGCTGGCAGCATCCAAAGAATGGCCCAAGATGAAGCCTCTCATTGTCTTCCCTTTAGAGTCCCAGACTCGTTGTTCTCCTGGCACTGACACAAGATAATACTTGTCAATGATTTGCAAGGAGGAACAGGTCACTCAGGCCTGGTCCCTGGGGATTCCAGAGCCTGGTCAGGTATTCTGCCTAGATGGCCATCAGACACCCCTCCTTACAGTTCAGGCTGGAGGGCCTAGAGAGGGAAGCCAATGTTGTATCTGCATCCTTCGGGTGTTTGGAATCAAAATGAAGTGTCACAAAACCACTGTCATAAATCAAAATGTCAGAACATTCAAGCCTCCACTTTTGTCAGATGGTCTATACCAAGGTCCTGGAGATATCCTGGGATAGGGGTGACACAAGAGGCCTCATAGGCACAGACCCCTCCAGGTCTTTGGAGCTAAAACTATTATTACACAGGGATACAGATTTCTTTTCCCCTAATTTCCTTGGTAACTCTTTCCATCACCCATTTAATATCCTCCAAAAATGCCACATGAGACATAGGTTTTCTGTGGATCTGAATCATCTGGGGAATATTTGAGAGACCTAGAAATTCTTTTTTTCTCTTGGCTTATAAGAAAGTCTAATTTTATATGAAAATTTGATTTGAGTACAGAAGAGATTCAGATATAGGAAACCTTTTAGATATTGGGATAAATTCCTGGAAAAGCTGTAACATTTCAAAGCTGTCAAAGTGATGTGGCAAAAAGAACATCATCAAGGAGTGAATCTCGATCCAGAAAGTAGCTGGGATCCAGGTGGAATAAATAGATTTCCCCCAAAGCATACCTTATACATAATTAGAGAATGGAGAGGAATAAAGGGAGGCCCAGGGAAGAGCAGGTAGGTGGGGCTGCCTGCAGGCTCTAGAGGGTGGTGGGTAGTGGTCAGGGGTACACATGCCATTCATGGAGGAGCTGAGGTGCCTGGAGGTTAAGCACCATGGGACTAAGGGTGTTGCGCAGCAAACACAGGGAATGGGCTGAAGTGTTGGATCTTGGAGTATATACAGGGCATGGGAATGCCAGACACAGGTTATGGAATTTGTGGGGGCAGGTGGAGGTGAGCTGGGTGGTTCATTTAAGGTGCACAACAGGAAACTTGATGTGCTGTACACTGCGCAGAGATCACCACAGTCATGTTGGTTAATATGCCATCACCTCCATGGCTACCCAGTGTGTGGTGAGGACACTCAGGATCTCAGCAAATTTCAAGAACACAACACAGTTCTACCAGTGCAGGGTCCATGCTGTGTAACGGATCCCCAGAGTTCATTTATCTCATAATGGAACTTTGGCCAACCCCCCACGTCCCTTACTACCCACCTCTTTTCAACCCTCAATCCACTCTGTTTCTGTGGAGTTCTCTACAAGAGTGAGGTCATAGGGCACTTGTATTTAAATAAAGTCACCTCCTGCACCACCCCCAGGTTCATTTATGTCCTGTCAGTGCATTATTTCCCTATTTAGGAGGCTCAATGATGTTCGCAACATTTTCTGTACCCCCACATCCCCTGGAGGACATGTAGGTTGCTTCTATATTTGGGCTACTATGAGTAGTTCTGCAAGGAACAGGTACTTGCAGTTGTCCCTTTGAGATAGGAACTCTTTCCCTTCAGTCACACTCCCAGGCATGAGATTGCTGCTCCACATACATGTTTCATCCTCAATTTTCAGAGAGATCTTTGTGCCACTTTCCATGGTGGCTCTGCCAGTTCATGTAGTCTCCTACAGGGGACGAGGTGCTCTGTTCTCCATGTGTTTCCCAGTTCTTGTTTTCTCACTTTTTGAAATCATTCATTCTAACACTTGTGAGGTAACATCTCTGCATGTCTTGTATATTTCCCTGGTGATTGGGGAGTCTGAACATCTTATTATGGATGTCCTTTTTGCATATCTTCTTTAGAATAAATATCTACCAAGGTGTGCTGTCCAATATCTGAAACAAGTAAGTTCTCCTGTGTGTGTCGTGGTAGACAATGTGACACCTTAAGGTGCATAGCAAAGTGGTTACTAGGTTGAACAAATTATCTCTCTCAAAGATTCCCATATGTCCCACTTTGACAAGTACAGTTATAATCTACTTATTGGCAAATAATATTTTTTTTTAAATATACTACCATCATGCCAGGTGCAGTGGTATCCAGCTGTAATCCCAGCAACATGGGACATTGAGGCAGGGGGATTGCAAGTTGAAGACCAGCCTCAGAAACTTAGCATGGCCCTAAACAACTTAGTAAGAACCCGTCACAACAGTTTTTAAAAAGGACTGTGGTTGTGGCTCAGTAGTTGAGTCCCACAATTTAATCACCAGTAACTCCACTCCTCAGAAAAAGAGAAAAAACTAAACTATACTATCATCAATGATAACCTCTTGGCCCTTAGATCTTCTGAACTAGTCATCTTATACATGTGCCCTTTGGCATGATTTTACATACAGGTCTGGACAGGTGAACTTTCATACAAATCACATGTTCTGGGAGCCCAATTTTATCTCTAGAATTTGCTTGTTGTAAGTCCAATCTTCCCCAATGGGCAAGGCTACCTTGTCAGCACCAAAACTGCAAATAACAAGAATTTAGAGCAAACAAAATGAATCCTCTGATTCATAGCTGGCAAAAAGACTCACACAGAACCTGAATTGAAGGCTACACTGTTAGAAGAGGGCTTTTCAGAAAAACCTTCAGGTGGTGAAGCACAGAGCAAAGGGTGGATTCTTTGTCTCACAAATTCAAGGAATGATATCCACACACACGGAGGTGGGAGCAAAGCAACAGGGTTTAATAGAGAAACAGAAAGCAAGCAGAGCTCCCAAAGTGGAAGGGTCCTGGGAGGGGTACAGGAGACTGGCTGCTGTCCTGAAGCTCATACAGACCCATTAAGGCAGCTGGCCTCCAACCCCAACGTGGGTAAGGCACACAGTGTCCACAGCTCCTCATGGTCCAATATGGTTACTGGGCCTTTTTTGTGGGCGTGGGTACCAGGCAGTAGATGTCTCACTATCAGGTAGTTCTTTGTGTTTTTCCTCTGTTTCCACAGGAGTTGGCCTGGCCTTGCTGGGGCCTGGCTTGTGTCTGTACTTTCTCAGCCCCACTGCACACAGACCTGACTTCCAAAGAGCTCAATGAAAATGTGAGTCTTCACCCATATCACACATACACCAATTGTGAGTGGACTTCCACAGTAAATAATTAAGAAAACATAAGCAGTTTTAGAAAAGTCAGATTCAGTGTTCTAAGAATAAGAAAATATTGCATACAAAACACTAACAATGCACAAAGTAACAAATTAGATTGTATTAAAACTATGGAGTATTAAAAAAGACACACTTACATACAAGGAGAGACACCCAGAAAAAAGAGTCAGACAAAGACACATAGTATCAGATAAAGGGAGACAGAGATGCAAAAATGATAGGAAACTAGATGTATGCAAATAATAATACCTGGATCCAGAGATCCAGAGATCAGATCTTCCTTTTACTATAGAAGTTGGTTGGTTGGTTGATCTCTCTCTCTCTCTCTCTCTCTCTCTCTCTCTCTCTCTCTCTCTCATTGTATTCTCTCTATATAACAGATGGGGTGGACCTGAGGTGTCAACTGAAGGTCTTTCAGCCCCACCTGGGACAGTGCCTTGCTCTGTGCTTGAACAGGGAAGGACTAAATTCTAGGTTATATGCAAGTGCTCTAGAATGACTGAGATACAATTGGAGAATGGGGGAAATAGGATCCGGTAATGAAAAAGAAAAAGAGAGACAGTGGCCCTTTGAATTGCAGGTGAGAAAAGAAAGTATATTGTAATGCCTGGGGAGGGTGTGACCTGGCTGCCTGTGTCTGTGTCAGCAGCTGACAGAATAACTTGTCAACCAGCAATGACAGCACAGGTCCCTAGTGGACACACAGGGTTCCCATAGCCCATCCTATCCTCTACAAGATGAGGGCAGGCTGCAGCAGAAGCCCATATGCAAGGCTAATGACTTGGGGGAGGGAGGTGGTGGCATGTGTGGATGCTGCTGTGCCAAGATCCAAAAAAACTGAAATTAATTTCCGTGTCCACTCCAGCTGTGTCCTGGATTTTCAAGCCCTCAGGGTCCTCCAGGTACTTCCTGGAGAATCATCCCATCCCACATCTGTGGCAGTGAAGCTGTGTCTGTGTGGAGACAGAGTCCTGGGGCTGCTCCCCACAGTCTTCCCAGGATCCTCTCCCACTGAGGACTTTAAACCCCAGGTCTAACCTTGAATGTGTGGTGCCAGGACATTGATAGGACTGAGGGAGTCAGGAGAGGGGGAAGGAGGAGCCTGGACAGGAGTCAGCTCAGAAGGGAAGGGGTGTCATCCTGCGTGAGGCAGTGACAGGTGAGGACAGAGCATCAAATCAACATTTTCAGAACATATTGAAATGTTTTGTTTACTTTATAAAACACTAAATCACTATGAATGCATGTAATAAGTAGAATCAGAATGAATTCCTGGTGTAAACTTCAGAGGTATTAAGTTGAAGTCTGATTAAAAGAGAGAGAACCCCTTAGAGTCAGGTGTCATGGCAGAAAAAAAAAATAAAGAAAACAAGACCACTCAACGTTCTCTTGTCATGCATAGGAATACCTGGCACCCCTCTGAGTTCTGGCCCCTTGGCGGCCATCCTCCCCACCAACAGGTCCAGGGACTGGCTTCTCCCACATGCTGCAGGCCACATGCTGTCCCCAGCTCCCTACCACAGGCCCTTCACAGTAGCATCCAGACACTTGATTCCATGTGACAAGGAAGGTGAAGAGTGCCTGTTCACACACAGGAAGAGGAGAACCAGCAGGATGCCATCTTTTCAGAAAACAGGCTGAAGGAGATGCCACCTGGATAGCGCTGTTCTATCCCCTGCAGCGTCTGGGAAAGGGGTAGGTGGCCTACCACCAGCACCCAGAGCTTGGCAGAGAACGTGAGCTGGCAGATGTCTCCGGACCCGAAGACCACAGTGCTCACACAGCCTCAGGGCCACGCGGACACTGTACCACTCACAGCTGGCGTGTAAGCAGAGTTCCTTGGAGAGGGAGTCCAAGCCATTAGGAAGTGGAGAGAGGCTGGAGTGAAGGTGGAGGGCTGCTCTTCAGGGAGTGCAGAGGCACAGGATGCAGAAGAAGCCATTCCTGAATTCTTGATGCTCATTTGATACCAGGATTAATACAAAGTGCAGAGGAAGAGTAATCTAGAACGTTGCCAACAGCCTTGAACCGAGGACCTCTCGATTCTGGCAGATGTTACCTGAGAGCCAGGGCTGCAGGGGAAGCAGATGGGCACCTAGCTGTGCTGGGCGGACCTGGTGATGCGGGTTCACAGAAGAGGGGGACCTTCCTATGGCCTCGTGCCATCTGCAGCACAGGCTCCCGCCTCCTTGACACAGAGCTGGGTGTCCAGGGAGGACCATGCTGCACCTCACACGTGTCCCCTCAGTGTCTAGCTTTAATCTACTGGTAAATTAACTCACCTGTTTACACAAACACTTGCAAGTTCATATATGTGTATGCTTTCATGGGCTCAGAAGTGGAAAAAGTTCTTCAGGTCAGTGAAAACAAAACTTAAAATTGCTTTATGTGTACAAATTTTTGAGACCATAACTTCCAGCCTTATTCACAGAAAACGTTGGTTGGTTTAAGAAATTTCTAGGGCTGGGGATATAGCTCAGTTGGTAGAGTGCTTGCCTTGCATGCACAAAGCCCTGGGTTCAAGCCTCAGCACCACAAAAAAAAAAGAGATTTCTAAAGTGAAGATCAAATATCAAATATGTTGGAGTCATCGAGTTGCATACAAAAATAGAAAGGTGGTTTTGAGAAATTACACAGAAGACTGCTATTTTAAATATTAAAAAACTTCAGAGACACTTTTGAAAATAATTTGTTTCCTTGGTTCGTTACAACTTAAAAGACTTGCAATGGCTGCATTCCATATTTGCCTCCCTGGGTGAAAAAGACAAAGGCATTCATCTCTGTTTTGGAAGTATAAAAATGGGAAATAAAACGAATTGGATCTTGAGCAATCGAGTATCTGTTACTTCAGGGGAAATGTGCTGATGGTCTGGCGCCCACAGCCAGCCATGTCTCTCAATGAAAAGGAGCCCTGAGGCAGCGGCTCCAGTAGAAACACAGTCTCACTACTTAACCACTCAGCCCTCTGCCGCTGGCCCCTTACCCTGGGATTTGGTGGTTGCCTTTCTAACTGTGTCTTAGCAATGTTGAGCAAATGATATTCCAGCTTGTATGATTGTATGGAAGGATACCCCAACAGTATGTGTAACTGTAACCCACTAAAGAAAAATGTTAAAAATCTGTAGAAGTCAAACAACAAGAAATTGGCATAAAAATAAAAGAGTATCTGTTAATTGCTCTTTACTGTTTTTTGACAATTCTGCTAAAATCAATCCATAACACCAAGGATGGTCATGATGAAGATGGAGTTTTGAGATGAATCTTGATTCACCTCAATGGGGTTTGTGCAGCTGCAGACCTCACCAATCCCTTATGTTTTTTTTTTCTTACAAATTTGAAAAATAAAACCCATAGACCATAATGAAGAGGAAAAGTGAGCAGAATGAGATTTAAGTGAGAAGAGACAGAATGCCTGCATGTGGGAGGGGATCTGATGGTATTACAGGGCGGGGGTCTTCCAGGAAACTGAGGCAGCATGAAGACCTCCTCTGTTGGGGGCCGCGACCAAGTCAAGATGGCACCTGGCAGTTTGCCAGGAGGAGTGGTTTGTGAGGCAGAGCCACCGAGCCATGGAGATGGTGAGGATTCCTTATTGGCTGACTGCTGTATCTAGATGATTCTAATTGAGTGGCGCTGTGTGTCATCAGTTAGGTGTATAGACCTCTGCTGTCCCGCAATAAAGCGGCTCTCCCTACCTTGAGTGCCCGCTCAGTTCCCGCTGACTTCCCCCGCCATAAAGCCTTCAAGTTGCTTGTCACCTCCCGGGTACTTTGCCCAGCCGGACGGCGGCACTCCTCAAGCCCCAGTTCTTCTGCTTAAGTCAGAACCATCTCTGACATGTCAGTGCAAGAGAGAGTGGGTCTCTCAGAGAGGAAGAAGGGAGCCTGCTTCTCCTGCTCTCCAGGTTCATGGGGGACTCCAGAGAAGTTTCCAGAGAGTTACACCAGCTCCATCCTTGACATTTGACTGACAGCAGGATGACATCAGACTTTTAAGTCCCCTTTGCCATGACAACTCTAGGTCACCTTGGCCCATGTTAACCAGTCCTCATTGGATCTCTAGCTATGCATTCTTACAGATTTTATGGTTAGGAGGAATAAGCCTTATCTCCTGAATTTCAGGATCCGAGGTGTGAAAAGAGTCCCAAAAGGCCCCTCCTTCATTGTAGTTTGGGTGCCTTTTATGCACATTATTTCAAGTCTGAATTTCTCCTACAGATAATAGGTAGTGTGCTGAGGAATGCAATGTATCCTTTTCACTTCAGCCAGGAAGGGCTGCTGGTGAATTTCTTCTTGGAAAATAAACCATAAGGGGCCAGCAGAGTGAGCCCATGTATGGAATTATCCCCTTAACTCTGTGTTCCCATCACTCACATCTGTCGGCCCCTATCAACAATGCGTGACATTTTCTTCACAAATAAATGTGAGAAATATAATTTTATCACAGCATTACACATTCTAGTTGAATTAAAATAGGATTTCATGTTAATTGCATGGTATGATTAATAAAAGAATCTTCTTCCTTAAAAATAAAAACCGAAGCACCTAATGGGTTGAAACTCATATAAACACTCAGTGAAATTATTGGCAGTATATCCTAAAGCTGAGTATGTGTCGACTCTGACCTACAAGGGCACCACTACACGTATACCCCACAGAAACTCCTGCAAGTGTCATCAAATCATGTTGCAGATCCCACATGCCAATGCAGATCATGATGCTCCAAACTGAAAGGCACTCATATGTTGTATTGATTTGTTTCTCCTGCATAACCAAATGCCTATGCGACACCTGGTAAAGAAAATAAATGCATTGATCTACAGTTCTGGAGATTAAAGAATATGGCGTCAGCATCTGCTCAGCTCTGGTGAGTCCCTCACAGCAGATGGAATCACAATGGTGGGAGCATATGCAGAAGAGACCACAGGGCAGGACAGGGAGCAAGACCGTGGAGACACCGGCACTTGCTGTAGGACCACCCATTAGTGTGTAAAATGATCTCCATACTCCAGGAGATCAGCATTTATCCCTCCAAGGGTGACTGCTCCATTACCCAAGCCCCTTCTCCTTGCCTTCACTTTTCAAAGGCTCCACACCCAACACATCACACTGGGGCAAATCTTCCAACACATGGAACTTGGGGGGAAAAAAACAAATAAATCATAACCAAAGCAAAGCACCTGTGCATCAGGAGAGGAACACTGAGGTTAAGTGATATTCCTGCACTTGAATTCTAACACCAACAGGGGAAAAATACATACTTTAAACTCTTGGAATTTTCAAAGTCAATATACAAGAGTCCATATTGCACTTGTTTGTTTATATAAAGTATGAACGAGGTGAATGTGATCTACCTGTCAGATGTCACCTGTGAGTCACTCTTGGTGTTCTTATGGAAGAGGAAAGACAAGGCATATTAGAGAATGAGGATGCTGTTTTCCACACACGAGCTCCACCCTGGGGAGTGTGTTTAGTTTGTGTAAGGTAATTGAGGCATACCCATCTTGTACAGAAATTTTACCCATCTTTTACATGTATTTTAAAGATACATGTCAGTGACTTAAAAATCAGCTATAACCAAAATATATTAGTTTTCAATGTCATACATTTTCAAATGGAAAATAAATATATTACATAAATTTACATTCTTATCGACTTTGGAAAAGATGAAATGCAGCATTATAAAAATTACACAGAAGAAATAGAAAAATTAAAACATCTTAAAATAGACTACTACTAGACCATTGATACCCATTGTGCAAGGGAAAATACTCTTTGAAAATGCTTGCATCGACTTTATCATCAAGAGACATAGCTCAGACATAAACATAAGAATAGATAAATGAAAAACACATTCCACATGTTTAAAGAAGTTAATCAATCAAAAGAGTCGGAAAACATGAGTCAATTTTATGGTGAAGGATTTTGCCAACTTGTAGTTTTATATTTAAATCTAAAATTTATATTTGTTATATCTATTGATCCAGAAATATTGCTTGATGTCTGATAAAGTTAATCCTAGTGATATGCATGAACACAGCGTGCACACACAAACACATACACACAGAGTTATAATACACAAATAAATATTTATAAGTCACCATTCTTATGGCATATGACTTTGGATTACTGTTCTTACAATTTTGTGGGTAAGAACAAATAAACAACCTTTAGCAAATGAAACAAGATCCTGTGATGAGAGAGAGGAGAAGCCAAGGCATTACGGATTTCAGAGATTACACTCCTGAGTTAATTAACACCTGACTTAAATGCAACTATCTCAAGGAAGCAAGATTGGTGAATGATATCTCAAGAAACCTGGTGCAGTCTGGCACATGTGGAGCATGATGTTGTGCTTTTAAAAATTCAAATACCAGATTATCACCTGTCATTCAAATGCATATATTTCAGAATTTTCACTTAGAGCCAATTTAGAATCACAGAAAAACTGAGCAGAAGGTGATGTGATTTCCTAACTGCCTCCTTCACTATCAAACTCCTAGACCTAATGTTATTGTGCAAAAGCTTACAATTTACATATTCCTCATGATATCAGAGGTTTTCCTATTCCTTATCCATGCAAGGCAGAGCCTGGGTGCACTGGAGTTCCTATCCATGAGCAGGAAGGGGCTGACAGCTGGGAAACACCCAGCAAATATTGTGGCTGTGTTCACCAGGAACAAGTTGGGATTAGACATAATACCCAAATAAATCTGAAAGATGCATGAAAGTGTGTAAAATGAGACAAAGGTGCTCACCAGGAGGAGGATGGTTTTGGTGGCTCTGGACTCAGGGGAAGACCTGGGGGAGCTGGTCTTTTGAAGGTGCTGCATTCTCTGCTTGTGCCTGTGCAGGATGAGCACCATGGAGCTGCTGGCCCAGAGCATGAGCCCCACGCACAGGGCATCAGGGAATGATACCAATGCTGCAAATAGTGATTGTATAGTTACGTTATACTGAATGGTAGAACAGTATCCCAAATCTTTCAGGCTTGTGATGTTTTTGTTGTTTCTGTTCCCAGTCATGTACATAAGAACAACAATATTTAGAAGCAGGTACAGGAGCCAGCTCAGGTACACAGAAGAGTCAACATACTTGCAAATGGACATTTTAAGCTCTGCCCACCTGGAGTTCCTAGAACTAATCTTAATGGCCTGAAAGACACTCAGGAGGCAGGTGCTGCCAATGGACACACCCCTGCCCACCCTGTGAAGATAGAAAAGCAGCTTGCATCCAACATCACTGAGGAAATATTTCAAATTGAAAGCTGCCACTGTCTGGGGAACTCCTCTAGACAGAAGGGTTAACAAGTTGGCCACAATCAAGTGCTGAAGAATCAAGTCTGTGTGTCTTACCCTGCACCCAGTGAAGTAAAGGCCCAGGTAATGGAGGAGAAGAGAGGAATTGCCCAGAGCTCCAACCACAGTCTGTGTCAGGAAGATGATTCCTACAGCCACATCACTGGCTGCCATCCTGCCAGTTCCCTGCTGTCCCATCCAGAGGGTCCTGCAGGGGAACAGAAGGCCTGGGCTGCACATGTCCTGTCAACCAAAACCCAGCACTGCCCACACTGCAGAGTTCCCACTATGAACATATGCTTCATGTTTTTTGTTTTTCTAAATTGATCTAATAAGTTTTGTGTAAGTAGTTAAAAGCATGACGCGTGGGTCAATCCCTGCTGTGCAGGTAGCACATGGTGACTTCTTCAGTCTTCACAATCATGAGGCAAGTGCTGAGATGACATTGAATAATTACAAGAATTCAGGCATGCAGAGGTTAGGTATTTGCCTAAATTCACACTGGCTCAGGGCAGAGAGCTCTTGGAACTTGTTCAACGGTAACAGAGACAGTACAGTGAAACAGCAGACCTCCCTGAAGCCATCAAGGGGGTTTTCAAACAACACAGTTCTAGATTTACTTTTTTTAACATTACAATTACCATCTAAGTAGTGGCATTTATACATTTTTGTTGTAACAAGTTCCCATTCTCTTGAAAAGATTCATTTTATCAGCCAGTATATCTTATGAGGGAACATTTACACGTTCTCTTGAATGCAAGTGAAGTGAGGGAACAAGATCACCACAGGCACCTGACTGGTTATGTGCATGGGGCCACACTGGCTCCACTTCAGGACCGCTGTCTCCTGGCCCCTTTGGGGGTTAGGAACCAAGTACAATGGCATCTACCACAGGACTGGTCCAAGAACCACAATCCACACCAAGAGCTTTAGCACATGTAACCAGATCATGTGATGAGAGAGAGGAGAAGCCAAGGCATAACTGATTTCAGAGGTTACACTCTTGAGTTAATTAACACCTGATTCAAGTGCAACTATTTCAAGGAAGCAAGATTGTTGAGTGATATCAGAAGAAACTAGTGCAGTCTGGAGTATGTGGAGCATGACGTTGTGCTTTTAAAAATTCAAATACCAGATTATCACCTGTCCTTCAAATGCATATATTTCAGAATTTTCACTTAGAGCCAATTCAGAATCACAGAAAATCTGAGAAGGTGTTGCAATCTGCTATCTGACCCCTGCACACTCACTGCCTCCTGCACTGTTGAACTCCTAGACCTGATGTTATGCATGCTACAATCAGGGGGATATGATTAAACCAGTGAAAGCAAGAAGATATTATGTCTGAAAGGTGGTGTTGGAAACCCACAATATTTATCATCCATTTTCTATACATGTTTCTTATCACATTAAGAGGGAAACAGTGTCATGATAATCATAGACTGCTGATGACAGCAAGATTGGTACAGTCACCAAATCCACTAATGGTATCAGCCCAGAGTTAATGAAAAATTCCTGCTCAAACAATAACCAGTCAGACACATTTTCTACCCAGGATGAGGGAGGATTCCTGTAAATTCTTTCTACTCTATACATCAGGCGTGGGGAGACTGAGGTTCAGCTCCAGCAATCCTGAAGGTTTCAGGTAGAAATCTTCTCCTGGAGGCTGAGCAGCACACCGACTGAAGATTCATACACTTTAAAAGTCACACTTCATTTTCACATGGATGAAACCACAATAGCTGCCGTGCCTGAGAATCTGATCTGCTCCCACAGAACTGATCTACTTCCTGGGTGGCTCTGGCATTCTACTGGGTGCAAGCCAGAATGCCTTTTTCTGACACAACCACTTACCCAGATTCTTGAAGGGGGTGTTCCCTCTCAGATTCTGCTGCAGGCTGACGTTGGATAACACCCTGGACTCTTCATTTTACCAGGATGGCAATCTTAGTGCAGAGGCCTCTGTGACTAGGTGGACAGCTCCTGAGATATGAGTCCTTGACTCTGTGACCTCACCTCCACTCGGACCTGCAATTATCTCTGGGCCTGTGGCAGCAATGGGCGTGCAGGCTGGGGACCTGAGGACGCTGCTGGAAACTTCCTCCCCAGGTGATACTGGTCAAAAACAATTACAAGTTCTTCCTAACTTCTCTTAAGGGAATTCTGGAGTGTTTGGAGAGGGCCTTATTTATCCCTGGTCCCTGGAGGGAGACAGGGTCTCCAAGGAAGTAGAAGACCCTGTGTCTTGTCAAGTGCAGAATGGGCAGTGAGCTGTGCCCACTCTGTGCCTTGCTTCCCTGAGAGGTTTCTACTTCAAGGGTAGTGAATTACTATTCTTCATTTCCTTTAGTCGCACCGTCAGTTACATCATTATCAGGGAGATGGAAAGAGACTAAATACCTGGGAAAAATTTTAACAGATACAACTTAAAGAAAAAAATGTGATGGTCATAATTCACCTTGAAGTCATTGGACTCATTGGCACAAATTCAAGTCGGTGAATTTGGACTCATTGGCACAACTCATTGCCAATTCATGCCAAAATTTTGTGGATAAATATATCCTACCAATACCAATCTCCATTATTGACAGTGGGCAGACCCAGCACATCAGTACGAGATACAGATTTCTAAATGAGTCCATGATCAACAGCAGCAGCAGGAACAGATTGCTGGACAGGACAAAGCTACCCCTTCCATAACTACAAGATCTGCCACTGCTACTCAGTAATTCAAGGGCCTCAAGAAGAAAAGGAGCTCCCCTGCCTTTTTCTGTAATCCCTCTAAACCTCCTAGGTCCACATTTATAGTAAATCGTCTTAATAACTGCTGTGATAACTACCACGGAGGTCAAGACCAACGGAGGTCAAGACCAACTGGAGCATTCTGGATGGTGACACTACCTAGGTGTCTGAGATGGAACTGCTAAGCTAGGGGATGACAGAGGACGAGGGGAAGGAGGGCATGGGGACAAGCTGGGAAGCTGTGGAAAGACAGGGCAAAACAGAGAAGGTGTGGGGAGCAAATCTCCTTAAATACCCAGAAACAGTTAATGATTATGGTGGAGTTTGGGCACACAGGGGGCAAAGAGGTAGGGACACTAAGGACAAGTTCCTACCAGACAGTAGAGTCATGGGTACATGGTGACACAGGAATGAATGGGCGTCTGGGGACTGGGAGCGAGTGTGAACAAAGGTGAGGGTCACTGCTTGGTGACAGTCATAGAAGATTAATGTCTCGGAGGCATCAATGTATACCTGTGGTGGAAAATTGTGACTTCACATGGGGTGGGTTGTCCTGAGTGTATGTATTGATCCAAAGGAGACCTAGAGTGTCAGAAAAGGAGGGTAAGGCTGGAGAGAGCTAATGGGCCTTCATGGTGACAAATTAGAGACAGGGCAATGAGGAAGCTGGTGGAGATACTGGGCAGAGAGAGCAAAGGAGGTCAGGACTCCCCAGATAGCAAGAGAAACAGGAAAATCCAGAGAAAGACGCCTGCTCCTAGATGCCAAGACTTTCTTGGAGGCCACAGTTTTAACAACATGGCAGAGCTGGAGGACATGCAAAGACACCAGCGGAAACACAGTGAATTAAAACACACACCCCTACAAGAAGTAAGACAAAGCGGTGTCACCAAGGAGAAAAGTGGAGGAGGATGGGATCGACTGTAATTGATCTAGGGTTTGAATTGGAAGTGGAGGATGGTGAGAGTTGCACCTTGGACATTGGTTTGTGTAGGATACAGAGGTTATGGGGAGGGACCAAGATATTAGAATCGGGAATGGATAAAAGACAATAGAAGGAGGACTCTGCTGATGGGTCTTTTTGAGGTAATGGTGGGTAGAGGGCTGTCCTGAGGCCCCTGGGACAGGAATCACAGAAGAGTGAGTGTAGGTCACAGGATGCAGGGATATGTGGGGGCTGATGTGGGTCTCAAATGGATGCACGGATGAGGGAGACTGGTGGAGTTTCAGCCTTGGCTCCAGCTCACAGGGTGGAGAACTGAGCCCATCTTTGTGGTCTGGGGAAAATGCTTACAGATTCCCGCCCCCACCTGCCCTCCTTCTTTAAAGTATGACTGAGAAACAAATGTGTGTGCATTTAATGTGTACCAAGGCAGACCTGATATGTGTATATATATTGTACACTGATTGACACAATTCATTAACATATTGACACAGCTCATTAACATATCTATGATGTCACATAGTTATCTCTGTATGTGTGTGTGCTGAGGACACTTGAGATGCCATAAAAATGTGAAGAACACAACACTGTCTTGCTAATGCGGTCTCCAGGCTGGGCAGTGGGTCCCAGAGTTCATTCATGTGGTAATGGAGCTTTGTGCACCTTACCAGCCCCACATGTCCCTCACTACCCTCCTCTTCACAACCCTCTTTCCACTGTTTCTGAGGCGTTGACTACTGTACATTCCACATCTGAGTGAGATACAGGGCTTCTCTTTGATTTATGTCACCTCCTGCACTGCCCTCCAGGTTCACTCCTGTCCTCACGGTGGCAGTACTTCCCTACCTAGGAGGCCCCACAATGCTCCCTTACATGAAGAGACCCCATGCCCACACAGGCCTGGTGGACACGGGGGCTGCTTGCATGTCCTGCCCACTGTGAACAGTGCAGCTGTCTCTTTGAGGCACTGGATTCTTTCCCTTTAGACGCTCACCCAGAAGGGAGATGGCTTCACTTTCAATTTTCAGAGGGACCCTCTCACTGCTTTCCATGGTGGCTCTGCCAGTTCACGTGGTCTCCTACAGGGCACCAGGCGCTCTGTACTCCATATAGTTCCCAGTGTTCCTTTAATTTTCTGTGCAAAATAATAATTTTTTTAATTTTATTTATACATAGGAATAGAATAATATTGTTTAATAATTCTCAAAATTATTGAGTGCTGTTGGATAAGATGGAACCATTTGCTCCTATGATACTTTAGAAATATAACATAATTTTCTGGCTGATCCTCTAATGCTGTTAATTTTAATTGTGAGAGAGTGTTATAAGCGTCTCTCTTCTAGTGATAATGTTCTGATTAGACTTCCTATGAGTGCTGGGGTAATATTCATGAAGTGATTTTTCCTAAAATATTTTATATCATCATTTCCAAATTAATTTGCATTCAATTTTACAAATGAGTTCAGGAATTTGTAATGTAAATTGTGACATTATGTTTTTCCTTTTCCTTTTACCTCATTAAACATCCTTCTCAAATGATTTCTCCCTGCTTATTCACTTATTTATTTCGATTTGTTTTCTTGTTTTTTATAATAATGAACCTCAAATATCTGAATATTAATAATTAATAAGATTGGACATAGAAGAACTCAGGGAATTCTGAAGTCCAGTCAGATGTACAAACACTTGGCCCCATGGTCACATCTTAATATTTCCTGAATCTTCCATGTAAGACCCTGTCAGCCTGCAGGGATCAGGGAAGAGCAACCAGCTCCTCAACAGTCACTCTGAAGTCACTAACAAGGAACTCATAATTGCCTTATTAATTAGCAAGTGTGGAGAAAGTTTTTCAGCCTTGTCCTGGGCTCCCCAGGCCTGCACTGTCCTTGCCTCTCCAGGTGAAGTGATAATTGCAGCCCTGAGGGGAAGTGAGGTCACAGGAGCACAGAGCTTTATCTCAGGGCCCAGCTGCCTCCCTCCCTCCATGCTGGCTGTCAGGACCTCACACTGAGCCCAGCACCTTGTACACAGGAAGCACGGTGAGTGTTCTCTATTTCTGACATAGAGGCAGAATGGGTAAGAAAATAAGTCTGAGGAAATGCTCATTTCTGAAAAAGGATTTGGTGTGGAAACAGATCCAGTGCCCATGTAGTCAAGGGAGAGAAACAATTGTTTTGTTATGAACTGAGTTAGTAAAAGCAGTTGTGTCCCTGGCCTGAGGCCAGATAATGATGACTCCAAATGGAATATAATCAAGTCCTCCCTGAGGGTGACTATGGTTAATAATCCCAGTTGTTGATACTGAAACCTGGTTGTGGAGGTGCTGAAGCATTGTGGTAATTAAAGCACCCTGCTGTCCACAGTACATGAATCATAGAATAAGTCGTCAGTATCATTGTAGCTGAGTTGATAATGCCTTCATGCCTACAATAAAGATAAGGATAAAACTATGAAAATCATCTCATCCTAAGCAGAAACCTAGACCAGCATCCATTTTTGATGCACTCACCGGAGATAGAAATTGTATCCCCACTGAATCACCTATGGTGTGACGCTTGTGGTGAGAATTCCTCCCCTGATGATCTTGGGAACGCACCAGGTAAGGGAAGTGACTTGATGAGTATTGGACAAGGTTGTCAGGACCAAAGGTGTTGTGTTGCTTCCTCTGGTTTGTTAATATTCTCGCCTTAATCCCAAACTCATTCCTTTGTGTTTCAGCTCATATAACACACAGTAATTCCTACTCTCCAGTTGTATTTAAATGTATTTTTATTCATCTTTCAAAAAATGGCTTTATTATCAGTAGTTTCACAGGTGTTGGTAAATATTTTCTTTTAGCTTAAAATTGCTAAGGACTTAATTTCTAACCTACATTATATTATCATATATTAGTGTTTTATGTGTCATGGTTTGGGGACACAGCAATATCATTCAAAAATTGTTTTATACATCTCACTATATTTATGTTCTTATAATAACAAAAATAATCATTTTTGCTTTTATTAGTACATTAATATTATACAGTATAATAGTGGACTCATTTTGACATATTCATATATGCATGAAATTTATTTTGCTCCATATCAGTCCCCAGTACTTCCTCTTTCTCTCCCCTCCTCCCTCTCTTTATTCTACTTTCCTTACTTTACTGGTTTTCCTTCTATTTATTGATTTCCATTGGCTCTTTATAGGTATGCATAAATATGGAAATCACTGTGGCATATTTATACATAGGCATAGAATAATATTGTAAAATTCACTTAATATTTCCTCCCTTTTCCTCCTTTACATTGCACTAGCTTCCACCTATGAGAGAACCATTCAACACTTGATTTTCTGAGTCTTTCTTATTTCACTGAGCATGACGCTCTCCAGTTCCACCCACTAACTGACAATCGCCATAATTTCATTTTTTATGACTGAGTAGAACTTCATTTTGGATATACGCCACACATTCTCAATACATTCCTCTCCTGATGGGCACCTGGTCTGATCCATAACCTGGCTATGAAGAATAGCAAGCAGTACACTAACTATTGATGTGCCTGCAGCACTATATATTTATTCTTTTGGATAAATACCAAGGAGTGGGATAGCTGGGTCATATGGTGGTTCCATTTCTAATCTTTTGAGAAATCTTTATACAGCTTTCCAAAGTGGTTGTACTAATTTAGTCACACTAACAATGAGTGAACCTTCTTCCCCACATCCTTGCCAGCACTCAATTATCAGACGACTGTAACTCTGTGGCTTTCTCTCTGTGTTTTCTATTCTATTTCACTGGTATTCATGTCTTTTTGATGCCAATAATCTCTTCTTTTTCTACTATAGCTCTGTAATATAATTTGAGGTACAGTATTGTGACTTCTCTAGCATTGCTCCCTTACTCAGGATTGGGTTTGGCTATTCTGGGTCTTATATTTTTCCAAATGAATTTTAGAACTGTGTTTCTAGTTCTGTGAAGAAAGTCACTTGGTATTGTGTTTGGGATTGCAAGGAATCTGCATAATCCCTTTAGAAACAGCCATTTTGACAAAATTAATTCTGCCTATCCAAGAATATCGGGAGGTCTTTTCATCTTCTAAGGCCTTTTTTGGTTTCTTCCTTCAGGGTTTTGTATTTTTGATTATACAGATCCTTCACCTCCTTGGTTGAATTTATTCCAAGTTACTTTTTCCTGAGGTTATTGTGAATGGGATTGTTTTCCTGATTTCTTTCCCAGCAGATTGACTCCTGGAATACAGGAAAGCTATTGATTTCTGAACATTGCACTTATATTCTTTGCTGAGTTTGTTTATCAACTCTAAAAATCCTCTGCTGGAATTTCGGATTTCTAAAAAAGATGGAGGATCATGTCATCACCAAACAGATAATTTGACTTCTTCATTTCCTATTTGTATTTCTTTAATTTCCTTCTCTTGAAATAATTCCAGAGTTTCAAGAATTACATTGAATCGGAGTGGTGATAATGGACATCCTTGTCTTGTTCCTGATTTTAGAGGACATGTTTTCAGTTTTCCTCCATACAAGACGATGCTGGCTTTTACTTTGTCATATTGTCAACTTGACTTTATCAAGTTGAGTCAAGATCCTTCTACCCCTAGTTTCTCCAGTGTTTTTAACTTGAATGCGTGCTGGATTCTATCAAAGGTTCTTATCTGCTCCTCTTAAGATGATCATGTGATTATTGTCCTTAATTTTCTTTTATGTGGGGAATTACATTTATTGATTTGCATATGTAAATCAAATTTGAATCTCTGGGATAAAATGCACTTGTTCATGGTATATTATCTTCTTCATGAGTTTTTGAAGGCAATTTGCTAACACTTTATTAAGTATTTTTACATCTATTTTCATTAGGGATACTGGTCTACAGATTTCTTTCCTTGGTATTTCTTTGTATCATATTGTTACCAACATTATGAAGGCTTAAAAGAATATAAAGTTCCCTTCTTTTATACTTCATGGAATAATTTGAGGAAGTCTGGAGTTAGTTTATCTTTAATAGTATAGTAGAACTCAGCCGAGAATCTATCTGGTCATAGGCCTTTAATTATTGAAAATATTTTAATAGCTGACTCAATTTCCTTACTTGTTTAGGTTTTCTGTCTTCCTGATTCATTTTAAGCAAGTCATATATGTCCAGAAATTTGACAATGTTGTGGATATTTTTTAGTTTTATAGGGTATAACAGCTGGATGAAGTAGTGCATACCCTTAACACTATGACTCAGAGACTGAGTCAGGAGAATTGCAAGTTCAAGGTCAGCTCCAGCAACTTAGCAAGGCCCTAAGCAACTTACTCACACTCTGACTCAAAATAAAAAGGCCTGGAAAGGGTTGGGAATTCAGTGATATAGTGCCACTCTGTTATATACCTACAGAGAGAGAGAGAGAGAGACAGAGACAGACAGAGAGATACATAGACAGAGAATATATCCTCAAACTAGTATCTAGTCATCCTCTGGATTCCAGAAGTATGGTAGTGATATTTTCTTTTTCATCTCTAATTTTGTTGATTTGGATTTTCTCTCTCATTCTTTTGATTAGATGGCTAAAGGTTTATAAATCCTGTTTATATTTTCAAACAATCATCTCCTTTGTTCTATTGATCCTTTGTATTTTTAAAATTTTATTATTATTTTTGTACCAGGGATCGAATCATGAGGTGCTTAACCACTGAGCCACATCCCCAGCCTCACTGAGTTGCTGATGCTGGCTTCTGCCTCCCAAGCCTTCTGCCTCAGCCTCCCAAGCCCCAGGGATTATAGGCATGCACCACTATGCCTGGCTGTATTGCTTTTTTAAATCTCAATTTCATTAATTTTGGCTCTAATCTTTATCATTTTATGTCTTCTACTGATTTCTTCATGAGCACCTCAACATTTAGCATTACATTATTTGTTTAGGATCTTTCTGGTATTTTTTAGTGTAAGCATTCAATGCTATGAACTTACTTCTTAGAATTGACTTCATACTTTCCCAAGGATTTTGATATGTTATATCTCTGTTTTCATTTATTCTTAAAATTTCTTGATTTCTTCTCTCATTTTTTTTTGTATGCTCCATCCCTCATTTAGAAATATATTTTTCAACCTCCACCTATTTGTTTGGTTTCTATGTATCAAGCTGTTGTTCCGGTTTCATTGCACTCTGATCTGGATTCACAGGATAACATCAAATTCTTTTGTCTTGCCAAGACTTCCATTGTGACCTAGAATATGGTCTATTGAAGAAAGAATTGTCCTAGAGTGATCTGTATTGAGACCCTTTCATAGGTGTGGTGTCCACAGCCTGTTTCAGCTGTAACAATGGATGTCCATAGGCGGGACCTAGGGGCCCACCCCTAGCTGTTTCTACCTGGGGCCTGGTCATTAGTTTGGGTTTTTGACTCTTCTATTCTTTGCATTAAGGGATAGCTGAAGATTGAGTGTCATTCCTTTGTGTGTTGAACAAGGCGCGCTGTCTTTTGACTGAATTTAGTTCAGCAGCAGAGTTTCTACCCTGTGAACTTGTAGCATCTCTATAGTTTCCAGCACTTCACAGAATAGGAGGAAACAAACAATAAGCAACAACCTAGGTGAACAATATACAGCATTAAACTAAATACTTGATTCCTACTATGCACCTACAATGTGAATTGTGACAAAAAACAGAAATGTGATTGCTTCCAGAAAAAAACCAAGTAACCATGAACTGTATCTGGCATTAAAGCAAACAAGAGGTGTCAAGAATGGCATCCACAGCAGAAATAATTGCAAAAGCATTAATGATGGGGTCAGGAGTTGTATAAACCAATTAGTGCTGAAAGATGGTAAGAACAGAGTTAACTAAAAGAAAAGAACATGTGATAAAAAGGTAGAAATAAGTTTATAATTTTAAAAATTTAATGGAGAGAATACAGAAGAGATGTAGCATGTGATGATTATAAGGAAGGAGAAGAAAAAATGGACATACAAAGTAAAGGGAGAATGAAAGAGAGAACAATAGAATTTGTCACCAGAAGAAAAGGAAGAAAGAGAAACAATAGAAAACAAAATCAAAAATACTATTCAAAAACCCTAACCCTCAAGACAGAAAGCAGAAAATGTTAAAATTCTAAAAATTAGGAAAGAAAAACCATATGTGTGTGTATCCACGAAACAATAAGCACAGCAAAACACACACCAAAAAAGGAAGATAATTAATGAAAAAATAAGGAATCATTTCTACTGAAGTGCTCAACACAGACCTCTTATTCAATATGACTATCAAATATCAGTTTATGCTGCAAATATTGAATTATGCTTTCTGTCCACTGATCTCACTTTCCATTGCTTCCTCCAGGTTATCATCAACTGATTTTTAAAGTTGACTTTCTTATTAAAATCTGGGAACTTCCCCTATTCCTTGGTACACCTTGATGTTTTTTAATCCAACCCATGTACACAGTAAAAGTTATCCCTGGTGTAAAAAATATATTTTGAGACAAGTGTTGCAATGTTTCCTAGGCTGAGTTTTAATACCTAGGCTCAAACCACACTTCTGCCTCAGCCTCTTGATTAGCTGGTACCTACAGATATATACCACTGTGCTTCACTACAAAAATTTTAATGAGTCATTTTTTTGATCATAGCAAGGAGTTGCTATCATTCAAAGGAAAATGTGCTAAGTGAGAGAATGGACTCCAGAGATGTGGCCATGGGACTGATGTTCTTATCACAGACTGCTGTTGGAATTCTGGGAAATTTCTCTCTGCTTTATTATCATTCAGTCCATTTCTGCAATGAGCACAATTTAAGGTCCACGGATTTGATTCTCAGGCACTTGATTATAGCAAATTCCTTGGTCATTCTCTCCAAAGGAATCCCTCAGGCAATGACAACACTTGGGCTGAAACATTACTTCAATGACCTTGGATGCAAACTTCTTTTGTATATTCAGAGACTGGGCAGGAGTATGTCCATTGCCATCACCTGCCTCTTGAGCATCTTCCAGAACATCACCATCAGCCCCTTGAACTCCTGTTGGAAGGATCTCAAAGGAAAAGCTCCAAAGTACATTGGCTTCTCCATTTCCCTCTGCTGGATCCTGTACATGGTGGTGAATTCCATTTTTCCTCTCTATGTGCTTAGCAAAAGGAATAGCAAAAATGTGACAGAGAAAAGAGATTATGTTTACTGCTCTATTGCAGGGCATGACAAAATCACAGACTCATTATACACCACACTGTTTGTATTTCCTGAAGTTGTCTTTTCCTTGCTCATGATCTGGTCCAGTGGCTCCATGGTTCTCCTTCTGTACAGGCACAAGCAGAGGGTTCAGCACATTCACAGCATCAAAGTTTCCCTCAGATCCTGCCCTGAGTCCAGAGCCACCCAGAGAATCCTTGTCCTGGTGGGCACCTTTGTGATTTTCCACACTCTTTCCTCCTTATTAAATGTTTGTATTACAATGATCTTTAATCCCAGTTGGTGGTTGGTGAACATTAATGCACTGATCTCCATGTGTTTTCCCACTGTGAGCCCCTTTCTTCTCATGAGCTGTGAGACCATTTTATCCAGGCACTGCTTCTAAAGAGCAAATATTCTTAAATTTGATCATAATTATATGAGTCATATGTTTTTGCATAATGTGCAATTGTTAAGTCATTCTTCATGCGAAAACACCAATAGAAAAACTTATAGGAGATCACCTGTGCTTCTATTGTAAACTCCAAAGGGCATTGGGGTTCTCAGCTGGCTGAATGCCAGATTTTCATGGCCATGGTGATGGGAAATAAAGTTGGTTTTCCTCATGTTGATACATAGCATCCTGTAGACAGTAGGCTGAATTTATACAGCTGAAGGCAAGTGAATGAGCAGCTTCACCTTCAAAGTCAGTTTAATCACAATGCCTGAACAAGTGGTTTACTCCTGAAAATGTCTGCTGGAGACATGAGTGGTGGGTATTGAAGTATAACAATTCTCCATAATTATCTTATATGTTCCTATCTTATGGAGAGCTTTTCTTGAAAGGTGAAACCAGATCCAGAAAGTACCTAAAATATATGCGAAATTAATAGGATTTGTTTCCAAAATTGTACCATTAGTGTGATTAGCAAATGAAGATGAAATAAAGGGAGGCCCAGAAAAGAGTAGTTAGATGGTGGTGGCCCTGCAGGTTGGAATCTGGTGCACTGCAAAGTGGAGCATTTTCATGCAGGCATCCTGCCTTATGCAGTGTAATGCACTCCAAGACCCCTGATGCATTTCTGAATCCATGCATACTACTGCATATTATAGTAGTTTGGAGGCCCCAAGTAAAACCAATGTGGTTCTACATCTAGAGCAGCCAAGTAGGTGTAAGAGAGACTCCTGTCATTGATCCTATCCCCAATCTCCATCTCCATCTCTAAGGCTGCCCTGAAAGCAACCACTATTCAACGATAGCCTACTGAAAATCAACACCCCAGCAGAGCCTGGAGGAATCTGACATGCCTCTGAAAAATTCTAGAAAGCACATCCACAGAGAACTTTTACTCCTTAACTTGTCTGATAAACTCATTTCTCATAATTTTTCTCCATTTGACCTGCCTCAGAATTCGATCACTGTGCACACACTCCAACTCTTGGGGCACATGTCAACAATAACCAGCAGCAATTATTTAATAGTGCAGCATTTAGAAGACTGAGAGTGTCTGGCTGTGTGACAGCTGAGAGTGACAGAGGACACAGGGCAATGGGATGACAGAGTTAAGATGGTGGAGCGGAGAGCCTGGAGGGTGGGTCCACAAAGTGCTGGGGAAGAGCAGAAGGTGGAGAGTGAGAAGACAGAAGGATGCCACATGTTGCTCAGGGGCTCAAGTCAGTGCTGGGCTTAGGTTACAAAGACAGCGTGTGTGTGAGGAAGGTAAGGATACTGGGTTCTGGAGGGAGGAGGATGACAAGGTGTCCCATTAACAGAGGGTAAAATGACAAAGCATGGTTCGAAGGCAGAAGGGGATCCAGGTTCCATGGAAACATGATGAAGTATGCTGTGGGAAAGGAGCAGGAGAGGAGCAGACAGAGCTGGGTGGGCAAGAGACAAGGGCACCTACAGGGTGTAAATAAAGGAATGGAGCCCGGGGGACATGATAGACATGGGGAGGGGGGAGTGTAGGGAGCCTGAAGGAGGAGAGGATCTTGAGCATGAGTGCGCAAACACACCCAGGACCAAAGGGCAGGGCCGTGAGGTTATGGTGAGTGGGTCGAGGTCATTCAGTTCATGGAGGAGCCAGCATGCCTGAAAGCTGAGCACCGTGGCTTTTCCCCTCACATGTTGTGCATTCCCAGCAAACACCAGAGCCTGTTTAAACGCTGCATGTGGACATGCTGTGCTGGCGGGATGTGGTAGGCTAAAAGGAACATAAAGATCAGACAAGGCCACTCTCTTTATGGCATTCACAGGCCTGTAGATAAGCACAAATGTACACACACACACACACACACACACACACAAGGTACTGAGACACACAATGAATACAAACGTGTGATGATGTGATAGTGAAATACGACAGTTGTATTGGTGTCTGCATTGTGAGTATTTGTCTGTTAAAGTATGGGAATGACTGTATGTATATGATTCAGTATGCCTGAGTATGGGTGTGTATACTGGGTAATGAAATTATACACATGGTGTTTATACTAGGCCTACCAGATGATTCAAAGAGAATCAATGCTTAAATATTCACCCAGACTGGAGCAATTAAGAGAAAGAAGCTCACTAAATGGTGCCTTTCAGAAAAGTAGAAGACTTAAAAATTCATTCATCCATGTAGAAATGCATACAATATGAAAAAGCAAGGGAACAAGCCCCCTTCAATTAGCCCATGACAATGAAAAAACTGATCCTATTTACATCACATTGGAGGAAACAACAGATAAAGAATTTAGAAAGCGCCTTCTTAAAAAAAAAAGAAGGAACTAAGAAATAAAATATCCAAATGAAAGGTTATTTCAGTAAAGAGAGAGAGATTCTAAAAAAGAACCAAATTAAAGACTGAATAAATCAAAGTTAAAATTTCATAGAAAGCATCACCAATGTATTATATCAAAAAGCAGAAAGTTTTTTGGGGCCAAAAGATAAAATGTATAATCTAGAAAATAAAGAAAAGATACTAAAACATCATAACCAGAAAAATTCAAGAAATAAGAGATAATATCAAGAGACAAATCTAAAAATCATTGGCATAAATGAAGACTCCAAGATACTTATGCTAACACACAACAAGGGCAGGTAGGGGAAGAATAGAAATTCAGTGAATTATATAAAGGAAAAAACAGAGAAGGGGTGGGAGATAGGAATAGGAAAGACAGCAGAGTGAATCTGACATAACAGCTATGTTCATGTATGAGACTCCACGTCGTGTACAACCACAAGAATGGGATCCTAATTAGAATAATTTATACTCCACCTATGTACAATGTGTAAAAATACATTCTACAGTCATGGATATCTAAAAAGAACAATTTTTTAAAATTGCATAACATTTTGAAAGAAATAATATGAGAATTTTCCAAATCCTGTGAGACACAAATCTACATACAAGAGGCATTTAAAATCCAAATAGATAATATCCAAGAAAAGTCCTCTCCATAGCACATCATAGTTAAAATTCCCAATATAGATAACATTGATAGATTTTTGAAAGCATCATGAGAAAAATGGCAGATCACATTTAGAAATAAGCTAATTAACACTTTTATGGATTTATTAACCCAAATCTTAAAAGCCAAAAGGTTTTGAAAAATACATAGGGAGCCCTGAAAAATAGCAGGTGTCAAAATTTCTACATCAAATCAAAATTGTAGTTCAGAATTTGTGATGAAATATAAATTTCTCATGATAAGCAGAAACTAAAATAATTCATAACCACTAAATCAAAATATGCTTAATGAAATATTTCACAAAGAATAAATGATATTAGCAAACATGAACAAGGAAAACCAGAAACCATTCAAAGATTGGAGAATAAATAATACATGCATAAACGAATAATGAGTCACAGAAGCAATCAGAAATAAAAATGACAGGAAATAAAAATGATGTCCCTGTAAGAACATGAAATGTAAATGGCGTAAATGCTTCAGTTAAAAACATAGACTGGCAGTTTGGATTCAAGAATTCTCCAACCAGAGCCAATGCTGCCGCAGAGGTCACTGCCAAGCCTGGAGGTCTTTTCTCTGGGTACCCACGTTGCTACCTCAGAAGTTGCTGCCTCAGAGCCCAGAGGTCCTTTCTCTAATCAGCTGCTGCCTACACCAACAGCACCAATGCTTGCTGCCTCTGATACTGCTGCTGCCTCCCCAAGGTCGCCTGGAGGTCTTCTTTCTGGGTGCTGCTGCCGTTGCAGCTGCAGCCACCTGCTGCTGCCTCCTCGGTCAGCTTCCCCCAACCCAGCTGTCATAGACACTGCTACTGCCCCCAGAGGTTGCCTAGGAGATGCTGCCCCCACAGCCTCAGTTGCAGCCTCCACTGCAGCCGCCACTGTTTCACTACAGCTGCTGCTGACTTGCTGCCTGCTGACACCAACTCCCACCACTACCGCTGCTACCACCACCCAGAGGTCTGCTGTAGGAGTCCTGTGTTTGGGATCGGGTCTCTGATAGCCTCATGATGGTGGCATGCTTGTCAGCTAGGGAATCTTCTGTGCAAAGACACAGAATGCCTGGCTGTTAGGAAAGCTTCTGTACAAAGACAAGGAATGCCTAGCTGCTGTAGCAATGTCCTGAATAAGGAGGCTCTGTGATAGAGTCTTATCAGCCTCGACCTTGATCTCATGCACACAACTCCTGGAAATAAAGAAACTCTCTTGTTAGACAACCACAATCTTTTACCAAGTTCCTCTGGGCCTGAACCTGTCCACATAATAGGAACTTTTTAAACAATGGACTTTCTCGAGCACTGCACAAAGGTCCTAACATTGCATATTGTAACTGTAGAATGTGACTGCAGAATAGTCAACCTTACTGATACAATAAACAGTAATGTAGTTATGGTACTAATGACCTAATGTAACCTATTGGTATAAATAAACATGGACTCTAATGTAGTTATGGTACTAATGACCTAATGTAACCAATTGGTATAAATAAACATGGACTCTTGGACAAGCAGCCATTTTTTTCCTGCCTCTGCATCTTGTCTCTGTGCCCATTTTTTATTTTACTTACAGTCTGCTGCCAGGGAGACTCCAGGTTTGGTTGCACATGGCCACACTCATCTTGGGACACAGGCCAGGGCCTGGAGGACCAGGGTGCCAGCAGGTTTGCCCCTGCAAACACCTCTGTCTGGGGACACTAGCTGGAACTTGCAGGTCTAGTGTGGAGATGCCTGTGGGTTTGATGGTGCCTGGGGTCTCCCTGCTGGGGGTGCTGGTGGCCCCCATCTTCCTGATGCTTCTCAGGGTCACTCCTTTGCATGAGCATATCCTTGGTAGTCTCTGCAAGTTGGAGCAGCATTGACATCTTGGGACTGCAGTGTGACCAAGCCTGAAGTAGCTGAAGTCCAGATTAGTGGTATAGTGACCAGGTCTGTGAGGGCAGATCTGAGCCTGATGATCCCATGAGATGTCAGACACAAGGCTAAGAAACTTTTGAATGCTGATGGAGATGGTTCAATTTTCCATCGATTTATTTTATTTCTTTATGTTTTATATTGTCAAAGTTGTAGATGGACAGAATGCCTTTATTTTATTTATTTTTATGTGGTGCTAAGGATCAAACCCCTTGCCTCAAGCATGCTAGGCAAGTGCTATACCACTGAGCTTACATCCCAGACCCAAGACTTCTTGTAAATATCTTTTTTTATTTGTTAACATCTCTACCATTTTTAATAAGGATGTAGAGGAATGTTTTTATGAATGGTGTTTTGCAGCTTTGTTTTATTCTTACATCTTTAATTTTTTTCTAAATTTATATTCATCTTCTCACTTGTCTGTTTTCTTGGATTTTCTTTCTACCTTTTCTCCAAATAACAGCCAATCTCTGCCATATTATCTTTTTCCATTCATCTATTGAAGGACAGACACCAAAGTTGGTTCCATAGTTTACCTATTATGAATTAAGCTGCTATAAACATTGAAATGGCTGCATCACTATAGGATGCTGATTTTAAATCTTTTTGGTATAAACTGAGGAGTGGGATAGCTGGGTCAAATGGTGGTTCCATTCTGAGTTTTCTGAGGAATCTCCATACTGCTTTTTATAATGGTTATACCAATTAGCAGTCCCACCAGCAATTATGAATGTACCTTTTCCCCACATCCTCACAAAATTTATTGTTGCCTATATTCTTTTTTATTAGTTGTTCAAAGCATTACATAGATCTTGACATATCATATTTCATACATTTGATTCAAGTGGGTTATGAACTCCCATTTTTCCCCTGTATACAGATTGCAGAATCACATCAGTTACACATTCACGTTTTTACATTCTGCCATACTAGTGTCTGTTGTATTCTTCAGTCTTTCCTATCCTCTACTATCCCCCCTCCCCTCCCCTCCCCTCCCATCTTCTCTCTCTACCCCATCTACTGTACTTCATTTCTCTCCCTTGTTTTTCCCCCTTTCCCTTCACTTCCTCTTATATGTAATTTTGTATAACCCTGAGGGTCTCCTTCCATTTCTATACAATTTCCCTTCTCTCTCCCTTTCCCTCCCACCTCTCGTCCCTGTTTAATGTTAATCTTCTTCTCATGCTCTTCCTCCCTGCTCTGTTCTTAGTTGCTCTCCTTATATCAAAGATGACATTTGGCATTTGTTTTTTAGGGATTGGCTAGCTTCACTTAGCATAATCTGCTCTAGTGCCATCCATTTCCCTGCAAATGCGATGATTTTATCATATTTTAGTGCTAAGTAGTACTCCATTGTGTATAAATGCCACATTTTTTTATCCATTCATCTAATGAAGGGCATTTAAGTTGGTTCCACAGTCTAGCTATTGTGAATTGTGCCGCTATGAACATCGATGTAGCAGTATCCCTATAGTACACTCTTTTAAGGTCTTTAGGAAATAGTCCAAGAAGGGAAATAGCTGGGTCAAATGGTGGTTCCATTCCCAGGTTTCCAAGGAATCTCCATACTGCTTTCCAAATTGGCCGCACCAATTTTCAGTCCCACCAGCAATGTACAAGTGTACCCTTTTCCCCACATCCTCACCAGCACTTGTTGTTATTTGACTTCATAATGGCTGCCAATCTTACTGGAGTGAGATGGTATCTTAGGGTGGTTTTGATTTGCATTTCTCTGACTGCTAGAGATGGTGAGCATTTTTTCATGTACTTGTTGATTGATTATATGTCCTCCTCTGAGAAGTGTCTGTTCAGGTCCTTGGCCCATTTGTTGATTGGGTTATTTGTTATCTTATTGTTTAATTTTTTGAGTTCTTTGTATACTCTGGATATTAGGGCTCTATCTGAAGTGTGGGGAGTAAAGATTTGTTCCCAGGATGGAGGCTCCCTATTTACCTCTCTTGTTTCTCTTGCTGAGAAAAAACTTTTTAGTTTAAGTAAGTCCCATTTGTTGATTCTTGTTATTAACTCTTGTGTTATGGGTGTCCTATTAAGGAATTTGGAGCCCGACCCCACAATATGTAGATCAGAGCCAACTTTTTCTTCTATTAGATGCAGAGTCTCTGATTTGATATCAAGCTCCTTGATCCATTTTGAGTTAACTTTTGTGCATGGTGAGAGAAAGGGATTCAGTTTCATTTGTTGCATATGGATTTCCAGTTTTCCCAGCACCATTTGTTGAAGATGCTATCCTTCCTCCTTTGCATGCTTTTAGCCCCTTTATCAAATATAAGATAGTTGTGATTTTGTGGATTGGTCTCTGTGTCCTCTATTCTGTGCCATTGGTCCACCCTCCTGTTTTGGTACCAGTACCATGCTGTTTTTGTTACTATTGCTCTGTAGTACAGTTTGAAATCTTGTATCGCTATACTGCCTGATTCACACTTCCTGCTTAGAGTTGCTTTTGCTATTCTGGGTCTTTTATTTTTCCATATGAATTTCATGATTGCTTTATCTATTTCTACAAGAAATGCCGTTGGGATTTTGATTGGCATTGCATTAAACCTATAGAGAACTTTGGGTAATATCGCCATTTTGATAATGTTAGTTCTGCCTATCCATGAACAGGGTATATTTTTCCATCTTCTAAGATCTTCTTCTATTTCTTTCTTTAGGGCTCTGTAGTTTTCATTGTATAAATCTTTCACCTCTTTTGTTAGGTTGATTCCCAAGTATTTTAATTTTTTTTGAGGATATTGTGAATGGGGTGATTGTCTTCATTTCCATTTCAGAAGATTTGTTGCTGATATACTGGAATGCCTTTGATTTATGCGTGTTGATTTTATATCCTGCCACTTTGCTGAATTCATTTACTATCTCTAGTAGTTTCTTTGGTAGACCCTTTTGGGTCTGTTAGGTATAGAATCATGTCTTCCGCAAATAGTGACAATTTAAATTCTTCTTTTCCTATTTTTATGCCTTTAATTTCTTTTGTCTGTCTAATTGCTCTGGCCAGTGTTTCGAGAACTAAATTGAATAGAAGTCGTAAGAGAGGGCATCCCTGACTTGTTCCATATTTTAGAGGGAATGCCTTCAGTTTTTCTCCATTTAGAATGATGCTAGCCTGAGGTTTAGCATAGATAGCTTTTACAATGTTGAGGTTATCCCTAGTTTTTCTAGTGTTTTGAACATAAAGGGATGCTGTACTTTGTCGAATGCTTTTTCTGTGTCTATCAAGATGATCATATGGTTCTTATCTTTAAGTCTATTGATGTGGTGAATAACATTTATTGATTTCCATATATTGAACCATCCTTGCATCCCAGGGATGAATCCTACTTGATCATGGTGCACAATTTTTTTGATATGCTTTTGTATCCGATTCTCCAGAATTTTATTGAGGATTTTTGCATCTAGGTTCATTAGAGATATTGGTCTGTAGTTTTCTTTCTTTGAAGTGTCTTTGTCTGGTTTCGGGATCTGAATTTGGAAGAGCTCCCTCTTTTTCTATTTCCTGAAATAACTTGAAAAGTATTGGTATTAATTCTTCTTTAAACGTTTTGTAAAACTCCGCTGTATACCCATCCAGTCCAGGGCTTTTCTTGGTTGGTAGTCTTTTGATGGCTTCTTCTATTTCCTCCTTTGTTATTGGTCTGTTTAAATTGTGTGTATCTTCCTGACTCAATCTCGGCAAATCATATGACTTAAGAAATTTATCAATATCTTTGCTATCTTCTATTTTATTGGAATATAGGGTTTCAAAATACTTTCTAATTATCTTCTGTATTTCTGTAGTGTCTGTTGTGATATTGCCTTTTTCATCCTGTATGTTAGTAATTTGAATTCTCTATCTTCTTCTCTTCATTAGCGTGGCTAAGGGTCTGTCAATCTTATTTATTTTTTCGAAGAACCAACTTTTAGTTTTATCAATTTTTTCAATGGTTTCTTTTGTTTCAATTTCATTGATTTCTGCTCTGATTTTAATTATTTCTTGCCTTCTGCTACATTTGCTGTTGTTTTGCTCTTCCTTTTCTAGGGTTTTTAGATGAAGTGTGAGCTCATTTATTTGTTGTTTTTTTCTTTTTTTGAGGAATGAACTCCAGGAAATGAATTTCCCTCTTAAAACTGCTTTCATTGTGTCCCATAGATTCTGGTATGTTGTGTCTGTATTTTCATTTATCTCTAAGAATTTTTTGATTTCCTCCTCTTTGTCTTCTGTAACCCATTGATCATTCAATAACATATTGTTCATTTTCCAGGTGATGCAGAATTTTTTCTTCCTTCATTTATCATTGATTTCCAGTTTCATTCCATTATGATCAGATAAGATACATGGTATTATCTCCACACCTTTATATTTACTAAGGGTTGCCCTATGGCATAATATATGATCTATCTTTGAGAAGGATCCATGTGCTGCTGAGAAGAATGTATATCCACTTGATGATGGTTGATATATTCTATATATGTCGGTTAAGTCTAGGTTATTGATTGTGTTATTGAGTTCTATAGTTTCTTTATTCAACTTTTGTCTGGAGGATCTGTCCAATGGTGAGAGCGGTGTGTTGAAGTCACCCATAATTATTTTGTTGTGGTCTATTTGATTCTTGAACTTGAGGAGAATTTGTTTTATGAACATTGCAGCACCATTATTTGGTGCATACATATTGATAATTGTTATGTCTTGTTGGTGAATGGTTCCTTTTAACAGTATATAGTGTCCTTCTTTATCCCTTTTGATTAACTTAGGTTTGAAGTTGATTTTATTCGATATGAGTATGGCCATTCCTGCTTGCTTCCGAGGACCATATGAATGGTATGATTTTTCCCAACCTTTCACCTTCAGCCTGTGTATGTCTTTTCCTATCATATGAGTCTCCTGAAGGCAGCATATTGTTGGATCTGTTTTTTTAATCCAGATTACTAGCCTATGTTGCTTGATTGGTGAGTTTAAGCCATTAACATTTAGGGTTACTATTGATATATGGTTTGTACTTCCAGTCATGTTTATTTATTTATTTATTTTAATTTGGCTTAGTTTTCCTCTTTGGTTATTTTCCCCTCTTTACTGAGTTACCTCCCATTGTTAGTTTTGGGTGCTGTTTTTCATTTTCTCTTTTTGTAGTGTTTTGCTCAAAATGCTTTGTAGTGCTGGTTTTCTGGCTGCAAATTCTTTTAACTTTTGTTTATGGTGAAATATTTTAATTTCATTGTCAAACCTGAAGCTTAATTTTGCTGGATACAGTATTTTTGGTTGGAATCCATTATTTTTCAGTGTTTGAAATACGTTGTTCCAGGATCTTCTCGCTTTCAATGTCTGTGATGAAAAATCAGCTGTTAACCTAATTGGTTTACCCCTGAATGTAATCTGCCTCCTTTCTCTTGTAACTTTTAATATTCTCTCCTTGTTCTGTATGTTGGATATCTTCATAATAATGTGTCTTGGAGTTGGTCTATTACGGTTTTGTATATTTGGGGTCCTGTAGGATTCCAGGATTTGGCAATCCATTCCATCTTTCATAGCTGGAAAGTTTTCTAAGATTATTTCATTCAACAGATTGTTCATTCCTTTGGTTTGGACCTCTATACCTTCTTCTATCCGAATGACTCTTAAGTTTGTTTTTTTTTATTACATCCCATATTTCTTGGGTGTTTTGTTCGTGGTTTCTTCCCAGCCTTTCTGCGTTGACTATTTTCTTTTCGAGTTCATAAACTTTGTCTTCATTATCTGATGTTCTGACTTCTATTTGATCTAGCCTATTTGTAATATTCTCATTTGAGTTTTTGATTTGGTTTATGGTTTCCTGCATTTCTAGGATTACTGTTTGATTTTTTTAAAAAATCTCTATCTCCAGGTAGAGATCATTTTTTCTACTTGAATCAGCGTACGTAATTCATTTTCAAAGTATTCTTTCATTGTTTGGACTTGCTGTCTAATGACTTCTTTAAGATTCCATTCCATCTTAGTCAGGTATGCCTTGAGTTCTTTCTCTGTCCATTTTTCTGATGCCTCTAGGTTCTCCTGTAAATTTAAGTTGTCCTGCATTGTTTGTAATCCTTTTTTCCCTTGTTTTTTTTTCATGGTGTTCACGTTACTTTTTAACTCTTTAACTGCTGTGTTTCTGTTTTCTCCTATAAATTTGTTTTGGTTTTGTATACCTCTGTGGTCTCTCCTTTGTGGTGGGAGACTATGCCTAAAGATGTTGGGCTTTATTGTAATTTAAAGCTGATTCATTCGATTCATAAAAGGCTTACGGATTCTGTATGCATATAGTGATCTGTTGTTTGGTCTTAGAACTTTATGTTTAGGTTGGGTGCTATGATGGTATGAAGGTTAGTATGTCTTGGCTACTTTGGAAGATTGCTCTACTGAAGGGGGATATTAACAGGCGAATGGATCAGGGTATTTGGTAACAGCTAGGTATTTAGGAGCCCTATAGACAGCCTTGAAACAATCACCTATTTGCATTTAGAAAATCACGCATCATGAAAGACGTAATGCTTGGGATGAAAGTGAGGGGGAATGGGAAGGAAGGAGTCCTTAAAGAGAAAGAGGGAGAGAAAGGTAGGTAGAATAGAAGAGAATGGAAAGAACATTAAAAATTGAAAAGGGAAAAGAAAGAAAGAAGAAAAAAAAGATAAATGAAGTCTTAGAGTTCTATTTTCTTCTCTTCCAGTAGGTGGAGCTGTGCCCTCCGAGCTGAGCTTCTGCCCTCTATGGGCAGGCAGCAGTCCCTGTAAGGGGACTCCTCTTCCCCTACTGGTCATCTCTCTAATCTTGTTAGTCCAGAGCCGTTTCTCTTCTACCGCCTCTCCCCCCCTTCCTCCTGCCAGCCAGTCAGACCCTGCTCACCGGAGGCGATCTCCAAGAATCTGGTTACACTTGCAGCCCCACTGCGTGCCCTATTTCCCGAACGACTGAGCACTCTCTCTGTCATTCATCCAAACCCCAGGGCTGTGGAGCGGTATCTGGGAACCAACAGTTTAATTTTTCCAGAATCCTTTGGTGGCCACGCCCCTGGGAACTGGCGGCTAAGGCCTTGGGTGTCACCGCTGGTGGTAGGGGGAGTTGGGGATTGGGAGTCCCCTCTGCTTCCCTCGGCCCCTACAGTCACACCCAAGGAAATCTGGGGTGAGATTTTTGAGGTTTCCCAGCTGTATGTATCTGGTGGGGGTGGGAGTCACACACCTGCTAAAGTCGATTCCGCTGGGAAGGGATCCCGACCACCAAACTCTGGTGACGTCAGCTCTCTGCTATGGCGGGCCCCAGACTCCTTGCCGGAGTGTCCGATGGGAGGGGTGGGTCTGGCCTGTCTCTGGTCTGTCCCAGTCTCGGTTGGTTTCAGTTCTGGTTCACTGTTTTATGAAGGCTTGGTTAGCAACCTTTTCATAGGGTCTCTACACCAAGCCGTGCTAAACCGCCTTCTACTGGGCTGGTCGCCAGGCAGTGGCAGTGGGCCTGGACCACCACACTGCATGGCAGAGATTCACCCATCTGGGGCAAGCTGTTGCCTCCAATAATCCCAAAATTCCCCAGCAGGTATTCAAAATTCCCAGCAGGTATTCACTTCAGCGGAATTTTGCTAGGAGTTTCTCAGCAGGTAGAATCTGAACATTCTAATGCATCTCTCTGTCCACGTGGTTGAGGAGGTACTGAAAGCGCTGCCTCCCCACCTGCCGCCATGTTGAGTCTCTGCCTATATTCTTGATGACTGCCATTCTGTCTGGAGTGAGAGGGAATCTTAGAGCAGTTTTTATTTGCATTTCTCTAATTGCTGGAGATGTTGAGCATTTTTTCATATATTTATTGATTGAATGTATTTCTTCTTGTAAAGTGTGTGTTCAGTTTCTTAGCCCATTTATTGATTGAGTTATTTGGGGGGTTTTTTGGTGTTAAGTTTTTGAAGTTCTTTATATATTCTAGAGATTAATGCTTTATAGGAGACGCATGTGGTAAAGATTTTCTCCCAATCTGTAGGCTCTCTCCTCAAATTATTGTTTCCTTTGCTGAGAATAAGATTTTTAGTTTGAATCCATCCCATTTATTGATTCATAATTTTACTACTTTTGCTTTAAGGGTCTTGTTAAAGAACTCAGATCCTAGGCTGACATGGTGAAGATTTGAATCTACTTTTTCTTCTATTAGGTGCAGGGTCTCTGTTCTTATGCCTAAGTCTTTGATCCACTTTGAGTTGCTTTTTGTGCAGAGTGAGAGAGAGAGAGGTTTAATTTCATTTTGCTACATACAAATTTCCAGTTTTGCCAGCACCATTTGTTGAATAGGCTATCTTTCCTCCATTGAATGTTTTGGCACTTTTGTCTAGTATGAGATAACTGCATTTATGTGGGTTTGTCACTGTGTCTTCTGTTCTGTACCTTTGGTCTACACGTCTGTGCCAATACCATGCCCCTTTTCTCACTATACCTATATAGTATAGTTTAAGGTCTAGTATTATGATGCCTCCTGCTTCACTTTTCTTGCTAAGGATTGCTTTGACTATTCTGGGTCTCTTATTTTTTCCCAAATAATTATGATTGATTTTTCTATTTCTATGAAGAATCTCATTGAGACTTTAATAGAAATTGCATTAAATCTGTATAATGCTTTTAGTAGTATGGACATTTTGACAATATTAATTCTGCCTATCCATGGGCATGGTGAATCATTCCATCTTCTAAGGTTTTCTTCAATTTTTTTTCTTTAATGTTCTATAGTTTTTATTGTAGCGATCTTTCATCTCTTTTGTTAGATTTTGTTAGACCTATTTTATTAGACCTCCTCATTCAGTTTGGGTAGATCTTTTGTCTCTAACAAAGGTAACAAAATCCCAGATTTTTTTTGAGGTTATTGTGATGGGGTAGTTTTTCTCATTTTTCTTTAGTGGATTCATCGCTGATATATAGGAATGCATTTGATTTGTGGGTGTTGATTTTACATCCTTCTACTTTGCTGAATTCATTTACTAGTTATATAGAGTTTTTGGATCTTCTAGGTAGAGAATCATGTCATCAGCAAATAGTGATAGTCTGAATTCTTCTTCACCTATTTGTATCCCTTTAATTTCTTCCTTCTGTCTAATTGCTCTGGCTAGGGTTAAGGATGATGTTGAATAGAAGTGGTGAAAGAGGACCAGCCTTGTCTTGTTCCAGTTCTTAGAGGAAATGCTTTCAATTTTTCTCCATTTAGAATGATGCTGGCCTTGGGCTTAACATATCTTTTATAATGTTGGGTATGTTCCTACTATCCCTACTTTTTCTAGTGTTTTGAACATGTATTTTGTCAAATGCTTTTTCTGCATCTATTGAGATGATCATCTGGTTCTTGTTTTTAAGTCTACTAATATGATGAATAATGTTTATTGATTTCCATATGTTGAACCAACCCTGCATCCCTGAGATGAACCCCACTCAATCATGGTGCATTATCTTCTTAATATGTTTTTTACGCTATTTGCTAGAATTTTATTGAGAATTTTTGCATCTATGTTCATCAAGAATATTGGTCTGAAGTTTTCTTTCCTTGATGTGTCTTTGTCTTCTTTTGATATCAGGGTGATCTTAGCCTCATAGAATGAGTTTAGAAGGGTTACCTCCTTTGCTACTTCATGGAATACTTTGAGGAGTATTGGTGTCAATTTTTATTTGAAAGTCTTGAAAAACTCAACTGAGAATCCATCTGGTCCTGGGCTTTCCTTGGTTGGTAGGCTTTTGATTGTGTTTTCTATTTCATTACTTGAAATTGATCTGTTTAAATAATGTTTGACCTCCTCATTCAGTTTGGGTAAGTCTTTTGTCTCTACAAATTTATCAATGTCTTTGCTATTTTCTATTTTATTGAAGTATAAATTTTCAAAATACTTTCTAATTATCTTCTGTATTTCAAACATGTCCATTGTGATATTTCCTTCTTCATCTCATAATTTAGTAATTTGAGGTTTCTTCCTTTTTCTCTTCATTAGCATGTCTAGAGGTTTATTTTATTTATTTTTTCAAAGAATCAATTTTTTGTTTTGTCAATATTTTTGTTTCTTTTGTTTCAATTTCACCGATTTCAGCTGTGGTTAACTATTTCCTGTCTTCTACTGCTTTTGGTGTTGATTTGTTCTTTTTCTAGGACTTTTAGATGTAATGTTAGGTCAGTTAGTTTTTGCCTGTTTTTCTTTTAATGAATGTATTCAATGAATAAGCTTTCCTGGTAGTACTGCCTTCATAGTGTCCCAGAGATTTGGATATGTTATACCAGTGTTCTAATTCACCTCTAAGAATTTTTTTATTTTATCCTTGATTTCTTTTACTATCCATTCATCATTGAATAGTATATTATTTAGTCTCCATTTGTTAGAGTAGCTTCTATCTTTAATTTTATCATTGATTTCTAATTTCATTCTATTGTGATCTGATGGAATGCAGAGCATTATTTCTGTGGTTTTTTTTTTTTTAATTTACTAAGAGTTGTTTTGTGGCATAAGACATGATCTATTTTTGAAAAGGAGTCACGTGCTGCTGAGAAGAGAGCATATTCACTGATGGATGAATAGTAATGCAGACTTGTTGGGGCAAGCTCAGTCAGACATCCAGAAGAAATCACTAAAGTTAGAGGAGTTCACAGGGAGAAATGCCACAGAGCTGCTAGAAGTAGCAAACAAAATTCTTGTCAATCATGACCAAATAGCTGGCCCCATCAAGGTCTGCACCCCCAGCAGGACCACCCCATCAGTCAAGGGGTCCCACAAAGCAAAAAGGAACCCCCTTGGTCACTATCAACATGCCTATTGCAGGGAAAGGGGTCACTAGAAAGATGAATGCCCTAGCCTCCCTGAGAAACAGTTGGCTCACAAGGCTGATATCAACCTGAGACACCCAGCACCAACCTCACTGGCCTGGCAGGGAGAGAAATCCAACTAAGGGGGCCTGGGCTTTCTCCAATCAGGCCTCTGAGAGCCTGTGATCAGAATTAGAGTAGGGGGTCAACAAATGGACTTCAAGGTGGACAAAGACAACGAACATTCCATGGTCACCCAACAAGGGGTCCCCTTCTCAGGGAAGGAAACACAATCATTGGGGCCACAGGTGCCCAGACCCATAGGCCCCTTGTGGTCCCCAGCAATATCAGCTAGGAGGCTATGAAATGATGTTTGAATTGTGTCACCTACCAGACTGCGCATCCCCTTGACAGAAAGAGGTCTGCTTGCCAAAATGGGGGCCCAGTTCCTTCTCTGCCTATGGACCCACCCAGCTAGAATTAGCAGAACTGCGAGTAGAAAAGAAAAATGGTGCCTATACTGCTCCGTTCCCAAGGAGAAGATCATTCTTACTGAATTAGACGTTAAATACCCACTAGTGTGAGCTAAAGGGACCCCCCCATCTAGCCAAACATCATGCTCCCATGATTGATTTTAAACAGGAGGCTCAGCCTTTGGAATTACGACAGAACTCCATCCCCAAGGGGCCCAAGTGGGAATCCAGGATCATGAGACATACTGCTTCAACACAGACTTTTAATAAGATGTCAGTTACCCTGGAATACTCCACTGTTGCCTTTAAAGAATCCAGGGACCCATGAATACCATCCAGCAGGACTTAAGAGTCATAAATGAGGCAAGAGTCACAATACACGTAGCAGTACCTAACCCCAACACCTTGAATTGGGCTAATCCCCTTCACTTCTGAATGGTTTACTTGCCTGGACTTAAAAGATGCCTTTTTCTGCCTCTAGGTGGCACCTGTCAGCCAATAGATGTTTGTGTTCAAATGGGAAAATCCACACACCAGGACAGAACAGTTCACTCAGCCAAGACTCCCCCAAGGGTTCAAAAACTCCCCTCACTCTTCAGTGGAGCCTCAGCTGCTGACTTAGCAGTGTTCCCAGGACAAGAACTAAACTGGGTCTTGTTACACTGTGTTGATGACCTTCTGCTAGCCAGCTAAACACAGGCTCAGTGCCTACAAGGAACACAGGCAAAATGATAGCAAAGACAAAGGCACAGATCTATTAGAGATAGGTTACACACTTAGTTCCCAGCGCTCACCATTTCTGCATGATGTTAAAACCTAAGCAGAAATGGTGAGCGCTGGGAACTGAGAGAAAACATGCAGTCTGTGCCCTCCCTACCCCCACCACAAATTGAAAAGTCCGAGAATTCCTAGGAACAGCAGGGTTCTGCAGAATATCTATCCCTGGATTCTCAGACTTGGCTAGACCCAGGTCTGAGACCTTTAAAGGAGAGAAATAAGCCCCCCTTGAGTAGGAACCAAGCCAGGAGGTGGTCTTTCAGATAATCAAGGCCAAACTCTCTGAGGCTCCAGCCCTGAGACTTTCTGATGTAAGCACTTCAACCTCTTGGTTCATGAAAAGAATGGAATGGCCTCAGGAGTACTAATCCAAGAATTTGGACCTTGGTGAAGTCTGGTGTCATATTTATCTAAAGAAATTGACTCAGGGCTGGGGATGTGGCTCAAGCGGTAGCGCGCTCGCCTGGCATGCGTGCGGCCCGGGTTCGATCCTCAGCACCACATACAAACAAAGATGTTGTCTCCGCCGAAAACTGAAAAATAAATATTAAAAATTTTAAAAAAGAAATTGACTCAGTCATGGTGGGATGGCCGCCCTGCCTAGGGCACTGGCAGCTACTGTTTGCTGATACAGCCACTGGCTCCACGGTAGAGTGCTCACCTAGCACATGCCAGGCGCTGGGTTGGATCCTCAGCACCACATAAAAATAAATAAATAAAATAAAGGTATTGTGTCCAACTATAACTAAAAAATATATATATTGAAAAAAAAATCCCACACCCAGTTGTAACCCTGATGAACAGCAGAGGTCACCATTGGCTCACAAACGCACAAATATCTCACTATCCAATGTTGCTATGTGAGAATCCACCTGTAAAACTGGAAGTTATTTAAACCCTGTGCTCAGCCTTTGAAGAAAACGCCACTGAGACCACACTGGTGTGGTATCTCCAAGTGTTGCTTGTCTCTTTCCATTACCGTATTTTTCCATATTTTTCCTTATTTTCTGTAACTTAGGAATGCATCTGACATCCATACTCCATGTTACAACAGTATTTCCTTATTTAGAAGACTCATAATATCCCATTTTTTTAGAGAAACATCACATTTTCGATACCCACACATCCCCTGATGGACACTTAGTTTGCTTCTGTGTCCTTCCTGTTGGGGATGATGCCAGGGAACATAGAAACACAGCTGTCTTTTTGAGGCACTGAATTCTTTCCTTTAGAAGTTCATCCAGAAGTGACATTGCTGCAGCACATGTAAGTTTCACTTTCCCTTTTCAGAGGGGTTTTCTTACTGTTTTCCATGGTGGCTCTGCCAGTTCATGTAGACTCCTACAGAACACAAAGTGCTCCCTTCTCAGGGTATTTCCCAACGCTTACTCTGTCTCTTGGAATCACCCATCCTAACAGTTGTGATGGAATACCTCTGCATGGCTTTGTAAATCTCCCTGGTGATTGGTGATTCTGAGCATCGTTTCATGGAAAATTATGCAGGCCATTTGCATGTCTCCTTTAGAAAAATCTCTATCCAAGTACTTTGTTCAATATCATAAATAAGTAATTTTACTGTGTGTGTTTATGGAAGACAACATGAGACCTCAAGGTGCATAGTAAAATGGTTACTAGGACAAACGAATTAACTTGTCCATCATCTTTCATAGTTGCCCGTGATTCCAACTTTGTTTTCTGTTTTTGGTTTTGGTACTAAGGATTGAACCCACAGGTGCTTAAATTCTGAGCCACATCCCCACCCTTTTTGTTTTTTCTTTTGACACAGGGTCTTGCTAAGATACTTAGGGCCTCACTAAGTTGCTGAGCCTGGCTTTGAACTTGCAATCCCTCTGCCTTGACCTTTTGAGTTGCTGGGATTACAGACATACACCACCACACTTGGATGATATTATCCACTTTGATAAGAACAGTTATAATACACTCTTTGGCAAAATGCTAAATAAAATATATTACCATCATGCTGGGCATGGTGGCACACATGTATAATCCCAATGACTCAGGAGGCTGAGGTAGGAAGATCACAAGTTCAAGGTCAGCCTCAGAAACTTATTGAAACCCTAAGCAATTTAGAAAAATCTGTCTCAAAATAAAAAATAAAAAAGGCTAGGTGTTGGATGCAGAGCAGGCTGAACTGTGTTGTCTGCAGGGCAGGCTGAACAGATGTTGGCTGCAAGATAGCCCACGCACTCAAACCCCCCTCTATCTGGTTCTTTATCACCTGTTTGCGTCAAGTCTGAACATTCAACCCTGCTCAAGGCTGAACACTTAACCCCACCTTGGGCCAATAAGGCAGCTTGCAGACCCAGAGGCCCCATTAGATTTGGGCTATAAAAACTCCCTCCTGCCAGGCCCCCTCTCTCTTGCTCTCTTTGTCTTTCTTGCATGCGCTTTCTGTCTCTCTCTTGATCTTGCTCTCTCCCTCTTCATCTCTCTTCTCTTTTCTCTCTCTCTCTCTCTCTCTCTCTCTCTCTCTCTCTCTCTCTCTCCTTCTTTCTTTTCTCTTTGTTGCACTGCTGCAATAAAGATCTTTTGGTTGCTCCGAGTGTTGCGGTCACTTTTCTTTCACTAGGCATGTTACTCAATGGGTAAGAGCCCTTGGGTTCAAACCCAAGTACAAAAATAAAATAATACAACAAAAGTAGATCTTTTGAATTATTCATCTTATATATTTCCTATTTGGCATGTTTTTGCCTGTATCTCTGGATGGCGAAATTTCATAAGAATAATTTTATGGAAGCATAATTTTATCACTATGAATTTGCTAGCCCTGATAAGTCCAGTCTTTCCCAGTTAGCAAGGCCAATTTGTCAGAATCATCAAAATTGCAAATATCAAGAACATATAGAAACACAACAAGACCTATGATTCATAGCTGGCAAAAATACTAACACAGAAAAATGGAATTGAAGCCTACACTGTTAAAACAGAGTTTAACAGAAAAACCCTTGAGAGAGCATAGAACATTTTTCTACAACACTACTCCATGTCCTCCTCTCACCCCCACATCTCTGTCTGAACACTGGGCTGTGCGGTTGTAGGAGCCCGGGAGGACTTGGCCTGACGGGAGGGCAGGGAAGAGGAACCTGCAGGGAGGGAAACCTCTGGCCCTCAGGGGAGGAGGAGTTTGGGATGTTGGATATAGCACTCATATTCCCATCCCTTCTCTAGAAGGGACGGAGCCCTGCAGTCACAGGAAACTCTCTCCATGGGCTCTGTCTGGATGTGGGGTTAACACAGATCACATAAATGGAGAAATAATGAAATTAAATCAGCCTGGATTGGGGCACTCTCTTCCCTTGTCTTTTCATGTTGCTCGTGTGTCTTCCTTTCCAGATCTGTGGGTCTGGGGTGTCACTGTTTTTACCCTCTAGGTTTGCAGTGCTCTTGTAGGGTTCCAAGATCCCTCCTTTGTGGGGAAGGACAATGTTAACAGATCCCAATATCAACAGTATAACACCTATGCACAATTTGTTGTATTAAGACGTTTACAGTTTAGTCTCAATGTACAGAGATGTTGGATTCAAATATTATCTAAAATGTAATCACAGTTTCTGACGGTGGACAATGAACTGGGGGTGGGGCGAGGGACAATATGCTGAGGAGGAAGGATGTAAGAAAACAGACTAAGTATATCTTAGGAAATGTGAAAGAGAAATCTAATGAAGAGGGTTAGTAGCAGGAGAATAGACAGGAAGTAATTTAGGGTAGACAAGTTCGTGGGAAGACACTAGAGTACATAAAACAAACACACATATGTATTTAGAAAAATACAGGATGTTAAAATAGTAAAATTTGGAGGGGGAAAGAAAAATGAGATAAACCTGAAGTTTATCTCAGCCACAGTGAAACAGTGAAACTTCAATTTTTGCTCATAAAAATATCACCTCCAAGTGAATTTACAAAGCAAATAATTAAGAAAACATGAACAGTTTCAGAAAAGACAAATTTAGTGTTCTAAAAATAAGAAAATATTTTATACAAAACACATTATGGGTAAAATGAGAAATTATATTTTATTAAAATCAAGGTTTAATTTCTTCAAAAGACATGTAATTATATACAAAGAGAGACACACAGATAAAGAGACAGGCACAAATACATAGTTATATTGGATAAAGACAGAGATGCAGAAATGATCAAAAAATAAACATATAAAAATAGTGTGCTAGATTTGCAGATCACATTTTCTTCTTTTACAGAAACTTGTTTTTTGTTGTCTTTTTTGATTGTAGTCCATATTTTAACAGATGAGGATCAACCTGATCTGTGAACAAAAGGTCTTTTCAGGTCTCCTTTGGGACGGCGCCTTGCTGTGTGCCTATGTGATGATGTTCTAAATTCCATGGTATATGCAAGTTCTCCACAGTGTCCTAGATCTTAAATGGCTGCCTGCAAAAATGAAGAATCAGAAAAAAAATAGTTGAGAAAGAGAGAAAGACAAACAGAGACACAGTGGCCATTTGAATTTCAGGGGCAAATAGGAAGTGTCTTTTAATGCCTTGGAAGGGTGTGACCTTGGTTGCCTGCTTCTGTGTCAGCAGCTGCAACGATAACTGGGCAACCAGCAGTAAGAGCACAGGTCCCTAGTGGACACACAGGGTTCCCAAAGCCCAGCCTGCCTTCTGCAAGGGGAGGGCAGGCTTCGGCAGGAGCCCATACACATGGCTGATGCCCTGGGGGTGGGGTGGGGATGGGTGAATGATGTTGTGCCAAGATCCAAAAAGGTCTGCAATTAATTTGAGTTTTCCATTCAAGCTGTGTTCTGGAGGTTTAAGCTTTCAGTGTACTCTAGACAATTCCTGAGAATCATTACATCACACAGCTGTGACAGTGCAGTCTATGTCAATGGGGGGACAGAGTCCTGGGGCGCCCACCCACAGTCTTCCCAGAATCCTGGCCCACTGAGGACTTAGACACCATGACTGACCTTGATCGTGTGGTGCCCAGACATGGATAAGTCAGGAGAGGAAAACGGAACAGGAGACTGGACATGAAAGTCGCCTCAGGAAAGAAGTGGTATTACCCTGGGTGAGGCAGTGACAGAGGAGAGAAAGAACATCACATCAACCTTTTCAGAACATATTGAAATTCACTGTTTTTTGAAAAATTTAGATCACTACCAACACATACAGTTCTGGATAGCTTGCTGATATGAATTTTAATGATCTTTAAATGTCTTTAGAGAAAAAAATTACCATCTCAGAAGTTTTATAATACACAACTATATTTAACACAATGGAAACTATTAACTGGAGAGGGGACACATCTAATATATTCATTAAAATTATTCATAATATTATTCATTAAAATTTCATCTCAGGTGAAATTCATATCAACATTTTAGGAATAAGCCTATGACCAACAAGAGCACCACTACATATTTATCCAGTAGAAACACCTACAAATATCATCAACATACCCTGCAGAATCTGCATGCAGTGCCCACCATGACACTCCAAACTGGAAAGGCAGACATGTGTTGTTCTAATTTGTTTCTATTGACATAACTGTAGGCCTAAGAGTCGATCTTGATAAAACAAATTTTCTGAGCTCTAGAAATTAAGTTCTAGAGATTAATAACATGGTGCCAGCATCTGCTCAGCTATGAGGAGGGCTTCATATCAGAAGGAACGGGAATGGTGGAAGCATGTTAGAGAAGAGATCACAGGGCAAGACAGTGGGCAAGACACAGCAGAGAACTCGCTCTAAGATGACCCATTCTTGTGAGAACCAACATCATCCACAAGATCAGCATTGATCCATTCCAAGAGTAAACACCCAGGTTCTCCTCAAGAGAAGAATGCTTGAGGAGGAAGATGGTAGAGTCAATCAAACAGAATCCCTGCCTCTCCACAATACACAAGGAAAGCAGTGAAAGAACAGCTGAGCAGAAAGTAAATACTGACAGAGCAAATACTCCAAAAATCAACTGTGCACAACTCAAGTCTTGGAGACACTTGAAGTTTGGTTACAAGAAGAGAAAATAAGGACAGGAATCCTTAACCTTGAACTGGAACAGGGTGCAGAAGAATGAGAAAGAAAGAGAAAAAGAGCAAAAGCTCATTTCCCTGACAATAAAGTAAAAGCAAACTGGGAATAAAAGCAGACCAAGATCAAACAGGACAGGAACAGCAAAGCCAGTGAGGGGATGGAGCATTTCACCCAGCTCTGCACTGAAAGCCAGGCAAGATGGCTGCCCTTCGTGGAGTCCACAGCTGGCCAGCCTCCCTGGAAGAAATTCAGTCAACACAGCTTCCCCCCAATGTCAGGGAGCATTAAGTAAAACCAGAGGGAACATCTCTGCAGTGGGATGTCTCAATAATCCATCCAGAAGGATGGACTGCTACTAGATAAAGTTACTCCCCCTCACCTTGGACAAGGGGAGTGGAGTGGAACAGACCTGAGAGTTCATCACTCCTGGGGAGTGCCATTTCTGAGCCAGCACTCAACATGAAGTACTGGAGAAGTTAGGAATAGAAGAAACTTGTCTCAACATTGTAAAGGCTATGTATGACCAACACAACAATAGCATTGTGCTGAACATAGGAAAACTAAAAGCATTTCCTTTGTAAACACTAAGAGAAGGATGTCCACTCTCACCACTCCTATTTAATGTAGTCCTTGAAACTCTAACCAGAGCAATAAGGCAAGAGAAGGAATTTAAAGAGTACAAATTAAAAAAGGAATTCAATGATTTCTGCTAAATGGAATGATCCTACAGTTAGAAGACCCCCCCCAAAAAAAAACTCCCTCAGAGATTTCTAGAGCTGATAAGCATACTTAGCAAAGTAGCAGGATACAAGATCAACAGTCATAAATGAATCACTTTTCTGTACACCGATAATAAATCTGATGAGAAAGCAACCAAGAAAATCACCTCATTCACAATGACCTCCTAAAAATAAACAATGAATGAACACTAGAAAATAAACCAAGGAGGTGAAAATTTTCTTCAATGAAAATTATAAAATACTGAATAAAGAAATTGAAGACTTGTAGATGATGTAAAGTCCTCCCATGTTCTTGGATAGGCAAGGTTAATATTGTCAAAATGAACATATTGAAAAAGTATTATACACATTTGCTTCAATCCCCATGAAAATAGCATGACATTCTTCAGAGAAATAGAAAAAAAAACAGTCCTAAAATTTATTTGGAAGAATAAGAGACCCAGAATAGACAAACAATCCTAGGTAAGAAGAGTGATGCAGGAAGTATCACAATACCAGATCTGAAATTAAACTGCAGAAGTACAGAAACAAAACAGCATGATATTGGTCTCAAAGTAGACATGAAACCCAATAAAATAGAAGACACAGAAAAACCTGTATTTATACAGTCATCTGATACTTCACAATGGTGCCAAAAACATATGTTAGAAAAAAAAAACAGCCTTGTTAACAAATGGTGCTGAAAAAACTGGATACCCCTATGCGGAAGATTGAAACTAGATCCCAGTCTCTCACCCTGCCCAAAAGTCAACTCAAAGTGGGTCTGGAATCAACATTCGGGCATAGGCACTAACATCCTTAAAAAGACTCCTAAAAATGAATCTGACATAATCTTCCTTTGTACAAATATGAATACACCATAATGATTCTCATCTTGTACATCCACAAAAATAGAATTCCTCATTAGAATAAGGTATATTCTATGCATATAATTACACAAAAATTGATTCAACACTCTTGTATTAATAAAAAGAACAAAAAAATAAAACATTAAAATGTCTAAAAAGGAATCCTAAACTTCTAGAAATAAAACCAAAAATCAATAATAGGGAGAGAATCAAAATAAAAAGTTTATATGCAGCAAAGGAAAACAATCAAGAATATGAAGACAGAGCCTACAGAATGGGAGAAATCTTTGCCACCAAGTCTGGGCATTTATATCCAGACTTGAAGTAGCTTCCAAAAGAATTGGAGAAGCCCCCAAAAGAGACTTTCCATCACTAAGTTTCTCTCTTAGTCAACAAGATCTTCACATAGACTACCAAGGGGATTTCACAGGAGCTCTACAGAGAGCTAAATGTGGTTTGAAGCTTCCTCTTTCTTGTAAATCCAGGTTTGCAGACAAAATGTGTGAAAACCTCTGCTAGCCCAAGAATATGATTCAAAGAGTAACTGTTATGTACCCATTCTCTGTCATATGACCATCCCAATGAGTTTAAATCTAAAAGAATTCCCAGAACCAGAACCCAGAGATATTTAGTTATTAGCCCTCTGGACCACTGTAGCTTAAATAAACCTGCTTCCTGAAAATTTCTTGGGTGTCCATCCTCATCTGCCCTGCATCAGAATATATATATGTAAACTAAAAAAAGTCACAAATAAAACAAATAATAAATGGGCAAAGAACTATGCAGACACTTCTCAAAAGAAGACATGACCAACAAATTTATTGAAAAGAGTATTTAGCATCTCTACAATGAGGGAAATGCAAATTAAAACTACACTAAGATTTCAACTCACTCCATTCAGAACAACAATTTTCAAGAATATAAATAAAAATACATGCTGCTGAGGATGTGGGAGAAAAGTTACACTTGTACATTGTTCATGGGACTGCAAATTAGTGTGATCACTCTAGAAAAAAGGATGGAGATTCATCCCAAAACTAGGAATGGGAGGCTGGGGCTGTAGCTCAGAGGCAGAGCACTTGCCTAGCATGTGTAAGGCACTAGGTTCGACCCTTATCACCACATAAAAATAAACAACTAAAATAAAGACGTTCTGTCTATCTACAACTACAAAAAAAAATTTAAAAAAACTAGGAATGGAACAACCATATGACTCCACTATCCCTATTTATCCAAACAAACAAAAATTATCATACTATGTAGACACTGCTTTGTCAATGCTTAATAGCCCAGATGCTTGTCAATAGATGACTTGATAAAGAAAATGTGGTTTATACACACAATGGAGTTCTGTTCAGCCATAAAAAAGAATGGAACTGTTTGCTCAAAAAGAGAAGGTAGTGGAAGACATTATGCTAATTGAAATAAGCTGACTCACAAGGTCGAAGGACAATTGCTCTCTCTCTCTCTCATATGGAAAAACTAGAACAAAACTCAGAAAAAAATGGGGTGAGGGGTCCCATGAAAGTAAAGGAGAGATCAGTGGAGTAGATAGAGGTAGGGATTGAGGGTGAAGGAGGAGGGCCTGGAAAAGAGTGCAACAGTGGAATGAGATTGACCAAAATATTTTATGCATATGCATGTATACCACAGTGAATCTCATCTGTATGTGTATCCATAAAGCACTGATTTTAAAAAGACTATAAATAAATAGAAGGAAGACTAGTGGAGTAGAGAAAAAGGAAGAGGGGGATGTACAAGGGAGGGAAAGGAGAAGTCCTGTGGACTGAACTGAGCAAATTATATTTTTGCTGCTATAATTACATCAATGAACTCCAGTAGTATGTACACCAGTAAAGTACAAAGAAAAAATATGAAAATGTTCCTTAAAAATAAGAATGCTTAATTATTTGCTATTCCTATGGTTGAATCCCACCCACTACCACATTGAAAAATGCTAATTTGAGAGCACCTGGATTTTGTACCATCAAATATAAAAGAGTTCATTTTGAACTCTGGTTTGTATAAAGTAGGAGAGAGGTGAAAGTGACCTGGGCTGTCATGTACTCATCACTCTTGGGGATGCTCTGAGAGAGCATCTCAGACTGAGGTGTTGTCTTCCTATATAGGAGCTGCATATAGGGGAATGGGCTCCATTTGTGAAAGTTCACTGACATCACATGCCTAGCCTGTACATAAAATCATTTAAAATACATATCAGTAATTTAAAAATCAGCTGCAACAAAAGATTCTTATCCCATTTACATAATGTCAAGGTGGACAGTGAATGTATTAAATAAGTGCACACTCTGGTCAGCTTTTGAAAATATGAAATGTAGCATCTTGGAAATAACAACAGAAATCAACTTAGAAACTTAAATAGAATGGGTGTCATAATGAGAAAATTTGTTGTTCATGGTTTTCCATAACATTCAATTATATGAAACATATAAGATAAGTTTCATTTTTCAAAGGCAAATAGTGTCTGAATATACAAATACTGATATTCCCTTCAAAAGAAATAGCTAACACAGAAGCATCAGAGAAAAGAGAATATACATAAAAATACATTTCACATAATTTTAAAACTGAACCAACAAGACTAGGAAGAAAAAGCAACAGAAAGCAAATTTTATGCTAAATCATTTGCCATTGTTGAAACTGTTATCTAAATCTGAAATTTCTATTTGTTACAATTTTCTAAAATTATTGTTTGGTGCATAATAAACCTAATTCAAGTGATATATATGCACATACTGTATATTTACATTATATATATATGTGTATATATATTCATATATATAATATAATATATATACATATACACTTACACATTTAAAATATAAAGATTATTTGGTATTTTGATTTCTTTAATGGATTTGGCATTTTAATTTCTTTTGTATATACATTTCTTTTTGCAATCTAGGAAACCAGAACCAGAGATCCAGGTCAAGCCAAGTCTTGAGATATTCAACAGAATCACATTATAGTACTCAGGGCTACCAAAAAAATAGGGCTATAAACTCTAAATAGTAACCACGTGCCCTCATTCCTTATTAGGGAACAACCAAAAGTCCAGTCCTTAAAGGGATGATAATTCAGAACCTCTTGATATGCAAAGAACAAAGTGACCCAAATTATATACAGGCTGCTTGAGTCAGCTTTTCATTGCTGTGACCCAGACACCCAACAAGAACTACCTAGAGGAGGAAAAGATCATTTGTGCTCATGGTACCAGAGATCTCAGTGCATGGAAGACTCACTCTATTGCTCTGGGCCCAAGGTGATGCAGACTATCATGAAGAGATGGCACGGTGGAGGGAATCTGCTCCCCTCGTGGCGTCCAGGAAGCAGAGAGACTGGAAAGGTGGTAAGGAGCTACAGGGAAGATCCCCCCTTCCAGTGCATGTCTCCAGTGACCTGCCTCCCCCAACCACAACACACCTGCCTACAGTTACCACCCAGTCAGTCCATTCAAACTGGGGTACACTGATCAAGTTACACCCCTCACAATGCAATCACTTCACCCCTGAGTATCTCTGCATTAACACAGCAGATTTGGGGCATGAATCATGTTCAAGCTATAGAACAGACCAACCTATTGTACACCTACATCAGAGCTAGTCAAAGATTGGTTATGAAATAAACTGTTCAAATTTTGAAAATGACTCTGTGGCTTGAAAAATTCTCATGTGCTGTCAATCAGAAAGCAGGTGTGAATATTGCAATAGGCCCATACCAGTATTTGAATCATCAAGGTTTTCTACCAGGACATGAAGGTACAAATATATGTGGGGAAGAAGATACTTAGATATTTTATATGAATTGCTTAGTAGTAAGAAATTAGATATTCTGCATTCTTCCATTGACTCCAAGGACAAATTGACAATGAAAACTATTTAAAAGAAATGCTTGACTCTTTTAAAAGAGGGTGGAGTGGTGACACTTTCCCCCTGCAGGATAACCTCCTGCTTTCCATGAAATTAAGACCATTATTCCTCCATGATACATGATCACATGAAAAAAAGTTTGTTGAACTTTTCCTTAAAAAGGAGGTGAGAACATAGCATGTCTAATAAACTAACTTGGCATAACAATGAACATTTTTGGGATAGATCAGGAAATTTGACCACTGTTTTTTCAAATATCTGCAAACAGAAGAATTCTTCAGTCCTCGGCCATATTTTCTGCTCCATGTCCTATAGCTGGATGCAGTCACTCAGTGACCCTTCTCAGGGCTGAGGTGGGTGCTAGTGATTGCTGTCTGGAATGTCAGCACAGGAGCAAACCAGTTTGCATGCACAGTAATGTGCAGATGGTGAAGTCCTGACTGGAACAGCAGAGTGCCAAGGCTTAGGACAGGCGTAGACTGGAATTCCACTTGTGGTGGGTGATGCAGCCTCATGGAAGGAGGGAGCCCCTGATAGTGGAAGGCACCAAAGAACAGCACAGAGGAAGAGCAGTGCCTTGTGAGACTCAGCAGGGCTTTTCTTAAACTGCAGGTCAATATCGTCATCCTCTATGCTGGAGACTTGAGTTTTCTACTTCACTCCTAGAGATGTGAGCATCCAAGGTGCCAGGAGAAGTCATCATAGCATGAAGTTCCCCTTGTTATCCACACATTCACACCAATCAAAAAAACAGGATGTAAGGAGAGGGGACAGGAAGGAATGCTTACTCTAGGCAAAGAGAAAGAATTAATGGCTGGTGAACTTGTGCTTGTTTCAGGCAGGAGTTCAGGCTTCTGGCCAAAGGCACCTTGATACAACCCCCACAGGCACTATGAAAGTCCTCAGGAGTGCGTGAACCTCACCAGGTCAAGCTGCCAGATGATCCAAGCCACCCAGCAAGAATCAACAGGCCAGTTCAAATATATGAGTGCATGTGTGAAAATCACCATTCCCATGTATATAGTTAGGCTTCAAATCTTATGAATTCAAATGAATAAATAAATAAGTGTTGTGCAAAAACTTAAAATTTTTATGTTCATCATAAGAATAGGAGGTTTACTATTCTGTTTCCAGGCAAAAGAAAGTCTGGATGCACTGGAGTCTTGACTCATGAGCAAGAAGGGGCTGACAGCTGGGAAACACCCAGAGACTATTGCAGCTGTGTTCACCAGGAGCCAGTTGGGATTATTAATAACAGTCACACAACTTTGAAAGACACAGGAAAGTGTGTAAAAGGAGACAAAGGTGCTCACCAGGAGGAGGATGGTTTTGGTGGCTCTGGACTCAGGGGAGGACCTGAGGGAGCTGGTCTTGTGAATGTGCTGCATTCTCTGCTTGTGCCTCTGCAGGATGAGCACCATGGAGCTGCTGGCCCAGAGCATGAGCCCCATGCAGAGGACATCAGGGAAGGTTAGCAATGCTGCAAACAGTGAACCTGTGGTTAAGTCAGGATGAACAACAGAACAGTATCCAAAATCTTTTAGGTCTGTCATTGTTGTGTTGTTCCATTTCCCAGTCATATACATAAGATTAAAAATATTAATAAGCAGGTACATGATCCAACTCAGGTACATGGAAAAGCCAATGTACTTGGGAATTTTCACTTTAAGTCCTGCCCACCTGGATTCATTGGGGCTTATGGTGATGGCCTGGAAGACACTCAGAAGGCACATGGTTACAATGGACATGGCCCTGCCTACCCTATGAAGATAGAACAATGGTTTGCATCCAAAATCACCAAGGGAGATTTCTAAATTGAAAGCTGCCACTGTCTGGGGAACTCCTCTAGACAGGAGGGTTAAAAAGTTGGCGACAACCAAGTGCTGAAGAATCAAGTCTGTGTGTCTTACCCTGCACCCAGTGAAGTAAAGAACTAGGTAATGGAGGAGAAGAGAGGAATTGCCCAGAGCTCCAACCACAGTCTGTGCCAGGAAGATGATGCCTACAGCCACATCACTGGCTGCCATCCTGCCAGGTCCCTGCTGTCCCTTCAAGAGGGTCCTGCAGGGGAACAGAAAGCCTGGGCTGCATGTGTCCTGTCAACCAAAACCCAGCATTGCCCACTCCCCAGAGTCCCACTGTGAATATTGAATGTTCTTTATTCTTTACTGTGAATATTGAATTATTTTTTCTTTAAAAGTTTTATGCATAAACTTTTAAAAGCATAAAACTTTGCCATGAAAACATCACTTTGCTACTACTTGCATCTTCACAACTTGAGGCAGGTGCAGAGGCAACTTTGCATAATGACCAGAAGAACTTGGTAATGCAGAAGGTAAACGTCTAAATTCATGCTCCGATTAGGGGAGTAGAGGGGACTTGAGACTAGCTGAGTATAAAAGTCAGTATGGTTAACTACCAAGCGTCCTGAACATGGGTGAATGGGGTTTTTCAAACTATCCAGTTTTTTGTGTTTAGTTCTGTTTTTCGGAATTCCTATCATCTTCTAAACTGATGGTATTTTAAGCTTTTATTCTAATGAGTTTCCATTTCCTTAGAGAATTATTCTCCAAGCCAATCTCAATTATGAGAGACTATCTAGATATTTTATTGATGCAGAAGCTCTGAGGGAGCTACAATCCAGCAGGCACCTGTCCCATGGTGAGTTATGTGCAGGGAGCCAGTCCTGGTCCATTTCACAACAGCTACCATAGGGCTCACCTGGCTGTTAGGAATGCAAGTGAAACAGCACCTGTCACAGGAATTGTTTCTCCATGCCACGTCCTATGCTTTGTGACATAAAGCACCAACACTGTATGGTAGTAGCGGCATAATTGCTGCTTTTGGGGGACATACGCTAAATGCGTTAATACCTGAGTTCAGTAAAACTGTTAGCAAGACATCAATGTGGGTGACTGATATTACAACAGGAGCCACGTATCCACACTGGCATATGAACAGCATGAAGTCTTGAGATGGCAGACTTGTGACTATCATGAAAATCTATACATTCAGCAGACCTTATTCTTTAGAGCAGTTTTAGGCTGATAAAAAAAAAATTGAGCAGAAGGTAAATAAGTTTACCACAATTTCTACACACTCAAACCCTACTCCACAATAAAATTCCTAAGCCAGGTGGTGTATTTAATACAATAAGGAGGATGTTTTTAAACAGGTAGAAACCAGATATATGTATAAAAGGTGGTGTTGGAAACCCATAATTATTATATTACATTTTTGTATTTATTTTTTAGTTTAGATGAACAAAATATCTTTATTTTATGTGGTGTTGAGGATAGAACCCAGTGCCCCATGCATGCTAGGCAAGCACTCTACCTCTGAGCCACAACCCCAAAACTATTAGTACATTTTCTTTATAAACGTTTTATCATTTTAAGGGGGAAATAATCTCAAACATTCCTGGACAACAGGTGGTTTCAGGATCGGCCCAATGATTGTGTCCATGACCTGCACTATGCCCAGAGTTAGAGGAAAGTTTCCACTCGAGCATCACCCTATAGGACACAATACTAGAAGAGTCCTATAAGTTCTTCCTACTCTATTCAAGAATCTTGCAGATATTGTAGGTTCTATTCTAGAAATCCAGAAAACTCAGCACACAATTCCTGTAAGGGACACTGAGCTGCTGACAGATTTGCAGTCAGCACCCTCCTACACCTTGAAGACTGGTGTAGTGTAATTCAGCAGCCACTGTCGGCAAGGATCACTTTCCATTCAACTGGGAGCCATCAGGGATGGCTGCAGGATCCAGGACCCCATCTCTCTTCAGTGCCTGAGCCCACTCCTGAGAAATTTTTCCTGCTTCCTGTGTGGCTCTGGTATTCAACCAGGTTCAATATAGAATCCCCTTTTCTGATGAGATCACTTACCCAGACTCTTGAAATGAGACCTTGAAATGGGTCTTCCCTCACAGATGATGCTCTCAGGTTGTCATTTGATTACTCACCAGGCTCTTCCTCTCTGCCAGGATGGTGATCTCAGTGCAGAGGCCTCTGTGACCAAGACATGTGCTTTCAGGGAGGTGGCTAGCTCCTGAGATATGTGTCTGTGACTCTGTGACCTCACCTCCCCCTTGGACCTGCAATTATCACTGTGCCTGTAGCATCAATGGGCATGCAGGCTGGGGGAGCTAAGGACACTGCCAAAAACTTTCTCCCCAGGTGACACTTATGAAAAACAATTATAAGTTTCTTGTTGGCATCTCTAATGGATCCTGGAGTGTTGGGAGGTGCTTCTGTTTATCAATAATCCCTGGAGTCACACAGTCACATGCCAAGGAAGAGTAAATACCGTGGTCTGACATGTGAGGGACTGGCAGCCCCACTGCATTGTTTTCCAAACCTAGTTGCTTCCTATTCCATTTACCTAAGTGGAACCATCATTTTGCCTATTGGTAAAGAAATGGAATGAAACAAAACACCTGAGAAGGATTTAAACACACACACACACACACACACACACACACACACACATGAAAGAAGAAGAATGTGAAGCTAACAATAAATTCTGAAGGTCATTCCACTCCTCTGAACACAAGTACAAGCCCATTCATGGTCACTCATTTCCATGACTTAATGCCAATTGACATCAAAATTATTAGGGAAATATACTTTACTGATATTGATCCCGTTAATGACAGAAGAGATTTCTATAAGAAATACAGAAAGCTGGTACCTCACAAATGACAGTAACAGCTTTGGATGGTTTGAGAGGCCAGATCTACCACTGCTGTAACTACTAGATTCACCTGTGCTATGGACACTATTTGCAAGGCATCAGATAGTGATCACAAAAAGGGAGGCCTTGGGGCTGGGGCTGGGGCTCAATGGTAGAGTATTTGCCCAGCATGTGTGAGGCCCTGGGTTCAATCCTCAGCACTGCATAAAAATAAAGGTATTGTGTCCATCTATAACTAAAAATATTTTTTTTAAAAAAAGGAAGGCCTTTCCAATACATTCAATTCCCCCAACATTGAAAAAATACTATTTACAATGAAGAGTTTTAAAAGTTGCTGTGAGCTTTCCCATTCAGGTCAAGACCTATCATAGGACAGGGGAGTGTTCAGGGCAGTGACCCTTCATAGCTGTGAGGAGAAGGCAAGAGAAAGGTGGCACAGGGAAAGGGCATGGGGAGAAGAAGTGTAGCAGTTGGTGGGGAGCTGGGAAAGGACAGGGGAAGAGAAGGTGGAGGGGAAGGGAAAGGGGGTGAAATTCAGAAGTCAGCGCATAGCTGGGCTGGAGCACACCGGAAACAAGTGTTAATGGATATTAAGGACACAGGGCCTTTGGTTCTAGAGGCACGGGGTGATGTTTTCATAGGATGAAGGGGCTCCTGGGGGTGTGGCCTGAGAGAAAGTGATGGTCAGCAGTTGGTAAAACTCATAGAAAATTCAACACCTGAGTTGTCAATACACAGGGTTGGGGGAAGATGTAGATATGAGTGGGGTTTGTTGTCCTGGATTTAAGTAGAGGCTATAACAGAGTGGCTGAAAAGGAGGCTGAGTCTGGGGAGAGAGAGTGGGTCTTGGAGAGAGTCAAATTAGACATAGGGAAACAATTGAGCCAGGAGGGCAGTGCCTTGAGAGAACTAAGGAGGCCGAGAGAACCAAGAACAGCAAGAGAAGCATCAGAAAGACCAAGTTCAAAGGCAGACTCTTCTAGAGTTCCAGGCTAAGTGTGAGGAGACGTTGCTCCACCCATGTGGCATAGCTGGAGGACAAGCAAAGACACCAGTGAAACCAAAGGTCGTGTCCTGACTTACCCCGCACACACGTTAAACACAGAGCTCTGCCCTCGGGAGAAAAATGGAGGAGGATGGGTTGGCAGACGTGGGTTTTGGATTTGAATTGTGAATTAAGATTTCTAGACTGGGCTAAAGATTCTAAACTTCGTCCTCATTTTCTGCTCCAGTAACCAAACTTCACTGCTCTCAAAGTCTCAGTGTTCAAAGTTGGTGCTTGGAGCATTTACCATTCCACCCACCTCTCCTGTCAGCCATTCCTTCAGTGACACCCTTCTGAGCTGTGGAGGGGTCAAGGGACACTGCCAGGCTCTGCCCTGCCATTTTCCTTCTTCTCTTCTATTTCTATTTTATACCAGTAATGACTCCCAGGATATTGCTACCCCACCAGTAGACTTTAATGCATTTGGGTTTTTATAACTTCTATCTTGACTTGACACAGTTTGGAGGCCCTGGCTAGAGGAAGGTCAGTTTCCCTTAGTGGTCAGCTGATTATGTCCTAATTCAAATGACCTCTGTAGCTGGGCTGTCACACCTGTGGCTACCAGGCACCTGACCAAATTCCCTGAGCACTGTGAGCTTTCCCATTCAGGTCAAGACCCGTCATAGGACAGTGGAGTGTTCAGGGCAGTGACCCTTCATAGCTGTGAGGAGAAGGCAAAGAAAGATGGCATAGGGGAAGGGCATGGGGAGAAGACAGAGCAGCAGTTGGTGGGAAGCTGATTAAGCCTTACACCAAATATAAAAGGTCTCATTAGACTAAAATTTTCCCCATTTTTATTATTTACTTAATAGATTTTTCCCTGTAATTTTGCTGGAACATACTGCCTATTTTATTCATAGTACATTCTGTAAAACTTTTTCCCAATGGATGCTTCAGTCTCTTTTGCACACACCCTGTGTGTAAGTATGGCAATTGGTGGGAGGAAGCTTTTCATTTAACTTTATTTAATTTGTCATTTCAATCAGATTTTTAAGGTGTTTCTCCTCTTAGATACACAAATTGTTGCCTAGTAGTACAGAAATAGTCTTTTATTGTTGGGAAACTTCCATTTATTTTCTTTTAAATTACACCAAAAATTCACTCAGAACTGAACTGTTGTATGGTGTGGGTGGTGACTGATGTGGCCTCTTCTTCAACATGACCAGGACATATCAGTTTGTTCTAAGAATGTTGCTTTATGCATTCTGACAACTGCTCTCACTTTTCATTGCTTCTCCCAGGGTATCACCACCTGATCTTTAATGACGACTTCTCTAAGAAAATAGGGTGGGAATTCTGCCCATCCACTTGTGCATCTTCATGTCTTTGCCAATCCACAGGTGCATACAATGAAAAAGTTACTCCTGGGGTAATTTGGAGATTGCTGTTGCTGTGTTGCCCAGGATGGCTTCAAACTCCTAGCTCAAGTATTTCTCCTGCCTCGGCATCCCAAGTAGTTGGTGACTACAAGTGCACACCAGTCTCTGGATAAAAATCATTTTAATGAGGCATTTTGGTCATAGGGATGGCTGTTGCCATAATCCAAACAAAACTTTGCTAAATGACAGAATGGCCTCCAGAGACGTGGTCATAAGACTGATGCTCTTACCACAGATTACACTTGGGAGTCTGGGAAATTCTATCTTCTTTACTACTACCTACTCCTTTCCTATAGTGGGCATCCATTAAGGCCCACTGATTTGAGCCTCAAGTCCTGAATATAGCCAGCCCCCTCCTCATTCTCTCTAATGGAATTTCCCTGATAATGGCAGCTTCTGTGATGGAACACTTTTTAAATGACCTTTGATGCAAAATTATTTCATATATTCAATGAGTGGGCAGGAATGTATCCATTGGCATCACCTGCTTCTTGAGTGTCTTCCAGAGCATCACGATCAGCCCCGTAAAGCCTCCTGTGGGAGGGCTCTTAAATTAATAGCTCCAAAGCACATTGGCTTCTCCATTTCCCTCTGCTGGATCCTTTATATGATATAAATTTGATTTTCCCTCCTATGTGCTTGGAAAATGCAACAGTGAAGTCACAAAGAGAAAACAGATTATGGGGGCTGTTCTATTGTAAGTCGTGACAAAATCACAGACTTGTTATATGCAACATTATTTGTATTACTGAAGTTGTCTTTTCTTTGCTCAAATCTGGTCCAGTGGCTCCATAATTCTTATTCTTACAGACACAAGAAGAGGATTCAGCACATTCACAGCATCAAAGTTCCTCCCAGAACCTTCCCTGAGTCCAGAGCCACCCAGAGAATCCTTGCCTGGTGGGCACCTTTGTGACTTTCCACACTCTCCTCCCTATTTAATGTTTATATGGCCCTTACTTCCCCTCTTGGTTGGTGGATATGGAGTTAGTTAGGCTAGTTTATGCAGTTAGGCTAGGTTGTAAATAGGAAGACCAAATGATCCATGTTTCAGTAGACTGTAGACTATGTTCAGTAGAGTGTAAGTTTTTGGTGACAGTAGTGATATGGAAAATATCAGAGTAGGAACAACAGGTGGGAGGCAGGTGACATGAGAGTTCTAATAGGCACAGATTTGTATAGAGGTTTTGGAGGTAAAACTCATTATTATACATGGATATAAATTTCTTTTTGCTTGATTGCCCTGGTCACTCTGTTCTCATCACCCAAGTTATATCATCTAGAATGCCACATGAGACCATGTATGTCTGTGAATGTGAATTCTATGGGGAACATTTGAGAAATCTGCAATTTTTTGTCATGGCTTATTTAAGAACACCTAATTTTAAATTTTATTAGAAAGGCTGAGTTGAGGATAGAAGAGATACAGATAGAGTGAACAACTTAGGTATTAGCATAAATTCCAAAGAAATCTTAAGCACTTTAAAACTATCAAAATGATAGGGTAAGAGTGGGATCTTCAAGGACAGAAATTAGAATCAGAAAGTAGCTGAGACACATGTGGAACAGGGTTTTTTTTTCCCCAACGTACACATTTTTTATGAGAGAGTGGAGATGAAATAATGAGTAGCTGGAGAAGAGCAGGTAGGAGGAACTGCCCTGCAGGTTGGGTTCTACTGCACTGGACAGTGGAGACTGTCATGCACTACCCCCTTCCTTACGCAAGGGAATGCAGTCCAAGATCCCTGATGGGTTCCTGAATCCACATTTACTACTGAAACTGTTTTACTATACATGTACACATACATATGATGAAGATCAGGTTATCATTTAGGGGTAGAAAGATATTAATCACAGTAACTTGTAAAGAAGTGGAACAGTTACAAGAATACATTCTAATGAAAGTGAGGGGAAAGTGCTCTGGTCTCTGGGATTCTCCATTTAACTGGAGGTTGACCTCATGTAACTGAGACCGTGATGGAGCACTGCATGCCTTATGCCATCCTTGACCTAGTCAGCTAGAAGCAATGTAGTTTCCTTTCTAGAGAGCTCCATAAGTCCACACCAGCAGGCTCAAGAGTGACTTCTGTCATTTTAGCTTAATCCACTCTCATCTCCTCAACTCAAGGCTGCCCTGAAGGCAACCACTGTGCAGCTACAGCACAGTGAAAATCAGCACCCTAGCAGAGGCTGGGGGGTTCAGAAATGGCCCTGCTGCGCCCTGAAAAACATACCCACAGAGAATTTTTACCCTTTAACCTGTCTGACAGCTTGCTGATACTCATTTCTCATAATTTGACCTGACTCAGAACTTGATCTCTGTATGAACTCCAACTCGTGGGAATTTGTCAACAACTGCCTTCAGCAATTGTTCAATGCTGAAGCATAGAGAGAGTGACCTTGTTTGCATGACACATGACAGAATAGGGCACAGGGGAAAAGTGATCAAGGGCACAGATGGTGGTGCAGAGCCTGAAGCAGGGGACATGAAAAGAACATGCAGAGAGATAAAAGGTAAACCAGAATATATATTGGGGGATAAAGTCAATGCCAGGATAAAGATTAAAAGGGGAGATTATGTGCAATGAAGTTAAGGGAATAAACATATTTGGTTCTAGAAGGATAGGGATTTCAGGGTGTCATAGGAACAAAGGGGAACATAGCAATGCAGTGTTAAAGGTCAAAAGAAGGAAGAGGTTTTGTGGAAAATGTGGTAAAAGCATGCTGTGGGGAAAGGAGGATACAAGTAGAGGAGGCAGAACTTGGGTAATACTAGATTCAAGACAGATACAGAAAGCAAGTAAAGGAGATGCAGCCTGGGGAACAGACAGACACGGGGAGAAGGAAAGATGTACACAGGAAAGTGCAGGGAGTTGGGGAATACCATAGGTATAAGTGAACTAAAGCCCACAGAGAGAAGAAAACAAACCACCTGTAGAGCATGGTGGATAATGGGTCAAGGGCTTGCATGCAGTTCATGGAGAAGCTGAGGATGCCTGAAAGTTGAGCGCTGCTGTGGGGCTTAAGGGTGTTGGGCAGAAGGATACAGGGAATGGTATGAAATGTTGGATCTGGAAGTAGATACAGGAAAAGAAAAAGGAAGACACAGGTGACAGAGTACAGGAGCAGATGAAGGTGTGGTGGGTGGTCCTGGGAATGTTGGGTACACACTAGAAGGACTGTATTGGAATTGAGGGATGATAGAGGTTTGGCAGATCTAAGGTGACGGGTGGAGAGATGGACATGTAGCAGGACACATTGATGGACAGGGGCCCTTCTCAGGACTCCTGACGCCTTTTCCAACTGGGAGAATGGCTCTGTTCCAGATGCTGCTCTCTGCACCTGCGGGGACAGCTTTGTGTGACACCAGCTGCTCCAACTGCACCCAGCTGAAGACCAAGTGCAGAGGAGGAGACGCAGCCAATAGCAGATCATTAGTCCAGATGCCAAATGATGGTTCAGTCCTTTCAGATGCTCTAGGCCGTGCTATGGTTGGAAGTGGACATTTTTTAAATAATGCTATACAGGGTCAAATTGCCCTTTTGGACCATACTGCAAGACTTTCTAGATGAGAAGTTCTTATCCCTAATGACATATGATGAGGATCTTTTCTTAGGCTCTTTTGCTATCTGTTTACCATCAACTTTGGTAAAATTTTTCTTCAGAACTTTGGCCAATTATCATCTGTGTTGTTTTCTTGTTGAGTTTTAAGAGGTCTCTGTAATAAGTCTTGTATAAAATCCCTTTATCAGAAATGTATTATGCAAATGTTTTCTCATGATCTGTGGCTTGTCTTCCTCTTAAGAGTGTATTTCACAGGTCATATTTAATTTGAACAAAGTTCATCTGACTATTTTCTTTTATGGGTTGTGTTTTTTATTTTATACCTTCAAAGACTTATCAAACCCCAAATCACCAGGATATTCTCCTGTGTCATCTCCTGTACTTTTTATAAGGTTTTTGTTTGAAAGTATCTGAGGCATTTGGAATTAATTTCTGTTAACAATGTTTCTAATAATGGTCCTAGTGTCCATCAGGAAGAGGGCAGAATGAACTATTTCATGTTCATTCATAAATTGGAATACCACTCAGACATACAAAGGAATTAATGCTCATACATGAGCTGAGCAGAGGAATCAAAAACATTACACTCAAGGGCTGGTGTTGTGGCTCAGTGGCAGAGCACTTGCTTAGCAAGTGTGAGGCACTGGGTTTGATCCTCAGCACCACATAAAAGTAAATAAATAAAGACCTACTGTGTTCATCTACAACTAAAATAATTAAATAAAAAACACTTAAAAACAATACACTGAATATAGAAGCTGTGACACACTGAAGAACAGCCCAAAGCTGTGCACATCCTAATATCCAGAACCTGTGAAAATATAATCTAACACAAAAGGAACTTCAAATGGCCCTTTGTCCCCCAGGCACCTAATTTTTTTTGGAGAGGGAGTGCCAGGGATTGACTCAGGGGCACTCAACCACTGTGCCACATCCCCAGCCCTATATTTTGTATTTTATTTAGAGACAGGTCTCACTGAGTTGTTGAATACCTCACTTTTTGCTGAAGTTGGCTTTGAATTCACGAACCTTCTGTCTCAGCTTCCCAAACCACTGGGATTACAGGCATGCACCACTGCACCCAGCCCCAGGTGCCTAATTTTGAACCTAGGGACTTCCCATCTGTCACTGACCCCACATTTCCTCCATCTATGACAAAGAGATTCAGTTAGCAATTTCTCAGACTCCCAGTTTGTTGACAACACAAATTTCCTACCAGCGCCCCCATACCCTATTTTTTGACCCTCAAGACCCACATCAACGAGGAACATAGACCCAGACCCTCATCATGAGACAGGAAAGTAAAATAGGCCCTTGAGACGAGGCCCTTAGAAAATGAAGACCTCTGAAAACAAGACAAGTCATGCTGAGTTTGCTTCTTCAGCTAAAGATGAACAGGACATTCAATGTATGCTTATCAAAGATTAGATGTCAGTTAGAACATCCTCCACCTAAGAAAGCTACACAACATGCTACCATTTTATGAATGGTTAGAATGTTTGACAAAGGAACATTCTGACCTTCAAGTATAAGGTGGTGACCACAGGACCTGACTGTCAGGTAACTCAATCTTCGAGGAAGCTTGTTAACACTTTCCAAATCAGCAAAATCTAACAATGGCACCTCCACTTAGGCTCCAAACACACTCTAAAAAATCATATTAGAGAACTCAAAGCTGGGCACCTCACTCATCTTTTGAGATAAGGGCTGCCCATACTCCAAGTGTAAATTCTGTGGATGTCCTTAAATAAATATCTACCTGTGCCTTGCTTTCTGAAGTTTCCTTTAATTTTGAAAAAAAACTGAGAACCTAGATGGTTTCCATTTGGTATTCCCATCTTGGGGCTTCCCCGTAGCCCTCTGGTGATTATTACTGATCCCCAAAGAACCCTTCCAACTCAGTTGGTGCCAGGGACCTCCTAAATCCAGCAGTCTCTCTAGGGCTACCTCCTGGGGGGGTCTTCCTAGCAAAGCACCTGTGAACTGCAAGTGACTGCTGGTCATGAGGTGACCCAGAAAGCCTTTGTGGGGAGTTATGGCCACACCCATGGAGCAGCCACCTTTCAAGGTGTGCTACAAGAAAGAGGCATCTTCCACTGGGCACTTCAGCTCCAAAGTCTCTAATACCCCAGGTGTCATCAATTCGTGAATGTAAACCACCTCCCAGCAATAGAAAACCAACTCCTTATACCCACAGCCAGGTGGCCACTGGCCTTCCTCACATCTCTTTTTGGGCAGGGGAAGGCCACCTTATGGGAGGATTCGGCATCCCAATCTGAAACTGTTAGCCTGGGAAGGGGGAACACAGCCAAGGTGAGAGCCAGGAGTGGTTTTTCATTTCAACACTCTGGTTTTGAAATGAAGCTCAAGACCAGAGTTGAAACAGAACTTGAGCTATATTCCTCCATCTGGATTAAGCAAGCTGCACTCCAATAAGCCTGTCATCCTTGCCTTTAGATATGTGGCCACCCTTTTTTTCAGAGGGTGGGGGTTTTACGAGGGATTGAACCAGGGGGCTTAACCAAGGAGCCACATTCACAACTCTTTTGTTGTTGTTGTTGTTGTTGTTAGTGAGACAGGGTCTCACTGAATTGCTTAGGGCCTCATTACATTGCTGAGGGGAAGCCATTGGGATTACAGGCATGCACCAGAAACCCAAGCACTTTCAAATGGTCACCAAGTGTCTGGTATTTTTGAGAGAGATATTTTTTAAAAGGCCAACATGTGCCCAGTATATCTGATAGAGATTTTTTTCCCTAAAGGCTAACAAATACTTGATATTTTTGAAGAAAAAAAATTAAAAGAGAACAGAAATCCTAAAAAAAAAAGACAGGTCTGTTGATCCATTTCATTCACCAAAAGATGCCCCATTTATTAGACACCAAAATATAAAACTGGAGTATGAGATGCAACTGAATTCTCTGTTTCTGCAGGCAGCTGAGGCAGGAGAGTTTCTCTATCCCGTGGGGTCTACAGTAATGTGTTGTAGTTCTTAATGGTGGGAGAGGCCCTCCAATGTTAAAGCAGACCCCAGCAGATCAATAACAGTTTCTTCTTCCTGGATTCTTGTATCACATATTCAAACTGAAAAAGTCCAGAGACAAGGAGGAGTGAGTATGAAAGGAATCACCCAAGTGCACAAACCAAACCACAGTGGAAGGAGAAGAAACCTGACAACTGTTGCCACTTGAGTGTGGGAGTCCAGGGATTATATAGCATTTTGGGTGAACGCTATTGGTTCACACTTAGGCTCATCAGGGTTTGAAAATGAACTAAGGCTATTAGTTCAAACTAATACTAAGGTTGAAAAGTACTGACACTACTGTTAGTCCTGAATGCCACTTGGGTTTGCCTTTCTTCCATTTCCTCCATGCTTCTCAGAAAGCAGGAGGTTGACATCAGCAAATTGCACATGCTCAGTCGGGGAGGAGTCCTGGAGCTGCTCTACAAAGAGAGAATCACTGCAGCACAGAATGGGGAGGCAGAACGACAGCCTGTCAACATGAAGGTGGCCACCACATGCCCAGGTGTGGACATGGGGAACCTGAAGGATCCATGAACCTTAGGAAAAGCCTCAATGGGAGAGAAGGACTTGGAAAACTTTAGTAAATAAACAGAACAGGACAAGACCACCTTCAGAGAACATGTGAACTCAAAGACGAAGAAGACGCAGGGCCAGGCTGTAACCATTCTACATTTAGAGTTTGGAAACTAGGAAAAGTCCCCTGGAGGAAACCAGGTTGCTCATCCTGACAGGGGACACTGGTGACTGGAACAAGTAGCCCAGGGGCAAGTCAGGCTCTTCCATAATCGGCCCTGTCCCTGGGACAGCTCCTAGGTGCTGACCCTGTTATTAAAACTCACCTTCTTCCTCCTGACACCACCTTCAACCAGCTTTCTCAAAGTGCTGTCTCACAGTCATGGGAAACTTCCTCTGGGTGACACCCTGCCCACTGGCCCAGCTGCAACACCCCGTCTATTCCCACAGAAGGAGGGCAGCAGTGGCCCTCAGGGAACATCATGACAGGGTAGAGGACCAAGCTGCACTAACAGGATCTGCTGCCCCTCTTCATGCTGCTCCTGGACAGGCAGAGTCCTCCCGCTTCAGCTCCCTGAGCCCTCAACCTGCCACTAACAGCATTATCCCACAATTCTGCACTGATGTCGCCTGGCTTTGATCATTGTCTGAATGGACCGCCTCTTCCTGAATCATGGTCATGACAGCTTTACGTCAAGTTGACTGGGAATAGGACAGAAGGATTCTTCACCTGAGAAGAAAAGGGAAGCTAGAAAAATGTAGAACAGGAAACCTACAGTCTACAACACCATCATCAACTAGAACCATACTGTCTGCCTCAGTCAGCCTGGCAATACAGATCCCACTACCTGGAAATGTCCCCACAGTCCCACTGCCAGCAGGACACTAGAGAACTGCCAGCAGGACACCAGAGAACTCCCAGCCTGATCTCTTGTGCTCTCTCAGCCCACCTCACTCAGTTCTCAACTGATCTCTTTTTCTTTCATTTTCTGGTCCTAGGCGGGGAACCCAGGGGTGCTCTACCACTGAGCTACATAACCAGCACTTTTTTAAAAAATGTCTTTAGTTGTCAATGTATCTTTTATTTTATTTATTTATTTACTTATATGCAGCGCTGAGAATCAAAACCAGGCCTCACACATGCCAGGCAAGTGCTCTACCACTGAGCCACAATCCCAGCACCCCCCAGCCCTTTTTATTTTGTATTTTGAGAAAGAGTATCACTACGTTGCCCAGGTTGACCTCCAATATGGGTTCCTCCTTCATCAGCCTCCCAAGCAGCTGGGATTACAGGCCTGTGCCACCATACCTGGATTCACCTAAAATCTAACTTCCCTAAGCTCTTCTTTTCCTTATAGCTTTCCTTTTCCCTTGGGAAGATTTTATCAGAAGAAAATTCCTTCTCCAGGCCTGGCCTCTCCTGAACACCTTGGGCACCATCAAAACAACAGAGAGCTGAAATCTGTACTGGATGACAGCAAGGAACATCAGCTTGGAGTCTGCTCCAGGAGGAAAGGCGCTTACCTTGTTAGAGTGAAGGAGAGTTTAATGGAGGAGAACAGAAAGAGAACAGAAAAGTAAGCATCTGGAAACTTCCAAGTGAGGAGGGGCTCAGGGACAAGGCAGACTGAGTGACAGGCCTCCTCAGGCAGCAGCCCAACGGGGCAGGAAGTGCAGAAGTCAGAGGTCAAGGAGGATTCAGAGTTTTCCCTTGGAGAAGGGCCTGAAGTGGCAATTTCATAGCACAGGAGTGGAGAGGTATGAAGAAGGGAATACTTGGGATTTGTAGGAAGAAAATTATGCCAATAAACTTCAAGGCATGGGCTAATAAGGAGGAATCAGATCCCAGAGGAGGGAAAGAGTATATTTTTCTATAAATCCCTCCAAAGAGGAAGGTCTGCACCAAGAGGCAGATGTGGGAGGAGCTGCTCACCCCACCTTCCCCAGCTGCTCTCCCTCTCACCAGGACTGTTCACACCACGGGTTTCATCTCCCACTGTCCATGGTTCTCCTCCTGGCAACTTGGAGAGGGCATCTGGCTTGCTGGCTTGACACCCTGTTCATGGGAAATGACAGACTCTTGGGCTCATTCTATTGGGCTGTGATCTGTCAACAGAACAGAGTGTTCTACTTTAGCAACTCTGTGGTTGACATCTGCAAAACAAAGGCTTTTCTCTCACAAGGGACACATTATAACTGGCACAATGGCACATGCCTGGCATGGTGGTGCATGCCTGTAATCCAGCTACTCAGAGGCTGAGGCAGGAGGATCCCAAGGTCAAAGCCAGCCTCAGCACCTAAGGTAAACTTAGTGAGATCCTGTCTCAAACAAAAAGCTTGGAAGATTTAGGTCAAAGGTATTTCACCCCTGGGTTAAATCACCAGTACCAAGACTTTCTTTCCTGTGGGCAGCACTATTTTCTTCCCAGATGTAAACCTTTCTGAGATTAAAGTGGACCCTCTTTTTATTCTGATTTGCTCCATGGGCTTCACATGCAGAGGATCCATGAGTGAGCTGCAAGCCCAGTGGAAACGGGGCACTAATGGAAGGAGGAATGGATTACTGACCTCTGACCTGCCCAGGGGCCCCCTCCTCCTGACCTCAATGCTGTCCCTCCTGAAGTGCACCCCTTAGGTTCTGTCCATTCTGTAGACCCAGTGAGACCACCTTCCAGAGCCTGCACTTGCAACAGCCCCGCCCACCTCCACCTGAGGCTTCAAGGCCTCCACACCAGCTCTGCGGCACCCTTTGTTCCCTCCCTTTGCCACACCTGTGCCCACGCACTTCAGGCATCTGGTGGGCACCCCTTGCCTTCCATCACCTCCTCCTCTTCCTTCCCCGTGGATCCATATCCACCTTCATTCCAGTGTCCTCAACCCAATTCTCATGTCCTTGGAGGCCCTCCTTCAATATCTCAGCCCCCAAACGCTGGGTGGCATCCACCACCATGTCACTGTTCCCACCCCACACCTGTGTCTTTCCTCTGGTCCCTCACTGCCTTCTCTGCCTCACTCCATCCTTAGCAGCTCTTACGTCTTCCTTTCCCACACACCAGCCATGATGGCCTTCCACCTCTCCATCTCTGTAGCACTCGCTATTCCCAGGACATCACCACCTCACCAATAGGCTCGAGTAGGTTTGGGTTTTATAAAAATTCTGACAGGACACAGGTTGGAGCTCCTGATGAGAGGAAGTCCACTTCCCCTTCTTGATCAGCTAATTGTGTCCACATTCAAACCACTTCTCTGACTGGCTTTCACCTGGGTGGTTTTTGAATACCACACAAGTTGCAGTGGGCCAGTACCAGAGTATCAGGGCCTATGACATTATTCACATTAATCAACCCACAGGGTGTTGGCAACACAAGTGAACCTCACTCTGCTTCCCCTCTGCCCAGCTTGCTGCCACCCTGTCTCTACAATACCACCTGGGTTGTCCCCTGGCACCTGCTCTCCTTTGCTGCTGCAGGTAAAGAAGGTTTCTGTATTTCTTCTATTCCCATGAGAACTTGTGGTGTCTGTCCATCAAAACAATCTTTCAATCTTACAAAACATATACAACCCTTCCCTGAGTTCTGAAATCCTTTGTGAATATTGTGTCCAAGATTTTTTACACACTCCTGTCCTTCACCCACTTTAGCCCAAAGTCACTGTATTATGTCCTTCATTCGTATGACTGATAAAACAGACAAAAGGTGATTATTCCCTCTACTAAACTGCAAACTCTGCCCATTGTGAACTCAAGCTACCCAGGGAATTTTAGAAACACCAGACCCTTTAGCCCTGTGCAACTGCCTGCTGCCATTTCCCTCCTTCTTCCTTCCTTCCGTCCCACCCCCTGAGCCCCAGGCCTTGCGCATGCCCCTAACCCTGTGACATCTGTATTCTACACTCTCACCCTCACCCCATCACACTCAATCACACCTGCACACTCTCTAACTTTCTCATGACATCACATAACAAAGGTTAGAATACTGTTAAAATGCTGTGCATGTGAAATATTGTCCTGATGTCAGTGTTGGGGGTGGGGATCGATATAAAGGGCATCCATGACCACCTTCATCTGGCATTGACTGACTTGGAGACATGCCCAAGTTTATGGATGGCAACAACAGGTGACTGGGTGAGTGAGTGAAAAGGAGTGGTGCTATGAGTGTGCTGGTGTCTGCATTTCAAGTGTGAGTGAAGGAGCAAGGCAACTATGAGATCCTGGGAAGTCCTGTGTGTATCAGCATTTGACTGAGCATGTGAGAGGGCACACATATGAGGCCACACGTGCAGGTGGGGGGGGATGTGTGATATGGCCCTACAACTTGACTGCAAAGAGAATATGTACCGAAGACTTAGTGAACCCCTAAGTATTGTTGGCAGGTTGAGGGGAAATAAGTAACCAATGCAATACCAGGATGTACCAATGATTATAAAAACACCACAGGATGGGGGTCACCATTTCTTTAAATCTCTCTCTGTCCTCTCTGGCTCTTCCAAGTGCTGTATGATCCCATTGCTGCCTGGGACCTGCCAGTGCTGTATGAAATCATATTTCCAGCTAAACGTGCTCACTTTGATTTAAGGGAGCCTTCTGCAGAGACCAGGAGGGGGACTGAAGTGGAAAATTAGTCTTGCCCAATAAGATCAGGCCTTTGCCTTTAGTTGCTGGGCAGTGGTCTCCAGGCACTGAAATGTGATACCTGAAGGGAGTGGCTGTGTTTGCCTGGAGCTTGGCCACCAGACTCTCTAATGATGTGAACTGTGCTGGGTTTGGGCTTCTGCCATTGTGAGTGCCATGTGAATGCCTAGCCTCAGGAGGAGCCAAGACTAGATACAGCCATGTGGACAGTGTGTGACAGGCTCCAGGAGCAGCTCTGAGCACCAAGGCCCAGGTGAGCTTCCCTGATTGACGATATCTAGGAGTGTTGTCTCATATGGTGACTCACAGGGAGGATAATGGGAAGCTCCACACTGAGCACCTCTCCTGGACTCTGCCAGTCAGCGTCTTCCCTGGGCTGACTATAACCTGTATCCCTTCTCTGTAGTAAACCATAAACAGGGGCCTAATAGATTTCTGTGAATTTCATGAGTTCCTGAAATGATTTTGTGATTTTTGTGAACTCCCAGATTTAGATCAGCAGTAATTATGAACCCTTGTGACCTGTGTCCCTCAAACCTCTCAGTTGGCAATGGATAGGGGATTCAGGTCAAACCATCAGGAGCAAAGGATAGAGTTTTAACTGTTACATTTCACATTTATTCATTATTTACATAGCCTATGGGTTCTTATTTTCTTAGCAAACACAAGTATAGATAATTTGGATAACCACCCAGTGTTGTTGGGTTGAGAAGGCGGCATTTGCTAATGTGATGCTTCTTGATGAGCACTTGAATCCCACAGTCAAACCCCCACCCACAACCCTGTCACCCCTCATTATGAGAAAGGGAAAAGGACTTACCTGGGAATCCTCAGCATCCATCCTGTGCACCTGCAGACCCACTGGAGCCTGCACACTTAAGGTGGCTGAACAGGGATGTGCTTGGCACAGAGGCTCAGTCTTTGGATGTCTGACCCCAGAGCTGCTGTTAGGCTTGGAATCAACAGGCAGCCTGCTCTGGTGCCCTGGTTTTGGAGGAGAGGATGATTAGAGATTCCTTATTCCATCCTGATCCTCTAAGGAAAATTAATATCTTTGTGCTGTCTGACAAAAAACTAGAATCAAGGACCACAGCAGGAAAATACAAAGGTAGGACTTTCCCACCCACACTGAGAACTTACAGACATTTTAGGGAAAGAAATCCTGCAAAAAAGTAGGAATCTAAGCAGGAATCTGAGTTTCTTCCCTGAAAGGCTGAGCAACGGGCTTCAGGGCCCCTCAGTGCTAGAACAACAGGGAGATGAGTGGCTCAAGCTTAGCCATGGCATTAAGGAGAGTGGGAGGACTCAAAACCCAGAGGGATGGGGCTTTTCTGAAGTCCCTCTCTTCCTAATAACTGGTCCTGCTCTCCTGTATCTCCTCCACGCCTTGCAAAACATCATGACGAGCCCTGGCTCCCAACCACGTCATCCCTCATACGCTGGTTCTCACAAGGCATTGGGACCGAAGACTGCTTATCTCACAGTAGGGCCGGTTCATCTGCCTTGTCTTGGCCAGACCTGGGTCCAGCATGTTCCCGGGAATTTTCAATCAACCCACTCAAAATAGAGGGAATACAACCCCTGTCCACCAGGGGGCAGTTGATCACAGCTTGGAGCACAGCCCAGGGGTCTAGATCATCCTCACCAGAGGTTCACTGTGGTTGGCTGCAGGAAGTCCACCCACTCTAGGATCTCCTTATATTCTGTTTTCTCCTGCAGGATTGAAGGTTGGAGTTCACCTGTGGATTTCACACATGTATGCTGGATGTCTTGCTTCTGCACCACCAGCTGCTATTTATGCTGGGCTGATATTTTCCCAGCTGGGCCACACATGTCTACTCTTGTAGTACCACAGAGCACAGGTGCTTCATGCAGTCATAATTTGGGAGCTGACCTTTGGATATCTCCAGGCTGTATTGGCTGCTTCAGGACTCCATGAATAATAGTGGATAAGGTCCTGCCCATTTCCCTGGGAGCTGGTTATGTCATACCCCAGGTCACATCACCGAAACCCAGGTCCTTCCAAGTGCTGGGGACAGGTTCCATGTTCATAAAGCTCGATCCCCTTATGCCTCCACTCAGTGCCCATAAGCATATGCTCCAAGTGACCCATCTGTTGGCTGCTCTCCAACTGAGCTTTCCTAGTGACAAGCTCCAAGGCCAAGGGATGGCTGTGATGACAGCATGAGGTGTCACAATCAGGAGCACTCACCCTGGGTGTGGTCTGCACTCTGCATACCCCAGCCTGCCTGAAGCTGAGGCCACAGGGACACAAGGATGGGCCCTGTTCTGGGTCCCAGCCTCTCCCCGGAGGGGAAGGGAATGGGGAAGGAAGGGAAGGAGACGGAATTAGCAAGATTTGGGGTCAGGAACTCAGGAAAGCATGGAGTCCAATAAGACACACAAACCCTCTTCAAGTCCCTCAGAGATCACGTATCACAACTTTTGGCACATTTCATAGAAACCCTGTCAGCTTCCAGGGATCATGGGAAATCAACAGCATCTCCCAGACTCCTCAACACTCATTCTGAAGTTACTAACAGGAACTCATAATTGTCTTGGTAATTAGCAAGTGTGGAGCAAGTTTTTCAGCCTTGTCCTGGGCTCCCCAGGCCTGCACTGTCATTGCCTCTCCAGGTGAAGTGATAATTGCAGCCCTGAGGGGAAGTGAGGTCACAGGAGCACAGACCTTTATCTCAGGGTGCAGCTGCCTCCCTCCCTCCATGCTGGCTGTCAGGACCTCACACTGAGCTCACCACCTTGCACACAAGAAGCACAGTGAGTGGTTTCAATATTGGTATCATCAATAAGAAAAAGAAGTCTGAGGATGTGCTCCTGTATGCAGAGGGATTCCGGGATAGAAACAGATTCTGTGGAGAGGTAGACTAAGGAGAGAAATAATTCCTTCAGTAAAAGGAGAAGTGTCCCTGACCTGATGCCTTAAGTTATTTAATAAAATCACCACTGAGGATGTTTGTGGGTGAATAATATCATTGATAGTGAATTCTGATTTGGAAGGGGCTTAAGGACTGAAGTCAGCAACTAACATATTCTTCACATTATTTTAGACAGAACTTAGAATAAATTTTTTTTAATTTCCACCATATCCATGTATGTAATACCTTCATTGCCTATAGTAAAGATGAAGATGGAACTCTTTCTGTGCAGAAACCAACACCTGGGACTGTTTCTGGGGAAAAAAGTTGCTCTTTTGCAATTCTGATACAATCCACTTAAGTGAGACAGGAATCACGTCTCCTCTGAATGCCTGTGCTGTGATGGCTGAGGCGAGACTCTCTTCCTGCTGGACACACAGAGAAGGTAACATTATAGTGATGATAGTGGTTTTCAGTAACAAATGAATCTGTGTTAATAATCTGTATTAATAATACTTCAACATTAATTACAAACTCGTGACATTTTATTTTTTATTTCATTTCATTCAGTGTGCAATTCACACGCTGCAGCTTCTACTGACATACCTCTTATAGTGAAATGTCCTCCATAAATCCTAGTTCATTACCGACAATTTCACTAATACAGCTGTCAGTGCACAGGAGCTTTTAGCCTGAAAATTAGTGAGAACTTCATTTCTATCCTAAAGTACTTTATCAGATATTAGTATTTCCTATTTCATAGTTTAGGAACAAAGTATTATTTTTGAACAATTCATTTATATATTCCAGTATATTTTTATTCCAGCAATGACAACCAATGGATATTTCTGCTATGGAACTAAATCTTTGTTTAGAGGACATAGTCTTCCATTCATCTATTATAAATTTTAAAATCACACGATTTCCTGGCATCTGTTTTGGTTCCTCATGTAGAGTTTTTCCTCCTTATGCATTTTTAGATTTTTCATTAATGCACTACTGTTACACATAATACTGAGGCTCATTAGGAGAGCGTGGCATACAGTTTGTTCCACTTTAGTCCCTAGTACTTCTCTTTTCCTTGCCTCCTCCCTCCCCCTGTTCCCTGTGGAACTAACCCTCAGCTCAGTCTTGCATTCATTAAATCCAATGTGGACCCAGGGCAATTTCTGGAGGACACATGAGCATGCATCAGATTGGAATTACTGGATAGAGGTTTATATCTTAGCCAGTAAGAGGATACCACCAGTATTGCCACATGTTTGCACCAATTTTAACACCCATTGCCAGTTCATGAGATCCCTGTCCTATCTCCATCCCTGCCAATCATGGAATTGCCTGCCATTTTATTTTAAATTTAGGTTGGTATGTGCTTATACTATGGGATGGTTTAAATAAAGACACTGAACATTCCCCCATATTTATTAGTCATTGAATGATGTCTTTTTATCTTGAAGTACATATTAGAAAGCCTTGCCTGTTTTGTCCTATTGTAAATTTTGTAAGACTGTTGGTGCAGGATACATCAAACTCATTCACCCTGTGTATGGCATTTGATGAGAGTTAATTCTCAAGGTAATATTCCCTGACTTGTCATTTCAACCATATGTTTACTGTGTTTGTGCTGTTTAATATACATTTTCTTACCTAAGACGACAGAAATAATTTTTGCGATTTTAAAAACTCCATTCCTTATACTTAAAAGTTTAGGTCAGAAATCCACTGAGATCTGATTTGTTGTTTGGTTTGAATGGAGATTGAAGTTCTTTTGCCAATGAGACTACAAATATCATTCATTTGGAAATGTTAAGTGCTAAATCCTTTCTATGCATTTGCTCCTACTTTTCATTGCTCCTCACAGGATAGCCTCATCTGATCATCCAGGCTCATTTTTTCTATAAAGCATACTGTTAATTCTCCCCAGAAACATGTGCATCTTGAGGTCTTTGCAATCCCACAGGTGCATGCAATGAAAGTTACTCTTGGTGTCAAAAATTATTTTAAGAAGGGGATTTCACTATGTTGCTCAGGCTGGTTTCAAACTCCTGGGCTCCAGTGATTCTCCTGCTTCAGCTCTGCAGGTAGCATGTGGATACAGGTGCTCACCACTGTGCATGGGTACAGCTATTCTAAAGAAGTCATTTAGCTCAGAGGAACGACTGTTGTCAAATTTAAAGAACAATATGCTGAATGACAAAACGGCCTCCAGCAACATGGCTATAGGCATAACATTCTTATCACAGAATGCTGTTGGAATTCTAGGAAATTTCTCTCTGCTTTATTATCATTTGGTTCTTTCCTGCAATGAGTGTACATTGAGGTCCAGATATTTGATTCTCAGGCACCTGACCATAGCCAACTCCTTGTTGATTCTCAGTAGAGGAATTCCCCAGACAATGACAGCTTTTGGGTTGAAATATTTCTTCAGTAATTTTGGATGCAAACTCATCCTATACATGCAGCGAGTGGGCAGGAGTGTTTCCATTTTCATGATCTGCCTCTTGAGCATCTTCCAGAACATCACCATCAGCCCCATGAACTTCTGTTGGAAGGATCTCAAAGGAAAAGCTCCAAGGTACATTGGCTTCTCCATTTCCCTCTGCTGGATCCTGTATATGGTGGTAAATTCCATTTTTCCTCTCTATGTACTTAACAAATGGAGTAGTGAAAATCTGACAGAGAAAAGAGATCATGGGTACTGTACTTCTACAGTCCGTGATAAAATCATAGACTCATTATATGCAGCATTGTTTGTATTTCCTGAGGTTGTCTTTTCCTTGCTCATGATCTGGTCCAGTGGCTCCATGGTTCTCCTTCTGTACAGGCACAAGCAGAGGGTTCAGCACATTCACACCATCAAAGTTCCCCCCAGATCTTGCCCTGAGTCCACAGCCACCCAGAGAATCCTGGTCCTGGTGGGCACCTTTGTGACTTTCCACACCCTCTCCTCCGTATTAAATTTGTATATTGCTCTATTTTCCAACCCGGTTTGGTGGTTGGTGAAAACCAATGACCTAATTTCACTATGTTTCCCCACTGTCAGCCCCTTTATTCTCATGAGCCGTGAGTCTACTATATCCATTTTATCCAGGCTCTGCTTTGTTTGAATAAAAATTCAGTCTTGCTGGGTGCTGTGGCACATGCATGAAATTCCAGCAACTCAGGGAGCTTAGACAGGAGCATTCCACATTGGAGGCCAGTCTAACAAGTTAGTAAGACCCTGTCTCAAATTGAAAAAGAAAAAGAGCTGGGATGAAGCTCAGTGGTAAATCACCCCAGGGTTCAGTCCCAGTTTCAAAACACAAGTCAAAAGTTGCCTCATTGTATCATAAGTACATAATTGCATGTTTTTGCACAATGTTCAAGGGTTTCGTTGTTCTTCATACTGAAAAGAGCAATAAAGAAATGGATGGAAGAGTCATTTGACTTTCTAACCCTAAAGGACACAGGGGTCCTCAGCTGGCTGATTGTGGGACCCATGTGGCCGTGGTGGAGGGGAACACAGCTGGTGGTCCTCACCCTATGCAGAGCATCCTGTAGACAGCCATCCTTGTTCCTGTTACTGGACACAAACGGAATGGATGAGTTCCCAGTCTTTCCAGGTCAGTTGGATCACATGGTTGACCAAGTGCTACACTCTGGAAAGTTAGCCTAGAGCGAATGCAGTGGAGAAATAAGTGTGGACCTTTTCAGAGGATAATTCTCCTTAGCATTGCTAGTAAGTTTATAACCCCCAGAAAAGTTTTGTTCCAAATCGTCTTTGTTGGATACCTGTTAAAACAGAGCTTGGGAAGACAGATTCAGCATCAACTCCTGGAATTAATTATGTTTTTCTACATACTGAAATAAAGATAATGTTCTCTCAGGGGCAAGGAGCAAGGAAGATTTGTTAGCAGCTCTCCTTAAAATGTTTGTTTCCCTTCATTAAGGGATTCTCAAGTGTGATGCAAACTCCTTTCCTATGTAGTGTCCACCTGGGCCACTCCACATACCCTGACCTCAATTGGTGGAAGAAAAGGAATTTGGTGGGAGCACAGTCCTCCTGCTGCCTGCTGTGCCACAAGGAAGGAAGTTCCTGGTTTCTCAGTCGCACCTCTTCTGCTAAGATCTGTTCAAGGGTTGCAGCATAATCTGACACTTTCACATTTTGTGAAAATACCCACAGCTGTCTTTCAAAACAGGTGGATAGATGGGCATGTCTTACCTACAACCTTAAAAGGTAGCACTTACCACTCTCCATATCAGAATACATTTATGTATTTAGGCTAAGTTATAGCCTTAGGAGAACCAATTCATCTACAAACAGTGAGGTTGCTGGTGCAGGTAGGGATGTTAGTAAGATCAGAGCAGGTCCCACAGGTGAAGAACTGCAAAGGGTAGGGGAAGATCCATGAGGCTTCCTGGGTGAAAGCAACATGGAGGGACATTGGGGACAAATGATTATTATAAGAGGATATTTGTTTATGTGCCCTACACTGTCCTAATATCCCTGTCCCTGACTGTCACCCAAATGATATCTTATGAGAAGGTCACGATTCATTGAGCTTTTCCTGTGAAAATGAACTCTTTTGGGAACATTTGAAGGAGTTTGAATTTGAATTTGCTATTTCTTTATAAATCTGAATGAGAGTATTTCTACAGATGATTTTAGTTTGGATGACACCAACTTGGTAAAATGTTTTTCTAAGCTTTACATTTTAAAAGACTATATACTAGAAGAACATGAATACATCTAATGTTCAAAGAAACCAGTAAGGTTAGTGTCACAATTACAGAGATTTTCTTATACTATGTTTCACTTTCAAAGTAAAATTAAGGATCCATAGTCTATGATAACAATAATTACAGATCTGTATAGTTTAGCAGTACTAGCAAAAACAAAAAGATAGCCTTAAATCTCTTACATATTTAGAAAATGATCAGATATAGACTTAGTTCTTATACAAACAAACATATTTAGTTTCAGATATATACTTATCTCTAGTCACATATATTAGGTTATTCATGAAAACCAAGCCTGGTCATTTTGTCATCTTTTTCTCTGCCAAAGAAAGATCCTAAAGCAATGAGCATTACACACTCAACATTTAACACCTCTCAAGTCTGGTGCAAATGGGTACTCATCAGTGGGAGGTTTCTTATGAGACAGAACAGGCATATTGTAGGGTGTCTGGCAAGGCTGACTGTATTCATGTTTTAGAAATTTGTCCAGAAGAGAATGGATCCCCATTAATGCCTCACCCCTAAGGAAAGTAATTATTTTTCCTGAGGCAAGTTATCTCCTCCTTAAAGAAAACCTTGGTAAGACCACATGGATCAAAGGGCCTCACTCAGGTTTAGTAGAGCTCCAGCAGAGCAGGCCTTCTTCCCTTCTCCTGGGAGGTGCTTCTAATGGAGCACATTTAACTTACATGATAAGTCCTACCCAGGAGGGAGTGGACAGTCTGGCATATACAAAAAAACTGTGCCTTAATCTTTTCCCCTCAGGGTGCACTCAAGGGGTTGGGGCACAGGCTGTTGTGGAGCCTGCTCTGTCTCTTACATTATCATAATGCCACCCACTTTAAGCAAGTTCCCCCACTGTCACTTGTGCTCAGAGCATGGTTTGGGGACCTTCTTCTTACAGGAGCTATTGCTATTCAATGGAGGAGGTCTTCTCCATCCTGAGTATTAGGGTTAATTTAAGAGCCCTTGCAGAGACTGCCAGCAAAGCCTAGGTTGACTTTTGTTTCTGTTCCCCTAGGCATATACCATAAAGGCATTAGCTACTAGTTGTGAGGGTGTATATTTGTTCACCCTGTACATTGAAATTTCTTGTTTGTTTGTCTAATGTCCAGAGTACTCTGTCCAGTGAAGGCCACATAGACCTAACGGAGACTGTTCAGAACTCCTCTCTGCAGAATCAGAGGGCTAAGACACAGGCATCTGCACACATGCGAACTCCAGAAGGCACCTGGATTTTAGCTCTGTGGGCAATAGGCAGGGCTGCACCCATAAGAGTCCCCTGACAGATGGATTATCCTGTTAGATTTTAAAAGTGGAGATCATTTTTGTCTTCATATTATAATCCAACAAGGTGGAAACCCATTGCCATGTCCCTTGTGACTGTCAACCTTCACCCTCTGAAAAACATGAGGGTTAATCACCAGGCAATCAGGACAGTGGGCCTCAATTAAGGTTTTCAAACATAAAGTCCTCCCCATGGGATGGAACATTCCAGTCAACTCCTTTGTCCCTGTGTGGTGGGGAAATGAAAGTGGGGTAGACCCAAATGGAAGTTATAGAAAAATTCAGACTCAAGTGCTTAAGGGCAGAGCCAGTTAGAAAGTCACAGGCCAATAATAGCCCTGGTACCCTCCCAACACCTGTTCAGCAGAGAGTCTAACAATTGGCTAAACACTTTTTAATACCTGTTCAATATGGACTCTGATCAAAGCCTTTAACCAGAAGCCACAAATCCCAAGACTAGTACAAAACCTCACCAGATTCCCCTGACATCATGGGAGTTTCATATTTCTCCTCTCATTCAAACAAATCTTACTCCTTTTACTTACACACTCTGCTACCATCTGTGGATTTCACTCTTTGAACACTTGAGACAGGGACCCAGAAAGAACTCAACAAGGTCTACAGCTCCCTCAGAACCCATCCACCTGCACAAGTGGTATATGAGCTCAGTTTTCAAACAGGGGTTTTATTCCCTTGGACAAAAAGGGGCTGGTAGACAGGGCAGAGGCCAGGTGCTCTTTGACCATGTCGCTACAGCCCAGGCAGCTTTCCTGGAGCTTTCCCCCAGCTCAGGACTGGTGTCCCTGACCCACAGCAGGATGAACTGGGACTTCCTTGGGCCCAACTGAGTAACAGTGCTGTTACCTTTCGGATGTCCAGTTGAAGTCCACATCCTTGGTTTACCCAAAACAAGGATTGAGCAAGACACAGAAATAACAGGACAGTACAAATTTATTGAAGGTACAGATAGTACTGTTAGGTAGAGCAGAGCCTTTTGAGCATCTTCCAGAACATCATGATCAATCCCATGAACTCCTGTTAGAAGGATCTCAAAGGAGAAGCCACAAAGTACATTGGCTTCCCCATTTCCCTCTGCTGGATCCTGTACATTGGTGAATTCATTTTTCCTCACAATGTGCTTAGCATTTGGAGTAGCAAAAACCTGACATAGATTTTGGGTACTGTACTTCTGCAGGTTGTGACAAAATACCAAATTAATTATATGCAGCATGGTTTGTATTTCCTGAGGTTGTCTTTTCCGTGCTCATGATATGGTTCGATGGCTCCATGGTTCTCTTTCTGTATAGGCACAAGCAATGGGTTCAGCACATTCACAGCATCAAAGTTTCCCCCATATCCTGCCTTGAGTCCAGAGCCACCCAGAGAATCCTTCTCCTGATGGGCTCCTTTGAGACTTTCCACACCCTCTCCTCCATAATAAATGTTAATGTTGCTCTGTTTCCCAACCCCATAGGGTGGTTGGTGAACATCAATGACCTAATATCGGTGTGTTTTCCCACTGCCAGCCTCTTTATTCTCATGAGTTGTGAGCCATTCTACTTATTTTATCCAGGCTCTCTTTTGTCTGCATAAAAAATGCAAAGTCCTGCTGAGTACTGTGGCATGTGCATGAAATCCCAGCAACACAGGAAGCTGAGAGAGGAGCATTCCAAGTTCAAGACCAGCCTCAACAACTTAGCAAGACTCTGTCTCAAAACTGAAAAAGAAAAGGGGTTGGGATGAAGCTCAGTGTCACTCAATGGAAAAGCACCCCCAGGTTCAGTCCTCAGTACCAAAATATATGTCAAAAGTTGCCTAATTGTATCATAATACATAATTTCATGTTTTTCTACAATGTTCAAGAATTTAATTGTTCTTCATACTGAAAACATCACTAGAGAACGGATAGAAGAGACACCTGACTTTCTTACCCTAAGGGCACCTTCAGCTGGCTGAAGATGGGACCCACATGGTCATGAAGGAGGGCAATAGATCGGATGTGATGCAAACTTCTTTCCTGTGCAACTCCACCTGGGCCACTGCAAACCACCCAGACTGCATTGGATGGAAGAAAGCAAAGCTGGTAGGAGCACAATGCTCCTGCTCCAGCTGTGCCACAAGGAAAGGAAGGACATGGTTTCTCATCTAGGAATCATACCTCTTCAGCTGGGATCTATACAAGAGTTTCACATTTTGTGAAAATATTCACATCTAGGTTAAAACAGGTAGAAACATGGACAAGTCTTACCTACACCTTAAAAAGTAGCATTTATTACTCTCTAAATAAAAATAAATGTATGTATTTAAGCTAGGATGTATTCTCAGAAGAACCAATTCCTCTATAAAGAGTGAAGTCCCTAGTGCAGGCAGAGACAGACATGGGAAAGATCACAGCAGGTCATAGAGGTGGAGAACAGAAAAGGGGGAGGGGAAGATACATGAGTCTTCCTGGGCAACAGCATCATGGAGGGACTTTCAGGAAAAGCATTTATAATAGGACATTAATTTATTTGCACTCCATTGCCCTAATATCTATGTCCCTGCCTGTCACCCATATGCTATCTTCTCAGAAGGCCACATGAGTTGCTGGGTTTTCTTTGTGAAAATAGACCCTTTTTGAAATGTTTGAAGGAGCTTAGGATTTAAGGCTTTGCTTATTTAAGGCAAAGTCTAATTTTATGGAAAAGCCAACCCCTCAGGTATTATCACAAATTCCTAGGGAATGGTCAACACTTAGAGGCTGTGGCAGAGATGTGGTAAATTCTAGATTAAAACTAGACCCATCTAGTAGATGGGTTGTGTGTGGAATGAATAGACTTCCCTCCCATCCCCCCCAAAAAAAACCTTTCACGTGATGAGAATGCAGAGGAAATAAAGGGAGGCCCAGGGATGAGGAGAGGTGGAGCTGGCCCTGCACATCCTGGGGAATGCTCGCTCTGGAACCTGCCTAGAGGCTTGCCGAGAGGCTCAGGCCTCACCTTCCTCCAGTGGTCTGCCTCAGCACTCCCTCACCTGTGAGCCCTGGCACTCAAGGGCATTTACTAAAAACACCCAGGGCCACTGTTAACAGTGAAGTGTTGAGGGAGGGACAGAGCACAGCTGTGTGATGGACAAGAGTGAGCACAGGGCACAGGGAAATGGACAACAGACGTGAGATGGTGGAGCAGAGAGCCTGGAGGGCCAAGTCTAAAGATGATGGAGGGGAGAGAGGGGGAAAGGCAGAAGCATGTCACGTGTTGCTCCAAGGTTAAGGCCAATGCCAGGCTATGACTACAAAGGGAAGAGCGGGCCAGAAAGGCACAGGCATAAACCCATTGAGTTCTGGGTGGGTGGAGGCAAGGTGACAGGAACAAGGGTGTGATGGCAACACAAGACATTGGCAATGAGGGCCAATGGTCAGTGGGAAGCATGTGGAGACCTGCTGTGAGCAAAGATAAGGAGAGGAGGAGCCCACCTTGGTGGACAGTGACTGAGGTGGATTCAGAGTGTAAGCAAAGGAGATGGAGCCTGGGAACAGACATGGGAAGGGAGGAAGGATGTGCACAGGAAGGGAGGGAGCCAAGGGAGGGGACCCTGGTTGTGAGTGCACTGAAGCACCCAGGAGCAAGGGGCAGGGCTGCAGGGTGGTGGATGGTGGTCAGGGGCAGCATGCACTTCACAGAGGAGTGGAGGGTCCTGGAGGTTGAGCACTGTGGATTTGAGGGTGTTAGGCAGAGGACACAAGGAACAGGCTGACACTAGATTTGGGAGTACATACAGAGAAGGGGAAGGAAGATAGGTGACAGAGTTTACAGGAGCCACTGAAGGCGAGAAGGATTGTGGTCAGAATGTGGTCCTTGGAACAGGGAAAAAAGGTTTCTGTTTTGTCCTGGTTTTTGTTGTTGGGGTTGTTTCTTTGTTTTCAAAAAGGTTACAGAATGTAGGTCCGGGAATATATATTAGAAAGGGTGGGAGGAAGTGAAGGACAATAAACGCTTATGGATTTTGAAAGGTCACAGCAATGGAGGGATGGAGGATGTAGCCAGACGTGTAAGGAAGAGAACCTCAACGGTCTCCTTTCCTCCCAGAGCCTGACTCTGCAGCACACACTGTTCACTTTAGCTTGGCACCTGTTGCATACATTGTGGCCCAGCAGACATCCAGGGCAGAGGAGACGCTTCCAATAGCTCAGGTGTCTGGACAGATACCAGAAGATGCTTTCAGGATCCTCCAGGCCTGACTCCTGGCTGCAAAAGGCTACTTTTAAAATGGTGCCCAACCTGGGTCTCCGCTCCCTTCCTGGGCTCAATGTAGAGCTGTCAGGATGACCGATGTAAGCAATCCACTGTGGACCATTTACTTTCTTCTCAGGCTAGACCTCCACATCCACAGATGCATGCACTCAGGCTGACAGCAGGATCACATGTCCTTGGAGCCAGTGGATACACCAGGCCAGTCTGCACCACAGCTCAAAGAAGTCCTGCAGTCACGACTTTCCCAAAGGATTCCTAAGCAGCAGCTTCAGTACCCAATCACTGGTCCTCCTGTCTGCAGAACAGCTCCCCTGGAGCCCACAGACATCTGAACCCCAGCATGCTGGAGGACCTTGGCCTGCACATAATGCCAAGGATTCCCACAGGGTCCTCTGACCCTGACCCTCTGGCGCTCACCTGAGTGCGCCCACCCAGTCTGACCCACAAGTCCCTGTTAGTCCTATGGACCCTGCTTCCTCTGCTGCTTATGGACACTGTGAACAGTTTCCATTGCCCAGAGCTCAGCACATCCTCTCAGAGCTGAGCCTTCCAGAGGACCAGAGCGAGGACCTGGCCACCTGCTCACCACAGCTCATCTAGTGGCTGTGATTAAGAATTCACAGCAGAAACCACCTTTCTTGGGTCACCTTCAGGGCTGTCTCTAGAGTGCAGAAACACAGGAGTGGACTTGCTGTCCACCCATCCTGTCATCTAAGTTAGGGTGGCTGGTGGACAGTGACCACTGCAGTGCTGTGCAGGTGCAGTGCAATTGGGAGGCAACATCGTCCTGGACAGCCATCACCTCTGTATCTAAAGCTCTGCAGGATGCTGGGCCTGAGGGTCCTAGAGCAGGTTTAGGGCTGTAGGTCTGTGGTTTTATTCTGGGTGGGGCCACAGAGGGAGGTGGTTAACAGTACCATCAGGAAAGTATAGCATCTGCTGAGAGGTTTTATCTTGAATGCAGGAGGAGTGCTGTCCAATGCTCTTATCATCTTCATGCCCTAATGAGTTTTTTCTCCATTAGTTGGTTCTTGTTGTGAATGATACTGCTCATCAAAGAGTGAATTCATTTCCAAGGTAATAGTCACTTGGCTGGGTGCATTATACCTTTTAAATTTATATTTGATTATTAAAAGCAATCTATATTTACAGAACAAATAAGCCTATAATTAGGATTTCTCATTATACCTTTTCTGTGCACACAAAGTCCATGATTGTTACATTTTTCCATTAGTATGGTCTATATCACAGTTAAAAAACTATATATAATTATGGGCTACAATCCATACTTTACATTGGAGTTCACTCTTTGGAATTGGAAAATTCATAGTGTTATAGACCCATTTTACTACATCATACTGAAGTTTCAGCATCCTAAAGATCCCCTGTGCATTATCCATCTATCACTTCCTTCCTCCAAACCACTAACAACCACTGATTGATCTTTTCAGGGTGTGTCCAAAATTGCCTACTTCTCAATATCAAGTAGATAAGAGCTCTGCAGTGTGTAGTCTTTCAGATTGCCTTCTTTCATTTGGAAATTTGCACTACATCTCAAAGTCCTAGAAAAAGAAGAACAAATCAGCAGCAAAAGCAGTAGAAGGCAAGAAATTATTAAAATTAGAGCTGAAATCAATGAAATTGAAACAGAAGAAACAACTGAAACAATTGACAAAACAAAAGGTTGGTTCTTTGAAAAAATAAATAAAATTCACAGACCCTTAGCTACACTAACAAAAAGAAGGCAAGAGAAAACTCAAATCACCAGCATTCATGATGAAAAAGGTAATATCACTACAGACACTACCGAAATACAGAGGATAATCAAAAATTATTTTGAAGACTTATACTCCAAAAAATAGAAGACATTGAAGGCATCGACACATTTCTTAAGTCATACGATTTGCCCAGTTTGAATCAAGAAGACATCAGCTCACCCTCTTGCACTGATTAAGCCCCCTTGCTCCTGTGCAGGTGTGAAGAGGCCTTCCTCCATCCCTGCAGAGCTCCTAGTGACATCTAGTGACCACCTCTATGTCACAAAATCCAGTCTCAATAAAGCACATTCATTTGTATACCCCTGAACATTTCTTGGAACAAATGAAAGGAATACATGCTGCAATCTGCATAACAGTGATGGAGGAAATGATGAGAAAAATAATTATGAAATAAAAATAAACCATGTAACATATTGGCTTATATCATATTCTGAAAGTAAGATATTATCCCTTGGGAAAAATACTCTTCTGGTAAAACCGTTTAATCATATGGATCACTTATCATCATTTCCAAACATCTTCACTGCAGTACTATACACATGTATTAGGCGGTTGATCTAGGGAGTTTTTTCAAAACATTTCCAACAACCTCACTGTGCAATGGCAGCTGTGTGACAGCAGATGGAATACAGAAAACCATGAGCCTCCCAAGCAACAAGCAAGGAGAACCAAGATGAAACATTCAGGGACCACAGAGCTTGACTAGCCTTTGATGCTAGACTGTGCATACCCCATCCTTGTCACCACTGTCCCTCCTCTCCCCCTGGCTAAGGAGATGATAAATTCCTCAGCAGCAGCTGAAGTCTGAAGCACACCCAGGTGCCCACATTCAAGCCTCACTGTCACAACACAAGCCAGGCACTATTCCCCATCCTCAGGGACCTCAAGAACAGCTTAGGTCTACCACCACCACCACCACCCCACCAAGCCTCGTTGTGTGGTGGACATTTCAGGCTATGGTATTGGCATCCTTGATGAACTAACCTGATGGGGGTGGTGCTTAAGGCAGTTCTCGTCAGGTGGTAAGAAGTTAACACTCATGAGGATGACAGTACAAGCTTAACAAAACCCACCATGTATGCTAAGAAATTTTGTGGCATTCATCTTTAATGCTCATCTTATTACATACCCTTACTCTATTTTTATTTTTGCTTTATGGAAAAAGGTGCATTCTGTGTGTCTTACTTGCCCAATGAGAGACACATTTAGAGACACACTAATAATGTGGTGTATGCTGGTAATCCCAAGGGCTAGTCAGATTGAGGGTGGATGATCCATGTTCAAGCCCAGCAGTGACTCAGCAAGGACCTAACCCAGGATTGAAATAAACAGAACAAAAGAAAATGAAGAAAGGGACTAGGGATGTCCCTCAGTGGTAGAGAGGCCTTGGGCTTAATGCCCAGTACTAAGGGAGGGAAGAGAGGAAAAGGAAGTATGAGATGCACATTCATCAACAGTGACGCAGGCTCTTGGATGTCCATATCTGACACCAAGTTTCTGGGAGCCTTCTATCCTACCCACATACTTACCCTAGGGCAGAGCATGGAATAATTCAATTACAAAGCATGTTTATCTTTTCCCAAGATTATATGTTGTTTGATCCACCAGGGAAATTAAAAAAAAAAAAAAAAAAAAACTGTTGTAAATCTCTTTGAACCTTAGGAATCTAAAGGTGAATGTTAACTTTCCAGTATAAAAAACCAACTGAGGTGGAACAAAACTGTTGTAGAAGAAACACAATCATCTGATACTTATGTGAAAAATTAGACTTTATTAACTACCATATGAAATCTATGGTAAATTCTGAATAAATCAGCAGCAAATGTAACCACAGCAGGTAAAGGTGGATCCTCATGAAGCATGTGCTGTTGTGGTTCTTTAGGTTCATCTCTTCTCTGATCACTTTTCAATTCCAAGAATGAGACAATTAGTCACCAACTGTGCTAAATAGCTATGGCCATTAAATGCAGCAGTGGCCACCATTTCCCTGCATTCTTCCGGGACATAATCAGGCCCGAAGAACACACTCCTCTCCTCCGATAAAAAGCCCAGTCCCTGCAGTCTTGGCTGTCCCACTTCAGGCAGTTTGTAGAGTGTTCTTTACCCCATCCCACTATGGACAATATGGACAAGGGTGCACAGACCACCCCAGGCAGGATAACTGATACTTCAATTCTACATCCTGATCAGTCCCTTTGAAATATTTCTTGGTGCAGGCAACACTGAATTTTAATAGGGAGTGTCCTCCTACTCCAGGAGCAAGGACAACAGGGATCTTCATTTCACGAAATAAGACCTTTACTCCTATGGGTTCCTTTCTGGACACAGCCGTGGAAGACCCGTAAGGAAGGCACAGAACCCAAGACGAGCAGGGTATGTTCCAAGAAATCTCGAAGAATGAGACACTTTACAACATGAAGATAACTGGGCCTTTTCAAATGTCCCTGCACCTTTGATATGTCCTGAGTTATAAAACATTATGTAATTTTTCCACAGTATGCGATGCCAGAAACTAATCGTTTTCCTGCCTCCTTGTGACGTAGTTGGGATGACAAGTGAGGCCCTTGCACAGTGATTACATGTCGAAGCCTTCTCTCCAGTATAGATCCTCCAGTGTCATCTCAGGGATGATTCAGACTGAAGACCTTGCCACATAGATTTCATTTGTAAGTCTTCTGTCCACTATGAATTATCTGATGCTCTGTTAGGTATGAGTTGCAACTGAAGATCTTTTCACACTCACTGCATTTGAAAGATTTCTCTCCAATGTGGATTCTTTGATTACTTGCTAGGGATGACTTGTGACTAAAAACACTGCCACACTCACTGCATTTTTAAGGTTTCTCCCCAGTACGGATCCTATGATGATACGCAAGACGTGAATTGCAACTAAAGACCTTACCACATTCATTGCATTTGTAAGACATCTCCCAGTATGAATTATCATCAGCTGTCTTGCTAGGTCTGAGTTGAGGATGGAGACCTTGCCACACTCATTGCATTTGAAAGGTTTCTCTCCAGGGTGAATTCTCTTGTTGTGCAAAGTGTGAAATGTGATTGAAGACCTTCCCTCTTGTTATGACTGTAAGGTTTTTCTCTAGTATGAATTCTATGATGAATTGTAAGGTTTGATTTCTGACTAAAGACCTTACCGCATTCACTGCATTTGAAAGGTTTCTCTCCAGTGTGGATTCTTTGATGACTTATAAGGGCTGATTTTTGATGGAAGACCTTGCCGCACTCATTGCATTTGAAAGGTTTCTCTCCAGTATGGATTCTTTGATGAGTTGTAAGAACTGATTTTTGTTGGAAGACCTTGCCGCACTCATTGCATTCGAAAGGTTTCTCTCCAGTGTGGATTCTCCGATGTTGTGTAACATGTGCAGTCTGACTGAAGCTCTTCCCACACTCCTTACACTTGTAAGGTTTCTCTCCAGTGTGAATTCTACGATGATTTGTAAGGATTGATTCTTTATTGAAGACTTTGCCGCACTCATTGCATTTGTACGGTTTCTCCCCAGTGTGGATTATCATATGTTGAATGAGGTATGAGTTACGACTAAAGACCTTGCCACACTCGTTACATTTGAAAGGTTTCTCTCCAGTGTGGATTCTACGATGACTTGCCAGGGATGAAATCTGACTGAAGACCTTGCCACATGCATCACACTTGTAAGGTTTTTCCCCAGTGTGAATTCTTCGGTGGTTTGCAAGGTAGGATTTGTTACGGAAGACCTTGCCACACTCATCACATCTGAATGGTTTCTCTCCAGTGTGGATTCTCCAATGTTGCCCAAGGTATGAACTGTCATTGAACATCTTCCCACACTCATTACACTTGTAAGGTTTCTCTCCAGTGTGGATTCTCCGATGTTTTCCAAGGTGTGAACTTCTACTGAACATCTTCCCACACTCATTACACTTGTAAGGTTTCTCTCCAGTATGAATTCTGAGATGACTTATAAGATAAGATTTTTCATTGAAGACTTTGCTACAGATTTCACAAGTAAATCGTTTCTCTCCAGTACAGATTGTCTGATGTATAGTACGGTGTGATTCTTGATTAAAAGATTTTTCAAGCTCATTGCATTTGTAAGGAGCTGCAGGAATGTTTGTTTCCGGTTCTTCTACAAATGATAAAGAATCTATAAGATCATGTTGATATTTATGAGAAATGTTTGCTTTCACAATAAAAGGAATTCTTTGGTGGGGTAGTAGGAAAGAAACATTGAAAGAGGTAAAATAAGCCAGACTCAAAAATTAAGGGTTAAACTGTTTCTCTCATATATAGAATCTAGTCCAAAATAAAGAAGAAAAGGCAGTTGAGGAAGTGATGGGATACCATAAAGATGCAGAGAAGATTACGGGGGAGGGGAGGAATGGGACGAAAAATGAAATAAATTTAACAAAATCATTTTACGTTACTATATAAAGATACCAAAGGGGATGTCATCGTCATGTAAACATAGAGAAAGTTTAGAGGAGGGAGAATAGGGAGAAGGACCAGAGGAGGAAAAGGAGAAAGTGGAGCTTGAAACCAAATTCCTTGCATGTAAAGCCCAGGAAATGGACTTCACCTTAGCCCTGACCCCTCCCATTGCTAAAGCACCCCGACACTACTTAGTGGGCAGCTGCCTCTCTGCCCATGTGAGCTCTTACCTGCTTTCACACCCTCCACACATGCCCACTCATTTGGAGGCCTGGATATTTCCTCTGGGCCATTCACAGTCCAGGGCTCCCTCCCTTGCTCCAACCAGGAGAGGACACTCAGGTCTGAAGGACACACTCCTGCTTGTAAAGAGAAAAGAAGCTGATGCACTGTGGCTTCTCCACAATCCAGACCTATCTGTACATGAGAAAGAGGACATTACAGAGGGATACAGAAAATATTTCACTGTATCATGTAGGTATCTACCACTCTTCCTAGAACCACTGAATCAAAAGCACAGAAATAGAAAACGGGGAACTGGATATTTTAAGAGTCGACTGTGGGCTTTATGTTCTGCTTCAGCTCTGGAAGCACCACTGCAGTATCATAAAGAGGGCAGAACTTCTGAAGAAAGGGAACAAAGTACAGAGGATGTACTGTGGAGCGTCTTTCACAGGCAACAGGACTTCAATCAGCCAATGTAGAGAATCCCAAAGAAAAAGGGGAAATGCGACAATATACAGAGCAGATCCCAGCATCAGGGAAAGTCAAGCTCACCCAGGGAGACCAGGTTCCTGTAGGTCTCCAGCATCACGTCCCTGTACAAAGCCCTCTGAGCAGGGATCAGGAACTTCCACTCCTCTTGGGAGAATTCTATGGCCACATCCCTGAATGTCAGTGGACCCTGAAATTAAAACAGACTTCACAATGGGACACTGGGGACAGTTACAATCTTGATGCAAAATGTGAACCACAGAACCCAGACATGGTGGCACATGCTTGTATCCCAGCTATCACCAGGCAGAGGTGGGAACATTGTAAATTGGAGGTGGGACTGGGAAACATGGCAAGATCCTCTCTGAGAATGAAGAACATAGGAGTAGGGATGTAATGGCAGAGGGGACCTAGGTTCAACCCCATTACTGCAAAGAAGTAAACAAAGAGAAATGAGAAGGGAGAAGTGTAAGCATGCAACTGATTCAAGTGAGAAGAGCTACACTGTGAGGCTGTAAATACACATTTGGTATCTGTCTGTCTGCTGATGGGGAGCTCACCTGGAATCCCTGGAGAGCTAAGAAAGATTTCTGTGCTAATGAGAAGACAGGTGCCAAAGCCCCATAGAGAGCTTCACGAAGAGGCTTCTCCCCAGAAAGCCTCAGGCAGGGAAGGCAGTTGTAACACAGTCCAGCCATCCACCTCCAGGGAAGGGAGAGGGACTGAAGTCCCAACTGATAACCATCACCCAGGATGTAATCAAGCCTGCCTACATAATGGAGCCTCCAGAAAAACTCAACAGGACGGGGTGAAACGGTGTTCAGATCAACGCGTGGGTGGAGGGTCCTGAAGGGTGGCACAGCACACAAAGTCATATGAGCTACACGTCCTTTGCCCCACACCTTGGCTATGCACCTCTTCCATCCGCGTGTTCACCTGTATCTTCTGAACAGGCGTTACCACAATGCAAATGCAAGTAAAGTTCTTGATAGTTTTACGAAGCACTCCAACCACTTTTTGAATGTGAGGGGATGACGAAAGCCCCATTTATAAAAAGACGTTCTGAATCATGGGCCATACTTTTGCAGGCCTCTGAAAAGGGGCCCAGTTTGGGGGACAGAGACCTCAGCTGGTGGGATCCGCCATTTATCTACACAGACAGTGTCTGAATTAGGTGAAATGACAAGTGCCCTCTGAAGAACTGCATTCTTGGCATATGGGCAAAAACCCTCACTTATTTGGGATCACAGAAGCTTTCTGTGTGTGGAGGGTATATAAGGAGAAACTGAGCTTGCTTTATCTGTGTTTTCAATATGTTCTGGTATTTCTGAGAATGTTATATCTCCTAGTTGTGTTTTATTTTAATTTTCCTTAAGGCAAGATACTGCCTAAATCTGTACCAATTTCTCCCCTGCAGAGAACACAAGAAACATAGTAGCCAGCCACAGTGGTACACAACTGTAATCCAGACCCAGGAGGAAGAAGCAAGAGAATCACAACTTCAACACCACCTCAGCAATGAAGCAAGACTCTAACTATAAAAAAGGAAAAAACAAGAAAACTGGGATTGAGGATATAACTCAATGGTAGAAGGTCCTGATTTCAATTTCTAAGAAAGAAAGAAACAGGAGTCAGGATGCTCAGAGTCACTGTTCTCAGAGACTTGCTGCAGGACACTGTGCAGCCAAAGCAGTCCATACGAAAAAGAGGTCTGTGCAGAACCAACCAGAGGTTGGGGCTGAAGGTAGACAATTCACATAAAAATTCATAAAATTTAGTTATGGTACTGGACAATGAACCTGGGTGCTTCACCACTGAGTAAAACTGCCAGATGCACTCCCCCAAATCCCCACCTTTTTTTTTTTTTTTTGGTTGTGGAAGACTGACACCAGGACATTTACCACTAAGTTACTACACACGTCTATTTTTTCATTTGAGACACATTAGGTCACAAATCTTAACATTCAGTTTCAGAAGCTAAAAACGATCCCAATTTTCTTTCTGTGCACAATGGAATAAATACAGAAGCCAACTGCAGAGGAAAAATTAACACCCACAAATAAGAAAAAATGAAATACCTCATTCTTAACCAACCAATGGTAAACAGGAAAAGAATTCAGAAAATATCTGAATCAAAAGTAAAATAAAAAAAATAAATACAATTACACCAAAACTCATGAAATGCAGTGAAGAAGAAAAAAAAAAAAAGAAAGACCTTAGGGTAGTGAAACTTTACAACAAGGAGGAAGAAACCCAGGTAAACTAACCATACACCTCCAGGGGAAAGAGCCAACTGAAGGCAACAGAAGCAAAAGGCAGGAAGCGAGAGAACTGGTGTGCAGGACAAGGACACCACCAAACAGCACACTCACTTTTTTAAAAGATCAACAAAAATGACAGAGGATTCCCAGGGCCACACCTGGTGGCACCTCCTCATGGGTTCCCTGCCACCAGGTCACAGTGGGATGGAATCTAAGCAAAGAGGATGGGGTAAGGGAGGCCCTGGGGAGTGTAGGCAACCTGACAGGCAGGAGGCCACAGAGTCACCTGAGGCCAGAATCCCCCAGGCCCAGCACTGCACAGGGGACTCAGGACCACCTGAGAGATCACTGTACCTCAGTGACAGCCATTCCTGACCCCTTTTCTTTCCTCCTCCTCTTCAGGGCTGTTTCCTCAGGTAACACGAGTCTACAAGTCAATCCTGGAAGGAGGAAACGTACTGTTTAAGGCTCAGAATCATCACACCCTTCCTATGCCACAGCCACACAGGGAGGACCTCACCATGTGAGAAGATGGTCCCCTTCTGCCCACCCCTTTAGAGTGACCCAGGCACAGTAGTAAACTCCTGCAGGAAGGCACATAGGAGACTTCTGTTACTCCTCTCTTTGGGCCTGGTCTCCCTGTTGGTGAAGCACACACAAGCTGCAGCAGTGAGGAGCTGGGCAGCACTGGGCTCCCTTCAGGGCATAGCCTGGCCCTGACCAAACTGAACCACAGCACAGTGCCCCCTCACCTCTCCTGGGATCTCAGGCTGATCTCAGCACCCAGGATGGAGGACACAGAGCCAGTTTCTCAATGCTGCACAGAGAAGAGAATCAACTATTTTTCAGTATTATAAAAACTGGTAACATCCTCACCCCTGAATGGCACATCCAGTTAGTAGAATTATTGCAAAATGACTCGGGACTCTCATGGAACCCAAGATTAAGTACCCCCATTAGGGGCAATCCCAGCACACTCCCACCTTCTAGCTCTGCCCCTCTCTTGGAACCTTGTTCTTACCAGGATCCAGACAGCGGATGGTGAAGGAACAGAAAGAAATATGCAAAGTAAGCTGCATGGACCAGAGGTGGGACAGGGTGTGGCTGGAGTGTTACAGGAGCTGAGGAGGGGGGCGGTCACAGGAGTCTCCATGCAGTAGGTAACGTCAGAACAAAGACCTGAGGTGTTGACCACCTGCAGCCCAGTGTCAAGGAGGCCTAGACAAGGGTCAAGACCCAGAGAAGGTCCTGAGGCTTAAGCAACCTGCTACCAGGAAAAGGAAAGAGGTCTGGTGGTTGAACAGCAGAGGCCCTGAGGAAGCAGAACAACCAGGACCCAGGTCTCCCCATATCTTTCCCAGGCCTCAAGAACAGTGTGCACTCTAGTTTCCTTGCCTGTCTGAAAAAATACATGTGATCTTTGTCTTTCTCCTCTTAAGATATAAAACTTACCAATATGATAGTACATTGTGCTATTTCAATATATGTCAAAGAATCTAGCCAACACTCCCAAGTACAGGATCACCCTACCTGAAATGCTGAGGACTACAGGGGAGAGGCACCTGGGGAGCTAAAGAAGTACAGGATGGACCATGAAGGTAGAAAGGCCCACTAACATCCCAGCATGGACTTGAGGACACAACTGGCCACAGAACTCTTATGTTCATAGGAGACGTCTCCAGGAGAACTATAGAGGAGAATGGTATCAAAGCTGTGATCAAAAAGATGAGGAGAGACAGTGGGCACAGACAGGCTGAGCAGAGGTACAAGGCTCAAATGTAGGGCAGCACTGCCATCAGAGAACAGGGGGTGGGGCCTGGCAGCAGAGGAATGGCCAAAGTGATCAGGGAGGAATCATACTGAATGCAAGGAGAGTTTTAACATAGGTAGATGTCCTAACAACTAAGAAGAGAAAAGACAAGACGGAATCATCAACTGGGCAATGTGCTACTGACAGAAAAGAGAAATGAAAAAGTGAAATTTGATACTGCATTTAAGCCAGGCACAGTGGCACACCTGCATTCCCACCTATTTAGCTTGGGCCAGGAAGATGGAAACATGGGACACTTAGCCAGACCCTCTCTCAAAATAAAAATTAAAAGGACGAAGTATGTGGCTCAGTGGTTAACTCCCCCGGGGTTCAATTCCTAGTACCAAAAAAAAAAAAAAAAAAAACCTTACATTGTATATATTTTATATGGGGTCTTTTGGTACTGGGATATTTGGGATGTGTGTGTGCATGTGTGTGTGTAAAATCTATCTTTCCTTTTCCTTTACTATCTGAGACAGAAGAAAATCCCAACTGTTTCTACTGTCTTACAATCATTACACAATGCCTCCCCTCTATTCAGCAATATGTGGTTTCCCCTACTGGCAGATTCCTGGTGTCCCACAATCTCAGTACCGATCCTATTAATTTAAGGAAATTGTCGGGAGCCATTCTCACACGTGACTGGGTGACTCCCGGTTAGGGTCTGAGGCGCTCTGGCTGTGTCGGAGCTTTCCCGGCCCTCTCCTGATGAGAGAACCTGTCCGTGTGGGGGTGTAACTGACCACTGACCCCGGAGGCCCAATCACTGACCCTGACCTTGGAGTGCGGCCCCCCCCTTCAACCTTCATTGGATGGAATTATCCCCTGAATTTCTTGCTCCCCAATAAAAGGCTACTCCCTGGCGTGCTTGCTCTCTCTCTCCTGCTAGCCCTGAGTAATCCTTGCTGCCCTGCCAGGCGGTTAGAGGAGGGAACCAGAGAGGGGAGCCGTCTCGGACCTGGTCATAGAAAAAGGTAACTGAGTCTGTGTGTTTATTTCGATCTCGCTAGCTAACTTTTATGCCAAGAACCTCATTAATGAAACCATTGCGCTGGCCGCGTGGTAGAATTGGCGCCCACGAGGGGGGCATTCTAGATTAGCTAGATTGAGTGGGAGCGCGCTATAAAGATAAAGAAAAAAGTAAAGATAAAGGAAATAGTGACAATTTGGGTCACAAAAGGAAGTGGTGACAATTTGGGTCACAAAAGTACCTTAAGATATTGAAGGAAAGAGACGTTAAATTAATTAAAATGGGAAATTCAACTTCTACAGATAAGGAAATGTATCTGACTATTTTAGACAGTATAATTAATCAGAAAGGAAAACAGATAAAGAAAGCTCAGTTATTACAATTCTTAGAGATTGTAGGTAAATATTGTCCTTGGTTTTGTGAACAAGAATCTCCAAATTTACTTACTTGGGAGAAATTAGGAAGAAAGTTACAAAAGGTCTGTCTTTCAAATGAATTACCTGGAGGCATAGATAATATTCAGAGAACCTGGACGGCCTTGGAAGTTTGTCTTTTTGAATATATGGGCCAGAATTCGTGGCCCCCTGAAGACCTGCTAAAAGGCATTCAACGGGCCATCAAGTCTATTCAAATGGAAAATCCGCCTGAGGCTACGTTAATTCCTTTTCCTTTAAGCCGCTTAAAAACGAAGGCGCTAGGGGCCAGGCCCAAAGTTAAAAATGTAAATTTAAACTTGCAAAATCAGGTTACTCGGCAGGGAGATTATGGAGAGCAACATCAGAAAGGAGATACCTCTGAGGTCCTAGAGAGCCCTCCAAGGGAGGTAGACAATCTTCCTGGAGAGGAAAATCCGGAAGAGATTCCTAGAGGGGCTCAGAGTTCTTCTCAGCCACGTGACTTAAAAGCCCAATTTCAAAATAGCGACAGCACAGAACCTTTACCAGCTAATCTATGGGGGAGAAATATTTTAACCAAAATGGGATTATTATTAGTTACTCCTAACTCTATGAGATCAGTTGAGGAAGTTAGTCAGAGGTATTTTCCTGGAGATGATAGGGAGACCCTTCAGGAAGAGTATCTGTTTACAAACCAGTCTCCACGACAAAGATTAGTAAATGCTCCAAGCCAAAATTTTTATTAGGGGCCCTGAGTACTTCCCCGATCCCTAAGACAGCTGAAAAAATCACTTGGCTCACAGAGGAGCCTATATGGATTTCTCAGTGGCCCATCTCAGGGGAAAAGCTTAAAATAATTCATAGGTTAGTAGAGGAACAACTTCAGGCTGGTCATATAGAACCAATGCTTAGTCCTTGGAACACACCTATATTTGTTATTAAGAAAAAGTCAGGAAATTGGAGATTGCTGCAGGATTTAAGGGCAATAAATCATGCAATTCAGCCTATGGGATCCTTACAGCCAGGACTTCCCTCTCCCACAGCCATTCCTTTAGATTATAGCTTGATGGTAATAGATTTAAAAGACTGTTTTTTCTCTATAAGGTTACATCCTGGAGATTGTGAGAGATTTGCTTTCACTGTCCCAACAATTAATTTTAAGGAACCTGTTAAAAGATATTGCTGGAAAGTACTCCCACAGGGAATGCGTAATAGTCCTACTCTGTGCCAAAAATACGTAGACCAGGCGATAGATCCCGTAAGAAGTAGCTTTCCTGATGCATATATTATTCATTTTATGGATGATATATTATTGGCTCATGCTAATCCAGAGGTACTTTCAGAAATTTTTACTCAGTTAGAGACTTCGCTTGCAGCAATGGGTTTATGCATAGCTCCTCAAAAAATTCAAAAAGTGTCACCTTTTCAATATCTAGGTCAGATAATTCAAGGACGTACAATCCGTCCTCAAAATCTTCAGATAAGAATTAAGGAGTTACATACCCTTAATGATTTTCAAAAGCTATTAGGAGATATTAATTGGCTGAGGCCATCCTTAAAACTAACTACTTCTGAGTTAAGTCCTTTATTTCAGATATTACAAGGAAATCCCTCTCCAACCTCTCCACGTCAGCTAACTTTAGAGGCTAAAACAGCTTTAAGGAAAGTTGAAAATGCAATTAAAAATGCACAGCTTACTAGAGTTGATCCTAAGAAAATGGTGTATTTATTAATATTTCCAACTGAACATACACCAACAGGAGCCATATGACAAAAATTAGGAGTTATTGAGTGGATTTATTTATCCCACTCCCCTCAAAAAACATTAATTCCTTTTCATGATTCTATAGCTCAATTAGTAATTAAGGGTAGAACTAGGATTTTACAATTAATTGGATCTGAACCTGATATCATAATTATTCCATTTTCTGTTCAACAGATTAATTGGCTTTTTCAAACTTCTAGCCCATGGCAAATAGCTTTTGCTGATTTTCCTGGCCAGATAGACAGTCACTATCCTCGTGATAAGATTATACAATTTGCATCATTAACGTCACTTATTTTTCCAAAGATTGTACGTGCCCATCCTATAGATAAAGCCTTATCAGTGTTCACTGATGGATCAAGTTCAGGTAAAGCAGGATTTTATAGTCGTGTTCACACAGAGGTAATACAAACTTCTTATACTTCTGCCCAAAGAGCAGAGCTTCAAGCTCTGATTTGTGCCTTAACTTACTTTGCAAATGAGCCTATTAACATTTATTCTGACAGCTTATATGCAGTCGGAGTTACTAAAAATATTGAAACTTCAGTTATTGGGTATACTTCATCACAAGAGTTATTTAAATTATTTCATAATTTACAAAAGGCAGTGCTAATGCGGAAATATCCATGTTTCATAGGACATATACGAGCTCATACTAATCTTCCAGGACCTTTAGCTTCAGGTAATAACAAAATTGACAGACTCGTAGCTTTTTGTCAACAGATGTCTTCATATGACTGTGCACTAGCTTCCCATTCCTTACATCATCAAAATGCTTCTAGCTTACGTAAAAAATTTAATATTACTAGAGAACAAGCTCGTCAGATTGTAAGCCAATGCCCTAAGTGTGTTATTCACACTCCATCTCTGCCATCAGGGGTAAATCCCCGTGGATTAAAACCAAATCAAATCTGGCAAATGGACGTAACTCATATTCCTCAATTTGGTAAGCAGTGTTATGTGCATGTCATAGTGGACACTTATTCTAGATTTATTTTTGCCACAGCACGTACTAAGGAAAATTCTCAAAATGTAATTTCTCATTGCCTAGCAGCTTTTTCTGTTTTAGGATGCCCTATGCAGATTAAAACAGATAATGCTCCAGCTTATGTGAGCTCTTCTTTTCAACAATTTTGTCAAGAGTTTAAAATTAATCATAAAACAGAAATTCCTTATAACCCCCAAGGTCAAGCCATTGTAGAACGAGCTCATTTATCTATTAAACTTCAATTACAAAAATTAAAAAGGGGGGATAAGCTTATGACTCCCCAAAATAGCCTTAATCATGCCTTGTTTGTTTTAAATTTTTTAAACTGTGACGCAGAAGGTCACACTGCTGCTGAGAGACAAATGTCTCCCTCAGTAACAGGCCCTTTAGGCAGAGTTTTGTGGAAAGATTTACAGACCGGTCAGTGGAAGGGCCCAGACCCGGTGATTATATGGGGCAGAGGGCATGCTTGTATTTTCCCAGAAAATTCTTCTCGTCCTATTTGGGTGCCTGAACGTGCTATCAGACATGGAAGAGATAGAACCCAGATTGAAGCGACTGAAGATCAACCCAGAGGAGCCCCCATCCAGAAGGAGGAGATATCGGAAAAGGATGAAGAAAGACCAGATTGACCCAGCCAAAAAGCTGATTTCATGGGAAGACGTGAAGAAGCTAACAACCCAGGCTTCCCGAATACTTCGAGACCTAGGAAAAAACAGGACCCCAATGATGATGGTAACAACAGTAATTGCCCTACTGGGCTGTCAGGTAAAGGGGGATCAAGTAGACACTTACTGGATCCACCCCTGGTACACCCAGCTGTGTGGACTGGAAAATCTATTCCAGTATTTACTAATGACTCATTCATGATGGGAGGATTTACAGATACTCATATTACTCCCAATCATGTGACTAGATTTAATTATTCTGGCTATAGTGCCCAATTACCCTTGTGTTGGTCCCACGATAAACATGCTGGCTGTCTGAAAGTATCATTCGAAGAAAAGACAGCGATTGGTAGACCTAGACTGACAAATAATTCTATTTATGGAGATTTAAAACCTAATACTAGATCAGTAATTAAGATGGGACTTTCCCATAATAAGCCAGTCATTTCTGCCAAACCTCCACGGATACACCACTGTCCAAATAGTTCTACAATTGAGATTGGCACCTTTCCTAAATGGATGGATTGTATAAATCCCTTTCCTGTACAACATAAGGTGTCTAAAGATAGTGGGTATATTTTAGACTGGTCTCCAAAAATTGATAAGAGACAATTACGTAGAAATTCTGCTATGACACCTGCAGGATTTGTTAGTAATATTTTGACTTATAGTAAAGGTGGTGTTCAAAAAGATATTTGGCGTTTAATTGCTGCCTCAGAATTCTTACATTTTACTGACAAACCCTTACCAAGATTTATTGGCAAGAACTGTAAAGAGGGATCTTGCTATGGCTTACGAGCTTGTGTCTAATCTCCTTATGTTTTAATTATTAGAAATGTAAAAGTTAAATGGATAGATGACAGATATATTGTTACTTGTAATAAATGTAACCTAACCAATTGTATTACTAGGTATAATGGAGGAAAAGGAGTGCTGATACTTCATCAGCCCTCTTTTGTTTTATTACCTGCTAATATTTCAGAGCTATGGTATGCTGATGCTGGTTTACAAGTCTTACAGCAAATTCATGCCCAGCTGGCAAGACCTAAACGTGCTATTGGAGTTATAATTGTTGGTGTTTTGGCGCTAGTCTCTTTTATTGCATCAACTGTCTCTGCGTCTCTGACATTGTCTCAGAATATTCAGCATGCAAAATTTCTTAATAATTTAGCTCAAAATACTTCCAAGGCTCTGCGTAATCAAGTAAATATTGATGAAAAGATTGAAACTAAATTAAACGCCTTAGAGGCAACTGTTATTGACATAGGTAATGAACTTTCAGCCTTAAAATTTAAAGAAAGGCTTAAATGCCATGCTAATTATAAGTATGTGTGTGTTACAGCTGCCAAGTACAATGCTTCTCTCTGGGATTGGGAGAAGGTTAAAAACCATTTGTTAGGTATTTGGCAAAATAGTAATAATAGCTTGGATATTCTGGAACTTCATCACCATATCCAAGACATTCAAAATAATAGAGCTGATTTTTCAGATCCTTCTTCTTTGGCTAACCAAATATTGAAGGAGTTAAATGGATTCAACCCTGGAAATATTCTCAAACACTCGGCCTGGTACATTATTGGATTATTCTCTTTGCTGCTAATTCTTTATTGCGTTGTAATTGTAGGATGGCGAGTCTTCAGAACAAAAATGTAGAAACTCCAGAGAGTGAACCGCCGCCTCATTTTTGCGAAAAGAAAGGGGGAATATGTCGGGAGCCATTCTCACACGTGACTGGGTGACTCCCGGTTAGGGTCTGAGGCGCTCTGGCTGTGTCGGAGCTTTCCCGGCCCTCTCCTGATGAGAGAACCTGTCCGTGTGGGGGTGTAACTGACCACTGACCCCGGAGGCCCAATCACTGACCCTGACCTTGGAGTGCGGCCCCCCCCTTCAACCTTCATTGGATGGAATTATCCCCTGAATTTCTTGCTCCCCAATAAAAGGCTACTCCCTGGCGTGCTCGCTCTCTCTCTCCTGCTAGCCCTGAGTAATCCTTGCTGCCCTGCCGGGCGGTTAGAGGAGGGAACCAGAGAGGGGAGCCGTCTCGGACCTGGTCATAGAAAAAGGTAACTGAGTCTGTGTGTTTATTTCGATCTCGCTAGCTAACTTTTATGCCAAGAACCTCATTAATGAAACCATTGCGCTGGCCGCGTGGTAGAGGAAATGTCATCCTATAGATGACATTTGGAGGTTCAGGTCCACAACAAAGGCACTCACTTCACATGCTGTAATAGGGAGCTGTCAATCATCCTTGTGTGATAATGTATAAAAGTCATGGTGCCCAAAACCCCCTCCTGGGTTTCAGTTAATCTTCTAGCATATTCTTCCATGTGTAACTGTATGCATAATAAAGTGTTTCCCTAAGTGAAATTACCCCATGGAGCAAATTAACAAGACCCAAGCAGGGATCATGGGAAGCTCCAATTTACAGCCCACCAATGAATTCAGGTCCCAACCCAGGACATGTGGCTGGCATGGGAACTGGGGTGTGTATGGAATTGTGGTACTAAAACCCTCAACCAGTGGCACTGGATGCTATCTCCAGGTAGTGATTCCCAGATCTGGATGCAACTACAGAAACCTAAGATGGTATATGACACAGAACTGTTTGCTGACAGAGACAGATTCCCACGTATTTAGATGACCACAGTTAAGAGTGCTGTATACAGTGTTGCACTTCAGCTTTCCCTATCCCCTCACCAACACTACACCATCTCTGGAAAACACAAGAGGGTAACCCACAACGGAATGGCTCAAGTCACTGCCTTCTGGCCCAAGAGACTACAAAAGGAAGCTATCCTAATCCCAGAACTGCAAAACACACAAAACTTAGAAACAGCAGTTTTGTCATTCCCTTCTTCAGCTGTATAGTTCAAACAAACAAACAAACACTTAACTTACACTTACATTATTGGAGACAGAAATCTATATATTACAACGTCATCATCCACACCCAGGGTCCCCTGTCTTCATTGCTGCTTCCCTCCCTCACTCTGATCACCTCCATTCTCACCTCCACTCTCATTTCTTCACCCATCCTGCCTCCTGCTCCCTTTGCTTCTCTCTCTCCTGGTTTCTCCCCTTCTTCCCTCTATTCCTTCCCTCCATCTGATCTTCCCCATTCCTGCAACTCCCTTCACCTCCAGTCAGTCTTTCTGCCCAGTCTCCTCATTGTCCCCAATCTCCACCGATGTCTGCCTCTTTCTTCCCCATCCACTCTCTCCCTCTGGCCTGCCAGCTGCAGGCCCCTGGCCGCATGCTCTGGACCCGCACATCTCTAGGCCTCTTCCCTGGGCTCCCTTGTCACTAGTCACACCTCTTCTTGTCCCAGCACCAGTTGTGCTCCGCCATCCCTGCAGATAATCCATCCTCTCCTCCCCTGCTCAGCCTGAGGTCCCTCCCCGTATGTCCCTTTCCCTATGTGGCTGTCCTTCAGGTCTCTGGAGATTGAGATTCTAGATTTCTCCATTTCCTTTTCTCCTTGTTGGGAGAATTAGGAGACCAGCACGGGGACTCGCGCCAGGGTGCAGACCAAGGCGACTCTCCCGCGGCGACCGAGCTGACTACAGGTGGACGGCGCGCGGCAGGGACGCAGAGGTCTGTTGGGACCCAGTCCCCGCCACGGACCCGCCGGCGACCCAGTAGCGCAAACGGCCCCAGGACGGGGAACTCACCGGCCTCGGGACCACTGGATCCGCTTCCGGGTCTCCTCGTGGAAGCGCGGGATCAGGGAACATTGCGAAGGAGGAGGAACCTGGAGCTGGTGGGCGGGACCGGAAGGCTTGACGGGCGAGGGAGGAACGGTGGAGAGAGTGGATCTCACAGTTAAAACCCGCCCAATGAGCGGGGTCGGAAAGCTTGACAGGCAGGAAGGGAACGATGGAGAGCGCGGGCCTAAGAGGGTAAATCCCACCTAGTGAGGGGGGGGTCGAGAAAGGTGACGGACAGGGGCGTGGCGAAGGGGAAGGCGGGACTCATTGGGTGAAACCCACCTAGTGGGCGGGATTGGAAGGCTGACGGGCAGGGGCGGGAGGTTGGACGGACCCCCCCTGGACGGAGAAACCCTGGCGCTTGAACCCAGGGCGGGAGTTTCCAACGTGCTGAGAATAGAGAACCTTTGCTGGGTACAGAAATGCTAGCAGTTGGATTGGGTTGAGGTCGGCCTGCAGGGAAGTGCGGTGGTCCAGGATGTGCTGGACCTGAGCATGAACCCCAAAACGCAGGGTCTTAGTGGGCAAGGGTGTGGGCGAGACCTGATTATCCTGTTTTCCGAGTTTTTGTGTTTTATGACTGAAAAAGGAGGTAAGACTCCCTGGGAAGCTGGGACTACATGGGAATGTGGGAGGTCACTTCGCCCTTGGGGAGGGCCCCTGGGTTAACATTGGGTGATAGGATCTAGTTCAGTTCTTGCTATTACAATTAATTTTAGCAATTGAATTCAAAAACCCTGGGATTATCCATGAAGTCAATGCGAATCAGAATGTGAAAGGAAAATGTGGCCGGTCAGCATTTAAAATTTCACCCAGAGGCTCAGGATACAAATCCGCCCCCCCTCCCTCTCCTGTGTCTGACTTCACATTGTTCCTGGAACTAAGCCAAGAGTTGGATACCTGTCTCTGAGGTGAATGGATGAAAGAACTCGATAGTGTGCTCTGATGAAAGTGGACATGGCAGGATGCACAAGCAAGCTTGGAGATTTTTTTCTTTTTATCACAATCAAAGTTTTGCATTGCATGTATATAGCATATACATAACAACAGGGTAAATTTCAGCTCTTCTGAAACCAAGGACACTTAATTACTGAGCCACACCCCCAGGCCTTTTTATTTATTTATTTATTTTGAGACAGTGTCTCAGTTGATTATGGCCTCACTAAACTAATGAGGCTAACTTTGAACTTTCTATCTGCCTCTCTCAGCATCCTGAGCCACAGGAATTGGAGTAGTGCACCACCATACCTAACTATATATGAAATTCTAATATGTTCTAAACCTCAGAAATTCCTGACCTCAAACACTATTGGATATTAATTGCCCCCCCACACACACAAACACACAGACAACACTGAATCCCAGTGCACATATCTGAGGTATACCAGAGTCACTTGCAGGATATATGCACTGTAAAAATGTCACAAGGGTTTAAGACTCTTCACTTCTGCCTCCAAATATCCAATGGGTGGCTAAAGGCAGGACTGAGACATGTCATCTCTGCCTCTGATTTACATCTAACTCTTTGGCTCCAAGTCACCTTGGATTCCAAACAACATTTGACCAGATAAACATCTTGTGTTGACTCCAGACTACCTCCCAGCAAGAGCAACTTTCTTTATTCAGGAAGAGGCTCCACCTGGCTAATCCTGAGATAATGATGGACTACATTGAGGTGGGAATTTAAAAATAAAGGGAAATATACTGAGTCTCAAAGGAAGTGCCCATGAACTGTTGTGAAACAGACTGGTCCAGCAGCAGCAAATAGCACTCTTGGAGGACAACTCCAAACATTATTTTTCACAAGCAGGAACAGATGAGAACAAACTACAAATGCTGAGCACTCATCCTCAGTTTCTCACAACATTTAGAGGCTACTTTGTGCCATAAAATTTCTACTCTTTAGTCTGGTGTTGTGGCTGAGTGGTAGGACACTTGCCTAGCTGTACTAGATCCCACAAGACTGTTGCCCATTCAAAACAGAGTACTCAGACTCAGATATTTTGAATACAAAATGTAGGGACTTAGGGTTAATTAGGTTTGCTGAAGAAATGATATAGCAAGGGAAGGGAACTTACTCTTGCCCGAGGCATTCGTTTCTCAGTATAACATTTCTACAATTTCATTTTACAACTGGATCTGGTTTTGCTACCTCAGAACTACTGAAATGCATAAAGCACACCATGAAACAAATTGAGGAGAAGTGTAAGCATGCAACTGATTCAAGTGAGAAGAGCTGCACTGTGAGGCTGTAAATACACATTTGGTATCTCTCTCTGCTGATGTGGAGCTCACCTGGAATCCCTGGAGAGCTAAGAAAGATTTCTGTGCTAGTGAGAAGACAGGTGCCTAGAGAACTTCATGAAGGGGCTTCTCCCCAGAAACCCTCAGGCAGGAAAGGTGATCTCAACTAATCACCATCACCCAGGATGTAATCAAGCCTGCCTACATAATGGAGCCTCCAGAAAAACTCAACAGGACGGGTGAAACGGTGTTCAGGTCAATGGGTGGGTGGAGGATCCTGAAGGGTGGCCCACCACACAAAGCCATGTGGGCTCCACATCCTTTGCCCTACACCTTGCCTTATGCACCTCTTCCATCCGCGTGTTCACCTGTATCTTCTAAACAGGCGTTACCACAAGGCAAATGCAAGTAAAGTCCTTGATAGTTTTACGAAGCACTCTAACCACTTTTTGAATGTGAGGGGATGAAGGAAGCCCCATTGATAGAAAGTCGTTCTGAATCATGGACCATACTTTTGCAGGCCTCTGAAAAGGGGCCCAGTTTAGGGGACAGAGACCTCAGATGGTGGGATCCACCATGTATCTACACAGACAGTGTCTGAATTAGGTGAAATGACAAGTGCCCTCTGAAGAACTGCATTCTTGGCATATGGGCAAAAACCCTCTCTTATTTGGGATCACAGAAGCTTTCTGTGTGCGGAGGGTATATAAGAAGAAACTGAGCTTGCTTTATCTGTGTTTTCAATATGTTCTGGTATTTCTGAGAATGTTATATCTCCTAGTTGTGTTTTATTTTAATTTTCCTTAAGGCAAGATACTGCCTAAATCTGTACCGATTTCTCCCCTGCAGAAAACACAAGAAACATAGTAGCCAGCCACAGTGGTACACAACTGTAATCCAGACCTAGGAGGAAGAAGCAAGAGAATCACAACTTCAACACCACCTCAGCAATGAAGCAAGACTCTAACTATAAAAAAGGAAAAAACAAGAAAACTGGGATTGAGGATATAACTCAATGGTAGAAGGGCCTGATTTCAATTTCTAAGAAAGAAAGAAACAGGAGTCAGGATGCTCAGAGTCACTGTTCTCAGAGACTTGCTGCAGGACACTGTGCAGCCAAAGCAGTCCATAGGAAAAAGAGGTCTGCACAGAACCAACCAGAGGTTGGGGCTGAAGGTAGACAATTTACATAAAAATTCATAAAATTTAGTTATGGTACTGGACAATGAACCTGGGTGCTTCACCACTGAGTAAAACTGCCAGATGCACCCCATCAAATCCCGCCATTTTTTTTTTTTTTTTTTGGTTGTGGAAGACTGACACCAGGACATTTACCACTAAGTTACTACACACGTCTATTTTTTCATTTGAGACACATTAGGTCACAAATCTTAACATTCAGTTTCAGAAGCTTAAAAGGACCCCAATTTTCTTTCTGTGCACAATGGAATAAATACAGAAGCCAATTGCAGAAGAAAAATTAACACCCCAAAATATGGGAAAATGAAACACCTCATTTTCAACCAACCAATGGCAAACAGGAAAAGGATTCAGAAAATATCTGAATCAAAAGTAAAATAAAAAAAAAAAATACACCAAAACTCATGAAATGCAGTGAAGAAGAGAAAAAAAAACAAAAGAAAGACTTTAGGGTAGTGAAACTTTACAACAAGGAGGAAGAAACCCAGGTCAACTAACCATACACCTCCAGGGGAAAGAACCAACTGAAGGCAATAGAAGCAAAAGGCAGGAAACAATGAGCACTACAGCAAGAGAACTGGTGTGGAGGACAGGGACACCACCAAACAGCACACTCACTTTTTTAAAAGATCAACAAAAATGACAGAGGATTCCCAGGGCCACACCTGGTGGTACCTCCTCATGGGTTCCCTGCCACCAGGTCACAGTGGGATGAAATCTAAGCGCAGAGGATGGGGTAAGGGAGGCCCTGGGGAGTGCAGGCACACCTGACAGGCAGGAGGCCACAGAGTCACCTGAGGCCAGAATCCCCCAGGCCCAGCACTGCACAGGGGACTCAGGACCACCTGAGAGATCACTGTACCTCAGTGACAGCCATTCCTGACCCCTTTTCTTTCCTCCTCCTCTTCAGGGCTGTTTCCTCAGGTAACACGAGTCTACAAGTCAATCCTGGAAGGAGGAAACATACTGTTTAAGGCCCAGAATCATCACACCCTTCCTATGCCACAGCCACACAGGGAGGACCTCACCATGTGAGAAGATGGTCCCCTTCTGCCCACCCCTTTAGAGTGACCCAGGCACAGTAGTAAACTCCTGCAGGAAGGCACATAGGAGATCTGTTACTCCTCTCTTTGGGCCTGGTCTCCCTGCTGGTGAAGCACACACAGGCTGCAGCAGTGGGGAGCTGGACAACACTGGGCTCCCTTCAGGGCATAGCCTGGCCCTGACCAAACTGAACCACAGCACAGTGCCCCCTCACCTCTCCTGGGATCTCAGGCTGATCTCAGCACCCAGGATGGAGGACACAGAGCCAGTTTCTCAATGCTGCACAGAGAAGAAAATCAACTATTTTTCAGTATTATAAAAACTGGTAACATCCTCACCCCTGAATGGCACATCCAGTTAGTAGAATTATTGCAAAATGACTCGGGACTCTCATGAAACCCAGAATTAAGTACCCCCATTAGGGGCAAGCCCAGCCCACTACCACCTTCTAGCTCTGTGCCTCTCTTGGAACCTTGTTCTTACAAGGATCCAGACAGCTGATGGTGAAGGAACAGAAAGAAATATGCAAAGTAGTCTGCAGGGACCAGAGGTGGGGCAGGGTGTGGCTGGAGTGTTACAGGAGCTGGGGGGCGGTCACAGGAGTCTCCATGCAGCAGGTAACATCAGAACAAAGACCTGAGGTTTTGACCACCTGCAGCCCAGTGTCAAGGAGGCCTAGACAAGGGTCAAGACCCAGTGAAGGTCCTGAGGCTTAACCAACCTGCTACCAGGAAAAGGAAAGAGGCCTGGGTGGCTGAGCAGCAGAGGCCCTTAGGCAGCAGAATAACCAGGACCCAGGTCTTCCCACATCTTTCCCAAGCCTCAAGAACTGTGTGCACTCTAGTTTCCACTGAGAAACAGTGCTGTTACCTTTGGGATGTCTAGTTGAAGTCCACATCCTTGGTTTACCCAAAACAAGGATTGAGCAAGACACAGAAATAACAGGACAGTACAGATTTATTGAAGGTACAGATAGTACTGTTAGGTAGAGCAGAGCCTTTAAGCATCTTCCAGAACTGTTAAGGTCTGTAAACAAGTCAGATTGGCACCTGTTATTTTGCCAGAGAAATGTTAAGAGTCTGTAAACAAGTCTGGATGACACCTGGTAAAATGCCAGAGGGAGTAATTTGTGAAGTCACAAAAGCGAGCCATTAAGTGTGGAGATTCCTTATTGGTTGACTGCTGTATCTATTTTATGCTAATTAGATAAGCTGTATAAAATGTTTAAATACTGCTCTTATTCTAGAATAAACGGCTCTCACTCCTGCTGCATCAATGTACACAAGTTATTCATCACCCCCCGGGCTGCTGCACAGAACATCATGATCAATCCCATGAACTCCTGTTAGAAGGACCTCAAAGGAAAAGCCACAAAGTACATTGGCTTCTCCATTTCCCTCTGCTGGATCCTGTACATTGTGGTGAATTCATTTTTCCTCTCAATGTGCTTAGCATTTGGAGTAGCAAAAACCTGACATAGATTTTGGGTACTGTACTTCTGCAGGTTGTGACAAAATACCAAATTAATTATATGCAGCATGGTTTGTATTTCCTGAGGTTGTCTTTTTCGTGCTCATGATATGGTTCGGTGGCTCCATGGTTCTCTTTCTGTATAGGCACAAGCAATGGGTTCAGCACATTCACAGCATCAAAGTTTCCCCCAGATCCTGACCTGAGTCCAGAGCCACCCAGAGAATCCTTCTCCTGATGGGCTCCTTTGTGACTTTCCATACCCTCTCCTCCATACTAAATATTAATGTTGTTCTGTTTCCCAACCCCACAGGGTGGTTGGTGAACATCAATGACCTAATATCGGTGTGTTTTCCCACTGCCAGCCTCTTTATTCTCATGAGTTGTGAGCCATTCTACTTACTTTATCCAGGCTCTGTTTTGTCTGCATAAAAAAATGCAAAGTCCTGCTGGGTGCTGTGGCATGTGCATGAAATCCCAGCAACACAGGAAGCTGAGAGAGGAGCATTCCAAGTTCAAGACCAGCCTCAACAACTTAGCAAGACTCTGTCTCAAAACTGAAAAAGAAAAGGGGTTGGGATGAAGCTCAGTGTCACTCAATGGAAAAGCACCCCCAGGTTCAGTCCTCAGTACCAAAATATATGTCAAAAGTTGCCTAATTGTATCATAATACATAATTTCATGTTTTTCTACAATGTTCAAGAATTTAATTGTTCTTCATACTGAAAACATCACTAGAGAACGGATAGAAGAGACACCTGACTTTCTTACCCTAAGGGCACCTTCAGCTGGCTGAAGATGGGACCCACATGGTCATGAAGGAGGGCAATAGATCGGATGTGATGCAAACTTCTTTCCTGTGCAACTCCACCTGGGCCACTGCAAACCACCCAGACTGCATTGGATGGAAGAAAGCAAAGCTGGTAGGAGCACAATGCTCCTGCTCCAGCTGTGCCACAAGGAAAGGAAGGACATGGTTTCTCATCTAGGAATCATACCTCTTCAGCTGGGATCTATACAAGAGTTTCACATTTTGTGAAAATATTCACATCTAGGTTAAAACAGGTAGAAACATGGACAAGTCTTACCTACACCTTAAAAAGTAGCATTTATTACTCTCTAAATAAAAATAAATGTATGTATTTAAGCTAGGATGTATTCTCAGAAGAACCAATTCCTCTATAAAGAGTGAAGTCCCTAGTGCAGGCAGAGACAGACATGGGAAAGATCACAGCAGGTCATAGAGGTGGAGAACAGAAAAGGGGGAGGGGAAGATACATGAGTCTTCCTGGGCAACAGCATCATGGAGGGACTTTCAGGAAAAGCATTTATAATAGGACATTAATTTATTTGCACTCCATTGCCCTAATATCTATGTCCCTGCCTGTCACCCATATGCTATCTTCTCAGAAGGCCACATGAGTTGCTGGGTTTTCTTTGTGAAAATAGACCCTTTTTGAAATGTTTGAAGGAGCTTAGGATTTAAGGCTTTGCTTATTTAAGGCAAAGTCTAATTTTATGGAAAAGCCAACCCCTCAGGTATTATCACAAATTCCTAGGGAATGGTCAACACTTAGAGGCTGTGGCAGAGATGTGGTAAATTCTAGATTAAAACTAGACCCATCTAGTAGATGGGTTGTGTGTGGAATGAATAGACTTCCCTCCCATCCCCCCCAAAAAAAACCTTTCACGTGATGAGAATGCAGAGGAAATAAAGGGAGGCCCAGGGATGAGGAGAGGTGGAGCTGGCCCTGCACATCCTGGGGAATGCTCGCTCTGGAACCTGCCTAGAGGCTTGCCGAGAGGCTCAGGCCTCACCTTCCTCCAGTGGTCTGCCTCAGCACTCCCTCACCTGTGAGCCCTGGCACTCAAGGGCATTTACTAAAAACACCCAGGGCCACTGTTAACAGTGAAGTGTTGAGGGAGGGACAGAGCACAGGTGTGTGATGGACAAGAGTGAGCACAGGGCACAGGGAAATGGACAACAGACGTGAGATGGTGGAGCAGAGAGCCTGGAGGGCCAAGTCTAAAGATGATGGAGGGGAGAGAGGGGGAAAGGCAGAAGCATGTCACGTGTTGCTCCAAGGTTAAGGCCAATGCCAGGCTAGGACTACAAAGGGAAGAGCGGGCCAGAAAGGCACAGGCATAAACCCATTGAGTTCTGGGTGGGTGGATGGCAAGGTGACAGGAACAAGGGTGTGATGGCAACACAAGACATTGGCAATGAGGGCCAATGGTCAGTGGGAAGCATGTGGAGACCTGCTGTGAGCAAAGATAAGGAGAGGAGGAGCCCACCTTGGTGGACAGTGACTGAGGTGGATTCAGAGTGTAAGCAAAGGAGATGGAGCCTGGGAACAGACATGGGAAGGGAGGAAGGATGTGCACAGGAAGGGAGGGAGCCAAGGGAGGGGACCCTGGTTGTGAGTGCACTGAAGCACCCAGGAGCAAGGGGCAGGGCTGCAGGGTGGTGGATGGTGGTCAGGGGCAGCATGCACTTCACAGAGGAGTGGAGGGTCCTGGAGGTTGAGCACTGTGGATTTGAGGGTGTTAGGCAGAGGACACAAGGAACAGGCTGACACTAGATTTGGGAGTACATACAGAGAAGGGGAAGGAAGATAGGTGACAGAGTTTACAGGAGCCACTGAAGGCGAGAAGGATTGTGGTCAGAATGTGGTCCTTGGAACAGGGAAAAAAGGTTTCTGTTTTGTCCTGGTTTTTGTTGTTGGGGTTGTTTCTTTGTTTTCAAAAAGGTTACAGAATGTAGGTCCGGGAATATATATTAGAAAGGGTGGGAGGAAGTGAAGGACAATAAACGCTTATGGATTTTGAAAGGTCACAGCAATGGAGGGATGGAGGATGTAGCCAGACGTGTAAGGAAGAGAACCTCAACGGTCTCCTTTCCTCCCAGAGCCTGACTCTGCAGCACACACTGTTCACTTTAGCTTGGCACCTGTTGCATACATTGTGGCCCAGCAGACATCCAGGGCAGAGGAGACGCTTCCAATAGCTCAGGTGTCTGGACAGATACCAGAAGATGCTTTCAGGATCCTCCAGGCCTGACTCCTGGCTGCAAAAGGCTACTTTTAAAATGGTGCCCAACCTGGGTCTCCGCTCCCTTCCTGGGCTCAATGTAGAGCTGTCAGGATGACCGATGTAAGCAATCCACTGTGGACCATTTACTTTCTTCTCAGGCTAGACCTCCACATCCACAGATGCATGCACTCAGGCTGACAGCAGGATCACATGTCCTTGGAGCCAGTGGATACACCAGGCCAGTCTGCACCACAGCTCAAAGAAGTCCTGCAGTCACGACTTTCCCAAAGGATTCCTAAGCAGCAGCTTCAGTACCCAATCACTGGTCCTCCTGTCTGCAGAACAGCTCCCCTGGAGCCCACAGACATCTGAACCCCAGCATGCTGGAGGACCTTGGCCTGCACATAATGCCAAGGATTCCCACAGGGTCCTCTGACCCTGACCCTCTGGCGCTCACCTGAGTGCGCCCACCCAGTCTGACCCACAAGTCCCTGTTAGTCCTATGGACCCTGCTTCCTCTGCTGCTTATGGACACTGTGAACAGTTTCCATTGCCCAGAGCTCAGCACATCCTCTCAGAGCTGAGCCTTCCAGAGGACCAGAGCGAGGACCTGGCCACCTGCTCACCACAGCTCATCTAGTGGCTGTGATTAAGAATTCACAGCAGAAACCACCTTTCTTGGGTCACCTTCAGGGCTGTCTCTAGAGTGCAGAAACACAGGAGTGGACTTGCTGTCCACCCATCCTGTCATCTAAGTTAGGGTGGCTGGTGGACAGTGACCACTGCAGTGCTGTGCAGGTGCAGTGCAATTGGGAGGCAACATCGTCCTGGACAGCCATCACCTCTGTATCTAAAGCTCTGCAGGATGCTGGGCCTGAGGGTCCTAGAGCAGGTTTAGGGCTGTAGGTCTGTGGTTTTATTCTGGGTGGGGCCACAGAGGGAGGTGGTTAACAGTACCATCAGGAAAGTATAGCATCTGCTGAGAGGTTTTATCTTGAATGCAGGAGGAGTGCTGTCCAATGCTCTTATCATCTTCATGCCCTAATGAGTTTTTTCTCCATTAGTTGGTTCTTGTTGTGAATGATACTGCTCATCAAAGAGTGAATTCATTTCCAAGGTAATAGTCACTTGGCTGGGTGCATTATACCTTTTAAATTTATATTTGATTATTAAAAGCAATCTATATTTACAGAACAAATAAGCCTATAATTAGGATTTCTCATTATACCTTTTCTGTGCACACAAAGTCCATGATTGTTACATTTTTCCATTAGTATGGTCTATATCACAGTTAAAAAACTATATATAATTATGGGCTACAATCCATACTTTACATTGGAGTTCACTCTTTGGAATTGGAAAATTCATAGTGTTATAGACCCATTTTACTACATCATACTGAAGTTTCAGCATCCTAAAGATCCCCTGTGCATTATCCATCTATCACTTCCTTCCTCCAAACCACTAACAACCACTGATTGATCTTTTCAGGGTGTGTCCAAAATTGCCTACTTCTCAATATCAAGTAGATAAGAGCTCTGCAGTGTGTAGTCTTTCAGATTGCCTTCTTTCATTTGGAAATTTGCACTACATCTCAAAGTCCTAGAAAAAGAAGAACAAATCAGCAGCAAAAGCAGTAGAAGGCAAGAAATTATTAAAATTAGAGCTGAAATCAATGAAATTGAAACAGAAGAAACAACTGAAACAATTGACAAAACAAAAGGTTGGTTCTTTGAAAAAATAAATAAAATTCACAGACCCTTAGCTACACTAACAAAAAGAAGGCAAGAGAAAACTCAAATCACCAGCATTCATGATGAAAAAGGTAATATCACTACAGACACTACCGAAATACAGAGGATAATCAAAAATTATTTTGAAGACTTATACTCCAAAAAATAGAAGACATTGAAGGCATCGACACATTTCTTAAGTCATACGATTTGCCCAGTTTGAATCAAGAAGACATCAGCTCACCCTCTTGCACTGATTAAGCCCCCTTGCTCCTGTGCAGGTGTGAAGAGGCCTTCCTCCATCCCTGCAGAGCTCCTAGTGACATCTAGTGACCACCTCTATGTCACAAAATCCAGTCTCAATAAAGCACATTCATTTGTATACCCCTGAACATTTCTTGGAACAAATGAAAGGAATACATGCTGCAATCTGCATAACAGTGATGGAGGAAATGATGAGAAAAATAATTATGAAATAAAAATAAACCATGTAACATATTGGCTTATATCATATTCTGAAAGTAAGATATTATCCCTTGGGAAAAATACTCTTCTGGTAAAACCGTTTAATCATATGGATCACTTATCATCATTTCCAAACATCTTCACTGCAGTACTATACACATGTATTAGGCGGTTGATCTAGGGAGTTTTTTCAAAACATTTCCAACAACCTCACTGTGCAATGGCAGCTGTGTGACAGCAGATGGAATACAGAAAACCATGAGCCTCCCAAGCAACAAGCAAGGAGAACCAAGATGAAACATTCAGGGACCACAGAGCTTGACTAGCCTTTGATGCTAGACTGTGCATACCCCATCCTTGTCACCACTGTCCCTCCTCTCCCCCTGGCTAAGGAGATGATAAATTCCTCAGCAGCAGCTGAAGTCTGAAGCACACCCAGGTGCCCACATTCAAGCCTCACTGTCACAACACAAGCCAGGCACTATTCCCCATCCTCAGGGACCTCAAGAACAGCTTAGGTCTACCACCACCACCACCACCCCACCAAGCCTCGTTGTGTGGTGGACATTTCAGGCTATGGTATTGGCATCCTTGATGAACTAACCTGATGGGGGTGGTGCTTAAGGCAGTTCTCGTCAGGTGGTAAGAAGTTAACACTCATGAGGATGACAGTACAAGCTTAACAAAACCCACCATGTATGCTAAGAAATTTTGTGGCATTCATCTTTAATGCTCATCTTATTACATACCCTTACTCTATTTTTATTTTTGCTTTATGGAAAAAGGTGCATTCTGTGTGTCTTACTTGCCTAATGAGACACATTTAGAGACACACTAATAATGTGGTGTATGCTGGTAATCCCAAGGGCTAGTCAGATTGAGGGTGGATGATCCATGTTCAAGCCCAGCAGTGATTCAGCAAGGACCTAACCCAGGATTGAAATAAACAGAACAAAAGAAAATGAAGAAAGGGACTAGGGATGTCCCTCAGTGGTAGAGAGGCCTTGGGCTTAATGCCCAGTACTAGGGGAGGGAAGAGAGGAAAAGGAAGTATGAGATGCACATTCATCAACAATGACGCAGGCTCTTGGATGTCCATATCTGACACCAAGCTTCTGGGAGCCTTCCATCCTACCCACATACTTACCCTAGGGCAGAGCATGGAATAACTCAATTACAAAGCATGTTTATCTGTTCCCAAGATTATATGTTGTTTGATCCACCAGGGAAATTAAAAAAAAAAAAAAAAAAAAAAACCTGTTGTAAATCTCTTTGAACCTTAGGAATCTAATGGTGAATGTTAAGTTTCCAGTATAAAGAACCAACTGAGGTGGAACAAAACTGCTATAGAAGAAACACAATCCACTCATACTTCTGTGAAAGATTAGATTTTACTAAGTATCATATGAAATCTACGGTACATTCTGAATAAATCAGCAGCAAACGTAACCTCAGCAGGTAAAGGTGGATCCTCATGAAGCATGTGCTGTTGTGGTTCTTTAGGTTCATCTCTTCTCTGATCACTTTTCAATTCCAAGAATGAGACAATTAGTCACCAACTGTGCTAAACAGCTATGGCCATTAAATGCAGCAGTGGCCACCATTTCCCTGCATTCTTCCGGGATATAATCAGGCCCGAAGAACACATTCCTCTCCTCCGATAAAAAGCCCAGTCCCTGCAGTCTTGGCTGTCCCACTTCAAGCAGTTTGTTGAGTGTTCTTTACCCCATCCCACTATGGACAATATGGACAAGGGTGCACAGACCACCCCAGGCAGGATAACTGATACCTCAATTCTACATCCTGATCAGTCCCTTTGAAATATTTCTTGGTGCAGGCAACACTGAATTTTAATAGGCAGTGTCCTCCTACTCCAGGAGCAAGGACAACGGGGATCTTCATTTCACGAAGACCTTTACTCCTATGGGTTCCTTTCTGGACACAGCCGTGAAAGATCCGTAAGAAAGGCACAGAACCCAAGACGAGCAGGGCACGTTCCAAGAAATCTCGAAGAATGAGACACTTTACAACATGAAGATAACTGGGCCTTTTCAAATATCCCTGCACCTTTGATATGTCCTGAGTTATAAAACATTATGTAATTTTTCCACAGTATGCGAGGCCAGAAACTAATCTTTAAATAGTCAGAGACTTATTTATCCTTCCTATACATTTTCTGACATAGAGGACTGTGTGAGAATTGGTGAAATAATGTACCACACAGTACATTTGTTAAGAGTCCTTTGTAGCATATGGACTCACTGGTGAATTCTGAGGACACCCCCTTGATGAAACAACTATGCAGGGTCACAATGTCTGATTTTGCCAGAATAAATCCTCTCAGGACAACAAAATCACAAATGTTTGGGAAAAAAAAACAAAAACAAAAAAAACAGCACATTCCTTACAACTGGATGGTAGTTCTCTGGGTCATGTACTATTCCAGATTTTAAAGCTTAGATTTAAGATCATGGCATGACTTTTGCACAGCTTCCTCAAAGGTGTCTCTTTGATGCCCACTGGTTCTGAGGCATGAAACTCTGTCCTATGTGCTGTGATTGTGACGGATGTTGCTCTTTAGTATGAACTCTGGCCACTGCTTGAATTCATAATGCAGGGGGTGCCACACTCGCTGCATTCAGGCTCTACCTCTAGGACGTCGTCTCCCATGTTGTGCAAGCTATGAACTGTGCCAGAAGAGCTTGGCACCTGCAGACATTTCCACGGTTTCTCTCAAGTGTGAATCAACTGATGTCCACTGAGACATGAGCACTGAAGACAGGCTTGGCCAAAGTCATTATGCTTTTGTGCCTTACCTGATGTGTACAGAGGGCTGAGTGCATAGTAAAGATTTGCCATCTTGGTACATTTATGAGTTTTTTTTCTAGCAGGAATCCTGATGACAGACTTTTACCTAAGGGCCTGTTTGCATCCAATGTTTGGGTGAGGTTCCTCTTCCACACAGACTAACTGAGTGTTTCTAAGCCTTAAACGACGCCGAAAGGCTCTGTATAGTCATTATACGTGGAAGATAGATTCTCCACTAGGTAATAAAGTGGTCTTACATGGCTTGTATGCTGACTGAGACTTTGCTTAATTCATTTGTGGCTTTTCTCTGAGATCTTGACAATCTGAGTGATAGGAAATGTCAGTGAACACCTTGACATGCCCTCTTGGTGTGGATCACATGATTGGCCAGGCCAGATGCACCCTACAGGCTTTGCCACATTCATCACATCCATAGGGTTTCTCTACATCCTAAGTGCCTGATATGTGGAAGCCAATCTGAGTGAAGACCTCAAAACATTCCTTGTACTTTTGTTTTTTCTCCTTATAAAGTGTGGGGATTGAACCCAGGGACTCGACAGTCTAGGCAATCATTCTACCACTGAGCTACGTCCCCAGCTCTTTATTTTATTGTGAGACAGTCTCATCATCTTGGCCAGGCAGGATTTGCATCAATCATCCTCCTGCCTCCTTGTGACGGAGTTGGGAACACAAATGAGGCCCTTGCACAGTGATTACATGTTGAAGCCTTCTCTCCAGTATAGATCCTCCAGTGTCATCTCAGGGATGATTCAGACTGAAGACCTTGCCACATAGATTTCAATTGTAAGTCTTTTGTCCACTATGAATTATCTGATGCTCTGTTAGGTATGAGTTGCAACTGAAGATCTTTTCACACTCACTGCATTTGAAAGATTTCTCTCCAATGTGGATTCTTTGATTACTTGCTAGGGATGACTTGTGACTAAAAACACTGCCACACTCACTGCATTTTTGAGGTTTCTCCCCAGTACGGATCCTATGATGATACGCAAGACGTGAATTGCAACTGAAGACCTTACCACATTCATTGCATTTGTAAGACATCTCCCAGTATGAACTATCATCAGCTGTCTTGCTAGGTCTGAGTTGAGGATGGAGACCTTGCCACACTCATTGCATTTGAAAGGTTTCTCTCCAGTGTGAATTCTCTTGTTGTGCAAGGTGTGAAATGTCATTGAAGACGTTCCCTCGCTCGTTAGGACTGTAAGGTTTTTCTCCAGTATGAATTCTACGATGACTTCTAAGGTTTGATCTCTGACTAAAGAACTTGCCGCAATCATTGCATTTGAAAGGTTTCTCTCCAGTGTGGATTCTTTGATGAGTTATAAGGGCTGATTTTTGATGGAAGACCTTGCTGCACTCATTGCATTTGAAAGGTTTCTCTCCAGTGTGGATTCTATGATGACTTATAAGGGCTGATTTTTGTTGGAAGACCTTGCCGCACTCACTGCATTCGAAAGGCTTCTCTCCAGTGTGGATTCTCCGATGTTGTGTAACATGTGCAGTCTGACTGAAGCTCTTCCCACACTCTTCACACTTGTAAGGTTTCTCTCCGGTGTGAATTCTACGATGATTTGTAAGGATTGATTCTTTATTGAAGACTTTGCCGCACTCATTGCATTTGTACGGTTTCTCCCCTGTGTGGATTATCATATGCTGAATGAGGTATGAGTTACGACTAAAGACCTTGCCACACTCGTTACATTTGAAAGGTTTCTCTCCAGTGTGGATTCTACGATGACTTGCCAGGTTTGAAATCTGACTGAAGACCTTGCCACATGCATCACACTTGTAAGGTTTCTCCCCGGTGTGAATTCTCCGGTGGTTTGCAAGGTAGGATTTGTTACGGAAGACCTTGCCACATTCATCACATCTGAAAGGTTTCTCTCCAGTGTGGATTCTCCAATGTTGCCCAAGGTATGAACTGTCATTGAACATCTTCCCACACTCATTACACTTGTAAGGTTTCTCTCCAGTGTGGATTCTCCTATGTTTTCCAAGGTGTGAACTTCTACTGAACATCTTCCCACACTCATTACACTTGTAAGGTTTCTCTCCAGAATGAGTTCTAAGATGACTTGTAAGATAAAATTTATTATTGAAGACTTTCCTACAGATTTCACAAGTAAATCCTTTCTCTCCAGTACAGATTGTCTGATGTATATTAATGTGTGATTCTTGATTAAAGGATTTTTCAAGCACAATACATTTGGCAGGAGCTGGAGAAATGTTTGTTTCCGGTTCTTCTACAAATGATAAAGAATCTATAAGATCATGTTCATATTTATGAGAAATGTTTGCTTTGACAATAAAAGGAACTCTTTGGTGCGGTAGTAGCAAAGACACATTGAAAGAGGTGAAATAAGCCAGACTCAAAAATTAAGGATTAAATTGTTGATTTCATATATAGAAACTAGTCCATGATAAAGGACAAAAGGCAGTTGAGGAAGTGACGGGATACAATAAAGACACAGAGAATATCTCGGGGGAGGAAGAAATGGGAGGAAAGAAAAATGAATTTAACAAAATAATGTTACGTTACTATATAAAGATACCAAAGGGGATGTCATCGTCATGTAAACATAGAGGAAGTTTAGAGGAGGGAGAATAGGGAGAAGGAGCAGAGGAGGAAAAGGAGAAAGTGGAGCTTGAAACCAAATTCCTTGCATGTAAAGCCCAGGAAATGGACTTCACCTTAGCCCTGACCCCTCCCATTGCCAAAGCACCCCGACACTACTTAGTGGGCAGCTGCCTCTCTGCCCATGTGAGCTCTTACCTGCTTTCACACCCTCCACAAATGCCCACTCATTTGCAGGCCTGGATATTTCCTCGGGGCCACTCACAGTCCAGGGCTCCCTCCCTTGCTCCAACCAGGAGAGGACACTCAGGTCTGAAGGACACACTCCTGCTTGTAAAGAGAAAAGAAGCTGATGCACTGTGGCTTCTCCACAATCCAGACCTATCTGCACGTGAGGAAGAGGACATTACAGAGGGATATAGAAAATATTTCACTATATCGTGTAGGTATCTACCTCTCTTCCTAGAACCACTGAATCAAAAGCACAGAAATAGAAAACGGGGAACTGGATATTTTAAGAGTCGGCTTTGGGCTTTATGTTGTACTTCAGCTCTGAAAGCACCACTGCAGTATCATGAAGAGGGCAGGACTTCTGAAGAAAGGGAACAAAGTACAGAGGATGTACTGTGGAGCGTCTTTCACAGGCAACAGGACTTCAATCAGTCAATGTAGAGAATCCCAAAGACAAAGGGGAAATGCGACAATATACAGAGCAGATCCCAGCATCAGGGGAAGTCAAGCTCACCCAGGGAGACCAGGTTCCTGTAGGTCTCCAGCATCACGTCCCTGTACAAAGCCCTCTGAGCAGGGACCAGGAACTTCCACTCCTCCTGGGAGAATTCTATGGCCACATCCCTGAATGTCAGTGGACCCTGAAATTAAAACAGACTTCACAATGCAGCACAGGGGACAGTTATAATCTTGATGCAAAATGTGAACCACAGAACCCAGACATGGTGGCACATGCTTGTATCCCAGCTATCACCAGGCAGAGGTGGGAACATTGTAAATTGGAGGTGGGACTGGGAAACATAGCAAGATCCTCTCTGAGAATCAAGAACATAGGAGTAGGGATGTAATGGCAGAGGGGACCTAGGTTCAACCCCATTACTGCAAAGAAGTAAACAAAGAGAAATGAGAAGGGAGAAGTGTAAGCATGCAACTGATTCAAGTGAGAAGAGCTACACTGTGAGGCTGTAAATACACATTTGGTATCTGGCTGTCTGTTGATGTGGAGCTCACCTGGAATCCATGGAGAACTAAGAAAGATTTCTGTGCTAGTGAGAAGACAGGTGCCAAAGCCCCCTAGAGACCTTCACGAAGAGGCTTCTCCCCAGAAAGCCTCAGGCAGGAGAGGCAGTTGTAACACAGTCCTGCCATGCACCTCCAGGGAAGGGAGAGGGACTGAAGTCTCCACTGATCACCATCACCCAGGATGTAATGAAGCCTGCCTAAATAATGGAGCCTCCAGAAAAACTTAATAGGATGGGTGAAACGGTGTTCAGGTCAACGCGTGGGTGGAGGATCCTGAAGGGTGGTGCACCATACAAAGCCATGTGGGCTCCACATCCTTTGCCCTACACCTTGGCTATGCACCTCTTCCATCCGCGTGTTCACCTGTATCTTCTGAACAGGCGTTACCACAAGGCAAATGCAAGTAAAGTCCTTGATAGTTTTACGAAGCACTCTAACCACTTTTTGAATGTGAGGGGATGAAGGAAGCCCCATTGATAGAAAGACGTTCTGAATCATGGGCCATACTTTTGCAGGCCTCTGAAAAGGGGCCCAGTTTGGGGGACAGAGACCTCAGCTGGTGGGATCCACCATGTATCTACACAGACAGTGTCTGAATTAGGTGAAATGACAAGTGCCCTCTGAAGAACTGCATTCTTGGCATATGGGCAAAAACCCTCACTTATTTGGGATCACAGAAGCTTTCTGTGTGTGGAGGGTATATAAGGAGAAACTGAGCTTGCTTTATCTGTGTTTTCAATATGTTCTGGTATTTCTGAGAATGTTATATCTCCTAGTTGTGTTTTATTTTAATTTTCCTTAAGGCAAGATACTGCCTAAATCTGTACCAATTTCTCCCCTGCAGAAAACACAAGAAACATAGTAGCCAGCCACAGTGGTACACAACTGTAATCCAGACCCACGAGGAAGAAGCAAGAGAATCACAACTTCAACACCACCTCAGCAATGAAGCAAGACTCTAACTATTAAAAAAAAAAAAAAAAAAAAAAAAAAAACACAACTGGGATTGAGGATATAACTCTATGGTAGAAGGGCTTGATTTCAATTTTTTAGAAACAAAGAAACAGGAGTCAGGATGCTCAGAGTCACTGTTCTCAGAGACTGTGCTGCAGGACACTGTGCAGCCAAAGCAGTCCATAGGAAAAAGAGGTCTGCACAGAACCAACCAGAGGTTGGGGCTGAAGGTAGACAATTCACATAAAAATTCATAAAATTTAGTTATGGTACTGGACAATGAACCTGGGTGCTTCACCACTGAGTAAAACTGCCAGATGCACCCCCCCAAACCCCTGCCTTTTTTTTTTTTTTTTTTTGGTTGTGGAAGACTGACACCAGGACATTTACCACTAAGTTACTACACACGTCTATTTTTTCATTTGAGACACATTAGGTCACAAATCTTAACATTCAGTTTCAGAAGCTTAAAAGGACCCCAATTTTCTTTCTGTGCACAATGGAATAAATACAGAAGCCAATTGCAGAAGAAAAATTAACACCCCCAAATATGGGAAAACGAAACACCTTATTTTCAACCAACCAATGGCAAACAGGAAAAGGATTCAGAAAATATCTGAATCAAAAGTAAAATAAAAAAAAAATACACCAAAACTCATGAAATGCAGTGAAGAAGAGAAAAAAAAACAAAAGAAAGACCTTAGGGTAGTGAAACTTTACAACAAGGAGGAAGAAACCCAGGTCAACTAACCATACACCTCCAGGGGAAAGAGCCAACTGAAGGCAACAGAAGCAAAAGGCAGGAAACAATGAGCACTAGAGCAAGAGAACTGGTGTGGAGGACAGGGACACCACCAAACAGCACACTCACTTTTTTAAAAGATCAACAAAAATGACAGAGGATTCCCAGGGCCACACCTGGTGGCACCTCCTCATGGGTTCCCTGCCACCAGGTCACAGTGGGATGGAATCTAAGCAAAGAGGATGGGGTAAGGGAGGCCCTGGGGAGTGTAGGCAACCTGACAGGCAGGAGGCCACAGAGTCACCTGAGGCCAGAATCCCCCAGGCCCAGCACTGCACAGGGGACTCAGGACCACCTGAGAGATCACTGTACCTCAGTGACAGCCATTCCTGACCCCTTTTCTTTCCTCCTCCTCTTCAGGGCTGTTTCCTCAGGTAACACGAGTCTACAAGTCAATCCTGGAAGGAGGAAACATACTGTTTAAGGCTCAGAATCATCACACCCTTCCTATGCCACAGCCACACAGGGAGGACCTCACCATGTGAGAAGATGGTCCCCTTCTGCCCACCCCTTTAGAGTGACCCAGGCACAGTAGTAAACTCCTGCAGGAAGGCGCACAGGAGACTTCTCTTACTCCTCTCTTTGGGCCTGGTCTCCCTGGTGGTGAAGCACACACAGGCTGCAGCAGTGGGGAGCTGGGCAGCACTAGGCTCCCTTTAGGGCATAGCCTCGCCCTGACCAAACTGAACCACTCCCCCGGGGTTCAATTCCCATTACGAAAAAAAAAAACCCTTACATTTTATATATTTTATATGGGGTCTTTTGGTACTGGGATATTTGGGATGTGTGTGTGCATGTGTGTGTGTAAAATCTATCTTTCCTTTTCCTTTACTATCTGAGACAGAAGAAAATCCCAACTGTTTCTACTGTCTTACAATCATTACACAATGCCTCCCCTCTATTCAGCAATATGTGGTTTCCCCTACTGGCAGATTCCTGGTGTCCCACAATCTCAGTACCGATCCTATTAATTTAAGGAAATGTCATCCTATAGATGACATTTGGAGGTTCAGGTCCACAACAAAGGCACTCACTTCACATGCTGTAATAGGGAGCTGTCATTCATCCTTGTGTGATAATGGATAAAAGTCATGGTGCCCAAAACCCCCTCCTGGGTTTCAGTTAATCTTCTAGCATATTCTTCCATGTGTAATTGTATGCATAATAAAGTGCTTCCCTAAGTGAAATTACCCCATGGAGCAAATTAACAAGACCCAAGCAGGGATCATGGGAAGCTCCAATTTACACCCCACCAATGAATTCAGGTCCCAACCCAGGACATGTGGCTGGCATGGGAACTAGGGTGTGTATGGAATTGTGGTACTAAAACCCTCAACCAGTGGCACTGGATGCTATCTCCAGGTAGTGATTCCCAGATCTGGATGCAACTACAGAAACCTAAGATGGTATATGACACAGAACTGTTTGCTGACAGAGACAGATTCCCACGTATTTAGATGACCACAGTTAAGAGTGCTGTACACAGTGTTGCACTTCAGCTTTCCCTATCCCCTCACCAACACTACACCATCTCTGGAAAACACAAGAGGGTAACCCACAACGGAATGGCTCAAGTCACTGCCTTCTGGCCCAAGAGACTACAAAAGGAAGCTATCCTAATCCCAGAACTGCAAAACACACAAAACTTAGAAACAGCAGTTTTGTCATTCCCTTCTTCAGCTGTATAGTTCAAACAAACAAACAAACAAACACTTAACTTACACTTCCCTTATCGGAGACAGAAATCTATATATTACAATGTCATCATCCACACCCAGGGTCCCCTGTCTTCATTGCTGCTTCCCTCCCTCACTCTGATCACCTCCACTCTCATTTCTTCACCCATCCTAGGTCCTGCTCCCTTTGCTTCTCTCCTCTCCTGGTTTCTCCCCTTCTTCCCTCTATTCCTTCCCTCCATCTGATCGTCCCCATTCCTGCAACTCCCTTCACCTCCAGTCAGTCTTTCTGCCCAGTCTCCTCACTGTCCCCAATCTCCACCGATGTCTGCCTCTTTCTTCCCCATCCACTCTCTCCCTCTGGCCTGCCTGCTGCAGGCCCCTGGCCGCATGCTCTGGACCCGCACATCTCTAGGCCTCTTCCCTGGGCTCCCTTGTCACTAGTCACACCTCTTCTTGTCCCAGCACCAGTTGTGCTCCGCCATCCCTGCAGATAATCCATCCTCTCCTCCCCTGCTCAGCCTGAGGTCCCTCCCCGTTATGTCCCTTTCCCTATGTGGCTGTCCTTCACGTCTCTGGAGATTGAGATTCTAGATTTCTCCATTTCCTTTTCTCCTTGTTGGGAGAATTAGGAGACCAGCACGGGGACTCGCGCCAGGGTGCAGACCAAGGCGACTCTCCCGCGGCGACCGAGCTGACTACAGGTGGACGGCGCGCGGCAGGGACGCAGAGGTCTGTTGGGACCCAGTCCCCGCCACGGACCCGCCGGCGACCCAGTAGCGCAAACGGCCCCAGGACGGGGAACTCACCGGCCTCGGGACCACTGGATCCGCTTCCGGGTCTCCTCGTGGAAGCGCGGGATCAGGGAACATTGCGAAGGAGGAGGAACCTGGAGCTGGTGGGCGGGACCGGAAGGCTTGACGGGCGCGGGAGGAACGGTGGAGAGAGTGGATCTCACAGGTTAAAACCCGCCCAATGAGCGGGGTCGGAAAGCTTGACGGGCAGGAGGGAACGATAAAGAGGGCGGGCCTAAGAGGGGAAATCCCACCTAGTGGGGGAGGGGGTCGAGAAAGCTGACGGACAGGGGCGTGGCGAAGGGGAAGGCGGGACTCACTGGGTGAAACCCACCTAGTGGGCGGGATTGGAAGGCTGACGGGCAGGGGCGTGGCGACGGTGAAGGCGGGACACACTGGGTGAAACCCACCCACTGGGCGGGATTGGAAGGCTGACGGGCAGGGGCGGGAGGTTGGACGGACCCCCCCTGGACGGAGAAACCCTGGCGCTTGAACCCAGGGCGGGAGTTTCCAACGTGCTGAGAATAGAGAACCTTTGCTGGGTACAGAAATGCTAGCAGTTGAATTGGGTTGAGGTCGGCCTGCAGGGAAGTGCGGTGGTCCAGGATGTGCTGGACCTGAGCATGAACCCCAAAACGCAGGGTCTTAGTGGGCAAGGGTGTGGGCGAGGCCTAATTATCCTGCTTTCCGCGTTTTTGTGTTTTATGACTGAAAAAGGAGGTGAGACTCCCTGGGAAGCTGGGACTACATGGGAATGTGGGAGGTCACTTCGCCCTTGGGGAGGGCCCCTGGGTTAACATTGGGTGATAGGATCTAGTTCAGTTTTTGCTATTACAATTAATTTTAGCAATTGAATTCAAAAACCCTGGGATTATCCATGAAGTCAATGCGAATCAGAATGTGAAAGGAAAATGTGGCCGGTCAGCATTTAAAATTTCACCCAGAGGCTCAGGATACAAATCCGCCCCCCCTCCCTCTCCTGTGTCTGACTTCACATTGTTCCTGGAACTAAGCCAAGAGTTGGATACCTGTCTCTGAGGTGAATGGAAGAAAGAACTAGATAGTGTGCTCTGATGAAAGTGGACATGGCAGGATGCACAAGCAAGCTTGGAGATTTTTTTCTTTTTATCACAATCAAAGTTTTGCATTGCATGTATATAGCATATACATAACAACAGGGTAAATTTCAGCTCTTCTGAAACCAAGGACACTTAATTACTGAGCCACACCCCCAGGCCTTTTTATGTATTTATTTATTTTGAGACAGTGTCTCAGTTGATTATGGCCTCACTAAACTAATGAGGCTAACTTTGAACTTTCTATCTGCCTCTCTCAGCATCCTGAGCCACAGGAATTACAGTAGTGCACCACCATACCTTACTATATATGAAATTCTAATATGTTCTAAACCTCAGAAATTCCTGACCTCAAACACTGTTGGATATTAACTGCCCCACACACAAACACACAGACAACACTGAATCCCAGTGCACATATCTGAGGTTTACCAGAGTCACTTGCAGGATATATGCACTGTAAAAATGTCACAAGGTTTAGACTCTTCACTTCTGCCTCCAAAGATCCAATGGGTGGCTAAAGGCAGGACTGAGACATGTCATCTCTGCCTCTGATTTACATCTAACTCTTTGGCTCCAAGTCACCTTGGATTCCAAACAACATTTAACCAGATAAACATCTTGTGTTGACTCCAGATTACCTCACAGCAAGAGCAACTTTCTTTATTCAGGAAGAGGCTCCACCTGGCTAATCCTGAGATAATGATGGACTACATTGAGGTGAGAATTTAAAAATAAAGAGAAATATACTGAGTCTCAAAGGAAGTGCCCATGAACTGTTGTGAAACAGACTGGTCCAGCAGCAGCAAATAGCACTCTTGGAGGACAACTCCAAACTTTATTTTTCACAAGCAGGACCAGAAGAGAACAAACTACAAATGCTGAGCACTCATCCTCAGTTTCTCACAACATTTAGAGGCTACTTCATGCCATAAAATTTCTACTATTCAGTCTGGTGTTGTGGCTGAGTGGTAGGACACTTGCCTAGCTGGACTAGATCCCACAAGACTGTTGGCGTTTTAAAACAGAGTACTCAGACTCAGATGTTTTGAATACAAAATGTAGGGACTTGGGGTTAATTAGGTTTGCTGAAGAAATGATATAGCAAGGGAAGGGAACTTACTCTTGCCCCAGGCATTCGTTTCTCCGGATAACATTTCTACAATTTCATTTCACAACTGGATCTGGTTTTGCTACCTCAGAACCACTGAAATGCATAAAGCACCCATGAAACAAATTGCAACACCCCACTGATATGTCCTTGATTCATGCCCTTCAGCCTTGTAACCTGAGGTCAATACTCAAGCACAAGGAAAACGTGATATTTGCTTGCTCTGACATGGCTCCACCTCTAGCCCAGGAGCTAGGAACTGTTCCTCTATGAATATTAACATCACCATTCTAGGGGTTAGTCCTGTGCTCCAGAAATAGCCAGGCTTCTCCCTTGAATGTATATGTCTTGCTTTACCCCAGAGGATACTCCATTTAGAGAGGGCTCCTATTCTTTCTTGAATATGTATTTACCTCCTAAATAAATCACATTGTATGCCTTTGGCATGTGCTGAAATTCTTTTCACTCATGTGTGCCAAGAAGACCGCTGAGACAATTTTCCCCTTCTGTCTGGAAGTTCCTCAGAGCCTTCTCCAAACACATCTCTTCCCCTATCACAAGACCTCACTTAGAGAGAATCACCTGCTTTGGCAGCAGAGAAAAGCCTTCTCCTATGCAAATCCCCAACCCTTGCTCTCATTACCCTTTTGTAAATTGTGTGTGTGTGTGTGTGTGTGTGTGTGTGTGTGTGTGTGTCTGTTCTCCCCTGCTAGGGATTGAACTCAAAGTCTTGCACATGTGCTACTTGAGTTACACCTACAACAACTGGAGCTATAACTCCAGTCCCACTCCCCCTTATTTTAAAACCTCAAAGTATTGTCAACCAGTTTGGGGGTAGGGGCTTACCAGGCATTGAATTCAGAGTTAGCAACAGTATGCAGCTATTTCCTCACTTACATTTTACAGTTGCAACATGTAATGTAGAGTGGGCACTTTACCACCGAGTCACATCCACAGACCTACTTTGTAGTTTATTTAGAGACAGGGTCTCACTGAGTTGCTTAGTGCCTCATAGTTACCGAGGTTGTCTTGAAATCCCCATCCTCCTGTCTCAGCCCGCTGGGATTATAGGCACCCACCACTGGGCCTAGACATTGTCAGCCTCTTGAAGAGAGAGATAAAGAAGCAGGCACTCTTCTCTTCCCAATGTAGTTCTACTGACTAAAGTTACTTTCATGTGTTTACCTTATTTTTTTGCAGGGGAGGGGGGGTGACTGGCCTGACCTGGTTTGTTGAATAATCAGAGCCAGGCCTCTGGTTGAGGACCTCAATACCAAGACATATAAAAATTAGTTTTTCCTACTGAAAATGAGGGAAGCAATTCTCTGCCCCTCCTTTTTAGACTTTCACCTTAGAAACTTGAAATTTAATCTATTTTCCCCTGTGCTTAAGATGTATATCAATTCTTTTGAAAATTGAATAGGAGTGTTGTCGGCTTTATGACCCAGAAATGTCTTCAAGGACCAAAAAGCCATCTCTTGAAACATCCCAGTAACTGAGGCAGTGTAGACACCTGACTCTTTAGGCATCGGTCTAAAATTTGCAATCTCTTAATGCATTGCCTGTGTTACCCACAACATTCTAGTTTAAAGCTTTATTCAATTACAATATTTTCTTCTTTCTCTCCTACATTGGTGGGGAAGATTTTTTTTTTAAGAGAGAGGAGAGAGAGAGAGAGAATTTTAATATTTATTTTTTTAGTTTTTGGTGGACCCAACATCTTTGTTTGTATGTGGTGCTGAGGATCAAACCCAGGCCACATGCATGCCAGGCGAACGCGCTACCACTTGAGCCATATCTCCAGCCCAGTGGGGAAGATTTCTGAGGTGGGAAGCAATTATGTTTTTAATTATATTTTCCCATGCCACCAATTGGCAAAAAAAGAGCATGCACTCAATAGTTTACAACTAGTTGGAGGAAAATGTTCTCAGCTCCCAAGACAAGTGGCCTTCACAGGCAGCTTTAATCCCTCACCCAAACTTGCTACACTATTAATTTCCAACCTAAGGAAGCCAACCCGGTCCCACAGGTCATCCAAAAGTTGCAAGGAATGCAAAAACAGAAAGATCAGCCCTAGCTGGATGACTCCATTTTCACTGTTCACCTTGACTTGGGGACCTCCTGCATGTGCTTATTCTGTAGGAATGATCTCCAGGCTTTTTGATTTAAAAATATCTACTGTTTTGGAAGATCGCAATTTTCAAGCCAGCCTCAGCAATGGTGAGGCGCTTAGCCACTCAGTGTGGACAGCAGTGACAGTGTCTGAGATTGGGGTCCCTGAAGACTTCATGGCTACTTGGTGACTGGGAAAGTTTCTGTGCATAGGCATAGTGTGGGAAACCCTTCTCACACGAGATTGGGTACCTCCCTGACTGGGTGTGAGGAGCTCAGGCCAGCTGTGTCTGAGCTTATCCCCACCCTTTTCAGGTGCAAGAGCCTGTCCCTGTGGGGGTGTGACTGACCATTGACCCTGAAACCAATCACTGACCCTAACCTTGGAATGCTGTCCCCCTCGACCTTCATTGCATGGAATTTTCCCCTGAATTTTTTGTTTTCCAATAAAAGCCCGCTATCTGGCGTTCTCTCCCCTCTCTCCTGCCGGTCTCTTGTGTAAACCTCACTACCACATCTGGTGGCTCCAGGCAGAACCCCAAAAGGGCCGTCTCTTAGCTGGGCAAAAAAAAAGGTAAATTGAGTTTATATGTCTTTATTTTGATCTCACTAGTAACTTCTATGTTTGGAACCTCTAGTATGAAGCTAGGGTGCTGGTTGCGCAGCAGCATAGGATGCCCGGTTGCTATGGAGATGTCCTCCATGCTAGAGTCCTATCAGCCTGGACCTCATTCTCAGGCAGGGCAGCTCCTGGGAATGAAGGAACTTCCTGGCTAAGATAGCCACAATATTTCACCAGTTCTGCTGCTCCTGAATCTGCCGCGAATTAGTAAATTTAAACAATGCACTTTCTTGAGAGCTGCACAATGCTCCTAACATTGCAAGTTGCAACTGTACAATGTAACTGAGGAAATAGCTGCATACTGTTGCTAACTCTGTAACTTTCATGAATACAAAGAATAATGCTTGCACAATCTTTAATCTGATTTAGAGACATATATAATAAAGACTGCTGGAGTGATTCCTCAGATCTACTTCTCCATCAGGGAGCAGCTCTCCACTAGACCCCAGCTGTTTTAGCTTCAAGATCTGCCTGTGTGACTCTTATCTCTTCCAATCTCCCATTGGAAGCTGCTGCTTTGGCCATGCTGATCTTGGCAACTCAGTGAAACCCTGTCTCCAAATAAAATACATATGGGGCTGGGGATATGGCCCAGTGGTTGAGTGTCCCTGGGTACAAAAATCCGAGTACAAAAATAAATCAATAAATAGATAGATAGATAAAAACATCCAAGCATCTACTGGTTTAAAGTACAGCTTGCTGTCATCTTTGCTGTGAAGCAGCTGTTGGTGATGTAAGTTATCCACTGGCCTTAGCCCTGCTCGCCCCAGGACATGCATGTGCTCCCTAGGAGAGCCTCTGGAGTTAGCACAGGTGCAGGATCACCTTCAAAGTGAACTGAGAATAGAAAGGGAAAAGAAATGAAAGCAGGACTTGATGGACACAGCGAAAACTTGCACAACCTACAGAGACGGTTTTGCATCTCAACTGGTACTTCCTACATATTTCCTGCCTGTCACTCACAAAAGGGGCTCCAGGTTCCAAGTAAGAATCTCCGCAGCCAGGCCCCTGCGCGCCCCGCCCACCGGCCTTCTCCCGGGGCCGCGCCTCCTGTCACTCTGGCCCCGCCCCGCCCGCCGCGGCCCGCCCACCGCCCCGTTTCCCTGCCAGGCATCTCCAGGAGCGCTCTGCTCCTCCTCCCAGACCGGAAGCTGATCACGGAGCAGCGGTCCCAGTGAGGCGCGTGAGTTCCCGGTTCAGTGGCAGCGTCTCCTCCAGAGAGATAAGAGTCACGCAGGCCTGCAGCAGCGGCGCCAGGCAGGGAACCCGCCGCGTGTCGGGCTTGGCCGCCTGACCGCCTTGCAGCCTCCCGCAGCGCGCGGGCCTCCATCTGCACACCAGGCCCTGCCATCACCTGGCCCTGCCCTCCTCAGTCCTGCCTTCACCTGCCCTGTCCTCACCCAGCCATGTCTCCTGGCCTGACCCTACCCTCGCCCAGCCCTGTCCTCCTCACCTGCCCTGTTCCTCACCCAGCCCTACTCCCCTACTGGCCCAGCTTTTGCCAGGCCTTGTCCTGCTACCTGGCCCTGCCCTCACCTGACCCTGTCTACCTTGGCGCTGTCCTCCTCACCTGCCATGTCCTCCTTGGCCAGGTGTCCACCCTGCAGGTCTTCCCTCCATTAGTCTCCCTGTTGTCTGCAGGAGGTGACCTGGGCCTGTGTGGTGACTTCCAGGGGGTCATCTGATGCCATCTCCAGGTAGCAACAGCCAGATCTCAATGTCATCACAGAACACTAATTGGGCAGGTGACACAGATTCCACCCCAGGGGAAAATATGCTCCCCTGGAGGTGGGCATCCCAGACCATCCCCCTCCCTGTGATGTGTGGCACTAGGCTCTGGACAAAGAGCTGGACCACAAATGAGAGAAAGGAGACAACAGAGAGAAAACTTACACAGGTGGCAAGGGATTGCAGAGGGAGGGCACAAGAGTGAAAGAAGAAGCCATAAAGCAGCAGAGAGAAGCAGTTGGAGAAATCTAGAATCGCAAACTCCCGAGAGGAGAAGGACAGCCACACAGGGATATGGACAGAACAGGGGAGAGACCTCAAGCTATCTAGAGAGATGAAGGACAGAGAAAGAGACAGAATCCGGGAGGGACCACAGGCAGAGCATGGGAGCAGAGGACAGATTATCTGCAGGCATGGCAGAAGGCAGCTGTGGTGCTGGGATAAGGAGAGGGGTAACAGGTGACAGGGGGAGCCAGGGGAGCCCAGGCCTCCGAATGTGGGCATTCAGAGCATGGGATTAGGGGCCTGCAGCAGGCAGGCCAGAGGGAGAGTGTGGATGGGGAAGGAAGAGGCGGAAATCTGTGGAGATTGGGGATAAAGACTGGGGAGAAGGACTGACTGGAGGTGAAGGGAGTTGCAGGAATGGGGAAGATCAGATGGAGGGAAGGAATAGAGGGAAGAAGGGGAGAAACCAGGAGAGAGAGAAGCAAAGGGAGCAGGAGGCCCTCCCACTAAAGGAGCACAGTAGAGGTGAGGAAAGAAATTGCAAAACTACTGCCCATGAGGCTTGTGTATTTTAAAATTCTAGAGGTGACAGGATAGCTCCCTTATCCAGCCCAAAGTCAGTGACTGAACTCATTGTGTCCAGGGTCACCTCCTTCCTTTTCCTGATTTGTGGTGTCATGTAGGGAGTGTAGGAGATAGAAAGGGCAATTAAAGTGTTTTTGCTTTTGTCAGGCTGAATGCAACAGTGACCACTCAGCAGACAGTTCTTCACCTCTAGTCACGTAAATGTGTGGGGATTTCTCCCCACCAACAAAGGGTGTCTGTGCCACCTGCCAAATTAGTGTTCTGTAATGGCATTCAGATCTGGCTGCTGCTACCTGGAGATGGCTTCAGATGACACAGAGCTTTCTCCTACAGCACTGCCCCACATGGTATGCCAGTCACCTTGAGAAGTTGGGACCCCCTGTTCACCACCTTGAGGGAAACATGGTACTTTTGTTTGCATGCTTGTTACAAATAAGTGACACAGGTTACAGAGGCACAGGCAGATGAAAGAGCCATGGTAAAGGTTAACTGAACCCGAGAAGGGTGTTTTGGGAACCCTGAAATACCAGGGAGGAGTCTGGCAGAGAACTGGTCATTATTGAACAACCACATATGCATTTTAGTGACTAGAGAGGTGGTATTGTTTGTGGAATGTCAGAGCAGTTGAAACAGGGTGGGTTTTTCCTGTATCAGACAGTAAAAGGAAGAGATCTTGTCTAAGCTGCCCTCCCATCTCAAGGCTGGTGTCTCACTGCTGCCTGAAGAGAGTGTGTCTTTGCCTCTGCCTGGTGCTGACCCTGAGATCAAGCATTCTTGCCCCCCTCACAGTCTGAAAATGGTGGGTGTCCTTCCTGTGTGTATCATCAGTTTTCCACATGCAGAATCATTTGGTCATTGTCCTCACAACACTGGCATTGAGCATTTCCAATCACATGAAATAAAGCCTCTTTTGTTTTCCATTCTTCTGTCTCTAAAAGATAAAACACTTTGTTAATTACATTTTTTCTCTGTAATATGGACTCCCCTTTTAGACTACGTTTGCATGCTGAGCATTTGTTTATATACACTGTCTTCTATCTGGAGTGACGTCTTCCAATCAAGTGTTCTCATCCACCCTAAGCTAATGGTTTAATTTTCACAGTCTTTTGTGACATCCCCGTTTCTATATTCCTTTTTAAAGTCTTGTCCTCATATCTCTTCCTGTCAGCACCACATTGCCCAGTTGATGACTCCCTCTTATTTTTTCTTAGCTCTGCAGACATCTTCCTTATCTTAAACTCTGCTTGCATTCACTGGGATTCCTCCAAGGATCTCTTTGGCAATTCCTCTGCTGCCAGGCCCCACGCTGTTCTCTGACTGGGGTGCTGCCCCACAATGGAGCCTTGCACCTCTGCTCAGCTTCTGTGTGTGCCACTGTCTCTTCTCCTCCTTTCACTCACACCTTACACACCATTCACCTCTCTAGTTCTCCGGGAGACTGCTCCCATGAACCCTAGAATCTTCTGGCCATTGTCTCCTAAACTCCATGCTGGGATGTTTAGCCTTTCCACATTCATGTTCCTCCCATGACCTCAGCCCCTCAGATGCCCCCCGGCATCGTCCTCAGCATCTCAGGAAGGTTGGCCTCTACCTGGGGGACTTGGCTGGACACCTCCACATATGTCAAAATCGTACAATGTATTATGAGGTTGGCAGGTTTTTCTTTATTGTACAGGAGAATGAAAAGAAATCACATGAGTTTTTCAGAGGAGAAAGGAATCTAGAGTACACACAGCTCTTGAGGCTTGGGAGAAAAATGGGGAAAGACCTGGCTCCTGATTGCTCTGCTTCCCCAGGCCTCTGTCCTCATCTCCTGCTGTGTCCTCTGCTTGCTCACTTTCAGCCACATGGCCTCTCTCCTTTTCCTGGCCAGAGATTGCTCCAGCCTCAGGGCCTTCACTGGGTCCTGTCTCTCTACCTACCCCTCTACCTGGCCCCTGGGCTGCAGGTGGCCAACCCCTCAGGTCTTTGTTATGACATCACCTGCTCCATGGAGACTCCTTGACCCCCGCAGCTCCTGTCACACTCCAGCCACAATCTACCCCCACTCTGTTCCATGGAGCTTGCTGTGTCTGTCTGTTTCTGCTCCTTTACTGTATACTACCTGGACCCTGATAAGAAGAAGGGTCCAAGAGATGGGCAGAGCCAGAAGGTGGGTGGTGGGCCTGACCTGCCCTTCTGGGAGGTGCTCCATGCTGGCTTCCCCGAAGTGTGATGAGTCATTTTACATCCATTCAGGGGTGAGGCTGGTGCCCAGCCTTAATAATATTTGAGGGTGATTCTCTTCTTTGTACCAGCATCGAGTACCAGCTCTGGAGTGGTACTGGGGTCATCCTGAGATCTGATGGGGCTGTGGTGTGGTTCACTTTGGTCAGGACTACGGGGTGCCCTGAAGGGGAGCCCAGTGTGGCCCAGGTCCCTATTTGTACAGCCTGTGGGCTTCACCAGCAGGGAAATGAGGCCCAAAGGAAGGAGTCAGAGAAGCCTCCTGTGCTCCTCCTGCAAGAGCTACCATGCCTGGGTCTTCCTGTGCAGTGCGCAGCCAGTAAACAGTACGCTTCTCCTTCCAGGATTGACTTGTAAAGACTCCTGTCACCTGAGGAAACAGCCCTGAAGAGGAGGAGGAAGGAAAAGGAGTCAGGAATGGCTGTCACTGAGGTACAGTGATGCTGTCGGGTGGTCCTGACCTGCTTAGATTCCATCCCACTGTGACCTGGGGGCAGGGAACCCATGAGGAGGTGCCACCAGGTGTGGCCCTGGGAATCCTCTGACATTTTTGTTGATCTTTTAAAAAAGTGAGTGTGCTGTTTGGTGGTGTCCCTGTCCTCCACACCAGTTCCCTGGCTCTAGTGCTCATTGTTTCCTGCCTTTTGCTTCTGTTGCCTTCAGTTGGCTCTTTCCCCTGGAGGTGTATGGTTAGTTGACCTGGGTTTCTTCCTCCTTGTTTCACTACCCTAAGTTTCACTACCCTAAGGTCTTTCTTTTGTTTTTATTTTTGTTTTTTATTTCATTGCATTCTGTGAGATTTGGTATGTTTATTTTTGTTTTGCTTTTGTTTCAGATATTTTCTGAATCCTGTTCCTGTCGTTACCATTGGTTGATTAAGAATGAGGTGTTTCATTTTCCCATATTTGGGGGTGTTAATTTTTCCTCTGCAGTTGGCTTCTGTATTTATTCTGTATTTATAGGAAAGAAAACTGGGGTCCTTCCAAGTATCTGAAACTGAACTTTAAGATTTGTGACCCAATCTGTATCAAATGAAAAAATAAATAAAGCTGGGTGGTAGCTTAGTGGTTATGCATCCTGGTGACAATCCCCCGTAACAATAACAACAAAAAAGTCTGGCAGTGTCACTCAGTGGTGAAGCACCCGAGTTCAGACCAGAGTACCTTAAATAAGTTTTATGATTTTTAAAATGAGGCGCCTGCATTTGTCTACATCGGATTGGTTCTACCCTAGGCTGTGAATGTGCTGCCAGTAGCGGCGGCGCCTTCCTGTGCCTGCCCCTACCTGTGCACCTGCAGGCTCCTGCTGGGCAGATGCATGGTGTTGTTCTGCACTTGGTCCATGTCTCTCATGTAGGAAACCTGCTGTCAGTTTTCACAGGACAGTCTCTGCCCCTAAGTCTCCAATTGCTCAGGGTCAGCTCTGATTCCAATCACCTCGGCTGGGTTTTGCTCTGTAATTTTGTATTCCTTGACCCAAGAGACATTTCCTAGGGTGTCTGTGGGGCTTCCTTCATCCCCTCCTCACATTCAAAAAGTGGTCAGAGTGCTTCGTAAAACTGTCAAGGTCTTGACTTGCATTTGCCTTGTGGTAACGCCTGTTCAGAAGAGACAGGTGAACATGCGGATGGAAGAGGTGCATAGCCAAGGTGTGGGGCAAAGGACGTGGAGATCACATGACTCTGCGTGGTGCACCACCCTCCAGGACTCTCCACCCACGCATTGATGTGAACACCCTTTCACCCCGTCCTGTTGAGTTTTTATGGAGGCTCCATTATGTAGGCAGGCTTGATTACATCCTGGGTGATGGTGATCAGTTGGGACTTCAGGCCCTCTCCCTTCCCTGGAGGTAGGTGTCAGGACAGGGTGTTACAACTGCCTCTCCTGCCTGTGGCTTTCTGGGTGAAGCTCCTTCGTGAAGCTCTCTATGGGGCTTTGGCACCTGTCTTTTCATTAGCACAGAAATCTTTCATAGCTCTCCAGGGATTCCAGGTGAGCTCCCCATCAGCAGAGAGACAGATACCAAATGTGTATTTACAGCCTCACAGTGCAGCTCTTCTCACTTGAATCAGTTGCATGCTTACACTCCTCCCTTCTCATTTCTCTCTTTTTACTTCTTTGCAGTAATGGGTTGAACCTAGGTCCCCTCTGCCATTACATCCCTACTCCTTATGTTCTTCATTCTCGAGAGGATCTTGCTATGTTTCCCAGTCCCACCTCCAATTTACAATGTTCCCACCTCAGCCTGGGGATAGCTGGGATACAAGCATGTGCCACCATGTCTGGGTTCTGTGGTTCACATTTTGCATCAAGATTATAACTGTCCCCTGTGCCCCATTGTGAAGTCTCTTTTAATTTCAGGGTCCGCTGACATTCAGAGATGTGGCCATTGAATTCTCCCAGGAGGAGTGGAAGTGCCTGGTCCCTGCTCAGAGGACTTTGTACAGGGACGTGATGCTGGAGACCTACAGGAACCTGGTCTCCCTGGGTGAGCTTGACTTCCCCACCCTGCACCCGCCCCATGCCAGGATCTTCAGTGCATACCTTTGTGTTTCCCCTTTGAGTTTGGGATCCTCTGAATTGACTGACTGACTGAAGCCCTGGTGCAGGTTAAAGAAAGCTTCAAAGTGCAGCCTCTGCACTTTGTCCCCTTCCTTCAGATGTTCTGCCCCCTTCATGATACTGCAGTGGTGGTTCCAGAGCTGAAGCACAACATAAAGCCCACAGCCGACTCTTAAAATATCCAGTTCTACCCAGATGCGATGGCACATGCCCACAATCCCAGTGATTGGTTTGCTGAGGTACAAGGATCAGAAATATTGTTGCAAGTTCAAAACCAGCCTCAGGAAAAGTGAGGTACTTAGCAACTCAGTGAGACCCTAAATAATATACAAAATATGGCTAGGGATGTGGCTCAGTGGTCAAGTCTCACAGAGTTCAATCTCTGGTACAACAACAACAAAAAAAAAAAATTAAAATACCCATTACCTGTTTTCTGTCCCTGTGCTTTTGATTCAGTGGTTCTTGGAAGAGAGGTAGATACCTACATGATATAGTGAAATATTTTCTGTGTCCCTCTGTAATGTCCTCTTCCTCATGTATAGATAGGGCTGTATTGTGGAGAAGCCACAGTGCATCAGCTTCTTTTCTCTTTACAAGCAGGAGTGTGTCCTTCAGACCTGAGTGTCCTCTCCTGGTTGGAGCAAGGGAGGGAGCCCTGGACTGTGAATGGCCCAGAGGAAACATCCAGGCCTGCAAATGAGTGGGCATGTGTGGAGGGTGTGAAAGCAGGTAAGAGCTCACATGGGCAGAGAGGCAGCTACCCACTAGGTAGTGTTGGGGCGCTTTGGCAGTGGGAGGGTTTAGGGCTAAGGTGAAGTCCATTTCCTGGGCTTTACATGCAAGGAATTTGCTTTCAAGCTCCTTTTCCTCTTCTCCTCCTTCTCCCTCCTCTCCCTCCTCTAAACCTTCTCTATGTGTACATGAGGATGACATCCCCTTTGTTATCTTTATGTATGGGTGTAACCTGATTTCGTTAAATTCATTCCATTTTTCTTCCCTTTCCTTCCTTCCTCCCTCCTCTTGTTCTTTTCCTTCTCCTCCCGTCTTCCCTGTATCTTTATGATGTCTGTTCACTTCCTCTAACCCTTTTTCTCCCTTATTTTGCTCTAGTTTCTACATATAAGGGCAACCATTGACCCTCAATTTTTGAGTCTGGCTCATTTCACCTAGCACAATGTTTTCCATTCCACCCACCAGCCAATGCTATGATTTCATTCTTCATTTACCTCTAGGTTTTTAAAAATCAGTGCTGTGAATTAGTTAAGAATGTCTCATTTTTTATACTAAATATTCATAGTTTCCTTTGTTGAATAGATTTGTCAGCCTTCTCTCATGATCACGATGAGATGGTCCTTTTTCTGTTCATTCACTTTCATTTACCATTAGAAATCCAATAGACTTATTTACATTAACTACAGCAGTTTGATTCTCACAGTTTGGGGCCTGCAAAGTCCAAGATCAAGGTTCCTATTGAACTAGTTGATATAGCATGAGTTTTTTGGTCAGAGGTTTTTCAAAACTAAGCTTCCACCAGGGTCTGTGGCAAGCCCTTTAATGCCAGCAGTTTGGGAGGCTCTGGCAAGAGGATTGCAAGTTCAAAGCATCCTCAGCAGCAATGGCAATGCACTGAGCAACTCAGTCAAACTCTGACTCGAAATAAAGTATAAAATTGTGCTGGGGATGTGGCTCAGTGCTGGAGTGACCCTGAATTCAATCACCCATACCCAGAAAATAAAAAATAAAATAAAATAAGCTTCCCTGAAAAAAATTGGATTACATGTAATCAAGCTTTCCTTTTTTAAAATTCCTGTTCATTTTTTTTTCCTTACCAATTAAAAATCATGATCATAAGCCCCATAACTGTTGTCAATACAAGTATTACTTTGGTATAACCTTATATATTTCAGTGTAAGATATATATTTAGCTTCAGTAATTAGTCATAAACCTGTGGTTTCTGACATCTTCTAGACATCACTCCTAAATGGGTCATCATGGAATGTTCACCAAAAAGGCACAGCTGTACAGGAGAAATAGTCCACACGGTGACATTGCAAACATGTGACGGCCGTGCCATTGAAGGATCATGCTTCGATGAAACCCGCAAGAGTACATGGGACTTATGTTGTTGGAGCAATGTAGGAAGACATCACACAGGATTTTCTATGACTCAAGAGGAAAGTCCCCCTGGTTGCAGAGGTGAACGTGGAGGCAGGGATGCAGGGAAGGTGCTCATCAACAGTTGGCTTGGATTCAGCTTTCAGTCACATCTGCCTGAACCACAGTCCTTTCAAGATGAAGGGAACCTTCATAAATGGATCGATAGTGAGCAGGCTCTCGACAATGGTTCCTTGCTTCCAGCCCACCAAAGAATTCCTTCTAGTGTCAAAGCAAACATTTCTCATAAATATGAACATGATTTTATAGGTTCTTGTTTGTTTATACCAGAACAAAAAACAGGCATTCCTCCAGCAGCTCACAAACGTAATGAGTTTGGAAAATCCTTTAATCAAGAGTCACAATGTACTATTCATCAGACACTCCGTACAAGAGAGAAGCAATTTATGTGTGATATATGTGGCAAGGTCTTCACTCAAAAATCAAAACTTACACGTCATCATAGAATCCACACTGGAGAGAAACCTTTCAAGTGTAACGAGTGTGGGAAGGTCTTCAATCACAGTTCACACCTTGCACAACATCGGAGAATCCACACTGGAGAGAAACCTTTCAGATGTGATGATTGTGGCAAAGTCTTCAGTCAGAAGTCCTACCTGGCAAACCACCAGAGAATTCACTCTGGGGAGAGACCTTACAAGTGTGATGCCTGTGGCAAGGTCTTCAATCAGATTTCACACCTGACAAGTCATCGTAGAATCCACACTGGAGAGAAACCTTACAAATGTGATGAATGTGGAAAGGTCTTCCACCAAATTTCACACCTTGCACAACATCGAACGATTCACACCGGAGAGAAACCTTTCAAATGTAATGAGTGTGGCAAGGGCTTCAGTCGCAACTCGTACCTCGTTCACCATGTGATAATCCACACTGGGGAGAAACCGTACAAATGCAATGAGTGTGGCAAGGTCTTCAATCAAAAATCGATCCTTACAAGTCACCGAAGAATTCATACTGGAGAGAAACCATACAAATGTGATGAATGTGGGAAGGTCTTTAATCAGATTTCACACCTTGCAGAACATCGAAGAATTCACACAGGAGAGAAACCTTACAAATGCAATGAGTGTGGCAGTGTTTTCAGTCAGAAGTCATCCCTTGCAAATCATCAGAGAATCCACACAGGAGAAAAACCTTTTAAATGCAATGAGTGTGGCAAGGGCTTCAGCCGTAACTCATACCTAGCAGAACATCTGATAATCCATACTGGAGAGAAGCCGTGCAAATGCAATGAATGTGGCAAAGTCTTCAGTCAAGTATCACATCTTACATGTCATCGCAGAATCCATACGGGAGAGAAACCTTACAAATGTAATGACTGTGGCAAGGTCTTCAGTCTGAATTCATCCCTAGCCCATCACCGCAGGATCCATACTGGGGAGAAACCTTACAAATGTAATGACTGTGGCAAGATGTTCACTCAAAATTCACATCTTGCATGTCATCGCAGAATTCATACTGGAGAGAAACCTTACAAATGCAATGACTGTGGCAAGGTCTTCAGTCAAAATTCACATCTTGCATGTCATCGCAGAGTCCACACTGGGGAGAAACCTTACAAATGTAATGACTGTGGCAAGGTCTTCAGTGTGAACTCATCCCTAGCCCATCACCGCAGGATCCATAGTGTAGAGAAGCCTTAGTAATCAGTGTGTGCAGGGTGGGGGGTCACATTGTAATCCCGGATATTTTGCAAAAATCAGGAGGATGGCACGTGCAAATTCTGCCTGGACATAATTGTGAGATGCTCACAAAATGAAATAAAGGGCTGGGGATGTAGATCAGTGGGAAAATGATGGTAGAGCATGTTTAAGTCCCTGGGTTCAATTCCCATACCCCCAAAGAGGAAAAGAAATGCAATGAATGTGTTGGGGACTTCAGTCACATTGGCACATCACATGCCAAGCATTTATGGTGGAGAGAAACCCTATGAATATGATGAATGTGGCAAAGCCTGTAGGGTGCATCTGGCCTGGCCAATCATTGATCCACACCCAGAGGGCGTGTCAAGGTGTTCACTGACATTTCCTATCACTCAGATTGTCAAGATCTCATCCTAGGAAAAAACCACAAATGAATTAAGCACAGTCTTGTCAGAATACAAGTCATGTAATACCACTTTATTCCCTAGTGGAGAAATTATCTTCTATGTGTAACGAATGTCTGAACCTTTAGGCCTCATTTAAAGCTTAGAAACTTTCAGTCAGTCTGTGATGGAGAGGAACCTCATCCATAATTTGATATAAACAGACCTTAATGTAAAAGTCTGTCATCAGGATTCCTGCTGGGAAAGAACTTCACAAATGTACCAAGGTGGCAGATCATTAGTATGCACTCAGCCCTCTGTACACGTCAGGTAAGGCACAAAAGCATGACTTTGGCCAGGCCTGTCTTCAGTGCTCATGTCTCAGTGGACATCAGTTGATCCACGCTGGAGAGAAACCATGGAAATGTCTGCAGGTGCCAAGCTCTTCTGGCACAGTTCACAGCTTGCACAACATGGGAGAAGACGTCCAAGAGATAGAGCTTGAATGCAGCGAGTGTGACACCCCCTGCATTATGAATTCAAGCAGTGGTCAGAGTTCATACTAAAGAGCAACATCCATCACAATCACAGCACATAGGACAGACTTCCATGCCTCAGAACCAGTGGGCATCAAAGAGACACCTTTGAGGAAGCTGTGACAAAACACCAGAGAACAAGGAGGAATGATTTAATTTGGGCCCAAATTAATCATGTGCCCCAGAGAGCAACCATCCAAGTGTAAGGAATGTACTGTTTCTTTTTCAAACATTTGTAATTTTCTTTTCCTGAATAAATTCTGGCAAAATCAGACATGATGTACGTGTTCTTTTCACTGTGCACAAGACACCCAATGTTCTCCCCTTCATTTGTTCCCATGCAGAAATACCTCATGTTTTTCTTTGTAAAGTGATTGATTGTTCATGTTCACATATATTTTCTTTCTACACTTAGTAGAAGCACAATCCCTTGGAGAAATGCTGTGTTCCCATCTCTGTAGTCTGACCAGGATACTTACTGTGTATAATGAAAGTACAAAATGTAGTTCAGACTGACATCCTGCCCTCACTGTTATGGAACATGCACTGTATTATTTCTAAATACCTCTATCTTCTGTGCTAATGAGGAAAGGAACATGATTGTTGGTAATAATAAAAAAGAGACTAAATTTTATTACATGAGATTTATGATACATTTTTTAACAAAACTGCATGGAATTCATCTTAATTTACATAAATGTGAAAATTGAAATACAGCAAGAATATGAAACGTAAGAAAATTCAGGGAATAAGGATAAAAATATCTTTTTATTCTTAAAGTGCTTGTGAGAAAGATGTACTGAAAAGGTTAACGTTCATGAGTTTCCACTTCAGAATGAACATCCAGGATGGAATTTCTCTTGTTTGTGAAGTGGAAACTCATGTATTTGCCCCTAACATTTTTGCTAGTTTGCACTTGTGACCCGTCCCAACTCAGGGCTGAACCCCACCCAGTTGGGCTGGTTTGTCAGGAATGGCGAAGCCAAACACTGAAGTGTTTGCAGAGTTCACAGCATAAGGAGGCCTTCCAGGGAAGCAGGGTGGACTTGCTACACTTGTCCAGAAGTGGCTGCCTCCTCTTATGGGGGTCCTGGGTGGTGCTGGAGTGAGGGAACCTGGTCATCTTTAGAACTCCCAGCTGCTGCCCGAAGAAGGGAACACTTAGGGTTATCAGCATCTTGCCCAGATGGCACCATAGAAAGGGAGTAGTGAGACTTGAAAGGTGTCAACAATAAACATCAAAATGGGTCAGATTCCAGCACAACCCTGAGTGTTTACTCCTGATTCTCTGGGCTCTTGGTTGGCATAGAGGAACTTACAATTTTTGTCATGTCAAATTTGCTTTCCTGATGCACCTGTAGGTCCCATTCTACAGTATGATTGTTGAAAATGTTTTTGAAATACTGTTTAGACAAGTTACCTAACGTTTGTATGGTAGTTCCATGAAAACTATTGTTTTAAATGTTTGGTAGATAATAGATATGATAAAACAACTTTGCCAGGTCATTCATTGTGTTTGTTGTTGTGATAAAACACCTGAGAACAAGGAAGAAAGATTTGTTTTGACTCATGGTTTCAGACTCATGGGTTCCAACCCCTGATTGGCTGCCACCTGCTTTGGGCCATGTACTCATCATGATGGAAGGGCATGGGCAATGGGCTGGGCCTTCCCCTCTGGTACATGTTCAACCCTGGCAGCCTTTAGAGTGCTGAGCTACTTTGCAATAAATATGTCCACTAACTGGCGTTGTACTGATGGAGTGAGGCTGGTGCCCATCCTTAATAATACTTAAGGTTGATGTTGATTTTCTTCTGTGCAGCATTGAGTACCAGCTCTGTGTCCTCCATCCTGAGGGCTGAGATCAGCCTGAGATCCCAGGAGAGGTGAGGGGGGCTGCTCTGACCTTCAGATTGGTCAGGGCCAGACTGTGTCCTGAAGGGAGCCCAGTGCTGCCCAGTTCCCCACTGCTGCAGCCTGTGTGTGCTTCAACAGCAGGGAAATGAGGTCGAAAGAATGGAGTCACAGAAGTCTCCTGTGCACCTTTCTGCAGGACTGTACTATGTCTGGGTGACCCTGGTGCAGTGGACAGCTGGGGACCATCTTCCCACATGCTGAGGTTCACCTGTGTGTGTGGCTGTGGCATAGGAAGGGTGTGATGATTCTGAGCCTTAAACAGTACGTTTCCTCCTTCCAGGATTGACTTGTAGACTCGTGTTACCTGAGGAAACAGCCCTGAAGAGGAGGAGGAAAGAAAAGGGGTCAGGAATGGCTGTCACTGAGGTACAGTGATCTCTCAGGTGGTCCTGAGTCCCCTGTGCAGTGCTGGGCCTGGGGGATTCTGGCCTCAGGTGACTCTGTGGCCTCCTGCCTGTCAGGTGTGCCTGCACTCCCCAGGGCCTCCCTTACCTCATCCTCTGCGCTTAGATTCCATCCCACTGTGACCTGGTGGCAGGGAACCCATGAGGAGGCACCACTGGGCATGGTCCTGGGAGTCCTTTCGTCATTTGTTAACCTTTTAAAACAGTAAACCTGCTGCTTGGTGGGGTTCCTGTCCTCTCTACCAGCTCCCCCTGCTAGAGTGCTCAGTGTTTCCTTCCCTTTGCTTTAGTTGGCTCATTTCCTCTTGAGATGCGTAGTCAGCTGTCCTGGGTTTCTTTGGCCTTGTTGTAAAGTCTAATTACACTAACATTCTCCTATTTTCTTCACTACATTTCCTGAGTTTTGGTGTGTTTGTTTTTGTTTCAGATGTTTTCTGAATCCTTTTCCCATTGTTACCATTGGTTGGTTAAGAATGAGGTGTTTCATTTCTCCATATTTGGGGGTGTTAATTTTTCTTCTGCACTCAGCTTCTGTATTTCATTGTGCAAAGGAAGAATATTGGGGTCCTTTCTGAAACTGAATTTGAAGATGTGTGACCTAATTATGGACCCTCCTATAGATAGATGTTCCTTGTGGATTTTAAGAGATGCGTTTCCTACTTCCCTAGGATACACTGTTCTGGGTTGGTGTGGGAGGTCCACCTGGTGTGCAGTAATATTAAAGAGCTGCTTATGGATCTCCTGTCTATTAATGTGTGTCCTCTTAATTGGAATGTTTTGGGCCATCTGAATTTCAAATAGGCCCAGAGACCAGCCTGAGGTGGTCAGTGCTTAAAGTGAAGGCTCTCAAGTACATTGGCTTCTCCGTATACCTGAGCAGAATTTTGTAACTCCTTGCAAATATTAATTTTCTAATGTACATGACTGGAAAAAAGAGCACCAAAAACTTCACAATCCTAAAAGATTTTGGAGAGTGTTCTAGTGTCCATCATGACACAACCACAGGCTCACTGCAGCCAGCATTGCTAACATTCCCTGATGTCGTGTGTGTGTGGGTGGGAGGTGTGGGGGGGGCTCATGCTCTGGGCCAGCAGCTCCATGGTGCTCATCCTGCACAGGCACCAGCAGAGAATACAGCACCTTCATAGGTCCAGGTCCCCAGGTTCTCCCCTGGGTCCTGAGTCCCCCAAACCATCCTCCTTCCTGTGAGCACCTTTTTTTTAAAAATACACTTTCCTGCATCTTTCAGTTTTGCATTTATTATCCCAACTGGTTCCTGGTGAACACAGCGGCAGTAGTCTGGGTGTTTCCCAGCTGTCAGTCCCATTCTGCTCGCAAGACTCCAGTACATCCACACTCTCCCTTACGTGGATGAGAAATGGAAAAACCCCTATTTTATGAGGAACATGTAAATTCTAAGGTTTTGCAAAGTTCTGAGTTCTTTAGTGATTCTTACAATATTGTAAGCTCAGTTGTAAGCAATCATATTGTATGCAAATGGTGTTTTATATACATGCTCTTTTGTATATTATGAATGTGTCTGTGTGTGTGTGTTTGTGTACATGAGCATATCTCCTCAATTATGCTAGTATTTACCAAGAAACACTTCTGTGAAATTGTATGTAAGAAATATAAATTTCAGCTTTAATAACACCAATTAAATACTGGGTTTGGTGGTGCATGCCTATAATCCCAGTGACTTGGGAGGCTGAGGCAGGAGGATTGTAAGTTCAAAGCAAGCCTCATCAAAAAGTGAGACACTAAGCAACTCAGTGAGACCTGTCTCTGAATAAAATACAAAATAGGGCTGGGGATATGTCTCAGTGGTCAAGTGCCCCTGAATTCAATTCCCAGTAGTAAATAAAAAAACAAATAAATCAATAAATAAATAAATGTATTTCAAACTGATTTCACATAAAATCTTTTTATATTTTCTTGCTATTCTGATTGATTAGCATTTATAATAAGTGTTACATAGTTTTTTAGTCATCTACTTTCATATTTGTGTCTTAGCTGTGTCTGTGGAAAGAATTATCTCAATGAATATAGTCCAACAATAATATTTGCCTATAGCAGATGAAATTAGTCCTTTATGTTTAACAGTGTACAGGGCTTAAAGGCAAGCAATAGGTACTATATTGAGTTTTCTACATTAATTTGTACTGATAATTCACAATATGCATTTTATCTTTTACAAAATGAATCAGAATGTAAAATTATTTAACACATTTACTGTCCACCTTGGCAATATAGGATATTAGGTACTATTTTTCTTTTCTTGTTGCAACTGAATTTTAAGTTACTGATATGCATCTTAAGAGCAATGTTATGTACAATTCAGACACACATCATACAATGAAATTTTACAAACAACACATACCTCTGCAATCAACTTCTGCACCAAAACCTATACTGTCAGTCTTAAAGACTCCTCCTCTTGCCTCTGCCAAGAGGGATCAGTATGTGACATCTAACAGCATGGATCACTTTTACCTCTTTTGTGCTTTATATAAATGAAGTAGTTCAGCATGAATTCTCATACGTTTGACTTTGAAAATTCCAAATGCTTTAAAATTTGTTTTTACCTATTAGTAATAGAATTCCACTTCAGGAATATCAAATAACGCATTTATGCATTCCTTTCTTGATACACACATGCAATTGTGTGGATATGACACAAGTTTTTTCCCCAAAATTTCAGGTGTTGGAAGCTTTGTTCCCAGTATGATGACATTGGGTGTTGGAACCTTTGGAGTGGAGGCAAGGAAAAGATGGTTGGGTTTATCCTTGGAAGGGTAAATGCTGATCTCCTGGAGTATAGTAGTTCTCATGAGAATGGGCGGTCCTACAGTGAGTGCAGGTGTCTCCTCTTTGTCTCGCTCTGTCCTGCCCTGTGGTCTCTTCTGCATGTGCTCCCACCATTGTGATTCCATCTGCTGTGAGGGACTCATCAGAGGTGAGCAGATGCTGGTGCTGTGTTCTTGAATCTGAAGAAGTGTGAGCTAAATAAATTTCAATATCAAGTACCCAGCCTTAGGTATTTGATGATGGCAGCAAAATCACACTAGTCCAACATGTGCACTTTAGTTTGGAGCATCATGATGGGCACTGGCAACAAATTTTGATGATAATTGTCAGAAGTTCTGCTGGTATGTGTGTAGTGGTACCTTTGTTGGTCATAGGTTTACAGTAACCTCCTTGGCCTTAGAATATTTTGCCAAAGAGTTTACCAAATGATTCCATGAATTTCAACCAAGAAGATACTCCTATTTTCATGAATATCATTTATATTTCCCTCTTTAGAGTCAATAATTTGTTCTATTAAGCATAGTTTCTTATTATGTGACCTGTGTTCATCTTTTGTCATATGTATTGTAAAACCTCTGGGAAAATATTTTGAGTTTTTGTCATATGAGATTCTGTTTGAGGAGATAGATATGCTTAATCTGATGCAAAGATTGACAAGTGTGCACATTGTATTTGAATATCTTTGGAACCTAAAATGTGTAAAATTTTAAGTATTAGTTAAAACAATGTAAATTTAATATTTATTTTTAATATTTATTTTTTAGTTGTAGGTGAACACACAATCTTTATTTCATTTTTTTGGGTGGTGCTGAGGACCGAACCCAGTGGCTCACGTATGCTAGGCAAGCGTGCTACCACTGAGCCACAACCCCAGCCTAAAGCATCCATTTCTTTCTCACACTTTTGTTGAGGGGTCACATACTCCAATGCCAATAATACGTGAAAAATCCTTCTTATACTCCATAGTTTTTTAAAGTGTAGATGATAACTGTTCTGGACATGGGGGGAATATGTGTATCTCTGAGAGATGAGGGATCAGTTAGTTTGTTTCTTTCTAGTAACCATTTTATTCTATATCTTATATTGTCCACTTTGATATACACAGTGAAATTCATTGTTTTAAAAAGTATGTTAGACAACTCCCACTTCTTGCATCACAGATGGAGTCAATGAGCTTGTCTGACATTCAAAACAAGCAGAACATTGGAAGTTCATTCTCTGCATGGAGTAACAAGTTGGAGGGACATGAATTCAGTAGAGAGCTGGGAAACTCTACTGAATATTGAGAGCCCACAGCCATCTTCACCTGGCCAGCTTCCAATGGTTGGGCAGCCAGACTTGCCTTCCAAACAGAACAGAACCTGACCAGATGAAAATTTACAGATACTGATGTTCAGCCATGCAGAAGTTTTTAACCTCCAATGTTAAAGAGATGGAACCCAGATGGTGACATGTTCTCCCCAGAGATCTCTGTATCGAAGAGGCTACTCTCTGAATACTGATAAGCTGACCTTCAAACCCTGCCTTCCAGCTTTCCAGCCTACAAGTGTTCTCTAACGACAGTGATAAACATCACTCTTTCACATTTAGCATCAGTCCAGGCCTATCAAGAAAACTCTCAGACAAAGTAAGAAAAGCAGCAGATGAGAAGTTACATTACTATTCTGCATCAACATCACCGGGCTCTTGAGTCAGAGGTCCACAGCTTCAGACTCCAGAATATTGTCCTCAGAACACATGCTGGACCTTGGGACCCCAGCAGAGCCATGAATTAATAATACTGTGAAAGGATTCTTCTCCTATGGTTTGGTCCATGTGACCAGAAGAATACTGCAGAAGTAAGAGGTCCATACGGAAGGAAACTGAGGTGTCTTGTTAACAGCATGTTCAACCTGCCAGCCCTGTGAGCAAGCCACTTTGGGAAATGATCCGCCCACCCCAGATGAGGACACTAAGGGTCAGAAAAGTTGAAATTACTCACCAGAGTTCCACAGCCTACAGCACGTGGGTCCCTACCTGCTCAATCCGAAGCCACCACCCTGTGTAGCTGGGCTCCATCCGCTCAGGCTTTTTCAGCAGTTGGGTGCATCACCTCCACGGACCTGAGAAGGTGGGAGTTTAACTTCACCTCTAATCATCCGAAACACCAGGATGACTCACATACCCAGTTATCTTTAGACGACTATCCAGTGTTTCCGGGAGGAAACAAGACCTCCAGTCCACCTCCTTCCCTTTTAGTAGAAGAGAACTTGTATGCAAAGGACTTGTCAATGAAAGCTATCTGCAGTGAACTTCAAATTTTTCTAATTTCCCTTATTTTGTTTCTTCTTGCTCTTATTTCCTTGTGTGATCCTAAGAGCTGCTCTCGTTTCTATCCATTTCTAGCTGGTCCTCCTGTGGTCCCTTTGTGAACTCCCCGTTAAAATTTTAATAAATGCCTTTTCTGATTAAAAAAAAGTATTTTAGTAGATATTTTTCCTAAAAAAGACAATGAAGGAGAAAGATACATTAATTGGTCTCATACTGTTTAATAATCACGGAAGTGCACAAAAATACAAGGAGATATTACCTCACAAGTGTTGGGATGGTTAATATGAGAAAACGAGTATTGACAGGAATATGGGGCAAGTCAACCTTGGGCAGATTATGTGGGAGATCAGGTAACCTGGCACCCCCACCATGGAAAAGTACAGGAGGATGCCTCTGAAAATGGAGAGTAAAACTCACCTGTGGGGCAGCAATCCGACTCCCTGCTGTGCATCTAAAGGAAAGTATTCATAGTCAACAAGATGTCTGCACCTCAGGTTCACTGCAGCACTGTTCACGACAGGAAAGACAGCAGCAAGGTGAGATGTGATGTCTACCAGAGTGTGCAGGTGTGTAGGTGAGGTGGTGTGTCCATCAACACTCAGGGAAAAGGTACTGAGCCTTCTACTCAGGCAAATCCTGCCACTGTGCTGACATAAATGAGCCTGGAGGAAGTAAGTGAGGTGACATTAAACACAAGCACTCTACGATCTCAGGTGGAATCTACCGTAGTCACCTTCATAGAAACAGAGTGGAATGAGAGTTGTAAAGTGGTGGTTAGGGAGGGACATTGCGGGGATGGTCAAAGTGCACCAACATGAATGTACCCTGGGGATCTACTGTACAGTGTGTAGACCGTAGTTAGTAAGACAGTGTTGTGCAGTTGGAATCTGCAGAGCTCTTTAATGTCCTTACCCGCCCCCACCCACACACCAGGTAACTGTGAAGTGATAGTGTTAGAAATATTGGGATGCAACAAGAAATCAGTCATCTGCTCAAAAGTTAATTGGCAAGGCAAATATTACTTCTACAGAAGGGTGTGCTACTCCCGCCCAAACCTGGCAAGCTAGCGCACTGGGCAGGAAGTGTGCCCACGTTTTTATCCCAGATGCAGCACTGCCCCTAGCTTGGATGGGAGGAGCTCAGGTTACAATGTACAGGATTGACTAATTTAAAATTGGCGAGTGGATGGGGAAGGACTATAGTTAACAATGGGTCACCTACTACACTATAGGCATTATAATTGGAAGACTGAGAACAAAGGGGGTTTGATGGGGGGCTCAACATGTCAACATTTAACCACATGATTTTGTGACTTGAAAATGGCTCTACTGTACCTCACAATATAAAATTTAGTTTTTAGGTTACAGCAAGCAAACACATTTTTGTTACATATGAGGAAACTCAGACAACAGGTTTAACTGTCACAGAAAAGAGAACGTGAATCTTAACCAGTCCCATCGTCCTCCATCTCTCTCCTGGGTGCACACCTCTCCACGTTATTTCTTTCCCATGTGCCTGGTCCTAAATCAAGGAATTACCCTGGTTTCTTTGGTGTCTTTTCATGTGCTTTATAGTGTAAGTACACCACATGGTTGTCAAAACTGTACCTCTTCACTGATCCTGAAGTCGTAAATCACAGGTTTTAACCTTTTTTTCCTGATGTTTCTACTGTTCTTGGTTGTCACGGCCTCTGTTCCTCTCTCCACCCACTTCTTTCCCCAGCTTCTTCATTGCCCTGTGCCTAATTTCTCACCCTTGAGATGCATTCTCTCTCCCCAGAACCACCCTCTAGGCCCATTTGAACAACTACTTTACCCAGGACATCATTCTCCATGCATATTAACAAGCCTCCCACTACCTGTAGATATTAATGCCTTAAAGACATTAAATCTATGAATTTTTCCAGCCAGTGACCTTCAACTTTATCATTGCTCTCTGCTCATCCCCAGGAGCCCCTTCATTCCCTTGTAATCATACACCCTATGTCTCTATTAACTGGCAGGCAACATGTCCCTAATGTCCCTTAGCTCTTTGCCCCCTGTATGCCCAACCCATACCTCTTTCTGGACATTCGATGAGCTTTTGCTGTTTCCCCTTCTACCTGCTCTGTTTTCCCCCCTCAGTATTTCCTTAGCATCCCATGATCTTGTCCCTGTGTCCCCCTGTTCTCTGGGATCTCTTGCTTACCACTTCTATATCACACCCATGCAGGGTCACTGCCCCAAACCTTCTTCCCTGCCACAGGTCTTGACCTGAATGGTAAGCCTCACAGCATTTATTAAGATGATTGACTATAACAATTGTCCTTGCAGGGTTGGGGGGATCACAAAAAATAGGAAGGGCTTCTTTTCTGTGGTCACCTCTTAAGGCTGCCGAGATGATGTTAGTGGCCCCCTGGCAGATCTGATACTTAAAGAAATGGTAGGTCTGGCCTGTTGAAGCATCTGATCCTGCTGCTGTCTTGGTGAAGGAACATTCTGTGTTGTTTAACAAATATTGTTGTGTTTCTTCCTTCAGTCACTGATGACATCAGTATGGGTATATTTATCCACAAAATTTTGGTATTAGTTGGCAATAAATTGTGCAAATGAGGGAAGCTAACTGACTTGCATTAGGCAGAAGGTGATCTATCAGCGTCATGTTTTTCCCTTGCTGTGTGTGTTTAAAAATCTTTACCGGGTATTTTGTCAAATGCTATGCACCTAGTAATCGTCTAAATGATGGTGCCACTCAGTGAAGCAATGAATAAAACTTAACTATATTTGGAGTAGAAAACGCCACATGGAAGTGAGGAATGCAACGGGGTAGGTATAGCTTACTGCCAGTCGCTCCCATGACAGACCTCAGGATCCCTGCCATCTCCATGTGACCTCCTATCTGCCCCCAGGGATCAGGGATAAGAGCCTCCTCAATACTCCAGGATTCCCTGGGGAGGAAGTTTTCCGCATTGTCCTCAGCTTCCCTAGCTGGCTGCTACAGGCACAGTGAAAATTGCAGGTCCCAGGGCAGGTGAGGTCACAGTCACAGACCCATATCTCAGGAGCTGGCCACCTCCCTGCAGCACAGGTCCCAGTCACAGAGGCCTCTGCACTGAAAGCACCATCTGGATAAGCAGAATGAGCCTGATGAGTAATCCAATGTTTTTCTGAGGGGCAAAATATGTGGGAAAAATCAATGTCTGTTTAAAAATGTTCTTGTGGATGCATTATAGTCACACAAAATAGTGGTTCATTTTGACACCATCATAACTGCATGGAATATCCCCAGTACACCCTCTTTTCCCACCTTCCATTTCCCTATGTTGCTTTATCTACTCTAATGGTCTTTATCCTATCTATTTTTTGGTGCTTTATATATAAAGGTGCAATTCACTGTGGTATGCTCATATGTGTACAGAGCATAATCTGCTCAGTTATATTCAGCAGTTCTTCCCTTTTCCTGTCCTTCCCCACCCAGTGCCCTTCCTCCACTCTAAAGTTCTCCATTCTCTTTTCATGGAAACCTCCCTTTTTGCCCTTATATTACTCTAGCTTCTACATAGGGGAGAAAAAATTCCAGTCTGGCTTATTTCACTTAGCCTGAGGTTTTCCAGTTCTGTGCATTTGCAAACAAATTCTATAACTTCATTCTTCTTTATGGCTGAGTAAAACTCCATTGTGTGTGCACATTGGTGTATATACAATATTTTCTATATATATTGTATTTGTGTATATATATATATATATATATATATATATATATATAAAGTAAATGTATACACAATACATATTCAAATTTTCTTTATCCATTCATCTTTTGATGGGCACTCGATCTGGTTCCATAACTTGGCTATTGTGAATTGCATTGCTATAAGGATCAATAGGTGGTAGAGGCGATCCCCCACTCACTGTCTTGACAGGGTCACAGTGAGAAAAAGTGTTGGCAAAGCTGCTCTCCCACTGTCTTGACAGGGTCACAGTGAGGATGAATGCTGGCAAAGCCACACTGGTTGGTGGGTAACCGAAACCATGAGACCCTTTTTTATGTAATTGGGACTTTGCATTTTCATGCTTATGTTTCTCACAGGAGGCATAAGTATGTTAAATGCCAAACAAATTAAATTTCAGATGGCTAGAACAGAACAGGTAGTTCATGCCTTGGAGGCCGTTCTACCCACCCCTCAGCATATCAAGGACAAAGTAAAAGGCTATTCTTCTATCTTAGTACATTGTGGACAAACCTAATAATGGACAACAATCATCCTCTGAAAAACAAACTCTTTGAGAACTAGTGCACCTTGACTGAGAAACAAACTCCTTGAAAACTAGTGTACCTTGACTGAAAAACAAAGAAACTCTTGAAGAAAGCAGCTCAACCAGTTTTATGAGAATAAATTTAGGAATCAATTAAAATAGGTTTATAAGACACAGTTTTAGAATAATGTTAAAAATATTATTTTATTTAGATTCTTAAGTTTAGAAATTCTTAAGTCTTTAAGTTGTATAGGTTTCTGATATGTTTTAAGGATGATTCATAAACTTTAGGATATTTTAAATATAAGATTTAAAGGGACTTTTTTAGATGGGAATTTTAGATTAAAAATAAAGTACAAGTGTACTTTAGGTTAATGATTGGCTAGGAGACTTAGAGTCTGGTTACATAGTTTGGCATTAGTTAATAAGGAAATAACATATCTTGGGAAAAATAGTAAATCTTGGGAAAATCTGAAGGATGTAAATTGGTGACATGTTTTATTGATGATTCTGTACTTTGATGATTGTATGGCTGGGGGTCATATCCTGGAAGAATGTAGATCGGTGTGCTCTCAATCATGGTTAAGGAAATGTCATGTCTTGGCAAAGTTTTAAATTATATAATCAATGACATATTGTGAATCTATAATGATGAGAAAAATTATAATAAAAAGGGGACCCAGAGAAAGCTGCTTTAGCTCTCTCTCTGGAGATTGCTCAAACGGAACGACTCCTGTCTCATCATTTCGCCGACGCCACTCCTCCTTCAGGACTCCCTGGACCCCACTGGGGCTGGACCCCGGCAAATAGGAAAGAATCATTATGGTGTGCTGATTTTAGTTCTGTTGTATAGTCACTGAGGAGTGGAATTGGTGGGTCATATTATTGTTCCCTTCGTAGTCTTTCAAGGAATCTTCAAAACTGATTTCCAAAGTGGTCATTCTAACTTGTAGTCCCATGAAAAATACACATGTACCTTTTTCTAACACCTTTGTCTGCATTTATCATTAATTGCAATCTTATTGATTGCCATCCTAATTGGAGTGAGGATAAGTCTTCAACGTAGTTTTTACATTTTCTTGTTTCTTCTTTTGAGAAATGTCTATTTGGTTCTTGTGCACATTTATTGTTTGGGTTATTCATTCTTTATCTTTTTGGTGTGAAGCTTTTTGAGTTTTTAATACACTATGGATATTAATCTCTTCTGTTGGAGAGGCACTGACAAATATTTTTTTCCAGTCCATATTAGTGTTCTTCAGTAGGTTGAGAAAGTAGTTCTTAAAGATCGTAAAATTGCTATTATATTCTATAGGGGGCTACAAAGGGGAGAAGAGAAAAAATTGGAAAAGAAGATAAAATAACACAAACTAAGGTAAAAAAGGTGAATCAATGTGAGGTTATTTGAGGCAGGAGTAGGTAATACAAGAAGTAAACATGAAATTAAGAGGAGCAAGTATAAATATACATTAGGAAAGCAAAGATATAATGCTTCTAGTTAATGCTTTAAAACAGGAAATACAATCAATTGAGGTGAAGGCTGCAATGCCAAATAAACAGAACATGTCCATTCAATATGAAAAGCAATATCAGTAAGATAAAAATTGACATGAGAAGTATTTATGATATTCCATGCCAAAGTGGGGAGTGTTCTTGGATCTTCCTGATTTGGATTCTATCAGGGTTTGGAATGTTTTAAAGATGCCGAGTACTCCTTGTCTTTACCTCTATTTTTCCCTGGTGTGGAGGTAGTGATCAGACCAGCTCACCTCAGATCAATTCTAGGAGGCTCCTCTAATATTTGATGTGTTGAGGTACTTACTAGCTTTCCGGTGGGTCAGAGTAGACAGTCCTGAATTGTCTGATTTGGTCAGTTACCCCCATGAGGGATAAGTAAGAGCCTCCTCAATACTCCAGGATTCCCTGGGGGGGAAGTTTTCCACAGTTTTGTGAATCCTCCTGAAGAAAATCTCTGTGACTAGCCCTCTCAGATCCAATATGGGTTCCACCTTACGTACTCTGGAGCATGCAGGGTGCAGTGGTGTAAGGTGGAGGAACTATAGTCAGGATGACATGGCTGTATGGCCCATGTGAGGGTCTCAGGTTGGTGGGGTTTTATCTGGCCACACTGGGAAGTGGTTGGTGTCAGTGGGATACTCCTCTATAAATCCCTTTTGGGGGTGTACTGCCCTTATCTATTCAAGGAGGTTCTCTGCTGGTTGCATGGGGTTCTCCTAGGGGAAATGCCATTTGTGGTTCAGTGCATCTGAATGAGAATTAGCTCACAACTCTGGGACACCCGGCAGGGCCTCTCCTGCAGGTGCTGGGGCAAGTAAGCTGCATGATTCTCAGAAAAAAAATCAGACTGAGAAAAAGCATCTAAGAAGGATGTCTAATGAGATGAGAAAGAAAGGAAGAACATAATGTCTTAATTTACCTTCAAATTCAAAAGATCTGTGTAACTGAATGTGGATTAATTTTAAAATAATGATATACAGATATTATGGAACTCACTTTATGGATATTGCCCCAGGATGGCTACCATTTCCCTGCATTCTTCCTGGACATAATCAGTCCCTAAGAACACACTCCTCTTCTCCAATCAAAAGCCCAGTCCCTGCACTCTTGGCTGCCCCACTTCAGGCAGTTTGTAGAGTGTTCCTTACCCCATCCCACTATGGACAATATGGACAAGGGTGCACAGACCACCCCAGGCAGGATAACTGACATCCTAATTCTACATCCTGCTCAGCCCCTTTGAAATACTCTCTGATGCAGACAATATTGACGTTTAACAAGGAGTGTTCTCCACCTCCAGGAGCAAGGACAGCAATGATCCTCATTTCATGAAGGCCTTTGGTCCCAAGGGTTCCTTTCTGGGCACAGCCATGAGGCCTGTAAGGAAGGCAGAGAACCCAAGACGAGCAGGGTACTTTCCAAGAAATCTCGAAGAATGCGACCCTTTACAACCTGAAGATAACATGTCCCTGCACCTTTGACATGCCATGAGTTCTAACATATTCTGACTTGTAATTCTTCCACAGTATGCAAGACCAGAAGCTAATCTTGGACAATCTGAGACTAATTTACTTTTCCTATAAATTCTCTGACATGGGGTATTGTGTGAGACTTGGTGAAATAATGTATTATACCAGTACAACTAGTAAATCCCAAGGATACTCCTTTGATGAAGAAACTATCCAGGGTCACAATGCCTGTCTCATTTCTCCCCAGAATAAATCCTCTCAGGACAACAAAATCACAAATGTTTGACAATGAAACAGCACTTTCCTTACACTTGGATGGTTGGTTGTTCTCTGGGGCATGTACTCTGTTCCAGGTTTTGAGGCTTGTATTTAAGCCCCATCATGAAAATAACTTTTGCACAGCTTCCACAAAGGTGTCCCTTTGATGCCCACTGGTTTTGAGGCATGGACGTCTGTCCTGTGTTGTGATTGTGATGGATGTTGCTCTTTAGTATGGACTCTGACCACTGCTTGAACTCATAATGCAGGGGGTGCCACACTCACTGGATTCAAGCTCTACCTCTAGGACGTCTTCTCCCAGGTTGTGCAAGCTGTGAACTATGCCAGAAGAGCTTGGCACCTGCAGACATTTCCATGGTTCCTCTCCAGTGTGGATCACCTGATGTCCACTGAGACATGAGCACTGAAGACAGGCTTGGCCAAAGTGATGGCTTTTGTGCCTTACCTGACGTGTACAGAGGGCTGAGTGCATAGTAAAGATTTGCAACCATGGTACATTTATGAGTTTCTGTTCCAGCAGGAATCCCGATAAGAGGCTTTTACCATAGGGCCTGTTTACATCCCATGAATGTGTGAAGTTCCTCTCCATCACAGACTAACTAAGTAACTAAGCCTTAAATGAGGCCTGGATCACTCTGTATAGTCATTACACACGGGAGATAATTTCTCCACTAGGAATTCTCAGTGGTCTTGCACAGTTTGAATGCTGATTGAGACTTTGTCTAATTCATTTGTGGTTTTATTCTAGGATGAGATATTGACAATGTGCATGATAGGAAATGTCAGTGAACACTTGGCCTAGCCCTCTTGGTGTGGATCACATTATTGGCCAGGCCGGATGCACCTTATAGTGTTTGCGACCCTCATCACATTCATTGGGTTTCTCTCCACCATAAATGCTTGATGTGTGAGATGTCAATGTTACTGAAGACCTCAACACATTTGTTGCATTACTATTTTCCTCTTCTGGGGTTTAGGGATTGAACCCAGGGACTCAAAATGTGTTAGGCGGTCATTCTACCACTTAGCTACATCACAGCCCTTTATTTCATATTTAGAGAGTCTCACCATATGTCCAGACTGGATTTGCACTTGCCACCCTTCTGCCCTTTTCTGAAGGAGGTGAGACGCACCACCCTGCACACTTTGATTACACGACTATGGCTTCTCTACACTATGGATCCTGCGGTGATGGGCTAGGGATGAATTCAGACTGAAGACCTTGCCACAGCCATTACATTTGTAAGGTTTCTCCCCAGTGTGGATTCTGCGATGACATGCTAGGTATGAATTTTGACTGAATACTTTGCCACAGTCATTACACTTATAAGGTTTCTCTCCCGTATGGATTCTGCGATGACATGCAAGATGTGAACTGCGACCAAACACTTTGCCACATTCATTGCATTTGTAAGGCTTCTCCCCAGTATGCATTATCAGATGTTCTGCTAGGTATGAGTTGCGGCTGAAGACCTTGCCACACTCATTGCATTTGAAAGGTTTCTCTCCTGTGTGGATTCTTTGATGATTTGCTAGGGAAGATTTGTGACTGAAAACACTGCCACACTCATTGCATTTGTAAGGTTTCTCTCCTGTATGAATTCTCCGATGTTGTGCAAGGTGTGAAATGTGACTGAAGACCTTGCCACACTCATTGCATTTGTACGGTTTTTCCCCAGTGTGGATTATCAGATGTTGAACGAGGTAAGAATTGCGACTGAAGACCTTGCCACACTCATTACATTTGAAAGGTTTCTCTTCTGTATGAATTGTTCGATGTTGTGCAAGGTGTGAAATTTGGTGGAAGACCTTTCCACATTCATCACATTTGTAAGGTTTCTCTCCGGTGTGGATTCTACGATGACTTGTCAGGTGTGAAATCTGATTGAAGACCTTGCCACAGGCATCACACTTGTAAGGTCTCTCCCCAGAGTGAATTCTCTGGTGGTTTGCCAGGTAGGACTTCTGACTGAAGACTTTGCCACAGTCATCACATCTGAAAGGTTTCTCTCCAGTGTGGATTCTCCGATGTTGTGCAAGGTGTGAACTGTGATTGAACACCTTCCCACACTCGTTACACTTGAAAGGTTTCTCTCCAGTATGAATTCTATGATGACTTGTAAGATTTGATTTTTGATTGAAGACCTTGCCACATATATCACACATAAATTGCTTCTCTCTTGTACGGAGTGTCTGATGAATAGTACATTGTGACTCTTGATTAAAGGATTTTCCAAACTCATTACATTTGTGAGCTGCTGGAGGAATGCCTGTTTTTGGTTCTGGTATAAACAAACAAGAACCTATAAAATCATGTTCATATATATGAGAAATGTTTGCTTTGACGCTAGAAGGAATTCTTTGGTGGGCTGGAAGCAAGGAACCATTGTCGAGAGCCTGCTCACTATCGATCCATTTATGAAGGTTCCCTTCATCTTGAAAGGACTGTGGTTCAGGCAGATGTGACTGAAAGCTGAATCCAAGCCAACTGTTGATGAGCACCTTCCCTGCATCCCTGCCTCCACGTTCACCTCTGCAACCAGGGGGACTTTCCTCTTGAGTCATAGAAAATCCTGTGTGATGTCTTCCTACATTGCTCCAACAACATAAGTCCCATGTACTCTTGCGGGTTTCATCGAAGCATGATCCTTCAATGGCACGGCCGTCACATGTTTGCAATGTCACCGTGTGGACTATTTCTCCTGTACAGCTGTGCCTTTTTGGTGAACATTCCTTGATGACCCATTTAGGAGTGATGTCTAGAAGATGTCAGAAACCACAGGTTTATGACTAATTACTGAAGCTAAATATATATCTTACACTGAAATATATAAGGTTATACCAAAGTAATACTTGTATTGACAACAGTTATGGGGCTTATGATCATGATTTTTAATTGGTAAGGAAAAAAAATGAACAGGAATTTTAAAAAAGGAAAGCTTGATTACATGTAATCCAATTTTTTTCAGGGAAGCTTATTTTATTTTATTTTTTATTTTCTGGGTATGGGGGATTGAACTCAGGGTCACTCGAGCACTGAGCCACATCCCCAGCACAATTTTATACTTTATTTCGAGTCAGAGTTTGACTGAGTTGCTCAGTGCATTGCCATTGCTGCTGAGGATGCTTTGAACTTGCAATCCTCTTGCCAGAGCCTCCCAAACTGCTGGCATTAAAGGGCTGTGCCACAGACCCTGGTGGAAGCTTAGTTTTGAAAAACCTCTGACCAAAAAACTCATGCTCTATCAACTAGTTCAATAGGAACCTTGATCTTGGACTTTGCAGGCCCCAAACTGTGAGAATCAAACTGCTGTAGTTAATGTAAATAAGTCTATTGGATTTCTAATGGTAAATGAAAGTGAATGAACAGAAAAAGGACCATCTCATCGTGATCATGAGAGAAGGCTGACAAATCTATTCAACAAAGGAAATCATGAATCTTTAGTATAAAAAATGAGACATTCTTAACTAATTCACAGCACTGATTTTTAAAAACCTAGAGGTAAATGAAGAATGAAATCATAGCATTGGCTGGTGGGTGGAATGGAAAACATTGTGCTAGGTGAAATGAGCCAGACTCAAAAATTGAGGGTCAATGGTTGCCCTTATATGTAGAAACTAGAGCAAAATAAGGGAGAAAAAGGTGTTTGAGGAAGTGAACAGACATCATAAAGATACAGGGAAGACAGGGGGGGAGAAGGAAGAGAACAAGAGGAGGGAGGAAGGAAGGAAAGGGAAGAAAAATGGAATGAATTTAACAAAATCAGGTTACACCCATACATAAAGATAACAAAGGGGATGTCATCCTCATGTATACATAGAGAAAGTTTAGAGGAGGGAGAGGAGGGAGAAGGAGCAGAGGAGGAAAAGGAGCTTGAAAGCAAATTCCTTGCATGTAAAGCCCAGGAAATGGACTTCACCTTAGCCCTGACCCCTCCCATTGCCAAAGCACCCCAACACTACTTAGTGGGCAGCTGCCTCTCTGCCCATGTGAGCTCTTACCTGCTGTCACACCCTCCACACATGCCCACTCATTTGCAGGCCTGGATGTTTCCTCTGGGCCATTCACAGTCCAGAGCTCCCTCCCTTGCTCCAACCAGGAGAGGACACTCAGGTCTGAAGGACATATTCCTGCTTGTAAAGAGAAAAGAAGCTGATGCACTGTGGCTTCTCCACAATCCAGCCCTATCTGCACGTGAGGAAGAGGACATTACAGAGGGACACAGAAAATATTTCACTATATCATGTAGGTATCTACCTCTCTTCCAAGAACCACTGAATCAAAAGCACAGGGACAGAAAACAGGTAATGGGTATTTTAATTTTTTGTTGTTGTTGTTGTTGTTGTACCAGAGATTGAACTCTGTGAGACTTGACCACTGAGCCACATCCCTAGCCATATTTTGTATATTATTTAGGGTCTCACTGAGTTGCTAAGTACCTCACTTTTCCTGAGGCTGGTTTTGAACTTGCAACAATATTTCTGATCCTTGTACCTCAGCAAACCAATCACTGGGATTGTGGGCATGTGCCATCGCATCTGGGTAGAACTGGATATTTTAAGAGTCGGCTGTGGGCTTTATGTTGTGCTTCAGCTCTGGAACCACCACTGCAGTATCATGAAGCGGGCAGAACATCTGAAGGAAGGGGACAAAGTGCAGAGGCTGCACTTTGAAGCTTTCTTTAACCTGCACCAGGGCTTCAGTCAGTCAGTCAATTCAGAGGATCCCAAACTCAAAGGGGAAACACAAAGGTATGCACTGAAGATCCTGGCATGGGGCGGGTGCAGGGTGGGGAGGTCAAGCTCACCCAGGGAGACCAGGTTCCTGTAGGTCTCCAGCATCACGTCCCTGTACAAAGTCCTCTGAGCAGGGACCAGGAACTTCCACTCCTCCTGGGAGAATTCAATGGCCACATCTCTGAATGTCAGCGGACCCTGAAATCAAAACAGAGTTCACAATGGGGCACAGGGGACAGTTATAATCTTGATGCAAAATGTGAACCACAGAACCCAGACATGGTGGCACATGCTTGTATCCCAGCTATCACCAGGCTGAGGTGGGAACATTGTAAATTGGAGGTGGGACTGGGAAACATAGCAAGATCCTCTCGAGAATGAAGAACATAGGAGTAGGGATGTAATGGCAGAGGGGACCTAGGTTCAACCCATTACTGCAAAGAAGTAAAAAGAGAGAAATGAGAAGGGAGGAGAAGTGTAAGCATGCAACTGATTCAAGTGAGAAGAGCTGCACTGTGAGGCTGTAAATACACATTTGGTATCTGTCTCTCTGCTGATGGGGAGCTCACCTGGAATCCCTGGAGAGCTAAGAAAGATATCTGTGCTAGTGAGAAGACAGGTGCCAAAGCCCCCTAGAGAGCTTCACGAAGGAGCTTCACCCAGAAAGCCACAGGCAGGAGAGGCAGTTGTAACACCCTGTCCTGACACCTACCTCCAGGGAAGGGAGAGGGCCTGAAGACCCAACTGATCACCATCACCCAGGATGTAATCAAGCCTGCCTACATAATGGAGCCTCCATAAAAACTCAACAGGACGGGGTGAAAGGGTGTTCACATCAATGCGTGGGTGGAGAGTCCTGGAGGGTGGTGCACCACGCAGAGTCATGTGATCTCCACGTCCTTTGCCCCACACCTTGGCTATGCACCTCTTCCATCCGCATGTTCACCTGTCTCTTCTGAACAGGCGTTACCACAAGGCAAATGCAAGTCAAGACCTTGACAGTTTTACGAAGCACTCTGACCACTTTTTGAATGTGAGAAGGGGATGAAGGAAGCCCCACAGACACCCTAGGAAATGTCTCTCGGGTCAAGGAATACAAAATTACAGAGCAAAACCCAGCCGAGGTGATTGGAATGAGAGCTGACCCTGAGCAATTGGAGACTTAGGGGCAGAGACTGTCCTGTGAAAACTGACAGCAGGTTTCCTACATGAGAGACATGGACCAAGTGCAGAACAATACCATGCATCTGCCCGGCAGGAGCCTGCAGGTGCACAGGTAGGGGCAGGCACAGGAAGGCACCCCCGCTACTGGCAGCACATTCACAGCCTAGGGTAGAACCAATCCGATGTAGACAAATGCAGGCGCCTCATTTTAAAAATCATAAAACTTATTTAAGGTACTCTGGTCTGAATTCGGGTGCTTCACCACTGAGTGACACTGCCAGACTTTTTTGTTGTTATTGTTACGGGGGATTGTCACCAGGATGCATAACCACTAAGCTACCACCCAGCTTTATTTATTTTTTCATTTGATACAGATTGGGTCACAAATCTTAAAATTCAATTTCAGATACTTGGAAGGACCCCAGTTTTCTTTCCTATAAATACAGAATAAATACAGAAGCCAACTGCAGAGGAAAAATTAACACCCCCAAATATGGGAAAATGAAACACCTCATTCTTAACCAACCAATGGTAACGACAGGAAGAGGATTCAGAAAATATCTGAAACAAAAGCAAAACAAAAATAAACATACCAAATCTCACAGAATGCAATGAAATAAAAAACAAAAATAAAAACAAAAGAAAGACCTTAGGGTAGTGAAACTTAGGGTAGTGAAACAAGGAGGAAGAAACCCAGGTCAACTAACCATACACCTCCAGGGGAAAGAGCCAACTGAAGGCAACAGAAGCAAAAGGCAGGAAACAATGAGCACTAGAGCCAGGGAACTGGTGTGGAGGACAGGGACACCACCAAACAGCACACTCACTTTTTTAAAAGATCAACAAAAATGTCAGAGGATTCCCAGGGCCACACCTGGTGGCACCTCCTCATGGGTTCCCTGCCACCAGGTCACAGTGGGATGGAATCTAAGCGCAGAGGTCAGGACCACCCGACAGCATCACTGTACCTCAGTGACAGCCATTCCTGACCCCTTTTCCTTCCTCCTCCTCTTCAGGGCTGTTTCCTCAGGTGACAGGAGTCTTTACAAGTCAATCCTGGAAGGAGGAAGCGTACTGTTTACTGGCTGCGCACTGCGCAGCAAGACCCAGGCATGGTAGCTCTTGCAGGAGGAGCACAGGAGGCTTCTCTGACTCCTTCCTTTGGGCCTCATTTCCCTGCTGGTGAAGCCCACAGGCTGCACAAATAGGGACCTGGGCCACACTGGGCTCCCCTTCAGGGCACCCCGTAGTCCTGACCAAAGTGAACCACACCACAGCCCCATCAGATCTCAGGATGACCCCAGTACCACTCCAGAGCTGGTACTCGATGCTGGTACAAAGAAGAGAATCACCCTCAAATATTATTAAGGCTGGGCACCAGCCTCACCCCTGAATGGATGTAAAATGACTCATCACACTTCGGGGAAGCCAGCATGGAGCACCTCCCAGAAGGGCAGGTCAGGCCCACCACCCACCTTCTGGCTCTGCCCATCTCTTGGACCCTTCTTCTTATCAGGGTCCAGGTAGTATACAGTAAAGGAGCAGAAACAGACAGACACAGCAAGCTCCATGGAACAGAGTGGGGGTAGATTGTGGCTGGAGTGTGACAGGAGCTGCGGGGGTCAAGGAGTCTCCATGGAGCAGGTGATGTCATAACAAAGACCTGAGGGGTTGGCCACCTGCAGCCCAGGGGCCAGGTAGAGGGGTAGGTAGAGAGACAGGACCCAGTGAAGGCCCTGAGGCTGGAGCAATCTCTGGCCAGGAAAAGGAGAGAGGCCATGTGGCTGAAAGTGAGCAAGCAGAGGACACAGCAGGAAATGAGGACAGAGGCCTGGGGAAGCAGAGCAATCAGGAGCCAGGTCTTTCCCCATTTTTCTCCCAAGCCTCAAGAGCTGTGTGTACTCTAGATTCCTTTCTCCTCTGAAAAACTCATGTGATTTCTTTTCATTCTCCTGTACAATAAAGAAAAACCTGCCAACCTCATAATACATTGTACAATTTTGACATATGTGGAGGTGTCCAGCCAAGTCCCCCAGGTAGAGGCCAACCTTCCTGAGATGCTGAGGACGATGCCGGGGGGCATCTGAGGGGCTGAGGTCATGGGAGGAACATGAATGTGGAAAGGCTAAACATCCCAGCATGGAGTTTAGGAGACAATGGCCAGAAGATTCTAGGGTTCATGGGAGCAGTCTCCCGGAGAACTAGAGAGGTGAATGGTGTGTAAGGTGTGAGTGAAAGGAGGAGAAGAGACAGTGGCACACACAGAAGCTGAGCAGAGGTGCAAGGCTCCATTGTGGGGCAGCACCCCAGTCAGAGAACAGCGTGGGGCCTGGCAGCAGAGGAATTGCCAAAGAGATCCTTGGAGGAATCCCAGTGAATGCAAGCAGAGTTTAAGATAAGGAAGATGTCTGCAGAGCTAAGAAAAAATAAGAGGGAGTCATCAACTGGGCAATGTGGTGCTGACAGGAAGAGATATGAGGACAAGACTTTAAAAAGGAATATAGAAATGGGGATGTCACAAAAGACTGTGAAAATTAGACCATTAGCTTAGGGTGGATGAGAACACTTGATTGGAAGACGTCACTCCAGATAGAAGACAGTGTATATAAACAAATGTTCAGCATGCAAACGTAGTCTAAAAGGGGAGTCCATATTACAGAGAAAAAAATGTGATTAGCAAAGTGTTTATCTTTTAGAGACAGAAGAATGGAAAAGAAAAGAGGCTTTATTTCATGTGATTGGAAATGCTCAATGCCAGTGTTGTGAGGACAATGACCAAATGATTCTGCATGTGGAAAACTGATGATACACACAGGAAGGACACCACACCATTTTCAGACTGTGAGGGGGGCAAGAATGCTTGATCTCAGGGTCAGCACCAGGCAGAGGCAAAGACACACTCTCTTCAGGCAGCAGTGAGACACCAGCCTTGAGATGGGAGGGCAGCTTAGACAAGATCTCTTCCTTTTACTGTCTGATACAGGAAAAACCCACCCTGTTTCAACTGCTCTGACATTCCACAAACAATACCACCTCTCTAGTCACTAAAATGCATATGTGGTTGTTCAATAATGACCAGTTCTCTGCCAGACTCCTCACTGTTCCCAAAACTCCCTTCTCGGGTTCAGTTAACCTTTACCATGGCTCTTTCATCTGCCTGTACCTCTGTAACCTGTGTCACTTATTTGTAACAAGCATGCAAACAAAAGTACCATGTTTCCCTCAAGGTGGTGAACAGGGGGTCCCAACTTCTCAAGGTGACTGGCATACCATGTGGGGCAGTGCTGTAGGAGAAAGCTCTGTGTCATCTGATGCCATCTCCAGGTAGCAGCAGCCAGATCTGAATGCCATTACAGAACACTAATTTGGCAGGTGGCACAGACACCCTTTGTTGGTGGGGAGAAATCCCCACACATTTACGTGACTAGAGGTGAAGAACTGTCTGCTGAGTGGTCACTGTTGCATTCAGCCTGACAAAAGCAAAAACACTTTAATTGCCCTTTCTATCTCCTACACTCCCTACATGACACCACAAATCAGGAAAAGGAAGGAGGTGACCCTGGACACAATGAGTTCAGTCACTGCCTTTGGGCTGGATAAGGGAGCTATCCTGTCACCTCTAGAATTTTAAAATACACAAGCCTCATGGGCAGTAGTTTTGCAATTTCTTTCCTCACCTCTACTGTGCTCCTTTAGTGGGAGGGCCTCCTGCTCCCTTTGCTTCCCTCTGCTCTCCTGGTTTCTCCCCTTTTTCCCTCTATCCCTTCCCTCCATCTGATCTTCCCCATTCCTGCAACTCCCTTCACCTCCAGTCAGTCCTTCTCCCCAGTCTTTGTCCCCAATCTCCACAGATTTCCGCCTCTTCCTTCCCCATCCACACTCTTCCTCTGGCCTGCCTGCTGCAGGCCCCTAATCCCATGCTCTGAATGCCCACATTCGGAGGCCTCCGCTCTAAGGTGCTCCCCTGGGCTCCCCCTGTCACCTGTTACCCCTCTCCTTATCCTAGCACCACAGCTGCCTTCTGCCATGCCTGCAGTTAATCTGTACTCTGCTCCCATGCTCTGCCTGTGGTCCCTCCCGGATTCTGTCTCTTTCTATGTCCTTCATCTCTCTAGATAGCTTGAGGTCTCTCCCCTGTTCTGTCCACATCCCTGTGTGGCTGTCCTTCTCCTCTCAGGAGTTTGCGATTCTAGATTTCTCCAACTGCTTCTCTCTGCTGCTTTATGGCTTCTTCTTTCACTCTTGTGCTCTCCCTCTGCAATCCCTTGTCACCTGTGTAAGTTTTCTCTCTGTTGTCTCCTTTCTCTCATTTGTGGTCCAGCTCTTTGTCCACAGCCTAGTGCCACACATCACAGGGAGGGGGATGGTCCTGGATGCCCACCTCCAGGGGAGCATATTTTCCCCTGGGGTGGAATCTGTGCCACCTGCCCAATTAGTGTTCTGTGATGACATTGAGATCTGGCTGTTGCTACCTGGAGATGGCATCAGATGACCCCCTGGAAGTCACCACACAGGCCCAGGTCACCTCCTGCAGACAACAGGGAGACTAATGGAGGGAAGACCTGCAGGGTGGACACCTGGCCAAGGAGGACATGGCAGGTGAGGAGGACAGTGCCAAGGTAGACAGGGTCAGGTGAGGGCAGGGCCAGGTAGTAGGACAAGGCCTGGCAAAAGCTGGGCCAGTAGGGGAGTAGGGCTGGGTGAGGAACAGGGCAGGTGAGGAGGACAGGGCTGGGCGAGGGTAGGGTCAGGCCAGGAGACATGGCTGGGTGAGGACAGGGCAGGTGAAGGCAGGACTGAGGAGGGCAGGGCCAGGTGATGGCAGGGCCTGGTGTGCAGATGGAGGCCCGCGCGCTGCGGGAGGCTGCAGGGCGGTCAGGCGGCCAAGCCCGACACGCGGCGGGTTCCCTGCCTGGCGCCGCTGCTGCAGGCCTGCGTGACTCTTATCTCTCTGGAGGAGACGCTGCCACTGAACCGGGAACTCACGCGCCTCACTGGGACCGCTGCTCCGTGATCAGCTTCCGGGTCTGGGAGGAGGAGCAGAGCGCTCCTGGAGACGCCTGGCAGGGAAACGGGGCGGTGGGCGGGCCGCGGAGGGCGGGGCGGGGCCAGAGTGACAGGAGGCGCGGCTCCGGGAGAAGGCGGGTGGGCGGGGCGCGCAGGGGCCTGGCTGCGGAGATTCTTACTTGGAACCTGGAGCCCCTTTTGTGAGTGACAGGCAGGAAATATGTAGGAAGTACCAGTTGAGATGCAAAACCGTCTCTGTAGGTTGTGCAAGTTTTCGCTGTGTCCATCAAGTCCTGCTTTCATTTCTTTTCCCTTTCTATTCTCAGTTCACTTTGAAGGTGATCCTGCACCTGTGCTAACTCCAGAGGCTCTCCTAGGGAGCACATCCATGTCCTGGGGCGAGCAGGGCTAAGGCCAGTGGTAACTTACATCACCAACAGCTGCTTCACAGCAAAGATGACAGCAAGCTGTACTTTAAAACAGTAGATGCTTGGATGTTTTTATCTATCTATCTATTTATTGATTTATTTTTGTACTCGGATTTTTGTACCCAGGGACACTCAACCACTGGGCCATATCCCCAGCCCCATATGTATTTTATTTGGAGACAGGGTTTCACTGAGTTGCCAAGATCAGCATGGCCAAAGCAGCAGCTTCCAATGGGAGATTGGAAGAGATAAGAGTCACACAGGCAGATCTTGAAGCTAAAACAGCTGGGGTCTAGTGGAGAGCTGCTCCCTGATGGAGAAGTAGATCTGAGGAATCACTCCAGCAGTCTTTATTATATATGTCTCTAAATCAGATTAAAGATTGTGCAAGCATTATTCTTTGTATTCATGAAAGTTACAGAGTTAGCAACAGTATGCAGCTATTTCCTCAGTTACATTGTACAGTTGCAACTTGCAATGTTAGGAGCATTGTGCAGCTCTCAAGAAAGTGCATTGTTTAAATTTACTAATTCTCGGCAGATTCAGGAGCAGCAGAACTGGTGAAATATTGTGGCTATCTTAGCCAGGAAGTTCCTTCATTCCCAGGAGCTGCCCTGCCTGAGAATAAGGTCCAGGCTGATAGGACTCTAGCATGGAGGACATCTCCATAGCAACCGGGCATCCTATGCTGCTGCGCGACCAGCACCCTAGCTTCATACTAGAGGTTCCAAACATAGAAGTTACTAGTGAGATCAAAATAAAGACATATAAACTCAATTTACCTTTTTTTTTGCCCAGCTAAGAGATGGCCCTTCCGGGCTCCTGCCTCGAGCCACCTGATGTGGTAGTGAGGTTTACACAAGAGACCAGCAGGATACAGGGGAGAGCACGCCAGAGAGTGGGCTTTTATTGGGGAACAAAAAATTCAGGGGAAAATTCCATGCAATGAAGGTCGAGGGGGACAGCATTCCAAGGTCAGGGTCAGTGATTGGTTTCAGGGTCAATGGTCAGTCACACCCCCACATGGACAGGCTCTTGCACCTGAAAAGGGTGGGGATAAGCTCAGACACAGCTGGCCTGAGCGCCTCACACCCAGTCAGGGAGGTACCCAATCTCGTGTGAGAAGGGTTTCCCACACTATGCCTATGCACAGAAACTTTCCCAGTCACCAAGGAGCCATGAAGTCATCAGGGACCCCAATCTCAGACACTGTCACTGCTGTCCACACTGAGTGGCTAAGCGCCTCACCATTGCTGAGGCTGGCTTGAAAATTGTGATCTTCCAAAACAGTAGATATTTTTAAGTCAAAAAGCCTGGAGATCATTCCTACAGACTAATCACATGCAGGGAGTCCCCAAGTCAAGGTGAACAGTGAAAATGGAGTCATCCAGCTAGGGCTGATCTTTCTGTTTTTGCAATCCTTGCATCTTTTGGATGACCTGTGGGACCGGGTTGGCTTCCTTAGGTTGTAAATTAATAGTGTAGCAAGTTAGGGTGAGGGATTAAAGCTGCCTGTGAAGGCCACTTGTCTTGGGAGCTGAGAACATTTTCCTCCAACTAGTTGTAAACTATTGAGTGCATGCTCTTTTTTTTTTTTTGCCAACTGGTGGCATGGGAAAATATAATTAAAAACAAAATTGCTTCCCACCTCAGAAATCTTCCCCACTGGGCTGGAGATGTGGCTCAAGCAGTAGCGCGTTCGCCTGGCATGCATGTGGCCTGGGTTCGATCCTCAGCACCACATACAAACAAAGATGTTGGGTCCACCAAAAACTAAAAAAATAAATATTAAAATTCTCTCTCTCTCTCTCCTCTCTCTTAAAAGAAAATCTTCCCCACCAATGTAGGAGAGAAAGAAGAAAATATTGTAATTGAATAAAGCTTTATACTAGAATGTTGTGGGTAACTCAGGCAATGCATTAAAAGATTGCAAATTTTAGCCCGATGCCTAAAGAGTCAGGTGCCTACACTGCCTCAGTTACTGGGATGTTTCAAGAGATGGCTTTTTGGTCCTTGAAGACATTTCTGGGTCATAAAGCTGACAACACTCCTATTCAGTTTTCAAAAGAATTGATATACATCTTAAGCACAGGGGAAAATAGATAAAATTTCAAGTTTCTAAGGTGAAAGTCTAAAAAGGAGGGGCAGAGAATTGCTTCCCTCATTTTCAGTAGGAAAAACTAATTCTTATATGTCTTGGTATTGAGGTCCTCAACCAGAGGCCTGGCTCTGATTATTCAATAAACCAGGTCAGGCCAGTCACCCCCCCTCCCCTGCAAAAAAATAAGGTAAACACATGAAAGTAACTTTAGTCAGTAGAACTACATTGGGAAGAGAAGAGTGCCTGCTTCTTTATCTCTCTCTTCAAGAGGCTGACAATTTCTAGGCCCAGTGGTGGGTGCCTATAATCCCAGCGGGCTGAGACAGGAGGATGGGGATTTCAAGACAACCTCGGTAACTATGAGGCACTAAGCAACTCAGTGAGACCCTGTCTCTAAATAAACTACAAAGCAGGTCTGTGGATGTGACTCAGTGGTAAAGTGCCCACTCTACATTACATGTTGCAACTGTAGAATGTAAGTGAGGAAATAGCTGCATACTGTTGCTAGCTCTGAATTCAATGCCTGGTAAGCCCCTACCCCCAAACTGGTTGAGAATGACTTTGAGGTTTTAAAATAAGGGGGAGTGGGACTGGAGTTATAGCTCCAGTTGTTGTAGGTGTAACTCAAGTAGCACATGTGCAAGACTTTGAGTTCAATCCCTAGCAGGGGAGAACAGACACACACACACACACACACACACACACACAATTTACAAAAGGGTACACACACACACAATTTACAAAAGGGTAATGAGAGCAAGGGTTGGGGATTTGCATAGGAGAAGGCTTTTCTCTGCTGCTAAAGCAGGTGATTCTCTCTAAGTGAGGTCTTGTGACAGGGGAAGAGATGTGTTTGGAGAAGGCTCTGAGGAGCTTCCAGATAGAAGGGGAAAATTGTCTCAGGGGTGTTCTTGGCACACATGAGTGAAAAGAATTTCAGCACATGCCAAAGGCATACAATGTGATTTATTTAGGAGGTAAATACATATTCAAGAAAGAATAGGAGCCCTCTCTAAATGGAGTATCCTCTGGGGTAAAGCAAGACATATACATTCAAGGGAGAAGCCTGGCTATTTCTGGAGCACAGGACTAACCCCTAGAATGGTGATGTTAATATTCATAGAGGAACAGTTCCTAGCTCCTGGGCTAGAGGTGGAGCCATGTCAGAGCAAGCAAATATCACGTTTTCCTTGTGCTTGAGTACTGACCTCAGGTTACAAGGCTGAAGGGCATGAATCAAGGACATATCAGTGGGGTGTTGCAATTTATTTCATGGGTGCTTTATGCATTTCAGTGGTTCCTAGGAAGCAAAACCAGATCCAGTTGTGAAATGAAATTGTAGAAATGTTATCCGGAGAAACGAATGCCTGGGGCAAGAGTAAGTTCCCTTCCCTTGCTATATCATTTCTTCAGCAAACCTAATTAACCCCAAGTCCCTACATTTTGTATTCAAAATATCTGAGTCTGAGTACTCTGTTTTGAATGGGCAACAGTCTTGTGGGATCTAGTCCACTCAGTATATTTCCCTTTATTTTTAAATTCCCACCTCAATGTAGTCCATCATTATCTCAGGATCAGCCAGGTGGAGCCTGCCCATCAGCCTTCCAATCCCGCCCACTGGGTGGGTTTCACCCAGTGAGTCCCGCCTTCTCCATCGCCACGCCCCTGTCCGTCAGCTTTCTCGACCCCCCCCCCACTAGATGGGATTTACCCTCTTAGGCCCGCCCTCTTTATCGTTCCCTCCTGCCCGTCAAGCTTTCCGACCCCGCTCATTGGGCGGGTTTTAACTGTGAGATCCACTCTCTCCACCGTCCCTCCCCCGCCCGTCAAGCCTTCCGGTCCCGCCCACCAGCTCCAGGTTCCTCCTTCTTCGCAATCTTCCCTGAGCCCGCGGGTCCACAAGGAGACCCGGAAGTGGATCCAGTGGTCCCGAGGCCGGTGAGTTCCCCGTCCTGGGGCCGTTTGCGCTACTGGGTCGCCGGCGGGTCCGTGGCGGGGACTGGGTCCCAACAGACCTCTGCGTCCCTGCCGCGCGCCGTCCACCTGTAGTCAGCTCGGTCGCCGCGGGAGAGTCGCCTTGGTCTGCACCCTGGCGCGAGTCCCCGTGCTGGTCTCCTAATTCTCCCAACAAGGAGAAAAGGAAATGGAGAAATCTAGAATCTCAATCTCCAGAGACCTGAAGGACAGCCACATAGGGAAAGGGACATACGGGGAGGGACCTCAGGCTGAGCAGGGGAGGAGAGGATGGATTATCTGCAGGGATGGCGGAGCACAACTGGTGCTGGGACAAGAAGAGGTGTGACTAGTGACAAGGGAGCCCAGGGAAGAGGCCTAGAGATGTGCGGGTCCAGAGCATGCGGCCAGGGGCCTGCAGCTGGCAGGCCAGAGGGAGAGAGTGGATGGGGAAGAAAGAGGCAGACATCGGTGGAGATTGGGGACAATGAGGAGACTGGGCAGAAAGACTGACTGGAGGTGAAGGGAGTTGCAGGAATGGGGAAGATCAGATGGAGGGAAGGAATAGAGGGAAGAAGGGGAGAAACCAGGAGAGAGAGAAGCAAAGGGAGCAGGAGGCAGGATGGGTGAAGAAATGAGAGTGGAGGTGAGAATGGAGGTGATCAGAGTGAGGGAGGGAAGCAGCAATGAAGACAGGGGACCCTGGGTGTGGATGATGACGTTGTAATATATAGATTTCTGTCTCCAATAATGTAAGTGTAAGTTAAGTGTTTGTTTGTTTGTTTGAACTATACAGCTGAAGAAGGGAATGACAAAACTGCTGTTTCTAAGTTTTGTGTGTTTTGCAGTTCTGGGATTAGGATAGCTTCCTTTTGTAGTCTCTTGGGCCAGAAGGCAGTGACTTGAGCCATTCCGTTGTGGGTTACCCTCTTGTGTTTTCCAGAGATGGTGTAGTGTTGGTGAGGGGATAGGGAAAGCTGAAGTGCAACACTGTGTACAGCACTCTTAACTGTGGTCATCTAAATACGTGGGGATCTGTCTCTGTCAGCAAACAGTTCTGTGTCATATACCATCTTAGGTTTCTGTAGTTGCATCCAGATCTGGGAATCACTACCTGGAGATAGCATCCAGTGCCACTGGTTGAGGGTTTTAGTACCACAATTCCATACACACCCCAGTTCCCATGCCAGCCACATGTCCTGGGTTGGAACCTGAATTCATTGATGGGGTATAAATTGGAGCTTACCATGATCCCTGCTCGGGTCTTGTTAATTTGCTCCATGGGGTAATTTCACTTAGGGAAACACTTTATTATGCATACAGTTACACATGGAAGAATATGCTAGAAGATTAACTGAAACCCAGGAGGTGGTTTTGGGCACCATGACTTTTATCCATTATCACACAAGGATGAATGACAGATCCCTATTACAGCATGTGAAGTGAGTGCCTTTGTTGTGGACCTGAACCCCTAATCTATAGGATGACATTTCCTTAAATAAATAGGATGGTACTGAGATTGTGGGACACCAGGAATCTGCCAGTAGGGGAAACCACATATTCTGAATAGAGGGGAGGCATTGTGTAATGATTGTAAGACAGTAGAAACAGTTGGGATTTTCTTCTGTCTCAGATAGTAAAGGAAAAGGAAAGATAGATTTTACACACACACATGCACACACACATCCCAAATATCCCAGTACCAAAAGACCCCATATAGAATATATACAATGTAAGGGGGGTTTTTGGTAATGGGAATTGAACCCTGGGGGACTTAACCACTGAGTCACATACTTTGTCCTTTTAATTTTTATTTTGAGAGAGGGTCTGGCTAAGTGTCCCATGTTTCCATCTTCCTGGCCCAAGCTAAATAGGTGGGAATGCAGGTGTGCCACTGTGCCTGGCTTAAATGCAGTATCAAATTTCGCTTTTTCATTTCTCTTTTCTGTCAGTAGCACATTGCCCAGTTGATGATTCCGTCTTGTCTTTTCTCTTCTTAGTTGTTAGGACATCTACCTATGTTAAAACTCTCCTTGCATTCAGTATGATTCCTCCCTGATCACTTTGGCCATTCCTCTGCTGCCAGGCCCCACCCCCTGTTCTCTGATGGCAGTGCTGCCCTACATTTGAGCCTTGTACCTCTGCTCAGCCTGTCTGTGCCCACTGTCTCTCCTCATCTTTTTGATCACAGCTTTGATACCATTCTCCTCTATAGTTCTCCTGGAGACGTCTCCTATGAACATAAGAGTTCTGTGGCCAGTTGTGTTCTCAAGTCCATGCTGGGATGTTAGTGGGCCTTTCTACCTTCATGGTCCATCCTGTACTTCTTTAGCTCCCCAGGTGCCTCTCCCCTGTAGTCCTCAGCATTTCAGGTAGGGTGATCCTGTACTTGGGGGTGTTGGCTACATAAATTGACATATATGGAAATAGCACAATGTACTATCATATTGGTACGTTTTATATCTTAAGAGGAGAAAGACAAAGATCACATGTATTTTAGGCAAGGAAACTAGAGTGCACATTGTTCTTGAGGCTTGGGAAAGATGTGGGAAGACCTGGGTCCTGGTTGTTCTGCTGCCTCAGGGCCTCTGCTGCTCAGCCACCCAGGCCTCTTTCCTTTTCCTGGTAGCAGATTGCTTAAGCCTCAGGGTATTCACTGGGTCCTATCTCCTTGTCTAGGCCTCCTTGACACTGGGCTGCAGGTGGTCAACACCTCAGGTCTTTGTTCTGATGTTACCTACTGCATGGAGACTCCTGTGACCGCCCCCCTCCTCAGCTCCTGTAACACTCCAGCCACACCCTGTCCCACCTCTGGTCCATGCAGCTTACTTTGCATATTTCTTTCTGTTCCTTCACCGTCCGCTGTCTGGATCCTGGTAAGAACAAGGTTCCAAGAGAGGGGCAGAGCTAGAAGGTGGGAGTGTGCTGGGCTTGCCCCTAATGGGGGTACTTAATCTTGGATTCCATGAGAGTCCCGAGTCATTTTGCAATAATTCTACTAACTAGATGTGCCATTCAGGGGTGAGGATGTTACCAGTTTTAATAATACTGAAAAATAGTTGATTCTCTTCTCTGTGCAGCATTGAGAAACTGGCTCTGTGTCCTCCATCCTGGGGACTGAGATCAGTCTGAGATCCAGGAGAGGTGAGGGGGCACTGTGCTGTCGTTCAGTTTGGTCAGGGCCATGCTGTGCCCTAAAGGGAGCCCAGTGCTGCCCAGCGCTCCACTGCTGCAGCCTGTGTGTGCTTCACCACCAGGGAGACCAGGCCCAAAGAGAGGAGTAACAGAAGTCTCCTGTGTGCCTTCCTGCAGGAGTTTACTACTGTGCCTGGGTCACTCTAAAGGGGTGGGCAGAAGGGGACCATCTTCTCACATGGTGAGGTCCTCCCTGTGTGTGTGGCTGTGGCATAGGAAGGGTGTGATGATTCTGAGCCTTAAACAGTACGTTTCCTCCTTCCAGGATTGACTTGTAGACTCGTGTTACCTGAGGAAACAGCCCTGAAGAGGAGGAGGAAAGAAAAGGGGTCAGGAATGGCTGTCACTGAGGTACAGTGATCTCTTAGGTGGTCCTGAGTCCCCTGTGCAGTGCTGGGCCTGGGGGATTCTGGCCTCAGGTGACTCTGTGGCCTCCTGCCTGTCAGGTGTGCCTGCACTCCCCAGGGCCTCCCTTACCTCATCCTCTGTGCTTAGATTCCATTTCACTGTGACCTGGTGGCAGGGAACCCATGAGGAGGTGCCACCAGGTGTGGCCCTGGGAATCCTCTGTCATTTTTGTTGATCTTTTAAAAAAGTGAGTGTGCTGTTTGGTGGTGTCCCTGTCCTCCACACCAGTTCTCTTGCTCTAGTGCTCATTGTTTCCTGCCTTTTGCTTCTGTTGCCTTCAGTTGGCTCTTTCCCCTGGAGGTGTATGGTTAGTTGACCTGGGTTTCTTCCTCCTTGTTGTAAAGTTTCACTACCCTAAGGTCTTTCTTTTGTTTTTTTTTTCTCTTCTTCACTGCATTTTATGAGTTTTGGTGTATTTTTTTTTTTATTTTGCTTTTTTTTCAGATATTTTCTGAATTCTTTTCCTGTTTACCATTGGTTGGTTGAAAATGAGGTGTTTCATTTTCCCTTATTTGGGGGTGTTAATTTTTCTTCGGCAGTTGGCTTCTGTATTTATTACATTGTGCACAGAAAGAAAATTGGGGTCCTTTTAAGCTTCTGAAACTGAATGTTAAGATTTGTGACCTAATGTGTCTCAAATGAACAAATAGACGTGTGTAGTAACTTAGTGGTAAATGTCCTGGTGTCAGTCTTCCACAACCAAAAAAAAAAAAAAAAAAAGGCGGGGATTGGGGGGGTGCGTCTGGCAGTTTTGCTTAGTGGTGAAGCACCCAGGTTCATTGTCCAGTACCATAACTAAATTTTATCAATTTTAATATGAATTGTCTACCTTCAGCCCCAACCTCTGCTTGGTTCTGTGCAGACCTCTTTTTCCTATGGACTGCTTTGGCTGCACAGTGTCCTGTAGCACAGTCTCTGAGAACAGTGACTCTGAGCATCCTGACTCCTGTTTCTTTCTTTCTTAGAAATATGAAATCAGGCCCTTCTACCATTGAGTTATATCCTCAATCCCAGTTTTCTTGTTTTTTTGTTTTTAATAGTTAGAGTCTTGCTTCATTGCTGAGGTGGTGTTGAAGTTGTGATTCTCTTGCTTCTTCCTCCTGGGTCTGGATTACAGTTGTGTACCACTGTGGCTGGCTACTATGTTTCTTGTGTTTTCTGCAGGGGAGAAATCTGTACAGATTTAGGCAGTATCTTGCCTTAAGGAAAATTAAAATAAAACACAACTAGGAGATATAACATTCTCAGAAATACCAGAACATATTGAAAACACAGATAAAGCAAGCTCAGTTTCTTCTTATATACCCTCCGCACACAGAAAGCTTCTGTGATCCCAAATAAGTGAGGGTTTTTGCCCATATGCCAGGAATGCAGTTCTTCAGAGGGCACTTGTCATTTCACCTAATTCAGACACTGTCTGTGTAGATACATGGCGGATCCCACCAGCTGAGGTCTCTGTCCCCCAAACTGGGCCCCTTTTCAGAGGCCTGCAAAAGTATGACCCATGATTCAGAACGACTTTCTATCAATGGGGCTTCCTTCATCCCCTCACATTCAAAAAGTGGTTAGAGTGCTTCGTAAAACTATCAAGGACTTTACTTGCATTTGCCTTGTGGTAACGCCTGTTCAGAAGATACAGGTGAACACGCGGATGGAAGAGGTGCATAAGGCAAGGTGTAGGGCAAAGGATGTGGAGCCCACATGGCTTTGTGTGGTGTGCCACCCTTCAGGATCCTCCACCCACGCGTTGACCTGAACACCGTTTCACCCCATTCCGTTGAGTTTTTCTGGAGGCTCCCTTATGTAGGCAGGCTTCATTACATCCTGGGTGATGGTGATCAGTGGAGACTTCAGTCCCTCTCCCTTCCCTGGAGGTGCATGGTAGGACTGTGTTACAACTGCCTCTCCTGCCTGAGGCTTTCTGGGGAGAAACCCCTTCGTGAAGTTCTCTAGGGGGCTCTAGGCACCTGTCTTCTCACTAGCACAGAAATCTTTCTTAGTTCTCCATGGATTCCAGGTGAGCTCCACATCAGCAGAGAGACAGATACCAAATGTGTATTTACAGCCTCACAGTGCAGCTCTTCTCACTTGAATCAGTTACATGCTTACACTTCTCCCTTCTCATTTCTCTTTGTTTACTTCTTTGCAGTAATGGGGTTGAACCTAGGTCCCCTCTGCCATTACATCCCTACTCCTATGTTCCTCATTCTCAGAGAGGATCTTGCTATGTTTCCCAGTCCCACCTCCAATTTACAATGTTCCCACCCCAGCCTGGGGAGAGCTGGGATACAAGCATGTGCCACCATGTCTGGGTTCTGTGGTTCACATTTTGCATCAAGATTATAACTGTCCCCTGTGCTGCATTGTGAAGTCTGTTTTAATTTCAGGGTCCGCTGACATTCAGGGATGTGGCCATTGAATTCTCCCAGGAGGAGTGGAAGTGCCTGGTCCCTGCTCAGAGGGCTTTGTACAGGGACGTGATGCTGGAGACCTACAGGAACCTGGTCTCCCTGGGTGAGCTTGACCTCCCCTGATGCTGGGATCTGCTCTGTATATTGTCGCATTTCCCCTTTGTCTTTGGGATTCTGTACATTGACTGATTGAAGTCCTGTAGCCTGTGAAATACGCTCCACAGTACATCCTCTGTACTTTGTTCCCTTTCTTCAGAAGTCCTGCCCTCTTCATGATACTGCAGTGGTGCTTTCAGAGCTGAAGTACAACATAAAGCCCAAAGCCGACTCTTAAAATATCCAGTTCCCCGTTTTCGATTTCTGTACTTTTGATTCAGTGGTTCTAGGAAGAGAGGTAGATACCTACACGATATAGTGAAATATTTTCTGTATCCTCTTCCTCACGTGCAGATAGGGCTGGATTGTGCAGAAGCCACAGTGCATCAGCTTCTTTTCTCTTTACAAGCAGGAGTATGTCCTTCAGACCTGAGTGTCCTCTCCTGGTTGGAGCAAGGGAGGGAGCCCTGGACTGTGAGTGGCTCCGAGGAAATATCCAGGCCTCCAAATGAGTGGGCATTTGTGGAGGGTGTGACAGCAGGTAAGAGCTCACATGGGCAGAGAGGCAGCTGCCCACTAAGTAGTGTTGGGGTGCTTTGGCAATGGAGGGGTCAGGGCTAAGGTGAAGTCCATTTCCTGGGCTTTACATGCAAGGAATTTGGTTTCAAATTCCACTTTCTCCTTTTCCTCCTCTGCTCCTTCTCCCTATTCTCCCTCCTCTAAGCTTTCTCTATGTTTACATGACGATGACATCTCCTTTGGTATCTTTATATAGTAACGTAACATGATTTTGTTAAATTCATCTCATTTTTCCTCCCATTACTCCCACTCCCATTCTTCTCTGTATCTTTATGGTATCCCGTCACTTCCCCAACTGCCTTTTCTCATTTATTTTGGACTAGTTTCTATATATGAGAGCAACAGTTTAACCCTTAATTTTTGAGCCTGGCTTATTTTACCTCTTTCAATGTGTCTTTGCTACTACCCCACCAAAGAATTCCTTTTATTGTCAAAGCAAACATTTCTCATAAATATGAACATGATCTTATAGATTCTTTATCATTTGTAGAAGAACCGGAAACAAACATTCCTCCAGCTCCTTACAAATGTAATGAGCTTGAAAAATCCTTTAATCAAGAATCACATCGTACTATACATCAGACAATCTGTACTGGAGAGAAACGATTTACTTGTGATATATGTAGGAAAGTCTTCAATAGAAAATCGAATCTTACAAGTCATCTTAGAATTCATACTGGAGAGAAACCTTACAAGTGTAATGAGTGTGGGAAGATGTTCAATAAAAGTTCACACCTTGGACAACATCGGAGAATCCACACTGGAGAGAAACCTTTCAGATGTGATGAGTGTGGCAAGGTCTTCCGTAACAAATCCTATGTTGCAAACCACCGGAGAATTCACACCGGGGAGAAACCTTACAAGTGTGATGCATGTGGCAAGGTCTTCAATCAGATTTCATACCTGGCAAGTCATCGTAGAATCCACACTGGAGAGAAACCTTTCAAATGTAATGAGTGTGGCAAGGTCTTTAGTCGTAACTCATACCTCATTCAACATGTGATAATTCACACTGGGGAGAAACCATACAAATGCAATGAGTGCGGCAAGGTCTTCAATAAAGAATCAATCCTTACAAGTCATCGTAGAATTCACACCGGAGAGAAACCTTACAAATGTAAAGAGTGTGGGAAGAGCTTCAGTCAGACTGCACATGTTACACAACATCTTAGAATCCACACTGGAGAGAAACCTTTCGAATGCAACGTGTGTGGTAAGGTCTTCCATCAACAATCAAACCTTATAAGTCATCAAAGAATCCACACTGGAGAGAAACCTTTCAAATGCGATGATTGCGGCAAGTTCTTTAGTCAAAAATCAAACCTTACAAGTCATCGTAGAATTCATACTGGAAAAACCTTACAGTCATAATGAGTGAGGGAAGGTCTTCAATCATATTTCACACCTTGCACAACAAGAGAATTCACCCTGGAGAAAAACCTTTCAAATGCAATGAGTGTGGCAAGGTCTCCATCCTCAACTCAGACCTAGCAAGACAGCTGATGATAATTCATACTTGGAGATGTCTTACAAATGCAATGAATGTGGTAAGGTCTTCAGTTGCAATTCACGTCTTGCGTATCATCATAGGATCCGTACTGGGGAGAAACCTCAAAAATGCAGTGAGTGTGGCAGTGTTTTCAGTCACAAGTCATGCCTAGCAAGTAATCAAAGAATCCACATTGGAGAGAAATCTTTCAAATGCAGTGAGTGTGAAAAGATCTTCAGTTGCAACTCATACCTAACAGAGCATCAGATAATTCATAGTGGACAGAAGACTTACAATTGAAATCTATGTGGCAAGGTCTTCAGTCTGAATCATCCCTGAGACGACACTGGAGGATCTATACTGGAGAGAAGGCTTCGACATGTAATCACTGTGCAAGGGCCTCATTTGTGTTCCCAACTACGTCACAAGGAGGCAGGAGGATGATTGATGCAAATCCTGCCTGGCCAAGATGATGAGACTGTCTCAAAATAAAATAAAGAGCTGGGGACGTAGCTCAGTGGTAGAATGATTGCCTAGACTGTCGAGTCCCTGGGTTCAATCCCCACACTCCATAAGGAGAAAAAACAAAAGTACAAGGAATGTTTTGAGGTCTTCAGTCAGATTGGCTTCCACATATCAGGCACTTAGGATGTAGAGAAACCCTATGGATGTGATGAATGTGGCAAAGCCTGTAGGGTGCATCTGGCCTGGCCAATCATGTGATCCACACCAAGAGGGCATGTCAAGGTGTTCACTGACATTTCCTATCACTCAGATTGTCAAGATCTCAGAGAAAAGCCACAAATGAATTAGGCAAAGTCCCAGTCAGCATACAAGCCATGTAAGACCACTTTATTACCTAGTGGAGAATCTATCTTCCACGTATAATGACTATACAGAGCCTTTCGGCCTCATTTAAGGCTTAGAAACCCTCAGTTAGTCTGTGTTGAAGAGGAACCTCACCCAAACATTGGATGCAAACAGGCCCTAAGGTAAAAGTCTGTCATCAGGATTCCTGCTGGAAAAAAAACTCATAAATGTACCAAGATGGCAGATCTTTACTATGCACTCAGCCCTCTGTACACATCAGGTAAGGCACAAAAGCATAATGACTTTGGCCAAGCCTGTCTTCAGTGCTCATGTCTCAGTGGACATCAGTTGATTCACACTTGAGAGAAACCGTGGAAATGTCTGCAGGTGCCAAGCTCTTCTGGCACAGTTCATAGCTTGCACAACATGGGAGACGACGTCCTAGAGGTAGAGCCTGAATGCAGCGAGTGTGGCACCCTCTGCATTATGAATTCAAGCAGTGGCCAGAGTTCATACTAAAGAGCAACATCCGTCACAATCACAGCACATAGGACAGAGTTTCATGCCTCAGAACCAGTGGGCATCAAAGAGACACCTTTGAGGAAGCTGTGCAAAAGTCATGCCATGATCTTAAATCTAAGCTTTAAAATCTGGAACAGTACATGACCCAGAGAACTACCATCCAGTTGTAAGGAATGTGCTGTTGTTTTTGTTTTTGTTTTTTTTTTTCCCAAACATTTGTGATTTTGTTGTCCTGAGAGGATTTATTCTGGCAAAATCAGACATTGTGACCCTGCATAGTTGTTTCATCAAGGGGGTGTCCTCAGAATTCACCAGTGAGTCCATATGCTACAAAGGACTCTTAACAAATGTACTGTGTGGTACATTATTTCACCAATTCTCACACAGTCCTCTATGTCAGAAAATGTATAGGAAGGATAAATAAGTCTCTGACTATTTAAAGATTAGTTTCTGGCCTCGCATACTGTGGAAAAATTACATAATGTTTTATAACTCAGGACATATCAAAGGTGCAGGGACGTTTGAAAAGGCCCAGTTACCTTCATGTTGTAAAGTGTCTCATTCTTCGAGATTTCTTGGAACGTACCCTGCTCGTCTTGGGTTCTGTGCCTTCCTTACGGGTCTTTCATGGCTGTGTCCAGAAAGGAACCCATAGGAGTAAAGGTCTTCGTGAAATGAAGATCCCCGTTGTCCTTGCTCCTGGAGTAGGAGGACACTGCCTATTAAAATTCAGTGTTGCCTGCACCAAGAAATATTTCAAAGGGACTGATCAGGATGTAGAATTGAGGTATCAGTTATCCTGCCTGGGGTGGTCTGTGCACCCTTGTCCATATTGTCCATAGTGGGATGGGGTAAGGAACACTCTACAAACTGCCTGAAGTGGGACACCCAAGACTGCAGGGACTGGGCTTTTTATCGGAGGAGAGGAGTGTGTTCTTCGGGCCTGATTATGTCCCGGAAGAATGCAGGGAAATGGTGGCCACTGCTGCATTTAATGGCCATAGCTGTTTAGCACAGTTGGTGACTAATTGTCTCATTCTTGGAATTGAAAAGTTATCAGAGAGAAGAAATGAACCTAAAGAACCACAACAGCACATGCTTCATGAGGATCCACCTTTACCTGCTGAGGTTACGTTTGCTGCTGATTTATTCAGAATGTACTGTAGATTTTATATGGTAGTTAATAAAATCTAATCTTTCACATAAGTATGAGTGGATTGTGTTTCTTCTACAACAGTTTTGTTCCACATCAGTTGGTTCTTTATACTGGAAACTTAACATGCACCATTAGACTCTTAAGGTTCAAAGAGATTTATAACAGGGTTTTTTTTTTTTTTATTTCCCTGGTGGATCAAACAACAACATATAATCTTGGGAACAGATAATCATGCTTTGCACCTGAGTTATTCCGTGCTCTGCCCTAGGGTAAGTATGTGGATAGGAAGTGTCCCAGAAGCACGGCATCAGACATGGACACCCGAGAGCCTTCGTTGTTGTTGATGAATGTGCATTTCATACTTCCTTTTCCTCTCCTCCCTCCCCCAGCACTGGGCATTAAGCCCAAGGCCTCTCTACCAACATCTGAAGGATATCTCTAGCCCCTTTTATTTTATTTTATTTTTTATTTATTTCAATCTTGGGAAAAGTGCTTGCTGAGTGGCCTAACCTGGTCTTGAATGTGGATCATCCACCATCAGTCTTAATAGTCCTTGGGATTACCAGCATCCACCAACATTGTTAGTGTGTTTCTAAATGCCTTTCTATCGTTGGCCAAGTAAGACACACAGAATGCACCTTTTTCCATAAAGCAAAAATAAAAATAGAGTATATAAAAGTGGGCATTAAAGATAAAATAATATCTCTTTTTTTGACTTCTATGTGAACAATTTGTTAGCATACATAATGGGATTTGTTAAGTTTGTTTTATTATCCTTATGGTTGTTAACTTGCACTTCTGAGCACTGAGCTGGACTTCCTCAACACCTCCCACATTCTGGTTGGTTTATCAAGGATGCCAACACCGCAGCCTGAAGTTATGCATCACACAATGAGGCTTGGTGGGGGTGTGGTACATCTAAGCTGTTGCAGATGTAGTCCCAGAGTTCAGGGAATGGTGCCTGGCTTGTGTTGTGACAGTGAGGCTGCGGTATGGGCACCTGGGTGTGCTTCAGACTTCAGCTGCTGCTGAGGAATTTATCATCTCCTTAGCCAGGGGGAGAGGAGGGACAATGGTGACAAGGATGGGGTATGCACAGTCCAGTGTCAAAGGCTAGTCAGGGGCTGGGGTTGTAGCCTAGTTGGAGATCTCTTGCCTTCCATGGGTGAGGCCCTGGGTTTGATCCTCAGCACCACATAAAAATAAATAAAAATATTGTATCAATCTAAAACAAACAAACAAAAAAGTCAAGCTCTGTGGTCCCTGAATGTTTTCTTGGTTCTCCTTGCTTGTTGTTTGGGAGGCTCCAATTTCTTCATGCTCATGGTTTTCCATATTCCTTCTCCTGTCACACAGCTGCCATTGCACAGTGAGGTTGTTGGAAATGTTTTGGAAATACTGCTTAGGTCAACCGCCTAATACATGTGTATAGTACTGCAGTGAAGACGTTTGGAAATGAGTGATTTGTATGATTAAACAGTTTTACCAGAAGAGTATTTTTCCTGAGGGATAATTTCTTACTTTCAGAGTATATGATATAAGCCAATATGTTGCATGGTTTATTTTTAAATCTAAATGTTTATTTCATAATATGTATTTGTCTCACCATGTTCTCCATCACTGCAATGCAGATCACACAGTGTATATTTCACTAAATCTGCTGTTCTAGTGAAAATGTTTAGGGGTACATAAATGGAGGTACTTCTTCATACTAGATTTTGTGACATGGAGATGGTCACTAGGTGTGACTAGAGCTCTGCAGTGATGAAGGAGGGCCTGCTCAGTGCTGCATAGGGGCAAGAGGGCTGAGATCATACAGAATGGTGAGCTGAGGTCTCTCTGAGATGACTGAACATCAGCTCTGTGAGCTTTACCAGCATCTGGAGAGGTCATGGATTTAGAATGGAAGATGGAGAGAAGGGCATTGAGATTCCAGCGGAGTTCCTGACAAGAGGCGATCTGTGGCCAGTTCCTGGCAGCTCTGCTGCCACTCCCGAGACTGGCATTCCTACTCAGCCAGAGGACCTTTCAGGGAAGGATGGCATAACTGCTCCTTTCATGGTGCACGTGACACCCGATGTTCTCCCATTTGTTTGTTCCCATCTAGAAATATCTGGTATTTTTCTTCCATAGAGTATTTTTCATGTTCACATATGTTTCCTATCTACCGCTTAAACTTAGAGGTACAATCCCTTGTAGAAATGCTATTATTCTTCTGCAGTCTGACTAGGAAACTTACTGTGTATAATGAAAATATAAAATGTAGTTCAGACTGACATCCTGTCCTCCCTGTTATGGAACATGCACTGTATCATATTTCTGAATGCCTCTTTCTTCTGTGCCAATGAAGAAAGGAACACGATTATTGTTGAAAGGAAATTATTAAGTTGCAATTATAGAAAAGAGACTAAAGGGGCTGGGGTTCTGGCTCAGTTCTTGCACATGCAAGGCCCTCGATTTGATCCTCAGCACCACATAAAAATAAAGTTATTGTGTCCAACTACAACTACAAAAAATAAATATTTTAAAAGACTAAATTTTAGTACATGAGATTTTGAACAAAACTGCATGGAATTCACCTAAATACAGCAAGAATATGAAACATAAGAAAATTTAGGGAATAATGATAAAAATGTCTTTTTATTCTTAAAGTGCTTGTGAGAGAGATGTACTGAAAAGGTTAACATTCATGAGTTTCCACTTCAGAATGAACATCCAGGATGGAATTTCTCGTTTGTGAAGTGGAAACTCATGTATTTGCCCCTAACATTTTTGCTAGTTTGCACTTGTGACCCGTCCCAACTCGGGGCTGAACCCCACCCAGTTGGGCTGGTTTGTCAGGAATGGCAAAGCCAAACACTGAAGTGTTTGCAGAGTTCACAGCATAAGGAGGCCTTCCAGGGAAGCAGGGTGGACTTGCTACACTTGTCCAGAAGTGGCTGCCTCCTCTTATGGGGGTCCTGGGTGGTGCTGGAGTGAGGGAACCTGGTCATCTTTAGAACTCCCAGCTGCTGCCCGAAGAAGGGAACACTTAGGGTTATCAGCATCTTGCCCAGATGGCACCATAGAAAGGGAGTAGTGAGACTTGAAAGGTGTCAACAATAAACATCAAAATGGGTCAGACTCCAGCACAACCCTGAGTGTTTACTCCTGATTCTCTGGGCTCTTGGTTGGCATAGAGGAACTTACAATTTTTGTCATGTCAAATTTGCATTTCCTGATGCACCTGTAGGTCCCATTCTACAGTATGATTGTTGAAAATGTTTTTGAAATACTGTTTAGACAAGTTACCTAACGTTTGTATGGTAGTTCCATGAAAACTATTGTTTTAAATGTTTGGTAGATAATAGATATGATAAAACAATTTTGCCAGGTCATTCATTGTGTTTGTTGCTGTGACAAAACACCTGAGAACAAGGAAGAAAGATTTGTTTTGACTCATGGTTTCAGACTCATGGGTTCCATCCCATGATTGGCTGCCACCTGCTTTGTGTCAGTGGCAAGGCCCATGATGTGCTCATCATGTTGGAAGGGCATGGGAGAGCAATGCTGTCTACCTGGTGGCAGGTGGATGGCAGACAGAAGCAGAGGAAAGGGCTGGGGACAAGACACTCTCTCCTGGGGCATGACCCCCGTGACTCACCTCTTGGTTCCCACCATCTCCCAATGGTGCCACTGGCTGGGGAGAAAACCTTGACCTTGTAAGCCTTTGGAGGATATTCCAGATCCAAACTAGAACATAAAAGTGTTGATTTCAGGTGTGGTTTTAAGCACTACACTCCATGGCTCATTTTCAACTGCAGAGAAAAGTGATCTTGTATGTGAATTTTTCTTGCCTTTATTGCTCCCAAACTTTGTAATGAGGATTACATATTTAGTATAGATTTGTTCTGTTATTCTTGTGACAACTGTGGCAGATCCAGAATGGAATCATGTCTGGCTGTGAAGGCAAGTCACTCATCCCTAGAGCTAAGCACAGTTACCTCTGTGCTTCAATTATTCAACATCTGCATTTTATTTTCTATTGATTTTTTTGTTTTCTGCTCAACTACTCGGGCCTCAACCTGGGGCTTCATGCACGTGGGCAAGTGTTCTACAACTGAACCACACTCAGGTCCTGAAGTGTTTTTCTTGTATAATTTCTTAACATGAGGGATTAGAGTCTGAGTTCACTAATTTGGACTAAGTCCTCAACAGGTCCTCGCTTATGAATCATATGATCCTTCAGAGGTTTGAGGCCTTTGAATTATTACTTGGCTTTTCTCCACGTCCATGTGCCATCTCACACATGTGAGTGTGAATTCACCCATATCTTGCCTCCCACATTTGCCTACAAGAACGGCATGGCACACATACCCTCATAGGACAGTCACATGTGCTGTACTGGCCAGTGACACCTGGGCTGTGACTTAGCTGAGTTAGGCCATGTTCAGTTCCTGAAGAAGGTCAGATAGGGCCCAGTTGGCTGTGGCCCACCCAAACATGTAAACCCGCCTTCTGCCTCAGGGTGAAAGAAATATTGGTGAGACGCTCACTTCACACAGGGAACCTAGGACAAAAACAGCTATGGCACTCTAGAACACGGCCAGGACTCTGTCCCACAGCTTCTCAACACAGTACTTCCGATCTCCTTGTCACTTTTCAATGGCTCATTTACTCAGTAGCAGTAAATTTGTATTGTCCATACTTCTACTTCAGATAAAAACTATGACCTGATATTAATTGCAAATGTACTCATTACCATATTAAGCTGTAAGAAAGACTATCAGGTCTTTCATGGGAAATATCTGGTCTCTGAAGAGCCAGTTTGTGATTCATTCTCCTCAATGAAGTGCTAACTCATGATTCAGTAATAGTCACAATGGCAGTGCACACTTGTTGAACATATCTTGAGAACCTGTGTCCCACTGTTAATTTCCAGAAACAATTACAAGTTCCTATCTCATGCCACCAAAGACACATTGGAGTTGCTCTTTTCTACAATCTCTGCAGACTGGAGTCTGCATGGGAAAGGCAGAAAATGCTAACACGTGACCCTTGATGGACTGGTGATGTTGGAAATACATTCATGAGCCTGTACTCTCTCTACATGTCGGCTAAAAAGTGTTACTTTTTCTTCCTCACACTTTCATCTTTAATATATTTGTATTTTCACTTTATATAAATCAAGATGCATGTCGTCTCACTTGGTATGTAAGGAAGGGCCATATAATATAGTGAATACTTATCGACAGATGCAGATTTTAGGGTGAAATATGAACCACTTATATGGAATTTTCATTGTACATAAGTATCCTAAGATAGGGTGTGAGGAGAATAACTCAATGGCAAATATAATATAGGTTCCCCAAACTGTATGATACTTGACTTCACACACCAAGTCTAGATCCCTCAACCTTAACTTTGGATAGTTACTGTCATGAAGCACTGACTGCACTGAGATGAATTAAAATTGTCGATCAAAGAAACAAATTACTTGTAGTAATGAAAAGATTAAATTTTATTAATTAAAACATCAGGCCAATGATACATTCTACTAAAGCAGTGGCAAAACGTATGACCAGCAGTTAAATAATCCTGAAGGAAATGCTATTTTTTCTTTTTTGTCGAGCTTAGAACCCAGGGCCATAAACATGCTAGGCGAGTTCTCTAGCAAGCCATGCCCCGAGCCCCCATTCTGGTTCTTTTAATTAGATTCTCCAGTCTGATAACTCTCAATTTCAAAAATAGGGCTAATTGCTCTTCAGTCTTTGCTAAGAGAGCTATTGTGATTCAGTGGAGCATGTGGTCCCCATTCTTTTGCATTCTGCCTGTGACTCTCATCCCATATGAGCCCCAGGATGGCACATCCTTAGTCTGTTTTATTTTACAGTCGGTGGAATGATTTTTCCTATAAACTACAGAAGGGCCTCAGGACACAGGAAGCTTGATGACTTGTATCCACTTAAAGACACTACTCTTTGCCTCTTCCCGATGCTAATTTAGACCATATTTACCTTGAAAGGCAGAGCTCGTCTTCCCAGAAGTTGAACAGAATGACCCTTTCCTAATGCAGTAAGCCCTCCCATCCTATGCTTCTTTCCCAGTGACCATAGTAAAGGCCTGGAAGGCAGGCACAACGTGAGACAGGTTTTAAAGCCCAGGGTAAAAGTTACATATAGCAAAGAAGCCTTCTCATGAGACCTCGAATGACTGAATAAAGTAATTCTTGACCTGAAGATAAGTAGTTGATTTCCAAAAGTCCTTGCACCTTTGAGTCTTAACGTATTTTGACTTGGAATTACTCCACAAAATGTAGTGACCAGGGTTACCCATAGAGAACTAGAGAATTTCTTCCAGTAAATCCTCATCTGCAAGTATGGTCATCAGGTAACAACAGCCCAGTAAAGACCCTCCATTTGTACGGTTTCATCAATGATGTATTGCTGCTTTCCAGTCATCTGTGAGGCCGGACTGAAGCCTCTGTGGGGCACATTACAGATACAAGACTTCTTTCCATGTGCTCTGGAGCCTCCCAGTGCTTGCACTACTGTCTGTGCTGGGCGTGGACCCCAGGGCCTGGCACGTACAAGGCAAGTACTCTGCCCTGGCCACACCCCAGCCACGGATCGACTCCTGATAGTCTTCCACAGTCACTGCATTTAAAAACTCTCTTAAAAATGAATGCACAGATGTTGTGCAAGGCAAAGACCTGGCTACACTCATTTGTAAGGCTTGAGTCCAGAGTGAGTTCTTCGATGACTTGCAAGGTTGGAACTTCGACTAAAGACCTTACCACACTCATTACATGTGTATGGCTTCTCTCCAGTGTGGACTGCCTGGTGGGTAGTCAAGCTTGAGCGCACACTAAAGGCCTTGCCACACTTATCACACTTGTACGGCTTCTCTCCAGTGTGAGTCCTCCGGTGACTTGCCAGGTGTGAGTTCTGGGTGAAGACCTTGCCACACTCATTGCACTTGTACGGCTTCTCCCCGGTGTGGATCGCCTGGTGAGTAGTCAGGCTTGAGTACACGCTGAAGGCCTTGCCACACTCTGTGCACTTGTATGGCTTCTCCCCGGTGTGAGTTCTACGATGATTGGCCAGGTGTGAGTTCTGAGTGAAGACCTTGCCACACTCAGAACACTTGTAGGGCTTTTCTCCAGTGTGGATGACCTGGTGGGTGTTGAGGTTTGAGTGTGAGTTAAAGGCCTTACCACACTCGTTACACCGGTACGGTTTCTCCCCTGTGTGAATCCTCTGATGAATTGCAAGGCTCGAGGTCTGGCTGAAGACCTTGCCACACTCGTTGCACTTGTATGGCTTCTCTCCAGTGTGGGTCACCTGATGGGACGTCAGGCTGGAGCGCACGCTGAAGGCCTTGCCGCACTCGGCACACCTGTAGGGCTTCTCCCCAGTGTGCACCCTCCAGTGCCTGGCGAGGTTTGAGGTCTGGCTGAAGACCTTGCCGCACTCCTCACACTTGTACGGCTTCTCTCCACTGTGAACTCCTCGGTGACTTGCCAGGTGTGAGTTCTGGGTGAAGACCTTGCCACACTCATTGCATTTGTACGGCTTCTCCCCAGTGTGGATCGCCTGGTGAGTAGTCAGGCTTGAGTACACGCTGAAGGCCTTGCCACACTCTGTACACTTGTACGGCTTCTCCCCCGTATGAGTCCTCCAGTGATTGGCCAGGTGTGAGTTCTGGGTGAAGACCTTGCCACACTCAGAACACTTGTAGGGCTTTTCTCCAGTGTGGATGACCTGGTGGGTGTTGAGGTTTGAGTGAGAGCTGAAGACCTTGCCACACTCGTTACACCGGTACGGTTTCTCCCCTGTGTGAGTTCTCCGGTGAATCGCGAGGCTCGAGGTCTGGCTGAAGACCTTGCCACACTCGTTGCACTTGTATGGCTTCTCTCCAGTGTGGATCACCTGATGGTTGGTTAGATTGGAGCGCACGCTGAAGGCCTTGCCACACTCGGCACACTTGTACGGCTTCTCTCCGGTGTGAGTTCTGCGATGACTTGTTAGGTGTGAGTTCTGAGTGAAGACCTTACCACACTCATTGCACTTGTAAGGTTTTGCTCCCGTGTGATGTCTCTCGTGCACCAAAAGATAGGAGCGCCTGAAGAAAGCCTTGCCACACTCAGCACACTTGTACAGTTTCTCTCCAGTGTGGATTCTGCGATGATGTGCAAGAGAGGAGGTATAACTAAAGACCTTGCCACACTCGTGGCATCTGTAAGGCTTGTCCCTAACGTGTGCTTTGGGCCTTGGAATGAGGAATGAAGAATAAATAAAGTCATTCCCATATCCTTCCAGCGTTCCGACACTGGAAGGAACGCTTTGAGGTGGTAAAGCTGAAGAACCACTGTGCACAGACTCCTCTTCACCACACTCGCTTTTCCCTGCAGACTGAAGCAGCTGGGGTGCAGACAGGCCTGGCGGAAAGCCCAGCCCAAGCCAATCACTCTCAAGCTTGCTCCCTGCATCCTGTCCATCACCACCGTCTCTTCCACCCATGTGGCTTCCTTTATGGATCATGGGCACTCCCTTACAATCTCCTTCACCATCTCTCCATGGAAACTGGAAGCCATGAGCCTTTCTCTGGATGTCCCTGAAGGAAAAGGCTTCAGCGTCATGGTGCTCATGTCTTCCCAGCATGGCTTTCTGGAATCTCTCTTCTATACTGCTGTTTCTTTTTGAAGGTGATTTTTTAATTATGTGTTTAGGAGAGAAATCTACAAGATATAAAGTTACATGTCTATATTTTAATATTTCTCATCAACAAAAGAAATATTCATATTGAAAAAAATGTTATTATTGCAAAAGTAATATTTGTATTAAGCAGACTTTTAAAACTTAAGAATAACCATAAAATTTACCCCAGATGGTGGTCAGGGTCTGTAATCCCAATGACTCAGGAGGCTGAGGCAGAAGGATATTAAGTTCAAGGCCAGCCTGGGCAATTTAGTGAGACTGTGCCTCAGAAAAAAATTTTTTTAAATGCCAAGAAAAGTAGTTCGGTATTAGTGCATTTGCCTACCATATGTGAGGCCCTGAGTTCAGTCCCCAGTAATTAAACAAAAACTTGATTAATAATACATAGACCTTGAGAGGGTGAAAAGATAAATTTTTACATCTCTGAAGAATAGAATGGTAAGTGGGAGAAGTTTGAAAATTTCCTGTAAGAGCTCACAGCATAGAAACTTTTGTTTTCCCACAGAAATCTTTCACCCGTAGAGTTTCTCAGACAACACTGGGCGATAAAGCTTCTACTGTGCACATGTGAGCTCTTACCTGGGTTCACACCTTGGACACAGCCCCACCCACCGGGATTTCTTGCTATTTTCACTTCATTCTTCAAGGTCCAGGGCTCTTTCCCTTCTTCCAACATGGAAATAACACCAAGGTCAGGAAGGAAGATCCCTGTTTATAAAAAGAAAGGAATCCCATCTGTTGTGGCTTCTCCAGAATCCTAGTCCTATGAGTACATGAGAGAGGATGTTATAGAGGGAGCCCGAAAAACATTTCACAAATCCACCCATTCGTTGCCTCCTTCTGACAACTGAGGGAATACTTTAATATAAGACCTCTAGCTCTTCCAAAAACTAATAAATCAAAAGCAAAGCAGCACAATGACTGTTTATTTGCAGCTATTCAAGAGGCTGAGGCAGGAGGATCACAAGTTTGAGGCCAGCCTGGGCAACTTTGTAAGACCCTGTCTCAAAATAAAACTTAAAAAAATGCCTAGGAATGTAGCTTAGTGGCAGACCTAGCATGTGCCACAGCTCTAGACTCAATTCCCAGTACCAGGTGGGTGGAAGGAAGCAAGCAGAGCTAAATCTTCCACAGGGCCTGGGCTATCGGTCAGTGGCAGAGTGCTGGCTGAGCATGTGAGAGGCCATGGGTTTCATCCCCAGCACTACCACACACACACACACACACACACACACACACACACACTAAAGTCTGCCATCTGTGCATTCCTGAGCTGTGTAACCACCCAATAATGTATCATATTATGTAGGCAAAACATCTACAGAAATGAAGGAGAAAGGACCAGCACAATGGTGCACGTGTGCCTGTAATTCCAGCTAATTGGGAGGCTGAGGCAGGACAGCCTCAGCAACTTAGCAAGGCCCTGTCTCAAAAAAGTAAAAAGCACTACCATCTAGCTAAGTGGTACAACACCCCTAAGTTCAAACGCTAGTATGAGAGTGGGGGGGGGGGAGAAGAGGGAGGGAGGGGGGAAGGTTAGGCTGTAACTCTGTGACAAAGTGGTAGAGTGCTTGCCTAGTATGTGCAAGGCTGTGTGTTTGATCCCCAGCACTGTAAAAAATAAAAAGATAGGTTAAGAGTCATAGAAAATAGCTGGCCATGGTGGTGCATACCTGTCATCCCAGTAACTGGGGAGGCTGAAGCAGAGAATTTTAAGTATGAGATCAGCCTCAGCAACGTAGTAAGACCCTGGCTCAAAATAAAAAGTCAAAAAGATAGGGTTATAGCTCAGTGGCCAAATGCTCCTGGGTCCAATTCCTAGTGGTGAGGAAGAGGAGGAGGAGAGATGGTTAAAGTCCAGAGGCTACATTAGGAAGATTTTCATTTCTGGGTCAACACAGCTTCAACTTTACTCAAGTAATAAGAAGCTCTCCCGAGGCATGTGAAGGAAAAATGCAAAGGTACACAAGACAGATCCAATCTCAGGAGAGATCACGCTCACCCAGGGAGACCAGGTTTCTGTAGTTCTCCAGCATCACTTCCCTGTACAAAGCCCTCTGTGTGGGGTCCAGGCACTTCCACTCCTCCTGGGAGAATTCAATGGCCACATCCCTGAATGCCAACTGTCCCTAAAATGAAAAATACGTCTCATCAAGAAGACATGCAGATAGTTATCATCTCCACATAAAATGGGATGAGAAGAGAACTCTAAGAAATCTCCTGGAGTGAGCATACCAGACCCAAGCTGGGATACTATGAAATACATACTTGACCTCTATATTTGCAGATGCACAATTACTTGGATCTCTGAAGTGATAAGGGAGGCTACAAGCCCCTAGACACTTCAGGACTGGGACTGGTCACTGGAAAGATCCAGGCAGGATTTGTGGATTAGAACTTCCAGCCTTACTCCCAGACCACCCATGAGGGGATAGGGGCTGAAGGTTCAGTGGTGCACCAATGACATCACCAATCATGCCTGGTAATGATGCCTCCATAAAACCCCCAAAGGACAGGATTTGAAGAACCTTCCGGCTAGCTGAACATGAGAAGGTCCTCAGAGGAGGGATCGCCCAGCGAGGGGACGGAAGCTCCATGTGCCTTCTCCCACACCTTGCCTTATGCACCCTCCATTCGGCTCTTCATCTGCATCCTTGATAGTATGTGACAGGGTAAGTAAGCATATCACTCAGTGCTGTGAGCCGCTCCAGGAAATTAACCAAACCCGAGGAGGGAGTCCTGCAAACCTGTCACTCAGAACCACAGGCATCTGATATGAGGGCACCTGAGGGACTGGGCCCGCCCCCTGAGGGATCTGAGGCTACTCATCAGAATCCAATTGAATCAAAGGACACAGAGCTGGTTTCTGCTGCAGAATTTCTTGTTGGTTGTGTGGGGAAACCCCACACATTGGAGTCACAGAAGCTTTCTGGGTGGTGGGTGTACAGTAGGAGAAATTAAAATTTGCTTTTACGATATCCCCGTACATATAAAAGTACATTTGAGCAACATTATGTCTCCCTAATTCTGTTCGTTATTTTTCCACAAGAGGTTATACCCTGCATATATATATACCCTGTATATCTACCCTGTATATATATCCTGTAACACCAAGGTCAGGAAGGAAGATCCCTGTTTATAAAAAGAAAGGAATCCCATCTGTTGTGGCTTTTCCAGAATCCTAGTCCTATGAGTACATGAGAGAGGATGTTATAGAGGGAGCCCGAAAAAACATTTCACAAATCCACCCATTCGTTGTCTCCTTCTGAAAACTGAGGGAATACTGTATATCAGTGTGGATTTCTCATTTTTGTGGATAATGTAAGAAGCACATAAATAAAAAGCCAGATCATGGCCGGGATGTGGCTCAGTGGCAGAGTTCCTGCCTAGTGTGGACGAGGCCCTGTGACAGATCCCCAGTACCTCACAAAGCAAAAGCCCAACTCAGGCTGACCTCCATGGAAGCATTAGTTATGACATCTGCCACACCATGTGATGTGCACTCAACACCTAGGTGAGCTTTGGCAAGAGCCCTGTCTTCAGAGACGATAGTCCACAGAGGCTTCCAAAAGTCAGAATCTAAAACTGTGAAAACAGCAACAGCAGTGCCTAAAGCTTCTAAATGCTGGCTATTATGATTTGTGTGTGTGTGTGTGTGTGTGTGTGTGTGTGTGTGTGTATGTATGGGTGTGGGTGGTGCTGGGTGTGTGTGAACCAGGGCCTTGAGCATACTGGGCAGGCATTCTATCACCGAGCCACATCCCAGCTACACACAGGGTGTTCAACACACCTTCCATGAAGTAACACCTATGGCGACCTAAGAAAGATTCATTCCCATCTTCCTGAGGAAACAACTGTGTCACAGATACTGAAGAAACTCTGCTCAAATCAAAGAGCTGAGCATGGAAGAACGAGTACCTGACCCAGATATCTAAGAACTGGAACTAAACCTGAAGAATTAAACAGTTAAGTAGCAGAGCATCAGAAGTGAATAAACAGTATGGGAAGTGAGGGACGTAGAAGCAAGTTCAAGCAGAGCAACGTGAACTTCTGCATGCATGCACACGTAGCCACATAAGACTCCCATTCCTACCAATGTCAACCTGTGAACATGAGAGGGGACAGAGAATGCAAGACCACAGAAAATACGATAAATCAGGTAAAAACATACAGCTGTCTTTGATAAACAGCATACACTTGCACATCCATGTATGCAAGACAAATATATATATATAAATCAAATGAAATAACAGGACTTGTCTCTCAGTGATAATTGTCCCAATACTTTTCATCACCACTGTTCTCACATGCATGTTGGCATATTTGGGACAATAAAAATATATAAATCATCCTGAGTTTTGTTTATAAACATTGTCCATTAAGACAGGACTATACAGGTTGGGGGTGTAGTCAGTGATAAGAGTGCTTGCTTAGCATGGGCAAGGCTTGGGGCTCAATCCCTAGTACTGCCCCCTCCAATAGGAGAGAACATGTATCAAACAAACAAACAAAAAACAAGAAAAAGAAATTTGAACTCTAATCTCTATGAGTCAGTCACATTCAAAACTAAGAAAACAACTTCATCAACTTAAAATTAGATATTTAGGCAATTATCAATAGAATTTTATGCCTGACTAGTAAAACTGTGACATAACAATTAGGAAACGCTACTGTTACATATCAATTTAACAGACTAAAATAAGAAAACGTATCACCGCAAAACATACTTTCAGAAATCAATGGATATTTAACAATCAGGACAAAAAGTAAATGTAAAGAAAGAAGTGACATTAAGCAGGAACAATTTACCCTACAGCACAATCAGCATTTCCTCCAAATAAAGGCAGAGAAGAGAGGGACTAGCAGCCAGGGCTTTGTCTCGTCACTATCAGGCAGGCTGCATGAGCACGGGCCATAAAGAGGAAAAAGGTGGAAACAAAAGAGGTAAAGAAGACAGCAGAGATCTGGATCTGTTAGAACAGATGACATGACTGCAACACAGAAATACTGTACTGCAGGAGCTGGTAACAGTGGAAAACAGACTTCCTTCCTTAGTAGCCCTTATTAACACATACAAAACATCCTGCACCTCCTTCGGCAAAGATACCAGAGCACCAAATTAAAAGACTTACCCAAAGGACTTAAAGTGAGCATACTACAGTGACATGGCTGTGTTAATTATTTATAGCAGCTCAATTCACAATAGCCAAGCTATGAAACCAACCTAGGTGCCCTTCAACAGTGAATGGATAAATAAGCTGTGGTATATATACACAATGAATATACCAGTCATAAAGAAGAAGGAAATTATGGCATCTGCCAGTAAATAGATGGACCTAGAGGCTATCATGCTAAGTAAAATAAGCTAATCCCCCCAAAGCGAATGTTCTAATATGCAGATGCTAACACACAATGAGAGGGAGGGAAAAATAGTAGTTCACTGGATTAGACAAAGGGAAAGGAGGTGGGATGAGAATGGGAAAGACAGTAGAATGAATCGGACATCACTTTCCTATGTTCATATATGAATACATGACCAGTGTAAAACTCCACATCAAGTACAACCACAAGAGAGGGAAGTTACACTCCATATCCACATGATATATCAAAATACACACTCTACTGTCATGTGCATCTAAAAAGAATTTTAAAAAAAACAAGACTTCCAGGATCTCCCTCATGGTGACACAGACCAACAAGGATCTAAAAGCCACCTGGATTCAGTGGTGAACCACTTAAGAGGCTGGGATTCTCACTGCAGGGCCAGATAGACAGTTTGTGGCCCCTGCCTCCTGAAGCCCTGACCCTCTCAATTTCTCCTGGGGCAGGGAGGGCAGGGGATCATCCACCTAATATAACTTTGGGGGAAACTGCCTGAGAGACTGTGTTCTGCCTTCCATGAACCTAAGCAATAAAGAGACAGGCATCAGGTAGGGAAAGGCACGAAGACAGAGAGTCCCCATTAACCATGTCTAGAGTGTCCCTGGTGGAAACAAGGATGGCTGACTGAGACACCAGAGAGGGCACAGAACAGCAGGAGGCAACAGGAGAGCCCCTGGGTAGAAACTGCAAAGCTTCTTCTACAAGACTGCAAGCAAAAGCTCAGAGATGACAGATCCTCCGCCTCTAGCACAGATCACTTTCCTCAAGGAAGCCAGACACCAAAATCTGCAAGGTGATTGATTTTCAAACTGCTGGAGTCCAAGCACAAGACCACCAGCCACACAAACAGAAAGAAAACATGGCCCCCATAAGCAGAAAATTAAATAGCCACAAACCAACACTAAAAAATTAGAGATATGTAAACGACCGAAGAATTAATTCTGAGAGTTATAACAGTGCTCCAACGAAATAAAAGCAGAAACACAAAATCAGAAAACCAATGAATGGATATAATGAGAATATAAACAGAAACTATGAAGCTGGGCAGGTGGTGCACGCCTGTAATCCCAGTGGCTCGGGAGGCTGAGGCAGGAGGATTTTGAGTTCAAAGTCAGTCTCAGCAACTTGGTGAGGCCATAAGCAACTTAGTGAGAACTTGTCTCAAAATAAAATAAAAAGAAAGGGTTAGGCATGTGACTCGGGGGTTAAGCGCTCCTGGATTCAATCCCTGGTACCAAAACCAACCAACCAACCAACCAACCTACAGGGAAAAATAGAGCAAGAAAGAATGACAATGAAGAAGGGCAGAGTGTGGAGGCATATACCTATAAGCCCAGCTGCTTGGGAGGCTAAGACAGGAGGATTAGAAAGCTTGAGGCCAGCCTCAGCAACTTAGCAAGACCCCATTTCAAAAATTAAAAATTAAAAAAGGGGAGGTCCCAAGGACTCACAGGATACCCCCATATGTACTCCAGAAGAGGAGGAGAGAGAGAGGTGGAGAACCTATGTGACAACAATAATGGCCAACTATTTCCAAGATATCTGAGATACAGATATATATAGCCAATAAGCTTCAAGATACAGGGTGACATGAGCAGGGTCCTGGGTTCAATGTCCAAGCAAAAAGTATCAACTTGCAACCATTCAAAGTTTCTTCTCTATCTAGAATAAATGCAGAAATTAGTAGCACAAGAAAAATGAAAATCCACAAATATAAATGCAAATTAAATAACTTCTTATGTGGATGTCCCAGGGGTATTCTACCACTGAGCTACCTCCCCAACCTTTTTTTTTTTCCTTTTTATTTTTGAGATAGGATCTCACAAATTACCCACAAATCATCCTCCTTCCTCAGCCTCCTGTGTCATTGGGAATACGAGCATGCACCACTGTGCCCAGCTAAATAACATTTGCTTAATCAGTCAATGAGTCAAAGGCAAAAGGGGGAACTAAAAACAATGAAAAAAATCATTGTTCTATGCGACCACCATTATTCTGATGTCAAACTCAGGCAAAGAGAAGGAAAAAAACCACAGATCAATAACTCCAATGAATATTGATGAAAAATTCCTCAACAAAAAACTGGCAAATCTAAATGTATAGAACACTGAAAGGATTAGACACTGTGACAGGTGAGATTCATTTCTAGGAACAAGGGTGGAGCAACTAATAAGGTCAACTGCACCTCACATGACACTGACAGAGAGGACAAAAATGCACAGGACCAGGTCCACAGATTCCGAAAACACCTCAGAGCCAAAGCCTCTCCTGGCACAAACACTCAAGGACCAGGCACAGAGAGAACTTCAGGACAGTAAAGTTAGCTATGATTTCTTGGATACAGCATCAAAAATACTGGCAAATGGAACGACTTACAACTGAAACACTGTTGTACAACAAAGGACGCTGTCAAGAGTGAAAACACCTAATTATATTGTGTAGAAGAGAACTAACACAATTCTGAAAATAAAAAGATAACAGAGGGGGGATCCAGAAACTGCACATGAACCTCTTCTGATATATATGATCAGCAACTTTAAGCTGAATCAGGGAGCCTGGGATGTAGGTTAGTTTTAAAAGTGCTTGTCTGGCAGGCACAAGGCCCTGAGTCTGACCCCACAAACAAATGACTGAAGAAATAAATAAGATTGAGAGATAAGACAGGTATAGTGGCACACACCTATAATCCCAGCAGCTCTCAGGCTGAGATGGGAGGATGGCAACTTAGCAAGGCCCTAAGGAATTTAGTGAGACACTGTCTCCAAATAAAATATAAAAAAAAAGGCTGGGGATGTGGTTCAGTGATTTGAGTTCCCTGGGTTCAATCCCTGGTACAAAAAAAAAAAAAAAAGAAAAAGAAAAAAAGAAAGCTTCACCAGGCACAGTGGTACACGTTGCTAATCCCAGCTACTTGGGATGCTGAGGAAGGAGGATTGCAATTTTGAGGCCACTGTGGGTAACCTAGTGAGACCCTGTATGGAGAGCATTGGGAATATAGCTCAGAGGTACAGTACCCCTTTGTTCAATCCACAGTTCCAAGGGGGACCCTGCAGAACATCTTTGATCACTGTTTCACTACCTTTCTAATCCCAGTCACTGAGATTTTGGAATCCAAAACACTGTCTCACTGGATTATCTATAAAAGCGATATATTAAGCAGTGCATATTTCCCTTTATAGTTCTCCTTTTCTGGAATTTACAAGCATTTGTGCGCATTAATATGTGATCTCAAAGTGAAGCTTTTTTCACCCACATCGAGAGGCAGCTGACAGTGTATCCAGATGTGCGCTAATGATCCCTGCTGCCCAACAGGACTGACACATAAGCCCTCACAGGCCCACAACCCTGCCAGGCTGTGAAATCCTTCCCAGGAACACAACAGTGGCACCTCCTCATGGGTTCCCTGCCTCAGGTCTCAGTGGATGGAATCTAAGCACAGAGGATGGGGTAAGGGAGGCCCTGGGGAGTGCAGGCACACCTGACAGGCAGGAGGCCGCAGAGTCACCTGAGGCCAGAATCCCCCAGGCCCAGCACTGCACAGGGGACTCGGGACCACCTGAGAGATCACTGTACCTCAGTGACAGCCATTCCTGACCCCTTTTGTTTCCTCCTCCTCTTCAGGGCTGTTTCCTCAGGTAACACGAGTCTACAAGTCAATCCTGGAAGGAGGAAACGTACTGTTTAAGGCCCAGAATCAACACACCCCACAGCCACACACACAGGTGGACCCCAGCATGTGAGATGGTCCCTGGCTGCCCCAGGCACAATACACCCCTGGAAGAAGGCCCAGAGGAGACATCTCTGACTCCTTTCTTTGGGCCTGGTCTCCCTCCCCATGAAGCCCACACACAGGTTGCAGCATCGGGGAACTGGGCAGCACTAGGCTCCCCTTCAGGGCACAGTCTGGCTCTCACCAAACTGAACCACAGCATAGCCCCCCTCACCTCTCCTGGGATCTCAGGCTGATCTCAGCCCTCAGGATGGAGGACACAGAGCCAGGTACACAGCTCTGGATGTGGTGGTGCATGCCTGTAATCCCAGTGACTTGGGAGGCTAAGGAAGGAGGATTCAGCAACATAGTGAGGCTCTAAACAATTTAGCAAGAACCTGTCTCAAAATAAAAAGGGCTGGGGATGTGATGTGCCTAAGTGGTTAAGTGCCCCTATGTTCAATCCCCAGCACCATAATAAACAAAAAAATAATAAAAGGACTGAGTACTCAATGCTGCACACAGAAGAGAATCAACCTTACTTACTAAGGCTGTGCACCAGCCTCACCCCATCAATGGGATGTCCAGTAGGTGGACAGACTGCTTGCAAAATGCCTCAGCACTCATGGGAAGCCAGCGTCGAGCACCTCCTGGAGGGGCAGGCCCAGCCCACCACCCACCTTCTGGCTCTTCCCCTCTTGGAGCCTTGTTCTCACCAGGATCCAGACAATGGATGCCGAAGGAGCAGGAAAACAGAGGCAGCACAGGCTGCATGGACCAGACGTGGGGCAGGGTGTGGCTGGAGTGTGACTGGAGCTGGGGGGGGTGGTGTCACAGGAGTCTCCATGGAGCAAGTGATGTCAGTACAAAGACCTGAGGTGTTGGTCACCTGCAGCCCAGGGGCCAGGTAGAGGGCCAGGACCCAGTGAAGGCCCTGAGGCTGGAGCAACCTCCAGCCAGGGAAAGGAAAGAGGCCATGTGGCTGAAAGTGAGCAAGCAGAGGACACAGCAAGAGATGAGGGCAGAGGCCCTGGGGAAGCAGAGCAGGTAGGACTGAGGTCTGACATTTCTATTCCACACCTAAATGAAGTTTAAAATCCATTTCCTCACCTGTCTTAGGTAAACATACAGTTTATTCTTTATTTTATAACTTAAAACACACTGTAGTATCTTCAATATTGTAGATAATAAGCAGAGATGTTCACCTAAGCCCCAGGAAGTACAAGGCCACCCTACCTGAAAACGTTGAAGACTACACGGGGCCTATCTGGCTGTTCATCTGTATCCCTTGTAACAAGTGGATAAACTTTATCAAGTGTTCCCTGCACACTGGGTGTTGAACTAGAAAAGTAATAGAAGCTTAGCAGGGGTCATGGGAATCCAGGATGTATATCCAGTTGACTAAAGTCCAAGTTCCAACCTGATCATGCAACTGGCATCTAAACTGGGGGGCAGTGCTTCTATACTGAACCTTCAAACAGTGGCATCTGATCCTATCTCCAGGCAGTGAATGCCAGATCTCAGTTAAATTATAGAACACTAAGTTGTTGTCTTAAGGAGAACTGCTTATGAATGGGAAGAAATCCCCACATATTTTATGGTACTGGGAATTGAACTGACGTGTGCTCTACCACTGAGCTACCCCCAACCCGCAACCCTTTCATAAATTTTCAGACAGTCTGCCTACATTGCCGTTGGGGCCTTGACCTGAGAGCCTCTGTTGTCCTGAGTAGGAATTCTGGTTTTTCTTCGTTATCTCACACTCACCCACACTACACTATCCCAGGAAAATAGAAGAGACCGACCCCAAACTGAATGGGTCATGACCCTGCCTTCTGGCTGAATATGGAAGTTATTTGTACCAATAGTTTTAAAATAGACAAATCCAGACAGTTTTGCAATTGTTATCCTCATGTAAAGACATAATTTAAGCACAAATTTTAATGTGTTGAATTATAAACATAGAAGTCATTACACTTCAGCTTCACCGTGCCCATCCAATCAAGTCACCATCGGCACCCGGGTCCCCATCTTCATTGCTGCTTCCCTCCCTCACTCTGATCACCTCCATTCTCACCTCCACTCTGATTTCTTCACCCACCCTGGGTCCTGCTCCCTTTGCTTCTCTCTCTCCTGATTTCTCCCCTTCTTCCCTCTATTCCTTCCCTCCATCTGATCGTCCCCATTCCTGCAACTCCCTTCACCTCCAGTCAGTCTTCCTGCCATTGTCCCCAATCTCCACACATTTCTGCCTCTTGCTTCCCCATCTACAGGCTCCCTCTGCCCTACCTGCTGCAGGCCCCTGTCCCCAGGCTCTGAACACCCACATCCCTTCCTGAAGTGCTCCTCCCTGGGCTCCCCTTGTCACATGTTACCCCTCTTCTTGTCCCAGTACCACAGTTCTTCTCTGCCATGCAGATTATCTGTCCTCTCCTCCCATGCTCTGCCAGAGGTCCCTCCAGGTTTTATTTTTCCCTGAGTGGCTGTCCTTCACCTCTGTGGAGACTGCGATTCTAGATTTCTTCTCTCTGCTGCTTTATGGCTTCTTCTTTCACTCTTATGCCCTCTCTCTGCCATCCCTTGCCATCTGTGTTAAGGGTCTGTTTTCCCTTTTCTCTCATTTCTGATCCATCTCTTCTGAGCCCTCTGCCCACCTCCAAAGGAGCACATTTTCCCTGGGAATCTGGGGTGTGAGAATCCTGGAAGTCACCACACAGGCCCAGGTCGCCTCCTCCAGAGTGCAGGGTGACTATGGAGGGAAGACCTGCAGGGGAGTCACCTGGCTAAGGAGGACAGGTTCTGGGGAGGATGACAGGGCCAGGAAGATAGGGCTGGGTGAGGGCAGGGCCTGGGGAGGGGGACAGGGTCAGGTGAGGACAGGGCCCGGTGAGAAGGACTGGCAGGATCTGGTCAGGGGAGGGCAGGCCTGCCTTGGCACAGGCTGGGCTGTAGACCTCAGTGGCCAGGAGGATCTGCGGAGGAGCGCGCACGGCGGGCTGGGCGGGCAGCGCCGAGGACCCGCGAGCTGGGAAGGCCACCTTCGGCGGGAGGGAGCGGCGCCAAGCGGAGCGTCCACGCGGCCGGGCTGGACACCTGTGGGACCCGCGCCGGGGCTTCAGGCCGACCCGGTTCTCCCGCAGAGATGGGACTGACTCGGGGTGGAGGGCGCGGTGCGGGGACGCGGAGGTCTGTTGGGACCCGCGACCCGGCCACGGGCGCGCAGGGGACCGTGAAGTGCAGAGATCATAGAGCAAGGGAACTCACGAGCCAAGCTGTGACCTTCACTCCGCGATCCGCTTCCGGGTCTGCCGGGAGCCCCGCTCGCAGCCGGGAGGAAGCGTGGGCGGGACCGGGACGTGATGGGCAGGGCCGAGCCGTGGTCGGGAAACGCTAGTGGATCCGCGAGTCCAGGCGGGGCGGGACCGCGTTGGTGGGCGGGGCGTGACGGAGGGGCGGGGCCAGGGAGGCCGCCAGGGCGGGTGGGCGTGGCGCGTAGGAGGCGTGGCTGGCGGGATGCTGTGCATGAGTCCGCGGTGGTGGGCGGAGCCTGACGCGGAAGAAGGGGGCCTGTGGAAGGCCCTCCGGGGACCGCACCTGGGGCGGGCGTGCCGGGCTGGGGGCGGGGCTAGCGGGAGGCCGCGCCTGGTCTGGGGCAGCCTGAAGCAGGGACCTGGCAAGGCAGGTCTTGTGGTCTTTGGAGACAGGGAGTCGCTGAGTTGCTTAGGGCCTCACGGATGCTGAGACTGGCTTTGAACTCACAGTCCTCCTGCCTCAGCCTCCGGGAACCCCTGGGATCAGAGGCGTGCACCACCGCACGTGCTCTTTTGTGCATGTTTCTAAAATCACTGCCCTTATCCTGGGCGTTGGAAGCCTGACCTCCCCCGGAGGCTGCGGAAACTGAGGTCTGCGTACAGATCTCCAGGGCGGGTGAGGGGGCAGGATTAACTAGGAGCGGCCACTGGATCTACATAATTCCCACGTTTAGAAATTAAGTCACTTAAAAAACAAAACAACAAAAAAATAAATAAATAAATAAACAGGAAACCGGGCATGGTGTCACATACCTTTAATCCCAATGTCTCTGGAGACTGAGGCAGGAGGATTGCAAATTCAAGATCAGCCTCAGCAAATTAGTGATGTGCACCGCAATTTAGCAAGACCCTGTCTCAAAATTTTAAAAAAGAGCCCATTAAGTGGCTCAGTGGTAGAAGTGCACCCGGGTTCAATCCTCAGTACAGCAAAACAACCACAAGGATAGAACAATAACAATAAAATACTGAAAGAATGGAAACTTTGTAAATGATGAACAAGGGAAATACATGGGGCCAACTCTGCCTGGTAGCTCAGTTCGCTTAATCCTGGAGCACAAGGAAGATCACATTGGTCTGTTTTTGTTATTGTTCTTGTTTGTTTTTGTTGTTTTTCAGAATATCAAGGTTGATGTCATCTAGTCAATAGATAATGTTTCAAATATACTCATAAGTCTCTAGCAATATTTTACTTTGGCCTTATTTAGTCTAAATAAAATACGTTGCACAAAAACAGTTGAAAAACCAGCCTCTACCTCAGAGCAAAGCCTGTCCAAGGAAGGGACATCACCTTTGTCCTTGGAAAAACCCACAGAGCACTCCTAGGCACATTCCCACCCTGCTGACTTGTTATCTACAAATAACAGGAGAGATCTGCTGTGCCAGTGTCCCTGACTCAGTCAGGCTAGGTGGGGATTCATAGCAGCCCCTAGCAGCCACCAATCAGCATGAGACAGGGAAATATCTGGGATGTCAGATGACCCTCCCAGTAGTTTATGGTGTTTGATAACATGATGGGAAACCATGTAGTTCAGCACCTACTCCCCTCTTGGCTTTAACCAATCAGTTCAAATGAATACCCCTTTTGTACTGACCAATCACCCCTCCCCAAATTGTTCCCGCCAGTGAATGTGCTAATCATGTTTTAGAGTTGTTATTTGATTTTCCTGCGGTGTGTGATGATTTGCTAAGAGATCTATGATGTATGTGGGGGTCCCTGCCTTCTCCAAAGAATGTATAAAACTGCTGCAAACCCTGGGCTTGGGGCCTCTCAGCGTCACCAGTTGCTGTGTGTGCGCGGAGGACCGAGCTAGCTCGCAATAAACACCTCTTTGCTGCTTACATCGATCTTGGGTCTCTGGTGGTCTTTTGGGGGTCCCGAATTCGAGCATAACACAGCAATGCACAGAGGCATGAAATAAATTCAAATGTTGAAAGTACGTTTTTCCCTACTCGTTCATCTTAATATTTGAAGTATCATTGAATTTGATGTATTTAAAAGATGGTGCTATTTTGTTATTTCTCCCCCCCCCCTTTTATTTTTTATGATGTGGGGGGATTGAACCCTGGGTCTTCTACACTGTTAGGCAAGAGCTGTCCTGCTAAACCACATCCCCTAACTGCTGCTTTTTTTTTAATATTTATTTTTTAGTTATAGTTGGACACAATACCTTTATTTTACGGGGTGCTGAAGATCCAATCCAGGGCCCCACAGATGCTAAGCAAGTTCTCTATCACTGAGCCACAACCCCAGCGCCCTCTAGCTTCTTAATCACTTTTTTTTAGCAGGCCGTCAGCAGAACAGGCTGTTTCCTTTTGTGTTGGCAAAGGAGGGTATTTTCCAATGGCACTTGTAAATGCAGGGGTAGCTGTTTTTCGGTGAGATTATTTAAGTATTTAATTTATACCACAAATCTTATCTCAGGGGAGAGATCAGACAATCTGGCATATACAAAAAGCTATGCCTTAACCTTGCTTTTCCTAGGTTGCATTCAAGGGTTTGGAGCACAGGATGTTGTTAAGCCTAAATAGTCATTCTTATCTTTATCAGGATACTGTTGTGGCGCATTAGTAATAAATCACTGGGTCAGTCTTATGGTGGGATAGGAAGCTTGATTGCTGGCAGCTGAGATGCAGAGATCTAAACCTCTTGCCACCCATTGACCCTAATTGAGGGTAAGGACAGGCTTATAAAGCTAAAAATCACAAATGGGTGGGGGAGGGGAAGAAGAAGCAATCATAATCACAAGATACATTTCATAAAAGTGGAAAATTACCAGATTGTATATAAAAAATAGTCACATTCACATAAATTACATTTTCACAAGGGAAGAAAAAGAAGAGACATGCCAAAATCAAAACATTTTTCTGTTTTGATACTGTCAAAGCAGAAACTTCTGGTTAGCAGGTGAGGGGGGCAGATGTGGGTACCATTTGGGAAGGGGCCTGGGGAATTTGGGAGTATATAAAGCATACCTAAGTAGGGTATCTGAACAAAAGGAAGTAAGTCTGCTCAGGATTTTTGAAATGAGCTGGTAACAAGATAACAATACCATCAACTTTAAATGAGTTCCCACTGTGGATTGTGCCCAGAGGCTCTTGCTGGACTTTTATCTTATGGTAGCAGTCATTGGATCCATGAAGTCCTCACATTTAAAAATACACAGGCATAAACTGACTTTCAATGGAGGTGTTGCAGGACTGGAACCTTCTGGGAAACTGAGGCAGTGTGGAAGTGGTAAGTCCTGCTTCGTCACTTATTGAAGTATGATTAGAGAAGCGCCCTGAGGCGAGCATATAGAGCAAGGCTCATTTAAAAAGGGGCAGCATAGACTTCTCCCGGAGGAAGGAGGGGGTCACAGCGGGTGTCCTGGTTTCCCAAGACGCGAGAGTGTTTTGCCTTTTTATATGTCCTGGGCTTCCTTTGTTCTCCTGCTCTCTGCCCCTCCCTCCGTCCTTCCTGTGTCTGTGATCAGGCTTAGGAGATGCTCAGACGGGATGGCCAAAAGGCAAGAAGCAGATAGGTTGGAGGGGCCAAGTTGGGTGTAATCAACAACTCCCTATTGGGAGGGACAATCCCTGAGACCGGTTTCCTTAGCAATAGGTTGGAGCAGGGGCAGGTTATCTTGAGAAGGGTGAAGGAAGGGCTCTGAAGGAAGCCTCTGGATTCAACCCTTGCCTGTGTGCCTGTCTAATTCCAGTTCCAAAACCTCCCCTCAAACCCCAATTCTGGTGATCAAGTCAGATAGTTTCTGTTCCTCCAGGACTTTATATACTTGAAAGGTAATATCAACTAACTGTAAGGTTTATGTCAATTGTTCGCTCGGCCCCCTGAAGCTTCTTCCTTATGTCTGGGGCACTCTGTTCAAGGAAGGTCATATTGAACCATGGGGAGATTTTCAGGGACCTCTCGCAGAAGGGCCAAGAGGCAGATGCCTGTGTATATCGGGACTCTCAGCTACCCCCCTGCCTTTCCCTAGATTCCCTGGCCAGGGCCTGGGGAATTTGGGAAAGGCTTGTCCCTGGTGCTGAGGGCAGACAGGTGGCACAGTTATGCCAGATTCGTGGGACCCCAATAGACCTCCAGGAGCCAAATCCGATGCAAGCACACAAGAGTCTTTTTTGCGAGCTCAAGGTGGACTCACAGTTGTTCCCGTCACAGCGGTCCCAGGGAGTGAGTTCTGGTCCTTTGTTCAGTGAGATTTGGTAGGTTTTGGGGGGATACTCTATGCGTCACGACATCACACGGCAAATCATTCCATACCGCGGGAAAGTCAACAACTCTTAACATTAATTAGCACATTCGCTGGTGGGAACAAGTTGGTAGGGGTGATTGGTTAGTACAAGAGAGGGGTTCCTTTGAATTGATTGGTTTAGGCCACGAGGGCTGTTCGTGCTAAACTACATGGTTTCTCATGTTAGCAACCACCATAAACTCCTGGGGGGTCATCTGGCATCTGGTTTCTCAAAAATGGAGTCACATCAGTTTCTCAGTACCAGGGATAGAACCCAGGGGCACTTAACCATTTAGCCACATTCCCTGCCATATTTATTTATTTTTAAATTTTGAGACAGGGTCTCCCTAAATTGCTTAGGGTATCACTAAATTGCTGAGGCGGGCTATGAACTTGCTGGGATTATAGGTGTGTGCCCAGCAATTTTTTGTTTGGTTTTGCTCTTCTTGTGCATAATTATTCATCTTGCCAGTTCTCCTGTGCATTTATGTTGATGGGAAACTGTCATAGCAAGGATTGCTCTGCCCTAGTTGAAGGGTGTCCCCTGGTCAAATGGGGTGTCCTGTCAGAACTTAAAAGGGGAGGCTACAAAAACAGACAAAAATACTCTTTATTTCCCTTCAAGAATTTTAGGGAAATATAATTTAAACAATAACAACTACAAAGGGTGTAGAGAAAGCAAACACTTTACTAATGAATAAATGTTATATCAGTAGGTGATGGGCAATAAAAGGTAATCTGCTAAGGGATTGAAAAGAGAGAAAGAAAAATCACCCTTTGTACAAACCATTCCATACTAGTTTTCACATAAACACTAATTAGTCTTTAGTAATAGCATACAGGACTACAAAGCACAGTTGTTTTATTCTGATTTATTTGGTAATGTTGGCAGCCGCTGTTACCTAATTAGTTTGTGTAGAGACCCACATTTAAAAAGCCAATAAAAATCCAAAGTCACACCTTTTTGACTGGTGTAGTTTTATACCTTGGAGCAGGGGCTCATTCCAGCTAGATAAAAAAAAACAACCCAATATGCAAGGATATGCAAACTCTCTCCCTTGTTTGCACTGCAAAAACAGAGCTCTTAAGTGCTTCTGAAAGACACTCAAAGGCCATTAGGCTACAAAAGCGTTAGGTTGTGGTTTGTTTTGGCACTGGGTATTGAACCCAAGGGCACTTTAGCATTGTGCTACATTCCCAGTCCTTTTCAATTTTTATTTTGAAATAAGGTCTTGCTAAGTTGTTCTGGGTATCACCAAATTGCCCAGGCTGGCCTTGAATTTGTGATCCTCCTGCCTCAGCCTCGTGAGTCTCGGGTATTATAGGTTTGCACCACCATGTTGCCAAACAATTTTATTCAAGTTTTAAAAACACATTTCAAGACGGGGCTGGGGCTGGGGCTCAGCAGTAGCATACTTGCCTGCCATGTGTGAGGCACTGGGTTTGATTCTCAGCACCACTTTATGAGTAAATAAAATGAAAGTCCATCAACAACTGCATATATATATATATATATATATATATATATATATATATATATATATAAACATTTCAGGAGAAAAAGAAAGCAGACACATTTACAAGCTGTGAAAGGTAAATATTCTGACCAACAGAGGGAGAAAAGTAAATCTCTTCTCTTTTTTATTTATTCATTTATTTATTTAGATACTGGGGATTGAATCCAGGTGTGAGGTACCACTACCTATATCCCCATCTCTTTTTATTTATTATTTTTAGATAGGATCTTTCTAAATTGCTCTGGGTGTCAATGAATTGACCGGCTAGCCTTGAATTTGTGATCCTCTTGTGTTAACCTCCTGAGACATGCCACCACGCCCTCCTTTTCCCTTATTTTCAAAATAGGAATTGTCTCTCCTTTTACACTCATATTTGTTATTAAGATAAACATATACAATATCCTTTAGACATCTTAATGTTGATCAAAAGAAAATTTTAACTAATTGAAAAATTACATACCCCATGGCTTTATTTCAAAAGATATTAATTAATAATTCATTTTAGTATGCAATAGGTACATCTTTCAGGTTCCAGCTGCAAAGACAATGCAGTTTTCTTTATTTGTGAGGGTTTTAAATTTTAGGGTAAACAAACAAAAAAATATAGATGTTTACTTTAATAAAGGAGGGAATACATGGTTTCCGGAATTTTTTTGAGGTATGGAGAAAAAAATGTGGTAAGAATTCAGTTCTACCTCCTCTGCTTCCCAGGGCCTCTGCCCTGTCTCGTGCTGTGTCCTATGCTCGCACACCTCCAGCCAGGCAGGACTCTTTCCTTTCTTGGCTTGAGGTTGCTCTGAGAAACTGATGTGACTCTATTTTTGAGAAACCAGCCTCTACCTCAGAGCAAAGCCTGTCCAAGGAAGGGGGCATGACCCTTGTCCTGGGAAAAACCCAAGAGCACTCCTAGGCACAAAGCCACCCTGCTGAGTTGTTTGTCTGTAAACAGGAGAGATCTGCAGCACCAGGTATCCCTGACTCAGTCAGGCTAGGTGAGGACCCATAGCAATCCTTAGCAACCACCAATCAGCATGAGACAGGGAAATACCTGGGATGCCAGATGAACCCCCAGTAGTTTATGGTGGTTGATAACAAGTTGGGAAACCATGTAGCTCAGCATGTACACCCCTCATGGCCTAAACCAATCAGTTCAAAAGAATCCCCCTCTTGTAGTAACCCATCACCCCTACCCAACTTGTTCCCACCAGTGAATGTGCTAATCAATGTTAAGAGTTGTTGTTTGACTTTCCCAAGGTGTGAAATGATTTGCTGTGTGATGTTGTGACACATAGAGTATCCCCCCAAAATCTATAAAATCTCACTGAACAAAGGACCGGGACTCACTCCCTGGGACCACTACGTCAAGAACGGTTGTGAGTCCAGGCTGGAGCTTGCAATAAAGACTCTTGTGTGATTGCATCGGATTCGGCTCCTAGAGGTCTATTGGGGTCCCACAAATCTGGCATAACAGCTCCAGCCTCATGGCCTTCACTGGGTCCTGTCCCCCTCCTAACCCTCCATGGCCCCTGGGCTGCAGGTGGCCAACACCTCAGGTCTTTGTTCTCACATTATCTGCTCCATGGAGACTCCTGTGACCCCCCAGCTCCTGTCACACTCCAGCCACACCCTGACCCACCTCTGGTCCATGCAGCCTGTGCTGCCTGTGTTTTCCTGCTCCTTCAGCATCCATTGTCTGGATCCTGGTGAAAACAAGGCTCCAAATCAGGGGCAGAGCCAGGAGGTGGGTGGTGGTTTGGGCCTATTGCCTGTGTTAGGTATTTTTGTTACATTTTTAGCCAACATAAAACACTTCTGATACTAGATGTGTGGGTCCCCCACACCAACTGAATGTCTTGTAATTCACTTCCATTAGGTAATTGGAGTTGAAGTCCAGCAAGAGATCGTAGAGTCAGAGGAGAGGAGATCAGCAAGCTGAAAGTGACGTCAGGAGGAAAGGAGTGTGATTTAACCTGAGAAAGAGCGGTGCCTGACTCCTCTTTCTTCCCTCCAGGACCGCTTCCTCAATCAACAGTCTTTAGAAGTCAATATGGAAAGTAGAAAATAAACTGTTTAACCCTTAAAGTATACACATTTGTGCTCAAGATAATTTCATTATATATATGCAAATATTCCAAATTTAAAATAAAGCTCAAAGTCTCAAAAAAGTAGAAAAGACAGAACAGGGACAGCAATCCGCAGAGCGGCAGAGCCACCCCCACGCCTGCAAGGTAGGCGCACCTGCCACCCACCGGCAGGTCAGGCCCAGCAACCTGCAGAGGGGCACAGCTGCTCCACGTGCCTGCAAGGTAGACGGCACCGTGACCACCGACAGAACAGGCCCAGTGGCCCGCCAGACACATCGCCCCGGTTGGGGGAGGGGCAGAGCTGCCACCAGCGCCTGCTAGGTAGACAGACCTGCAACCGACAGACAGAACAGGCCTAGCAGCCAGCGGAGGGGCAGAGCTGCTGCTCGCACCTGCAAGGTAGGCGGACCTGCGACTCACCGGAAGAACAGGCTCAAAGAAAGTACAGGCCCAATGGCCTGCCGGGGTGGTAGGCACATTGCCCCAATTGGAGGAGGGGCAGAACCACCGCCAAAGCCTGCGAGGGAGACTTTGCAACTATACAAGAGCAATATAAATATATAGGGGGAAAAATCAATAACACAACAGTTTCACCAAGCAGAAAGAAACGCAATCAGTATGAAAAGACAAGGAAAGAAAGGACCACAAGCAATGCAGGTCAACTCAACTTTAGAAGAGGTAATATCTGCAGCAGATGGAATGTCAGATAAAGAATTCAGGATATACATGCTTCAGATGATCTGGAGTCTCAAGGAAGACATTAGATAGCAAAATCAGACAATGAAAGACCACTTCCACCACTTTGACAATGAATTACATAAACAAATCCAAGAAGCAAAAGATCAATTATACAGGGAGATAGAGGTTATAAAAAACAAACAAACAGAAATCCTAGGAATGCAGGAAGCAATAAACCAACTTAAAAACTCAATTGAGAATACTACCAGCAGAGTAGAACACTTAGAAGATAGAACATCAGACAATGAAGACAAAGTATTTCAACTGGAGAAGAACATAGATAGCTCAGCAAAACTGTTAAGAAACCATGAGCAGAACATTCAAGAAATATGGGATAACATAAAGAGACCAAACTTAAGAGTCATTGGGATACAGGAAGGTATAGAGGTCCAAACCAAAGGAATGCGCAATCTATTCAGTGAAATAATACGAGAAAACGTCCCAGACTTGAAGAATGAGACAGAATCCAAAATCCTAGAAGCCTACAGGATGCCGAATGTGCAAAATCATAAGAGATCCACACCTAGACACATTATAATGAAGATGCCCAACATACAGAATAAGGAGAGAATTTTAAAAGCTACAAGAGAAAGGAAACAGATTACATTTAGGGGTAAACCAATGAGGATAACAGCTGATCTTTCAACACAGACTCTGAAAGCTAGAAGATCCTGGAATAACATATTTCAAACACTGAAAGAAAATGGGTTCCAACCAAGAATTGTGTATCCAGTGAAATTAAGCTTCAGGATGGAAGATGAAATTAAAACCTTCCACGATAAACAAAAGTTAAAAGAATTTGCAGGTAGAAAACATCTCTTCAAAACATCCTCGGCAAAATATTACAGGAAGAGGAAATGGAAAATATCAATGAAAACCAACAGCGGGAGGTAGTACAGTAAAGGGGCGGGGGAAATAATCAAAGAGGAAAACAAACCATGTTTAATAACATAAATAAACAAATATGGCTGGAAGAACAACCCATATCTCAATAATAATCCTAAATGTTAATGGCTTAAACTCACCAATTAAGAGACACAGGCTAGTAGAATGGATCACAAAACAAGACCCAACAATATGCTGCCTTCAGGAGACGCATTTGATAGAAAAAGACATACATAGACTGAAGGTGAAAGGTTGGGAAAAATCATATCACTCATATGGACTTCGGAAACAAGCAGGAGTGTCCATTCTCATATCAAATAAAATAGATTTCAAGCCAAAGTTAATCAAAAGGGATGAAGAGGGACACTACATACTGCTCAAGGGAACCATACACCAACAAGACATAACAATCATAAATATATATGCCCCAAACAATGGTGCAGCTATGTTCATCAAACAAACTCTTCTCAAGTTCAAGAGTCTAATAGACCACCATACAATAATCATGGGAGACTTCAACACACCTCTCTCACCACTGGACAGATCTTCCAAACAAAAGTTGAATAAGGAAACTATAGAACTCAATAACATAATTAATAACCTAGACTTAATTGACATATATAGAATATACCACCCAACATCAAGCAGTTACACTTTTTTCTCAGCAGCACATGAATCCTTCTCAAAAATAGATCATATATTATGTCACAGGGCAACTCTTAGACAATATAAAGGAGTAGAGATAATACCATGCATCTTATCTGATCATAATGGAATGAAATTGAAAATCAACAATAAAAGAAGTAAGGAAAAATCATGCATCACTTGGAGAATGAACAATAGGTTACTGAATGATCAATGGGTTATAGAAGACATCAAGGAGGAAATTAAAAAATTCTTAGAGATAAATGAAAACACAGACACAACATATCGGAATCTATGGGACACATTGAAAGCAGTTCTAAGAGGAAAATTTATTGCTTGGAGTTCATTCCTTAAAGAAAAAACCAACAAATAAATGATCTAATACTTCATCTCAAAATCCTAGAAAAAGAAGAGCAAAACAACAGCAAAAGAAGTAGAAGGCAAGAAATAATTAAAATCAGAGCTGAAATTAATGAAATCGAAACAAAAGAAACAATTGAAAAAATTGACAAAACTAAAAGTTGGTTCTTTGAAAAATAAAATTGACAGACTCTTAGCCACGCTAACGAAGAGAAGAAGAGAGAGAACTCAAATTACTAGCATACGGGATGAAAAAGGCAATATCACAACAGACACTTCAGAAATACAGAAGATTATCAGAAATTATTTTAAATCCTTATACTCCAATAAAATAGAAGATAGTGAAGGCATCAATAAATTTCTTAAGTCATATGATCTGCCCAGATTGAGTCAGGAGGATATTGACAACCTAAACAGACCAATATCAATTGAGGAAATAGAAGAAACCATCAAAAGACTACCAACTAAGAAAAGCCCAGGACCGGATGGGTATACAGCAGAGTTTTACAAAACCTTTAAAGAGGAACTAATACCAATACTTTTAAAGCTATTTCAGGAAATAGAAAAAGAGGGAGAACTTCCAAATTCATTCTACGAAGCCAACATCACCCTGATTCCTAAACCAGACAAAGACACTTCAAAGAAAGAAAACTACAGACCAATATCTCTAATGAACCTAGATGCAAAAATCCTCAATAAAATTCTGGCGAACCGGATACAAAAACATATCAAAAAAATTGTGCACCATGATCAGGTAGGATTTATCCCTGGGATGCAAGGTTGGTTCAATATACAGAAATCAATAAATGTTATTCACCACATCAATAGGCTTAAAAATAAGAACCATATGATCATCTCGATAGATGCGGAAAAAGCATTCGACAAAGTACAGCATCCCTTTATGTTCAAAACTCTAGAAAAACTAGGGATAACAGGAACATACCTCAATATTGTAAAAGCAATCTATGCTAAGCCTCAGGCTAGCATCATTCTGAATGGAGAAAAACTGAAGGCATACCCTCTAAAATCTGGAACAAGACAGGGATGCCCTCTCTCACCACTTCTGTTCAACATAGTTCTCGAATCACTGGCCAGAGCAATTAGACAGACGAAAGAAATTAAAGGCATAAAAATAGGAAAAGAAGAACTCAAATTATCACTATTTGCAGATGACATGATTCTGTATCTAGAAGATCCCAAAGGGTCTACAAAGAAACTATTAGAGCTAATAAATGAATTCAGCAAAGTGGCAGGATATAAAATCAACATGCATAAATAAAAGGCATTCCTGTATATCAGTGACAAATCCTCTGAAATGGAAATGAGGCAACCACTCCATTCACAATATCCTCAAAAAAATAAAATACTTGGGAATCAACCTAACAAAAGAGGTGAAAGACTTATACAATGAAAATTACAGAACCTAAAGAGAGAAATAGAAGAAGATCTTAGAAGATGGAAAAATATACCCTGTTCATGGATAGGTAGAACTAACATCATCAAAATGGCGATATTACCAAAAGTTCTCTATAGGTTTAATGCAATGCCAATCAAAATCCCAACGGCATTTCTTGTAGAAATAGAGAAAGCAATCATGAAATTCATATGGAAAAATAAAAGACCCAGAATAGCAAAAACAATGCTAAGTGGGAAGTGTGAATCAGGCAGTATAGCTATACCAGACTTCAAACTATACTACAGAGCAATAGTAACAAAAACAGCATGGTACTGGTACCAAAACAGGCAGGTGGACCAATGGTACAGAATAGAGGACACAGAAACCAATCCACAAAATTACAACTATCTTATATTTGATAAAGGAGCTAAAAGCATGCAATGGAGGAAGGATAGCATTTTCAACAAATGGTGCTGGGAAAACTAAAAATCCATATGCAACAAAATGAAATTGAATCTCTTTCTCTCACCATGCACAAAAATTAACTCAAAGTGGATCAAGGAACTGGATATCAAATCAGAGACATGGTGTCTGATAGAAGAAAAGGTTGGCTCTGATCTACATACTGTGGGGTCAGGCTCCAAATTACTCAATAGGACACCCATAGCACAAGAGTTAATAACTAGAATCAACAAATGGGACTTACTCAAACTAAAAAGTTTTTTCTCAGCAAAAGAAACAATAAGAGAGGTAAATAGGAAGCCTACGTCCTGGGTACAAATCTTTACTCCTCACACTTCAGACAGAGCCCTAATATCCAGAATATACAAAGAACTAAAAAAATTAGACAATAAGATAACAAATAACCCAATCAACAAATGGGCCAAGGACCTGAACAGACATTTCTCAGAGGAGGACATACAATCAATCAACAAGTGCATGAAAAAATGCTCACCATCTCTAGCAGTCAGAGAAATGCAAATCAAAACCATCCTAAGATACCATCTCACTCCAGTAAGATTGGCAGCCATTAGGAAGTCAAACAACAACAAGTGCTGGTGAGGATGTGGGGAAAAGTGTTCACTTGTACATTGCTGGTGGGACTGCAAATTGGTGCAGCCAATTTGGAAAGCAGTATGGAGATTTCTTGGAAAGCTCGTAATGGAACCACCATTTGACCCAGCTATTCCCCTACTCGGTGTATTCCCTAAAGACCTAAAAAAAGCACACTCTAGGGACACTGCTACATCCATGTTCATAGCAGCACAATTCACAATAGCAAGACTGTGGAACCAACCTAGATGCCCTTCAATAGACGAATGGATAAAAAAAATGTGGCATTTATACACAATGCAGTATTACTCTGCATTAAAAAATGACAAAATCATAGAATTTGCAGGGAAATGGATGGCATTAGAGCAGATTATGCTAAGTGAAGCTAGCCAATCCCTTAAAAACAAATGCCAAATGTCTTCTTTGATATAAGGAGAGTAATTAAGAACAGAGTAGGGACAAAGAGCATGAGAAGAAGATTAACATTAAACAGGGATGAGAGGTGGGAGGGAAAGGGAGAGAGAAGGGAAATTGCATGGAAATGGAAGGAGACCCTCAGGGGTATACAAAATTACATACAAGAGGAAGTGAGGGGAAAGGGGGAAAAATATAAGGGGGAGAAATGAATTACAGTAGAGGGGGTAGAGAAAGAAGAGGGGAGGGGAGGAGGGGAGGGGGAATAGTAGAGGATAGGAAAGGCAGCAGAATACAACAGACACTAGTATGGCAATATGTAAATCAATGGATGTGCAACTGATGTGATTCTGCAATCTGTATACGGGGTAAAAATGGGAGTTCATATCCCACTTGAATCAAAGTGTGAAATATGATATATCAAGAACTATGTAATGTTTTGAACAACCAACAATAAAAATTAATAAAGAAAAAAAAGTGGAAAAGAGCTGGAGATGTAGGTCAGTAGTACAGTGCTTAGTGCTTGCCTAGTGTGCTTGAGGCTCTGGTTTTAATCCTCAGCACAGAAACAAAAAACAAAATTTACTTGGTTTCTTTGTGGTAGTTTTTGTCCCTTTATCCTTCTTGGTACAGTGGACAGTGTTATAGTTAAAGCTTTGTCCCAGGGTTTCATAAACTGACTTCCAGACCACTCACGTATAATTGAATCAAGCCTTTATTGAAGCACACCGGTGGCAGCTGACCAGAACATAAAGCTGTTCCCCTGATCAGCCCCGAACAATTGCAAGGGCACTCCTTATAAGCCTGAAAACCGCAAAAGGGATGGTCAGGGAGTCTAGCCAATGCAAGCCAGCCAGGTTACAGAAGTGGGACAGTGCAGTCAAGCAGAGGGAAGCCTATTCAATCACAGTTAGCCCAGTCACCCCAGTTACAGAAACAGAGCCCTTACCCTAGTTACAGAAACAATACCCCATTAGGTAGTTCCATGTTCTTAAAGGTTTCTATAGCAAAAGGAAAAGAACATCTTGCTACAGTCATGACTCTTCTACTTGTCATGGTTGTTTTACAGGATGAAGTCATAAAACAAAATGGAGTCACATTTGCTCCTACTCTCACAACAGCAGAGGATCATCATTCTGCATGATAAGGTCTCTATGTTGTGGCACCAGATGGAGTGTAAGGTTAAACAGTTAATTTTCTACTTTCCAGATTGACTTCTAAAGACTGTTGGCTGAAGAAAGGTCCAGGAGAGAAGAAAGAGGAATTAGGAAAGACTCTTGCTCAGGCTAAGTCACACTCCTGGTGGACTGTTCTGGGTCTCCTCTCCTCTGGACATTACTTTCTTTCAGCTTGCTGACTCTGCAGCCCCCTGCCTGACTGGTTTGTGTGTACTCTCCTGGGCCTCACTCAATCCCTCTCATATACAATAGACTCCATCCTTCCATGTTTCATGTGGCCCAGAGACAGGGAGCATGTGAGGAGGCTCCATGGGGTGTGATCCTGGAGAGGCACACCAAGGCAGGGGTTGGGGATAGTGCTGTTGGGCCCCAGGGATCATTAGGGCACACCTGGATGCACTCTCATCTCTCTGTAGGTCAGAATCAGGGTAGCTGCACAAGGTAGTTGTATTGATAGGTACCACTACCTGGTAAATTCTGGAAATGTAGACTGTTTAAGAGAATTCTCTTTGTAGAGTTCTGTGACCCATTCAAAGATAAATGCATGAGGATTTAGTATGTTTCTAGGTCCAATTTTTAATGATTTGGAAAGGGAATGGAAAGTTCAGAAAGAGACATTAGTGAATAAGAGTTTTTTGAAGTACGAACCCAGAATCTTAATGTTTCACAGCAGAAGATGCAGAAAGCCCCTCGCTGGAAGGTTGCCTTTTCACTCTGTGGCATTTATTTGTTTGTTTGTTTATTCTAATCAGTTATACGTGACAGCAGAATGCTTTTCAATTCATGTACACAATTGGAGCACAATTTTCCATTTCTCTGGTTGTACTGTTATGCCAGATTCGTGGGACCCCAATAGACCTCCAGGAGCCGAATCCGATGCAATCACACAAGAGTCTCTATTGCCAGCTCGAGCCTGGACTCACAACTGTTCCCGAAGCATCGGTCCCAGGGAGTGAGTCCCGGTCCTTTGTTCAGTGAGATTTTATAGATTTGGGGGGGATACTCTATGCGTCACAACATCACACAGCAAATCATCTCACACCTCAGGAAAGTCAAACAACAACTCTTAACATTGATTAGCACATTCACTGGTGGGAACAAGTTGGGTAGGGGTGATTGGTTAGTACAAGAGGGGAATTCCTTTGAACTGATTTTAGGCCATGAAGGGTGTTCGTGCTAAACTACATGGTTTCCCAACATGTTATCAACAACCATAAACTACTGGGGGGTCATCAGGCATCCCAGGTATTTCCCTGTCTCATGCTGATTGGTGGTTGCTAGGGGGTTGCTATGGGTCCTCACCTAGCCTCACTGAGTCAGGGACACCTGGTGCCACAAATCCTGTTATTTGCAGACAAACAACTCAGCAGGGTGGCTTTGTGCCTAGGAGTGCTCTGTGGGTTTTTCCAAGGACAAGGGTCATGCCCCCTTCCTTGGACAGGCTTTGCTCTGTGGTAGAGGCTGGTTTCTCAAAAATAGAGTCACATCAGTTTCTCAGAGCATGATGTAGAGTCACACCATTCATGCAATCATACAAGTACCTAGGGTAAGGACCTCCATCTCATTCCACCATCTTTCCTAGCCCCATGCCCCCTCTCCCCACCTTTCACTCTGTGTTATTTGATACACAGAGCTTTCAAAGGTTTGGTATACCATTTGGGTTTTTGTTTGTTTGTTTGTTTGTTTGCTTGCTTGCTTTTCTTGCCTGTGCTATTCGTGTCAGATTTTAAAAAATCATTGTCAAGTAAAATGTTTTGAAGCTTTTTTCTTATACTTTCTTCTATGATTTTTTTTCAGTTTTACATCTTAAGTTTAGGTTTTTAACTTGTTGTGAGTTAATTTTTACACATGGTGTATTTTAAGCCTTTCAACTTTATTCTTCAGCATGTGGGTATCTAGTTTTCCCATCACTATTTACAAGTTCACAAGACTGTCCTTTCCCTATTTCACAGTCTTGTTTGTTTGTTTGTTTGTTTATTTATTTATTTTTGTACCAGGGATTGAACCCAGGGGTGATTTACCACTCACTCTTATCCTCATTCTTTTTGTCTTTTATTTTGAGACAGGGTCTTGCTAAGTTGCTTAGGGCCTTTCTAAGTTGCTAAGGCTGACTTGGAACTTGCCATCCTCCTGCCTCGTCTCCTGAGTTGCTGGGATAACAGATGTGCACCACTGTGCCCTTCCTGCATTTCTTTTTCCTGTCTGATTGCTCTGGTTAGGACTTTTAGTACTCTCTAGTTAGAAGAGTACCTTATTTATATTTGCATTATTTTTTATGAGAAAACATTTTCAGTTTTTCACCATTGAGTATGATTTTAGCTGTGGGCTTTTCATATACGGCTTTTACTATTTTGAGGTAGCTTCCTTCTGTTTCTGGTTTGTTGAATTTTTTTTTTCATGAAAGAGTGATGACTTCATTGCTTTTTCTGCACCAATTGAGATGACCATGTGGATCTTGCCCCTTACTACATGAATGTCCTATATTATATTGATTGATTTTCTTATGTTGGACACCATTCTTGCCTTCTATCAATAAACATTACTTTATTGTTATAATTCCTTAATGTGCTGTTAAATTTGGTTTGCTATGGGGCTGGAGTTGTGGTTCAGGGGCAGAGCGCTTGCCTAGCGTATGTGAGGAACTGGGCTTGATCCTCCACACCACATACAAATAAATAAAAGTATTATGTCCATCTACAACTAAAAAAAATAATAAAATTTTGTTTTGCTAGTGTTTTACTGAGGAATTTTACATCCTTGGGGATATTGGTATGTAATTTTTTTCCTAATGATCTCTTTGTCTGGTTTTGGCATCAAAGTGATGCTGGCTCAATAAACTAAGCGTAGAAATCTTCCTCCTCCAAATCTTTGGAAGAATTTGAAGATTGCTGTTAATTCTTTTTTTTAAGATTTATTTTTTAGTTATAGGTAGACACAATATCTGTATTTCATTTTTATGTGGTGCTGAGGCTCGAACCCAGCGCCTCATGCATGCTAGGCAAGCGCTCTACCACTGAGCCACAACCCCAGCCTGCTGTTAATTCTTTATAAACATTCGTTAGAATTTTCCCGTGAAGTTATCTGCTCCTAACTTTTCTTTTTGGGAAGGTTTGATTATTCTTCACTCTTACTATTGTTATCCACCTGTTATATTATTATTCTTTACAATGATGTCTTGGTAGGTTGTATGTTTCTAAGAATCTATTCATTTTTTTCTGGGAAATCCAATCTGTTGGCATTGCTGGCATGTAAATGTACATATTATAATGTCTCAAAAATAATTACAGGAGAGTCATGAACAATTATGTTCATTTCTAGGATATCAGTTGTAATCTTCCTTCTTTCATGTCTAATTTTAATTGTCTAATTTTTTTTGGGGGGGTGTACTGCGGATAGAAACCAGGAGCACTGAACCATTGAGCCACATTCCCAGTCCCCCCCCGCCCCCCTTTTTTTTCAGTTTGAGACAAGGTTTCACTAAATATTTGAGGCTGCTGTCTTTGAATTTGTGATCCTTCTGCCTCAGCCTCTCTGGGATTATAGGCATGCACCAACATACTCAGCATTCTTTTTCTTAAGTAATCTAGCTAAGGGTTTGCCAATTATGTTGATTTTTCCCAAAACCCAACTCTTGGTTTTGTTGATTTTGCCATAAATTTTCAGTTTTCTATTTCTATTCAGTAATCTTATTATTTCTTTCCTTCTGCTAATTTTGAGTTTAGATTTTTTTTTTCTACTTCTTTGAGATGTTAGGTTGATGTGATTTTTTTTCTGTCTCCAAATAAACATAAAAAAATCAAACAAAAAGGGCTGGGGATATAGTTCAATGTTAAAGCATCCATGGGTACAATCCAGAGTATCCCCCTTCATTAAAAAAGAAAAGGAAAAAAAAACCCACAAATTTTATTTTGAGCTGGGTACAGTAATTCTAGAGACTTGGGAGGTGGAGATGGGAGGACTGAAAATTCAAGACCAGCCTCAGCAACTTATTGAGGCTCTAAGCATCTTAGACCCTGTTTGTTTAAAAAAATTTTTTTTAAAGACAAGGTCTTGTTGGGCTGCACAGGCTGTCCTCTAAGTTGTAGTCCTCATGCCTCAGCCTTTAAAAAAAACAAAGCAAAATTTTTATTTGTGTGCTGGGAATCAGATTCAAGATCTTGCACATACTAGGCAAGCACTCAACCATCAAGTTATAGCCCTAACTCCCAGTTAAAATTAAGTGCTTCTGAGTAGCCAGGATGACTGGTGTGCACTACATACCTGGTAGCCTTGTGTGATTTTATTGGTATATTGATTTATTTAGGAGTAAAAGTGGGATATTGAAGTCTACAATTGTGCTGCTCTTTATGTATCCTTCATTTCTGGCAGGATTTGTTTTATGTGTTTAGGAGTTCTAGTGTTAGTTAAATATATATTTCTATTTGTTCTGTCTCCTAGTGAATTGACTGTTTCATCATTATGCAGCCACCTCCTGTCTCTATGACAGTTTGTGCCCTGTCCTAAAGTCCACTTTCTGATACTGTACAGCTGCTCCTGATCTCTTTTTAAGTTCTCATTTCTAGCCTTGGACTTTTAGCCTTTGGCTCTCTTTAGATCTAATGTGACTCTTATAGGGAACATACAGTTGTCTCCTTCCTGTTATCCATTCAGTTGATGCATATCTTTTACACGTAAGTGTTGTCTCTGTTTACATTTAAAGAATTTCTCTTGGGAAGTACTCACTGTGGCCACCCTGAATTATGCTGGGTTGTCTCTGGCTTGGTTTTCCCTAATAAATGCCCTCACTGCCTTCTTTCTTGTTTAGTGTTGGTAGGGATGTATTTTCATTACCTTCTCAGTTCCCTTTGTGTATATTCTATAGATATTTTTCTTTGCAGTTATCATTATTCAAAAAACGTACTAAAGTTATAACAACGTGTTTTAACCAAATGACAGGTTAAATTGAGCTCATATATGAAATACACTCCTTTAATCTGCCTTCTTCCCCACTAAATGTTAGTAGTGACACAAATGGCCTCTTTTTGTATTATATATACCTTAACATAGATTTACAATTATCTTTTATGCTTCTGTTATTAAGTCTATCAGATATAGGTGGGTACAGTGGTGTGCTCCTGTAATCCCTGCAACTCTGGAAGCTGAGGCAGAAGGATCACATGTTCAAGGCCAGCCTATACAATTTAGCTAGATTCTACCACACAGCCAGCGCAATGGTTTCATTAATGAGGTTCTTGGCATAAAAGTTAGCTAGCAGAGATCGAAATAAACACACAGACTCAGTTACCTTTTTCTATGACCAGGTCCGAGACGGCTCCCCTCTCTGGTTCCCTCCTCTAACCACCCAGCAGGGCAGCAAGGGTTACTCAGGGCTAGCAGGAGAGAGAGAGAGAGCACACGCCAGGGAGTAGCCTTTTATTGGGGAGCAAGAAACTCAGGGGAGAATTCCATCCAATGAAGGTTGAAGGGGGGGCCCGCACTCCAAGGTCAGGGTCAGTGATTGGGCCTCCGGGGTCAGTGGTCAGTTACACCCCCACACAGACAGGTTCTCTCAACAGGAGAGGGCCGGGAAAGCTCCGACACAGCCAGAGCGCCTCAGACCCTGACCGGGAGTCACCCAGTCACGTGAGAGGAATGGCTCCCGACATATTCCCTCTTTCTTTTCGTAAAAATGAGGCGGCGGTTCACTCTCTGGAATTTCTGCATTCTTGTTCTGAAGACTCGCCATCCTACAATTACAATGCAACAGAGAATTAACAGCAAAGAGAATAATCCAATAATGTACCAGGTCGAGTGTTTGAGAATATTTCCAGGGTTGAATCCATTTAACTTCTTTAATATTTGGTTAGCCAAAGAAGAAAGATCTGAAAAATCAGCTCTATTACTTTGAATGTCTTGGATATGGTGATGAAGTTCCAGAATATCCAAGCTATTATTACTATTTTGCCAAATACCTAACAAATGGTTTTTAACCTTCTCCCAATCCCAGAGAGAAGCATTGTACTTGGCAGCTGTAACACACACATACTTATAATTAGCATGGCATTTAAGCCTTTCTTTAAATTTTAAGGCTGAAAGTTCATTACCTATGTCTATAACAGTTGCCTCTAAGGCGTTTAATTTAGTTTCAATCTTTTTATCAATATTTACTTGATTACGCAGAGCCTTGGAAGTATTTTGAGCTAAATTATTAAGAAATTTTGCAGGCTGAATATTTTGAGACAATGTCAGAGACACAGAGACAGTTGAGGCAATAAAAGAGACTAGCGCCAAAACACCAACAATTATAACTCCAATAGCACTTTTAGATCTTGCCAGCTGGGCATGAATTTGCTGTAAGACTTGTAAACCAGCATCAGCATACCATGGCTCTGAAATATTAGCAGGTAATAAAACGAAAGAGGGCTGATGAAGTATCAGCACTCCTTTTCCTCCATTATACCTAGTAATACAATTGGTTAGGTTACATTTATTACAAGTAACAATATATCTGTCATCTATCCATTTAACTTTTACATTTCCAATAATTAAAACATAAGGAGATTGGACACAAGCTCGTAAGCCATAGCAAGATCCCTCTTTACAGTTCTTGCCAATAAATCTTGGTAAGGGTTTGTCTGTAAAATGTAAGAATTCTGAGGCAGCAATTAAACGCCAAATATCTTTTTGAACACCACCTTTACTATAAGTCAAAATATTACTAACAAATCCTGTAGGTGTCATAGCAGAATTTCTTCGTAATTGTCTCATCAATTTTTGGAGACCAGTCTAATATATACCCACTATCTTTAGACACCTTATGTTGTACAGGAAAGGGATTTATACAATCCATCCATTTAGGAAAGGTGCCAATCTCAATTGTAGAACTATTTGGACAGTGGTGTATCTGTAGAGGTTTTGCAGAAATGACTGGCTTATTATGGGAAAGTCCCATCTTAATTACTGATCTAGTATTAGGTTTTAAATCTCCATAACTAGAATTATTTGTCAGTCTAGGTCTACCAATCGCTGCCTTTTCTTCAAATGATACTTTCAGATGCCATCATGTTTATTGTGGGACCAACACAAGGGTAATTGGGCACTATAGCCAGAATAATTAAATCTAGTCACATGATTGGGAGTAATATGAGTATCTGTAAATCCTCCCATCATGAATGAGTCATTAGTAAATACTGGAATAGATTCTCCAGTCCACACAGCTGGGTGTACCAGGGGTGGATCTGGGAAATATGTCCAGTAAATGTCTACTTGATCCCCCTTTACCTGACAGCCCAGTAGGGCAATTACTGTTGCTACCATCATCATTGGGGTCCCGTTTTCTCCTAGGTCTCGAAGTATTCAGGAAGCCTGGGTTGTTAGTTTCTTCACGTCTTCCCATGAAATCAGCTTTTCGGCTGGGTCAATCTGATCTTTCTTCATTCTTTTCCAATATCTCCTCCTTTTGGATAGGGGCTCCTCTGGATCGATCCTCAGTCGCTTGAATCTGGGTTCTATCTCTTCCATGTCTGATAGCACGTTCAGGCACCCAAATAGGACGAGAAGAATTTTCTGGGAAAATACAAGCATGCCCTCTGCCCCATATAAGCACTGAATCTGGGTGCTTCCACTGACCGGTCTGTAAATCTTTCCACAAAACTCTGCCTAAAGGGCCTGTTACTGAGGGAGACATTTGTCTCTCAGCAGCAGTGTGACCTTCTGCGTCACAGTTTAAAAAATTTAGAACAAACAAGGCATGATTAAGGCTATTTTGGGGAGTCATAAGCCTATCCCCCCTTTTTAATTTTTGTAATTGAAGTTTAATAGATAAATGAGCTCGTTCTACAATGGCTTGACCTTGGGGGTTATAAGGAATTTTTGTTTTATGATTAATTTTAAACTCTTGACAAAATTGTTGAAAAGAAGAGCTCACATAAGCTGGAACATTATCTGTTTTAATCTGCATAGGGCATCCTAAAACAGAAAAAGCTGCTAGGCAATGAAAAATTACATTTTTGAGTATTTTCTTTAGTATGTGCTGTGGCAAAGATAAATCTAGAATAAGTATCCACTATGACATGCACATAACATTGTTTACCAAATTGAGGAATATGAGTTACATCCATTTGCCATATTTGATTTGGTTTTAATCCACGGGGATTTACCCCTGATGGCAGAGATGGAGTGTGAATAACACACTTAGGGCATTGGCTTACAATTTGACGAGCTTGATCTCTAGTAATATTAAATTTTTTACGTAAGCTAGAAACATTTTGATGATGCAAGGAATGGGAAGCTAGTGCACAGTCATATGAAGACATCTGTTGACAAAAAGCTACTAATCTGTCAATTTTGTTATTACTTGAAGCTAAAGGTCCTGGAAGATTAGTATGAGCTTGTATATGTCCTATGAAACATGGATATTTTCGCATTAGCACTGCCTTTTGTAAATTATGAAATAATTCAAATAACTCTTGTGATGAAGTATACCCAATAACTGAAGTTTCAATATTTTTAGTAACTCCAACTGCATATAAGCTGTCAGAATAAATATTAATAGGCTCATTTGCAAAGTAAGTTAAGGCACAAATCAGAGCTTGAAGCTCTGCTCTTTGGGCAGAAGTATAAGAAGTTTGTATTACCTCTGTGTGAACATGACTATAAAATCCTGCTTTACCTGAACTAGATCCATCAGTGAACACTGATAAGGCTTTATCTATAGGATGGGCACGTACAATCTTTGGAAAAATAAGTGATGTTAATGATGCAAATTGTATAATTTTATCACGAGGATAGTGGCTATCTATCTGGCCAGGAAAATCAGCAAAAGCTATTTGCCATGGGCTAGAAGTTTGAAAAAGCCAATAAATCTGTTAAACAGAAAATGGAATAATTATGATATCAGGTTCAGATCCAATTAATTGTAAAATCCTAGTTCTACCCTTAATTACTAATTGAGCTATAGAATCATGAAAAGGAATTCATGTTTTTTGAGGGGAGTGGGATAAATAAATCCACTCAATAACTCCTAATTTTTGCCATATGGCTCCTGTTGGGGTATGCTCAGTTGGAAATATTAATAAATATACCATTTCCTTAGGATCAACTCTAGTAAGCTGTGCATTTTTAATTGCATTTTCAACTTTCCTTAAAGCTGTTTTAGCCTCTAAAGTTAGCTGACATGGAGAGGTTGGAGAAGGATTTCCTTGTAATATCTGAAATAAAGGACTTAACTCAGAAGTAGTTAGTTTTAAGGATGGCCTCAGCCAATTAATATCTCCTAATAGTTTTTGAAAATCATTAAGGGAATGTAACTCCTTAATTCTTATCTGAAGATTTTGAGGACGGATTGTACGTCCTTGAATTATCTGACCTAGATATTGAAAAGGAGACAATTTTTGAATTTTTTGAGGAGCTATGCATAAACCCATTGCTGTAAGCGAAGTCTCTAACTGAGTAAAAATTTCTGAAAGTACCTCTGGATTAGCCTGAGCCAATAATATATCATCCATAAAATGAATAATATATGCATCAGGAAAGCTATTTCTTATGGGATTTGTCGCCTGGTCTACGTATTTTTGGCACAGAGTAGGACTATTACACATGCCCCGTGGGAGTACTTTCCAGCAATATTTTTTAACAGGTTCCTTAAAATTAATTGTTGGGACAGTGAAAGCAAATCTCTCACAATCTCCAGGATGTAACCTTATAGAGAAAAAAACAGTCTTTTAAATCTATTACCATCAAGCTATAATCTAAAGGAATGGCTGTGGGAGAGGGAAGTCCTGGCTATAAGGATCCCATAGGCTGAATTGCATGATTTATTGCCCTTAAATCCTGCAGCAATCTCCAATTTCCTGACTTTTTCTTAATAACAAAAATAGGTGTGTTCCAAGGACTAAGCGTTGGCTCTATATGACCAGCCTGAAGTTGCTCCTCAACTAACCTATGAATTATTTTAAGCTTTTCCCCTGAGATGGGCCACTGAGAAATCCATATAGGCTCCTCTGTGAGCCAAGTGATTTTTTCAGCTGTCTTAGGGATCGGGGAAGTACTCAGGGCCCCTAATAAAAATTTTGGCTTGGAGCATTTACTAATCTTTGTCGTGGAGACTGGTTTGTAAACAGATACTCTTCCTGAAGGGTCTCCTTATCATCTCCAGGAAAATACCTCTGACTAAATTCCTCAATTGATCTCATAGAGTTTGGAGTAACTAATAACAATCCCATTTTGGCTAAAATATCTCTCCCCCATAGATTAGCTGGTAAAGGTTCTGTGCTGTCGCCATTTTGAAATTGGGCTTTTAAGTCACGTGGCTGAGAAGAACTCTGAGCCCCTCTAGGAATCTCTTCTGCATTTTCCTCTCCAGGAAGATCGTTTACCTCCTCTGGAAGACTCTCTAGGACCTCGGAGGTATCTCCTTTCTGATATTGCTCTCCATAATCTCCCTGCAGAGTAGCCTGATTTTGCAAGTTTAAATTTACATTTTTAACTTTGGGCTTGGTCCCTAGTGCCTTTGTTTTTAAGTGGCTTAAGGGAAAAGGAATTAACTTAGCCTCAGGCGGATTTTCCATTTGAATAGATTTGATAGCCCGTTGAATGCCTTTTAGCAGGTCCTCAGGGGGCCACGAATTCTGGCCCATATATTCAAAAAGACAAACTTCCAAAGCCGTCCAGGTTCTCTGAATATTATCTATGCCTTCAGGTAATTCATTAGAAAGACAGACCTTTTGTAACTTTCTTCCTAATTTCTCCCAAGTAAGTAAATTTGGAGATTCTTGTTCACAAAACCAAGTAAAATATTTACCTACAATATCTAAGAATTGCAATAACTGAGCTTTCTTTATCTGTTTTCCTTTCTGATTAATTATACTGTCTAAAATAGTCAGATACATTTCCTTATCCGTAGAAGTTGAATTTCCCATTTTAATTAATTTAACGTCTCTTTCCTTCAATATCTTAAGGTACTTTTGTGACCCAAATTGTCACCACTTCCTTTATCTTTTACTTTTTTCTTTATCTTTATAGTGCGCGCTCCCACTCAATCTAGCTAATCTAAAATGCCCCACGTTGGGCGCCAATTCTACCATGCGGCCAGCGCAATGGTTTCATTAATGAGGTTCTTGGCATAAAAGTTAGCTAGCAGAGATCGAAATAAACACACAGACTCAGTTACCTTTTTCTATGACCAGGTCCGAGACGGCTCCCCTCTCTGGTTCCCTCCTCTAACCGCCCGGCAGGGCAGCAAGGATTACTCAGGGCTAGCAGGAGAGAGAGAGAGAGCACGCCAGGGAGTAGCCTTTTATTGGGGAGCAAGAAATTCAGGGGACAATTCCATCCAATGAAGGTTGAAGGGGGGCTGCACTCCAAGGTCAGGGTCAGTGATTGGGCCTCCGGGGTCAGTGGTCAGTTACACCCCCACACAGACAGGTTCTCTCAACAGGAGAGGGCCGGGAAAGCTCCGACACAGCCAGAGCGCCTCAGACCCTAACCAGGAGTCACCCAGTCACGTGTGAGAATGGCTCCCGACACTAGATCTTGTCTCAAACATAAAAACTTAAAAGGGCTAGGGATGTAGTTCAGTGGTAAAGCACCTCAGATTTTAATCCACAGTACCAAAAAAAAAAAAAAAAGAATTCAGATATCAAAGTGACTAATACACTGAGAGTGCTGTAGAATTTTGTCAATATTTTAAATTTATGTTTATCTGGGAGTTTTATATTTTCATTTTTGCTTCAATATAAAGGACTTCCTACAGCATTTCTTCTTTTGGCCCTGGGGATTAAACCCAGGGACACTTTACCACTGAGCCACATCTCCAGTTCCCTTTATTTTTCATTTTGAGGCAGGGTCTCTTAGGGCCTTGCTAAGTTGCTAAGGCTGAGTTTGAATTTGAATCCTTCCTCCTTGGCCTCTTGATTGCTGGGACTACAGGCCTGTAACATTGCTCATATTCTCTCTCTCTCTCTCTCTCTCTCTATCTATCTATCTATCTATCTATCTCTATCTCTATCTCTATCTCTCTCCAGTGCTGGGGATTGAACCTGGGGCTCTGTGCCTACTAGGCAAGTCCTCTACCACGAAACCACATCGCCAACCCATTACTTTTCTCTTGAAGTAATGAAGATTCTTTGTGTCTGCCTTTTGATAGTGTATGCTCTCTTCTCATGTATATCTCTTACTTTTATCTTAGTTGGATATTTTAAAACTTTGTTGATTTACATGTCCATTTAGTTCCTCACGTTTGGGGGAATAATGTCACACTTAGTTGGTTCCAGTAGGCGATCCCTATGTTCTCGTCATTTTTCTTTATTGTTTTTTTCAATATCTCTCTCTCTCTCTCTCTCTCTCTCTCTCTCTCTCTCTCTCTCTCTCTTGAATTTAAAAGTCCTTTGAATGCCTAGCTGGGACCTGCAGTTTATTGCTGCTGCCAGCATTGAGAGAGAGGATATCATACTGCATATCACTTCTCACCACTCTAGGAAAAGAGCAAAATTCAGAATTCTAAGCATGGTTCCTGTGTATTACTTTTGCACCATTGTAAAACTGAGAAATTCTAAGTTGAACTGTTGTAAATTTGGGACTATTTGTCTATGTGTGTGCATGAGTGCATGGATATACAAACTTGTGACATTTATAAAAGACAAATCATCATTTCATATGTAAGTTTTGTGTTCTTTTAACTGCTGAAATTGTCTTAAGCATTTTCCATTATCTTAAATTTTTCCTATGCTATCACTTAGTGAATTAAATAATGCACAGAATGTTAACATATCCTGTGAATGCTTGTGTGCATGTTATACAGTGACCTTCTATGTAGTTCCATGTCATTAGGCTTGAACTTGTTTGAGGTTTCTTTACCTTTTTTTGTTTCAGGTTTCTTAGAGAACTCTGTCAATGTACTCTTAATCCTGGGTTGTGTTGTTTAACTCTTTGATTCTTTAGCCTCAGTTTTTATTTCTTAACTTTTTGGGGTGCTGGAGGTTGAACCCAGATTCTTATGCAAGCTAGGAGGGCAGGAGCTCTACCACTGAGCCATATCCCTAGCAAACTTAGGTTCAGTTTTGAAGCCTGACTGTCTGGGTTCACATGCTTCTCAGCTATTTCTTAACTATTTGACCTGAAGTGAGTTTGTGTCTGTGACAGGGTGACCTCATGATGAGATGGGGTATTTCTTTCCCTCGCCGCTATTATGTTGCTATATGAATCAGCACGTGTGAAAGCATTTAGAATAATTCCTGGCATGGGAAAAGTGTTCAGAAGTTTTAGTCATTGTCATCATTATGTTTTTTAGATTCTTTTTTTTTAAAACCACTATGGACTGTGTCATTGTCACAGGAAAGCAGGAAGCTGAAACTCCAAACCTTGGTTCTTGTGTTCTGACAAAAGAAGATTTAAAGTCAGATACCAAAGTCATGCAAGATAACTTTATTAGAAGTGAAAATAAAGTTTTTAAAAAAGTGAGACTTAAGCAAAAACACTTTTAAGGGAGAGAGTGGGTTTTCTCCAAGCAGAGGACGACGAAGGAGACAATGCTATCCCCAATTTTATTACTGTTTAATCAGGTGTTCAGCCTCCTTTTCACATATAACCATAATTCCTAGCTTTGTGTCAACATCAATGGACCCTGTAAAGAGTTAGTCCCATTAATCCTTTTCTCTTGACATATTTCCCAATTCACTCTTTTTGCTTCCGTTTATTTTTTACAAATTAACTAACATCCTTTGCTTTTTCTTCTACTTTGGAAGTAGTTTAAAGAAGAACCCTAAAGTAATTTAAAGAACACATGTGACCTTGCCTGACTTTCATTGTTCATTGCTAGCTACTTCCTAACAACATCTCTGACAATACCATATATGCTGTAGCTCATCTAGAGACTGAACATCCCCAGATGTGTAGAACATGATATCTAACGGTATAAAGATAACTGTGCATTGATGTGTGTGTGTGTGTGTGTGTGTGTGTGTGTGTGTGTGTATTTCTTATCTCCAGAAATGAGGAATCCATACTGATCTAGAGGATATCCTAGCCTTCTATGGAAAAGTATAATGAAATAAGATCAGAGACATGTAATTTGCTTAAAAATACTATCCACGAAGACTGTCAGAGCATTCACTTTAATGGGGTTGATCCTTATACCTCTCTCCTGTTGTTATTTTTTGCAGATGGTAAATCTCTTCATCTGCCTGAAGTTAAATGTATTTTTGTTTCAGGGTCTGCTGACATTCAAGGATGTGGCCAGAGAATTTTCTGAGGAAGAGTGGAAGTGCCTGGGCCCTGCTCAGAGGGCTGTGTACAGGGACATGCTGCTGGAACCTACAGGAACCTAGCCTTCCTGCTTGAGCACCACTTCCCCCAAGGTCGGGGTCTGCTCTGCAAATATTTCCATTTTCCCTGTGTGCCTCTAGGGGGCCCTGTGTGCCTCTTGGGGGCCCTGTGTGGCTTGACTGAGAAGGAAATCCTATTGCCTCTGCAGGCAGAAGCTTCAGTGCGACTCTGACTTTCAACCATCTCCTTCCTTCAGGTGATCCTCCCCCTGCATAATCATGGGCGGTTCCGGAGCTGAAGTAGGCCTAGAGCCTTTCAGATTTTAAAACATCCACGGCTCTTAACGTTAACCTCTGAGCTTGTAAGTCAATAGTTCTTGGAAGAAAGCTAGATGTCTTCATGACACTGTTCCCTAAACTTATGGCAGAAGGTAATCAGTGGATTTTTCTTGCTGCCTCCATCGGCAATGTCCTCTCCCACAAGTTGAGCATGGTTGCATTCTGGAAAGCCACCACACAGCATGTCCCTTTCTTTCATAAGCAGGAATCTCTCTTCCTGATACGAGTGTTGGTCTCTATGTTGGAACCCTGGACTAAGGAGACCAAGGTGAAAATATCATGAAGCACCCCTCCCTAGGTGGTGTTCCGTCAAAGGTGAGAGCACAGGTATGAACTCAGGCAGCGGAGGAAGCTACACCACTCATAGTGGGCCAGAGAGCCACGCAGACAGGGCAGTGGGAGAACAAAACCCTATTTCCCATCCACCTGAAAGCAATTTTCTCTCCTGCCCTTGTCAGCTGTTCTTCAAATGGCAGTATTTAGACTCCCAGCAGTGCTGCAGCTCAGACAGGGCAGAGTTTCCCTTGTGATGAACAGCAGTGGTCAGTTCTCTGCCAGTAGGATGTCAGAGCTGAGGCCTCCACACTCCTGCACCTGGAACTACCTGTCTTCCTGGTTTCCAGGGCTCGGAAGAGCTCTTCCAGGGTTAGGAAGTTCCAGGCTGTTCTTCCTTTGAATCTGGGGCCCTACAAACTGCACCTAGCTGTCTCAACTCTGCCTGTTGTGGTCCCTCAGCTATTTTTCCAATCTGCTTTTAATGTGCTGCTCAGATGGTAGAACAGGCCTAGGATGTAGACTCAAATTAGGCAAGAAGGAGAACGTGGGATCCCAAGCAAATTCAAAGGATAGCAAGACAGACTCCACGAAAACTTGAATTAAGAATAATTCTCCTGGGCTTTATGCTCTGTCATCCAGGCCAACTGGGCAGCCAGTCCTGCTCTGGAGACTCAGTAGATTAGGGCCCCCATTTCCACTCTTCTGCTCTTAGGTATATTGAAAAGAAAATACCAAAGGTGTGTCTGACCAAACATTTGATAAGAAGATTGGCATGAATGTGAGTACTGGACTTGATCACTGTCCCATCAAAAGGCAAAAATAGAGACAGGATACTACTGTGAGCAGAAACCTGGGAGCAGAGCTCAGAAAATAGGCAAAATGAAGGAAACTTATAATATTTCTTCTGCCCCACAGAGCTGGACTATAGAACTATATGGCTGAAAATGGGGGTGTTTTTAAGACAAGGGAAAAGAGATTCTTCCCAAGTGTGGGAATGGGGATGTGGTGGAGTCTTTAAAAGCAAGGTCTAATGAGATGTCCTTAGGGTACTGGGGAAGCTGCCCTTAGAAGGAGTTCCGCAAGGATACCTCTGAGAGGGTCCCTGAGCTTTCAAGGAGAATGAGTCATAACAAGAACCACCTTGATGCCTTGATTGCTCTCAGTCCTGTTTGGCAATGGAAACTCTCCCTCTGTTATGAGCTCCTGTATGCTCCTCCTGCTGTCTGCCACCAGGCCATCATGAGAGCTGAGCTGATGCCAGCACCATACCATCGAATCTCCAGAACTATGAGCTAAATTAACCTCTTTCTTAATAAAGTTATCTTTTGATGAAAATGTTCTGATATAGACCTCAAATCCATTCAGAAATCATCATGGCTGCCATTCCAGAGTGCATGGGCCCCCAGGTCAGGGCTACATCCACCTTGATGTCAGAACTTGGGACCAAATCCAAGGAGAGTCATACAATTGAACTCTGGGGGCAAACCTCATCTCAACCAAGAACTGTGGCATGGATGGAGCCAAGGCAAAGAGCCCCAACCTGGGCAATGCCCTATAGAACACTTCCACAGGACTGGCACCCAGAGAACTGCTTTTGGGAACATTCTGCAAAACCCCAACCGAAAACACTCAGGTGCACATCAGCAGGAAATAATTAAATCAGTGGTCTAGTATTCACACGGTAGAGTTCAATGCTGGAAAAGGATCCACACCACAAGCAAAATCTCAGATAAACTCAGAATGATGACATTTAAAATGAGTGGACAGAAGAATTTCTGCTGTCTGATATTCATAGAGAGTACAAAAGAGGCTACAGTGCTGTGTGCTGATGGATGGAGGAATGGTGTGCACTCTCGGGAGAGGGAGAGCAAGGACCAGTAGCCAAACCTGCCCTGTTTTATATAAAAGACTCATACAGAGTTGGGTTCAGTTTTTGAAATTCTATTGTTAAGTCCAACAATGACCTGGGCATGAATCTTTAGGTATTTTACATCGATGTTACAATTCATTTAGCATGGAAGAAAGGGAAAGGCTTAATGTAATAGTGTCTGCAAATATTAAGTTGCTTGACACCATGATTGATCTTTTAAAATAAGGTATCAATTCTAGGTTACAAACTAAGATATAACAGACATACAACTCCCAGTGTAAAAGAATAAAGGTAGGATTCTCTTTGAATTAATACAAAAGATATTAAGAGACAGAAAAACAACAGAGCAAATATCATAAAAAGCAAACAGTAAGTTGATGAAACTAGTTCCAAATATTTCCATTATTTTACTCAACAAATGTAGACTGCCTTTCTAAGAGTGACAAAGATTTTGCTGACAAATTATTTCTTGATGGAACTATGCATACTCTGACGGGTTGTCATATACACAGAAATAGAGGCATGCACACGTGTACGTGATCACCCAGTAGTCGGTCTGTTCTGACAGATCCCTGTACTGTGACTGTGCCACCCTTGTGTTTATGGCTCAGGGAGGTGAGTAATAACCAGGAGACATGGGACAGGGGCACACACATCACGTTTCTGAGGACACTAGGGGAGGTTCTCCTCTTTATCCAGGAAAACCAGACCCTAGTGACACTAGCATCTCTGCTCAGGAGAATAAAGGGGCTGAGAGCAGAGACACCTGCATTGATTAAGGCAGAGAGGTGCAGCATCCTCTGACTGGGAGGACCAGAAACACCCCACAGAGATGAAAGGTGAAGGAGAGAGTGTAGAGGGACACGAAGGTGCCCACCAGAAGGAGGACGGTTTGGGTAGCTCTGGACTCTGGGGAGGACCTGGGGGAGGGACGGATGCCATGGAGGTGCTGGAACCTCTGCTTGTGCCTGTACAGGATGAGAACCATGGAGCCACTGGCCCAGGGCATGATCCCCAAAGAGAGCACATCAGGGAAGGACAGCAAGGCTATACTTAGTGCCTCTCTAGTGTTGCCATGAGCCCCACCAGAGCAGTATCCAAAATCTCTTTGTGGTATTATTACTCCCTCTGTCAGTCACACACAGGAACAATGGTATTGACCAGCAGGTGGAGGATCCAGCACAGGAACACCGAGGTGTCCGGGTACCTGGGGGTTTTCACTTGGAGCTCTGCCCACCTGGGGTCCCTGGGGCTGATGATGATGGCCTGGAAGACACTCAGAGGCAGGTGCTGCTGAAGGACATACCCCTGCCCCCCCTGTGAACATAGAAAACAAGTTTGCATCCCAGATCCCTGGAGAAATGTCTAAAGCCAAGAGCTGCCATGGTATGTGGGACTCCCCTGAAGAGCAGGAAAAGGAAGTTGGCTACAGTCAGGTGCCTAATAATCCAATCTGTGCATCTTAACCTACACCCAGAGCAGAGGGAGGAGGAGAGGAGACAGAAATTCTCCAGGATTCCAACCACAGTCTGGGTCAAGAAGACCACACCCAGGGTCAGGTCCCCAGAGGCCATTCTGCCAGTTCCCACAGACGATATTGATCTTCAGATCCCAGGATCCTGCAGGAGGACAAGAGGTAAGGGGTACATTGAAAGGGTCATCTAAAGTCCAGTGCCTCTGCTTACTATTAGTTCACAATTAGGAACATGTACTTTAAGGTGTTTCTGTTACTAAAAGGATTCCATCATTAAAACGACTGTTTAATATATTAAAATGTGTTAAAAAACGTTGTAACATGTATAATGGCATAATTTGGCATGAACATTCTTTATATAGAGATTTACGAAAAATTGTGCTGTAAATGGATAATAATGGGTGTAATGCATTCCACTATTGTCATGTATGTAAAAAACAAACAAATAAAATAAAATAAAAAACCCATTATAAAGAAAAGATGTATATAGCCTTTAATTCTTACATTTTTAAACACTCGATGAGACAGGTACTTCAGTATAAAGTCGAGGGATGTTTAAACTGAGGGATGTTATCTGATTTTTAATTCCACACTGGTTGAGGTATCATGGGCTGATGTGGAAGGAGGCATTTAAACATCATGTTCTATTATCAAACCTAGTTTATAGAGTTTCTCCAGTTATCCAGACATATATTTAATTTTTATTGAACATATTAATATATTTCAGATACAGGATTTTATTATTTTGGCTTTAAAAAAGATGTGCTGATTTGTAAATGATAATCCCACCAGCCACTATCAATTAAGATTGAACCTCATAACATCTTGATGAAAGACAGATGCACTGATTCCTGTAAGATTTACAGGAAGCTGCCCCACGATCAGGCTGGCTTTAATGAACATGAGGTTATCCCCACATAAACAGAGCCACAGGTAGACACATTTGTTTTTCTTCTAGAAAACACTGTAAAACAGCTCCTACTGGAGGAGTCATTGTACTTAATCTCTAATACCCTAAACCATGGCACATGAGATACTAGTCAATGATGGAGTACACAGGTTAGAGGTTAGTTTACTAGTTTAGTTCAGGTGCATAAATTAAGTAAAACATCTAGCAATGAGGTAAGATGTACAAAGAGTATGAATACAGAATACTGTAACATGAAAGCTGTAAGGCAGGAATCATTTAATACACACTATGCACTGAAATGGTTGCTTTTGAAATTGGTTAAAAAGACATTTAAAACTCAACAAGATTCACTGAAGTGTGTCAACTGCCATCTGACATTGATTGTCACAAGTCACCTGTTCTTTCCACACTGCCTCCTGAACCTCAGGAATAAAGGCCATCTTACCATCACCAAGCCCCTCGTGTCCCCAGGGCAGATGCAGTTAGTGTCCCATTCAGCACCTCCTAAGAGAATTGAGGAAGCATTTCTATTCCAGCCAGCAAAATTCAATGCACAGAATCTGCACAGGACTAGATAATTCCTACAGGTTTATCCTAGTCTTCATGGAAAGCATGAGGGTGATATGGGTGTACCTCTAGTTACCCCCAAATTGTGTCTCTGATTGGAGTAAAGCAGGCTGGGCAGCAGGTTAATTTGAGAATTACAGTCGAGCACCTTGTCATTCTGGTTTCATTGTCTCATGGGTTAATAACAAAAGAGTTTCTTGCTGTAGCTGTGGTAACTTCCACTGGGGGCACCAGACATTGGTGGGGTTCTGCTGCCCTCAACTCCCTGCACGGGCCTCAGGAATTTCGACTCCTGAACGGCTTTGGCACCGGAGCACGTCTGAACTCTAAGATCCCCTTTATGTGACACCCCTCTTACCTAGACTCTGATATGCCTCCTTCAATCACACAATCTGTCAGGCTCCAGTAGCAAATTCCCACCTTCCTCCATCCTGCTGACTGGTGAGCACACCCAGTGGTCCTGACAGGCAGGGCTCTGTGGGTGGAGGCAGCCAGACCCTGAGATATGGCTTTGTGACTGTGTGACCTCACCTCCCTGCACAGCTGCAATGATCATGTCACCTGTCAAGGCAGGGACCCTGTAGCTGGGGAAGCTGAGATCATCAGAAAACTTTTTGCCCAGTTGCAATTACCAAAACAAGCCCCTAGCTCCTACCTGGCATCTCCCAAGAGACTTGGGAGTGTCTGGGGAGGTTCCTTTCCTGGATCCCTGGACACAGACAGTGGAGCACATAAAGAAGAGCAGGGAATGCTGGGTGTCCATGGATGGATGACTGGATGAAGGAAATGAACGTGCATACCTCCCCTGGAATACTATTCAGCTATTAGAAGGAATGAAATATTGTCATTTGTGGCAGCATTGAAGAAATTGGAGGACATTATCATAAGCAGAAATGTAGACTGTGTTGTAGAAATACAGAAAGTGTGACGTATTGTCACTTATATGTGGAAGCTTAAAATATCTGTCTCTGTAGAGAGAGTAAGTGACCAGAGGTAAGGACACAGGGTAGGAAGGTAAGGCACAGGCCCACAGGGAAAGTTGATAGGAGTGATATCTACTAATATTCTATAGCACAGTAGATACATACCATCAATGCCCCTTATTTGTATATTTCAAAACAGCTAGTAGAGAGTAGTTTGTTTCCAACACATAATACATGATAAATGTTTGATATGATATGCCAGTTATGCTCTTTGGAGCATTGTATAGTTTATACATGTATTGTACCCATACATGTTTGACTACATGGGTACATAAGTAATTACATCAATTTGAAATTTTAAAAATGGTCTCTTGATAAACAAATACCCAGTGCTTATCCTCTGTCTGTTAGGGACGACGTGCATTAGTTATCCACCATCAGATGATGGTATTTGAGATGGGTGTGCTGGAGAAAACTTGGTTTTACAGACGTCATTGGTTGGGGCTCTCATGATGGGATTAGTTCACTTAAAGAAGAGACAGACACAAGGTCTCCTCTCGCTCTTGACACCTGAGTACACACAAGAAGGCTGTCCTGTACAGCACAGGCAGAGAGCACTCTCAAGCAGACAGAACCTTGATGCTGGTCATCCCAGATGACAGAGCTGAGAGAAGTAAATCCATAGTGTTTAAAGTCCCAGTGTTGTCTTAGACCAAAGGAGAAGGTTAATCCAGTAACGAAGGCAGTATTTGGAATTTTCCTTTTCTTTAAATCCTGTCTATATAAGGAATTCTTGATAATTTTTGAAATATAGAGATTTAACATTTTATTTTATTTGGGGGGTACTATGGATTGAACACAGGGGCACTTGGCCACTGAGCCAGGTCCTTTTTGAATTTTATTCAGAGACAGGGTCTCGCTGAGTTGCATATGGCCTCGCTGTTGCTGAGGCTGACTTTGAATTCAAGACCTCCTGCCTTAGGATCCCGAGCCGCTGGGATTACAGGTGTGTGCCACTTTGCCCAGCAAAACAGTTATTTTAGATTTAGATTTATCTTATACCTTTTAAGTGCCGAATCTTTTACATATTTTCTTGGATCTCTTTAAAATATATAGATGGTATATTCAATTAGGTGATTTTCTTGCTTTACTTTGTAGCATTTTTAATTTTTTTTTTTTGCTTTTCCAATATATATCCCTGTATATTGTAAACTCATGTGATTTTAATCATTTGATTCCTGTGTTTGATTGCCATTAATATAACTTCCTAAACAGTGTTTGATAAGCTAGGCACATTCCTGTAATACCAGTAACTTAGGAGGCTGAGACAGGAGGATTGCAAGTTCAAAGCCAGCCTCAGCCAATTAACAAGGTCCTAAGCAACTTAGTGAGACCCTGTCTCAAAATAAAAAAAATAAATAAATAAAAAGGACTGGGGATGTGGCTCAGTGTTGGTTGCCCTTGGGGTAAATTCCTAGTATAGCCTCCTTTCATATACTAGATAATATAGAAAATGGAGGTTGTCTCCTGCTACTCTCTTGGACTTCACTAGGGATTAAGTCTGGTATTTCTCTATCGCCAAAGATAAATTGATGCTTAGGGACATTTCTTTGTCAAGTTGAATGAACAGTCATGGTATCTTGCTTTATTTTTATCATGATCATATGTAGGATTCTGCCATATCTCTTTGCTTGCATCAGTTCACCCATATGTCCTTCAGCTTATCTTTATTAAGAAATGAATTGACTTATATATTTTCTAACAGTAATAATTTTCAAAAGATATCTGCAAACCACAGAGTTCCTTTCATAGAAGCTTGTATGAGGACCGAGTGACTCTCATGTAACAGCAATGATTACTGCAGTTCTTACATGAGAATCACTAGGTCCTCGTATATTCTTCAGTGTGCCAATATCTGCTAACACAAGTTTTAGTATTTTTTTAATTCCAATTATTTCAGAGGTGACAAATATATTTTTGAAAATATCAGTAAGTATTTTGTGAAATATTTGGAAACCTTATTCTTCAATGCCTTTGAGTACCTTAAATTTCATTGAATTCTCCAAAATTTGGGGGATAGTATTGGATATCAGATCCATGGCCTCACACAAGCTAATCACCCACTGTACTACATGGCTACATCTTCTGACCCTAAAATATTTCTTTTGGTACTTGGTATTGAAATGAGCAATAACAAAAAGCCTTCCAATAACAACAATGAAAAAGCCAGGAGAAGATGGATTTTCAGCTGAGTTCTTCCCGACATTTAATCAGGAACTAATGTAACTCCTCCCTGAAGTATTCCAAGAAATATTAAAGGAATGAATGCTTCCATTTTTTTTTCTGTGAATCCAGTATCACCATAATTCCAAAACCAGATGAGGACAAATTAAGGAAAGAAAACTGATCAACATTCCTGTTGTGTTTGCTTGCATCACAGTGGGTCATTACTCGGAACTAGGCAAGTGCTCTCCTGCTGACCTACGCCTCAGCACGGTCGGAACTTCAGTTGGTGTGTGACCCATGCCAAACATGTAACAATTATTCCAAAGTCTTCCTGCTAGCACAAGACCTGACCTATGATTCTATGATAAATGAGAATGCAGGGACCTTTCTTTTTTTTCTTTTCATTTATTCCAGGTAGTTATACATGACAGCAGAATGCATTTCAAGTCATTGGTGTGATAGCCTTTCTTAGTACGGAACCTAATTCAAAACATTTTAGAAATATTATAAGAGTCACAGTTCCCAAAGACTCGTCACTCTCAGCTGGAGTTGTGTGGTTGAGCAGATAGGGTGACCTTGGGTCCTTGGGTGGAGTGAATTTAAAGACTCTCAGGGATTGATACACTTGTATTTTATTTCAGGGTATTCATTGATTCAGTAGGAGTTGGTTGAAATTATGACCCTGACCCTAGAATCATAGATCAAGTTAACCAGGATCTGGCTGTGAGCTGCTAAGGTGTTGGTGGAGGATAAGAGTCTTATCCTCAACTTGAACTTGGAAAATCTTCTCCACTTTTCTATTTTTGTTCCTTGCATCTCTCTCTCTCTCTCTCGTCTGTCTCTGTCTTTTTATTTATATGTGTGTGTTTATATGTGTGTATTACTGGGGAATTGAATCCAGGGTTGCTCTCCCACTGAGCCACATCCCCAGCCCTTTATATTTTTAGTTTTGAGATGGAGTCTTGCTAAATTGTCCAGGCTGATCTTGAAGTTGAGATGCCCCCGCTCCATCTTATTCTTCAGTTGCTGGGATTCAGATAATCATTTGTATTTAAAAAAAAAATCAGACTTTATTTTAGATTTAAAATAGGTTTTTCTCCCCATAGAATTTCCGAATTTGTTCTTTCCTTTTGCTGTGGCAAATATTGTGCTTTGTTTTTCTCAATATAGTCCTTTCCAACAGATTTAGTATCTTTTTATGACAGCCTGTTATAAGACGTCCTATTGTTTTCAAAGAAACCCTCCACCTTGTCATATTTTATTTATTATTTCCTAAGAATCTATTTTGTGGCTAAAAATTTCCATCCTTTTTTATTTTTAATAATGTCATTTTGGGTCTCTAATACATAAGCTGAGCACACCTTTATATTTTAGAACATGGTCATTTAGATGAAGAATTGTTCCTGAAGGCAGGATTTACACTGCTGCTCAGGTTGTCCACAAAAGGCTTTATCTTTTATTTTACTGAGACTTTATGATTTCTATTTAAATTTCATTTTTTATTTCAAGCTACTCAATTTCAAGAATTTCAAAGAATGTGTTTCATAGGTTAAGACATATTTAACATTATAAAGAAGTGACATGGCATAGCACTATTTAATTTTGTCAGATTATTATTTTTATTTTTATTATTTTTGATACTGGGAGAGAACCCAGGGGCACTTAACCACTGAGCCACAACCTACGCCATATATTCTATTTTGTTTAGAGGCAGGGTCTCCCTGAGTTGCTTAATGCTTCTAAGCTGAGAAGCATCTGCATAGGTGTATAGTTATTAAACATTTTATTCCTTTTATAATTATCCATTAGAGTGGAATCAAATTTTTTTAGTTGTAGATGGAGAAAAATTTATCTTTATTCTTTCTTTCTTTCTTTCTCTCTCTCTTTCTTTCTCTCTTTCTCAGTAAGCTGAGGATGGAACCCAGTGCTAGGCAAGTGCTCCACACTGAGTCACACCCAAACCCCTCCTCTTTTGTCTTAAAAGCTCCCTGCCCCAGCTTACAAATAAGAGAGAGAAGATGTGACCCTTGGCTTTCTGGGTCTGGCTTATTATGCCTGACATGATGCTTTCCAGTACCATCCATTGTTATGCACATGACATAATTTCATTCTTTTTATGAATAATACTCTGTCCTGCACATAGGACACACCTTCTTTATCCATTCATCTATGGTCTGCACCTGGGCTGGTTTCAGAACTTGCCTGTTGGGACTTGCACTGCTAGAAATCTGGATATTACTGTGTATACAGGGTCACATCTATTTGTTGTTGAAAGTATACAGTTATATGCTAAGCTCTTTGCAGCCTTGGGACATGTAAGTAGGAAATTAAATTCTTTTAAAGAATGTAAGAAAATGAGTGTGGTAAGGTGCTGAAACACCAAACCGAACCTTCCATCAATCAATGACTAGATCACGTGATTGCTACATCAATCTGGTCAGGACATCCGGGGCAGATCCAGGGGTCCTGAGGCAGTATATAAAGCCTGGTAGAAGGGGCCTTCCCTCAGTCCATCTTTTCAGCTCCTGGAAGCCGCAGGGTCTCCAGTGGAGTTGGCTCTTTTTTCACATACCCATGTGGCCAGAGACAGGCAGAAAGACAAAAGGTGAGTTTTCATTATTACTTTTTGCCATGGTTTAATCCCAATAGAAAAATAGGGATATGAAAAAAGATATTTAGTGTGTGAACTTAGGTATTAAGAATTAATTAGGTCTGGGGATACAGCTCAGCTGATACAGTGCTTGCCTCATATATACAAGGCCCTGGGTTCAATCCTCAGCTACACACACACACACACACACACACACACACACACACAGAAAAGAATTCATTAGTGGTGTGATATCCTTTCTTTCTTTTCTTTTTTTTTATTCCTGTTAGTTATACATGACAGCAGAATGCCTTTCAAGTCATTGGTGTGATAGCCTTTCTTAGTACAGAACCTAATTCAAAACATTTTAGAAATATTATAAGAAGTGAGAGTTCCCAAAGACTCGTCACTCTCAGCTGGAGTTGTGTGGTTGAGCAGATAGGGTGACCTTGGGACCCTAGGTGGAGTGAATTTAAAGACTCTCAGGGATTGATACACTTGTATTTTATTTCAGGGTATTCATTGATTGGATAGGAGTTGGTTGAAAAAAATGACCCTGTCCCTAGAATCACATACCAAGTTGAGCAGGATCTGGCTGTGAGCTGCTAAGGTGTTGGTGGAGGATGAGAATCTTATCCTCAACTTGACCTTGGAAAATCTTCACCACTTTTCTATTTTTGTTTGTTGCATCTCTCTCTCTTCCCCCCCCTCTCTCTTTCTCTCTCTCTTTCTCTCTCTCTCTGTCTCTTTATTTATATGTGTCTGTTACTGGGGGATTGAATCCAGGGGTGCTCTACCACTGAGCCACATCCCCAGCCCTTTGTATTTTTCATTTTTAGATGGGGTCTTGCTAAATTGTCCAGGCTGATCTTGAATTTGAGATGCCCTCCCCTTCTTATTCTTCCATTGCTGGGTTTCAAATAATCATTTGCATTTTTAAAACAAATCAGACTTTATTTTTGATTTAAAATAAGTTTTCCCCCATAGAATTTCTGAATTTGTTCTTTTCTTTTGCTGTGGCAAATATTGTCTTTTGTTTTCTTAACATAGTTTTTCCAACAGATTTAGTATCTTTTTATGACAGCCTGTTATAAGATGTCCTATTGTTTTCAAAGAAACCCTCGATCTTGTCATATTTTATTTATTTTTTCCTTAGAATCTATTTTCTGGGTAAACCTTTCCATTCTTTTCTGTTTTCAGTAATGTGATTTTGGGTCTCTAATTCATAAGCTGAGCCAACCTTCACATTTCAGAACATGGTCATTTAGATGAAGACTTGCCCTGAAGGCAGGATTTACACTGCTGATAAAGATGTCCACAAAAGGCTTTATCTTTCATTTTACTGAGACTTTATGATATCTATTTGAATTTCATTGTTTATTTCAAGCTACTCGATTTCAGGAATTTTATTGAATGTGTTTCATAATTTACGACATATTTAACATTACAATGGAGTGACATGGCTTAGCCCTATTTAATCATGTTTGATTTTTAAATTTTTATTATTTTTGGTACTGGGATTTAACCCACGGGCGCTTAACCACTGATTCACAACCTAAGCCCTATTTTATATTTTGTTTAGAGATTGGGTCTCACTGAGTTGCTAAGTGGTTCGGTTTTGCTGATGCTGGCTTTGAACTTCCTATCCTTCTGCCTCAGCCTCTGGAGCCACTAAGATTACAGGTGTGTGCCACCAGGCCATGCTAATTTTGTCAAATTATAACCAAGGGGAATACAGACTGAAAACATCCAGTTTTCTTTCTTTCTTTTTTTTTCCTTTTTGTTTACTGGGGCATCCTCCTTCCTCAGACTCCCTAGCCCCTGGGATTACAGGCATCCAGCACCATGCCTGACTACTTTTCCAGTTTTCTAATATAGCTAATCTTGTGATGTGATTACATTCCAACAAATCTACAGTAAACTGAATATAGCATAAGGCAAATATTTCTTCAAAGCCTTCAACCTACAGAGCCTGGTGCTTAGCCATGCCCACCTTCAATGTGCTCAGAATACTTAAAGAAGCCTATTTCCCACACATGTTGACCATCTCCTGTGATTTACTGAATGGTGGTGTCCAACAAACACTGGCAGCATGGTGCACTGTGGAGTGCCCATTGGTTACCTCGTGGTTGTGTGGCTATCTGGGAGCTCCAACTGCCTGGCACCACTGCCCAGCATCGTCAGAGAGTATCCTGCCAAGTATTGTTAGTCTGGGTAAAAAGAAAAGTTTAAAATGCAAAGGTTTGTATAGTACAAATGACACTTTTGCACCATCATAAGGTGTGAAACGTGCCGCCTTAAGTTTGCAAGGTGGTGGCTATCAGTGTATCGAATTGTCTTTGAAGCCAATGACATGACAATTTTCCTAGACACTGTATGATGTGGTAGGAGGGTCTCCGCATTCCCTTTGTGTAAAGCAGGGTGGGTTTCGTAAGCAGACTTGCTTCCTGGGAATGACAGCATCCTCAGTGCCTCTGAGTGCGGGAGAATCCAGGGATGTGGGGAACTCAGGGTCTCATTCTCTCTCCTCTAGGGAAACAGAACCCCTTGGGCAGGACCAGCACCGATGGATCCCAACACCCTCTCCATGGAACAGGGGAGGCAGTTCTTAAAGCAGTGTGGGATCCCACAAAGAGACGTAAGTGTGCGAGACCTTGGGGCTAGTGAGAGGCTGGGGAAGGGGTGGAATCGAAGAGAGTGACCATTCTGAGGCAGGCTCTCTGCCTGGGCTGGGAGTGGGTGTTCAGGGTTTAACAACTTCAAACACCTGGGTGCTGGCCAGTTAAAATGTGCACCCTCAGGATGGACACAGGTGCATGCAACTGCTGTGGGAATGCCAGCCTTGTCCTTGTACTCTCAGGTGGTGCCCTTTGGTGCCGTGTAAAGGTCATGAGCCACCTCGTGGTGGGCTGTGGACTAGAGACTTTAATTGATTACACTTCATTAGAACTAAAGGAATCAGGAGCTCATTTATTTCTTTATCCCAAGACCTCTTCCTGCCTAGAGAACTTGAACTGTATCTTGATTCTCTTCATCAGATTGATGTACTGAAAGAGAAATGGATGATTGTTGCCTCTGTGGAGGTTCTGCTGAGATTCCCTCTGAGGCCAGGAGAGGACCCAGCAACCCGCTGTGTCACCAGTGGAAAAAACCAGCCTTTGGTGGACAGGCCCCGCACGATCTCACATAGAGGAGGAGACCATAAGAAAGGGTAGGTCCAGTGTCAGGAGCACTGTGGGGACTGCCTGGGGGTGCCCAGGTGTGGACAGCAGATTTCTGCCTGAACTCTCTTGGGGGTGTCTGTCCTGCTTGTTGCTAACTCTAACACAGCTTACATTGGAGTTGCCTAGGGGTAAGTTCGCACCTATTGTTGGCTTGCTCAGGTACCCTGAGTTTGCTTGTCCTGGTGTGGCTTTGTGCCATCTTCCCTGTGGACCCTGCCGTGTGCTTCTGGGGTCTCTGTGAAACATCCCAAAGTGCTCATGAGCTTACATGTCAGAGCTTTGAAACGCTTTGTCATTGCATCTGGCTGGTTTTCTGATTAAGAAATTATTTTGTAAAACCAGTGGGTTTTCTGGCCAGATGAAGTTTTGCACGCCTATAATCCCAGTGGCTTGGGAGGCTGAGGCAGGAGGATGTCAAATTCAAACCCAGCCTCAGCAAAAGCAAGGCACTAAGCAACTCAGTGAGACCCTGTCTCTAAACCAAATACAAAATAGGCTTGGGGGTGTGGCTCAGTGGTCGAGTGCCTCTGAGTTCAGTCCCCAGTACCAAAAAATAAACAAAGAAACAAGGAAATAAACAACAAAAGAAAAATAAAACAGAACAAATAAAATAAAATAAATAAAAACAAAAATAACACTGTTGGGTTTTCTGCTTTTCTGCATATAATTGGGAAAACCCAGTAGTTATTGGCTTCCTGTCTACTGGCTTTGATAAATATTGTTTGAGGCTTTCATCCTGTAGTGAGAGGCTGGGCAGAAACTCAGAGCCTGGCGCACTTTCTGCCAAGGGTGCACATGGCACTTTGCCCTCTGTAAGCCAGTGGGCTTCTCTCAGGCAGCCTCTCCTTTAGGGAGCTGGTCGATGCTGGCAGAGGGTCACAGAATGGGACATTAATCCTGAGACTAGCAGATTGTGGTGGGTGTGACTTGGTGTCAGTCCCTCCCATCTGGAGTTGGGTGTAGGCTGAACATTTTTCTTGTGTTTGTATAATTTTTAAAAATTCTTTTCTTATCACCAGGAAGTCTAACAATCAATTAATGAACAAGACTGAGCAGAAGCCCAGGGCTGTGACACCTGTGTCAGGTGTTTACACACTTCTTCCACCTCAAGGAGCTGCTAAAGATAAGAACCTGAAGAAGCGACAGAGGGGAGCCGAGGGGCAGTGGGCTCCCCCACCAGAGGAGGAGGACACTGGGGTAAGTGTAGGGTTGGGACTTAGGAGAAGAGGGTTCTGCATGGACCCCAGAGAGCGGGTCTCCAGAGGGCCCTCTGTGTCTGTGATGACTGCTCTGTCGTATCTCAGGGACCTGGTTTGTGCTGTCTTTGCCAGGCTATTTGGCTATTCAGAGCCCCTGAGGAACAACCCCATTCCCTGTTTGGTGTACCCTCCAGCCTGGTGTCTGTGCAATACCAAACTCTGATTTATTGGCCTCACCCTTAGACACAAACGTCCTTCCTTCTTGGGTGCCTGACAGGTTCTGGGTAGGACCATGATACCTTGAGTTTCCTGCACCTGTAGGCCATGTATCTAGGTTCCAAACACCCGTCCCTGTCCTGACCTCTGAAGGCTGCCTGTGGCTGCTTCCAACTCACTGGCAGGCGGTCTCTCCTCCACAGGCAACGTGCAAGGACTGCGGAGCCTCTGGGCACACCCCCCACAGCCTCAGGTGCCCAGGGAAGTGCTGTGCTCAAGCCCTTTCCTTGCAGCCCTTGGACTCAAATAAGGACAAGGAAAACCTGAAGCCAAGGAAGCCCCAGCCACTGAGAGGCCAGGAGGATGCAGTAAGGAGAGAGAAGGATCCAGGGCAAAGGTGAGGATGCTGCAGAATCAGAATGGCCTTTGCACCCTCAGTATCTCCCCTCCCTCTTCTGTGCATCCATCTGTGAGCACAGACAGGGACCTGTGAGAGGGACAGGCCAGTGCTGTACATCTTGGGGCACACCCAGAGCACACTGTGGGCTGAGAAGCCCTGGTGTGTGGGGACTTGGAATGCTGCTCAGAGCAGGCAGAGCCACAGTGGGGTCCAATGAAATTATGGAGTTCAGAAGTTCAGGGGAGAGGGGGATTCCTGGAAGTGGGGGCTGCTTCTGGGATAAGGGAAGGTGCAACATCAGATAAGAAGTGCACAGGGGCTGTCCTGCCTCCCTCGGCCCCACACTAGGGCCGGGACCGAGCTCTGGAATTGCCTTTGGCTCCCATCCTTGGTGTGGACAGGAGGTCAGGCATGTCAGATAAAGTTCTCGGATCTGTTCTGCAGGCAGGAGGAGCAGCAGAGGAAGGCTCTGCCCCAGAGGCTTCCCAAGAGGTCCTCAGAGGAGATGGCGAGGATCCGGAGGGCAACTGCAGGATCTCCTGTCCCCATGAGGGTGAGTCTGGTCTCACAACCGGGTGCCCTGAGTGGCTCTCTTCTATGCCCCTAGTAGGGTACGTTGCAACTGAGGCTGGCCTGCAGGACGTCCTGCATATGCAGACTCCTTCCTTCCTTCCTTCCTTCCTTCCTTCTTCCTCCCTCCCTTCCTCCCTCCCTTCCTCCCTCCCTTCCTCCCCTGCTCCTTCTTTTTCTTTTCCCTCCTCCTCCTTGTTCTCCTTTCCTCCACCTTCCTCTCATTCCTTTCCTCTTCATTCATTTTTTTCAGGACCGGGGACTGAACCCAGGTGTGTCTAACCACTGGGCCACATCCCCAGATCTTTTTATTTATTTATTTATTTATTTGAGTCAGAGTTTACTAAGTTGCCTGGGGCCTTGCTAAATTGCTGACTCTATCCTGTAACTTGGGATCCTCCTGCCTCAGCCTCCCCATCCACTGGGGTACAGGTGTGCACCACTGTGCCTAACTTTATATTTCTTTATTTGGATATTTTATGCTATTTTGTTTCCAAGCTGACTCCCAATGAAAGGGGGAAAAAATTTTGTGCACCTGATGTTTTTGTCACATGACCCTGTTATGTATATCTACAGGCATTTCCTACACTTTTGATAAAACTCCCAAATCGCCCTTCAGAAGAGTGTTTTCCATTATACTCTCCATATCGTGGAGAAAAAGGCTCGTTTTCTTGATCTTAAGAACAGAATATGTGATGAAACTTAATTGATAGTCCAAAGAGTAATATTTGATGGGGAAGAAATCAAATTCTAAGGCCATAAAACCAAACCAAATCCAAACAGAAAAACAGCCCAGATCAGCATTGGGCTTTTTAAAATCCTGATTTAGATGAGATCCTAATGTCCCTGTTGTCTTATTTATTATACTGGTGGCCATTTTCCTTCTTCCTGACCTGCTAGCTATTTTCACATAGTTTCTGTTAAATGTTGGGGAAATATGGTGGCACTTTCCATAGGGAGATGAGTTTGAATCCTGAGGTGTCTGATTTGGGCTCTCCTGTCCCACAGAAACCTTGCAGGCCGCTGCCTGTCCTAGCACCTAAGAGGAGACATGCCCCGGACCCCATTCTCAGAGGCCCTCCGGCTGGGAAGACAGCTGACATGAGATCACTAGGCCCTGCGTGGTCTCACAACAAGAATGCCCAGCTGAGCAGCAGTGGAGCAGCCCAGGGACGAGAGGTGGGTGTCCCTGTCTGCCCCCGCCCTGCTGTCAGCTCCACGCCCACAGCTACAGGGTCTGCTGTTTGCCCCACGATGTGGCTCAGCCTGACCCTGGTCCTGTCTTTGACCTCTAGGCACACAGTAAGCATCCTGCCGGGGATTCACAGTCGAGTTCCAGGCCGGTGAACAGTGCGGTCAGAAGCAAACCTAAGAAACTGAAGTCCTCCCAGAGTCCCCAGGCGATTCCTCCAGCTACCCCAAGAACAAGTGGATCGGCACCCAAACAAGCACCCAAGGCGACCACTCAGGCTCCAAGCTGGAAGCCCACTGTGGGCCTGCAGCCTCTGCTCTTCTCCCCTGGCCTGAGCCCAGTACAGGGTGGTCCTGTCGTCCTGCCTCTAACGTCCAGCCCCGTTCAGGGGAAACCCAAGGAAAGTGTCTCCATGAGAAGGCACAAGGGTCAGCCCAGCCCCAGGCTGAGCCTGGCTCCCACAGGCCCTCCTTCTGTGAAGTCCCCTCTGGCTGCCCCCCGCCCTCGTGTCTGGAAGGAGTCTGGGGAACTGGCTCCCTGCGTCCCAAGGAGTGTCCTCTGTGAGGACCTTCTGGTGTCTCCCTCCTCTGAGGACAGTGACTAGGAGTGAGACCCCTACATGGTGGAGAAGACTCCGTCCCCAGCCTCTGAGGAACTGGAAGTGACTGAAAGGTGGAGGAGGGTTAAGAGGCTGGGAACAGCCCTGTGCCACAAATGGCCCTTCCCAGGCTGTGATGTGTGTACCAGAGTGGACCCGAGATCACCTGGGGATCAGTGGATAACTGAGATCATTTGGCCAGTTGGGGCCCATTTATATGGGGCTTATGAAAATTTCATGAAATCCTTTGAAAATTAGACATAATAGGATGAAACCCTGAGGGAACCCAAGGAATAATGTCACAACATCATGTCAATAGACAGTTCTGACATTCATCTGTGCATGCACCCACCTGGCTGAGATCAGAGACACTGCGCCCCAGGCCTGTCATTGGGTGGCGAGAGCTGTGTGTCTTTCCAACAGTGGCATCTGGAGTCTTCAACTTCTGACTCTGACTGAGTGCCTCAGCCGGGAACTCTCACTGCCTTCAGCACATGGGGAATATGCTCTTCTTTCTTGGGGATTTTTGTTTTGTAGGTGAATTCATTGAAAGATTTGAACTGTTCAGCTCTGTGCCCAATGAATGGATCCAGAGTCCTGAAGAGGGCAATGGCTCACTAGCGCCTATGAAGTTTGTTTTGCACTGAATTCTATGAGATAGGCCTGGCGTCTGAGCTCATTTAGGAAGTGCAGATGGCGATCTCTCTCCATGTTGAGATTCAAGTATGTAACCTGCTTAGATAATGAGTGGCACATGGTAAATAATAGTGTGTCACTGTGATTATCATACTTGTCTGAATTTAAATTAGTATCTTTCTTATGAGGGAATTTTCCCTTTGGCTTGGTCCCTGTTGTCATTAAATGTCACTCTAAAATTGTGTTGGGTTGACTTCTCCCAATATTTGTCCATTTTCTGAACTAGGACATGTTGATATTTCCTCATCACTTCAAGCTCATTTCCGTTTTTTTACACTGACAAATAAACCAATTGTACTTTTGACAACTTGTAAAAGAATATGTCCTATTTTTAAATAATGCCTCAAAATAGTTTCCTTTTCAGGTCTCATAACCATGAGTACTTTAAAGTGGTGCTGAATATGAGTATTTGTGATACCTACACAAAGCCTGGTGTGTGAGGGAAAGTCTAGCATGTGGTGGGCAAGTCATGTAGTGAGGCAGGCAGGCTGCACTTGGCTGTCTGCATTCAGTTGAGGGAAGGAAGAGCTGTGGCCAGAGCATATTGAAAACTTTCTATAACTTTCCCCAGGAGGCTCATGGACTCCCTCAATTTTATCCAGGATTTTAAGGGTGCATAGACCCCATTTTAAAAACCCCGGGACCAGCTGGGCTTGCTTTCTTGTAAATGTTAGCTTTTCTTTGTAATTAACATGTCATAGCTGGATACGAAGATGGGTCAGTCCTATATGTTTTAATCACCAAATTTCTTTACTTGAGTAAAGAAGACCTTAGTATATATGCCACACTCCTGATCGCTCCAGCATCAGCAGCTGCTGCTCTGAGTCAGTATCTGCATTTTAATACCCACCCAGGTGTTTCAGGTGGAGTAAGGTGTGAGTAGAGGGAAAATAGCCTGGTTCCTCTGTGGCTGTGTCCCAGTCCACCTCATGAGCTGTAATAACTGCTCAGGACTGGGTCCCGACCCAAGATGCTGCTTCCTCAGTCTGGCGGGAGGCTTGCTCTAAAACACCTGGTCCTGGTGCATCAGAACTGGACCCTGGAGCTGTGAGACTCAAGAGGGAAGCAGGCAGACGCCAACTGGCCCAGAGTACCACTCCCTGGGACTTGCTGACACAAGAGAGGGAGGGAGAATAAGAGGACCCTGCATGAGGGTCACAAGGAGGGTGCACATAATGGTCAGCTCCAAGGGGGCTTCATCCTCACCCACTGTACCTGGTTTATCCCCAGCCGGCATCAAAGTCCTTGAGGACATTCCTGGCCCCCAGGGTGCCCAAGTCCAATCTTAGAACTACACAAACCACTCTATTGCTTTTGTTCATGGGAAACCATGGGGGAAACAGACCGGGGTTTCTCTGGCCACATGGTGGTGTGACCCTAGATAGCTGCTGTCAGGTCATGCCCAATCCACCTGGACCAGGACTGTTCACCTCCTCCCCTAGATAATCCTATCCTGCAGTGAAGGTTAACAAAACTGGGGGAGGAAAGCAGAGGTGGTGCTTTGCTACTCTCCCTTCTCCTTTCTCGGTTTGAAGGAAACAGTCCAGAATCAATAAAAGGCAGAGGGGATTCTCTAGGGTGGGATTTCTGTGGCAGGACCAAAGCCCAAGTCCTCTTTCTGCCTTGGGGACTTTGTTGTCTTTCTAGGACTTTGTCCTAAAAAGTGAGAAGATTTGAGATTCTAGGCTGCCTCCTGGTGGGTGGTCCTAAACCCTTTTACAGAAAGTGGTCAATAAAGAAACAGGTAGAACTGCTCAAGTGGGCTTCCCCCAGCGATGTCCAAATATAACACACATGAGAGCCATTTCTTCAACTCTGGGCTGCCTACATTGATGTCAAGGTTTTCCCTGACCCAGAAGCAACAGTCCAGGGACACTCACTGGGGAGTGTGGAAGGACCACAGGGCAGAGCCTCAGCAGTGCAGGGCCTCAGGGAGTCCTCTCAGCCCGTGGACCCAGCCTGGCATGGCAGGTTGGAGTATCCTTGGAGCATATGGAATCATGAGCTTCCAGACACCATGAGGCTTGTGTAATGGGAAGTTCAGAATCACAGTCTTCTGCATTAGGCCAGATCCAGGAATCTGTGATGCTAATTATTTCCAGGGTGTTTGGAGGTAATCAAGAAGCAAATCTTATGGAAACCTCATAAAGGAATCTTGAGTGGGAGTTCCATTTGGTGTGAGTTTTGTGAGTGTGTGTGTATCATGGTGTGTCACCATCCTGCAGTCCTCTCCCTATCTGCGTGCAGCTGGTTGATGGGACAAATTCAGGAGTGAATAAGTTTGTAAGCGGATATTCATCCCCTTCTCTACATTTTAAATGTCTGTGAGTATGTGAATAGCATGGAAAACATACATGTATGTCTAATTTGTTTCTGAACAATGAGCAAACAGTCAATTTATTTAAACCCAAAGGACTTCAAAGTGCAGCACAGTTTACAGCAGCATTTCAGGGTGAAGCAGGTCCCAAGCATGATTCCAAAGTCCCCAGCTGCTCAAGGAGCGTCTGCCTCGCTTGATCAGGAAGCTCAGCAGCCCCATGGCCAGCCCCAGAATCTCACCTCTTCTGGTAGTTTCCCGTCTGGAAGGCACGATCCACAGAGTTTCCTCCACAATCTATCTGAAGGACAGCCTTTCTCTGCCAGGATTCCTGCCAGTGCAGTGGACACCATCCACTCTGCTCCTCCCTGAAGGGCCATGGAGACGTTTCACTCACCATGTAGCTCAGGGTGGACCAGGGTTGTCTGCCAGGGGACCAGGTGGTCAGAGGCTGGATTTCAGCCAGAGCCTGTCTGCAAGGAGATCTGGGACATGAGGATGTTCCTTTTCCCATACCTGACCTGGTAGGCCGGCAGTTGCCATGGGGACTGCATGGCACAGTCACACCCCCTTACGTTCTTCCTCTGCAAATGGCAGTGTGGGGAGAGAGTCACCGTTCTGCAAGTCGCACTGAAGGACATCAGCAGTTGCCAGGACGTGGGGTAGGGTCTAGGACCTCATCTCTGCTCCCTAGCTCAGCTCATGCTTCAGAAGGCTTGCTTGTTCTGGGCAGCTGTGGGAATGCACAGAATCTATGGCCCAATTGGTGTGCGTTCTGTGGGTGTGTGCATCATGGTTTCATCTTCCCCTAATGTGATCCCTACCCAGACTCCCGGAACACCTCCTTTTTACAGACTTTGTCTCTGACGGAGATAAAGAATATTCACAGGGGTCTGGTGGCTGTTGGACTGTGGGCTCTGCTTGATGTCAAAGTGGTCGGTACTGTATGTGAGAGAAGGAGCCAGACCCTGAACTGTGTTTCTGTCAGTTTCTGTTACCTTCCCCCAGGCTGCAATATCTTTTTAAGTAGCATTAATGAAAATACAAGACTGAGGAATGGAACATCTTTGTGAAAGCTTTTTATCAGTTGCTAATGACCTAAAGAACAATTATGTGTTTGTACTTATCATCTTCAAAACAAGGGGTTTGGTGAGGGTCTTACTTAGAAACTGCTGATTTTTTTTTACAGAATTAATTTCCAATCAATTTGGACATTTGGGTTGATCTGCAAGATTTTCAGCAAAATACCTTTATGAATATGGATTTTATCCCTTCCAGCAGGGTAGGAAGTCCAAGTGGGATAATGCCCACAGAAAGAGAGAAACATGTCTTTACAGAAAGCAATGCTGGGACAGAGGGTTTAACCAGCCGTTTCTTTAATTCATTCAGGGTCAGATAAGCTGATGTTCTTCCTCAGTTGAAGAGTACTTCATGATTCCCACAGTCCTCTATGTTACCTTTGAGTAGCAAGTTCTGGTTGCATTTGTAATTAAAGAAAATATAAAATATGAGTTCTAATGAATCCTTTTGTTTCTCCCCACAAACTTATCCAATATTTGACCCAGATCTGAGATAGGAATTTGGGAATAAATGGAAAGATACTGAATTAGCAAGGTAGTGCCCTTAAACAATTGAAATGTAAGAAAAACACCCATGAACCATTGCAACTCCTGAGCGATATGCCCTTGGCTGATCCCTTCCAAAATGGGGGGAAGCTCAGGAAAGACTTGCTCCCCAGCCCCTCCTCCAGGCAGCCCCTCACTGCTGCCCTTCCATCCACATGGAAACCACAGCTGAAGGAGTGCTTCTCACTGTCAAGATAGCTCACCTTCTCTCTTGAAAGTGCATCCACTTCCTGAATAAACCTCCGTCCCTTTGAGTGGCAGGGCCTGAAAGTCTCCAACACATATGCCAAGAACACTGCTGGTCCTGGGTGGAACCCCCCCCCCCAGGTCCTCCTTGAACCTTCTTCAGAGACCTCTCTTCTCCAGGGATAGGTCCAATCAGACACCACTCCCTCAAGTAAGAGGGACACTTGCTTGAAGACTTGTCAAGGTCAGTGGTGAGTGATTTTGTCCTCTTTGATTTACTTTACTTTAATCTGGCCACTAGATGGCAATGTTTTAAATAAACCTTGAGATCTCTTTGTTGTGTGTGTGTGTTTGCACACTTGTGGAGTTTATTTTTATGTATTTTATTAGTTCTTTTTTTAGGTTTTCATGACAGTCTCCTTTTAAGTGACCATCATCCCTCTAACTGCCATGTAGAGGACGCTTATTTCCTTGTGTTGTCTTTAATCTCTGGAACTGAGCTTGCCCTGATAGGAGCTCAATGGTATTTATTCACTATTCTGGGAAAGAAGTTGTATTTTGGTCATTTTTAAGATGACCATCTTGAATTGTGTTCCTCTTTTATGGGTGTTTTTCCTATAATACTAACACTAGTAATTATCAAAAAAATTTTCAATACTGTTTAAAGGACACTTCGTCAGTGAGTACTTCACTACATGGATTGTCGTGTCTTCTATTATAATAACTCCACATAAGATGGGCTACCCATATGCAGGCATTAATAACACTCACTAGCATAATATTAACATGACAATACACTATTCACAATTGCTATACATTTCAAAGTTTACTTCGAGGCAGAAACTCAAATTTCTGTCTTTTGGACTCACGTGATGCCACCGTTTCAAAAAATTGTGCTTCTATTCTGAGAGATATGAATGAATTTAGCCATTGTGCACATACATTCAATTTATGTTTCTCTCACACTCTTAGGGGTTGTCATTTTCCTTGGATGGACACATTGGATCCTGCACACTCTGGAGTCATAGCTCATGAGAATGTAGGGGCTGACTGCTGGGAAGCACCCAGCGATTAGCGTGGAGGTGTTCACCAGCCACAAAATGGAATTCTTTACAAAAGCCAAGGGAATGTGTAAGACAGAGGAGAGAGTGGACAGAGACACAAAGGCCCCCACCAGGGCAAGGATGCCTTGCGTGGCCCTGGACTCAGGGGAAGATCTGGGAGAGACATTGCTCCTGAGAACATGTTGCATCCGCTGTTTGTGTCTATAGAGGATGAAAACCACGGAGCCGCTGGCCCAGAGCATGAGCCCCACACAGAAAACGTCCCGGACTAATGCCAACAACAGGTAGACTGAGCCTGGGACTTTGTCCTGAAAGACAGCAGAACAGTGTCCATAGTCCCTTCTGTTGGTGTTATTTCTGCTGCTCTGTCTTCCAGTCACATGGACAGGTACCAGGGTACTCAGCATCATGTTCAGAACCCAGCAGATGGCAAGGAAGGTGCCCTTGTACCTGGGAACTCTCACCTTCAGCTCTGCCCACCTGGAGCCCCTGGGGCTGATGGTGACGGCCTGGAAGACACTCAGGAGGCAGGTGGTGCCAATGGACACATCTCTGCCCAGTTTGTGTAGATAGAAAAGAAGTTTGCAGCCAATGTCACTGTGCAGCTCTCGTAACCCCCAAGCTGCCATTGTTTCAGGAATTCCTTTAGAGAGAAGGACCAAGGTGTTGGATACATTCAGGTGCATGAGAATCACATCCAGGGACTTGTACCTGCTTGTTGTGCAGTAAAGGAAGAGGTATTGATAAAGAAGAGAGACATTGCCTAGAACACCAACTACCGTCTGTGACAAAACACCATTTCTAATGCCAGATCCCTGGTGGCCATCCTGTCAGCTCCCAGTGACTGATGTTCATCTTCTGAGCCAGAGATTCCTGCATGGGAATATTAGGATTGGCTCCGTACCCATTGCAGTCCAATATCCTACACTTAGGTCCCACCTAGAATATTTACTTAGTTTTTTAAAAAAACAAGGTGTATTCAGTGTTGAAATTACAATTTATATGAATTCTCTTAGAGCAGCAGCCAGTACCAAAAAGGATGCAGAAGTAGAAGGTCTTGTGTTCATCATACTCCACAAAGCTGGTGACCCTGTTATTTTGACTGTAAAGGTCAGCAACACTTAAGCAATTGAAGGGGGCTTGTATGTCTAAATTGAAACCTTTTCTATGTCACTGTGCTATTTTGAACCTGGCTGTGCTGGGAACATGGAGTGCCCTTCATCACTGTGTTCCTCTGACCAAGCTAGTTAGCTGGGCTCCTCAGATAAAAAGGGGCTTATTGAACAATTTTTACTTCATCTTACACAAGTGATTTTCTGTTTAACAACCTTAAACCAAGTTTTGAATTCTACATCAGTGTTTATTATATGGAAAAATGACCCTTTTGAGTAAAAGTTTAGATATTTTAATCAAGTTTAAATGTATCAGAAATATAAACTTATGTAGATCCACAATTATGCCAAGTATATTCAAAGAGTACAAGTGTCCGTTTACAGTGAAAGGGTGATGAATGTCAGAAATGACACCTATTATGGGAATCTATATTGTCTGCTGAAACTTGGCACATGCAATAGTAATAACTGTCAAATTCTTATAGTACAGAAACCAAATATATTTCACATGATACACTAATGTTATTTTAAATACATATAGGTAAAAGTATAAACTACTGTGCATGATTTGTGGAAGATTTAAAAATATAAGACTCACATCCCCTGTACGTGGCACTTCAGTAAATAGTAAGTTGATTTTGGACATTCAAATTGTTGGAATGGATTGACAATACTTTACTTTTCTTGTTTTTACTTTTCCTGTGCTTGTCTATGGGGTACAGTGAGGTAATTCTCCATGAGCATAAAATGTTTCCTGATTATTTCATGGCCTGAACATTTCCGTCTCCTTAGTGTTAACGTTTGTGGAGACTTTGAGCTTCTCGCTGCCAGTGATTCTAAAGTGTGTGATATGATACTGGTGACTGTGCACACGACAATGATTTGTAGAAAATTACTTCTGTCTAATGTGTTTGCAGAACTGTTACTCAACCTTGTTTCTTACTGGTACTCCTCATTTCTCATATGATACACAGATGCTCCTGCACAGCAAGGGAAACAAGAATTTCAGCAAAGATTCAACCAACAAAAAGGAATTTTATGCTTTTTTTTTTGCAGGTACTTCTTTGGACAAATGATTAATACCCGCAATGTATAAGAGACTCAACATATTCAATAAGAACAAATCCAAATAATGCAAATTAGAAATGGGCAGATATTAGGGAGTTACACTTCTCAATGGTAGAAATTCAAATGGCAAACAAATTAATATCAACCAAATAGTTAATGAAAATCATTACCTGGCCAGCAAATAAACTACAAAGCAGAATGTGAATCATATCACACAAGTTAGAATGGTATGATCAAAAGTTAAAGATTAATAAGTGGAGAAAGGGAACTTATGTTTTGAGGTGAGAAAACACATCAGAACACACATTTCACCGTAGTATGCCACGTGAAACCCTTTCCTATAATCCTACCTTTTCCTTCAAGTCGGCTTCTCCGATGGGAGGTGAGAAATAGTCTCACCCAAATCAACTGAACGTAAACAATTTCAGTAGGAAAAGATCCCTGTGTCCCTGAAGCCCTTGAAGACCCCGGATCCAGGGAAGCATTCTGCTTGTGGTCCCTGGGAGGTAGATTCTGCATGAGATCAGAGGCTTCCTGGAGATTTCTTGTGTAATGTGAGCATGGAGGTGTTAAGGGGCAGCTGAGGTCACCCTGAATGTTCAAGTGGTGTCCCTGCAGGGCAGACTGCCCATCAGATTTAGCTGGAACTAAGTCCTCAGGCACATTAACGTTGGCCTGTGATTCCTACCAGGCTGAACCCCCACACCCCTGTCACTGTAGAACACAGTGAGCTACACCAGGAGCCACCAGGTGCTGGTCCAGGGCCTCTGACCCACGTCTCCTGAGCTCAGGTCCTCCTCAGGGATTCCTCCTCATGCCTGTGTGGCTTTGGTGCTGGACCCAAGGGAAACCCAGAAGACACCGCGGTGCCCACATGGTCACTTACCTAGACTCCTGATCCACCTCCTTGCTTCAGTTCTTCCTCTCTGATGAAACAAAAGTGTTCACCTGGGTGCTCTGGGCTCCTGCACTTGGGCTCAGTGGACGATCACAGCAGCCAGGACTCCTGTGTCTGGAGAGAGGCAGCCAGAACCTGGCCTGTGGGCTTTGGTATGAGTGCTCCCTCCCCTCAGAAGTGCAGAGACCTTTTAAACTATAGATTCCACGACAGGACAGGCTCCTGGGCCTGAGGATGTTTGTGAAAACCTTTTTCCCAGTTGCCAATGCCCCAGAAGCAAGGGCGAGTTCACAGTTGTCACTTCCAAAGAGCCGGCTGCAGTGTGTGGGAAGTTCTTTAATTTCCTTCATCCCTGAGGAGATAGGGCTCACGTGCTGAGAGCAGGAAACACCAGGATCTGACACTGGAGGGACTGGCACCTAGTTCCTGGGTCTCACTGGATTTTCTCCTCCTGTGAGACATCTTCTACTTGAGCAGGTGTTCTTTTCTAATCTTCAGGACACTGAAATGTTACATCATTTAATAAGAGGAGAGAAACCAGGCCAGTCACCTGGGAAGGTTTTCAAGGTGTAAGTAAGATGACGAAGATGAGGAGATACATGTACTGCAGAGACCCTCTGGGTTTTGCACAGCTCCTTGCTAGCGTTTGGAAGTTGTTGAGCTGCTAGCTTTCTAACAAAGATCGTTTCTACCTATGGATTTCCCTCCTGCCTAGTAGGAATAAAAAGTCAGACAAATCAATTTCCATAGAAGAGTGACCATTTATTAGTGTCTCTCAAAAACGATCTCACTGGCATCAGGTGGTTGACAGGCAGGATCTACAACGTGCTTTAGAATAAGATTTTGTCCTTGTGACTCCCAGAAACTCAAAGGCACTGAGCGCTTATCAGGAGCCTGCACATTCACTCTCTCCTGAATATTTCAGCACAAGGCAGCTTGATTTAGTAATCAATGAAGAAACAGAAAATGTGGGTGTAAATTAATCCTTCATTTTTCCCAGTATACAAATGCAACCGTTCCCTAAGTGCACTGTTCAATGCCCCATTTAGAAATTAATGATCTTTTTCTAGACAGATAACTTACTACCCCTAGCCTTCCTGCATATTTACATTAACACATTGCAAACATGGGTCCCCAACAAAAATGTAACCCGAACACTCAGAGGTTTTAACATGTTCACACACCTCACAATTGTACTTTACCACTTTGACCCCGTGAAGGCATTGAGACACTTGGGAATGGACATGAGCCTCTGGGGACCAGGCACAGAGCGCTGTGGTTTGGGTTTAGAATGCCCGTAAAGTTCCATGTGTTGGAGGTTGGTGGTATTGGGAGCTGGTGGAAGTCTTAGGAAGTGGGGTGCAGTGGGAGGTTCTTCAGTAACTGGGGGAGTGTCCTTGAAGGAGGTGATGGGAACCCAGCTCCTCGGCCTCCCTTCTTCACTCCCACCCCTGAGCTGAGCAGTGTGTTCTGCCTCTGCTCTGTCACGGCACCTTCTGCCTCAGCCCCGAGAGCAGTGGGCCAACCACTCCAGGGCCACAGGGAACCTCTCCTCTGTGCAGCTAGATATCTCAGGTACTTGCGGTAGTGCTGGAAGCTGGCTGGCTCAGCCCCCTCACATCTGTCTCCACATTGTCGGCAGGTGTGTGTGCACCTCCACCAGCTGGGATCCTGTGGAAAGAGCACTATCTGCAGACATCTGAGTGCATGGGATGTCGGTGTTTTTCTGTACCCATCCTCCTTCCATCTCTGCTGCCACTTGCAAAGGACCCACTTCCTCACCACGTGCCACATGTAGGTACTTTAAGGAAGGCAATTTTGTCACTCATACTCAGTGAAGTAGTAGTGTGCGAGAGAGGCAGTGTGTGGGTGAGATAGAGCGAGGCGAAGCAAGGGCCCTGGAAAGGGTAGAAGCAGTGGAGAGTTGTGGAGAGTGGTGATAGAGAATGGGGGAGCAGTGTCTGAGATTGGGGTCCCTGATGACTTCATGGCTGTGGCATGCTTGGGCTGGGAAAGTTTCTGTGCAAAGGTGCAGGATGCCTAGTTGCTGTGGGAATGCCCTCCATGAGGAGGGTCTTTGAGAGAGTGATCACAGCTCCTGGGCATAAGGGAACTCTCTTGCTAAAGATCCACAATGTTACACCAGCCCTGCTGCAGGGAACCCGGCAGCATAACAGAAACCTTCAACAATGGACTTTCTTGAGAGCTACACAAATCTCCTAACATTGCAGTTGCAACTGTAGAATGTAACTGAGGAATGAGCTGCGTAATGTTGCTAACTCTGTAACTTTCATGAATACAAAGAATAATGCTTGGGTCGTCTTTAATCTGATTAATGAGACATATATAAAGAAGGGTTGCTGGTATAGTTCTTCAGGCCTGCTTCTCTATGGGGAGCAGCATTCCACTTGTACCCCACTTTATCTTCACATCGGAGTCCATTAGTCTTTATCCATCTTATGCCCCTTCGCCCTTCACTGGAACTTGCCAGATTGGCGCAACTGCTGGTGGCAGTTGGATGTAAAGAATGAGAAGCTTGAGCAGAACCATAAGGATTGAATTGTTTACAAACTGCAACAAGAAGATCAGCTTTAGCATTTCCTGTTTCCAAAGGACCTGGAAGTTTGCAAGGAGCTCTAATGTATCCAATAAAGTAAGGATATTGATGTGCTTGGAGTTTTTTGTTTTTTTTTTTTTGGTGGGGTCAGAAATAAATGAAACAATCTTTCAGATTGCATATGCTTCTATGTGCACTCCATTCCCACTGTATAAGCACTGACTCTGTAAATATTAAATTATTCATTAGCAAAATGGCTTAAAGCATTAATGAGAGCCTGAAGCCCAGCTTTTTGTGCAGATTTGTAAGAACTCAGCACCACTTCATATGAGCCAAGCTAAAGTAGCCAGTATTTCATGAACTGGAGCCATCAATAAACACAATTAGTGCCTCAGGTGTAAGGTGGAGTAGGTATAATTCTTGGAAAAATAAAATTATTTTTTGCAGCAAACTGAATAAGTCTGCTATGAGGATAATGATTATCTTCTTGGCCAGGAAAATCATCAAAAGCTATTTGCCAAGCATGTGAAGTTTGCCAAAGCCACCATTGCTGTTGAGCTGAAAAAGGCACTACGATAAGAAACAGCTCAACTCACACTAATTGCAGAACCTATTTCTTCCTTTAACAACAACCTGAGCAAAAAGATCATGGAATAATTTTAAAGTATTTTGAGGATAGTGAGAAAGATGAAGCCTTTCTATAACTTCTGAATATTGTCATATAACACTTGTAGGAGTATGAGTAGTAGCAAGCATTAAGATATCTATTTCTTTAAATTAACTCTAGTAAGCTGTGTATTTTTGATAGCAGTTTCAAAAAGCAGCTTTTACTTTAGCAGTGAGCTGTTGAGGTGAGGCCAGAGAGGGATCTTCACACAATGTAGCAAACAAAGGTCTCAGAGCAGCAGTAGATAATTGTAAGCAGGCATTAACCAAGTAATATCTCCTGTTAACTTCTGAAAATCAATTTGAAAGTTTTATGGCTGAGTCACACACCTATAATTAGGCTGTCTAAATATAAAAAGGAGAGGCCTTTAGTACTTTTAACAGATGGCAGTGATGAACCCAGCCTAATTCACTGTTAAGATTGGGAGCCATCTGGTCACAAAGTTATGAAAAGTTAATTTCTGTTTTACTATAAATTACTGAGATGTCTAAACTTGTTTGGAATGCCTGTCCTTGCCTTGAACTCATCCCTGCCTGGCTCTCCTTGACCAGATACCAACCCTCTCTAAAAACTTAGTAGGTCCTCATAAATCTTGGCTTCCCCTGACCAGATGACAGCCCTCTCTGAAACCTTAGTGGATTCTCATAAATCCTGATGTTGGGATCTGAATTTACTCTCTACCTTGAAATATCATGTCATATAGATCATTAACCTGCCATTTGTCTTTTTATTATGCTTGTCAAAATCCTGTTATCTGTAAGTTCTCAAGATACCCCCTTTTGCAACTTTTTGTGCTATAAAACCTTGTTCCTGGAGTGCTGGGGTGCTGTTCTCTGGCCCAGGGTTTTGGGTGAGACAGTCCTGGCCAGCTCTTGTGTACACAATACAAGCTTGCTTTATTTGATTTAAAATTGGAGTTTGTGGTCTTTTTTTTTTTTCTGAGTTGTTGTTCAATAGACAGTTCTAAAGTTTACAGAGAAAATAAAAAATGAAATTTAACAGAATAAAAACATATTTAGATTGTACAATACTATGAGACAATAAACATTATATTTCTAAAATCCCCAAACTTTAGTTATATATTAAGGTTTTTTAAAATTTATTTTAAGATTATATTAAATTTATAACAAAAATATATTTTGTGAACTTAACTTTAAATAAACTTTTGTGGTTTTATTAACGTGGAGTAAGGTGAGAGGCAGAGTATTAACCCAAGTGAATTTGTCTCTTGACAAACTCTAGGTAAGGTGTTTTATTTCTGAAAATAATTTCAATCTTTTTAAAAAATATTATTTTATAAGTTTTTATGTATCATTTTTTGAGTCTATGTGAATTAGTTAGCAAATTAACATTACATCTGAAATAAAAATCAAACAAATCAAGAGAGCCTCTAACACTTATGGGAAAGATGCAAAATATGTTACCATCTCCTACTGTGAACATTTAAATAAAATAGGCTTTATTTATTGTCTATGAAAATATATATTTAAGTTTAATTCTCAATGTGGAGAGTAACACAGAGTTTAATTATTTGTGACAGATTATTTTATTTAATTAAAGAGTATTTAAATCACATATATAAATTTTTATCTGAATTTGTTTTTTATAATAGACCACTGTTATAGAAAAATTTCATTTGGAAAACACCAGGTTTGTAAAATGTTATCCTAAACCTTATTTTTTAAAGAATTATATATGAATGCTTTTAGAATGCAAAGAAATCAGCTAACAGCACCATAATTACACTGGTGTTTTTATACTAACCAAGTTTAACTTTTGAAGAAAAATAAATAGAGTCTGAAAAGTAGCATAATACTCTAATAATTTATCAGAGTTGGACAAACAATAATTTCTTTAAAACATATTTTTGACTAAAACTTCACAGACATAAGAAATCATCTTGATAAGTATGAGCAATTTAATGTTTTAAAAGACCCTTATTGCTTTATTATTTAGAGGATTAAACTTGGGTTTAAATAGTACGTTAATATTTTACTTGTGTCTGGGGAAAGGATCAATATTTTATTTTTTCTCAACCCCTTTTGGAAGCTTATAAGCTTATACTATGGCTCTCCATCTTTTGATTTGGAAACAACAGTCCTAAGAGTTTGACTGCTTGTTCTTGAAATGTAACAAATGCTTGTCAAAAAAGCAGTTTTGTGATCTGTTTTTATAAGCAAGTTCCATGCCAGAGACCCTGTTCAAGGCCTCTAGCCTCATAGATATTTGTTTTTGAAAAGAAAAACAATCCTTAAATAACTTTGATTGTACTAATTATATATAACCAATTTAGTTACAAATAAGCCTTTTACAAATTAACAAACGTTTTTATCTCTTACTCAGACTTTAAATCTCTTTCCCTTGAGAAACCTTGTATTTATTTCCCTTGACAAATTTTATCTTTTTCTCCACAAATCTTATATCCCTTCATAAACCTTCTTACATCTCTTTACTAGCTGTTGATTCTTTTTAAACTTTACATTCTGAAACAATCATGATAAAATGTATGAGGTATTTCCAATTACTGCTTGCAGTAAGATAAATATTTTATGTTGTTCACAGTATTTTAATTGAAATACAGCTGAAACTTTTTCCATCCTTTGCATATAGAATTACCCCTGTTCCAGTATCAGAGGCAGAGTGTGTGAGGGAAAGAGCTGCATCAGGATCCAGGTAATGAGCATACCAGGAAGTCAATTCTTCTGGATCTAAATTTGTCCAGAGCCAAAGACACATGGAGAGGAAGAATAATTCCTGGAGTGTGAGCCGACCTTGGAAACTGAGGCAGGGTCTCTTCCCCCAGCCCACGAGTCCCTGGTGGTTCCTAACGCACAGTGACGTGATTGCTGGTGTTCAGTGCAAGTGACAATGAAAGCTGGACTTTGAGTGTTAAGGACACAGCTTTGCAGTCCATGTGCTACCCAGCCTACATTCGATAAATCATTGCTAACATGTAGGATCATGGACCTCCTCAGCACACCTCCATGCTTAGAGTAAGACTGGAATAATCTACAGGAATCACCACATAAAGAGTTTGGATACCGTTCAGCTGTTCATCATCAAAGACCAGAAAGTCCTGCAGGCACATTGTTGTCTCTCCCTGATGGGTGGGTGGGTGGGGGGCTCCTTCTGTGGGCCAGCAGCTCCGTGGGGCTCACCCTTGCAGGCACAAGCAGAAACATGTGGTATGTTCATAACACCAGCTCCCCCAAGTCCTCCCCTGAGTTCAGAGCCACCAAACCATCCTCCTTCTGGTGAGCACCATTGTTGTCTCTTTTTACACCCTTCTTCTAGGTACACAACTCTTTTAGTTATTTATAATTCCCTGACTTGACCCTGGTGAACACAGGGCCAACAGTCTCGGGGTGTTTCCCAGATGCAGGCCCCTTTTATGCATCCATGCTCTGCTGTTCCTGGATGGAAATAGAAAAACCGTGAATCAGGCGTGAAGCATGTACCTTGCATGTTTCTACACAAGTTTTAGGTGTTTATTGAGTCACTTCCATAGAACATCCTGAGCTCAGTTATGCACAGCCCCATTCCAAGCGTGGTGGACAGTGAGACTGCATCTGCTGCCACAATGAACTCTATCTACAGCCACAAGAAATGAACTTTATGTCCTGATGAACTTTATGTCCTGATTGTGAAAGGAGCCTCGAGTTTAATGAGAAATTCCTAATTTCAACACACTCTACTATCTTTTCCCTCTTTACATAAATGTTTTTTTTTCCTTTTTGAGAAATTTTTCCTATTGTAAAACCAGAAAGATGTTCTAAGTTTCTTGAAAAATTTCATTTTTTAATCTTCAAGATATTGAGCAGCAATTGTCAAGTTCATGGTCTAGTGGAGCCAGGGCTTATCCAGAGTCTGGATGTCACATGATGTGATAGGAAAGCAAAAACAGCCCCAACCCCCAAACAAAACAAAACAAATCCAACAAATTCACCAAAAGTTGAGAGCTATTGAAGCTGAATGGTGGAGGAATGAGGTTCTTTATATTTCTTTTCTGATTTTCAGGAATTCCAGAGTTTTTATTAGAATAATAAAAGAAAATAAAATTTAAATGTGAAAAAAATCCTTAAAATCAAGTTGTGGCTGTGTTTCCGAAAAAAAGGTTTGATTTGTTACATGGTATGGTTCAGGATTGGTATATCTTTCCTACAACACAGATAATGTTTGTACATCTTTTCTTTTTCTTTTCTTCCATCTCTCATTGTTGTGCCCTCTTCCTCTCTCCTAGTGTTTCGCACAGTACACCCAGGGTCCTATCTTGTTTTGAAACTCTAATGGGCATTGCATTCCTTATTAGAGTGTTTCTCTGACATCGTCCAAGTCACTGTGGTTATTCCATGTCCCAGGATTACCTTCTGTCTTTGAATCATAAGGTAAGTTTTATTAATGCTCAGCAGTAAACTAGCAAGCAGCTGAACCTTCCTGTCAATCATGCTGCAGCATTCAGAAATTTTTGGGTCTGCCATCTCAGAAGTCTCCACAAGGTGGCACTCACGGGCTTTGTCAGTCAGCTCCAACTTACAGCCCCAAGGCAATCAAGCTCTCCCCAAATCATGTCTTAATGTGGATTTTAGGGGTTCAGAGGTATTAAGAAAGAGGCTGCCTTTTGCATTCCAGGCATGGCCTGCATTTGTCTGTGACTCTGTTCCAATGTGATCTTCTTTGGTGCAATTTTTGGGGGGAGCAGCTAGCAACATTCCCAGATGTGGAATATGCTCCCTGTTTGCTTCTAGTGTTAGGGAAAGACAGCAGTTTATTTCCAGGTGCCCATGGGATGCCCAGCAAGTTCCCAGTGCTTTGCCCATTGGTCCTCTTGAACATGGCAGGATTTCCTCACCAGCCTCCTTGGGCGTGGCATCCCTATTTTCTTTAGGCAGTCCTACCTGGATTGTGCTTTATTTTCTGATATGATGTCTTCAGCATAGTACATAATTACACTGAGAACTGAATCACACTCAAAGGCCTTTCCAACCAAATTGTGGTGACAAAAGGCTGAATTCAAGCCTCTATGGCAATGTGGTCAATATTAACTGCGATCCTTCTCACCTGAAGCTGAATGATAGCCGGCTTCTGAGATCAAGGAATTACAGTGTTCTCAAGGTCCGTCCCTGAGGACCAGAGTCCTTTAGCCTTCTGGTGGCTTTGCGTGCCAAGCCACTTGGGGCACAGCACCTGCCCTGGGGTTGTAGCTTTGTTGCAGCCCCAGCACCTTGCTGTGTATTTGCATGGGCCATCCATGTTTTGTACGCATTCTATAGAGAATGTGTTGCTACAGGACTCTAGCTTCTAACAAGACATTAATTAAAACGCAAGCCATGCCCCACCCACCAGGTATCTTGTACTACACCAATGGCCATCTTGATTCATTAGCCAGACCATCTCCCATGGTGACTCAAGGTCACATTTCTCATTATCCACTTTGTTTCTTAGGTAGTGGATGATTGAAATTAACAGCTTCCAAGGTTGCATTGAAGTCCACAATGACAACAACATGTCCACAGCCTGTTAGCCTCTTCAGCCTTCCACAGCTCTCCACCATGTCTGAGTCCACGCAGGGTCTTATTAGATCACATAGCACAAATCCCACCCACCCTGACCTCCTTGCTCTACAGGGTGATGACCTGAGATGGCAGCTGCCTCTCAGCGACCCCAGCTTCCTCTCTCCTTCTGTTTGCTTCCCATGGAGCTGAGTGGTCTGAGTTTGTAGGAAGAAAATTCAGCGTCTACACAAAAGCAGCTTTGCTCTTGCCTGTTGGATGAGGTTTCTGCTAGCTGAGCAGTTGTTTCCACCTGGTCTCAGAGAAACGCATGAAGGACATTACTGAAGTAACAAAGCCTTTCTCACCTCCATCCAAAACACTGTCTCTCTTGGGGACTTCAGGACAAGGTCTTCCACTATTTCATTTATGACCCAGTTGTCATGGTGTCTTAGTCCTTTAGCCACTGCAAGAAACAAATACTTGAGTGTAGGTGATTCATAAAGCTATTTGACTTATGCGTCGTCTGGCTGGGGGGTCCCAATAGCATGGTATTGTGGTCCCCGTGTGGACTCCTCCCTTCTCCTCCTCCTTCTCTTCTGGCCCCCTCTGCCCTTCCTGTTTCGCCTTCTCTCTTCCTCTGCCTCACCGTGCCTGCTCTGCTTTCTTTCCCCGGGTCCTTTACCCAGTTCTGCCCTTCCCTGCCGTCTTACTTTTGTTCCTGTACCTTCATTACAGCACCTTTGCATGCCTTGATGAAGGTACTATCATGGAAGGCCCTGTCTAGGGAGGGGCTGCTCCATGAGGTGAAATTCCTGGAAGTTCCTGAAAGATCAGGAACATCAGTTTTTAAGTGATAATATGGTATGAATTTGAGAGCACCGTGAATGCCAGATTGTAGATGTAAAACTGTCATCTGAGTCATCATGATTAATGCAGTCAGGTCAGTTTTATGCAGATTTGTTGGTATCAGAGATGAGCACTGGATTATTCCAAAGGACTGCTGTACCCCCTTGACCGAGAGTCAGGACGAGCAGGTGTAACACAGGGAGATACATTTTCATGGGAGGAGACGGATAGGTCACTGAGGACCGCTTGTGAGGTACAAACAGCAGCAGAGATATCTGTCACCTCTCATCTTAAAAGAAACTGCCATGATATGCCAAAGATAAAGGGCAAAGTTTATTTTTGGAAACCGAGGACAACAACCATGAAATGAACTGATCAAGTACGAGCCAAGAGTGTGTATGTGTAGGATTTACATTTTACCAACTGAAGTGGCATCTTGTACTTAGAATGTATCGGATTTCACCTTAACTAAAAAGGAGTTGTGTTTTCACGACCCTCAATGAACTGTGCTCCTCCTCTCTAGGCAAGCCTCTCTGACTCCTTCGTTGAATGGTGTCTGTATAGCTTCAGGTGGACAGGACTGCAGCCATCTGGGGTCAAAACCGCCATGGCTGCTCCCCAGTGGTCTTATTTGAGTTAACCAGTAACAAGGGACATATAGACTCAATGTGAAGGCTTTGAAAGTCTTTATTCCCTTTCTGGAACATCTGTAGTAAATCACACTTTCTGTATGTAGAAATAGGAGGGGACCCATCTGAAACCAGGCTCAGACGTTGGGTCTGATGGTGGCACAAGGTCCCCATGTGGGAATCCCTGCCGCTGTGCCTTCCCTTTCCTCTTCCTCCCCTGGCTCCACTTGTTTACTATTCTATTTTTATCGTGTTTCTATTATTTTAATTGGTGCATGTGACTTTATGTGAATCGTGGGGAGTTGGTGAATGATTCGTTGGGTTGGTCCATGGGCATGGCACCACTTGGTAGATGAGATTTCCCAGGACTTCCCCAGGCCCTTCCATCCCCCTCCCTTTCAGTCCTTCTCCTCAGCTTTACTGGCCTCCCCCTGGTCATTCTGACACTGTCCTTCCTCTGTCCCTCCCCTTTCCCTTTGGTGTCAACCTTCCCTTTGGTCTCCTTTCTCTACTCCACTGGTTTCCCTCTGTCTCCACGAAATCCCCCTTTTCCTTCCTTATTCCTCTGCAGCTCTCACCTGAGAGAAAACATTCAACTCCTGATTCACAACAAAAAATGAAAAGGGCTGGGGCTGTGGCTCATGGTAAGCACCCAGATTCAGTCCTCAGTCCCCCCTCAAAATAATAAAAAGAAAGAAAGTGGGAAAAGGTGAATTTATCTATTAATAAGGAAGACAATGACAAAGGGACAATAAGAGGGACAAAAACCAAGGAATGAGCAGACAAGCAGGTGTGAGGTCCCACACATCCAACCCCTATTTAATCACATCCCACCTTTGTCAAACCAACAAGAAATAGTGAGTAAGTTCAGAAGAAAGTGGTGAGTATGAGAGTGAAATTGTACAAATGTATCTATCTTTCCAAACACATCCATGCAGTGAGAACAAGTACACAAAATATTGTAGAATGCAAAAATAGTAAAATATAGTGAAATGATACTTGAATTATTTTAAAAGTTAAAAAATAAAAAATGGGCATATGAAGAAAAAGTTCAAAAAGATAAGAAAAAAGACAGAAAAATTCTTAGTAAGATATAAAGGACTTGTTTCTGCTGAGGGGGCCATAAGTATTGGCAGGGATGGATTTTCCCTTGTTGATTTTCAGCTCTGTAGTCCTTGGGTCAAAGCTGGGGTTGTTTTACTCACTGTGTTTGTGTTCTTCTCCTACACCCCAATCCTTTTGCCTTTGAGTGTCTAAATAAGCCAGATGTAGTAGATTTAGCTTTGTTTCTCCCATCCTAGGGTGGGGTAGATGGAAGGGTGGATTCCTGTACTAGATAAGTGTGTAGTCCTGTTCTAGAGGTGGTGCAGAATTCTAAATGAGCATCATCCAGTAGGTGGGTTTCAGTGCTGGCTGACTTTTGAACTCTGTCAGTGGGTATTTGAGTTTTGATCCATGTCCCTTTTCACTGGGTCCATGCCAGTTTGAGCTGGATGTCTGGATCGCAGTGACCACTGGTAAAACCCACTTAGGGACTTAGGGACTAACCTCCACATGTTTTCATCCACTTCTATGAATAGGAGTTATGGGATATCAGCTCTCAAGTGCACGTGCTCCAGTGTGGTCATTATAGGTGTCTCCACCATAGCTTTTAAGGGTTGCCTTATTTAAACAGAGTGTTCTCTCTCCCTCTCCTTCTTATTGGGAGCCTGTGTGGTCCAGGTACAGTTTTCTTTGCACCCATTACCTTCACTCTGCTTCAGGCACACCCGGGGGATCATCCTAGGTGACTCCTGGGTTCATTGGTGACGTTCTTTATGACTTCCTGTTCTTCTGTCTCTGCTGCTGCATAGCATTGATAAGTGGATCAGGCACAGCACCTGGCTCCTGTGATGGTGATCCAGGTTCCCAAGAAACTAACCACCCATGGGCTAAGGGATTTCAGTCAGTTTTCACACCACCACTTCCTCCACCAATTCTGGGTCCTTTCAGATCAGCCTCTCTCGATTCCTCTAGTCCCCCAGATCCATTAATAAACACAGTTTTATTCCCAATGCTTTTTGTCTCTCTCTCTCTTTAACAGAGTTCTCCCCTCCCTTTACCAGCCATTACTGCCACTTTTGCAGACAAGTTGACATGTCTCCAACATGATATTTTTAAAACTATGTTCAAAGTGTCTGACTTTCCTTTCCTCTATGGTTTCTTTTTCCGTCCAGTCTTCAGTTTCCATGAGTTCCCTTAATTACCTACCTTACTGAGGATTAGCCTTCCCTCTTTTAAAGTCTGGAGTAAGGGACTACTGGGAATTTCATCCTTCTGCTAACCTGCTTTTGCTATTGTTGGTGTTTCTCTGTGAGTTCTTTATAGAGTCTAGATATAAATCCATGTCAGAAATGTAGCCGCCAGGACCATTTTTAAAAATTATGTTTTTTTTTCATTTTCATTTTCTTTGAAGTGCAGAAGTTTTGTTTCTTTGATGATATTCTGCCAGTTCATTCTTGGTTTTATTTCTTGAAGTTTTATAAAGGAAGTGACTCTGCCTGTAAGTTGAAGGGTTGGCCCTATTTTTCTTCAAACAGCTCACAGTTTCTGATCTAATTCCTAGACATTTGATCCACATTGAGTTTGGCTTTTGTGCAGGGAGAATTTAGGGATCTTTTTCATTCTTCTACTTATGGATATTCAGTTTCCTCAGCATGATTTATTTAAAAAGCTGATTTTTTCTGCCACACATTTTTGGCCTCTTTGTCAAGAACCAGATGACCACATCTGTGTGGGTGGGTCTCTGTGTATTCTAATCCACTCATTTTCATGCCTTCTTTTATGCCAATACTACCTTATCTTTTTAAAGTATACCTCAGCAGTATACTATTAATCAAGTATTGCAATGTCCTATCCTTTCTCTAACTGATTTTTCTACTATTGGTATTTTATTCTTCCATGAATTTTAAGATTATTTTGCTAGATCTGTGCAGAAAATCGTTGGCATCAAAGGTATTTTAATGGAAAATGCATTAAAGTAATGAAGGGGTCTTTCACCTCCTTGGACAGATTTATTCCCAGGGTTTTTCTTTGTGGCTATTGTGAATGGAATTATTTTCCAAAACCAGTAGAAGACAGGAAATAATTAAGAGCAGAGCCAACATTAATGAGAGTTGAAAAAATGAAGATCAATGCAAAAAAGTGATGCTTCTTTGAAAAGATAAGCTAGATTCATAAATCAGTGGCCAAACTAACCAAAAGAAAGAGAAAGATCCATATCAACAGAACTGGAATTCAAAATAGAGATATCACCACAGATCTTTCTGAAATCCACAGGATCATTGGGGACAATTTTGAAGACCTACATTCCAATAAATTGGGAAATCTAGTACATTGCCAAATTTATAGGAACAACTGCTTAACTTTCCACTCTGCTGTACTCATATTGAACAAAGAGAATATAAAAAACCTCAAGAGACCAATATGAAGCAAGGGGTTTGGAGCAGCGATAAAATCCCTCCCAATAATAGAAAAGAAAATGCTTAGAGTAGATGGAATCTCAACTGAATTCTTCCAAAATTAAAAGAAATAAAATGGGACTTCTCATTAAATTTTTTTCCTATTAAATATAAAAGGAATCAGTTCTCAGTTTTTTTCTATAAACCCAGTATCACTGAGATTCCAAAACTGATGAAAACAAATCTAGGAAAAAAATTGCAGAACATATTTCTTATGAATAGATGAAAAGTCCTTAAGAATGTATTGGAAACCACATTCAAAACCATTAAGAAGGTTGTACATTATGACCAAGTCAGTTGCATCCCAGGTATGTGAGTTTTACTCAAATATGGAAACCAATAAATGTAATTCATCACATAAGAAGAATTAAAAATTGTAAAAGTGATGAGATCATCTCAATTGATGTAGAAAAACCTACAAGAATTCAGCATTCATTCATGCTAAAATTATTGAAAAAATACTAAAGGATAGAAGGAACTTTCTGATTATCATAGGTCAAACCCAAAGCTGACATCATATTCAATAAGAAAAATTGAATGCATTTTCTCTAAAATTGGGAATAAGAAAAAGATGTCAACTGTACCACTTCTGCTCAATATTTCATAAAATTTTAAGCAGAGCAATTAGGCAAAAGAATGAGTTTAAAACAATACTAATAAGAGAAAATAAGTTGAATTATCTCTATTTGCAAATGACATGGTACTATGTATAGAACATCCCAAAACTCCACTAAATGATTTCAAGAGCTGATAAAAAAAATCACTGAATGAATGGAATATAAAATACATATACAAAAATTAGTATCACTTCTGGTTTGTTTTTCATTTCTTTTTTTGGTTGATGGCCATTTCTGTCTAGGCAATTCCTCTTATAAATTGTCTTATTTTCACCCTATATCTATTAAAGTGTTTATATTCTCTTCTATGAGAGAAACTGTGATTTGCATATATCATCTGAAATTTTTGTAATTCCATATCTCTTTTCAATATTTAAAATTTTACTTATGAATAAAACCACATAACAGAATATTTGCCATCTTAATTTTATTTTATTTTTATTGTCATTTCACTATATAATTGATTAATCTATATTTGTATGTTTGAGAAAATATGTGATTTGAGGGTCTCCTTAAAAACCTTTCATAATAATATGTCTCATAAGCATTTTTGAATTTTAACTTTAGTCAAAATCATATTCATACAATTTGTCATTTTAATTATCACACATCTTTTTTCAATAATGTTAAATACGTTCAAATTCTTACCCAGCATATCTCTAAGTTTCTTATTCTCAAAATCAAAACAGAATACCCATGAAAACAAAACTGCTTAACTTTCCATTCTGCTGTTACCTGACAAACACTCTTACTATTCTGTTTCACTGGGTTTCATTGCTTAAGATAGCCCACGTATGTGGACACATCAGTACTTATTTTTGTAACAGACTCATTTTTCTTGGCATAATGACCTCAAGATATATCCCTATTGCAGATGTTAGAAGATTCCCTGAATTGTTACAATTGAGTAGTCGTTATTGTTTGTGTATTGCAAATTGCTTCAATTAGTGTTCAAGGAATTTTGGGTTGTTTCCACCTATTGGCTTTTAAGAATATTGCTTTAGTGAATGTGTATACACAAAGATCATTTTTTCACTATGTCACTGTCTTTATATTTGTCTGACAGTATTAAACAGGTTTGGTTACTGTAGTGTTAATATTTTGAATCTGGAAATGTGATGCCTCAAACTTTGATCCTTTTTTGAAAACTGTTGACCTCTTTGTGCTCCCTTGAGATACCACATGATTTTTATGTCACTTTTTCTATTTCTTCAATAAGTGACATTTGGTAATTTTAAGTTGAAGGCGAGGATCATTTACTGTGTTACCCAAGTTACTTTGCCTGTTTATAACATGATTTTACTAATTATTTGTAAGCCCATAGTTGAAGCGTTCAGCTCAGAAAAAAAAAATATCCTTTTACAAGTATTACTGCTCCTTGACAATAAACCTGTTGTCCCATGGGCTGTGAAGGAAGTGTGTCATGAGGTAGATGTTGTTTTCATACCTGCAGACACATTAATTTTGCATCATGTATCAAAAAACAATGATGAGTTTTAAGCCTTCTTATTTAAAAACTGCATTTTATAAAACCCTGGGTATCCTAGATAGTGAATCCTCTGATAGAAGTGGACAAAGAAAATTGGAATGCATTTACCACTCTAGATGCCATGAAGATGTTCTGTAAATTATGGGAGGCCAAAACATCAGCATTCACAGGAGTGATAAAAGTTATAACCTTCAAGGAGGACTTTAGATACATACACACACGTATAAGGGCTTTTTATGAAATCACTAAGAAGAAAATCCTGTCATTTCTCCCACCATGGGTTAACTTGGAATACAAAACATTTAGTAGAACAGGCTAAGCACAAACAAATGTCACAAGATCTCATTTTTTATGTTGAAAGAAACAACACAGCCTTATAGAAGTAGACTGCAATGGTAGCTACCTGGAGCTGAAGGTTTTGGGAGAATTTTGGACAAAAGATTCAATGCCATCTTGAAGTAGGAATAAGTGGACTAGAGGTTTTGTACTGTAGTTAACAATATGTTTTCTTTTCTTAACCTGCAGAGATGTTGCATGTGAAGTATTGGCACCAAGAAAATGCTAACCTTATGATGTAGTATGGATGTTAATTACATAGACTACTCACCCCCTGGAATAACTGTGCTTTAAAACATTAATTTTTACCCTCAGTCAAAATATAATTCACAAAGAGTCACTATTTTTAGAGCCATAATCTAAGCCCCTGCTTCATCTAGACAAGACAGGCATCAAACACCAAGCTGGATATTTTTTTTGCCTCTTAAACTTGTTGATTTTTTCTTTTTTTGAGGAATGAACTCCAGGAAATGAATTTCCCTCTTTAAACTGCTTTTATTGTGTCCCATAGATTCCGGTATGTTGTGTCTGTATTGTCGTTTATCTATAGAAATTTTTTGATTTCCTCCTTTATATCTTCTGTAACCCATTGATCATTCAGTAACATATTGTTCATTTTCCAGGTGATGCAGGATTTTTCCTTCCTTCTTTTATTATTGATTTCCAGTTTCATTCCATTATGGTCAGATATGGTGCATGGTATTATCTCCACACCTTTATATTTACTGAGAGTCGCCCTATGGCATAATATATGGTCTATCTTTGAGTAGGATCCATGTGCTGCTGAGAAGAATGTGTATCCACTTGATGATGGTTGATATATTCTATATATGTCGGTTAAGTCTAGGTTATTGATTGCATTATTGAGTTTTATAGTTTCTTTGTTCAGCTTTTGTCTAGAGGATCTGTCCAATGGCGAGAGTGGTGTGTTGAAGTCCCCCATAATTATTGCGTTGTGGTCTATTTGACTCTTGAACTTGAGGAGAGTTTGTTTTATGAACTCTGCAGCACCATTGTTTGGTGCATACAAATTGATAATTGTTATGTCTTGATGGTGGATGGTTCCTTTTAACAGTATATAGTGTCCTTCTTTATCCCTTTTGATTACCTTAGGTTTGAAGTTGACTTTATTCGATATGAGAATGGCCACTCCTGCTTGCTTCCGAGGGCCATGTGAGTGGTATGATTTTTCCCAACCTTTCACCTTCAGTCTGTGTATGTCTTTTCCTATCATATGAGTCTCCTGAAGGCAGCATATTGTTGGATTTGTTTTTTTAATCCAGGTTACTAGCCTATGTCTCTTGATTGGTGAATTTAAGGCATTAACACTTAAGGTTACAATTGAAATATGGTTTGTACTTCCAGTCATGTTTATTTATTTATTTATTTTAGATTGGCTAGTTTTCCCTCTTTGGTTATTTTTCTTCCCCTTTACTGAGATACCTCCCACTGTTAGTTTTGGGCGCTATTTTTCAATTCCTCTTCTTGTAATATTTTGTTCAAAATGCTTTGCAGTGCTGGTTTTCTGGCTGCGAATTCTTTTAGCTTTTGTTTATCATGAAATATTTTAATTTCATTGTCAAATCTGAAGCTTAGTTTTGCTGGATACAGTATTCTTGGTTGGAATTCATTATTTTTCAGTGTTTGAAATACGTTGTTCCAGGATCTTCTCGCTTTCAAAGTCTGTGATGAAAAATCAGTCGTGAACCTAATTGGTTTACCCCTAAATGTAATCTGCCTCCTTTCTCTCGTAGCTTTTAGTATTCTCTCCTTGTCCTGTATGTTAGCTATCTTCATAATTATGTGTCTTGGAGTTGGTCTATTATGGTTTTGGATGTTTGGGGTCCTGTAAGCTTCCAGGATTTGGCAATCCATTCCATCTTTCATCTCTGGGAAGTTTTCTAGTATTATCTCATTTAGTATGCTATCCACTCCTTTGTACTGATTCTCTGTGCCTTCTTCTATCCCAATGACTCTCAAATTTGGTCTTTTGATGAGATCCCATATCTCTTGGATAGATTGCTCGTGAGATTTCAGCATCTTTTCTGTGTTGACTATATTCTTTTCAAGTTGATAAACTTTGTCTTCATTATCTGATGTTCTGACTTCTACTTGATCTAGTCTGTTTGTAATATTCTCATTAGCGCTTTTAATCTGATTTACGGTTTCTTGCATTTCTATGATTACAACTTGATTTTTTTCAACACCTCTATCTCCTGATAAAGCTCATTCTTTGCAGATTGAATTTGTGAGGTTAGTTCCTCTTCAAAATATACTTTCAATGCTTGGATTTGCTGTCTCATGTCTTCTCTAATATTCCGTTCCATCTGAATTAGGTATGCCTTGATTTCTTTCCCTGTCCATGTTTCTGATTCTTCTAGGTCCTCCTGTATATTTAGGTTGTCCTGCATTGTTTGTAACCCTTTTTTCCCTTGTTTTTTCATATTGTTCATGTTGCTTTCCAGCTCTGTTTGACTGCTTTGTAACTGCTTTCTCCTATACATTTGTTTTGGCTTTGTATATCTATGTTGTCTCTCTTTTGTGGTGGGAGATTATGCCTAGAAATGTTGGGCTTTGTTGTGCTTTAAAGCTGATTCATTCAATTCATATAAGGCTTCTAGGTTCTGTATGCATCTAATGATTTGCTGTTTGTTCTTAGACTATATGTTTAGGTTGGGTGCTCTGGTGGTACGATGGTTAGTATGTCTTGGCTACTTTAGAAGATTGCTCCACTGAAGGTGGATACTACCAGGCAATTGGATCAGGGTGTTGGTAGTAGCTAGGTATTTAGGAGTCTTATAGACAGCCTCGAGACATTCACCTATTTGCATTTAGACAATTACACACAATGGAAGATGTAATGCTTGGGATGAGAGTTGGGGGGTAGGGGAATGAAGGTGCTGTTAAAAAGAAAAAAGGATAGAGGGAGAGATAGATTAGAGGGGAATGAAAAGAACAATAAAACTTGAAATGGGATAGAAAGAGAGAAGGAAAAGGGGGGAAAGGAACAGGGAGAGAAGAAGGAGAGAAAAAAATATATCGACAACAGCAACAACAACAACAACAACAAAAATTAAAGTCTTAGAGATCCACCTTCTTCTCTTCCAGTAGGTGGAGCTGTGCCCTCCAAGCAGAGCGTCTGCTCTCTACCTGCGGAGAGCTATCTCTGTAGGGCGTCTCCTGGGGGTCTCTCAGACTTGTCAGTCCAGAGCCATTTCACTTCTCCAGCTCTTAACCCCCTTCCTCCTGTCAGCCTGCCAGCCAGGTCCTGTTCCCCAGAAGTGATTCTCCAGAGATCTAGTTACACTTGCAGCCCCACCGCATGTCCCTTTTAAGCCCCAGTACTGTGGTAAACTGGCGGCTAAGACCTTGGGGGTCAATGCTGGTGATATGGGGGTCTTGGGGTCTGGGATCCCCTCTGCTTCCCTACGGACACGACCCCTGAGAAGTCGATGAAGTTTCCTGGCTGCTTGTATCAGTATGGGGAGTCACGCACCTGCTAAAGTGGATTCTGCTGGGAAGGAATTCCGCCGGCTGAACTCCGATGACGTCACCTCTCTGCTATGGCGGGCCCCAGGCTCCTTGCTGGAGTGTCCGAGGGGAGGGGTGGGACTGGTCCAGCCCGGTTCGCCTCAGCTCCTGGCTCATGGAGGCTTGGCTAAAGACTTCTTCCTGCCAAACTGTGTCTCAGCGTCTAGCAGGACCCAGTCACGTTGGCTGCAGGTGGGTGGACGGATCTGCAGCTGTGCCCGCGGTGCGTGGAATATGGCTGGTGGATCTGGAACTCCGCGTCTAGTAGCAGGGTCCCGCTCGTCCGGGTCACAAAGACACTTCAAAAAAATCCTAGTAGCTCCCGGGCGGTCTCTCTTCAGTGGAATTTTGCTAGGAGAATCTCCGTTGGTAGAATCCAAGAGTTATCCTTGCGACTTTATGACCCCATCACTGGGAGTGCATTAAAAGCGCAGCTTCTCTGCCCGCCGCCATGTTGGATACATAAGTGAGCACTTGCATTCCTAGGGTCCTTGCACCGTGGCGTAGGCGGGGTCCGTGTAGGCCAGCAGGAATAGTGGGCGCCCCCTCTCTTGCTGAGCCCTGCTAGTCCCCTTCCGCGCTCTTCTGGTGGGCCGCATTTGGCCCCTCGGCTGTTAGGACTGTTAGCCGTGGGGGCAAGATACGGGGCGTGCTGAGGATGGGAGAGGTGTACTGGCCCCTCTGCGGGCTGCGGACCCCCGACCCCCACCTTTAACTCAGTGCATCCTCTCTCAGCAGCAGCACCACCTCTGCCGCTGAGCACTCGAAATTCTCTTAAACTTGTTTTCAGGATGTCATGCTAGAGTTTTGTTGTCTGTCCACTTGAAAGTTATTGCTATCATTTTTCTTCAGGTTGCATAAACTTCCCCACTGGGTCTGTCTCTGTTGCTGTAAGAATCAGTTTCCTTCAGTTTTAGGACCTGTCATTCAAATATACCACTCTTCCCCTAAGCACACCATGTTAGGGCAAGAATCTTCAGGGAACCTTCCAGAAAGCTCCAAGTGCACACATGTTCCAATGTTCTCTGTCTCCTGAAGAACAGGAATGAGTGGAAATGTTCTCCTAATTGTGCCATGCAGATCTTAGCAGGAGGAGGCTCTACTGTGGAAATGTCACGCTCTCCTTCCCTGTTCTACATGGCTTTTATTGATGCTGTTATCCACTGCAAACCTGTAATATCAACTGTCCCTTTGAGTTTTCAAAAAGGAAATGATGCATATGTCCTTTTTCTCCACATCTTCCATAGCATTTTGTAAATTTTCACTTATGTAGTAGTCATTCTACATGTTAAATAGGGATGTCAATTTAGTTTTGAGTTGAGTTTGAAATCCATTCTCTTGGCACTTTGCAAGAAGGAAATGTACACTTATAGTATAATATCTCTGTTCAACTTGTTCTTAGTTTCAAGGTGACATTGTATATCCTTTTCCCAAAGATGTTGAGCACTTTTTTTCCATAAATTTATTTGTAGCTTACTTCCTTTCATTTTAAAAAATGTCTATTCATACTATGGGATCATTTATTGAGTCAATTTAGATTAAATCTGAAGAGTTTTGTGTTCTTTATATATTCAGGAAATTAGTTCTGTTTCTCAAGAATAGCTAGCAATGACTTTTTTCTCTGTGTTTTCATCACTCCATGGATTTTTTCCTTTGCTGTGTAGAAGCTCTCTGACTGCAGTGGTTTATACCTTTGGACAAATTCTGCTTTTGTGCCAGGGAGATTCTTGTCCTATCTAGAAATCATCCCTGGGTGAATAGTTTCATCACTTTCCTCCATGATTTCTTCTATTGCATTCAAATATTCTTGTCCTCCCTCCAGGTCTTAGACCTGCTTTTTCTCTCTTTCTTTCATTTATTTATTCCAGCACTTGGGATTGGACCCAGGGCTTCAGCACACCAGACAAGCAGGCTCCTCAGAGCTCCCTTCAGTTCTCTGATTCATTTGCAGTTGACTTTTGTACAGAATGAGGGACGAGGACCTTGTTTCATGCCTCTAGATGGGACTATCCAGTGTTCCTAGAACCTGTTGATAGAAAGCTTTTCTGTGCTTTGAAGTTTGTTTTTGGAACCCTTGGCAGAAATCAACTGCCTGGAGATGTGTGGGTTTATTTTTGGATTTTCTGTCACATTGGGCTATGGTTTGTTTTTTGCCAATATTATGCTGAGTTTCAGGACTGTTTTTTTGTAGTTCTGTGAAGTGTGATGTGAGTCTTTTTACTGGAAATTGTATTCAATCTAGATTGCTTTGTTCATCGTGGCCATTTCAACAGTGTTTTCCAATCCATGAAAACAGGTTGCCTTTTGACCTTTGAAACACTTTTTCAGTTTCTTTCTTCAATGTTTTCTAATTTTCACTGTAGAGGTCATTCAAAAAGTGAAGTATCATTTTTCCTTTTATTTTTCATGATCAAAGATTTTAGTATTTCCCTGTTGTTGAGAGATTAATATAAAATACTTGCAAATTATACAGAAAATCTAAACCTCATTATCACTAAACTTCATGCAGTTGACACACAGAGAATTCTCCAAAAACACCTGCAGAATATTCCTTCCTTGGAAGTGTCAATGCACAAAGAATTAACTAAAAAATGAACAAATATTATAGTCTCTATTCTTACAGAATGTGATTTCTGACCAAAGTTAAATCGCTTTACAAATTAAGAATGAGATCTAAAAATAAAATGAAATTAAAAAATAATTTATACACTTCTAATTAACACAAAAAAATTACAGAAAAATTTGAAAGTCAAAGTAAATAATGCAAAATGTATTAAAATTTGGGAGACACAGATGAAGTATTTCTTTTTCTTTTTCATTAATGCATTGTGATTAGACATAATAGTTGGGTTCACTTTGATATAATCATACATGGCTCTTGAGATGCTTATGAATGTAATTTTTTCTGATTTCATTTTTGTGTATAAGAAAGCTATATCTTTTCATATGTTAATTTTTATGTATTACTTTATTGAATTTAAAATTTCTAATAGACTTCTATCCAATTTCAGAAAAAATTATACATACACACACATACTAGATAAATAGAGAGTATTTTCTCATGTGGAAGCTAAAGAGAAAAAAAGAAATGAGAAATCTCAAAATAAAATGAGGAGCAGTAGAGAACAGACAGGGAATCAAGGCATAGGAAATAAGGGTGGGAAGTGGAAGCATAGGGAAAAATTGAAAACCAATCATGCTGTGTGTGTCTGTGAGCATATCTTAATGAGAGTGTGTATTGCACCAGAACTGTGGAGGACAGGGACCATGGGAAGGGGGTTCAACAGGGAAAGGAAGTAGTGGGGAAGATATTGAGACCCATCATGCCAGGCAGACACATGAATATGTCTGAAGAAACCCCACTAGTACATATAATGATAATGCACCTAGCAAGACATAATAAATGATAAGATTCAAGGAGACAGCTATGCAAATTCCCTCAATATTGCTAACAAATGTGTATGCAAATCAAACATCAGACACTGCACCTCAGAAATTTGTACAACTATTGTGCCAAACAAGAAAAAATTTTGAAGTCACTGATTTTCACCTTTATTATTGTATCTTCATATTCAAGTTTAATTTTTGTTCAATATATTTTACAAATATCAATGATAGCATAATAAGAGTCATAAGAATTACAGGAGAATTAGTACCCATATCTAAGTGTATTGTACTGATTAAATCAGAACATTTAGATTTCAGTAGAGTGCACTGAAACATCCTGTGTTCACACAGTTTCTGCTCAGAAAACATTGCATTAATGAATGTATATGTGATGCTTTTCCAAAAACACACCTCCTCTGACAAAACTGCCATCTCCATCATTTTGTGAACTTTTCATCCCAACAAAAAAACGTGGTATTTAGGATGGTGACTAGAGGTCTTCAACGGGAAACAGCAATGCATGTGTTTTCCTTCAGAGGATATGTTTGGGGGAGACAGACGAGGTGACCTGTGCCTGTTTCATCTAGCTTCCTGCTATTGACAATGAATCCAGTGGGTGCTAGAGCATCACTAACATGGAACTTGTTATGAAAACAATTCTCAGGCTTCATTCCAAACCTGCAGAACCACAGTGTGGGAGAGAGGGCTGTGGGCATCCCATGATTGACAGCACATGGAAGCTCTAGAGGCATGGCTTTCCTAAAGAGTCTCAGCCAGGGCTCCCATCAAGATCCCTTGTCAGGGCCAGGAAATGCGTTCAGCTGTTTCATGACCACAGATTAGTCTATGATTCTGGGTAGAATCTTCAATATTGAGATAACTAACTGTCAGGTGAAGGCAGAGAGAGCACAGGCAAAACCAGGAGGGATTCTGGCTACATTTGGGAGACGTGAGTCTAGCCTTCTTATGAAGAACAGTAAGAGGATGTGTTGTGCTTGGCTGTTCTGGGGGCAGGTCTGAACAGTGCAGAGCTCCAGTGTTACAGCAGATATTTTTGCCTTTGCAGGTAATAGAGTTCAGCTGAAGGCAGTAAGAAGAAACTCACTTTAGTTCACTAGAGGGGAACTCACTGGTGTGAGAACGGAGATGAGAGCAAAGCCTTTTCTGCTCAGTAATACCCTTTTAGGATGGTGTGGTGGGAGCAGGTGTGGGTGGTTTGCAGATGCCTTTAAAAGATTCTAAAGAGGAAGGTGTGGTTAGTCAAAGTCATCTTGCTAGGGAAGGAAACCCAGAGCAGGAGGAGGAAGAGGAAGAAATGTCAGCATCTCAGGTTAGTTGGTCCCAGGTCGGAGCCCTTTTTCAATTGTCCTGCTGTGCAGTTACATATTTATAGCTTTCTTAGCTGCTTCTGATATCCCTGCCTAATATCTGCTTCCAATTACTTGTTTTGACTTTCTTTTCATTGTAGTCAAGGTTACCTCTTCATTTATGCATTCATTTATTGCTCATCTTGCAGTGTTGGGGATTCAGCCCAGGGCCTCACATGTGTTAGCCTAGCTTTCTACCACTGAGGAGATTCCATGCCCCACGTTCACTGTTGAAACACTTCTCCCCCATACAGCAGAGCCTGCTCTCAGTCTCTCTTGATATTGCACAGCTTCTTTCTTTCAGGAGAAAGTCTCAAAATGAATTTATCAAGTGTGATATGGCAATTGCTTCTGGTAGGACAGACGCAAATGGAAATATATTGACATCAGCTCCTAGTGCGAACACAGTTGAGTCCTCATAGGTCAGTGATGAATGCATACCTAGGATGTAGGTCCATGTGGATGTGCCAGGGGTTTTGGTCTGCAAGTCTTAGAAAAATTCATGCTGAAAAGGAATGAAATTTATTGCCTAGAAGAACTCATAAATTTATGTGAAATTGGGCAATTAAGGGACTTACTCTCTCAGGTCTCAGAAGAGACCAAATATTGAAATTTGGTGAACACTTGTCCTAAACTTTACATAAAATGATGTTTTAATAGTTGATATGGATTGTGGTTTACTCTTTTAATATCAATTTGCCCACTGGTACCTTGGCAGGGGTGCTTGCCCTCTGTGTCCGTCACCCTTGACTGCATGTTGTTTGAGTCTATGTGGACTTCACCTGGTGAAGGGCTGTCTGCCACATATCTGGTCATCTTGAAAAGTGCAATAATTTTCATTAGTCCCAGGGGTGCTCTGCCATTGAGCTCCACCTCCAGCCCCTTTTAATTTTCATTTTTGACCAGGGTGTGCTGAATTGCTGAGATTGGCCTTGAACTTGCAGTTCACCTGCATCATCCTCCTGATTTGCTATGATCACAGGCATGTGTAATCACATCCAGCTAAGGATCTTTTAAAATATAACACATTTAATTATGCAGGATTCATGGGTTAAATTTTCCTTTTTTAGAATTTTATGTCTGTGTATTTTATGGGAGGGGGATGATTTCCTCACATGAGAGATTGTAAGTTTTCTCTTTATCCTTAGGAAGGATAAGGTGGAAACGGAAAGCTGACCTGCTAGCCTCACCTGGAAGCTTCTTAGCAATGTGAAGACTAGGCACAGCCATCCATCTCCTTGAAGTGTGGCCAAATTTTCAACATATCTAATGTGGAATCTGTGCATATCAATATTGGAGAACAATGCTTTTTTAAATATTTACTTTTACTTGTTCTTTTTAGTTAAACATGACAGTAGAGTCAATTTGGACATATTTACAGAAACATGGAATTTATCTTATCCTATCTAGGATCCCAGTCTTCTGGATGTAGCATGCTGTGGAGATTCCCTGTGGTGTATTCATGCATGTACATAGAAAGTTTATGTCAGATTCAATCCACTGTATTCCCTATTTCTCTACCCCCTCCCTTCCATCATTTCCTTTTGTCTAATCCACAGAACATACATCCTTTCCTCCTCTCCCCTTTTGTTATAGCTTAGCATCCACACATCTGAAAGAGTATTTGGTTTGGGGGATTTGGGGAATTTGGTCATTTCCTTAGCCCAATGGTCTCCACAGCCATCCATTTATGAGCAAATGTACATAAAGTCATTTTTTATGGATAAGTAATAATCCATTGTTCACATATACCACTCATTCTTTATCAATTTTTCAGTTTAAGGGCACCTACATTGGATGTATATGGGAGCTATTGCAAACTCAGCCACTGTAAACACTGATATGGCTGTGTCACACTGTAGTATTCAAATTTTAACTATTTGGATATATTCCAAGGATTGGAAAATCCAGGTCAAATGGCGTTTCCATTCCTCGATTTTTGAGGAATCTCCACACAGCATTCTAGAGTGTTTACACTAATTCTTAGTCTCATCAACAGTCTTTGAGTGTTCCATTTCTTAACATCCTCACCAATATGTTTTTTAACTTGTATTCTTGATAAATACAGTCTGACTGGAGTGAGGTGTAAGCTCAGTGTGGTTTTAACGTACATTTTCTAATTTCCAGAGATGTTGAACATGTTTTATGTACTTGTTGACTTCATATTTCTTCTTTTGAGAAGTGTCTATTTAGTTCCTTTGTCTATTTATTGATTGGGTTATTTGTATTTTCGATCTTAAGCTTTTGGGGTTCTTTATATTTTCTGCAAATTAATGACTTATCTGAGATTGGGTGGCAAAGTCATTTTTCCCATTATGTAGGTGCCGTGTTCACATTCTTGGTTGCATCCTTTGCTATGAAGAAGCTTTTGATTTTGATGACATCCCATTTATTGTTTCTTTTTCAAATTAACTCCATGCACTTTACAAGGCTTGTTGAGGAATTTTGTTTCTAAGCTGACATGTTGAGTGATGGTCTGCATTTTCTTCTAGTAGGTGCAGGTTTTCTAGTCGAATGCTTGTGTGTCTGATGCACTTTGAGTTGAGTTTTGTGGAGGGTGAGTGATAGGGGGTAAATTTCATGCTGCTACATATGGATTTCCAGTTTTCCCAACACCATTGTTTGAGGAGGCTTTTTAAATCTCCAATGTATGTGATTTGCACACTTGTCTAGTGTGAGATACTTGAGTTTATGTGGGTTTGTCTCTGTGACTTCTATTCTGTTTCAATGGTCTTCATCTGTTCTGGTGGTTACATCATGGTGCCTTTGTCACTATACGTCTGTAGTCTAAGGTCAGGTATTATGTTGCTTCCTGCTTAATTTTCTCTCTGAAGATTGGTTTGGTTATTCTGGGGCTGTTACTCTTCCAAATGAGTTTCATGACTGCTTTTTCTAATTCTATAAGGAATGTCATTAGGATTTGAATAGGAATTAAAATTTTGAGTAGCATTCAAAATTAAAAACTAAAAATTTTGGTAGTATTTAAAAATTAAAAATTTTTGTAGTATTTAAAAATTAATTTTTTGTTCATATGGACATTTATACTATATTAATTCTGCTTATTGAAATCATGAAAGATGTTTTCATCTTCTTAGGTCTTCAATTCCTTTCTTTATCACTCTGTGGTTTCATTGTAGAGGCTTTCACTTTTTTATTTATTTATTTATTTATTTATTTATTTTTATTGGTTGTTCAAAACATTACAAAGCTCTTGACATATCATATTTCAGACATTAGAGAGGCGTTCATTGTGTTTGTTAGATTGAGGCTATTTAAATGGAACAGTTTTCCTAATTTGTTCTTCAGTTGTTTCTTCATTGGAGTATAGCAATGCAATTGATTTATGGGTGTTATTTTTATATCCTGCCACTATGCTGGTTTTGTTTATGGGTTCTAGAAGTCTTCTGGTGAAGATTTGGGTCTTCTAAATCAAGAATCATGTCATCACAGAGATATTTGAAGCTTTTCTGTACTTACTGGTATCTCTATAATTTTTTTCTTTATTTTCCTAATTGCTCTGGCTAGAATTTCTAGGTCTATTTTGAATGAAAGTGGTGAAAGAGTGTATCTCTGCCTTATTCCAGTTTTTAGAGGGAATGACTTCTGTTTTTCTCCATTTAGAATGATGGTGGCCTAGGGTTTAATTTACATACCACTTACAATGTTGAGGTAAGATCCTACTATTCCTAGTTCTTCTAGTGTTTTGAACATGAAAGGTGGTTGGAGCACACTTCAAATTGACCATTATTTTTCTGCTTTCACAACTGATCCTGTATGATATAAAAATGTCTTTCAAGAAATATATTCCTGCGTTGATGTCTTGGTTTTATATTTGATATTTCATAAGAGCATAGGATTAAAGCTGATTTTGAAGAAATGATGCCATCTGCATTTTATGTCTTTATGTAGTGTGTTAGTGAATCTTATTACATTTAAGATTTATTTTCTAAGTTAGGTGGTCTGCTTTCCATTGCCATAACAAAATTCCTGTGACACATCAACTCAAAGGAAGGTAGATTTATTTGAGAAGATTCATGGTCTCAGTGCATGTTCAGCTCCATTGCGTGGATGCCTTTGTGGAGGCAGAACATCATGGAAGGGAGCCACAGTAGAACAGAGCAGCTCATCTCATGGACTCTGGACAGACAAATAGCAGGGAGAGTAAGGAAGGGCAAGGAATAAATACACCATTCAAAGAATCAGTTCAGGTACATTTGTCTATCTAGACCCAAACTCTTAGGTTTCCATCTCCTCCATACAGCCCATTAATTATGAATCCATCAATTTACCTGTTCCATGCTAGAGCCCCAATGATCCAGTCACCTCACCAAAACCCACTTGTGAACACTGCTGCCTTGGGTACTACGCTTGATACACTGTAGCTGATACACGTGTCATCTCACCTTGGGGTGGTAAGGAACTCTGCTGCAGGACACATGACCAAAGTATGATTTCTTCGCAGGGTGTGCTGACATTCAGGGATGTGGTCATAAGGTTCTCTGAGGAGGAGTGGAAGTGCCTAAACCCTGCTCAGCGGGCTTTGTACAAGGATGTGATGCTGGAGAACGTCAGGAACCTGGTCTTTGTGGGTGAGAACACCTCTGTTTCACAATGCTTCACCGACACATCCTCAGGGCAACTGCCTGGCTTTGCCAAACATTTCACAGGAGAGAATACTCTGTATGAAGGATCTCAGATATCGATATCCAACTAAAATTGGAAATTCCTTAATTTGAAAACATCTTATCTTACTCACTTTTGGTCATGGTCTGCAGATTTTATTCTATGTTTCTGGAACCTGGAGTAACTTAGCATATAACACTATGGCACACGTCCTGAATTTGCATTTCTACATAATAGCGGCACATGAATAGGATTCATTTTTATTTGTTCCTAATTGCATGGACTTTGATTTTCTCTCATTTAATCTCCAGTAGTTCCTCTTAACCTCCCCTCCTCTCTAGCCCCATTCCATTTTCTCTACCTTGCTCTCCTTGCCTCTGTCTTTCTATTCTTCACTAGTTGGGATTTATAGATGCACTTAAATGTGAGCTTTACTGGGCTCTATGCCTCCCTTTTCCATCTTATCATCCATTCCCTCAATCCACTTTCTCTACTCTGCTGACCTCCCTGTATTTTATGAGGTCCCTTCATTTTTTCACTTATTTTACTCTTTATTTCATCTACAAGACTGAATATTTTACTTTTGAGTTTGCATATGTCATTTTGCTTGCTTCTCTTCAGTTTCATACATGAATGCAAAATGCAATTATTTTCTTTTTAATGACTGTTAACTCCACTGTGTGTGTGTGTGTGTGTGTGTGTGTGAGAGTGTGTGTGTAAACCACATTTTTTGTCCATTCATGGACTCATAGGCATGTGGTCTGGTTACATAAACTGCTGTCATGATTTTTGTTGCTATACTGAAGTGCCGGTGTCATGATAATTGTAGGTTTGGGGTAAATATGAAGGAGTAGTCACATGGTGACTCCATTCCTTGTCTTTTCTGGATTCTACATGCTTCCAGAGTGGTCATACTTCCTTGCAATACCCTTACTCTTCTATTCTCAGTCACATCCATTATTTATCTGAATTCTTAATGATTGTCATTCTAACTGCAGTGAGTTGAAATCTCAATGTTGTTTTGGTTTCTACTTCTCCAGTAGGTAGGGATGATAATCATATTTCAGAGAATTTTTGGTTATTTGTATTTATTCTTTTGTGACACATCTCTTTGCACATTGACTCATTTATTGATTGAATAGTTTGATTTCTTGGTGAGGTTTTCTGTTCTTTTTTTACTCATTGTGTTTAATGATTTTGTCAGAATCATACTTGGCAAAACATTCTCGCATTCCCTGGTTCTCTCTTCCCACTCTTAATGATTTACTTTACTGTGCACAGAATTTTTCAATTTTTCAATTTGATTCTCTCCTACTTGGTTTTATTTTCTGAACTTTTATGAGGCTTGCAAAGAAAGTTGGAGCCTGAAGAAATAAGATAGAATTTTGAATCCGTGTTTTCTTTTAGCAGTTGCAGGATTTTGGTATAATTCCTAGATTGTTTATCAACATTGAGTTCAATTTTCTTTTGAAGTGAGAAATATAGGGATATTGTTTCACGTTTCACTTATGTATATATATTTACTGTAGCCCTTGGTTTTTAAGAAGGCTACCTTTTCTCCCTTTGTTTTTCAAAACTTTGTTAAGTATCAGATGATTAAATTTATGTGAATTTGTGTCCATATCTTCTATTTTATTCTACTGATCTAACAGAAATGTTAGATGACATTTTGGTTTTATTTCTCTGGAAATTTTTCTTAGTGTTTGGATATGGATTATGTGAAGTTTGTATGGGATTTTTGGTAGTAATGCCCTCTTCAAACATCGATTCTGCCCATCAAGAACATGGGAGGTGTTTCTCACTTCACATCTTCTGTTTCTTCCTTCAGTTGCCTTTCACATTCCTTGAGGAGGTTTGCATCTTCCTTGTTAAATTTATTTCTATGAATTACATATTTTATGAGGTTATTGTGAATGGAATAGTTTTCTTCCTTTTCCTGCAGATTCATTATTAGAGTATAGAAAAGTGTTTGATTTAATATGTAGTATTGATTTTGTTCCTGCACGTTTGCTGAATGTTTTTCATGAGTTTTACCAGGAATGAGTGCTAGATTTATTGAAATGCTTTTCCTGCATTGATTGAGATGATTCTTCTCTTCTTTTCCTTAATTCTGCTGGTGTGGTCCATTTATAGTTACTGATTTGTGCATGTTCAATCAAACACGCATCTCAGAAATAAAATACATTTGATTTTGATCTCTTTAATATGTACTTGGATGCTGTTTTCAAATATTTTATTTATTTTTTTCTATCTATGTTGATCTGGGATGCAGGCACTGAAATTGTTTTTCCTTGATTTATATTTGGTTTTGGTATCTGGGTGAAATAGGGTACATAGATTCAATTTGGTAGTGTGTCCTACATTTGTGTTTCATGGAAAACTTGAGGAGAACTTGTATTAATTCTCCTCTAAATTTGTAGATAAATTTCACTGAGAATCCATTTGATCCTGATATTTTTCTGTGTTGGAAAGCATTTAACAGCTGCTTCAATCTCATTTTTTGATATTGGTCCATTTTATATTTTCTGTGTATGTAGGGCACATTTGGGTAGGTTTTGTATGTATAAAATTTGTCAATTTCATCTAGATTTTCCTCTTTTTTGGAATGTACATATTTTCAAAAATGTTTTTAAGAATCTTATAAATTTCAGAAGTGTTTTTCATAATTCCTTTTTTTTGTAATTTTGCTGATTAGGATCTTTTATCTCTTTTAGGTTGGTTTGTCTATGGGTTTAAAATGATGTTCATCTTTACAATAAATGAACTCTTTATTGCATTAATCTTTACATTTATATGTTTATTTCCAATTTTATTAATTTTAGTTCTGAGTTTTATTATTATTTTTTCTTCTTATTTGAAAGAGTATTTTCATATTTTTGGAAGGGCTTATGTTGTCAGAGTTGATTATTTCTTTGGGGTCTTTCTAAAACTAGAGTTTGAGATGAAACTGTTTTTGCTTCTGTTGGCTGGCAGGGCCTGTGCAACCCTGAGTCTTCTGCAGCCAAGAAAGACTTACATTGTTAGCAGCTAGTCACAGTAGGAGAAGCCTGCAGAATCAACTCTTAGGGCTGTGGCTGACAAAACCTGATTCTTCTCCACTACCCCTAAGTGGCATGCGTCAGGTCTCAGTTTTGTATGACTAAATGGGGACAGTGCCCTCCATCATACAGTAGACTCCAGTAGCTTACATCAACTTCTCTCTAGCTTCTTCCCTTTAAAATTTGAAGAATAAGATGGCACGAGAAAAAAAGAAAGCAAGAGTGAAAGCAATAGGTTGTATTTGAGTGTGAAGAACAGGAGTGGACACTTGCAGGGGGCAGAGAGGATCCCAGTAGTGGTTGACCTGATTGTGCTAGCCTAGGGTTTTATTAGCTCTTGGGTCATAGTTGTTGGTACAAATTGATGCAGATCAGAGTTTGTAAAGCTCCTATGGCTGTTGGTTCACATATACTCTAATGAGAGTTTGGGAAAATATGAATACCATGGAGTTTTCTTCCAGTCTCATTCAGGTCTAACCCACTTTTGTTTTCCCACTGCTCATTGGAAAGCAGGAGGTTAACGTCCTCAGTTCATGGATATTCGGTATTGTACCTGTGCTGTTGAGTGGAGCAGGCTTCCACAGCAGAGCCAGGCCAGGCTTCCTCGGCGGGACACTCTGGTGTTGCCAGGATTGCCTCCCCCTGGTGTGTTGGTCCTCAGGCCCATGCTGGCATGACCTGCCATGGCTCCTGCTCCAACCATGGGGGCCACTGCTCTGCTGCTCTGGGATGACTTCATTCTTCACTCCTTAGGAAGTGCCCCAAGCTACCTTTAGGGAGAGGGGTAATGACCATTCTGGCTACTTCAGGCTTAAAGGGGACCTTGAAAGAGGGATGGCAGTCATGCTCTTCCTATGGAGACCTGTTTATAGGTCATCAGTAGTAGGAGAGCTTGGGTTTGGAATTTGTTAGGCCATTTCTTGCTTGGGTATATTGCATATTATGGCAGGTCAGAGGTTCATGTTGATGGCTGGAAAAGAACTGGATGCAGCATAATTGAGGCAGAGATCAGGTTAACACAACAATAAACATGGCAGTAATGCCTTTTATGTACAACACTTACACAACGGGCATCTACTAGCCAGTCCCTGCAATCCGTAAATATGGGTAACTAATTAAAGCTTAATCACGGCATAGCATACAAGTGGTTTGTGAGTGGAGGCTATTTAAGACTTTGGAAGCATTAACAGAGTTGTTAGAACACACACACACACACACACACACACACACGCAAGCAATTCAGTTTTACTGTGGACATTGAAGTCTATGGAAACATTATCAGAGTTAATGTTGTGTGTATATGTCTATGCCAATATACAATTATTATACATATATGAATATTATATATTATGTACAAATGATATGTTTTATGTATTGTTATTTGTTATAATTTATACAATATATACATATATATTTCTATGTATGTTAAACAGATAAAATATTCTTAAATATATATAATTTAGTTTTCATAATTTCTTACACATACTCCTTAGCTATATTTGCTATATCAAATAATGTCTGATTTTTAAAATAACTTAGTAAATTTCTGTTACCTGTTTGATACAAGGATTCCATTTAGCTGTGTTATGTCTGGCTCTCTTGGAGAAGTTGACCAGGAATTTCACATATGTATTATATCTTTTGGGAATTCTTTTTAGTTATATAAAACTTTAGGATATATTTTGACAGGATCACAAAGTTTGCAATATAATCTGTAAATTCAGTTTCCAAAACCTCTGCCAACTCTCTCCATTACCCACACTCATCACTTTACCTTAATGATCTTTATGCAATTTATTTATAGTTTTCTTTTTAAATTAGTGTCTTGTGGACATGCTTGATGTTGGGATTCACTGTGATATATTTATGTATGATTATATGAAATTTCAGTCATTCTAATTCTACTTTTCTCACTTTTTCTTATTCTTTTTCCTCAATGCCTTTCATTGTTTTCTAGATGATTATTTGGACTAAATAATCAATAATCATATCAGTGAGAAATACTGGGTTTACTTATGTAGCAATTTAGGAAATTTGTAGACCTCAAATTGTCTTAGAACAAACTTGGGACCCTGGCAGAGCCACTCATGATAGCTATCAGGCAATGTTGTATAATAGCCTTCCCTTTATTACCTCCCTGGTTTCCTCACTTTTGAGATCTGAGACAGTGTATGTTTCCAGTTACAGGTTACATTCCTGGGCAGGGACCAAAATATGAATGTTTTTTCCTTAATTCTTTGAGTCCTTTGATATAAGCCTCCAAGTTTCAGTTTTCAACATTGAGCAGAACAGTTTCACCAGCCTTGAAATAGGGGTACTGGGTTTGAATTTGAATCTATGTAATTTTACAGTTACCCCTTGTTTAATTAGAGTCAGTAGCCACACTGGAAGTCGGCACTATTTTCATCTGTCCCATAGGTGATGGCTTATTTTCATAATTGAGGTTGTTTTCCTAGAAGTAGTAGTACTGCTAAACATTAACAAGTTAGATGGTTATTCCAAGCCAGCAGATATAAGTCAGGTTTAAAACTGTTGAATGCATAAAAGACAGTACTGCTTACACAAGAGAATTTCTTGATAAATATGAACTAGGTATATCTGTTAACAGACATTCATGAAGAAATGTTTAGTTTAGAACTTTAGGTTACCCTTGAAAACCAAGATATCAGACAAGGCTAGATCCCTAACTCAGTTATTTCTGCCAAAGAAGCCCATTTAAACAATAAACATTGGACTTTCTATTTTTGGTATCAGGAATTAAACCAGAGGCAATTAACCACTCATCCACATACTCAGCCCTTTTCACTTTTATTTTGATTCAGAGTTTGCTAAGTTGCTTAGGGCCTCACTAAGTTGCTGAGGCTGGCTTGGAACTTGCAATCCTCTTGCCTCAGCCTCCTGAGATTCTGCAATAACAAGTGTGCCCAACCTCACCTGGGAAATTTAAACATTGAACATAGAAACTAACTTGGCATAACTGGCTGCCTACCTTGAAAAACAGGTAACTTAGTAATGTCAAAGTCATCTTTGCTTTAACCAATTTAAATTGTCATTGTTATTGACATTTTCCTTAAGTCACCTGAACTGAAAGTACTTGTATTCATTTTTAAATGTGTGAGCCAATTTTGTACCATATAAGTGATGTGTGGACTCAACCATATATGTAGACATGACATTCAATAGGAAAGTGTGCACAGATTTACATAAAACAGACAGGAAACAAAGATTTCCTAGCTTTTTACCAGGTATTTTATTTCTACTGATAATGGACAAATTATACACTGTCTATCAGAATCCTTTAGAAATTCAAATATTCAGCCACAGGTTTGTGTAGTATGACCCAGGCAGAGAGAAGGCTTTTGCAGTCTGAGATGGACACTTATCCTCCATGGTGGTCAGTTCCCTTCCCTCATCACCAGTGTTTAAGAAAAGAAAAGAAAACAACCAAAAAGCTATATTTGCTATCATAATCATAATTAGGGCCACAAAATTTGTGTTCTATTTGTTGTATAAAGGAAGAGCCAGGGTTGAGGCTTAGGCTTGGGGATAGAGCTCTTGACTAGGAGGCACAAGGCACTGGTTTGATCCCCAGAACCACATGAAAAAAACAAAAATTTTCACAAAATCGTATGTTTGTCTACAAATAAAATTTTAAAAAGGAAGACCCAGGGATGTAACAGGCTCCAAGTTTCAGTCCCAGGGGAGAGAAGTAGGTGATGATCTCTGCTATCTATATTTAACCTAGTGGGTACGGAGGCAGTGGACAAAATGTCTTGGAGCCATTACAGTCATGAGATGCAGGTTGTTTTCTTTCCTAGTGAAATCGGCAGGAATGAAAATGCAGGAAATTGGATCCTCCTCATGATTGGGAGCACTCCAGGAACAAGAACAGAGTTTGAGTACTAAAAGACACTCAGGGACTTGTGAATTCAAAATAATATTATTTGAGTGTCCTAGTAAAATAATTGGGGTGTTGGGGGGCATAAGAAACCTGGTTCTATAATGTTTGGGTGGTGCACCTGAGAGGTAGAGTGGAGAGAGACAGAAACTGCTTCACTCAGACTCTGGGGATTGGTGGTTTCAGGTTTTTCCAAGGACCTCAGGTCAGACTAAGGCTTTGTCTCAGGATCCAAGGTACCAGCACAAGAGGGCACCCTCCACTCAGGCCCAGTGAGTCAGAAAGTGAAAGAAAGCAGCAGATGCTTGAAGTGAACTGTCAGACTCTCCCATGTTTCACAGAGAGAAGCTGAAGCAGAGCTTGGCAATCACTCCTCCATCAGGGACAAAAGGGGACTTTATATGACTCTCCTTATAAGCCTGTCACAGATGCCTCTGGACCAGGGGTCCCATTAGGAACTTTTCATTGGTGGACAGGTGTCTGGTATTTTAGGTAGAAACAGAGGTTTTTCTAAAAGGATTAGAGAACTGTAGAAAAGAAGGAGACAGTTCTCTTGGTCCTTTTCACTTACCCTTTTGAAGAGGTCAGTGATGGGTTCCATAAAATGAAACCAGAGTTGGAGGTGAAACTCAATTTTCTTCTGTTTGTGGGTGGGTCCTGTGCAAGCCACAGGTCTCTGCAGCCAGGAAAGTCCCTTTTAGTGTTTGCAGCTAATCACAGATGACATGCCTGCTGTCATCTGTTCTGAAGGTAACAGGCAGTGAAGCCCAATCCTTCTCCACTACCATGAGAGGCATATTGTAGTTCTCAGTCCTGCAGCTCTAAATGGGGGGGGGGGCTCCAGTGTTGCACTAGACTCCAGAGGCTCACTACCAACTTTATTCCAGGTTCTTGTCTCCCACATTCAAAGAATGAGTTTCCCTGAAGAATGGAAGGCAATAGTGAAATGAGAAGGTTTATTGAACTGTGAAGAATAGAAATAACATTGGCAAGGGCAAGAGGGGTCTCCAATAGGGCTTTCCCCATGAGTGTGGTAGTCTGAGGTTTATGTAGCTCTTGGGTCATGGTATTGGTTCCAATTAATGCTAATCAGAGTTTGAAAAATTACCTATGCTATTGATCCAATTTTATGCCAAATTGTGTTTGGAAAAGTACTTACACTATTGCTCCAAATTGGTGCTAATCAGGGTTTGCAAATGTAGTAAGACCATTGGTTGGTCCTGCCATCCAATTCAGGTTTGTCCCATTTTACTTTCGTACTGGTCACAGGGACATGGAAGGTTAATGGCCTTCCATCATGGATGTTCTGGGTTCCATCTGCTGCCCTGTGTGGAGGGGGCACCCCACTGGGTCCATGCCTGGTTGCCTCAATTTGTCAGATCAGAGGGCTGTGGCTAGCCTAGCTCCTGGCTTGCCACACTTCAATCCTGAACTGGCACGGCAGGCTCCTTGCAGTGCAGGCCCACTCCAGCCCACTGGGTTGCAGCTCTGTGGCTCTGGGTGGCTTTATTTCTGTTTTTTCAATGTCAGTATTCAGTGCTATGAAGTATCCTCTTAGAACTCTCTTAATATTGTCCCAGAGATCTTGACACCTTGTATCTCTCTTCTCATTTGTTTCTGGGACTTCTTTTGTGATTTTACAGTAATTTCTTCTTTGATCTATTCCTCATTCCTCTCCAAGTGATAGAATGATTCCTCTTCTCTGTCCTGTTAATTTCTAATTTCTATTATGATGTGATCATGTGGCAGATAGTTTCCTTATTTTTCTATATGTGCTAAACTTGATTCATGTCCTCCTACATATGACCTACTTTAGAGATGGTTTCACCTCTAAAAGGACAAAAGGACGGTGAATTTGGGTCCTTAAGGATATAGTATTACATAGATATCTGTTAGCTTCATTTCATTCATCACGTTTTTTAGTTCTGAAGGGACTGTATTTAGCTTATGTCCTGCTGACCTATCTAGTAGTGAGAGAGGTCTGTTGAAATCGCCCAGTAGCATTCCATGGGGTCCACCTGACTTATTATATTCAGTAGAAGTCTTATTTATTTTTATTTTTTAGGTAGAATACCGGCATTGAACTCAGTGGCACTCGAACACTGAGCCTCATACCCAGCACTATTTGTGTTTTACTTAGTTACAGTGTCTCACTGAATTGCTTAGCGTCCTCCTTTTATTGGGGCTGGCTTTGAACTCTTGATGATCCTGTCTTAGCCTCCAGAGCCACTGGGATTACAGGTGTGTGCCACAGCACGGGGCAGAGTTTTTATTTTTTATGTAGTTGGTTCACCACTCTCTGGGCATAACTATCCTCATTGTCTTGTTGTGGGTGATTCCCTGAACCAGTGTGAAGTGCCTTCTTTGTCTCCTGTGATAATTTTCGCCCACAGTCTACTTTCTCTCATAGGGGAGAGCTACCCCTGCCTTCCCTTCAGTCCCCATTTCCACAGTGTATGGTCTCCGTCTTTCACCTGAAGCCTGTGGGTGGCTTTGCCTGTAGAGTGAGTCTCTTGTCAACAACCTATAAGTGTGTCTTGTTTTTAATGCTGTCAACCTGTGTCTTTGGAGAGTTTACATCATTACTTGAAACCTACTGAGATGATTTTATTTCCTGCCATTTGATTTGAATCTAATTTTTATTCTAGACATGATTCTCCTCTTCTTAATCATTCTTCTTGTGAAATTCATCCCTATATTGGCTTTTTAATTTTTTATTTTTACCCATTTCTGTATGAAACATGTCTTCAAGTGTGTTTGGCTATGTACACTTGTTGACTATGATTTCCTTTTTATTTCTGCTGATCATGGAAGGTATTTCTTCTACAATTTCTGAAGGATAATATTGATTGACACAGCAATCTTGGTAAGCATCACCTTCCCTTAAGGGCTTGGTATATATTATTCCAATCCCTCCTGACTTATAGGGTCTGGACTCAAAAAGATGTTTAAATCCTAATTTGCTAACTTCTAAATGTGGCTTTAAAAACTGTATCTTTTTTCGATAGATTAGGCATGTGTCTTGGAAAGGGTCTTTTTGATGTGAATTTAAGGGTGTTAAGTATCTTATTCCTAAGGCTCTCAAAATTTCCTGACATTAGTTCATTGAAAACAATGCACACCTGCTTAGTTAGAATTTGGCACCATCTGCTACACCACCAATTCTTAGATTTGGTCTCTTAATTATAGACCAGATTTTTAAAAAATATTTTCCGTGTCACTGTCTCTTAACATCTTTATTGTTGGCTATATTTTCAAGATTATTATTTTGTGTTTATATTTTGAGACTGTCTTCTATGTTGCCTAATCTATTGATGATGCTGTCAATAGATTTTTTTATTTGATTTATTACGTTTTCATCTCTCATATTTCTTTTTAATTTTATTTCAGAATTTCTGTGTTTTCATTGAAATGACTTTTCATTTTTTGCATTTTCTTCACTTCTACATTTCTTATTTCCTGTTTTACCTCATTAAGCTATTCAATTGTGATCTTTCTAAGTTCTTTTTAAAATTTATGTTTAGTTTTTAAGATAATGCTGAGGAAATAAAAGAAGGACTAAATAAAATTGTAAAGTAGTAACAAATTTATGCTTTCTGAGAATCTTTCTTTCTTATATGATATATAATCTTTGTTATTGTTGTTAGGTACAGACGACAGTCAATTGTATTTTAATATGGAATACATAGTTGGGGTGCAGCCGATTACAATTTTCATCCAATTTTTATGGTGGAACATGATGTTGAGTTTTACTGGTCAAGTATTCACATATGAGAATAGGAAAGTTGCCCATTTCATTCTACGATCTTTCCTATTTCCATCTCATCTCCCTTTCCTTCATTCCCCATTGTCTAAACCAATAAACTTCTACACATACCACCTATTCTCTGTTATTTTGTGTTAGCAACCACATAGCATAAAGAACACTTGATCTTTCATTTTGTGGGACTGGCTTATTTCACTTAGCATGATATTCTTCAGTTCCATCCATTTACCAGCAAAAGTCACAATGTCATTCTTCTGTAAGGCTGAGTAATATTACATTGTGTGGATGTGTATATTTATCTATATCTATATAGATACATAGAGATATATATCTCTAGATATATAGATATCTATCTATAATAGATAGTAAGATATATATAGTATATATATATCGATATCTACATGAAGATATATACATATATAAATATATCCACAACTTGTTTATCCGTTTTTGTATTGAAGGGCACCTAGGTTTGTTCCATAACTTGGCTATTGTGAATTGTGCTGACTTTACATTCATACGGCTGCATCACTGAAGCATGCTGATACTAATTCCTTAGTCTATAAAATGAGGAATGGATTAACTGGGTCAAATTGTGCTTCCATTCCAAGTTTTCTAAGACATTTTCATACTGCTTTCTATAGTGGTTGCACTAATTGGAAGTCCCTTCACCAATGTGTGAGTGTGCCTTTTCCCCCCATGTTCTTGCTAACAGTTATTGTTCCTTGTATTCTTGATAATTCCCATTGACTAGAGTGAGATGGAACCTCAGTGTAGATTTAATTTGCATTTTCTAAGTGCGAGAAATATCAACCATTTTTTATACATTTACTGGTAGATTGTATTTTTTCCTCTGCAAAGTGTCTGTTCTGTTCCTTATCCCTTTTATTGATTGTTTTTTTAATGTGGTTTGTATTTTTGTGTTCCTTATGTCTCCTTGAGTTTAATACTGTAACTGAAGTGTATGTAATTAAAATTTTCACCCTAATTTAGAATCTCTCTTTTTTCTCTCTTTTTTTATTATTAGTTGTTCAAAACATTACAAAGCTCTTGACATATCATATTTCATACATTTGATTCAAACAGATAATGAACTCCCATTTTTACCCCATAAACATATTGCAGATTCACATCGGTTACACATTTACTTTTTACATACTGCCATACTAGTGTCTGTTGTAGAATCTCTCTTCATACTATTGATTGTTTTCCTTGCTGAGAAAAAGCTTTTAAGAGGAATTCTATCCCATTTACTGATTCTTGATTTTATGTCTTGCTCTTTAGGAGTATTGTAAGGGAAGTCAGTTTATAAGCTAACATGGTGGGGACTTGGGCACACTTTCACTTCTATTTCATGCAAGGTCTCTGTGCTAGTGCCAAGTTCTTGATCCAATTTGAGTTGATTTATGTGCAGCATGACAGAGAGGGGTGTTTAATAACATTTTGCTACATATGGATTCCCATTTTACAGCACCATGTGTTGAAGAAGCAATTTTTTTCCAATGTGTATTTTTGGCACATTTGTCTTATATGGGATAACTATATTTATGTAGTTTTTCTTTTACTGTGTCTTTTATTCTGTACAATTAGCCTACATATCTACATATGTTTTGGTGCCAGGACCATGTCGTTTTTGTTATTATGGCTCTGTAGTATGATACAAGGTCTGGTATTTGATGCATCCTGCTTCACCTTTCTTACTGAAGATTGTTTTGGCTATTTTGGGTCTCTTATTTTTCTAAATAAATTCCATGATTGCTGGTTCTAATTCTATAAAGAATGTCATTGGGATTTAAATAAGAATTGCATTAAATCTGTATGAAAATTTTAGTACTATAATCATTTTGATAATGTTAATTCTGCCTATGAAAAAGAATGTGAGATCTTTCCATCTTATAAAGTCTGCTTTAATTTCTTTTTAAACTTCTGTAGTTTTCTTTATACAGGGCTTTCATCTATTTTATTAGATTTATTTCCAAACATTTTTTTCTTTTGAAGATATTGTGAATGTGGAGGTTTCTCTAATTTCTTTTTCAGTGGATTCATCACTGGTGTATCAAAATGCATTTGATTTATGTGTTAATTTTGTCTCCTGTGACTTTACTCAGTTCATCTACTAGTCTCAGAAATTTTTTCATGGAATCTTCTGGACCTTCTAAAGATTTAAGCATGTTTAATTTTTTAGAGAAAATGCTTTTAATATTTCTTCATTTAGAATGAACCAGGCCTTGATTTTAGCCTATATGACTTTACAATGTTGGATTATTTTACTACTCTCCCTAGTTTTTCTAGGGTTTTGAACATGAAGATGTGCTGTATTTTGTCAAATGCTTCCTCCACATCTATGGAGATGATCATATGATTCTTGTATTTAAGTCTGTTTATTGGAAGAATTGCATTGATTGATTTCAACATGTTGATACAACTTGGCATCCCTTGAATGAACTATTCTTGAGCATGGTGAACTGTGTATTGAATATGTTTTTGTATGCCATTTGCTAGAATTTTATTGAGAACATGTGCATCTATGTTGATCAGGTATATTTCTTTTAGGGTAGTTCCTCTCTTTGCTGGATTTAACTTATTTTTTAATTATTCTTTATGAAATACAGTATTGACTCTGATTTCTACTTCAGGCTTTCTAGTAGTGAATTCTTTTAACTTTTGTTTATTGTGGAATAATTTTAATTTATCTTTGATTCTGAATCTTAATTTTGCTGGTCATAGTGTTCTTTTCTGGCATCCATTTTCTTTCAGATATTGGGTTCTATTGAGTGGTGGGTATTAGGTTTTGAACCCAGGGGTGCCTAAATAGTGAGCTGGATCCCCAGCCCTATTTTGTATTTTATTGAGAGACAGGGCCTCAGTGAGTTTCTTAGGGCCTTACTTTTGCTGAGGCTGCTTTGAACTCATGCTCTTCCTGCTTCAGACTCCTGATCCACTAGGATTACAAGGATGTTTCCTGTGATCTTCTAGATATTGATATATAAAATTGCAAAACCTCCTAGCATTGAGGGTCTATGTTGAGAAATCAGATGGGTTTCCCTCTAAATGGTATGTGTTGCTTTTGTCAGGGAGCCTTGAAAATGTTATTCTTAGTCTGCATGTTAGTCATTTTTATGACATTGTGCTTATTTGTGGGTCTTTTGAAATTTTGTATATTTGGGGTCCTGGAAGCCTGCTGTATATGATTTTTCATTTCATTCTCTTGGTTTGGAACATTACTTGGTTTATCTCTGTTTCTTTGGGTGTGGAGTTATTGATCATTCCAGGACAAGACTGATATAATTCTTGGAAGGTCAGTCTAATCATTGGTGTGTTCAGATACCTACTGTATTTCTGCTGGTTCAGGGAAAATGGTCCCTGATTATCTGTGAGTTAGCAGTCAGATTACTCCTGTTATGGGGTGCTGTTTTGTGTGTCCTCCTGAAGTAAAGTTCTGAGTGTCCAGCACTGTCAAAACTACTGTGGGTTCCCTGGTGTGTATTTGGTAATGTGTGGGTTGTAGCACTCTAGATTATAAGCATAAGTATCCTTAAGCACGTTTTCCTATTTCAGTTGCAAATAATTTCCCATCCCTTCCATCCTCCATTTCCTGATCCATATCTGCTACTTTTGTGGTCTTTCCTTATCTAAGTAACCTATTTGTTTATTTATTTATGCATTGTACTTGTCTATAAAAATGAAATACAGTGTTATATTTTCAAGAATGTAGATAGCTTAATTTGTGAACCATGATTTCATTATTTTTTTTATTCTAGTTTGAATGAAATGAGTTCTTGGATTATAATCTAGTTTCATTCTGTATTTACAAAATTCTCAACTTTTATTTATAGTTGCATTCTTTAGCATGAAAATTACTCTATTTTGTATTTTTTTATTTGATAGTTGATTTCATGTTTTTTTTTCTTTGTTTGTTTGGCTCTATGAGGATCACTGAGCTGTTTATTTTGCATTGTTCACATATCTCACCAATCACCATTTCTTTAGAATTTAAGTCAGGTAATTTATGTAGTTGCCTACATTTGGCAATTTTCACCATATTCTTTGAATAATTTTGTTATCTATTTAGAACTTTAGGCATTTGAAAAATCCCATCTGGAGTTTTTTTTATACATTTAATAGTAGAACAGTTCTTCAAAAATGAACAACACATCTACTGTAGTGATGAGTAAAACCAGAACTGAGTTTACCAACTAGGAATGAATTCAGAATGTAGAAGAGATATCTGCACTCCTATGCTTGCTGAATGATTATTCATAATGTGAAATATTAAAATTTTATTTGTAAGTATGTAAGGATAAATAGTAAATGTACACACACACACACACACACACACACACACACACAAATAGAGAGAGACACACATACACAGAAGCACATAGAATGAAATGAAATGCTGTTATAAAAAAGTGAATTTTAACATTTATGGTAACATGGAAAAACTAAAACGGTATAATGCTTAGAGAAGAGAAAAGGCAGAAACAAGAAAATATCTCAAGATCTCAAATTTACATGGAATGTAAAAATGGTGCTGTCATGTCATTTTAGAATACATTAGTGGCAAGGACTATTGGGTTTGGTGGTTTGGAAGATTTCACAGAAAGAATATAAAATGGTAGCATGAAAGTAGGAATAAGATGAAGACAGTTGTTTTCCCAGAACCAACAATATGTATTGAACTTGAAAAATAATAACACAATGAATCTGAAACAGTTATCAAAAAATGCTATGCAAATATTATGATGGGATACATATAATAATTAAATAGATATATTACTGCACAAGTTCCTTTTGCTTTTGAAAAATCAATCTACACCTGGAAAGTGAATATAGTCTTATGTGCCAATTGGAAAACAATTAGTTAACCAAAAATATACTTCTAATAATCTAGAAAATTTCTTCATCCACAGAAAAATGACACCAATCAAAACTAGTAGGGACTTTTGAAACTTTATAGCCTGATCTCAAGAGGTCTCATTAAAATATTTGTGTCTGTAGTTTTTCATTTACAAAGGACTATATCCGTATTGTAAAAGAGTTTGGGTGTCAAATGGGTTCTTTTTCTTGTAAATTTGAAGAATAAAATCCATAGTCACAAGGGTGAGAGCATCATAATATGACTTATTTAGTGAAAAAAGGAAGAAGGAAATGTAAGAAGAAAAGAAAAAAGAATAAAAGCTCACAAAATGGGAGCATTCCCAGGAGATGATTTTAAAAGGTGTCTCTTATCTATAGGTTTTTGTAAGCTTGATCTTTCCCTATACATGATTGATTAGGCATGGGATTCAGAAAGGGAAACATCACCTCTAATTTGCCTCCTTCCACAAGTCTGTAGAAGAGTGATTTCTAAATTACATTGACAAAAGGTAAAAACAGAGGGTCTATTGTCCCAAGAGAATGTATATTGTAGGGTTGGCCATTTCTAGGAACTTGTAAGGGGGCTGTCATTGTGGTCAGCAACAGCTGGATTTAGGAGCTCGATTTCTCAATCCTCTTTCTTCATTTCTTCTCTGAGACCCTTTTCATGGATGTGTATTGCTGATCTACCTTTCTTTCTCATTGTGTCTGCATCAACTTCTACCAATGAAATTCTTTCTGTTCCTTTGAGAATCATTTTCTCACGTTTGATCTACTCAAGACATCTTCCAAAATAAACCCATTTCCTTTTGGCATATTATATCTGGGACAGAATTTTCAGAAAGCACCCAAGTAGGCAAGAAATTAGATCCATTTTTTTGAACTGTCTCTTCATTGTATTCTGCTAATTTTTAGGGTAAGTATCTGTGATGGAGAAATGGAAACAACTTTCTTTCCCTCTTTTTGTGGCTTGTTAAAACTGTTGTCACCTGCAGCCTTGAAAATACAATGTCTAGAGTATTCAGTAAGGCAATATGTTCAATGTTCAATGCATACATTTTAAGATTATATATTTATGGAGGAAGGATGCAGTCAAGGTTTTTATTTTTTCATCTTCCTGGTATTCTCAGGTTGATAGAATTTCACACATTGCATTGGGATGTTCAGGTGAATCCAGTAAGAAGGATAAATTCTAACTTTCGTTTCTTTCATTTATGTCTTCCCTGTAAACTCCTGGATGCTTACCAGAGGAGAATACACAAGGTTCATTCCAACAAGTGAGAAATAGAAGATATGAAAATAAGAATCTTGAGAATATACAATTCATTAAACATGAAATTAGGAGAAAGTGTAAAGGGAAGCCAGAATGTCATGGACCTTATCACTGTGCAGTGGCATCCTCTGAGAGGACTGGAGGAGAAGATGAACATCATGAATCTGCCCAAAGTAATGACTTTGTGTCAGGAATTCAGTTGGATTCATTTGCTTCTTGGAGTAAGTGTGTAGGTGCACTTATGAAACATTCCTTCACTGAGAATAACAACTTAGAAAATCAGCAAGGAAATGTAGATCAAGATGTAAAACATCATTTGAAACATTGTGAATTTGGCTTGAATTGTTATTCAAATATTGCTGGAGACAAGAGATTACAATATATGAGAAAAAAATCTCAATGGGACTTGTGTGATAATTCATTCATCAAAGGTTCACTATTTCTGCATCAAGACTTCCTTCAGTTCTGTTACAATGTCTGCAGTTTGGATAAAATTCAGATGGCCAATGCCAACACGGTGATGCTTAAGAAAAGAGAACACATTGGTAATTATGAGAAAATTTGCATCAATGATGAAACTGGCGTAGTATTTGCTGATCGATGCAACCTAAGAAAAGTGGAGGGTAGTTCTGTTGGACAGGAGAGCCATGAACACAAGGAATCATGGGAAGACCCTAAACAGGGATCAGATCCACCTAACACACAGACATCTCCTTTTACACAGAACCGTGACAAGTGGGAGAAATGTGCAAAAGTCATTGATCAGTGGCCAAAAGCTCTTACCCATCCTAATGACCAGATAAAAGAGAGATCTTATGATTCTAAGAAATACAGTGAACTATTTAATCAGTTCTCAGTGTGTACAGAGCATGAGAAAATCAATACCATGCAAATGTCCAACACACATACAGGTGAAAAATATATGGAAAGCTCTGATGAGTCATCAAACCAAATTGGACCTAATACAATATTCACCCAAGAAGATTCATGGAAAATCAAGGAATGTGATGAATCATTTCCACCATGTTTAAATCTTGAACAACAGCAGAACATCCAGAATGAAGAGAAACTTTATGTAATAGAAGATTGTAAAACTTTCTTTAGTAGTTCCTCACATAATGGGGTGCATAAGACTATCCATGCAGGAGAGAAACCCTACAAGTGTAAAGAATGTGGCAAAACCTATGTTTTTTCCTCAGAACTGCTTTGTCATCAGAGAATCCACACTGGAGAGAAACATTACAAATCTGAAGAAAGTGGGAAATCATATATGTGTTCCACACAATTTGTTCATCCTCAGTTACTCCATACTGGAGAGAAACCATACAAATGTAAACATTGTGCAAAGACCTTTAAATGTACCTCAAGCCTTGTTATTCATCAGAGAATCCATACTGGAGAAAAACCATACAAATGTAAAGATTGTGGCAAAGCCTACATTTGTCCCTCACACTTAAATATTCATAAGAGAATGCATACAGAAAAGAAATCCTACAAATGTAAAAGTTGTGGGAAGGCTTTTGCTAGTTCATCATATCTTGCTGTGCATCATAGAATACATACTGGAGAGAAACCCTATAATTGTAAAGATTGTGGGAAAACCTTCATTTCTTCCTCAGAACTTCATAGGCATCAGAGAATCCACACTGGAGAGAAACATTACAAATGCCAAGAGTGTGGAAAAGCCTTTATTAATTCTTCACATCTTACTACTCATAAGAGAATTCATACTGGAGAGAAACCTCACAAATGTAATGAGTGTGGTAAAGCTTTCCTTTCTTCCTATAACTTAAATGTGCATAAGAGAATACATACAGGAGAGAAATCCTATAAATGTGATAGTTGTGGAAAGGCTTTTGCTAGTTCATCATATCTTGCTGTGCATCAGAGGACCCATACTGAAGAGAAACCTCACAAATGTAATGAGTGTGGCAAACCTTTCTTTCGTTCCTCATCCTTAAATGTGCATAAAAGAATACACACAGGAGTGAAATCCTACAAATGTGAAAGTTGTGGAAAGGCATTTGCTCATTCCTCAAGTCTTGCTGTACATCAGAGAATCCATACTGGAGAGAAACCTTACAAATGTAATGAGTGTGGCAAAGCTTTTACTTGTTCCTCAGCCTTAAATGTGCATAAGAGAATTCACTCAGGAGAGAAATCCTACAAATGTGAAAGTTGTGGAAAGGCTTTTGCTCATTCCTCAAGTCTTGCTGTACATCAGAGAATCCATACTGGAGAGAAACCTTACAAATGTAATGAGTGTGGCAAAGCTTTTACTTGTTCCTCAGCCTTAAATGTGCATAAGAGAATTCACTCAGGAGAGAAATACTACAAATGTGAAAGTTGTGGAAAGGCTTTTGCTCATTCCTCATCTCTTGCTGTGCATCAGAGAATCCACACTGGAGAGAAACATTACAAATGCCAAGAGTGTGGAAAAGCTTTTATTCGATCTTCACAGCTTGGTATTCATCAGAGAATCCATACACCAGAGAAATCCTAGAATTGTAAAGATTGTGGCAAAACTTTCATTTCTGACTCACGTTTTCATAGGCATCAGAGTATCCACACTGTGTAGAAAGTACAAATGTGAACATTGTGCAAAGGCATTTATTCATTCCTTACTTTCTGTTGTACATCATAGGATCCATACTAAAAAATTTAAAAAACTCTAGTTGAAGAATGTGGCAAAACATTTCACCACAGGTCTCACTTGAGTAATCATTGAATAATATATACTGGAAACACATAGTTTGATTTCAAAGAATGTGAAAAATTGATTAATAAGTGCTCACATTTTATTTTATATCAGATAATTCCTACTAATGAGAAAAATTGAAAACATAAAATATGTGAAAAAATTTTAAATACAGATTCAACCTTATACAAATCCCAGAAATTGTACTACCTATATTCATACAAGATATGCAGGTGGAAAGGCCTTGGAAAAATATGCGCAGTAGGGATTGCAAGAAGCTACATAGGGAAAATAACATTTTTACGTAGAATAAATCTCTGGATCTATTTCAACAACCAGAAAACTACAATAGCAATACAAATTTTCATGCTAGAAATGACTAAGGCACTGGCAACTTTATGCCATATTCTAATCTAGAGTATTTTAAATAAAAATGCAAAATCAACAATTGCATGACTGTAGTGTGTTTCAAAGGATCAAAGACAAAATCTTTTTGTCTCTATGTTTATATCAAATAGATCCATTTTTCTCTGGACAATTCTGCTATTTCAAAGTGTATGTAATAGAGATTAATTTCACCCTCAAATCAATTTTGACTATCTTATTTCCTCATAATTACATAAAATCTCAAGGTCAATTTTCTGCATTTTAGAGAGAACTTTGCATGGTACAGAGGTACCATTAACATTCATTTTCAATAGTGATTAAGGTAAAGTATAACATACATCTAAAACATCTCTAATTTGGCTTGCATTGTGTTTGAATTGCAACTGAATGCAGGCCATTCTGCAGTAGGAATTGAGAGCCTTATTCCTCAGCATAAAATTGTGAAAAGAAATTCAGAATTAGTGAAATAAAACATATCATCAATCAAGCCTTAAGGAGAAAACAACTCGCCAGTGCATGAAAATTTCGGTAAATATACATAGTGAGGTATGATTCTAGTCTGCCACATTAGTGGGCTTAAGAAGAATTTTAAATATCTTTAACTGTCAACATGGAAATTTGAAAGTACTTGAGGGAAATGTTTTTAAGTATATATCATCTTGATATTTCATATCATGGTGGCCTATTTTTAATGGACAATGCAGAAGTACAACATCACTACAGCAGAAGAAAGTTGATGGTTCCTCATTGCTGGTGAGGTGATATTTCATGAGGCATCATGTGATGGACTTTACAAACTTTTATTTAAAATTAAACTATAACTTTTTTTAGTTAATAAAGTGTAATGTGTTTTTAATTTTAATATGAATTTCAGTTAATGAAGTCTTATTTTGCACCAACATTAAACATTCCCAAATTATTTCAATCTGTTGGAAACAAAAGTGATTTTAGAGGCTGTACCCTCATTACAGGACAATACAGTGGAATCTTTTCTCCCATATTAAAATCTTTTTCTCACATTTAAAACTCAAATGAGAGGGAAATATTTCTTCAAATCACTTATACAAAGATGAATTTCAGGAGTGTGAGAACTACAAATGAACAAATTTGTGTATGAGTGTTTTTCTGTGTGCATAAGCCTAGTATTGAAAGAAAAGATAATACTGAAAAACCAAGTATTTTGGACGAGTAGAGACTTACTAGCTGACTAGTTTCCTCCCAGGTGATCAAGTTAAAGAGTTCCACCACTATATAAGAGACTACTTTCTCCCACACTCCGTGTCTCAGGTTCAGAACCTCTACACACAAATCCTGTCCTTGTCGACTTGGGGATAACTGAGTAAGAAGTAATATGTGATTTAACATTCCAAAGTTCATGACATGTTGCTTTTGTGGACAGCTTGGGGTTTGAGTCATTGAGATAGGAGGCTGAATTTTTTTTCTTTGATGTCTTTGTCTGGCTTTAGAATCAGCATGATATTGGTGTCATTGAATGACTTTGGAAGTCCCTCTTTATCTATATCATAAAATAATTTGAGGAATATGGTATTAGTTCTTCTTCAAATGACTTGTAGACATCAGGTGTATCCCCATCCAGTCCTGGGCTTTTCTTGGTTGGAAGGCTTCTGATGGCATCTTCTATTTCATTGCTTGAAATTGATCTGTTTAAGTCCTATATTTCATCCTGGTTCAGTCTGAGCAAATCATATTGCTCTAGAAATTTGTCAGTGCCTTTAATGATTTTTATTTATGGAGTATAAATTTTGAAAATGATTTCTAATTAGGTAGTATCTGTCATGATATTTTTTTTTCTCATCACAGATGTTAGTAATTCATGTTTTCTCTCTCCTTATTTTTCATTAGCATGGCTGTTTATCAATTTTATTTATATTTTCAAAAAACTAACTTTTTGTTTTGTTAATTTTTTCAATTTTGTTTCATTTCAATTAATTTTAGCTTTGATTTAAATTATTATTTAATCTTTTACTGATTTAGGTGTTAATTTTGCTTTTTTTACTAGGGCTTTGAGATGTTACATTATATCATTTATTTTTTGAATTTTTTTCTTTTAAGTAATGAACTCTAAGGGAACAGACATTCCTCTTAGTACTGCCTTCATAGTGTCCTACAGATCTTGACATGATGTATCAGTGTTCTCATTTAACTCTATGATTTTTTAAAATTTTTTGATGTATTTTGCAACCCATTGTTAGTTAAATAGTCTATTATTTAGTCTCTAGATGTTTGAGTAGATTTTATTTCTTATTAATTTATTAATTTCATTAATTTTTATTTTTTATATAATCATTTTTAAATGGAGACAAATTGAAGGCATTCCCTCTAAACTCTGGAGCAAATCATAGATGCCCTCTTTCACCACTTCTATTTAACATAGTTTTTGAAACACTGGTCAGAGCAATTATCCAGGTGAAAGATATTAGAGGGATATACATAGGAAAAGAAGAACTCAAATTGGTACTATTTGCTAATGATATGATCCCCTACCTAGAAGACCCTAAAAGATTCACCAGAAAAATTCTAGAATTAATAAATGAATTCACCAAACTAGCAGATTATAAAGTCAGTACCCATAAATGAAAGGCATTCCTGTAGATCAGTGACAAATCCTCAGAAAGGGAAAGAGGAAAATACCTCATTTACAATAGCCCTCCATATTACTTGAGGGTCAACTTAATGAAAGAGGTGAACAATACATATAATGAAAATTACAGAGCCCTAGAGGGGGAAGTTAAAGAAGATCTTAAAAGATGGAAAGATGTACCTTGCTCTTGGATAGGTAGAATTAATATTATCAAAATGACCATACTACCAAAAGCAACATACAGATTTAGTGCAATTTCCATCAAAATCCCAAGGACATTTCTCATAAAAATAGAAAAAGCATTCATGAAATTCACCTAGAAAAAGAAGAGATCCAGAATAGCTAAAGCGATTCTTAGCAGGAATAGTGAAATAGGTGGCATCACTAAACCAGCACTTAAACTATACTACAGAACAATAGTAACAAAACCAGCAAGGTATTGGCAAAACACAGACTGGCAGACCAATGGTACAGAAGAAAGGACATAGAGACTAGGCCACAAAATGGCAATTATCTTATATTAGACAAAGGTGCCGAAAACATGCCTTGAAGAAAAGAAAGGCTCTTTAACAATGGTGCTGGGAAAATTAGAAATCCGTATGCAACAACATGAAATTAAACCCCTATAGTTCACATGCACAAAATTCCACTCAAAATGCATCAAAGACCTAGGAATAAAACCACAGACCCTGTGTCCAATAGAAGAAAAGTTAGACCCTGATCTCCAGCATGTCAGATTAGGCTCCAACTTCCTTAATAAGATTCTTTTGGCACACGAATTGAAATCAAGAATCAATAAATGGAAGGAGTCTAAGTAAAAATTTTATTTTTTATAGTATCATTTATTTTTAATTTTATTTCATTATGATGTGAAAGAATACAAAGTAGTATCTCAATATTTTTGTATTTGCTATGGTTTGCTTTGTGGCATAATATGTAATCTATTTTAGAAATGAATTTAAATGCTACTTAGAAGAAAGTGCATTTACTTGTTGATGGATGAAATATTGTATATATGTAAGTCAAGTCCAAGTTATTGATCGTATTATTGAGTTCTATAGTTTCTTTTTTCAGCTTTTTTGGGGGGAGAAGGAGATCAATTAAGTTGAAAGAGGTGTGCTAAAGTCACCCAGAATTGTTGTGTTGTGTTCTATTTGACTCTTGAACTTGAGAAGAGTTCCTTTGATGAATGTAAATGCTCCATTGTTTGAGGCATATATATTCATCATCGTTTTGTCTTGTTGATGTGCTGTTCCCTTGAGCAATATAAAATGTCCTCCTTTATCCCTTTCAATTAAGTTTTGCTTGAAATGTGCTGTATTTGATATGAGTTTGGAAACTCCTGCTTGTTTCTACAGTACACGTGAGTGGTGTGTTATATTTTCCCCAACCTTTCACTTTCAGTCTGTGGATACCTTTTCCTATGAGCTGAGTCTCTTGGATGCACCATATTGTTGAATCTTTTTTGTTAGTTTGTTTCTGAAACCAATCTGCCAGTCTATTTCTCTTGATTGGTGAGTTTAGGACAATAACCTTCAAGGTATTATTGAGACACAATTTGTATTCCCAGCCTTTAAAAATTTTATTATTTGATTTGACTAGTTTCTACTTTGATTAGCTTTTACTTTAGTGAAGTACTTCCCTCTGGTGATTTTCATTGTTGTATTTCATTTCCTCCTCATAGAATATTTTTCTGAGGATATTCCATAGTGCAAGCTTTCTAGCTATAAATTCATTCAAATTTTGTTCATCAAGGAAGTTGTTTATTTCATCATCAAATCGGAAACTTAATTTTTCTGGATATAAAATTTTTGATTGGGCTGGGAATGTGGCTCAAGTGGTAGTGCACTCGCCTGGCATGTGCAGGGTGTTGGGTTCGATCCTCAGCACCACATAAAAATAAAATAAAGATGTTGTGCCCATCAAAAACTAAAAAAGTTTCTCTCTCTCTCTCAAAAAAATTTTTTTTGGGGGGTTGACATCCATTTTCTTTCAGAGCTTAGTATACTTTGTTCCAGGATCTACTAACATTCAGGGTCTGTGTTGAAAAATCTGCAGATATTCTAATTGGTTTCCTCCTGTATGTAATCTGATTTATTTCTCTCATGGCCTTGGATATTCTCTTTATTCTAGACATTTTCTCTAAAAAGTGTCTTGGTGTGGATCTCTTGTGATTTTGTACTTTTGGCCTCCTATAAGCCTCTTGTATTTGGATTTCCAATTCCATCTTCATGTTTGGAAAATTTTCTGAGATTATTTTATTGAATATATTCCTTTGGTTTGGAAATCTATGCTTTCCTCGATCCCAATAATTCTTAAATTTGGTCTTTTTATGTTATAACATAATTCTTGAGTGTTCTCATAATTTCTTACCGTCTTCATTGTGTGATCTACATTCTTTTCAAGATTGTAAATTTTCTCTTGATTGTCTGAGGTCCTTTCTTCCAATGGTCTAATCTGTTCTCAATGCTTTCTTTGGAGCTTTTACTTTGGATAATTGTGGGTTTTTTATTACATGTATTTTTTCAGAACCTCTGTTTTATTATTGAAGTAATCCTTTGCTTCCTGTATTTGCTTGTGTAGCTCTTTATCAAAATATGGTGTACTGCCTTATTTGCTCACTTATCACCCTTTAATTCACAGAACATTTTTATTTTGTAAATCCTTCTCTGTCTTGTCTTCTCTTGTGCTTTCCAGGGATATAACAATGCAGTATCTGGATTTGTTTTGAGCACTTTTCCCCACTGTTTTATCATGTTGTTTTGTGTCCTCCCTTCTAGAATGTGGATCAAGGTGTGCTGTTTTTACCCTACAGGCTCACAGTGCCTCTCAGGGTTCCAGTATCTCTCTTCTGAGGGAAAGATAATATTAACTTATCCCAATACAAACAATAAATAACCTTAAACCAAATAATTGTTTTTCAGATGTTTACAATCTTGTCACAACATAGAGAAATATTTAGTTCAATCATTATCTGCAATATAAACAGTAGGTTTGTAAAAGTATTTACAGTTCCTGATGGTGGAGAAAGAACTAGGGAGTGAGGTTAAGGATGGAAAGTTGAGGGGCTTAGAGTTGGGATATAGAGTTCTTAGACCTTAGGGAGTGTGAGAGAGGAATCTAGAGAAGACAGTTATAGCAGGGGAAGAAAGAGGAAGTGCTCTTGGGGAGACAATAAGTGGGAAGACTGTAGAGGACATGCAACAAACTCACGTAAATGCTAAGCAAAATAAAAAGTGTAAAAATAGGAGATAAAAGGATATACAACACAACTATAATATACTATTCAGGTATCCCAGACATCAGTATCTTAATTCATGAAAAGATTTTGGTTTCACAAATGTTTGGCTGTGAGGGTGGGAGAATAGAGAGGGAGGAAAAATGAATCTAGAAAGAAGAAGCAATGATTGTTTTCAGTGAAGATAGGTGTCTTTCCTTCTTTTCTACTTATCCAATAAATGGGGTGTCATTTGTTTGCTAGTATGTCCATTCTCAGGATGCTGAAGGTTACAGGTTGGGAGGGTTGGTCTTGTGTGCAGGGCATCTGGAAATCGGGTATGGCACCAGAAGTCCCCAGTGGGAGACTGCTGTCCAAGGATCTCCTTTGGTGCCAGCTTCTGTGGATGTGGGTGCCTGGTCTTATCCCCTTACATCGCCTGTACCTCATACTTTCTGGACTCTCATCTCTAAACACTATCACACTCACCCTCTCTATTTCTACTGCCTAAAGACAGACCTTTCTCTCTAGAGGTCTTGTGGGGTGCACTCTGGGGGCTGTGACCTTGTTTTGGAGAGCTATTTTGTATTGGGCAGTCACTTTGCTAGGTTAGTGGCTGCTATAGAGAGGGGGCTTTTGGGGACTATAGTTACCTGCCCAGCTGGTGTCCCAAGTTGGGAGTTGCCCCAACTAACATTGAATACAAAAGTGTCCTGAGATGAAGGAGGCTTCTTTAAGCAACAGAATGGCAGGCAGTGGTGTTGGATGATTTGTTCAGAGACGGAGCTCTATGACATATATTCTTATGACAGTCTCTGGACTCAATGCAGACACTGTGGGTGTCACCAGGGCTAACATAGTCCAGCCTGTGGTACGCGAGTGTGGGCAGTGCTGTCCAGGGCCTGCCTGGCACATTTTAACATTGTTTATAGTATCCATTGATTAGGCATTTTTAGGTTATGGATGTTGGGTAGGATCACACAGTAACCTTCTGTGATAGTTTTCCGTGACACTGGTCAGTAGAGTTTGTGAGTGTTACACAATTTGAAATAAAATTTTAAAAACTTAGCTGTTTGCCATGTTGAGGAATTCAAAATTAAAAACATTTCTCCTTGCAGAATCTACAAGTGGTCATGGTCATTGGTACTCTCCTGAGTAAAGACAAAGATTCTCACAGCCCCAGCAACCTAATGGCCATCACATAGGTAGCATCTCCCTGATGCTGTTGCAGGATCCTCCTCATGTGACCAGGGTTACACTAGCCCAGGGTGCTCCACATTCCAACCAGGTTGTAACCTTGAGAGTCCAAGAGCACAAGGTGACTGGTGAATGCTAGCCCTGGTTCTCTACTCCCTAAGAGACATGATGTCCACGTAGGCTACCTTCAGGGCTGTAGACTTACTTCTGAACTGCTCCAACACTCAGACAGATTTATAGGCAAAGACACCATAGGTCCTCACTATGAACTCTCCCTGATACCAGCTTCTGCAGAAGTAAAAAAATATGTGGGTTTTTCTTTTTGAGGCCCATTTCAGGGATCTCTCTGCATCAATAGAATGGATCTCTGAACATGGGAAGATGAAGAACCAAGACTATGGTGGGATGGGCTATGTCCCTTTTGTGACTTGTGTCTCTGACTTAACAATATAGGCATGAATAGATTCAAATCTGTGTTTTAAGAAAGAGGAGCACCTCAGATTCATTCAAGAAGCAGAACATGTATTAAGTGCTACAGAGTCTCTCCAGCTCAAGCCCAGCCATGGGTGCTGTTTCCTCAGAAAAAAGGAATGATTTCCATCAGGTGAAGCAACTGCCAAGCTTCATTCAGCTTGGCAGAGCCTATGCACTCAGGACTAGAGGCCCACAATTACATGACACAGGAACAAATTGTTCCATAGGATTGTGAAGGGTTATGTGACAACCAAAAGGATATGAACCTAGAGTTCTAATTTAGCATCAGATTTAATTGATACCATCACAACTGACACCAATATGAATCTTTCACACTTCCTTGGGTCTCAAAAGGGTTGATTCAGAAAGTTAAAGGTTATTAATGCTCTTCCTTTCCCCAAATCTCTTCGATATAAATTGTTCACTTTTAGCTTTTGGATTGTTTCTTGCCCTCTACTTTTATAGCATTTCTGTGTCTCATTCAAAACTATAATTTTACCTACATTTTTGTGTTACCATGAATTTATTTACATATTTTTTTCCAGAAGAGCCAGGTAAAAGATGGGAAAGAACATTTAATAAAAGAGCTAATTTTGAGTCCCACCAACTGCCTGTTACCTGGGATGCCACTCAGGTCAGCGAGGTGTTCTTAGGGAAAAGAAAGACATGTGCCAGAGAAATTGGCAGGTTGAGTTCTCCAATTTGGTATATAGTTTATATAAATTCCCACCAGTTCTCCTTTTCTGAGAGTGGGTCAAAATGAGATAATCTTTTATGAGTCAGGGTTCAAATTGTCAAGAGCCTAGTAACGAAATAGTAAATGACCTTCATTTCAGTATAACTACAGTTGTGCCATTGAGATAGCTGTCTAAACCGCATCACAAGGGGCATTTGAGTTGGAGATTGCTGCATTTGCTAGAGGGTACCATTGAAGAACTCAAGTTTTCCATGGGCACTAAGAGAATTTAGCCTAAGTATATTCAAATCAGAGTGTTCCATTAACCTTCCCTTAAAAACGGGATTCTCTATCATGTTCCATTTCATCAGCTTTCCCCTCTCAGGAGACTGTTGGTTACATTTAACACATGAAGAGTGAGCCTGGCTTCTGGCTTTAAAACAAGAAGAGCACAAAATACCTACCAGATGTTGGAGAGGAGAGGTAGGAGGAATGCGGGATCAAGAGTGAGCCCCCCTCAGGAGAGCATGCCAGTGGAATTCCTCACTAAATATTCTCTACCTGCTCCTCTCCCAGACCAATACTCTCCATGCTTGCTCCTACTGTCATCTGAATGCAGGGAACTGTTTCAGATGGGGATGTGGGCCCTGGTGTGCAACAACAGTATAAAGAATGTAGTTTCACCCACACCCCCAACATCTCAAACAGATTCAACATTTTCTATGGAGCTGTAGATATGTTTGTATGTGGACAGAGGGATTAGGGTGCAGATGGAGTGAAAAACATCCTGCTACCAAGAACAGCAGCAACAAGCCACATCACCTTTTACTTTTCAGCAGCCTGTTTACTACTCTGATTGCATGCACATAATGATGAAGTGCTTCTGACTAACTCAAGGTATCACATCAGCTCTGAGTTATTTTATTCTTTTGCTTTGCTTTCCATGAGAGAAAGATTCATATTGTAATGCAGATTCGTATTGCTCATTTTAGTCCTCCCTCTCACACAATAAATTCATTACCACATCCAAGATGTGAGAGGTCTTGCTCTTACTTAATATGTGGATGAGATAATTGGCTACTTATCTCATGGATCCTGCTTATAATCACAACAATGTATGTAAGTAATATGTCTTCTTACAGAAAGCTTCAATTCTCTCAGCATCCATCATAAGCAACAAAGAAACAAAACATCATAAGTCCTAAGATTTGCCCTTTCCAAAAGTCAACAATGTAGCCTGTTAGTTGAGTGTGTACTGGAGGAAGGCATGAGATGAATGAGTCTGTGAGGAAATAGCTCACTGTTCATTGCACAGATGAAAGTAAGGGCTTTGGACTTGGATGTTTGCTCATGTTTACCTGAAGTGACAAAGAGAAGATGTGAAGAGGAGCAAATCAAAGTTTTATCCACAAACAATTACATTATAATTAAGGAATCAAAAGTTTAAGAACTATCAGTTGGGCACAGCTGCATACTACACAGCTGAACCCTCAATTTGGGAGAGAGGTAATGGGTGATTAAGAAACACACACAAACATTTAGAGAACTCTGGGATCAGGTGGGACACTGACCACTGATGGAGGAATGGTGACCTCAAATTAGCACTGCACATTTGATATGTAGGATTTCATAGCCAGTTAAAACTATAGGTGCATTTTTCTTTGTGCACTAAAAAGTACAGAGATAGAAACATTTTTATAGCTATCCTACTGTTGCAGTGATAGAATTATTATTGCACTGCAGTGCTGTTATTATTCTACTGTGCTCTGGAAGCCAATTGTCCAGAGTTTCTGCAAACCAGGAAAGCTTGGAGTTTGCAGTCCTTGATAGATATTGTGGTTATATTGCTATGCTTAAAATTCTCTATTCATGGCAGCTGGTGTCTGAGCTCAAGGTCAATACTGATAATGTTTGATACGTTAGCACAGAACTTGCTCGTATAGGGCATTAGCTACCACAGCTCCTGGGCAATCTTATCCTTCACCTTTTTTCACAGAAAGGTCCCATAGCAAAGCACAGCCACTGTTCTGAGATAATCAATAACCACTATCCAAGTCATGGCTCTCCACATCTCCCCCTTTCATAATTCTTATATGTAAATGGTCTGATATTATTTGGAACTTTTGGATTTCTCCTCAGAAAATGCAGCATCCTGACAGCTCAATAAAGCAAGATTAGCTTTACACATGTTGGCTGTAAATCAATACCTCCTGATGGTGAACCATGTGCTCAGCCTCATGCATCAGGTTCTTTAGTTGTTTCCATGTTGATAGTTTGACATTGTGGGTCTGCTGAGTTTCCCCTGTATTTCATCCTCAGCATCTTGCTTCCAGTGGAGATTGGATCAGTATCTCAGATGTGGGCTTCAGTCATTTGAACTGCAGCTTGAGATTATCCTTGGTGATTACAAAGAGCAATCTCAGATACCCAGATTGTAGGTTCATCTCCTTATGGAATGACACAAGGATGGCCTCTACCACATTATCACGGGATCTGGTCCATTCTGTTGTCCTGTTTGTAGTTTTCTCTAACAAACAGATCTACCTGGCCTATGGCATTGAGAGTCATGTATCATTCACCTGCAGAATATCCGTAGGCACCAGAATTAAACAAAAATAAAAACAAAGAGCAGGATTCAAACAAAATTGAGGGGTTCTATAATTCCCACGTTTTGTTTGCACTTAACTGACAATTGAAACTGCTATACAATTGCCTGGCCTTGAGAGTTATAAAGAATATCCTTTTGGTAATGAATATGATATTGATCAAATATGTTTCAAAATGAGGAACTGTATAAGCTGAACCGTTCTCATTTTCAATATGTAGAGGAAATCTCAACATTGCAAAAGTAACCAAACATTGGAAATGACTTCATGTGTATTTTCTCCCATTTGAGCTGTGGTAAAAATGAAGCAAGAACATGTGTTGATATTAACATTGATGGAACACTGTTTGCCAAATTTAGGGGTGTGAGTTAATCCATCTGCCACAGCTGGTTTCGTGAATAACCATGAGGATTAACATCGGTAGGTCAAACTGGAGTATGTCCTACACAATGAGAAACTTGGTGAAGAGTTTCCTGAGCGTGTTCCCAGCTAATGTGGAATTTTGTGCATAGGCTGAAAGCACTCTGAAGATTCTAGAGATGCTTGGGCACAGTCATAAAAGAGGACAGCTGCTGACAGCCTGCAGCAAGATGATCAGCTAGAGTGTTTCCTGTTGTCACAGGGACTGAAAGTTTGGTGTGAACTCAGATGTGTCCAATAAAACAGGGATACTGAAGCCCTTGAATTGTTTTCTATAGGGTAGGGAATAAATGAAATAACCCTTCTGTATGTGCATATCCAGTGGTGGCTGTGTGATGTGCATGGCAACACCTACTTTATAGGCACTATCGTTGTAGGTATTAACCATCAGCAAAGTGGGACAAAGCACAAGCAAAATCTTGAAGTTCTGCCCATCATGCAGAGGCACAGGAGGTTTGTACCACATTAGTAGGAGCAAGGCTATAGTAAGCAGGGTTACCCGAGCTACAGCCATCAGTAAAGGCATACATTGTGGGGGAAGATAAAGACTATGGTAGCAAATTGGATAAGCTTATTAGGAGAATAGTGATTTCCAACATGTCCAGGAAAATTAGAAATACTCACCCACCAAGCATGTGAGGATTGCGAGAATCAGCCCTGTTGTTGAACTGAAAAGGGAACTACAATGACTCACCTCCCACCAGTTGTATGACTCGACTTCTGCCTTTAATAAGAAGCTCAGCAACAACATCATGAGAGGGGGTCAAAGATTTTGAAGGACAGTAAGCAAGATGGAGCCATTTGATACCTCCTAAAGACAGTCACGTGGTTACTGGGGTATGAGTAGAAGGGATTATCTGCCAGTGTATCGGCTCCTGTTAATTAAATGTCGTAAGTTGTGCAGTCTTGAGGCCAATTTCAATCCTTACTAATGCAGCCTTTCTACTGTAGTGAGCTGTCATCAGAGCAGAGAGATATCTTCATATAAGATGTCAAATAAGGGGCTGAGCTAGAATGAATAATAGTAAAGTGGAACATAACCAGTAATTATCTCCAAGTAACTTCTGAAAATCATTGTGGGAATGTAAGACATCCATTCAAATTTGCATGTTTTGTGGATGAATCCTGCATCCTTCGATTCAGCTGCCCCAATGCTGAAAAGGAGAGGCTTTTTCAATCAATATAGAGCTGTACACAAGAGTATTGTGAGAAGAAGGGTTTCCAAGTGTGCAAAAAGTTTTTATAAAATTTCTGAATTATGAATGGGACAAAAGTATGTCATTGATATCATGAATAATATGTGCATATGTATGTGGCTTCTGCATGGCAGGAATTACTCAGGCGCCAAAAGACTGACATATGGTACAACTGTTGGACATTTCTTGTGGTAAAACCTTCCAACCATACCTTCTAACTGGCTCCTGAAACTAATGACTGGAACACTAAGTGCAAAGTGCTAACAATCAGCTAGATGTAAGGATATAGTGCAACAGCAATCCTTTAGGTCAGTTATTTAAATGATAATGAAAGGGCATACCCGTAGGAGATGAAAGTCTAGGCTACAGATCAATTTCATTGTACAGTTAGTTGCTCAGAAATCCTGTAACAGCCTCCAATTGCCAAATATTTTCTTAATTACAAAGTGGGGTTATTCCATGGAGTACAAGTACAATTGCATGTTCAGTATAACCAGATTAAAGCTGTCCTTGTACAATCATATGAGCCTCCTGAAGCTTTTCAGCAGTGAAGAGCCATTGATTAGGCCAGACATGGTCATCTGACAGTCAATCACTGTTTTCTACTGCCTTCTATGTGGGAGAAGAGACTGAGGCCCATACTGAAAAGGTTGATCAGGTGCATCCACAGTTACATGCCTTTCTCATGGGTTTCTTTCAAATGTATTTGTGAGAACCAATCCTTTATTCAGCATCTGGGAAGTAAACACAGAATGAGGACTCATCAGTAAGACCCCCATACTGCTTAGTACATAGTGGCCTTCTTAATATATTGGCAAACGCTTAAGAAAATAAGGTTTGAAAAGTCATGTATTACCTTCTAAGCTTTGCAATTGAAAATAATGAACACTCTGTGGAGCCTTAGAAATATGACCTACACGTTTCAAGTCAGTGGAAGTCCCTGTGTAAGGACCAACCTTTAGGCCAGACATAGCAAACACATCTGCCCCAGTGTTTATAACACCTTTAAAAATCTTTCCTTTTATAAAAGTTCCAATTGAAGATGTTTTTCTCTAGTTAACTGAGCCCAGTGTGCCCTAACTGATGTCCCAAAACTTTTATCAACTCTGGGTTCATTTGACAAAAATTTCCCTGTTGATCGATCAAGAAGGCATGAACAGGATTTAAGCTTTCTTATTTTTGTTGAGTATTTGAAGAAGGGAATTGGTGCTCTGAGCCACATATTTTATTTCCCCTGTAATATCTGTATCACTTTCAGCACTACTTGAAGTCTGTTCATGGTGGGATTACCCTACTCCAGTACAATTTCCACTGTGCCAGAGGGCAAAGAGCAATACACCAGGACTTACAGCCTGGGGCCCCATTTCTGTCAATACAGATCTGTCAGTGGGAAGGAGACAGTCCTGCACCTCCTCTCTTGTCCATTTTAAAGTCCTGGATATAGGATACAGGGATTGGTTGGATTGTATGAAAGTCTTGGATAGAGTGGCAGTGCCCACAGTGCTTAGTGAGGATGGAGCAGGCACCAATGCCAGTTTCCCTCAAGAGGAGGGAGAGATTGTCCATCCACATTTATCTCTGATCTGCACTCATTAGCCCAGTGTCTACCATGATGGCAACATGGACACAGCCCTCATCTTCAAAGTGGTGCCCATGAAGATTGGTCCCGTTTTTTGGCTAGGTGGATGCTGACAGTCCCTGGCCAAATTTCCAGGGTTATTAAAGTTGAAGGACCCCCATTTGCAATTTTAATTCATCTAGGCAGGCTGAAAACCTTCCTTCAAGGCTGAGACCATGGCCATTCCCTGGACGTAGGTACTACCTATGTCAGCACAGAGATGGATAGTCAGTGTTTCCTTCTTTTTCTAAGGATGGATGACCTCCTGACATGTCTCACTGACATTTTCAAAAGCGTATTGTTTAGGAAGTAAATTACTAGCTTCTGGGTCCCTGATCACTCAACTGACAGTTTGAAAAAACCTTCCACCCAAATTGCATAAGGCTCAAGGGGACCCTGACTAATTTTGCTGATATCCAGTTTATTCTCCTAGGTCGACAATTCTCTCCAGGTCTCTTGGCACTATGATCACTTGTCAATAAGTTTGCAGATCTAAACTTAACTGATAGCCTAGATCAGCATATTGTCCAGTTCCAGTCAGCACTTCCAGGGTGATATGAACTCCATGAGCCCAATTCCTCTCAGCCTGTTCTGCACTAAGCGCCCTCCAATTGGATTTCCACATCACATGTCACCCCCCGATAAAGATGCTTTGGCCAACATAAGTCAATCCCTGGGCAGTAAGGCTTCAGTGGTAGGAGTTTGTGATAGTTTTTGTACAATTTGAGCTGTGGGATCATACAATGAACATGCAGACTTAAGGTTCTTGAGGATTTTTAAAGAATGGTCATGTGATCAAATCGACTGACACGATTCATGGGGCCAGCTTGTTCAAAATCAGGATACATTCAAAATCCCCAGATGTCCTCCCCAGCTGCCCTTGCTGCCCAGAGACCCCAATGCAATGGTGACAACATGGTTGACATAGGTTTACATATCTTTAATTTAGTCCTGGGCATGGGCCAGGACATGGGAGCAGAAAAGGGAACTCACATCTTGAAGAGAAAACACTTCAGAACATACATTTTTGTCTCAACTACATAACTTCAAACTCATTCCTATAAAACTACTTTTGCAAGTGACAACGAGACCTAGAATTCAAAGGTTAAGGATATAGCTTTATAGCCAATGTGCTCACCAGGCTACCTTAGGGAAGTCATAGCTAGCACTCAGGATAAGTGGTGTCTGCCCAGTACACCTCCATGCTTCTAATAAGACTGGCATAAGTCTCCAGAAATCATGACAGAGTTTGGACACAGTTAGCTGTTCCTCATCAAAGACCAGAAGAATCCCGCAGGCAGCATTGATGTCTCTCCCTGATGGGTGTGGGGGGCTCCTTCTCTGGTCTGGCAGCTCCCTGGGGCTCATCCTGTGCAGGCACTAGCAGGGAATGGGGCACATTCATAAGATCAATGCCCCAGGTCCCCCCTAGAGTCCAGAGCCACCAAAACCATCGTCCTGCTGGTGAGCACCTTTGTCTCTTTTTACACCCTCTCTTCTAGGTACATGACTCTTTTGGTTGTCATAATTATCATACTGACCCTACTGAGCACAGACGCAATAATCTTGAGGTGTTTTGAAACATTTATAGGCACTGCATTCCTTATTCGAGTGTATCTTTAAATCAGAGGGAAAATTTCTATTACTGCCTAGCAGCAAGGTATAATTGGATCCAGGTGTACATCATGCTGCAGCATCAACAATTTTCTGATCTGTGATCTCATGGGTGGCCACAAGGTGGCCTCACATGCCTTGAAGTACTCCACCTGTGTTATAACTGAGTGGTCTCTCACAGGGTACTGAGCCATGGGGGACTTAGGTCTCTCCTTGCGAAGGATCCTGGCATTCCCATGTTGTGACTGCCCAAGGCATGAGATCTCTGCCCTCACTCTAACAATGGGACAGCTCTGGTCTTTCCAGACTTGGGTGTTACCTGTTAAACTGGGACAGCCCACCTCCTACCTTATTTGGCAAAAGAACATTTTTACAAAATATTCTGGAGCCCCCTTGTGTCAATAAAGCACACACAGGTCTCTGGCTCTCTTTCCAGTGTGTAAGTTCTAACATTAAAGTGCCATCCCAGCCCTGATTTTCAAAAACATTTCTGTGTCTTTCCATCATCTTCTTTTCCCTTAGCCTGATTTTGCTGCCTGCCTACCCCACACAGATGAACCTCATTTCTACCACTAGTGTGGGACATGGGCAGGAAGCATTGGGATAAACTCCACTTTACAGGACCAAGGAATATCAGGTATTTTCAAAATCATTCCAAACGTGGATCACAGGGGTTGTAGGTGTCAAGAAAGAGGCTGCCTTTGGCATGCTAGGCATGACCTGCCTTCATCCCTGCCCTGGATCAAATCTGACTTTCTTTGGGTGAAGTTCTATGGGGAGCAGCTGGCAACATTCCTAGATGTGGAATATGCTCCCTGTGTAGTTGTAGGGTAGAGGAAGACAGCTGTTCATTTCAGATACTCGTGGAACTCCCAAGGGTTCCCAGTGCTTTGCCCATTGCTCCTCTTGAGTGTTGCAGGATTTACCCACCAGTCTCCTTGGGGCTTGCACCCCTACTGTGTATAGGCAATACTGTATTGATGTGCTTTGATTTCTGATATGATACCTTCAATATAGTATATATTGACACGGAGGACCTTTGGAACCAAATTGTGGTGACAGATTTCTGAATTGAAGCCACCATGACAACATACTCAAGATAAACTGTGATCTTTCTCACATGAAGCTGAATGATACCTCACTTCTGAGATCAAGGCTTAGAAACACATCATTTTCAAAATCAATCACTAAGGACCAGTCACTTTGAGCCTTCTGGTGGCTTTGCATGCTGAGCTACTTGGTGCACAGCATGTGTTCTGGGTACTGTTGATTTATCCACCCCTGTACTTTGCTGTTAATTTTCATGGACGATCCACATTTTCTATGTATTATTATACAAAGGATTTAATGGTCCAGGATTCTAGCTTCTGGGAAGCCATCAATTAAATGTCCATTATTTCCAACCCTGCAGGTATGCTATACTTCTTCAATGATAATTTTGATCACTAGACTGACCATTTCCCCTGGTAATTCAAGGTCTCAATTCCCATTATCCTCTTGTCTCCTGAGGTTGTGGGATGAGTTGAAAATTAACTACTTCTGAGATAACAATGAAGTTCTCAATGACTACCATGTTTTCCATAGGCAGTCAGGCCTTTCTGCAATCCAGAGCTCTCCACCATGTCTGAGGTAAGACAAGACCTTATTGAATCCCATAGCAGCAAATCCAACCTTGACATCCTAAACAAAGAAAATATTTTTGGAAACTGAGGATACCAACTATGAAATAAATTAATCAAGTGAATAAATGAGGAGTGTGTGTGTGTAGCATTTAATTTTACCAGAGAAATCACATTTTTTATTTAGAATGTATCAGATTTCATCTTAGTTCAAAATCAGTCACATTTTTACAACACTCAATGAACTGAGCACCTTCTCTGAGGCCAAGCCTCGCCCTACTCATTAGTTGACTGGTCTCTGTATCCTTCAGGTTGACAGAACTGCAGCCATGCTAACACAGGAATGCCCTGGCTGCTGCCCAGTGGTCCTATGTGCTTTCTTTAGGTAAGTTTTGTAGCACAGTATAAGTGGGCACAACCATTACAATGGTGGGGGGGTTTACAGCTGGACCCTGTGCCAGAAATATGCCTGAGCCTTTGAAATTAATACAGAATGAACCACGTATATTTCACCCACTATGAAGTCAATTTGTCCCCATATGTCTCTCCCCCTGACTCCATCTGCTGGGATCCAACTTTTATCATTGTTGTGGGCACTGGAGAATTGAACCTAGGTTTATGTCCCTCTGAGCTACATCCTCAGCCCTTTTTAATTTTTTAAAAAATTTGAGACAGGTCTTGCTAATATGCTTAGAGCCTCACTGAGTTGCTGAAGATTGTTTTGAACTTGCAATCCTCCTGCCTCAAATTTCCCAGTCACTGGATACAGGCATGTGTCACTGCACCAGGCAGCCCAACCCTCCTTGCTGTTGCCCAGGACCCGAGTTCTGTAAGTCCACAATGTACTGCACTTTGTACAAAGCCAGATGTGCCTGTTTCTCTTCTTTGGTCTCATAGAATCTTGGGGCCTGTCTTCATATGCGGTGAGGGAATTTCTTCAGTACAGAATCTGAGGAAATTGATTTCCCATTGTAGTATGAAATAATGCACACTTTGGGGACTACATATATTCATAAACTGCCTTGAATTACTCTATTCTTCCTCTCCCTCTTGAACACTTTTGTTGTAATAGTGAAAGTAACCCTGCAGTGTAGCGTCAGTCTGCCTTGCTCCCAACTGCCTTTAAGAACAAGTACCATGTGATTACATTCATCTACGCCATTTTTGTTTCTGAATAAGGTCCACGGTTGCATTAGTCTTGATGTCTTGATTGACATGAGGCAAAACCAACAGAGTACATATCAGATATATAAAGATTGTTTGGAAATTTTTAAAACTTAAGAATAAATGTAAGCATAGCATTTTTACAAACCTCCCTGTGAACCCTTCTGTACATAGGATCACATTCATGAGTTACCCATTAAGAATGAGCATATGTACGTTAAGTCAATACTTTAGGAATTTGCTGTCACTTTCTGGAACATTTGTAGTGAATTTACATCCAGAAACAGGATGGGCCCCATCTAAACCTAGGTTCACATATTGAGTCTGATGGCTCCCTACGTGCTCCAACGATGAATGAAAATGCATTCTCCTGGACCATCCCTTTCCTCTTTCCTCCACCAATCCCCTTGCTCCACTTGTTATTCTATTTTTATTATTCTTCTATTATTTTAATTAGCACATTATATTTTCAAGTTATCTTTAATTTTGGGGGGGTACTAGTAACTGAACACAGGACACATAAAAGCCCTATTTTGTATTTTACTTAGAGACAGTGTCTCACTGAGTTGCTTAGTGCCTCACTTTTCCTGAGGCTGGCTTTGAACTCAGGATGCTCCTGCCTCACCCTCCTGAGCTGCTGGGATGATAGGCATGCTCCATGGCGCTTGCCCTTGCATTAGAATTTTATTTTGTATTATGTGTGTATTTTAAATAGTTCATTTACACTTGTACGTAGACACAGTATAACTTGGTGATTTCATTTCCCAGGACTTTCCCAATGCCTTCCTGTCCCCATTTCTTCCTGTACCTTTTCTCAACTCTGGGTTTTCCCTCTAAAATTCTGTTTCATTCCTCTGGTGCTCTCCTTCCCCAACACTCCATCCTTCTGTATGAATTTCTTTCTCTACTCCACCTGTTTCCTTTATGTTTTCATAAACTTACCCTTTTACTTCCTTATTTCATTCTAGCTTCCACATGAAGGACAATATTCAACTTCTAACAAAAAAAAAGAAAAATAAATAAAGTGGGGTGGTGATGTGGCTTATGGTTTAAGCACCCCAGATTCAATCTTCAGATCCTCCCCAAATAAAACAATAAAAAAAGAAGTGAGAACAGGTAATCTGTCTATTCATAAGGAAGAAAATAAAGATGGGGTAATAAGAGGGTCAAAACCTAAGGAACGAACAATAAACAAATGTTAAGATCCAAACAACTCAATTCCATATTTAATTGTATCCCATCTTTGTCATATGAAGAAGAAATAATAAACAGGTTCAAACCAAAGCTATTAAGGTGAAAGTAAAATTATACAAATATATCTATTTTACCAAACATCCTTGCAATAAGAACACACACAGCAAAAACATCACAGAATGCAAATATAAAACAAGTATAATGAAATCATACTTGCTTTCTTTAAAAGTTAAAAAATAAAAAATAATGGGCATATGGACAAAAGTACAAAAAGATTAGAAAGATGCAAAAACTCTTAATAAGAAGTAAAGGACTTACTTCACTAGAGGTAGTCAAAAGTGTTGGTGTGGGTAGGTTTCCCATTGTTGAGGTTTAGGCTCTGTAGTCCCTTGGTCAAGAGCTGAGGTGGTTATATCAATGTGCTTGGGTTCCTCTCCTAAATACCAACCATTTTTCCTTGGAGGTAAGCCAGTTGTAGTAGCTTTTCCTTCGTTTCTCCTATCATAGTGAGGGATAGGCTCAGGAGGGCTGACCACTTGTGCATTCCTGTTCTAGAGTTGGTGCAGAATTCTAAATCAGAATATCCAGCAGATGGGGTTTAATGAGGGCTGACCTTCTGAACTCAGTCTGTGGGTATTTGAACTATGATCCATGTCCCATTTGACTGAGGAGATGACAGATGTTGCTGGATGTCTGGATCTCAGTGACCTCTGGTCCAATCCACGTTGCGGAATTAGGGACGACTTTCCAGAGGTTTCCATTCACTTCTATGAATACGAATTATTGGGATTAGCTTGTAGGGCATATCCTCTTTCTGCCCATTACACTTGTCTCCACAATCACTTTTATCGGTGCCAAATACAAGTGGGGCTCTTTTCTCTTTTCACTGTTGGGAGCCTGTATGGTCCAGGTACAGTTTGCAGTGCACCTACCACTTTCACTCTGGTTCAGGCACATCCTGTGGATCCTCCTAGGTGACTCCTGGGTTCATTGGTGACGTTCTTTATGACTTCCTGATCTTCTGTCTCTGCTGCTCCATGGCACTTATAAGTGGATCAGGCACAGCACCTGGTTCCTGTGATGGTGATCCAGGTTCCCCAGCATCCAACCACCTGTGGGCTGAGGGTTTCCTATTGGTTTTCATTTAACATTTTCCTCAAACATTTCTGGGTTCTTTAAGATGGACCTCTCTCTAATCCTCTAGTCCCCCCAGATCAATGAATAAAAACGGTTTTATTCACAGTGGTTTCCTCTCCCTCTTTAACAGTGTTCTCCCCTCCCTTCATTAGTCATTACTGTTACCATTGCTAGACAAATTGACATGTCCCCCACATAATATTTTTAAGCCTAAGTTCAATATTTTTGACTTTCCTCTTCTGTTTTTCTTTCCAGTATTAAGTTTTCATGATTTCACTTAATTACCTGCCTTACTGCAGGATTAGTCTTGCTACTTTTATTTAAAGTCTGATGTAAGAAACCACAGGGAATTTCATGCTTCCATGATGTGCCATCTTTATTTTGGGGGTTCTTATGCGTTCTTTCTATATTCTGGTTATAAATGCATGTCAGAAGTGTAGCTGCCAGAATATTGTTTTTAATCTTTAGGTTTTTTTCACTCTCCCTTTGTTCGAAGTACAGAAGTGTCATTACTGTGATGTCACCCTGACAATCCATTCTTGGTTTTATTTCTGGAGTTTGCAGGGTTTTATGAAGGAGGACACTGTGCCTATGAGCAGGAATGTGGATAGTACTTTATCTTCAAACAGTGCAAAGTTTCTGATCTGACCTCTAGGTCTTTCATCCATATTGGGTTTACTTTTTGTGCAGAAAAATTGTAGGGATCTATTTTCATACCTCTACCTATGGATATTCAGTTGTCTCAGCATGATTTTTCCAAAAGGGCTTTCTTTTTTTTCCATTTCCTGTGGGGAAGGTCACAGGTGGGTGAGCTCTAGGAAGGCAGGTGCAGGCAGAGGCTCCCAGAAACTTGGCCAGAAGCACACATGAGCACTCCCACTCAGACTTTACTAAGCAGGGAGGACTGGTTACAACAGGATTTACCACTGGCACACAGTAATAAATAAACACATAACCAGAGGGGAGGATAAAGGTGGCACAGCCATCGCTGACCACAGAGTGGGCAAAGACGCCCTTCCAAGCTGTGGCCACCTCAACACTGGGCAGGTACTGGGATCAGGAAGGGGTGGGGCTCTTGGTCACAGTCTTTGGGAAGGGGCATCTTCAAACTTGGCCCCTTAGTTACTGACTCGGAACCCCTGGCTGGTCCATTTGGATCCAGATTGTCAGGAGGCCACTGTCTCTGGGACTTTTAGGTCATTCTCTTTGGGACTGGAAAGACCAGGGGGTCATTATTCTTTGGTGTCCTGATGGGTCCACCCAGGACCTAGGACGTTCTCTGATCACTGTCATACAGCCTTCTGACTGGCACACCTGGGCTCCAGGACATGTAAGGGCCACTGCTCCTTCAGCTCCTACTTGGTCCACTCAGGACCCAACACTAGTGAACCACTGTCACGTGGCTTCAGGACTAGAGGATTATAGAGAGGTCCATCTGAAGGGTGAGGGTCTGGGTTCTGAGACCTCCGACTGCTCAGGAACCAAGGGGAGGAAGCCCAGGGACAGGCAGGGCTCTGGAGGCCCCAGGGAGGGAGAAGGGGCAGGGAATCTTCATTTGGCATCAGGCCCATGTTTCAAGGAGCAGGCTGCAGGGGAGGAAATAAGGTCACCTGGCTGGGTCAGGAAGTAAGGTCAGCCGACTGGGTCAGGCCTGGGGTTCCTTCAAGCTGTAGGGGCAGCTCCTGGAAGAGCAGAGAGCCTGGCCACTGCTGGGAGAGAGCAGCAGCCTGCAGACCCTCCCTGGATCCCAGTCCCCCAGTGCAGAGGCCAGGGTAGGGGGCTGTGGGCTGTGGAGACTCCAGCCCCAGGCCTCTACCTATAGGCTCAGAAAGGGGGAGGATGGGGCTGGGCAGCGGCTAGTGAGCTCAGTCCTCCAGGCCCTTCATCAAGTCCACGATGCTATCCACATAGTAATGGGGCACCAAGTCGTTTTGGCCGGCCTCCAGGTAGGCCTTGGACTATTCCAGAAGGGAGACACTGGTGATCGTGTAAAATGTTATCCTAAACCTTATTTTTTAAAGATTTATATATGAATGCTTTTCGAATGCAAAGAAATAAGCTAACAGAACAAAAATTACACCTGTGTTTTTATTCTAACCAATTTTAACGTTTGAAGAAAAAAATTAGAGTCTGAAAAGTAGCGTAATACTCTAAAATAATAATTTATCAGAGTTGGGCAAACAATAATTTCTTTAAGACCGATTTTTGACTAAAACTTCACAGACATAAGAAATTATCTTGATAAGTAAGATAAATTTAATGTTTTAAAAATGCTTATTGCTTTATCATGTAGAGGATTAAACTTTGGTTTAAATAATACGTTAATATTTTACTTGTGTCTGGGAAAGGATCAATATTTTATTTTTTCTCAACTCCTTTTGGAAGCTTAATTAACTATGACTCTCTATCTTTTGATTTGGAAACAACAGTCCCAAGCTTTTGACTGCTTGTTCTTGAAATGTAAAAAATGCTTGTGAAAAAAGCAGTTTTGTGGTCTGTTTTTATAAAGAAGTTCCATGCCAGAGACCCTGTTCAAGGCCTCTAGCCTCATAGATTAGGAATTTGTTTTTGAAAAGAAAAACAATCCTTAAATAACTTTGATTGTACTAATTATATATAACCAGTTTGGTTACAAATAAACCTATTGCAACTTAAATGTTTTTATCATTTACTCAGACTTTATATCTCTTTCCCTTGAGAAACCTTGTATTTATTTCCCTTGACAAACTTTATCTTTTTTCTCCACAAATCTTATATTACTTCATAAACCTTCTTCTATTTCTTTACTAGCTGTTGATTCTTTTTAAACTTTACATTCTGAAACAATCATGATAAAATGTATGAGGTATTTCCAATTACTGCTTGCAGTAAGATAAATATTTTATGTTGTTCACAGTATTTTAATTGAAATACAGCTGAAACTTTTTCCATCCTTTGCATATAGAATTACCCCTGTTCCAGTATCAGAGGCAGAGTGTGTGAGGGAAAGAGCTGCATCAGGATCCAGGTAATGAGCATACCAGGAAATCAATTCTTCTGGATCTAAATTTGTCCAGGGCCAAAGACACATGGAGAGGAAGAATAATTCCTGGAGTGTGAGCCGACCTCAGAAACTGAGGCAGGGTCTCTTCCCCCACCCCGCCAATCCCTGATGCTTCCTAATGCACAGTGACCTGATTGCTGGTGTTCAGTGCAAGTGACAATGAAAGCTGGACTTTGAGTGTTAAGGACACAGCTTTGCAGTCCATATGCTACCCAGCCTACATTCGATAAATCATTGCTAACATGTAGGATCAGTGGACCTCCTCAGCACACCTCCATGCTTAGAGTAAGACTGGAATAATCTACAGGAATCACCACATAAAGAGTTTGGATACCTACCGTTCAGCTGTTCATCATCAAAGACCAGAATAGTCCTGCAGGCACATTGTTGTCTCTCCCTGATGGGTGGGTGGGGGGCTCCTTCTGTGGGCCAGCAGCTCCGTGGTGCTCACCCTTGCAGGCACAAGCAGAAACATGTGGTATGTTCATAACACCAGCTCCCCCAGGTCCTCCCCTGAGTTCAGAGCCACCAAACCATCCTCCTTCTGGTGAGCACCATTGTTGTCTCTTTTTACACCCTTCTTCTAGGTACACAACTCTTTTAGTTATTTATAATTCCCTGACTTGACCCTGGTGAACACAGGGCCAACAGTCTCAGGGTGTTTCCCAGCTTCAGGCCCCTTTTATGCATCCATGCTCTGCTGTTCCTGGATGGAAATAGAAAAACCCTGAATCAGGCGTGAAGCATGTACCTTGCATGTTTCTACACAAGTTTTAGGTGTTTATTGAGTCACTTCCATAGAACATCCTGAGCTCAGTTATGCACAGCCCCATTCCAAGCGTGGTGGACAGTGAGACTGCATCTGCTGCCACAATGAACTCTATCTACAGCCACGAGAAATGAACTTTATGTCCTGATTGTGAAAGGAGCCTCGCGTTTAATGAGAAATTCCTAATTTCAACACACCCTACTATCTTTTCCCTCCTTACATAAATGTTTTTTTCCTGTTTGAGAAATTTTTTCCTATTGTAAAACCAGAAAGATGTTCTATGTGTCTTGGAAAACTTCATATTTTAATCTTCAAGATATTGAGCAGCAATTGTCAAGTTTATGGTCCAGATGTGCCAAAGCTTACCCAGAGTCTGGGATGTCATATGATGTGAAATGAAACCCAAAACAGCCCCCACCCCAAAACAAAACAAAACACAACAAACGAATTCAACAAAACTTGAGAGCTATCAAAGCTGAATGGTGGAGGAATGAGGTTCCTTATATTTCTTTTCTGATTTGCAGGATTTCCAGATTTTTTATTAGAAGAGTAAAATCAAATAAAAATTTAAATGTGAAAAAAAAATCCTTAAAATCAAGTTGTTGCTGTGTTTCAGAAAAAAAGTTTTGATTTGTTGTGTGGTGTGGTTCAGGATTGGTATATCTTTTCTACAACACAGATAATGTTTGTACATCTTTTCTTTTTCTTTTCTTCCATCTCTCATTGTTGTGCCCTCTTCCTCTCTCCTAGTGTTTCGCACAGTACACTCAGGGTCCTATCTTGTTTTGAAACTCTAATGGGCATTGCATTCCTTATTAGAGTGTTTCTCTGACATCGTCCAAGTCACTGTGGTTACTCCATGTCCCAGGATTACTTTCTGTCTTTGAATCATAAGGTAAGTTTTATTAATGCTCAGCAGTAAACTAGCAAGCAGCTGAACCTTCCTGTCAATCATGCTGCAGCATTCAGAAATTTTTGGGTCTGCCATCTCAGAAGTCTCCACAAGGTGGCACTCATGGGCTTTGTCAGTCAGCTCCAACTTACAGCCCCAAGGCAATCAAGCTCTCCCCAAATCATGTCTTAATGTGGATTATAGGGGTTCAGAGGTATTAAGAAAGAGGCTGCTTTTTGCATTCCAGGCATGGCCTGCATTTGTCTGTGACTCTGTTCCAATGTGATCTTCTTTGGGGGCAATTTTTTGGGGGAGCAGCTAGCAATATGGCCAGATGTGGAATCTGCTCCCTGTTTGCTTCTAGTGTTTGGGAAAGACAGCAGTTTATTTCCAGGTGCCCATGGGATGCCCAGCAAGTTCCTAGTGCTTTGCCCATTGGTCCTCTTGAACATGGCAGGATTTCCTCACCAGCCTCCTTGGGCGTGGCATCCCTATTTTCTTTAGGCAGTCCTACCTGGATTGTGCTTTATTTTCTGATACGATGTCTTCAGCATAGTATATAATTACACTGAGGACTGAATCACACTCAAAGGCCTTTCCAACCAAATTGTGGTGACAAACGGCTGAATTCAAGCCTCTATGGCAATGTGGTCAATATAAGCTGCGATCCTTCTCACCTGAAGCTGAATGATAGCCGGCTTCTGAGATCAAGGAATTACAGTGTTCTCAAGGTCCGTCCCTGAGGACCAGAGTCCTTTAGCCTTCTGGTGGCTTTCCCTGCCAAGCCACTTGGGGCACAGCACCTGCTCTGGGGGGTGTAGTTTTGTTGCAATCCCAAGACTTTGCCGTATATTTGCATGGGCCATCCATGTTTTGTACGTATTCTATAGAGAATGTGTTGCTACAGGGCTCTAGCTATTAAGAAGCTACACGTTGTTGGCCTCTTTGTCAAGAACCTGATGACTACATCTGTGTGGGTGGGTCTCTGTGTCTTCTAATCCACTCATTTTCATGCCTTTTTATGCCAAAACTACCTTATCTTTTAAAAGTATACCTCAGCAGTATACTATTAAGTCAAGTATTGCAATGTCCTAACCTTTCTCTTATTGATTTTTTTATTATTGGTATTTTATTCTTCCATGATTTTTGAGATTATTTTGCTAGATCTGTGGAAAAAATAATTGGCATCAAAGGTATTTTAATGGAAAACGCATTAAAGTAATGAAGGGGTTGCATTAAAGTAATGAAGGGGTTTTTCACCTTTTTTTTTTAATAAGTCAAAAAGAGAAGTAATATGTTTATTTCTACATATTTCTATACAGTTTCAGGAGATTCATACTGATCTTTTTTTGAAAACACTGTGTATACATTTCTTTTTTTTTTTTAATTATTTTTATTGTAGGTTGTTCAAAACATTACATAGTTCTTGATATATTATATTTCACACTTTGATTCAAGTGGGATATGAGCTCCCATTTTACCCCATATACAGATTGCAGAATCACATCAGTTGCACAACCATTGATTTACATATTGCCATTCTGGTGTCTGTTGTATTCTGCTGCCTTCCTATCCTCTACTATCCCCCCTCCCCCATCCCCTCCCCTCTTCTCTCTCTACCCCCTCTAATGTAATTCATTTCTCCCCCTTATATTTTTCCTCCTTTCCCCTCACTTCCTCTTGTATGTAATTTTGTATACCCCTGAGGGTCTCCTTCCATTTACATGCAATTTCCCTTCTCTCTCCCTTTTCCTCCCACCTCTCATCCCTGTTTAATGTTAATCTTCTTCTCATGCTCTTCCTCCCTACTCTGTTCTTAGTTACTCTCCTTATATCAAAGAAGACATTTGGCATTTGTTTTTGAGGGATTGGCTAGCTTCACTTAGCATAATCTGCTCTAATGCCATCCATTTCCCTCCAAATTCTATGATTTTTGTCATTTCTTAATGCAGAGTAATACTCCATTGTGTATAAATGCCACATTTTTTTTATCCATTCGTCTATTGAAGGGCATCTAGGTTGGTTCCACAGTCTTGCTATTGTGAATTGTGCTGCTATGAACATAAATGTAGCAGTGTCCCTATAGTGTGCTCTTTTTAGGTCTTTAGGGAATAGACCGAGTAGGGGAATAGCTGGATCAAATGGTGGTTCCATTCCGAGCTTTCCAAGAAATCTCCATACTGCTTTCCAAATTGGCCGCACCAATTTGCAGTCCCACCAGCAATGTACAAGAGTACCCTTTTCCCCACATCCTCGCCAGCACTTGTTGTTGTTTGACTTCCTAATGGCTGCCAATCTTACTGGAGTGAGATGGTATCTTAGGGTGGTTTTGATTTGCATTTCTCTGACTGCTAGAGATGGTGAGCATTTTTTCATATACTTGTTGATTGATTGTATGTCCTCCTCTGAGAAATTTCTGTTCAGGTCCTTGGCCCATTTGTTGATTGGGTTATTTGTTATCTTATTGTCTAATTTTTTTAGCTCTTTGTATATTCTGGATATTAGGGCTCTGTCTGAAGTGTGAGGAGTAAAGATTTGTTCCCAGGATGTAGGCTCCCTATTTACCTCTCTTATTGTTTCTTTTGCTGAGAAAAAACTTTTTAGTTTGAGTAAGTCCCATTTGTTGATTCTAGTTATTAACACTTGTGCTATGGGTGTCCTATTGAGGAATTTGGAGCCCGACCCCACAGTATGTAGATCATAGCCAACTTTTTCTTCTATCAGACGCCATGTCTCTGATTTGATATCAAGTTCCTTGATCCACTTTGAGTTAACTTTTGTGCATGGCGAGAGAAAGGGATTCAGTTTCATTTTGTTGCATATGGATTTCCAGTTTTCCCAACACCATTTGTTGAAGATGCTATCCTTCTTCCATTGCATGCTTTTAGCCCCTTTATCGAATATAAGATAGTTGTAGTTTTGTGGATTGATTTCTGTGTCCTCTATTCTGTACCATTGGTCCACCCACCTGTTTTGGTACCAGTACCATGCTGTTTTTGTTACTATTGCTCTGTAGTATAGTTTGAAGTCTGGTATCGCTATACCGCCTGATTCACACTTCCTGCTTAGCATTGTTTTTGCTATTCTGGGTCTTTTATTTTTCCATATGAATTTCATGATTGCTTTCTCTATTTCTACAAGAAATGCCGTTGGGATTTTGATTGGCATTGCATTAAACCTATAGAGAACTTTTGGTAATATCGCCATTTTGATGATGTTACTTCTACCTATCCATGAACAGGGTATATTTTTCCATCTTCTAAGATCTTCTTCTATTTCTCTCTTTAGGGTTCTGTAGTTTTCATTTTATAAGTATTTCACCTCTTTTGTTAGGTTGATTCCCAAGTATTTTATTTTTTTTTGAGGATATTGTGAATGGGGTGGTTGTCCTCATTTCCATTTCAGAAGATTTGTCGCTGATATACAGGAATGCCTTTGATTTATGCGTGTTGATTTTATATCCTGCCACTTTGCTGAATTCATTTATTAGCTCTAATAGTTTCTTTGTAGACCCTTTTGGGTCTGCTAGGTTTAGAATCATGTCATCTGCAAATAGTGATAATTTGAGTTCTTCTTTTCCTATTTTTATGCCTTTAATTTCTTTCGTCTGTCTAATTGCTCTGGCCAGTGATTCGAGAACTATGTTGAACAGAAGTGGTGAGAGAGGGCATCCCTGTCTTGTTCCAGATTTTAGAGGAAATGCCTTCAGTTTTTCTCCATTCAGAATGATGCTAGCCTGAGGCTTAGCATAGATTGCTTTTACAATATTGAGGTATGTTCCCGTTATCCCTAGTTTTTCTAGTTTTGAACATAAAGGGATTCTGTACTTTGTCGAATGTTTTTTCCGCATCTATCGAGATGATCATATGGTTCTTATTTTTAAGCCTATTGATGTGGTGAATAACATTTATTGATTTCCGTATATTGAACCAACCTTGCATCCCAGGGATAAATCCTACCTGATCATGGTGCACAATTTTTTTGATATGTTTTTGTATCCGGTTCGCCAGAATTTTATTGAGGATTTTTGCATCTAGGTTCATTAGAGATATTGGTCTGTAGTTTTCTTTCTTTGAAGTGTCTTTGTCTGGTTTCGGAATCAGGGTGATTTTGGCCTCATAGAATGAATTTGGAAGTTCTCCCTCTTTTTCTATTTCCTGAAATAGCTTGAAAAGAATTGGTATTAGTTCCTCTTTAAAGGTTTTGTAAACCTCTGCTGTATACCCATCCGGTCCTGGGCTTTTCTTAGTTGGTAGTCTTTTGATGGTTTCTTCTATTTCCTCAATTGATATTGGTCTGTTTAGGTTGTCAATATCCTCCTGACTCAATCTGGGCAAATCATATGACTTAAGAAATTTATCGATGCCTTCACTATCTTCTATTTTATTGGAGTATAAGGATTCAAAATAATTTCTGATAATCTTCTGTATTTCTGAAGTGTCTGTTGTGATATTGCCTTTTTCATCCCGTATGCTAGTAATCCGAGTTCTCTCTCTTCTTCTCTTCGTTAGCGTGGCTAAGGGTCTGTCGATTTTATTTATTTTTTCAAAGAACCAACTTTTAGTTTTGTCAATTTTTTCAATTGTTTCTTTTGCTTCGATTTCATTAATTTCAGCTCTGATTTTAATTATTTCTTGTCTTCTACTTCTTTTGCTGTTGTTTTGCTCTTCTTTTTCTAGGATTTTGAGTTGAAGTATTAGATCATTTATTTGTTGGTTTTTTCTTTTTTTAAGGAATAAACTCCAAGCAATAAATTTTCCTCTTAGAACTGCTTTCAATGTGTCCCATAGATTCCGATATGTTGTGTCTGTGTTTTCATTTATCTCTAAGAATTTTTTAATTTCCTCCTTGATGTCTTCTATAACCCATTGATCATTCAGTAACCTATTGTTCATTCTCCAAGTGATGCATGATTTTTCCTTACTTCTTTTATCGTTGATTTTCAATTTCATTCCATTATGATCAGATAAGATGCATGGTATTATCTCTACTCCTTTATATTGTCTAAGAGTTGCCCTGTGACATAATATATGATCTATTTTTGAGAAGGATTCATGTGCTGCTAAGAAAAAAGTGTAACTGCTTGATCTTGGGTGGTATATTCTATATATGTCAATTAAGTCTAGGTTATTAATTATGTTATTGAGTTCTATAGTTTCCTTATTCAACTTTTGTTTGGAAGATCTGTCCAGTGGTGAGAGAGGTGTGTTGAAGTCTCCCATGATTATTGTATGGTGGTCTATTAGACTCTTGAACTTGAGAAGAGTTTGTTTGATGAACATAGCTGCACCATTATTTGGGGCATATATATTTATGATTGTTATGTCTTGTTGGTGTATGGTTCCCTTGAGCAGTATGTAGTGTCCCTCTTCATCCCTTTTGATTAACTTTGGCTTGAAATCTATTTTATTTGATATGAGTATGGACACTCCTGCTTGTTTCCGAAGTCCATATGAGTGATATGATTTTTCCCAACCTTTCACCTTCAGTCTATGTATGTCTTTTCCTATCAAATGCGTCTCCTGAAGGCAGCATATTGTTGGGTCTTGTTTTGTGATCCATTCTACTAGCCTGTGTCTCTTAATTGGTGAGTTTAAGCCATTAACATTTAGGGTTATTATTGAGATATGGGTTGTTCTTCCAGCCATATTTGTTTATTTATGTTACTAAACATGGTTTGTTTTCCTCTTTGATTATTCCCTCCCCACTTTACTGTACTACCTCCCGCTGTTGGTTTTAATTGATATTTTCCATTTCCTCTTCCTGTAATATTTTGCCAAGGATGTTTTGAAGAGATGATTTTCTAGCTGCAAATTCTTTTAACTTTTGTTTATCTTGGAAGGTTTTAATTTCATCTTCCATCCTGAAGCTTAATTTTGCTGGATACACAATTCTTGTTGGAACCCATTTTCTTTCAGTGTTTGAAATATGTTATTCCAGGATCTTCTAGCTTTCAGAGTCTGTGTTGAAAGATCAGCTGTTATCCTCATTGGTTTACCCCTAAATGTAATCTGCTTCCTTTCTCTTGTAGCTTTTAAAATTCTCTCCTTATTCTGTATGTTGGGCATCTTCATTATAATGTGTCTAGGTGTGGATCTCTTATGATTTTGCACATTTGGCATCCTGTAGGCTTCTAGGATTTGGGATTCTGTCTTATTCTTCAAGTCTGGGAAGTTTTCTCGTATTATTTCGTTGAATGGATTGCTCATTCCTTTGGTTTGGACCTCTATACCTTCCTGTATCCCAATGACTCTTAAGTTTGGTCTCTTTGTGTTATCCCATATTTCTTGAATGTTCTGCTCATGGTTTCTTAACAGCTTTGCTGAGCTGTCTATGTTCTTCTCCAGTTGAAATACTTTGTCTTCATTGTCTGATGTTCTATCTTCTAAGTGTTCTACTCTGCTGGTAGTATTCTCAATTGAGTTTTTAAGTTGGTTTATTGTTTCCTGCATTTCCAGGATTTCTGTTTGTTTGTTTTTTATAACCTCTATCTCCCTGTATAATTGATCTTTTGCTTCTTGGATTTGTTTATGTAATTCATTGTTGAAGTGGTCAAAGTGGTCTTTCATTGTCTGATTTTGCTGTCTAATGTCTTCCTTGAGACTCCAGATCATCTGAAGCATGTATATCCTGAATTCTTTATCTGACATTCCATCTGCTGTAGATATTACCTCTTCTAAAGTTGAGTTGACCTGCATTGCTTGTGTTCCTTTCTTTCCTTGTCTTTTCATACTGATCGTGTTTCTTTCTGCTTGGTGAAACTGTTGTGTTATTGATTTTTCCCCCTATATATTTATGTTGCTCTTGTATAGTTGCAAAGTCTCCCTCGCAGGCTTTGGCGGTGGTTCTGCCCCTCCTCCAATTGGGGCAATGTGCCTACCATGCCGGCAGGCCGCTGGGCCTGTACTTTCGGTGGGCCTGTTCTTTCGGTGGTCACAGGTCCGCCTACCTTGCAGGCGTGAGCAGCGACTCTGCCCCTCTGCTGGCCGCTAGGCCTGTTCTGTCTGTCGGTTGCGGGTCTGTCTACCTAACAGGCACTGGTGGCGGCTCTGCCCCTCCCCCAACCGGGGTGATGTGTCTGGCGGGCCACTGGGCCTTTTTGTCAGTGGTCACGGTTCCGCCTACCTTGCAGGCGCGTGGGATAGCTGTGCCCCTCCGCAGATTGCTGGGCCTGACCTGCCGGTGGGTCGCAGGTCTGCCTACCTTGCAGGCTCAGGGGGTGGCTCTGCCGCTCTGCGGATTGCTGTGCCTGTTCTGCCGGTGGGTCGCGGGTCCGCCTAACTTACAGGCGCCTGGCGGCTCTGCCCCTCCCCCAACCGGGGCAATGTGTCTGGCGGGCCACTGGGCCTGTTTTGTCGGTGGTCACGGTTCCGACTACCTTGCATGCGCGTGGAGCAGCTGTGTCTCTCCAAGAGTTGCTGGGCCTCACCTGCCAGTGGGTGGCAGATGCACCTACCTTGCAGGCGCGGGGGTGGCTCTGCCACTCCGCGGGCTGCTGGGCCTGATCTGCTGGTGAGTCGCAGGCCTGCCTACCTTGCAGGCGCCCGGCGGCTCTGCCCCTCCCCCAACTGGGGCGGGGTGATGTGTCTGGCCGGCCGCTGGGCCTGTTCTGTTGGTGGTCACGGTTCTGCCTACCTAGCAGGTGCGTGGGGCAGGTGTGACCCTCCGCAGGTTGTTGAGCCTGACCTGCCGGTGGGTCGCAGGTCTGCCTACCTTGCAGGCTCAGGGGGTGGCTCTGCTGCTCTGCGGATTGCTGTGCCTGTTCTGCTGGTGGGTCATGGGTCCGCCTACCTTGCAGGCGCCCGGCGGCTCTGCCCCTCCCCCAACCCGGGCGGGGCGATGTGTCTGGCCGGCCGCTGGGCCTGTTCTGTTGGTGGTCACGGTTCTGCCTACCTTGCACGCACGTGGAGCAGCTGTGTCTCTCCGAGAGTTGCCGGACCTGACCTGCCGGTGGGTGGCAAGTGCGCCTACCTTGCAGGCCCAGGGGTGGCTCTGCCGCTCTGCGGGTTGCTGGGCCTAATCTGTTGGTGAGTCGCAGGTCTGCCTACCTTGCAGGCGCCTGGCGGCTCTGCCCCTCCCCCAACCGGGGCGGGGTGATGTGTCTGGCCGGCCGCTGGGCCTGTTCTGTTGGTGGTCACGGTTCTGCCTACCTAGCAGGTGTGTGGGGCAGCTGTGCCTCTCCGCAGGTTGTTGGGCCTGACCTGCCAGTGGGTCACAGGTCTGCCTGCCTTGAGGGCTCCGGGGGTGGCTCTGCCGCTCTGCGGATTGCTGTGCCTGTTCTGCTGGTGGGTCGCAGGTCCGCCTACCTTGCAGGCGCCCGGCGGCTCTGCCCCTCCCCCAACCGGGGCGATGTGTCTGGCGGGCCACTGGGCCTGTTTTTTCAGTGGTCACGGTTCCGCCTACCTTGCAGGCACGTGGGGCAGCTGTGCCCCTCCGCAGGTTGCTGGGTCTCGGTTTTTCCCCTTCTTCAACAGATTTATTCCCAGGGTTTTTCTTTGTGGTTATTGTGAATGGAATTTTTTTCCAAAACCAGTAGAAGACAGAAAATAATTAAGACCAGAGCCAACATTAATGAGAGTTGAAAAAATGTAGATCAATGCAACAAAATGTTGCTTCTTTGAAAATATAGCACAGATTCATAAATCAGTAACCAAACTAACCAAAAGAAAGAGAAAGATCCATATCAACAGAAATGGAAGTAAAATAGAAAGATATCACCAGATACCACCGGATATCACACAGATATCACCACCAGCAGTGCTGCAGCTCAGACAGGGCAGAGTTTCCCTTGTGATGAACAGCAGTGGTCAGTTCTCTGCCAGTAGATGTCAGAGCTGAGGCCTCCACACTCCTGCACCTGGACCTACCTGTCTTCCGGGTTTCCAGGGCTCGTAAGAGCTCTTCCAGGGTTAGGAAGCCTTGGCTGTTCTTCCTTTGAATCTGGGGCCCTACAAACTGCTCCTAGCTGTCTCAATTCTGTTGTGGTCCCACAGATATTTTTCCAATCTGCTTTTAATGTGCTGCTCAGATGGTAGAACAGGCCTAGGATACAGACTCATGGTGGGAAAATTAGACAAGAAGGAGAATGTGGGATCCAAGAAAATTCAAAGGCTAGCAAGACAGACTCCATGAAAACTTAAATTAAGAATAATTCTCCTGGGCTTTGTGCTCTGTCATCCAGGCCAACTGGGCTGCAGTCCTGCTCTGAAGACTCAATAGGTTAGGGTCCCCATTTCCACTCTTCTGCTCTTAGGTATATTGAAAAGAAAATACCAAAGGTGTGTCTGACCAAACATTTGATAAGAAGATTGGCATAAATGTGAGTACTGGACTTGATCACTGTCCCATCAAAAGGCAAAAATAGAGACAGGATACTACTGTGAGCAGAATCCTGTGAGCAGAGCTCAGAAAATGGACAAAATGAAGGAAACTCATCATATTTCTTCTGCCCCACAGAGCTGGACTATAGAACTATATGGCTGAAAATGGGGGTGTTTTTAAGACAAGGGAAAAGAGATTCTTCCCAAGTGTGGGAATGGGGATGTGGTGGAGTCTTTAAAAGCAAGGTCTAATGAGATGTCCTTAGGGTACTGGGGAAGCTTCCCTTAGAAGGAGTTCCGGAAGGATACCTCTGAGAGGGTCCCTGAGCTTTCAAGGAGAATGAGTCCTAACAAGAACCACCTTGATGCCTTGATTGCTCTCAGTCCTGTTTGGCAATGGAAACTCTCCCTCTGTTAAGAGCTCCTGTATGCTCCTCCTGCTGTCTGCCACCAGGCCACCATGAGAGCTGAGCTGATGCCAGCACCATACCATCGAATCTCCAGAACTATGAGCTAAATTAACCTCTTTCTTAATAAAGTTATCCTTTGATGAAAATGTTCTGATATAGACCTCAAATCCATTCAGAAATCATCATGGCTGCCATTCCAGAGTGCATGGGCCCCCAGGTCAGGACTACATCCACCTTGATGTCAGAACTTGGGACCAAATCCAAGGAGAGTCATACAATTGAACTCTGGGGGCAAACCTCATCTCAACCAAGAACTGTGGCATGGATGGAGCCAAGGCAAAGAGCCCCAACCTGGGCAATTCCCTATAGAACACTTCCACAGGACTGGCACCCAGAGAACTGCTTTTGGGAACATTCTGCAAAACCCCAACCGAAAACACTCAGGTGCACATCAGCAGGAAATAATTAAATCAGTGGTCTAGTATTCACACGGTAGAGTTCAATGCTGGAAAAGGATCCACACCACAAGCAAAATCTCAGATAAACTCAGAATGATGACATTTAAAATGAGTGGACAGAAGAATTTCTGCTGTCTGATATTCATAGAGAGTACAAAAGAGGCTACAGTGCTGTGTGCTGATGGATGGAGGAATGGTGTGCACTCTCGGGAGAGGGAGAGCAAGGACCAGTAGCCCAACCTGCCCTGTTTTATATAAAAGACTCATACAGAGTTGGGTTCGGTTTTTGAAATTCTATTGTTAAGTCCAACAATGACTTGTGCATGAATCTTTAGGTATTTTACATCTATGTTACAATTCATTTAACATGGAAGAAAGGAAAAGGGCTTAATGTAATATTGTTTGCAAATATTAAATTGCTTGACACCATGATTGATCTTTTAAAATAAGGTATCAATTCTAGGTTACAAACTAAGATATAGCAGACATACAACTCCCAGGGAAAAAGAATAAATGGTAGGGTTCTCTTTGAATTAATACAAAAGATATTAAGAGACAGAAAAACAACAGAGCAAGTATCATCACAAGCAAACAGTAAGTTGATGAAACTAGTTCCAAATATTTCCATTATTTTACTCAACAAATGTAGACTGCCTTTCTAATAGTGACAAAGATTTTGCTGACAAATTATTTCTTGATGGAACTATGCATACTCTGACTGGTTGTCATATACACAGAAATAGAGGCATGCACACGTGTACGTGATCACCCAGTAGTCGGTCTGTTCTGACAGATCCCTGTACTGTGACTGTGCCACCCTTGTGTTTATGGCTCAGGGAGGTGAGTAATAACCAGGAGACATGGGACAGGGGCACACACACCACATGTTTCTGAGGACACTAGGGGAGGTTCTCCTCTTTATCCAGGAAAAGCAGACCCTAGTGACACTAGCATCTCTGCTCAGGAGAATAAAGGGGCTGAGAGCAGAGACACCTGCATTGATTAAGGCAGAGAGGTGCAGCATCCTCTGACTGGGAGGACCAGAAACACCCCACAGAGATGAATGGTGAAGGAGAGAGTGTAGAGGGACACGAAGGTGCCCACCAGAAGGAGGACGGTTTGGGTAGCTCTGGACTCTGTGGAGGACCTGGGGGAGGGACGGATGCCATGGAGGTGCTGGAACCTCTGCTTGTGCCTGTACAGGATGAGAACCATGGAGCCACTGTCCCAGGGCATGATCCCCAAAGAGAGCACATCAGGGAAGGACAGCAAGGCTATACTTAGTGCCTCTCTAGTGTTGCCATGAGCCCCACCAGAGCAGTATCCAAAATCTCTTTGTGATATTATTACTCCCTCTGTCAGTCACACACAGGGACAATGGTATTGACCAGCAGGTGGAGGATCCAGCACAGGAACACCGAGGTGTCCGGGTACCTGGGGGTTTTCACTTGGAGCTCTGCCTACCTGGAGTCCCTGGGGCTGATGGTGATGGCCTGGAAGACACTCAAGAGACAGGTGCTGCTGAAGGACATACCCCTGCCCACCCTGTGAACATAGAAAACAAGTTTGCATCCAAGATCCCTGGAGAAATGTCTAAAGCCAAGAGCTGTCATGGTCTGTGGGACTCCCCTGAAGAGCAGGAAAAGGGAGTTGGCTACAGTCAGGTGCCTAATAATCAAATCTGTGCATCTTAACCTACACCCAGAGCAGTAAAGGCAGAGGGAGGAGGAGAAGAGACAGGAATTCCCCAGGATTCCAACAACAGTCTGGGTCAAGAAGACCACACCCAGGGTCAGGTCCCCAGAGGCCATTCTGCCAGTTCCCACAGACGATATTGATCTTCAGATCCCAGGATCCTGCATGAGGACAAGAGGTAAGGGCTACATTGAAAGGGTCATCTAAAGTCCAGTGCCTCTGCTTACTATTATTTCACAATTAGGAACATGTACTTTAAGGTTTTTCTTTTACTAAAAGGATTCCATCATTAAAACGACTGTTTAATATATTAAAATGTGTTTAAAAACATTGTAACATGTATAATGGCATAATTTGGCATGAACATTCTTTATACACAGATTTATGAAAAATTGTGCTGTAAATGGATAATAATGGGTGTAATGCATTCCACTATTGTCATGTATGTAAAAAATAAATAAATAAATAAAATAAAAAATCCCATTATAAAGAAAAGATGTATACAGCCTTTTAATTTTTACATTTTTAAACACTCTATGAGACAGGTACTTGATTATAAAGTCAAGAGATGTTTAAACTGAGGGATGTTTTCTGATTTTCCAAATTTATACTGGTTGAGATATCATGGGCTGATGTGGAATGCAGCATTTAAACATCTAAATTCTACTATCAAACATAGTTTGTAGAGTTTCTCCAGTTATCCAGACATATATTTAATTTTTACTGAACACATTAATACATTTCAGATACAGAATTTTATTATTTTGGCTTTAAAAAAGATGTGCTGATTTGTAAACGATAATCCCACCAGCCACTATCAATTAAGATTGAACCGAAACCAATAAGGTTAACAACGGATTTTTCATCATAGACGCTGAAAGCGAGAAGATCCTGGAACAACGTATATCAAACACTGAAAGACAATGGATGCCAACCAAGAATTCTGTATCCAGCAAAATTAAGCTTCAGGTACGACAACGAAATAAAAATCTTTCATGATAAACAAAAGCTAAAAAATTTGCAGCCAGAAAATCAGCATTGCAAAGCATCTTGAGCAAAACACTACACGAGGAAGAAATGAAAAACAATAACCAAAACCAACAGTAGGAAGTGCCTCGGTAAAGACACAGGGCGGGGGAGAAAGCTAATCATGGAGAAACAAACTAAATTAAAAAAAAAAGATAAATAATCAAACATGGCTGGAAGTACAAAACATATATCAATAGTAACTCTAAACGTTAATGGCTTAAACTCTCCAATAAAGCGACATAGGCTGGTAACATGGATTAAAAAAACAAATCCAACAATATGCTGCCTCCAGGAGACACATCTGATTGGAAAAGACATACACAGGCTGAAGGTGAAAGGTTGGGAAAAAAAATATACCACGCACACGGTCCTCGTAAGCAAGCAGGGGTGGCCATCCTCATATCGAATAAAATCGACTTCAAGACTAAGTTAATCAAAAGGGATAAGGAAGGACATAATATACTGTTAAAAGGAACCATTCACCAACAAGACATAACAATTATCAATATTTATGCACCAAATAATGGTGCTGCAACATTCATAAAAGAAATTCTCCTCAAGTTCAAGAGTCAAATAGACCACAACACAATAATTATGGGTGACTACAACACACCTCTCTCACCATTGGACAGATCCTCCAAACAAAAGTTAAATAAAGAAACTATAGAACTCAATATCACAATCAATAACCTAGACTTAACTGACATATTTAGAATATATCAACCATCATCAAGTGGATATACTTTTTTCTCAGCAGCACATGGATCCTTCTCAAAAATAGATCATATATTATGCCATAGGGCAACCCTCAGTAAATATAAAGGGGTGGAGATAATACCATGCATTTTATCTGATCATAATGGAATGAAACTAAAAATCAATGATAGAAGAAGGAAGGAAAAATCCTACATCACATGGAAAATGAACAATATGTTACTGAATGATCAATGGGTTACAGAAGACATAAAGGAGGAAATAAAAAAATTCTTAGAGATAAATGAAAATACAGACACAACATATTTGAATCTATGGGACACAATGAAAGCAGTTTTAAGAGGGAATTTCATTGCCTGGAGGTCATTCCTCAAAAAAAGGAAAAACCAACAAATAAATGAGCTCACACTTCATCTCAAAGCCCTAGAAAAGGAAGAGCAAAACAACAGCAAATATAGCAGAAGGCAAGAAATAATTAAAATCAGAGCGGAAATCGACGAAATTGAAACAAAAGAAACTATTGAAAAAATTGACAAAACTAAAAGTTGGTTTTTTGAAAAAATAAATAAGATCGACAGACCCTTAGCCATGTTAACAAAGAGAAGAAGAGAGAGAACTCAAATTACTAACATACGGGATGAAAAAGGCAATATCACAGCAGATGCTACAGAAATACAGAAGACAATTAGAAATTATTTTGAAAACGTATATTCCAATAAAATAGAAGATAGCGAAGATAGCGATAAATTTCTTAAGTCTTATGATTTGCCCAGACTGAGTCAGGAGGATACACACAATTTGAATAGACCAATATGAATGAATGAAATAGAAGAAGCAATCAAAAGACTACCAACCAAGAAAAGCCCAGGAACAGATGGGTATACAGTGGAGTTTTACAAAACCTTTAAAGAAGAATTAATACCAATACTTTTCAAGTTATTTCAGGAAATAGAAAAAGAGGGAGCCCTTCCAAATTCATTCTATGAGGCCAACATCACCCTGATTCCGAAACCAGACAAAGACACCTCAAAGAAAGAAAACTACAGACCAATATCTCTAATGAACCTAGATGCAAAAATCCTCAATAAAATTCTGGCGAATCGGATACAAAGGCACATCAAAAAAATTGTGCACCATGATCAAGTGGGATTCATCCCTGGGATGCAAGGATGGTTCAATATACGGAAATCAATAAATGTTATTCACCACATCAATAGACTTAAAAATAAGAACCATATGATCATCTCGATAGATGCAGAAAAAGCATTCAACAAAGTACAGCATCCCTTTATGTTCAAAACATTAGAAAAACTAGGGATAACAGGAACTTACCTCAACATTGTAAAAGCTATCTATGCTAAGCCTCAGGCTAGCATCATTCTGAATGGAGAAAAATTGAAGGCATTCTCTCTAAAATTTGGAATAAGACAGGGATGCCCTCTATCACCACTTCTATTCAATATATTTCTCGAAACACTGGCCAGAGCAATTAGATAGACGAAAGAAATTAAAGGCGTAAAAATAGGAAAAGAGGAACTTAAATTATCACTATTTGCGGACGACATGATTGTACACCTAGAAGACCCAAAAGGGTCTACAAAGAAACTACTAGAACTAATAAATGAATTCAGCAAAGTGGCAGGATATAAAATCAACACGCATAAATCAAAGGCATTTCTGTATATCAGCGACAAAACTTCTGAAACAGAAATGAGGAAAAACACACCATTCACAATATCCTCAAATAAAAAAAATAAAATACTTGGGAATCAATCTAACAAAAGAGGTGAAAGATTTATACAATAAAAACTACAGAACCCTAAAGAGAGAAATAGAAGATCTTAGAAGATGGAAAAATATACCCTGTTCATGGATAGGCAGAACTAACATCATCAAAATGGCGATATTACCAAAAGTTCTCTATAGGTTTAATGCAATGCCAACCAAAATCCCAATGGCATTTTTTGTAGAAATAGATAAGGCAATCATGAAATTCATATGGAAAAATTAAAGACCCAGAATATCAAAAGCAACTCTAAACAGGAAATGTGAATCAGGCGGCATAGCGATACCAGATTTCAAACTATACTACAGAGCAATAGTAACAAAAACAGCATGGTACTGGTACCAAAACAGGTGGGTGGACCAATGGTACAGAATAGAGGACACAGAGACTAATCCACAAAGTTACAACTATCTTATATTTGATAAAGGGGCTAAAAGCATGCAATGGAGGAAGGATAGCATCTTCAACAAATGGTGCTGGGAAAACTGGAAATCCATATGCAACAAAATGAAACTGAATCCCCTTCTTTCACCATGCACAAAAGTTAACTCAAAATGGATCAAGGAGCTTGATATCAAATCAGAGACTCTGCATCTGATAGAAGAAAAATTTGGCTCCGATCTACATATTGTGGAGTCGGGCTCCAAAATCCTTAATAGGATACCCATAGCACAAGAGTTAATAACAAGAATCAACAAATGAGATTTACTTAAACTAAAAAGATTTTTTCTCAGCAAGAGAAACAATAAGAGAGGTAAATAGGGAGCCTACATCCTGGGAACAAATTTTTACTCCCCACACTTCAGATAGAGCCCTAATATCCAGAGTATACAAAGAACTCAAAAAATTAAACAATAAGAAAACAAATAACCCAATCAACAAATGGGCCAAGGACCTGAGCACACACTTCTCAGAGGAGGACATACAATCAATCAACAAGTACATGAAAAAATGCTCAACATCTCTAGCAGTCAGAGAAATGCAAATCAAAACCACCCTAAGATACCATCTCACTCCAGTAAGATTGGCAGCCATTATGAAGTCAAACAACAAGTGCCGGCGAGGATGTGGGGAAAAGGGTACTCTTGTACACTGCTGGTGGGAGTGCAAATTGGTGCGGCCAATTTGGAAAGCAGTATGGAGATTCCTGGGAAAGCTGGGAATGGAACCACCATTTGACCCAGCTATTGCACTTCTCAGACTATTCCCTGAAGACCTTAAAAGAGCGTACTATAGGGATACCTCTACTTCGATGTTCATAGCAGCACAATTCACAATAGCTAGACTGTGGAACCAACCTAGATGCCCTTCAATAGATAAATGTATAAAAAACAATGTGGCATTTATACACAATGGAGTATTACTCTGCACTAAAAAATGACAAAATCATGGAATTTGCAGGGAAATGGGTGACACTAGAGCAGATTATGCTAAGTGAAGCTAGCCAATCCCTAAAAAACAAAATCAAAATTTTATCCTTGATATAAGGAAAGCAACTAAGAACAGAATAGGGAGGAAGAGCATGAGAAGAATATCACCATTAAACAGGGTTGAGAAAGGGGAGGGAAAGACAGAGAGAAGGGAAATTGCATGGTAAAGGAAGGAGACCCTCATTATACAAAATTACATATAAGAGGAAGTGAGGGGAATGGGGAAAAATCTAGAGAGAGAAATGAATTACAGTAGATGGGGTAAAGAGAGAAGATGGGAGGGGAGGAAAGGGGAGGAGAGGGGGGATAGTAGAGGATAGGAAAGGCAGCAGAATACAACAGACACTAGAATAGCAGTATGTAAAAAAGTGGATGTGGAACTGATGTGAATCTGCAATATGTATACGGGGTAAAAATGGGAGTTTATAGTCTGCTTGAATCAAATGTATGAAAGATGATATGTCAAGAGCTTTGTAATGTTTTCAACAACTAATAATAAAAAAATTAAAAAAAGAACCCCCCCCAAAAAAAGAAAAATGCAAATATAATTTTAAATTTCTGGCTATGAAATCCTACATATCAAATGTGCAGTGCTACGTTGAGGTAACCATTCCTCCATCAGTGGTCAGTGTCCCACCTGATCCCAGAGTTCTCTTAATCCCCCATCACTTCTCTGCCATTTTTAGTGTTCAGCTGTGTAGTTCACAGCCATGCCCAACTTATAGTTCTTAAACTTTTGATTCCTCAATGATAATGCAATTGTTCGTGGATAATATTTTGATTGGCTCCTCTTCACATCTTCTCTTTGTCACTTCAGGTGAACATGAGCAAACATCCAAGTCCAAAGCCCTTACATTCATCTGTGCAATGAACAGTGAGCTATTTCCTCACAGACTCATTCATCTCATGCCTTCCTCCAGCACACATTCAACTAACAGGCTACCTTGTTGACTTTCAGAAAGGGAGAATACTAAGACTTTTGATGTTTTGTTTCTTTGTTGCTTATGATGGATGCTGAGAGAATTGAAGCTTTCTGTAAGAAGACATATTACATACATACATTGTTGTAGTTATAAGCAGAATCCATGAGATAAGTAGCCAAGTATCTCACCCATGTTTAAAGTAAGTGTAAGACCTCTCACATCTTGGACGTGTTAGTGAATTCATTGTGTGAGAGGGAGGACTAAAATGAGCAATATGAATCTGCATTACAATATGAATCTTTCTCTCATGGAAAGCAAAGCAGGAGAATAAAATAACCCAGAGCTGATGTGATACCTTGAATTAGTCAAAAGCACTTCATCATTATGTGCATGCAATCAGAGTACTAAACTGGCTGCTGAAACTAAAAGTATAAAAGTAAAAGGCTTATTGGTGCTGTTCTTGGTAGCAGGATGTTTTTCACTCCATCTGCACCCTAATCCCTCTCTCCACATACAAACATATCTACAGCGCCATAGAAAATGTTGAATCTGCTTGAGATGTTGGGGGTGTGGGTGAAACTACATTCTTTTTACTGTTGCTGCACACCAGGGCCCACATCCCCATCTGAAATAGTTCCCTGCATTCAGATGACAGTAGGAGCAAGCATGGAGAGAGTATTGGTCTGGGAGAGGAGCAGGTAGAGGATCTTTAGTGAGGAATTCCACTGGCATGCTCTCCTGAGGGGGACTCACTCTTGATCCCACATTCCTCCTACCTCTCCTCTCCAACACCTGGCAGGTATTTTGTGCTCTTCTTGTTTTAAAGTCAGAAATCCATGCTCAATCTTCATGTGTTAGATGTAATCAATAGTCTCCTGAGAGGAGAAATCTGATGAAATGGAACATGATAGAGAATCCTGTTTTTGAAGGTTAATGGAACACTCTGATTTGAATATACTTAGGCTAAATTCTCATAGTCCTCATGGAAAACTTCAGTTCTTCAATGGTACCCTCTAGCAAATGCAGCAATTTCCATCTCAAATGCCCCGTGTGATATGGTTTAGACACCTAGCTTCCTGGGACAACAGTAGTTATACTGAAGTGAATATCATTTACAAGGCTCTTGACAATTTGAACCTAACTCATAAAAGATTATCTCATTTTGACCCATGAGATAAATTATATAATTATATAATTTAAATTATATAAATTATATAAACTATATAAATTCCCACCAGTTCTCTAGGTAAAGAACTGGTGGGAATTTATATAAACTATATACCAAATTGGAGAACTCAATCTGCCAATTTCTCTGCCACATGTCTTTCTTTTCCCTAAGAACACCTCGCTCACCTGAGTGGCAGCCCAGGTAACAGGCAGTTGGTGGGACTCAAAGTTAGTTCTTTTATTAAGTGTTTTTTCCCATCTTACCTGGCACTTCTGGAAAAAATATCTAAATAAATTCATGGTAACACAGAAATGTAGATAAATTCCTAGTTTTGAATGAGACATGGAGATGCTATGAAAGTAGAGGGCAAGAAATAATCCAAAAGCTAAAAGTGAACAATTTAAATCCAGGAGATTTGGGAAAGGAAGAGCATTAATAACCTTTTATCTTTGTGAATCAACCCCTTTGAGACCCAAGGAAGTGTGAAACACTCGTATTGATCTGAGCAGTGATGGTATCAATTAAATCTGATGCTGAAATAGGGCTCTAGGTTCATATCCTTTTGGTTGTCACATAAGCCTTAACAATCCTTTGGAACAACTTGTTTCTGTGTCATGTAACTGTGGGACTCTAGTGATGAGTGCATAGGCTCTGCCAAGCGGAATGAAGCTTGGCAGTTGCTTCACCTGATGGAAATCATTCCTTTTTTCTGAGGAAACAGCACCCATGGCTGGGCTTGAGCTGGATAGACTCTGCAGCACTGAATACATGTTCTGCTTCTTGAATGAATCTGAGGTGCTCCTCTTTCTTAAAACACAGATTTGAATCTATTCATGCCTATATTGTTAAGTCAGAGACACAAGTCACAAAAGGGACATAGCCCATCCCCCACCATAGTCTTGCTTCTTCATCTTCCCATGTTCAGAGATCCATTCTATTGATGCAGAGAGATCCCTGAAATGGGCCTCAAAAAAAAAAAAAACACAGATTTTTTTTTTACTTCTGCAGAAGCTTGTGTCAGGGAGAGTTCATAGTGAGGACCTATGGTGTATCTGCCTATAAATCTGTCTGAGTGTTGGAGCAGTTCAGAAGTAAGTCTACAGCCCTGAAGGTAGCCTACGTGGACATCATGTCTCTTAGGGAGTAGAGAACCAGGGCTAGCATTCACCAGTCACCTTGTGCTGTTGGACTCTCAAGGTTCCAACCTGGGTTGGAATGTGGAGCACCCTGGGCTAGTGTAGCCCTGGTCACATGAGGAGGATCCTGCAACAGCATCAGGGAGATGCTACCTATGTGATGGCCATTAGGTTGTGGGCCTGTGAGAATCTTTGTCTTTACTCAGGAGAGTACCAATGACCATGACCACTTGTAGATTCTGCAAGGAGAAATGTTTTTAATTTTGAATTCCTCAACATGGCAAACAGCTAAGTTTTTAAAATTTATTTCAAATTGTGTAACACTCACAAACTCCACTGACCAGTGTCACTGAAAACTATCACAGAAGGTTACTGTGTGATCCTACCCAACCTCCATAACCTAAAAATGCCTAGATCAATGGATACTATAAACAATGTTAAAGTGTGCCAGGCAGGCCCTGGACAGCACTGCCCACACTCGCGTACCACAGGCGGGACTATGTTAGCCCTGGTGACATCCACAGTGTCTGCATTGAGTCCAGAGACTGTCATAAGTCTATATGTCATAGAGCTCCATCTCTGAACAAATCATCCAACACCACTGCCTGCCATTCTATTGCTTAAAGAAGCCTCCTCCATCTCAGGACACTTTTGTAGCCATCTTTAGTGGGGCGGTTCCCAGGTTGGAACACCAGCTGGGCAGATAATGATAGTCCCCAACAGCCTCCTCGCTACAGCAGCCACTAACCTAGCAAAGTGACTGCCCAATACAAAATAGCTCTCCAAAACAAGGTCACAGCCCCCAGAGTGCACCCCACAAGACCTCTAGAGAGAAAGGTCTGTGTTTAGGAAGTAGAAATGGAGAGGGTGAGTGAGACAGAGTTTAGAGATGAGAGTCCAGAAAGTATGAGGTACAGGCGATGTAAGGACATAAGACCAGGCACCCACATTCACAGAAGCAGGCACCAAAGGAGATCCTTGGACAGCAGTCTCCCACTGGGGACTTCTGGTGCCATACCCCATTTCCAGATGCCCTGCAAACAAGACCAACCCTCCCACCCTGTAACCTTCAGCATCCTGAGAATGGACATACTAGCAATCAAATGACACCCCATTTATTGGATAAGCAGAAAAGAAGGAAAGACACCGATCTCTACTGAAAACAATCAATGCTTCTTCTTTCTAGATTCATTTTTCCTCCTTCTCTATTCTCCCACCCTCACAGCCAAACATTTGTGAAACCAAGAACTTTCTATGAATTAAGATACTGATGTCTGGGATACCTGAATAGTATATTATAGTTGTGTTGTATATCCTTTTATCTCCTATTTTTACACTTTTTACTTTTCCTAGCATTTATGTGAGTTTGTTGCATGTCCTCTACAGTCTTCCCACTTATTGTCTCCGGAAGAGCACTTCCTCTTTCTTCCCCTGCTATAACTGTCTTCTTTAGATTCCTCTCTCACACTCCCTAAGGTCTAGAACTCTATATCCTAAACTCCAACCCCCTCAACTTTCCATCCTTAACCTCACTCCCTGTTCTTTCTCCACCATCAGGAACTGTAAACACTTTTACAAACCTACTGTTTATATTGTAACGATTGAACTTACCATTTCTCTATGTTGTGACAAGATTGTAAACATCTGAACAGCAATTATTTGGTTTAAGGTTATATATTGTTTGTATTGGGATAAGTTAATATTATCTTTCCCTCAGAAGAGAGGTAGTGGAACCCTGAGAGGAACTGTAACCCTGTAGGGTAAAAATGGCAACACTTGACCCACATGCTAGAAGGGAGGACACAAAAACAACATAAAAAAACAGTGGGAAAGAAATTTGTTTGGACAAATCCAGACACTGCACTGTTAGAATCCATGGCAAGTACAAGAGAAGAAAAGATAGAGAAGGATTTACAAAATTAAAATGTTCTGTGAATTAAAGGGTGATAAGTGAGCAGATAAGACAGTACAGAATATTTTGATAAAGAGCTACACAAGCAAATAAAGGAATCAAAAGATTACTTCTTAAGATAACAGAGGTTCTGAAAAAGAACCTGTAATAAAAAAAACAACAATAAACCAAAGTAAAAGCTCCATAGAAAGCACTGACAACCAATTAGACCACTTGCAAGACAGGACCTCAGACAATCCAGAGAAAATTTACATCCTTGAAAAGAATGTAGATCACACAGTGAAGATGGGAAGAAACTATGAGAACACTCAAGAATTCTGGTATAACATAAAAAGACCAAATTTAAGAATTATTGGGATAGAGGAAGGCACAGAGTTTCAAACCAATGGAATATATTCAATAAAAGAATCTCAAAAAGTTTTCCAAACATAAAGATGGAATTGGAAAACCAAATACAAGAGGCTTATAGGAGGCCAAAAGTACAAAATCACAACAGATCCACACCAAGACACTTTGTAGAGAAATGTCTAGAATAAAGAGAATATCTAAGGCCAATAGAGAAATAAATCAGATTATGTACAAGAGGAAACCAATTAGAATACCTGCAGATTTTTCAACACAGACCCTGAAAGCTAGAAGATACTGTAACAACTTATACCAAGCTGTAAAGAAAATGAATTTCAACCAAAAATTTTATATCCAGGAAAATTAAGCATGAACTTTGGAATGTTAAATCACATATTACTTCTCAGTTACCTCCGAGTAGACAAGGACAGGATTTGTGTGTAGAGGTTCTGAACCTGAGACATGAAGTGTGGGAGAAAGTAGTCTCTTATATAGTAGTGCAACTCTTTAACTTGATCAACAGTGAGGTGACTAATCAGCTAGAAAATCTCTACTCTTCCAAAATACTTGTGTTTTCCAGTATTATCTTTTCTTTCAATAGTAAACTTATGCACACAGAAGGACACTCACAAACTTATTCATTTATACTTCTCACACTCCTGAAATTCATCTTTGTATAAGTGATTTGAAGAAATCTTTCCCTCTTATTTGAGTTTTAAATGAAAGAAACGATTTTAATATGAGAGAAATGATTCCACTGTATTGTTCTGTAATGAGGGTACAGCCTCTAAAATCACTTTTGTTTCCAACAGACTGAAATAATTTGGGAATGTTTAATGTTGGTGCAAAATAAGAGTTCATAAATTAAAATTCATGTTAAAATTAAAAATTTTATTAATTAAAAAGTTATAGTTTGATTCTAAATAAAGGATTGTAAAGTCCATCACATGATGCCTCATGAAATATCACCTCACCAGCAATGAGGAACCATCAAATTTCTTCTGCCATAGTGATGTTGTACTTCTTCATTTTCCATTAAAAAATGGCCACCTTGCTATAAAATATCAAGATGATATATACTTAAAAACATTTCCCTCCAGTACTTCAAATTTCCATGGTGACAGTTAAAGATATTTAAAATTCTTCTTACACCCAATAATATGGCAGACTTGAATCATATTTCACTATGTATATTTACTGATATTTTCATGTACTGGCGAGTTGTTTTCTCCTTAAGTCTTGATTCATGATATGTTTCATTTTATTAATTCTGAATTTCTTTTCTCAATTTTATGCTGAAGAATGGTGCTCTGAATTCCAACTGCAGATTGGCATGCATTCAGTTGCAATTCAAACACAAAGCATGCCCAACTAGGGATGTTCTAGATGTACATTACACTTTACCACCTTAATGACTATTTAAAATGAATATTAATGGTGCCTCTGTTTCACGCAAAGTTCTCTTTAAAATGCAGCAAATTGACCTTGAGATTTTATGGAATTATAAGGAAGTAAGATGTTGTCAAAACTGAATTGAGGGTGAAATTAATCTCTATTATGTACAATTTGAAATAACAGAATTGTCCAAAGAAAAATGGATCTATTTGATATAAACATATAGACAAAAAATATTGTCTTTGATCCTTTGAAACACACAAAGATCATGCAATTGTTGACTTTGCATTCTTATCTATAATACTCTAGATTAGAATATGACATGAAGTTGCCAGTGCCTTAGTCATCTAGAATGAAAATTTGTATTGCTCTTGTAGTTTTCTGCTTGTTGAAATAGATCCACAGATGTATTCTATGTAAAAACATTATTTTCGCTATGTATCTTCTTGCGAACTCTATTGTGGGTATTTTGCCAAAGGCTTTCCACCTGCATGTCTTGAATGAATAATGGTAGTACAATTTCTGTGATTTGTATAAAGTTGAATCTGTATTTAAGTTTTTTTCACATATTTTATGTTTACAATCTTTCTCATTAGTAGGAAATGTCTGATATAAAATAAAATGTGAGTACTTATTAAACAATTTTTCACATTCTTTGAAATCACATTTATGTGTTTCCAGTATATATTCTTTGATGATTACTCAAGTGAGACCTGGGGTGAAATGTTTTGCCACATTCTTCAAATAGGGTGTTTTATTTTTTTCCAGTATGGATCCTCTGATGTACAAGAGAAAATAAGGAATGAGTAAACGCCTTTGCACAATGTTCACATTTGTAGAGTTTCTACACATTGTGGATACTCTGATGCCTATGAAATGCTGAGTAAGAAATGAAGGTTTTGCCACAATCTTTACAATTCTAGGGTTTCTCTCCAGTATGTATTATCTGATGAATACCAAGCTGTGAAGATCGAATAAAAGCTTTTCCACACTCTTGTCATTTCTAATGTTTCTCTCCAGTGTGGATTCTCTGATGCACAGCAAGATTTGAGGAACGAGAAAAAGCCTTTCCACAACTTTTACATTTGTAGGATTTCACTCCTGTATGCATTCTCTTATGCATATTTAAGGTGGAGGAACAAATGAAAGCTTTGCCACACTCATTACATTTGTAAGGTTTCTCTCCAGTATGGATTCTGTGATGCACAGCAAGATGAGGAATGAGCAAAAGCCTTTCCACAACTTTCACATTTGTAGGATTTCTCTCCTGTATGCATTCTCTTATGCACTTTTAAGGTATAGGAAGAAAAGAAAGCTTTGTCACAGTCATTACATTTGTGAGGTTTCTCTCCAGTATGAATTCTCTTATGAATAGCAAATTGTGAAGAATAATTAAAAGCTTTTCCACATTCTTGGCATTTGTAATATTTCTCTCCAGTGTGAATTCTCTGATGCCTATGAAGTTCTGAGGAAGAAATGAAGGTTTTCCCACAATCTTTACAATGATAGGGTTTCTCTCCAGTATGGATTCTCTGATGCACAGCAAGATATGATGAACTAGAAAAAGCCTTTCCACAACTTTCACATTTGTAGCATTTCTCTCCTGTATGTATTCTCTTATGCACATTTAAGGTTGAGGAACAAATGAAAGCTTTGCCACACTCATTACATTTGTAAGGTTTCTCTCCAGTGTGAGTTCTCTTATGAATAGCAAACTGTGACGCATGAATAAAAGCCTTTTCACATACTTGGCATTTGTAATGTTTCTCTCTAGTGTGGATTCTCTTATGCACAGTAAGATTTGAGGAAGAAGCAAAAGCCTTTCCACAACTTTCACATTTGTAGCATTTCTCTCCTGTATGTATTCTCTTATGCACATTTAAGGTTGAGGAACAAATGAAAGCTTTGCCACACTCATTACATTTGTAAGGTTTCTCTCCAGTGTGAGTTCTCTTATGAATAGCAAACTGTGACGCATGAATAAAAGCCTTTTCACATACTTGGCATTTGTAATGTTTCTCTCTAGTGTGGATTCTCTTATGCACAGTAAGATTTGAGGAAGAAGAAAAAGCCTTTCCACAACTTTCACATTTGTAGGATTTCTCTCCTGTATGCATTCTCTTATGAATATTTAAGTGTGAGGGACAAATGTAGGCTTTGCCACAATCTTTACATTTGTACGGTTTCTCTCCAGTATGGATTCTCTGATGAACAACAAGGCTTGAGGTATATTTAAAGGTCTTTGCACAATGTTTACATTTGAATGGTTTCTCTCCAGTATGGAGTAGCTGAGGATGAACAAGTTTTGTGGAACACATATATACTTTCCCACTTTCTTCAGAATTGTAATGTTTCTCTACCATGTGGATTCTCTGATGACAAAGCAGTTCTAAGAAAGAAATGTAGTTTTTGCCACATTCTTTATTCTTGTAGGGTTTCTCTCGTGCGTGGATACTCTTATGCACCTCATGATGTGAGGAATTACTAATGAAAGTTTTACAATCTTCTATTTTATGAAGTTTCTCTTCATTCTGGATGTTCTGCCATTGTTCAAGATTGAAACATGGTGGAAATGATTCATCACATTCCTTGATTCTCCATGGATCTTCTTGGGTGCATATTGTATTAGGTCCAATTTGGTTTGATGACTCATCAGGGCTTTCCCTGTATTTTTCACCTGTATGTGTATTGGACATTTCCATGGTATTGATTTTCTCATGCTCTGTACACACTGAGAACTGATTAAATAGTTCACTGTATTTCTTACATTCATAAGATCTGTCTTTCCTCTGGACATTAGGATGGGTAAGAGCTTTTGGCCACTCATTGATGACTTTTGCACATTTCCCCCACTTGTTGTGGTTCTGTGTAAAAGGAGATCTCTCTGTGTTAGTGGATCTGATCCCTTGTTAGTGTCTTCCCATGTTTCCTTGTGTTCATGGCTCTCCTGTGCAACAGAACTACCCTCCAATTTACTTAGGTTACATCGATCAGCAAATGCCACCCCAGTTTCATCATTGATGCAAATTTTCTCATACTTACCTGTGTATTCTCTTTTCTCAGTCATCACTGTGTTGACATTGGCCCTCTGAATTTTATCTAAACTGCAGACATTGGAACATAACTGAAGGAAGTCTTGATGCAGAAATAGTGAACTTTTGATGAATAAATTATCACACAAATCCCATTGAGATTTTTGTCTCATATTTTGGAATCTCTTGTATAAAGCAATATTTGAATGACAATCCAAGCCAAATTCACAATGTTTCAAATGGTGTTTTGCATCATGATCTACATTTCCTTGCTGATTTTCTATATTGTTATTCTCAGTAAAGGAATGTTTAATAAGTGGATCTACACCCTTACTCCAAGAAGCAAATGAATCCAACTGAGTTACTGACACAAAATCATTAGTTTGGGCAGATTCTTGATGTTCATCTTCTCTCCCAGTCCTCTCAGAGGATGCCACTGCACAGTGATAAGGTCCATGACATTCTGGCTTCCCTTTACACTTTCTCCTAATTTCATGTTTAATGAATTGTATATTCTCAAGATTCTTATTTTCATATCTTCTATTTTTCACCTGTTGGAATGAACCTTGTATATTCTCCTCTGGTGACCATCCAGGAGTTTATAGGGAAGACATAAATGAAAGAAACAAAAGTTAGAATTTACCTTTCTTACTGGATTCATCTGAACAACCCAATTCAATATGTAAAATTCTATCAACCTGAGAATACCAGGAATATGAAAAAATAAAAACCTTGACTGCATCCTTCCTCCATAAATATATAATCTTAAAATGTATGCATTGAACATATTGCCTTACTGAATACTCTAGACATTGTATTTTCAAGGCTGCAGGTGACAACAGTTCTAACAAGCTACAAATAGAAGGAAGGAAAGTTGTTTCCATTTCTCCACCACAGATACTTACCCTAAAAATTAGCAGAATACAATGAAGAGAGAATTCCAAAAAAATGGATCTAATTTCTTGCCTACTTGTGTGGTTTCTGAAAAATCTGTCCCTGACATAATGTGCCTAAAGGAAATGGGTTTATTTTGGAAGATGTCTTGAGTAGATCAGACATGAGAAAATGATTGTAAAGGAACTGAAAGAATTCCACTGGGAGAAGTTGATGCACACAAAATGAGAATGAAATGTAGATCAGGAATAGGCATCCAAGAAAAGGGTCTCAGAAAAGAAATGAAGAAACAGGATTGAGAAATCGAGCTCCTAAACCCAGCTGTTGCTCACCACAATGACAGCCCCCTTACAAGTTCCTAGAAATGGCCAACCCTACAATGTACATTCTCTTGGGCCAATGGACCCTCTCTTTGAACCTTTTGTCAATGTAATTTAGAAATCACTCTTCTACATACTTGTGGAAGGAGGCAAATTAGAGGTGATGTTTCCCTTTCTGAATCCCATACCTAATCAATCATCTACAGGGAAAGATCAAGCTTACAAAACCTATAGATAAGAGACACCTTTTAAAATCATCTCCGGGGAATGCTCCCACTTTGTGAGATTTTATTCCCTTTTTTCTTTTCTTCTTACATTTCCTTCTTCCTTTTCTTCACTAAATAAGTCATATTATGATGCTCTCACCATTGTGACTATGGATTTTATTCTTCATTTGACATCCAAACTCTTTTACAATAAGGATATAGTCCTTTGTAAATGAAAAACTACAGACACAAATATTTTAATGAGACATCTTGAGATCAGGCTATAAAGTTTCAAAAGTCCCTACTAGTTTTGATTGGTGTCATTTTTCTGTGGATGAAGATATTTTCTAGATTATTACTAGTGTATTTTTGGTTAACTAATTGTATTCCAATTGGCAAATAAGACTATATTCACTTTCCAGGTGTAGATTGATTTTTCAAAAGCAAAAGTAACTTGTTCAGTGATGAATGTATTTAATTATTATATATATCCCATTACAATATTTGCATTGTATTTTTTTTCGATAGAATGTTTCAGATTCATTATGTTATTATTTTTCAAGTTGAAAACGTATTGTTGGTTCTGGGAAAACAACTGTCTTCATCTTATTCCTACTTTCATGCTACCATTTTATATTCTTTCTGTGAAACTCCCAAACCAACAAACCCAATAGTCTTGCCACTAATGTATTCTAAAATGACATGACAGCACTATTTTTATTCTCCACATAAATTTGAGATCATGAGATATTTTCTGATTTTTGCCTTTTCTATTCTCTAAGCATTATACACTTTTAGTCTGTCCATGTTACCATAAATAATAAAATTCACTTTTTTATGACAGCATAGCATTTAATTCTATGTGCTTCAGTGTGTGTGTGTGTGTGTGTGTGTGTGTGTGTACATTTCCTATTTATCCATACATACTTACAAATAAATTTTTCATATTTCACATTGTGAATAATCCTTCAACAAGCATGGGAGTGCAGACATCTCTTCTACATTCTGAATTCATTCCTAGTTGGTAAACTCAGTTCTGGTTTACTCATCACTACAGTAGATGTGCTTTTCATTTTCAAAGAACTGTTCTACTGTAAAATTATAAAAAAATCTCCAGATGTGTTTTTCTGTGGGAAGCCGTTCTCGCACGTGACTGAGATACCTCCCTGACTGGGTGTGAGGCACTCAGACCACCTGAGTCAGAGCTTCCCCCAACCTTTCTGGGTACAAGGGCTTGTCTGTGTGGGGGTGTGGCTCACTGGAAATCAATCACTGACCCTGACTTTGGAATGCTGTCTCCCTTGACCTTCATTGAATGGAATTTTCCCATGAATTTTTTGTTTCCCAATAAAAGCCCACTCTCTGGCATGCTCCTTCCTCTTTCCTGCTGGTCTCTTGTGTTAACCTCACTACAGCCATGTGGCTCGAGGCAGGAGCCAGAAAGGGCTATGCAAGAAAAAGGTAAATTGAGTTTATGTGTCTTTATTTTGATCTTACCAGTAAACTTGTATGTTTGGAACCTCTAGTATGAAGCTGGCGTGCTGGTCTCATGACAGATTTTTCAAATGCCTAAAGTTCTAAATAGATAACAAAAACATTCAAAGAATATGGCAAATATGGCCAAACGGAGGGAACTAAAAAAATTTCCTGACTTAAATTCTAAAGAAATGGTGATTGGTGAGATATGTGAAGAATGCAAAATAAATATCTCAGTGATACTCATAGAGTAAAACAAGGAAAAAATGAAAAATAAAACATAAAATCAAGCTATCAACTAAAAAAATACAAAAATAGATTAATTTTCATGCTGAAGAATGCAACTAGAAATAAAAGTTGAGAAATTCTTAAATACAGAATGAAACTATATTATAATCCAAAAAAATCAATTCATTCAAACTAGAATAAAAAAATAATGAAATCATTTCACAAACTAAGCTATCCACATCCTTGAACATATACCACTGTATTTCGTTTCTATATACAATTATAATGCATAAATAAATAAATAGGTTACTTAATTAAGGAAAGACCACAAAAGAAGCAGTTATGGATCAGGAAATGGAGGATGGAAGGGATGGGAAATTATTTGCAACTGAAATGGGAAAATGTGCTTAAGGATACTTATGCATATAATCTAGAGTGCTACAACCCACACATTACAAATACACACCAGGGAGCCCACAGTAGCTTTGACAGTGCTGGAAACTTAGAACTTTACTTCAGGAGGACACACAAAAGAGCACCCCATAACAGGAAGTTACCTGACTGATAACTCACAGATAATCAGGTACCATTTTCCCTGAACCAGCAGAAACACAGTAGGTATCTGAATACACCAAAGATTAGACTGAACTTCCAAGAATTATATCAGTCTTGACCTGGTATGATCAATACCTCAACACCCAAAGAAACAGAAATAAACCCAATAGTTTTTCAAGCCAAGAGAATGAAATGGAAAATCATATATAGCAGGCTTCCAGGACCCCAAATATACAAAATTTCAAAAGACCCACAAATAAGCACAATGTCATAAAAATGATTAACAAGAAGACTAAGAATAACATTTTCAAGGCTCCTGACAAAAGCAACAAACACCATTGAGAGGGAAACCCATCTGATTTCTCAACATAGACCCTCAATGCTAGGAGGTCTTGCAATTATATATACCAATATCTAGAAGACCGCAGGACACATCCTTGTAATCCTAGTGGATCAGGAGTCTGAAGCAGGAAGATCATGAGTTCAAAGCAGCCTCAACAAAAGTAAGGCCCTAAGAAACTCATTGAGGCCCTGTCTCTCAATAAAATACAAAATTGGCTGGGGATCCAGTTCACTGTTTAGGAACCCCTGGGTTCAAAACCTAGTACCCACCACTCAATAGAACCCAATATCTGAAAGAAAATGGATGCCACAAAGAACACTATGACCAGCAAAATTAAGATTCAGAATCAAAGATAAATTAAAATTATTCCACAATAAACAAAAGTTAAAAGAATTCACCACTAGAAAGCCTGAAGTACAAAGCAGACTCAATATTATATTTCATGAAGAAGAAGTAAAAAATAAAAGTGAAATCCAGCAAAGAGAGGAACTACCCTAAAAGAAATATAACTGATCAACATAGATGCACACATTCTCAATAAAATTCTAGCAAATTGCATACAAATACATTTCAGCTACTGGAGTCTACTGTATGATGGAGGGCACAGTCTCCCTTTAGTCATACAAAACTGAGACCTGACACATGCCACTTAGGGGTAGTGGAGAAGAATCAGGTTTTGTCAGCCACAGCCCTAAGAGTTGATGCCTGCAGGCTTCTCCTACTGTGATTAGCTGTTAACAATATAAGTCTTTCTTGGCACAGAATACTCAGGGTTGCACAGGCCCTGCCAGCCAAAAGAAGCAAAAAATCCAGTTTCATCTCAAACTCTAGTTTAGAAAGACCCCAAATAAATAATCAACTCTTACAACATAAGCCCTTCCAAGAATATCAATGTACTCTTTCAAAATAATAAGAAAAAATAATAATAAAATTCAGAGCTAAAATTAATAAAAATGGGAACAAAAATATAAAGGAAAGATTAATGCAATAAAGGGTTCATATATTGTAAAGATGAACATCATTTTAAAACCCATAGACAAACCAACCTAAAAGAGACAAAAGATCCTAATCAGCAAAATTGCAAAAAAAAAGGAACTATGAAAAACACTTCTGAAATTTATAAGATTCTTACACGCTTTTTTGAAAATAAGTACATTCCAAAAAAGTGGAAAATCTAGATGATATTGACAAACTTTTATACATACAAAACCTAACCAAATGTGCCCTTGATACACAGAAAACATAAAATGGACCAATATAAAAAATGAGATTGAAGCAGCTATTAAATGCTTTCCAACACAGAAAATATCAGGATCAAATGGATTCTCAATGAGATTTATCTATAAATTTGGAGAAGAATTAATACAAGTTCTCCTGAAATTTTCCATGAAACACAAATGTAGGACACACTACCAAATTGAATCTATGTACACTATTTCACCCAGATACCAAAACCAAATATAAATCAAGGAAAAACAACTTCAGTGACTACATCCCTGATCAACATAGATAGAAAAAAATTAAATAAAATATTTGAAAACAACATCCAAGTACACATGAATGAGGTCAGGATGAATGAGGTCAAAATCAAGTGTATTTTATTTCAGCGATGCATGTTTGATTGAACATGCACAAATCAGTAACTATAAATGGACCACACCAATAGAATTAAGGAAAAGAAGAGCAGTATCATTCAATCAATGCAGAAAAAGCATTTCAATAAATCTAGCACTCATTCCTGGTAAAAATCATGAAAAAAATTCAGCAAACCTGCAGGAACAAAATCACTCTACATATATAAATTGAATATGTTTCTATACTCTAATATTGAATCTGCAGGAAAAGGAAGAAAACTATTGCATTCACAATAAACTCAAAAAATATGTAATTCATAGAAATAAATTTAACAAGGAAGATGCAAACCTCCACAAGGAATGTGAAAGGCAACTGAAGGAAGAAACAGAAGATGTGAAGTGAGAAACACCTCCCATGTTCTTGATGGGCAGAATCGATGTTTGAAGAGGGCATTACTACCAAAAGTCTCATACAAACTTGACAAATCCATATCTAAACACTAAGAAAAATTTTCAGAGAACTAAAACCCAAATGACATCAGAACAGAAATGTAGATCAGTAGAATAAAATAGAAGATACGGAAGAAATCCACATAAATTTAATCATCTGATTCTTTACAAAGTTTTGAAAAACAAAGGGAGAAAAGGTAGCCTTCTTAAAAACTAAGGGCTAGGGTAAATGGATAATCCACAAGTGAAAAGTGAAACAATATCCCTATATTTCTCACTGCAAAAAAAATTGAAGTCAAAGTTGATAAATAATCTAGGAATTATACCAAAATCCTGCAACAGATAAAATAAAACACAGATTCAAAATTCTATCTTATTTCTTCAGGCTCCAACTTTCTTAGCAAGCCTCATAAAAGTTCATGAAATAAAACCAAGTAGGAGAGAATCAAATTGAAAATTTCTGTGCACAGTAAAGTAAATCATTAAGAGTGGGAAGAAAGAACCAGGGAATGCAAGAACATCTTTGCCAAGTATGATTCTGACAAAATCATTAAACACAGTGTGTAGAAAGAAAAGAAAACCTCACCAAGAATTCAAAATACTCTACCAATAAATGAGTCAAAGTGCCAAAGATATGTGTCACAAAAGAATAAATACAAATAACCAAAAATTCTATGAAATATGATTTTCATTTCTACCTACTGGAGAAGTAGAAACCAAAACAACATTGAGATTTCAACTCACTCCAGTTAGAATGGCAATCATTAAGAACACAGATAAATAATGAATGTGACTGAGAATGGAAGAGTAAGGGTCATTTTTTGTTGGACTGCAAGGAAGTATGACCACTCTGGAAAGAAGCATGTAAAATCCTGAAAAGACAAGGAATGGAGTCACCATGTGACTACTCCTTCATATTTACCCCAAACCTACAATTATCTTGACACCAACACTTCAGTATAGCAACAAATATCATGACAGCAGTTTATGTAACCAGACCACATGCCTATGAGCCCATGAATGGACAAAAAAATGTGATTTATACACACACACACACACACACACACACACACACACACTCACACACACAGGGGAGTTAACAGTCATTAAAAAAAGAAAATAACTGCATTTTGCATTCATGTATGAAACTGAAGAGAAGCAAGCAAAGTGACATATGCAAACTAAAAAGAAAATATTCAGTCTTATAGATGAAATCAAGAGTAAAATAAGTGAAAAAATGGAGGAACCTCATAAAATACCAGGGAGGTCAGCAGAGTAGAGAAAGTGGATTGAGTGAATGGATGAGAAAATGGAAAAGGGAGGCATAGAGCCCAGCAGAGCTCACATTTCAGTGCATCTATAAATCCCAACTAGTGAAGAATAGAAAGACAGAGGCAAGGAGAGCAAGGTAGAGAAAATGGAATGGGGCTAGAGAGGAGGGGAGGTTAAGAGGAACTACTGGAGATTAAATGAAAGAAAATTAAAATCTATGCAGTTAGGAGAAAAATGAATCCTATTCATGTGCCGCTATTATGTAGAAATGCAAATTCAGGACGTGTGCCATAGTGTTATATGCTAAGTTACTCCAGGTTCCAGAAACATAGAATAAAATCTGCAGACCATGACCAAAAGTGAGTAAGATAAGATGTTTTCAAATTAAGGAATTTCCAATTTTAGTTGGATATCGATATCTGAGATCCTTCATACAGAGTATTCTCTCCTGTGAAATGTTTGGCAAAGCCAGGCAGTTGCCCTGAGGATGTGTCGGTGAAGCATTGTGAAACAGAGGTGTTCTCACCACAAAGACAAGGTTCCTGAAGTTCTCCAGCATCACATCCTTGTACAAAGCCCGCTGAGCAGGGTTTAGGCACTTCCACTCCTCCTCGGAGAACCTTATGACCACATCCCTGAATGTCGGCACACCCTGAGAAGAAATCATACTTTGGTCATGTGTCCTGCAGCAGAGTTCATTACCACCCCAACGTGAGATGACACGTGTATCAGCTACAGTGTATCAAGCGTAGTACCCAAGGCAGCAGTGTTCACAAGTGGGTTTTGGTGAGGTGACTGGATCATTGGGGCTCTACCATGGAACAGGTAAATTGATGGATTCATAATTAATGGGCTGTATGGAGGAGATGGAAACCTAAGAGTTTGGGTCTAGATAGACAAATGTACCTGAACTGATTCTTTGAATGGTGTATTTATTCCTTGCCCTTCCTTACTCTCCCTGCTATTTGTCTGTCCAGAGTCCATGAGATGCGCTGCTCTGTTCTACTGTGGCTCCCTTCCATGATGTTCTGCCTCCACAAAGGCATCCACGCAATGGAGCTGAACATGCACTGAGACCATGAATCTTCTCAAATAAATCTACCTTCCTTTGAGTTGATGTGTCACAGGAATTTTGTTATGGCAATGGAAAGCACACCACCTAACTTAGAAAATAAATCTTAAATGTAATAATATTCATTAACACACTACATAAAGACATAAATGCAGATGGTATCATTTCTTCAAAATCAGCTTTAATCCTATGCTCTTATGAAATATCAAATATAAAACCAAGACATCAACACAGGAATATATTTCTTGAAAGACATTTTTATGTCATACAGGATCAGTTGTGAAAGCAGAAAAGTAATGGTCAATTTGAAGTGTGCTCCAACCACCTTTCATGTTCAAAACACTAGAAGAACTAGGAATAGTAGGATCTTACCTCAACATTGTAAATGGTATGTAAATTAAATCCTAGGCCACCAACATTCTGAATGGAGAAAAACAAAAGTCATTCCCTCTAAAAACTGGAATAAGGCAGAGATACACTCTGTCACCACTTTCATTCAAAATAGACCTAGAAATTCTAGCCAGAGCAATTAGGAAAATAAAGAAAAAAATTATAGAGATACCAGTAAGTACAGAAAAGCTTCAAATATCTCTGTGATGACATGATTCTTGATTTAGAAGACCCAAATCTTCACCAGAAGACTTCTAGAACCCTTAAACAAAACCAGCATAGTGGCAGGATATAAAAATAACACCCATAAATCAATTGCATTGCTATACTCCAATGAAGAAACAACTGAAAAACAAATTAGGAAAACTGTTCCATTTAAATAGCCTCAATCTAACAAACAAAGTGAAAGCCTCTCTAATGTCTGAAATATGATATGTCAAGAGCTTTGTAATGTTTTCAACAACCAATAAAAATAAATAAATGAATAAATAAATAAATAAAAAGTGAAAGCCTCTACAATGAAACCACAGAGTGATAAAGAAAGGAATTGAAGACCTAAGAAGATGAAAACATCTTTCATGATTTCAATAAGCAGAATTAATATAGTATAAATGTCCATATGAACAAAAAAATTTTAATTTTTAAATACTACCAAAATTTTTAGTTTTTAATTTTGAATGCTACTCAAAATTTTAATTCCTATTCAAATCCTAATGACATTCCTTATAGAATTAGAAAAAGCAGTCATGAAACTCATTTGGAAGAGTAACAGCCCCAGAATAACCAAACCAATCTTCAGACAGAAAATTAAGCAGGAAGCAACATAATACCTGACCTTAGACTACAGACCTATAGTGACAAAGGCACCATGTTGTAACCACCAGAACAGATGAAGACCACTGAAACAGAATAGAAGTCAGAGAGACAAACCCACATAAATTCAAGTATCTCACACTAGACAAGTGTGCAAATCACATACATTGGAGATTTAAAAAGCCTCCTCAAACAATGGTGTTGGGAAAACTGGAAATCCATATGTAGCAGCATGAAATTTACTCCCTATCACTCACCCTCCACAAAACTCAACTCAAAGTGCATCAGACACACAAGCATTCGACTAGAAAACCTGCACCTACTAGAAGAAAATGCAGACCATCACTCAACATGTCAGCTTAGGAAAAAAATTGCTCAACAAGCCTTGTAAAGTGCATGGAGTTAATTTGAAAAAAAAAACAATAAATGGGATGGCATCAAAATCAAAAGCTTCTTCATAGCAAAGGATGCAACCAGGAATGTGAATAGGGCACCTACACAATGGGAAAAAATCTTTGCCACCCATATCTCAGATAATGAATTAATTTGCAGAAAATATAAAGAACCCCAAAAGCTTAAGACCAAAAATACAAATAACCCAATCAATAAATAGACAAAGGAACTAAATAGATACTTCTCAAAAGAAGAAATATGAAGTCAACAAGTGCATAAATCATGTTCAACATCTCTGGAAATTAGAAAATGTATGTTAAAACCACACTGAGCTTTCACCTCACTCCTGTCAGACTGGATTTATCAAGAATACAAGTTAAAAAACATATTGGTGAGGATGTTAAGAAATGGAACACTCAAAGACTGTTGATGAGACTAAGAATTAGTGTAAACACTCTAGAATGCTGTGTGGAGATTCCTCAAAAATCGAGGAATGGAAACGCCATTTGACCTGAATTTTCCAGTCCTTGGAATATATCCAAATAGTTAAAATTTGAACACTACAGAGTGACACAGCCATATCAGTGTTTACAGTGGCTGAGTTTGCAATAGCTCCCATATACATCCAACGTAGGTGCCCTTCAACAGAAAAATTGATAAAGAATGTGTGGTATATGTGAACAATGGATTATTACTTATCCATAAAAAATGACTTTATGTACAGTTGTTCATAAATGGATGGTTGTGGAGACCATTGGGCTAAGGAAATGACCAAATTCCCCAAATCCCCCAAACCAAATACTCTTTCAGATGTGTGGATGCTAAGCTATAACAAAAGGGGAGAGGAGGAAAGGATGTATGTTCTGTGGATTAGACAAAAGGAAATGATGGAAGGGAGGGGTCAGAGAAATAGGAAATACAGTGGATTGAATCTGACATAAACTTTCTATGTACATGCATGAATACACCACAGGGAATCTCCACAGCATGCTACATCCAGAAGACTGGGATCCTAGATAGAATAAGATAAATTCCATGTTTGTATAAATACGTCCAAATTGACTCTACTGTCATGTTTAACTAAAAAGAACAAGTAAAAGTAAATATTTAAAAAAGCATTGTTCTCCAATATTGATATGCACAGATTCCACTTTAGATATGTTGAAATTTGGCCACACTTCAAGGAGATGGATGGCTGTGCCTAGTCTTCACATTGCTAACAAGCTTCCAGGTGAGGCTAGCAGGTCAGTTTTTATTTCCACCTTATCCTTCCTAAGGATAAAGAGAAAACTTACAATCTCTCATGTGAGGAAATCATCCCCCTCCCATAAAATACACAGACATAAAATTCTAAAAAAGGAAAATTTAACCCATGAATCCTGCATAATTAAATGTGTTATATTTTAAAAGATTCTTAGCTGCATGAGATTACACATGCCTGTGATCATAGCAAATCAGGAGGATGATGCAGGCGAACTGCAAGTTCAAGGCCAATCTCAGCAATGCAGCACACCCTGGTCAAATGAAAATTAAAAAGGGCTGGAGATGGAGCTCAATGGCAGAGCACCCCTGGAACTAATGACAATTATTGCACTTTTCAAGATGACCATATATGTGGCAGATAGCCCCTTCACCGGGTGAAGTCCACATAGACTCAAACAACATGCAGTCAAGGGTGATGGACACAGAGGGCAAGCACCCCTGCCAAGGTATCAGTGGATAAATTAATATTAAAAGAGTAAACCATAATCCATATCAACTATTAAAACATCATTTTATGCAAAGTTTAGGACAAGTGTTCACCAACTTTCAATATTTGGTCTCTTCTGAGACCTGAGAGAGCAAGTCCCTTAATTGCCCAATTTCACATAAATTTATGAGTTCTTCTAGGCAATAAATTTCATGTCTTTTCAGCATGAATTTTTCTAAGTCTTGCAGACCAAAACCCCGTGGCACATCCACATGGTCCTACATCCTAGGTGTGCATTCATCACTGACCTATGAGGACTCAACTGTGTTTGCACTAGGAGCTGATGTCAATATATTTCCACTTGCGTCTGTCCTACCAGAAGCAATTGCCATATCACACTTGATAAATTCATGGTGAGACTTTCTCCTGAAAGAAAGAAGCTGTGCCATGTCAAGGGAGACTGAGAGCAGGCTCTGCTGTGTGGGGTAGAAGTGTTTCAACAGTGAACGTGGGGCATGGGATCTCCTCAGTGGTAGAAAGCTAGGCTAACACATGTGAGGCCCTGGGCTGAATCCCCAACACTGCAAGATATGCAATAAATGAATGCATAAATGAAGAGGTAACCTTGACTACAATGAAAAGAAAGTCAAAACAAGTAATTGGAAGCAGATATTAGGCAGGAATATCAGAAGCAGCTAAGAAAGCTATAAATATGTAACAGCACAACAGAAAAATTGAAAAAGGGCTCCGACCTGGGACCAACTAACCTGAGATGCTGACATTTCTTCCTCTTCCTCCTCCTGCTCTGGGTTTCCTTCCCTAGCAAGATGACTTTGACTAACCACACCTTCCTCTTTAGAATCTTTTAAAAGCATCTGCAAACCACTTATACCTGCTCCCACCACACCACCCTAAAAGGGTATTACTGAGCAGAAAAGGCCTTGCTCTCATCTCCGTTCTCACACCAGTGAGTTCCCCTCTAGTGAACTAAAGTGAGTTTCTTCTTACTGCTTTCAGCTGAACTCTATTACCTGCAAAAGCAAAAATATCTGCTGTAACACTGGAGCTCTGCACTGTTCAGACCTGCCCCCAGAACAGCCAAGCACAACACATCCTCCTACTGTTCTTCATAAGAAGGCTAGACTCACGTCTCCTAAATGTAGCCAGAATCCCTCCTGGTTTTCCCTGTCCTCACTCTGCCTTCACCTGACAGTTAGTTATCTCAATATTGAAGATTCTACCCAGAATCAAAGACTAATCTGTGGTCGTGGAACAGCTGAAAGCGTTTCCTGGCACTGACAAGGGATCTTGTTGGGAGCCCTGGCTGAGACTCTTTAGGAGAGCCATGCCTCTAGAGCTTCCATGTGCTGTCAATCATGGGATGCCCACAGCCCTCTCTCCCACACTGTGGTTCTGCAGGTTTGGAATGAAGCCTGTGAATTGTTTTCATAACAAGTTCCACGTTAGTGATGCTCTAGCTCCCACTGGATTCATTGTCAATAGCAGGAAGCTAGATGAAGCAGGCACAGCCCACCTCGTCTGTCTCCCCCAAACATATCCTCTGAAGGAAAAGACATGCATTGCAGTCTCCCGTTGAAGACCTCTAGTCTTCATCCTAAATACCACATTTTTTTTTGGATGAAAAGTTCACAAAATGATGGAGATGGCAGTTTTGTCAGAGGAGGTATGTTTTTGGGAAAGCATCACATATACATTCATTAATGCAATGTTTTCTGAGCAGAAACTGTGTGAACATGGGATGTTTCAGTGCACTCTACTGAAATCTAAATGTTCTGATTTAATCAGTACAATACACTTAGATATGGGTACTAATTCTCCTGTAATTCTTATGACTCTTATTATGCTATCATTGATATTTGTAAAATATATTGAACAAAAATTAAACTTGAATATGAAGATACGGTATAAAGGTGAAAATTGGTAACTTCAACATTTTTTTTGTTTGGCACAATAGTTGTACAAATTTCTGAGGTGCAGTGCCTGATGTTTGATTTGCATACACATTTGTTAGCAATATCGAGGGAATTTGCATAGCTGTCTCCTTAAATCTTATCATTTCTTCATTTAATATGTCTTGCTAGGTGCATTATCATTATATGTACTAGTGGGGCTTCTTCAGACATATCCATGTATCTGCCTGACATGATGTGTCTCAATATCTTCCCCACTACTTCCTTTCCCTGTTGAACCCCCTTCCCATGGTCCCTGTCCTCCACAGTTCTGGTGCAATACACACTCTCATTACGATATGCTCACAGACACACACAGCATGATTGGTTTTCAATTTTTCCCTGTGCTTCCCCTTCCAACCCTTATTTCCTATGCCTTGATTCCCTGTCTGTTCTCTACTGCTCCTCATTTTATTTTGAGATTTCTCATTTCTTTTTTTCTCTTTAGCTTCCACATGAGAAGATACTCTCTATTTATCTAGTATATGTGTGTGTGTGTATATATATATATATATATATATATATATATATATAATTTTTTGCTGAAATTGGATAGAAGTCTATTAGAAATTTTAAATTCAATAAAGTAATACATAAAAATTAACATATGAAAAGTTATAGCTTTCATATACACAAAAATGAAATCAGAAAAAAATTACATTCATAAGCATCTCAAGAGCCATGTATGATTATATCAAAATGAACCCAACTATTATGTCTAATCACAATGCATTAACAAAAAAGAGAAAGAAATACTTTATCTGTGTCTCCCAAATTTTAACACATTTTGCATTAGTTACTTTGACTTTCAAATTTTTCTGTAAATTTTTTGTGTTAATTAGAAGTATATAAATTATTTTTTAATTTCATTTTATATTTAGATCTCATTCTTAATTTGTAAAGGGATTTTACTTTGGTCAGAAATCACATTCTGTAAGAATAGAGACTATAATATTTGTTCATTTTTTAGTTAATTCTTTGTGCATTGACACTTCCAAGGAAGGAATATTCTGCAGGTGTTTTTGGAAAATTCTCTGTGTGTCAACTGCATGAAGTTTAGTGATAATGAGGTTTAGATTTCCTGTATAATTTGCAAGTATTTTATATTAATCTCTCAACAACAGGGAAATACTAAAGTCTTTGATCATGAAAAATAAAAGGAAAAATGATACTTCACTTTTTGAATGACCTCTACAGTGAAAATTAGAAAACATTGAAGAAAGAAACTGAAAAAGTGTCTCAAAGGTCAAAAGGCAACCCGTTTTCATGGACTGGAAAACACTGTTGAAATGGCCACGCTGAACAAAGCAATTTAGATTGAATATAATTTCCAGTAAAAAGACTCACATCACACTTCACAGAACTACAAAAAGCAGTCCTGAAACTCAGCATAACATTGGCAAAAAACAAATCATAGCCCAATGTGACAGAAAATCCAAATATAAACCCACACATCTTCAGGCAGTTGATTTCTGACAAGGATTCCAAAAACAAACTTTGAAGCACAGAAAAGCTTTCTATCAACAGGTTCTAGGAACACTGGATAGTCCCATCTAGAGGCATGAAGCAAGGTCCTCGGCAAATGAATCAGAGAACTGGAGGGAGCTCTGAGGAGCCTGCTTGTCTGGTGTGCTGAAGCCCTGGGTCCAATCCCAAGTGCTGCAATAAGTAAATGAAAGAAAGAGAGAAAAAGCAGGTCCAAGACCTGGAGGGAGGACAAGAATATTTGAATGCAATAGAAGAAATCATGGAGGAAAGTGATGAAACTATTCACACAGGGATGATTTCTAGATAGGACAAGAATGTCCCTGGCACAAAAGCAGAATTTGTCCAAAGGTATAAACCATTGCAGTCAGAGAGCTTCTACACAGCAAAGGAAAAAATCCATGGACTGATGAAATCACAGAGAAAAAAGTCATTGCTAGCTATTCTTGAGAAACAGAACTAATTTCCCGAATATATAAAGAACACAAAACTCTTCAGATTTAATCTAAATTGACTCAGTAAATGATCCCATGGTATGAATAGACATTTTTTTAATGAAAGGAAGTAAGCTACAAATAAATTTATGGAAAAAAGTGCTCAACATCTTTGGGAAAAGAATACACAATGTCACCTTGAAACTAAGAACAAGTTGAACAGAGATATTGTACCGTAAGAGTACATTTCCTTCTTGCAAAGTGCCAAGAGAATGGATTTCAAACTCAACTCAAAACTAAATTGGTATCCCTGTTTAACATGGTAGAATGACTACTACATGCTACATGAGTGAAAATTTACCAAATGTTATTAAAGATGTGTAGGAAAAGGACATATGCATCATTTCCTTTTTGAAAACTCAAAGGGACAGTTGATATTACAGGTTTTCAGTGGATAACAGCATCAATAAAAGCCATGTAGAACAGGGAAGGAGAGCGTGACATTTCCACAGTAGAGCCTCCTCCTCCTAAGATCTGCATGGGACAATTAGGAGAACATTTCCACTCATTCCCTGTTCTTCAGGAGACACAGAACATTGGAACATGTGTGCACTTGGAGCTTTCTGGAAGGTTCCCTGAAGATTCTTGCCCTAACATGGTGTGCTTAGGGGAAGAGTGGTATATTTGAATGACAGGTCCTAAAACTGAAGGAAACTGATTCTTACAGCAACAGAGACAGACCCAGTGGGGAAGTTTATGCAATCTGAAGAAAAATGATAGCAATAACTTTCAAGTGGACAAACAACAAAACTCTAGCATGACATCCTGAAAACAAGTTTAAGTGGCAAAAAAATTATCCAGCTTGGTGTTTGATGCCTGTCTTGTCTAGATGAAGCAGGGCCTTAGATTATGGCTCTAAAAATAGTGACTCTTTGTGAATTATATTTTGACTGAGGGTAAAAATTAATGTTTTAAAGCACAGTAAATCCAGGGGGTGAGTAGTCTATGTAATTAACATCCATACTACATCATAAGGTTAGCATTTTCTTGGTGCCAATACTTCACATGCAACATCTCTGCAGGTTAAGAAAAGAAAACATATTGTTAACTACAGTACAATACTTCCAGTCCACTTATTCCTACTTCAAGATAGCATTGAATCTTTTGTCCAAAATTCTCCCCAAACCTTCAGCTCCTGGTAGCTACCATTGCAGTCTACTTCTATAAGGCTGTGTTGTTTCTTTCAACATAAAAAATGAGATCTTGTGACATTTGTTTGTGCTTAGCCTGTTCTACTAAACGTTTTGTGTTCCAAGTTAACCCACGGTGGGAGAAATGACAGAATTTTCTTCTTAGTGATTTCATAAAAAGCCTTACATGTGTGTGTATGTATCTAAAGTCCTCCTTGAAGGTTATAACTTTTATCACTCCTGTGAATGCTGATGTTTTGACCTCCCATAATTTACAGAACATCTTCATGGCATCTAGAGTGGTAAATGCATTCCAATTTTCTTTGTCCACTTCTACCAGAGGATTCACTATCTAGGATACCCAGGGTTTTATAAAATGCAGTTTTTAAATAAGAAGGCTTAAAACTTATCATTGCTTTTTGATACATGATGCAAAATTTATGTGTCTGCAGGTATGAAAACAACATCTACCTCATGACACACTTCCTTCACAGCCCATGGGACAACAGGTTTATGTCAGGGAGCAGTAATGCTTTTAAAAGGATTTTTTTCTGAGCTGAACACCTCAACTATGGGCTTACAAATAATTAGTAAAATCATGTTATAAACAGGCAAAGTAACTTGGGAAACACAGTAAATGATCCTTGCCTTCAACTTAAAATTACCAAATGTCACTTATTGAAGAAATAGAAAAAGTGACATAAAAATCATGTGGTATCTCAAGGGAGCACAAAGAGGTCAACAGTTTTCAAAAAAGGATCAAAGGTTGAGGCATCACATTTCCAGATTCAAAATATTAACACGACAGTAACCAAACCTGTTTAATACTGTCAGACAAGTATAAAGACAGTGACATAGTGAAAAAATGATCTTTGTGTATACACATTCACTAAAGCAATATTCTTAAAAGCCAATAGGTGGAAACAACCCAAAAGTTCCTTGAACACTAATTGAAGGCAATTTGCAATACACAAACAATAACGACTACTCAATTGTAACAATTCAGGGAATCTTCTAACATCTGCAATAGGGATATATCTTGAGGTCATTATGCCAAGAAAAATGAGTCTGTTACAAAAATAAGTACTGATGTGTCCACATACGTGGGCTATCTTAAGCAATGAAACCCAGTGAAACAGAATAGTAAGGGTGTTTGTCAGGTAACAGCAGAACGGAAAGTTAAGCAGTTTTGTTTTCATGGGTATTCTGTTTTGATTTTGAGAATAAGAAACTTAGAGATATGCTGGGTAAGAATTTGAACGTATTTAACATTATTGAAAAAAGATGTGTGATAATTAAAATGACAAATTGTATGAATATGATTTTGACTACAGTTAAAATTCAAAAATGCTTATGAGACATATTATTATGAAAGGTTTTTAAGGAGACCCTCAAATCACATATTTTCTCAAACATACAAATATAGATTAATCAATTATATAGTGAAATGACAATAAAAATAAAATAAAATTAAGATGGCAAATATTCTGTTATGTGGTTTTATTCATAAGTAAAATTTTAAATATTGAAAGGAGATATGGAATTACAAAAATTTCAGATGATATATGCAAATCACAGTTTCTCTCATAGAAGAGAATATAAACACTTTAATAGATATAGGGTGAAAATAAGACAATTTATAAGAGGAATTGCCTAGACAGAAATGGCCATCAACCAAAAAAAGAAATGAAAAACAAACCAGAAGTGATACTAATTTTTGTATATGTATTTTATATTCCATTCATTCAGTGATTTTTTTTATCAGCTCTGGAAATCATTTAGTGGAGTTTTGGGATGTTCTATACATAGTACCATGTCATTTGCAAATAGAGATAATTCAACTTATTTTCTCTTATTAGTATTGTTTTAAACTCATTCTTTTGCCTAATTGCTCTGCTTAAAATTTTATGAAATATTGAGCAGAAGTGGTACAGTCGACATCTTTTTCTTATTCCCAATTTTAGAGAAAATGCATTCAATTTTTCTTATTGAATATGATGTCAGCTTTGGGTTTGACCTATGATAATCAGAAAGTTCCTTCTATCCTTTAGTATTTTTTCAATATTTTTAGCATGAATGAATGCTGAATTCTTGTAGGTTTTTCTACATCAATTGAGATGATCTCATCACTTTTACAATTTTTAATTCTTCTTATGTGATGAATTACATTTATTGGTTTCCATATTTGAGTAAAACTCACATACCTGGGATGCAGCTGACTTGGTCATAATGTACAACCTTCTTAATGGTTTTGAATGTGGTTTCCGATACATTCTTAAGGACTTTTCATCTATTCATAAGAAATACGTTCTGCAATTTTTTTCCTTGATTTGTTTTCATCAGTTTTGGAATCTCAGTGATACTGGGTTTATAGAAAAAACTGAGAACTGATTCCGTTTATATTTAATAGGAAAAAAATTTAATGAGAAGTCCCATTTTATTTCTTTTAATTTTGGAAGAATTCAGTTGAGAATCCATTTGCTCTAAGCATTTTCTTTTCTATTATTGGGAGGGATTTTATCACTGCTCCAAACCCCTTGCTTCATATTGGTCTCTTGAGGTTTTTTATATTCTCTTTGTTCAATATGAGTACAGCAGAGTGGAAAGTTAAGCAGTTGTTCCTATAAATTTGGCAATGTCCTAGATTTCCCAATTTATTGGAATGTAGGTCTTCAAAATTGTCCCCAATGATCCTATGGATTTCAGAAAGATCTGTGGTGATATATCTATTTTGAATTCCAGTTCTGTTCATATGGATCTTTCTCTTTCTTTTGGTTAGTTTGGCTACTGATTTATGAATCTAGCTTATCTTTTCAAAGAAGCATCACTTTTTTGCATTGATCTTCATTTTTTTCAACTCTCATTAATGTTGGCTCTGCTCTTAATTATTTCCTGTCTTCTACTGGTTTTGGAAAATAATTCCATTCACAATAGCCACAAAGAAAAACCCTGGGAATAAATCTGTCCAAGGAGGTGAAAGACCACTTCATTACTTTAATGAATTTTCCATTAAAATACCTTTGATGCCAACGATTTTCTCCACAGATCTAGCAAAATAATCTTAAAATTCATGGAAGAATAAAATACTAATAATAGAAAAATCAATAAGAGAAAGGATAGGACATTGCAATACTTGACTTAATAGTATACTGCTGAGGTATACTTTAAAAAGATAAGGTAGTATTGGCATAAAAGAAGGCATGAAAATGAGTGGATTAGAAGACACAGAGACCCACCCACACAGATGTGGTCATCTGGTTCTTGACAAAGAGGCCAACAATGTGTAGCAGAAAAAAAAATCAGCTTTTTAAATAAATCATACTGAGGAAACTGAATATCCATAAGTAGAAGAATGAACAAGATCCCTAAATACTCCCTGCACAAAAGCCAAACTCAATGTGGATCAAATGTCTAGGAATTATATCAGAAACTGTGAGCTATTTGAAGAATAATAGGGCCAACCCTTCAACTTACAGGCAGAGTCACTTCCTTTATAAAACTTCAAGAAATAAAACCAAGAATGAATTGGCAGAATATCATCAAAGAAACAAAACTTCTGCACTTCAAAGAAAATGAAAATGAAAAAAAAAAACATAATTTTTTAAAATGGTCCTGGCGGCTACATTTCTGACATGGATTTATATCTAGACTCTATAAAGAACTCACAGAAGAACACCAACAGTAGCAATGGCAGGTTAGCAGAAGGATGAAATTCCCAGTAGTCCCTTACTCCAGACTTTAAAAGAGGGAAGGCTAATCCTCAGTAAGGTAGGTAATTAAGGGAACTCATCGAAACTGAAGACTGGACGGAAAAAGAAACCTTAGAGAAAAGGAAAGTCAGACACTCTGAACATAGTTTTAAAAATATCATGTTGGAGACATGTCAACTTGTCTGCAAAAGTGGCAGTAATGGCTGGTAAAGGGAGGGAGAACTCTGTTAAAGAGAAAGAGAGACAAAAAGCATTGGTAATAAAACTGTGTTTATTAATTGATCTGGGGGACTAGAGGAATTGAGAGAGGCTGATCTGAAAGGACCCAGAATTGGTGGAGGAAGTGGTGGTGTGAAAACTGACTGAAATCCCTTAGCCCATGGGTGGTTAGTTGCTTGGGAACCTGGATCACCATCACAGGAGCCAGGTGCTGTGCCTGATCCACTTATCAATGCTATGCAGCAGCAGAAACAGAAGAACAGGAAGTCATAAAGAACGTCACCAATGAACCCAGGAGTCACCTAGGATGATCCCCCGGGTGTGCCTGAAGCAGAGTGAAGGTAATGGGTGCAATGAAAACTGTACCTGGACCACACAGGCTCCCAATAAGAAGGAGAGGGAGAGAGACCACTCTGTTTAAATAAGGCAACCCTTAAAAGCTATTGTGGAGACACCTATAATGACCACACTGGAGCACGTGCACTTGAGAGCTGATATCCCATAACTCCTATTCATAGAAGTGAATGAAAACATGTGGAGGTTAGTCCCTAAGTCCCTAAGTGGGTTTTACCAGTGGTCACTGCGATCCAGACATCCAGCTCAAACTGGCATGGACCCAGTGAAAAGGGACATGGATCAAAACTCAAATACCCACTGACAGAGTTCAAAAGTCAGCCAACACTGAATCCCACCTACTGGATGATGCTCATTTAGAATCCTGCACCACCTCTAGAACAGGAATACACACTTATCTAGTACAGGAATACACCCTTCCATCTACCCCACCCTAGGATGGGAGAAACAAAGCTAAATCTACTACATCTGGCTTATTTAGACACTCAAAGGCAAAAGGATTGGTGTGTAGGAGAAGAACACAAACACAGTGAGTAAAACAACCCCAGCTTTGACCCAAGGACTACAGAGCTGAAAATCAACAAGGGAAAATCCATCCCTGCCAACATTTATGGCCCCTCAGCAGAAACAAGTCCTTTATATCTTACTAAGAATTTTTCTGTCTTTTTTCTTATCTTTTTGAACTTTTTCTTCATAAGCCCATTTTTTATTTTTTAACTTTTAAAATAATTCAAGTATGATTTCACTATATTTTACTATTTTTGCATTCTACAATATTTTGTGTACTTGTTCTCACTGCATGGATGTGTTTGGAAAGATAGATACATTTGTACAATTTCACTCTCATACTCACCACTTTCTTCTGAACCTACTCACTATTTCTTATTGGTTTGACAAAGGTGGGATGTGATTAAATAGGGGTTGGATTTGTGGGACCTCACACCTGCTTGTCTGCTCATTCCTTGGTTTCTGTCCCTCGTATTGTCCCTTTGTCATTGTCTTCCTTATTAATAGATAAATTCACCTTTCCCCTCTGTCTTTCTTTTTATTATTTTGAGGGGGGACTGAGGACTGAATCTGGGTGCTTACCATGAGCCACAGCCCCAGCCCTTTTCATTTTTTGTTGTGAATCAGGAGTTGAATGTTTTCTCTCAGGTGAGAGCTGCAGAGGAATAAGGAAGGAAAAGGGGGATTTCGTGGAGACAGAGGGAAACCAGTGGAGTAGAGAAAGGAGACCAAAGGGAAGGTTGACACCAAAGGGAAAGGGGAGGGACAGAGGAAGGACAGTGACAGAATGACCTGGGGGAGGCCAGTAAAGCTGAGGAGAAGGACTGAAAGGGAGGGGGATGGAAGGGCCTGGGGAAGTCCTGGGAAATCTCATCTACCAAGTGGTGCCAGCCCATGGGCCAACCCAACGAATCATTCACCAACTCCCCACGATTCACATAAAGTCACATGCACCAATTAAAATAATAGAAACACGATAAAAATAGAATAGTAAACAAGTGGAGCCAGGGGAGGAAGAGGAAAGGGAAGACACTGCGGCAGGGATTCCCACATGGGGACCTTGTGCCACCATCAGACCCAACGTCTGAGCCTAGTTTCAGATGGGTCCCTTCCTGTTTCTACATACAGAAAGTGTGATTTACTACAGATGTTCCAGAAAGGGAATAAAGACTTTCAAAGCCTTCACATTGAGTCTATATGTTCCTTGTTACTGGTTAACTCAAATAAGACCACTGGGGAGCAGCCATGGCGGTTTTGACCCCAGATGGCTGCAGTCCTGTCCACCTGAAGCTATACAGACACCATTCAACGAAGGAGTCAGAGAGGCTTGCCTAGAGAGGAGGAGCACAGTTCATTGAGGGTCGTGAAAACACAACTCCTTTTTAGTTAAGGTGAAATCCGATACATTCTAAATACAAGATGCCACTTCAGTTGGTAAAATGTAAATCCTACACATACACACTCTTGGCTCGTACTTGATCAGTTCATTTCATGGTTGTTGCCTCGGTTTCCAAAAATAAATTTTCCCATTTATCTTTGGCATATCATGGCAGTTTCTTTTAAGATGAGAGGTGACAGATATCTCTGCTGCTGTTTGTACCTCACAAGCGGTCCTCAGTGACCTATCCGTCTCCTCCCATGAAAATGTATCTCCCTGTGTTACACCTGCTCGTCCTGACTCTCGGTCAAGGGGGTACAGCAGTCCTTTGGAATAATCCAGTGCTCATCTCTGATACCAACAAATCTGCATAAAACTGACCTGACTGCATTAATCATGATGACTCAGATGACAGTTTTACATCTACAATCTGGCATTCACGGTTCTCTCAAATTCATACCATATTATCACTTAAAAACTGATGTTCCTGATCTTTCAGGAACTTCCAGGAATTTCACCTCATGAAGCAGCCCCTCCCTAGACAGGGCCTTCCATGATAGTACCTTCATCAAGGCATGCAAAGGTGCTGTAATGAAGGTACATGGACAAAAGTAAGATGGCAGGGAAGGGCAGAACTGGGTAAAGGACCCAGGGAAAGAAAGCAGAGCAGGCACGGTGAGGCAGAGGAAGAGAGAAGGCGAAACAGGAAGGGCAGAGGGGGCCAGAAGAGAAGGAGGAGGAGAAGGGAGGAGTCCACACGGGGACCACAATACCATGCCATTGGGACCCCCCAGCCAGACGACGCATAAGTCAAATAGCTTTATGAATTACCTACACTCAAGTATTTGTTTCTTGCAGTGGCTAAAGGACTAAGACACCATGACAACTGGGTCATAAATGAAATAGTGGAGGACCTTGTCCTGAAGTCCCCAAGAGAGACAGTGTTTTGGATGGAGGTGAGAAAGGCTTTGTTACTTCAGTAATGTCCTTCATGCGTTTCTCTGAGACCAGGTGGAAACAACTGCTCAGCTAGCAGAAACCTCATCCAACAGGCAAGAGCAAAGCTGCTTTTGTGTAGATGCTGAATTTTCTTCCTACAAACTCAGACCACTCAGCTCCATGGGAAGCAAACAGAAGGAGAGAGGAAGCTGGGGGCGCTGAGAGGCAGCTGCCATCTCAGGTCATCACCCTGTAGAGCAAGGAGGTCAGGGTGGGTGGGATTTGTGCTATGTGATCTAATAAGATCCTGCGTGGACTCAGACATGGTGGAGAGCTGTGGAAGGCTGAAGAGGCTAACAGGCTGTGGACATGTTGTTCTCATTGTGGACTTCAATGTCACCTTGGAAGCTGTTAATTTCAATCATCCACTACCTAAGAAACAAAGTGGATAATGAGAAATGTGACCTTGAGTCACCATGGGAGATGGTCTGGCTAATGAATCAAGATGGCCATTGGTGTAGTACAAGATACCTGGTGGGCGGGCGATGGCTTGCGTTTTAATTAATGTCTTGTTAGAAGCTAGAGTCCTGTAGCAACACATTCTCTATAGAATGCGTACAACACATGGATGGCCCATGCAAATACACAGCAAGGTGCTGGGGCTGCAACAAAGCTACACCCCCCAGGGCAGGTGCTGTGCCCCAAGTGGCTTGGCAGGGAAAGCCACCAGAAGGCTAAAGGACTCTGGTCCTCAGGGACGGACCTTGAGAACACTGTAATTCCTTGATCTCAGAAGCTGGCTATCATTCAGCTTCAGGTGAGAAGGATCGCAGTTTATATTGACCACATTGCCATAGAGGCTTGAATTCAGCCGTTTGTCACCACAATTGGGTTGGAAAGGCCTTTGAGTTTGATTCAGTTCTCAGTGTAAGTATATACTATGCTGAAGACATCATATCAGAAAATAAAGCACAATCCAGGTAGGACTGCCTAAAGAAAATAGGGATGCCACGCCCAAGGAGGCTGGTGAGTAAATCCTGCCATGTTCAAGAGGACCAATGGGCAAAGCACTGGGAACTTGCTGGGCATCCCATGGGCACCTGGAAATAAACTGCTGTCTTTCCCTAACACTAGAAGCAAACAGGGAGCATATTCCTCATCTGGCCATATTGCTAGCTGCTCCCCAAAAAAATTGCCCCCAAAGAAGATCACATTGGAACAGAGTCACAGACAAATGCAGGCCATGCCTGGAATGCAAAAGCAGCCTCTTTCTTAATACCTCTGAACCCCTATAATCCACATTAAGACATGATTTGGGGAGAGCTTGATTGCCTTGGGGCTGTAAGTTGGAGCTGACTGACAAAGCCCGTGAGTGCCACCTTGTGGAGACTTCTGAGATGGCAGACCCAAAAATTTCTGAATGCTGCAGCATGATTGACAGGAAGGTTCAGCTGCTTGCTAGTTTACTGCTGAGCATTAATAAAACTTACCTTATGATTCAAAGACAGAAAGTAATCCTGGGACATGGAGTAACCACAGTGACTTGGACGATGTCAGAGAAACACTCTAATAAGGAATGCAATGCCCATTAGAGTTTCAAAACAAGATAGGACCCTGAGTGTACTGTGCTAAACACTAGGAGAGAGGAAGAGGGCACAACAATGAGAGATGGAAGAAAAGAAAAAGAAAAGATGTACAAACATTATCTGTGTTGTAGAAAAGATATACCAATCCTGAACCACACCACATAACAAATCAAAACTTTTTTTCTGAAACACAGCCACAACTTGATTTTAAGGATTTTTTTCACATTTAAATTTTATTTTCTTTTATTATTCTAATAAAAAATCTGGAATTCCTGAAAATCAGAAAAGAAATATAAAGAACCTCATTCCTCCACCATTCAGCTTCAATAGCTCTCAACTTTTGGTGAATTTGTTGGATTTGTCTTGTTTTGTTTGGGGGTTGGGGCTGTTTTTGCTTTCCTATCACATCATGTGACATCCAGACTCTGGATAAGCCCTGACTCAACTAGACCATGAACTTGACAACTGCTCCTCAATATCTTGAAGATTAAAAAATGAAATTTTTCAAGAAACTTAGAACATCTTTCTGGTTTTACAACAGGAAAAATTTCTCAAAAAGGAAAAAAAAAACATTTATGTAAAGAGGGAAAAGATAGTAGAGTGTGTTGAAATTAGGAATTTCTCATTAAACGCAAGGCTCCTTTCACAATCAGGACATAATGTTCATTTCTCGTGGCTGTAGATAGAGTTCATTGTGGCACCAGATGCAGTCTCACTGTCCACCACGCTTGGAATGGGGCTGTGCTTAACTGAGCTCAGGATGTTCTATGGAAGTGACTCAATAAACACCTAAAACTTGTGTAGAAACATGCAAGGTACATGCTTTACGCCTGATTCAGGGTTTTTCTATTTCCATCCAGGAACAGCAGAGCATGGATGCATAAAAGGGGCCTGCATCTGGGAAACACCCTGAGACTGTTGGCCCTGTGTTCACCAGGGTCAAGTCAGGGAATTATAAAAAAAACCTAAAAGAGTTGTGTACCTAGAAGAAGGGTGTAAAAAGAGACAACAATGGTGCTCACCAGAAGGAGGATGGTTTGGTGGCTCTGAACTCAGGGGAGGACCTGGGGGAGCTGGTGTTATGAACATACCACATGTTTCTGCTTGTGCCTGCAAGGCTGAGCACCACGGAGCTGCTGGCCCACAGAAGGAGCCCCCCACCACCCATCAGGGAGAGACAACAATGTGCCTGCAGGACTTTTCTGGTCTTTGATGATGAACAGCTGAACGGTATCCAAAATCTTTATGTGGTGATTCCTGTAGATTATTCCAGTCTTACTCTAAGCATGGAGGTGTGCTGAAGAGGTTCACTGATCCTACATGTTAGCAATGATTTATCGAATGTAGGCTGGGTAGCACATGGACTGCAAAGCTGTGTCCTTAACACTCAAAGTCCAGCTTTCATTGTCACTTGCACTGAACACCAGCAATCAAGTCACTGTGCATAGGGACCCACCAGGGATTGGTGGGCTGGGGGAAGAGACCCTGCCTCAGTTTCCGAGGTCGGCTCACACTCCAGGAATTATTCTTCCTCTCCGTGTGTCTTTGGCCCTGGACAAATTTAGATCCAGAAGAAGTGACTTCCTGGTATGCTCATTACCTGGATCCTGATGCAGCTCTTTCCCTCACACACTCTGCCTCTGATACTGGAACAGGGGTAATTCTATATGCAAAGGATGGAAAAAGTTTCAGCTGTATTTCAATTAAAATACTGTGAACAACATAAAATATTTATCTTACTGCAAGCAGTAATTGGAAATACCTCATACATTTTATCATGATTGTTTCAGAATGTAAAGTTTAAAAAGAATCAACAGCTAGTAAAGAGATGTAAGAAGGTTTATGAAGGGATATAAGATTTGTGGAGAAAAAGATAAAGTTTGTCAAGGGAAATAAATACAAGGTTCCCAAGGGAAAGAGATATAAAGTCTGAGTAAGAGATAAAAACGTTTGTTAATTTGTAAAAGGCTTATTTGTAACTAAATTGGTTATATATAATTAGTACAATCAAAGTTATTTAAGGATTGTTTTTCTTTTCAAAAACAAATTCCTAATCTATGAGGCTAGAGGCCTTGAACAGGGTCTCTGGCATGGAACTTGCTTATAAAAACAGATCACAAAACTGCTTTTTTGACAAGCATTTGTTACATTTCAAGAACAAGCAGTCAAACTCTTAGGACTGTTGTTTCCAAATCAAAAGATGGAGAGCCATAGTATAACCTTATAAGCTTCCAAAAGGGGTTGAGAAAAAATAAAATATTGATCCTTTCCCCAGACACAAGTAAAATATTAACGTACTATTTAAACCCAAGTTTAATCCTCTACATGGTAAAGCAATAAGGATCTTTTAAAACATTAAATTGCTCATACTTATCAAGATGATTTCTTATGTCTGTGAAGTTTTAGTCAAAAATAGGTTTTAAAGAAATTATTGTTTGTCCAACTGATAAATTATTAGAGTATTATGCTACTTTTCAGACTCTATTTTTTTTTCTTCAAAAGTTAAACTTGGTTAGTATAAAAACACCAGTGTAATTATGGTCCTGTTAGCTGATTTCTTTGCATTCTAAAAGCATTCATATATAATTCTTTAAAAAATAAGGTTTAGGATAACATTTTACAAACCTGGTGTTTTCCAAATTAAATTTTTCTATAACATTGGTCTATTATAAAAAACAAATTCAGGTAAAAATTTATATATGTGATTTAAATACTCTTTAATTAAATAAAATAATCTGTCACAAATAATTAAACTCTGTGTTACTCTCCACATTGAGAGTTAAACTTAAATATATATTTTCATAGACAATAAATAAAGCCTATTTTATTTAAATGTTCACAGTAGGAGATGGTAACATATTTTGCATCTTTCCCATAAGTGTTAGAGGCTCTCTTAATTTGTTTGATTTTTATTTCAGATGTAATGTTAATTTGCTAACTAATTCACATAGACTCAAAAAATGATACATAAAAACTTATAAAATAATATTTTTAAAAAAGATTGAAATTATTTTCAAAAATAAAACAAGTTACCTAGAGTTTGTCAAGAGACAAATTCACTTGGGTTAATACTCTGCCTCTCACCTTACTCCACGTTAATAAAACCACAAAAGTTTATTTAAAGTTAAGTTCACAAAATATATTTTTGTTATAAATTTAATATAATCTTAAAATAAATTTTAAAAAACCTTAATATATAACTAAAGTTTGGGGGTTTTAGAAATATAATGTTTATTGTCTCATAGTATTGTACAATCTAAATATATTTTTATTCTGTTAAATTTCATTTTGTATTTTCTCTGTAAACTTTAGAACTGTCTATTGAACAACAACTCAGAAAAAAAAAGACCACAAACTCCAATTTTAAATCAAATAAAGCAAGCTTGTATTGTGTACACAAGAGCTGGCCAGGACTGTCTCACCCAAAACCCTGGGCCAGAGAACAGCACCCCAGCACTCCAGGAACAAGGTTTTATAGCACAAAAAGTTGCAAAAGGGGGTGTCTTGAGAACTTACAGATAACAGGATTTTGACAGGCATAATAAAAAGGCATATGGCAGGTTAATGATCTATATGACATGATATTCCAAGGTAGAGAGTAAATTCAGATCCCAACATCAGGATTTATGAGAATCCACTAAGGTTTCAGAAAGGGCTGTCATCTGGTCAGGGGAAGCCAAGATTTATGAGGACCTACTAAGTTTTTAGAGAGGGTTGTTACCTGGGCAAGGAGAGCCAGGCAGGGATGAGTTCAAGGCAAGGGCAGGCATTCCAAACAAGTTTAGACATCTCAGTAATTTATAGTAAAACAGAAATTAACTTTTCATAACTTTGTGACCAGATGGCTCCCAATCTTAACAGTGAATTAGGCGGGGTTCATCACTGTCATCTGTTAAAAGTACAAAAGGCCTCTCCTTTTTATATTTAGGCAGACTAATTATAGGTGAGTGACTCAGCTACAAAACTTACAAATTGATTTTCAGAAGTTAACAGGAGATATTATTTGGTTAACGCCTAGCTTACAATTATCTACTGCTGCTTTGAGACCTTTGTTTGCTACATTGTGTGAAGATCCCTCTCTGGCCTCACCTCAACAGCTCACTGCTAAAGTAAAAGCTGCTTTATTAAAAGTTGAAACTGCTATCAAAAATACACAGCTTACTAGAGTTAATTTAAAGAAATAGATATCTTAATGCTTGCTACTACTCATACTCCTACAAGTGTTAAATGACAATATTCAGAAGTTATAGAAAGGCTTCATCTTTCTCACTGTCCTCAAAATACTTTAAAATTATTCCATGATCTTTTTGCTCAGGTTATTGTTAAAGGAAGAAATAGGTTCTGCAATTAGTGTGAGTTGAGCTGTTTCTTATTGTAGTGCCTTTTTCAGCTCAACAGCAATGGTGGCTTTGGCAAACTTCACATGCTTGGCAAATAGCTTTTGCTGATTTTCCTGGCCAAGAAAATAATCATTATCCTCATAGCAGACTTATTCAGTTTGCTGGAACAAATTCTTTTATTTTTCCAAGAATTATACCTACTCCACCTTACACCTGAGGCACTAATTGTGCTTATTGATGGCTCCAGTTCATGAAATACTGGCTACTTTAGCTTGGCTCATATGAAGTGGTGCTGAGTTCTTACAAATCTGCACAAAAAGCTGGGCTTCAGGCTCTCATTAATGCTTTAAGCCATTTTGCTAATGAATCAGTTAATATTTACAGAGACAGTGCTTATACAGTGGGAATGGAGTGCACATAGAAGCATATGCAATCTGAAAGATTGTTTCATTTATTTCTGACCCTACCAAAAAAAAAAAAAAACTCCAAGCACATCAATATCCTTACTTTATTGGATACATTAGAGCTCATTCCAAACTTCCAGGTCCTTTTGAAACAGGAAATGCTAAAGCTGATCTTCTTGTTGCAGTTTGTAAACAATTAAGTTTTTATGATTCTGCTCAAGCTTCTCATTCTTTTTTTAATTTTTTTTTTTTTTTTTTTTTTTTAGTTTTCGGTGGACACAACATCTTTATTTTATTATTTTGTGGTGCTGAGGATCGAACCCAGCGCCCTGCACATGCCAGGCAAGCGTGCTACTGCTTGAGTCACATCCCCAGCCCCAGAAATGCTCATATATTTTATTTTATTTTATTTTTCTTTCTTTTTTATTAGTTGTTCAAAATATTACAAAGCTCTTGACATATCATATTTCATACATTAGATTCAAGTGGGTTATGAACTCCCATTTTTACCCCAAATACAGATTGCAGAATCACATCAGTTAAACATCCACATTTTTACATAATGCCATATTAGTAACTGTTGTATTCTGCTACCTCATTCTTTACATCCAACTGCCACCACCAGTTGCACCAATCTGGCAAGTTCCAGTGAAGGGCGAAGGGGCATAAGAAGGATAAAGACTAATGGACTCCGATGTGAAGATAAAGTGGGGTACAAGTGGAATGCTGCTCCCCATAGAGAAGCAGGCCTGAAGAACTATACCAGCAACCCTTCTATATATATGTCTCATTAATCAGATTAAAGACGACCCAAGCATTATTCTTTGTATTCATGAAAGTTACAGAGTTAGCAACATTACACAGCTCATTCCTCAGTTACATTCTACAGTTGCAACTGCAATGTTAGGAGATTTGTGTAGCTCTCAAGAAAGTCCATTGTTGAACGTCTCTGTTATGCTGCCGGGTTCCCTGCAGCAGGGCTGGTGTAACATTTTGGATCTTTAGCAAGAGAGTTCCCCTATGCCCAGGAGCTGTGATCACTCTCTCAAAGACCCTCCTCAAGGAGGGCATTCCCACAGCAACTAGGCATCCTGCACCTTTGCACAGAAACTTTCCCAGCCCAAGCATGCCACAGCCATGAAGTCATCAGGGACCCCAATCTCAGACACTGCTCCCCCATTCTCTATCACCACTCTCCACAACTCTCCACTGCTCCTACCCTTTCCAGGACCCTTGCTTCGCCTCACTCTATCTCACCCACACACTGCCTCTCTCGCACACTACTACTTCACTGAGTATGAGTGACAAAATTGCCTTCCTTAAAGTACCTACATGTGGCACGTGGTGAGGAAGTGGGTCCTTTGCAAGTGGCAGCAGAGATGGAAGGAGGATGGGTACAGAAAAACACCAACATCCCACGCACTCAGATGTCTGCAGATAGTGCTCTTTCCACAGGATCCCAGCTGGTGGAGGTGCACACACACCTGCCGACAATGTGGAGACAGATGTGAGGGGGCTGAGCCAGCCAGCTTCCAGCACTACCGCAAGTACCTGAGATATCTAGCTGCAAGAGGAGAGGTTCCCTGTGGCCCTGGAGTGGTTGGCCCAGTACTCTCGGGGCTGAGGCAGAACACACTGCTCAGCTCAGGGGTGGGAGTGAAGAAGGGAGGCCGAGGAGCTGGGTTCCCACCACCTCCTTCAAGGGCACTCCCCCAGTTACTGAAGAACCTCCCACTGCACCCCACTTCCTAAGACTTCCACCAGCTCCCACTACCACCAACCTCCAACACATGGAACTTTACGGGCATTCTAGACCCAAACCACAGCGCTCTGTGCCTGGTCCCCAGAGGCTCGTGTCCATGCCCAACACTCTCAATGCCTTCACAGGGTCAAAGTGGTAAAGTACAATTGTGAGGTGTGTGAACATGTTAAAACCTATGAGTGTTCAGGTTACATATAGGTTGGGGACACACGTTTGCAATGTGTTAATGTCAATATGCATGGGGGCCAGGGGTAGTAATCTACCTGTCCAGAGAAGATCATTAATTTCTAAATGGGGGTATTTAGTGAACGGGTGCATTTGTATACTGGGAAAAATGAAGGATTAATTTACACCCACATTTTCTGTTGCTTCATTGATTACTAAAGCAAGCTGCCTTGTGCTGAAATATTCAGGAGAGAGTGAATGTGCAGGCTCCTGATAAGCACTCAGTGCCTTTGAGTTTCTGGGAGTCACAAGGACAAAATCTTATTCTAAAGCACATTGTAGATCCTGCCTGTCAACCACCTGATGCCAGTGAGGTCATTTTTGAGAGACACTAATAAATGGTCACTCTTCTATGGAAATTGATTTGTCTGACTTTTTATTCCTACTAGGCAGGAGGGAAATCCATAGGTAGAAGCGATCTTTGTTAGAGAGCTAGCAGCTCACCAACTTCCAAACGTCAGCAAGGAGCTGTGCAAAACCCAGTGGGTCTCTGCAGTACATGATTTGCCTCATCTTCGTCATCTTACTTACACCTTGAAAACCTTCCCAGGTGACTGGCCTGGTTTCTCTGCTCTTATTAAGTGATGTAACATTTCAGTGTCCTGAAGATTAGAAAAGAACACCTGCTCAAGTAGAAGATGTCTCACAGGAGGAGAAAATCCAGTGAGACCCAGGAACTAGGTGCCAGTCCCTCCAGTGTCAGATCCTGGTGTTTCCTGCTCTCAGCACGTGAGCCCTATCTCCTCAGGGATGAAGGAAATTAAAGAACTTCCCACACACTGCAGCCGGCTCTTTGGAAGTGACAACTGTGAACTCGCCCTTGCTTCTGAGGCATTGGCAACTGGGAAAAAGGTTTTCACAAACATCCTCAGGCCCAGGAGCCTGTCCTGTCGTGGAAGCTATAGTTTAAAAGGTCTCTGCACTTCTGAGGGGAGGGAGCACTCATACCAACACCCACAGGCCAGGTTCTGGCTGCCTCTCTCCAGACACAGGAGTCCTGGCTGCTGTGACTGTCCACTGAGCCCAAGTGCAGGAGCCCAGAGCACCCAGGTGAACACTTTTGTTTCATCAGAGAGGAAGAACTGAAGCAAGGAGGTGGATCAGGAGTCTAGGTAAGTGACCATGAGGGCACCACGGTGTCTTCTGGGTTTCCCTTGGGTCCAGCACCAAAGCCACACAGGCATGAGGAGGAATCCCTGAGGAGGACCTGAGCTCAGGAGACGTGGGTCAGAGGCCCTGGACCAGCACCTGGTGGCTCCTGGTGTAGCTCACTGTGTTCTACAGTGACAGGGGTGTGGGGGTTCAGCCTGGTAGGAATCACAGGTCAAGGTTAATGTGCCTGAGGACTTAGTTCCAGCTAAATCTGATGGGCAGTCTGCCCTGCAGGGACACGACTTGAACATTCAGGGTGACCTCAGCTGCCCCTTAACACCTCCATGCTCACATTACACAAGAAATCTCCAGGAAGCCTCTGATCTCATGCAGAATCTACCTCCCAGGGACAACAAGCAGAATGCTTCCCTGGGTCTGGGGTCTTCAAGGGTTTCAGGGACACAGGGATCTTTTCCTACCGAAAATGTTTACATTCAGTTGCTTTGGGTGAGACTCTTTCCCACCTCCCATCGGAGAAGCCAACTTGAAGGAAAAGGTAGGATTATAGGAATGGGTTTCACGTGGCATACTGCAGTGGAATGTGTGTTCTGATATGTTTTCTCACCTCAAAACATAAGTTCCCTTTCTCCACTTATTAATCTTTAACTTTTGATCATACCATTCTAACTTGTGTGATATGATTCACATTCTGCTTTTAACTTTATTTCCTGGTCAGGTAACGATGTTAATTAAGTATTTGGTTGATATTAATCTGTTTTCCATTTGAATTTCTACCATTGAGAAGTGTTTCTCCCTAATATCTGCCCACTTCTAATTTGCATTATTTGGATTTGTTCTTATTGAATATGTTGAGTCTCTTATACATTGCGGATATTAATCATTTGTCCAAAGAAGTACCTGCCAAAAAAGCTTAAAATTCCTTTTTGTTGGTTGAATCTTTGCTGGAATTCTTGTTTCCCTTGCTGTGCAGGAGCATCTGTGTATCATATGAGAAATGAGGGTACCAGTAAGAAACAAGGTTGAGTAACTGTTCTGCAAACACAGATAGACAGAAGTAATTTTCTACAAATCATTGTCGTGTGCACGATCACCAGTATCATATCACACACTTTAGAATCACTGGCAGCGAGAAGCTCAAAGTCTCCACAAACAACGTTAACACTAAGGAGACGGAAATGTTCAGGCCATGAAATAATCAGGAAACATTTTATGCTCATGGAGAATTACCTCACTGTACCCCATAGACAAGCACAGGAAAAGTAAAAACAAGAAAAGTAAAGTATTGTCAATCCATTCCAACAATTTGATTGTCCAAAATCAACTCCTTATTTACTGAAGTGTCCAAGTACAGGGGATGTGATTCTTATATATTTAAATCTTCCACAAATCATGCACAGTAGTTTATACTTTTACCTATATGTATTTAAAATAACATTAGTGTATCATGTGAAATATATTTGGTTTCTGTACTATAAGAATTTGACAGTTATTACTATTGCATGTGCCAAGTTTCAGCAGACAATATAGATTCCCATAATAGGTGTCATTTCTGACATTCATCACCCTTTCACTGTAAATGGACACTTGTACTCTTTGAATATACTTGGCATAATTGTGGATCTACATAAGTTTATATTTCTGATACATTTAAACTTGATTAAAATATCTAAACTTTTACTCAAAAGGGTCATTTTTCCATATAATAAACACTAATGTAGAATTCAAAACTTGGTTTAAGGTTGTTAAATAGAAAATCACTTGTGTAAGATGAAATAAAATTTGTTCAATATGCCCCTTTTTATCTGAGGAGCCCAACTAACTAGCTTGGTCAGAGGAACACAGTGTTGAAGGGCACTCCATGTTCCCAGCACAGCCAGGTTCAAAATAGCACAGTGACATAGAAAAGGTTTCAATTTAGGCATACAAGCCCCCTTCAATTGCTTAAGTGTTGCTGACTTTTACAATCAAAATAACAGGGTCACCAGCTTCGTGGAGTATGATGAACACAAGACCTTCTACTTCTGCATTCTTTGTGGTACTGGTTGCTTCTCTAAAAGAATTCGTATAAATTGTAATTTCAACACTGAATACACCTTGTTTTTTTAAAAAACTAAGTAAATATTCTAGGTGGGACCTAAGTGTAGGATATTGGACTGCAATGGGTATGGAGCCAATCCTAATATTCCCATGCAGGAATCTCTGGCTCAGAAGATGAACATCAGCACTGGGAGCTGACAGGATGGCCACCAGGGACCTGGCAATAGAAATGGTGTTTTTGTCACAGACGGTAGTTGGCGTTCTAGGCAATGTCTCTCTTCTTTATCAATACCTCTTCCTTTACTGCACAACAAGCAGGTACAAGTCCCTGGATGTGATTCTCATGCACCTGAATGTAGCCAACATCTTGGTCCTTCTCTCTAAAGGAATTCCTGAAACAATGGCAGCTTGGGGGTTACAAGAGCTGCACAGTGACATTGGCTGCAAACTTCTTTTCTATCTACACAAACTGGGCAGAGATGTGTCCATTGGCACCACCTGCCTCCTGAGTGTCTTCCAAGCCGTCACCATCAGCCCCAGGGGCTCCAGGTGGGCAGAGCTGAAGGTGAGAGTTCCCAGGTACAAGGGCACCTTCCTCGCCATCTGCTGGGTTCTGAACATGATGCTGAGTATCCTGGTACCTGTCCAAGTGACTGGCAGACAGAGCAGCAGAAATAACACCAACAGAAGGGACTTTGGACACTGTTCTGCTGTCTTTCAGGACAAAGTCCCAGGCTCAGTCTACCTGTTGTTGGCATTAGTCCGGGACGTTTTCTGTGTGGGGCTCATGCTCTGGGCCAGCGGCTCCGTGGTTTTCATCCTCTATAGACACAAACAGCGGATGCAACATGTTCTCAGGAGCAATGTCTCCCCCAGATCTTCCCCTGAGTCCAGGGCCACGCAAGGCATCCTTGCCCTGGTGGGGGCCTTTGTGTCTCTGTCCACTCTCTCCTCTGTCTTACACATTCCCTTGGCTTTTGTAAAGAATTCCATTTTGTGGCTGGTGAACACCTCCACACTAATCGCTGGGTGCTTCCCAGCAGTCAGCCCCTACATTCTCATGAGCTATGACTCCAGAGTGTGCAGGATCCAATGTGTCCATCCAAGGAAAATGACAACCCCTAAGAGTGTGAGAGAAACATAAATTGAATGTATGTGCACAATGGCTATTTGCTTATTCATTCATATCTCTCAGAATAGAAGCACAAGTTTTTGAAACTGTGGTATCACATGAGTCCAAAAGACAGAAATTTGAGTTTCTGCCTCGAAGTAAACTTTGAAATGTATGCAACTTGTAATTGAATCAAATGTATGGAAGATGATATGCCATGAGCTTTGTAATGTTTTGAACAACCAATAAAAAAAAAAGGAAAAAAAAATGAAATGTATAGCAATTGTGAATAGTGTATTGTCATGTTAATATTTATGCTAGTGAGGGTTATTAATGTCTGCATGTGGGTAGCCCATCTTATGTGGAGTTATAATAATAGAAGACACGACAATCCATGTAGTGAAGTACTCACTGACGAAGTGTCCTTTAAACAGTATTGAAAAATTTTTTGATAATTACTAGTGTTAGTATTATAGGAAATACACCCATAAAATAGGAACACAATTCAATATGGTCATCTTAAAAATGGCCAAAATACAACTTCTTTCCCAGAATAGTGAATAAATACCATTGAGCTCCTATCAGGGCAAGCTCAGTTCCAGAGATTAAAGACAACACAAGGAAATAAGCATTCTCTACATGGCAGTTACAGGGATGATGGTCACTTAAAAGGAGACTGTCATGAATACCTAAAAAAAGAACTAATAAAATACATAAAAATAAACTTCACAAGTGTGCAAACACACACACACAACAAGGAGATCTCAAGGTTTATTTAAAACATTGCCATCTAGTGGCCAGATTAAAGTAAAGTAAATCAAAGAGGACAAAATCACTCACCACTGACCTTGACAAGTCTTCAAGGAAGTGTCCCTCTTACTTGAGGGAGTGGTGTCTGATTGGACCTATCCCTGGAGAAGAGAGGTCTCTGAAGAAGGTTCAAGGAGGACCTGGAGGGGGGGGTTCCACCCAGGACCAGCAGTGTTCTTGGCATATGTGATGGAGACTTTCAGGCCTTGCCACACAAAGGGACGGAGGTTTATTCAGGAAGTGGATGCACTTTCAAGAGAGAAGGTGAGCTATCTTGACAGTGAGAAGCACTCCTTCAGCTGTGGTTTCCATGTGGATGGAAGGGCAGCAGTGAGGGGCTGCCTGGAGGAGGGGCTGGGGAGCAAGTCTTTCCTGGGCTTCCCCCCATTTTGGAAGGGATCAGCCAAGGGCATATCGCTCAGGAGATGCAATGGTTCATGGGTGTTTTTCTTACATTTCAATTGTTTAAGGGCACTACCTTGCTAATTCAGTGTCTTTCCATTTATTCCCAAATTCCTATCTCAGATCTGGGTCAAATATTGGATAAGTTTGTGGGGAAAAACAAAAGGATTCATCAGAACTCATATTTTATATTTTCTTTAATTACAAATGCAACCAGAACTTGCTACTCAAAGGTAACATAGAGGATTGTGGAAACCACGAAGTACTCTTCAACTGAGGAAGAACATCAGCTTATCTGACCCTGAATGGATTAAAGAAATGGCTGGTTAGACCCTCTGGTCCCAGCATTGCTTTCTGTAAAAACATGTTTCTCTCTTTCTGTGGGCATTATCCCACTTGGACTTCCTACCCTGCCGCAAGGGATAAAATCTATATTCATAAAGGTATTTTGCTGAAAATCTTGCAGATCAACCCAAATGTCCAAATTTATTGGAAATTAATTCTGAAAAAAAAAAGAAAATCAGCAGTTTCTAAGTAAGACCCTCACCAAACCCCTTGCTTTGAAGATAATAAATACAAACACATAATTGTTCTTTAGGTCATTAGCAATTGATAAAAAGCTTTCACAAACATGTTCCATTTCTCAGTCTTGTATTTTCATTAATGCTACTTAAAAAGATATTGCAGCCTGTGGGAAGGTAACAGAAACTGACAGAAACACAGTTCAGGGTCTGGCTCCTTCTCTCACATACAGTACTGACCACTGGGACATCAAGCAGAGCCCACAGTCCAACAGCCACCAGACCCCTGTGAATATTCTTTATCTCCGTCAGAGACAAAGTCTGTAAAAAGGAGGTGTTCCGGGAGTCTGGGTAGGGATCACATTAGGGGAAGATGAAACCATGGTGCACACACCCACAGAACGCACACCAATTGGGCCATAGATTCTGTGATTCCCACAGCTGCCCAGAACAAGCAAGCCTTCTGAAGCATGAGCTGAGCTAGGGAGCAGAGATGAGGTCCTAGACCCTACCCCACGTCCTGGCAACTGCTGATGTCCTTCAGTGCGACTTGCAAAACGGTGACTCTCTCCCCACACTGCCATTTGCAGAGGAAGAACGTCAGGAGGTGTGACTGTGCCATGCAGTCCCCATGGCAACTGCCGGCCTACCAGGTCAGGTATGGGAAAAGGAACATCCTCATGTCCCAGATCTCCTTGCAGACAGGCTCTGGCTGAAATCTAGCCTCTGACCACCTGGTCCCCTGGCAGACAACCCTGGTCCACCCTGAGCTACATGGTGAGGGAAACGTCTCCGTGGCCCTTCAGGGAGGAGCAGAGTGGATGGTGTGCACTGCACTGGCAGGAATCCTGGCAGAGAAAGGCTGTCCTTCAGAGAAGATTGTGGAAGAAACTCTGTGGATCGTGCCTTCCAGACGGGAAACTACCAGAAGAGGTGAGATTCTGGGGCTGGCCATGGGGCTGCTGAGCTTCCTGATCAAGCGAGGCAGATGCTCCTTGAGCAGCTGGGGACTTGGAATCATGCTTGGGACCTGCTTCTCCCTGAAACGCTGCTGTAAACTGTGCTGCACTTTGAAGTCCTTTGGGTTTAAATAAATTGACTGTTTGCTCATGGTTCAGAAACAAATTAGACATACATGTATGTTTTCCATGCTATTCACATACTCACAGACATTTAAATTGTAGAGAAGGGGATGCATATCCACTTACAAACTTATTCACTCCTGAATCTGTCCCATCAACCAGCTGCACACAGATAGGGAGAGGACTGCAGGATGGTGACACACCATGATACACACACACTCACAAAACTCACACCGAATGGAACTCCCACTCAAGATTCCTTTATGAGGTTTCCATAAGATTTGCTTCTTGATTACCTCCAAACACCCTGGAAATAATTAGCATCACAGATTCCTGGATCTGGCCTAATGCAGAAGACTGTGATTCTGAACTTCCCATTACCCAAGCCTCATGGTGTCTGGAAGCTCATGATTCCATATGCTCCAAGGATACTCCAACCTGCCATGCCAGGCTGGGTACACGGGCTGAGAGGACTCCCTGAGGCCCTGCACTGCTGAGGCTCTGCCCTGTGGTCCTTCTACACTCCCCAGTGAGTGTCCCTGGACTGTTGCTTCTGGGTCAGGGAAAACCTTGACATCAATGTAGGCATCCCAGAGTTGAAGAAATGGCTCTCATGTGTGGTATGTTTGGACATCGCTGGGGGAAGCCCACTTGAGCAGTTCTACCTGTTTCTTTATTGACCACTTTCTGTAAAAGGGTTTAGGACCACCCACCAGGAGGCAGCCTAGAATCTCAAATCTTCTCACTTTTTAGGACAAAGTCCTAGAAAGACAACAAAGTCCCCAAGGCAGAAAGAGGACTTGGGCTTTGGTCCTGCCACAGAAATCCCACCCTAGAGAATCCCCTCTGCCTTTTATTGACTCAGGACTGTTTCCTTCAAACCGAGAAAGGAGAAGGGAGAGTAGCGAAGCACCACCTCTGCTTTCCTCCCCCAGGTTTGTTAACCTTCACTGCAGGATAGAATTATCTAGGGGAGGAGGTGAACAGTCCTGATCCAGGTGGATTGGGCATGACCTGACAGCAGCTATCTAGGGTCACACCACCATGTGGCCAGAGAAATGCCGGTCTGTTTCCCCCATGGTTTCCCAGGAACAAAAGCAGTAGAGTGGTTTGTGTAGTTCTAAGATTGGACTTGGGCACCCTGGGGGCCAGGAATGTCCCCAAGGACTTTGATGCCGGCTGGGGATAAACCAGGTACAGTGGGTGAGGATGAAGTCACCTTGGTGCTGACCATTATGTGCACCCTCCTTGTGACCCTCATGCAGGGTCCTCTTATTCTCTCTCCCTCTCTTGTGTCAGCAAGTCCCAGGGAATGGTACTCTGGGCCAGTTCGGGTCTGCCTGCTTCCCTCTTGAGTCTCACAGCTCCAGGGTCCAGCTCTGATGCACCAGGACCAGGTGTTTTAGAGCAAGCCTCCCGCCAGAGTGAGGAAAGCAGCATCTTGGGTTGGGACCCAGTCCTGAGCAGTTATTACAGCTCATGAGGTGGACTGGGACACAGCCACAGAGGAACCAGGCTATTTTCCCTCTACTCACACCTTACTCCACCTGAAACACCTGGGTGGGTATTAAAATGCAGATACTGACTCAGAGCAGCAGCTGCTGATGCTGGAGGGATCAGGAGTGTGGCATATATACTAAGGTCTTCTTTTCTCAAGTAAAGAAATTTGGTGATTAAAACATACAGGAGTGACCCATCTTCGTATCCAGCTATGACATGTTAATTACAAAGAAAAGCTAACATTTACAAGAAAGCAAGCCCAGCTGGTCCCGGGGTTTTTAAAATGGGGTCTATGCACCCTTAAAAATCCTGGATAAAATTGAGGGAGTCCATGAGCCTCATGGGGAAAGTTATAGAAAGTTTTCAATATGCTCTGGCCACAGCTCTTCCTTCCCTCAACTGAATGCAGACAGCCAATTGCAGCCTGCCTGCCTCACTACATGATTGCCTACCACATGCTAGACTTCCCTCACACACCAGACTTTGTGTAGGTATCACAAATACTCATGTTCAGCACCACTTTAAAGTACTCATGGTTATGAGACCTGAAAAGGAAACTATTTTGAGGCATTATTAAAAAAGAGGACATATTCTTTTACAAGTTGTCAAAAGTACAATTGGTTTATTTGTCAGTCTAAAAAAACGAAAATGAGCTTGAAATGATGAGGAAATATCAACACGTCCTAGTTCAGAAAATGGACAAATATTGGGAGAAGTCAACCCAACACAATTTTAGAGTGACATTTCATGACAACAGGGACCAAGCTAAAGGGAAAATTCCCTCATAAGAAAGATACTAATTTAAATTCAGACAAGTATGATAGTCACAGTGACACACTATTATTTACCATGTGCCACTCATTATCTAAGCAGGTTACATACTTGAATCTCTCAACATGGAGAGGGATCGCCATCTGCACTTCCTAAATGAGCTCAGACGCGAGGCCTATCTCATAGAATTCAGTGCAAAACAAACTTCATAGGCGCTAGTGAGCCTTTGCCCTCTTCAGGACTCTGGATCCATTCACTGGGCACAGAGCTGAACAGTTCAAATCTTTCAATGAATTCACCTACAAAACAAAAATCCCCAAGAAAGAAGAGCATATTCCCCATGTGCTGAAGGCAGTGAGAGTTCCCAGCTGAGGCACTCAGTCAGAGTCAGAAGTCAAAGACTCCAGATGCCACTGTTGAAAAGACACACAGCTCTCGCCCACCCAATGACAGGCCTGGGGCGCAGTGTCTCTGATCTCAGCCAGGTGGGTGCATGCACAGATGAATTTCATAACTGTCTATTGACATGATGTTGTGACATTATTCCTTGGGTTCCCTCAGGGTTTCATCCTATTATGTCTAATTTTCAAAGGATTTCATGAAATTTTCATAAGCCCCATATAAATGGGCTCCAACTGGCCAAATGAGCGCAGTTATCCACTGATCCCCAGGTGATCTCGGGTCCACTCTGGTACACACATCACAGCCTGGGAAGGGCCATTTGTGGCACAGGGCTGTTCCCAGCCTCTTAACCCTCCTCCACCTTTCAGTCACTTCCAGTTCCTCAGAGGCTGGGGACGGAGTCTTCTCCACCATGTAGGGGTCTCACTCCTAGTCACTGTCCTCAGAAGAGGGAGACACCAGAAGGTCCTCACAGAGGACACTCCTTGGGACGCAGGGAGCCAGTTCCCCAGACTCCTTCCAGACACGAGGGCGGGGGGCAGCCAGAGGGGACTTCACAGAAGGGGGGCCTGTGGGAGCCAGGCTGAGCCTGGGGCTGGGCTGACCCTTGTGCCTTCTCATGAAGCCACATTCCTTGGGTTTCCCCTGAACGGGGCTGGACGTTAGAGGCAGGACGACAGGACCACCCTGTACTGGGCTCAGGCCAGGGGAGAAGAGCAGAGGCTGCAGGCCCACAGTGGGCTTCCAGCTTGGAGCCTGAGTGGTCGCCTTGGGTGCTTGTTTGGGAGCCGATCCACTTGTTCTTGGGGTAGCTGGAGGAATCACCTGGGGACTCTGGGAGGACTTCAGTTTCTTAGGTTTGCTTCTGACCACACTGTTCACTGGCCTGGAACTCGACTGTGAATCCCCGGCAGGATGTTTACTGTGTGCCTAGAGGTCAAAGACAGGACCAGGGTCAGGCTGAGCCACATCGTGGGACAAACAGCAGACCCTGTAGCTGTGGGCATGGAGCTGACAGCAGGGCGGGGGCAGACAGGGACACCCACCTCTCGTCCCTGGGCTGCTCCACTGCTGCTCAGCTGGGCATTCTTGTTGTGAGACCACGCAGGGCCTAGTGATCTCATGTCAGCTGTCTTCCCAGCTGGAGGGCCTCTGAGAATGGTGTCCAGGGCATGTCTCCTCTTAGGTGCTAGGACAGGCAGCGGCCTGCAAGGTTTCTGTGGGACAGGAGAGCTCAAATCAGACACCTCAGGATTCAAACTCATCTCCCTATGGAAAGTGCCACCATATTTCCCCAGCATTTAACAGAAACTATGTGAAAATAGCTAGCAGGTCAGGAAGAAGGAAAATGGCCACCAGTATAATAAATAAGACAACAGGGACATTAGGATCTCATCTAAATCAGGGATTTAAAAAGCCCAATGCTAATCTGGGCTGTTTTTCTGTTTGGATTTGGTTTGGTTTTATGGCCTAAGAATTTATTTCTTCCCCATCAAATATTACTCTTTGGACTATCAATTAAGTTTCATCACACATTCTGTTTTTAAGATCAAGAAAATGAGCCTTTTTCTCCACGATATGGAGAGTATAATGGAAAACACTCTTCTGAAGGGCGATTTGGGAGTTTTATCAAAAGTGTAGGAAATGCCTGTAGATATACATAACAGGGTCGTGTGACAAAAACATCAGGTGCACAAAATTTTTTCCCCTTTCATTGGGAGTCAGCTTGGAAACAAAATAGCATAAAATATCCAAATAAATAAATATAAAGTTAGGCACAGTGGTGCACACCTGTACCCCAGTGGATGGGGAGGCTGAGGCAGGAGGATCCCAAGTTACAGGATAGAGTCAGCAATTTAGCAAGGCCCCAGGCACCTTAGCACGACTCTGACTCAAATAAATAAATAAATAAATAAAAAGATCTGGGGATGTGGCCCAGTGGTTAGACACACCTGGGTTCAGTCCCCGGTCCTGAAAAAAATGAATGAAGATGCGAGGAATGAGAGGAAGGTGGAGGAAAGGAGAACAAGGAGGAGGAGGGAAAAGAAAAAGAAGGAGCAGGGGAGGAAGGGAGGGAGGAAGGGAGGGAGGAAGAAGGAAGGAAGGAAGGAAGGAGTCTGCATATGCAGGACGTCCTGCAGGCCAGCCTCAGTTGCAACGTACCCTACTAGGGGCATAGAAGAGAGCCACTCAGGGCACCCGGTTGTGAGACCAGACTCACCCTCATGGGGACAGGAGATCCTGCAGTTGCCCTCCGGATCCTCGCCATCTCCTCTGAGGACCTCTTGGGAAGCCTCTGGGGCAGAGCCTTCCTCTGCTGCTCCTCCTGCCTGCAGAACAGACCCCGAGAACTTTATCTGACATGCCTGACCTCCTGTCCACACCAAGGATGGGAGCCAAAGGCAATTCCAGAGCTCGGTCCCGGCCCTAGTGTGGGGCCGAGGGAGGCAGGACAGCCCCTGTGCACTTCTTATCTGATGTTGCACCTTCCCTTATTCCAGAAGCAGCCCCCACTTCCAGGAATCCCCCTCTCCCCTGAACTTCTGAACTCCATAATTTCACTGGACCCCACTGCGGCTCTGCCTGCTCTGAGCACATTCCAAGTACCCACACGCCAGGGCTTCTCAGCCCACAGTATGCTCTGGGTGTGCCCCAAGATGTGCAGCACTGGCCTGTCCCTCTCGCAGGTCCCTGTCTGTGCTCACAGATGGATGCACAGAAGAGGGAGGGGGAGATACTGAGGGTGCAAAGGCCATTCTGATTCTGCAGCATCCTCACCTTTGCCCTGGATCCTTCTCACTCCTCACTGCATCCTCCTGGCCTCTCAGTGGCTGGGGCTTCCTTGGCTTCAGGTTTTCCTTGTCCTTATTTGAGTCCAAGGGCTGCAAGGAAAGGGCTTGAGCACAGCACTTCCCTGGGCACCTGAGGCTGTGGGGGGTGTGCCCAGAGGCTCCGCAGTCCTTGCACGTTGCCTGTGGAGGAGAGACCGCCTGCCAGTGAGTTGGAAGCAGCCACAGGCAGCCTTCAGAGGTCAGGACAGGGACGGGTGTTTGGAACCTAGATACATGGCCTACAGGTGCAGGAAACTCGAGGTATCATGGTCCTACCCAGAACCTGTCAGGCACCCAAGAAGGAAGGACGTTTGTGTCTAAGGGTGAGGCCAATAAATCAGAGTTTGGTATTGCACAGACACCAGGCTGGAGGGGACACCAAACAGGGAATGGGGTTGTTCCTCAGGGGCTCTGAATAGCCAAATAGCCTGGCAAAGACAGCACAAACAGGTCCCTGAGATACGACACAGCAGTCGTCACAGACACAGAGGGCCCTCTGGAGACCCGCTCTCTGGGGTCCATGCAGAACCCTCTTCTCCTAAGTCCCAACCCTACACTTACCACAGTGTCCTCCTCCTCTGGTGGGGGAGCCCACTGCCCCTCTGCTCCCCTCTGTCGCTTCTTCAGGTTCTTATCTTTAGCAGCTCCTTGAGGTGGAAGAAGTGTGTAAACACCTGACACAGGTGTCACAGCCCTGGGCTTCTGCTCAGTCTTGTTCATTAATTGATTGTTAGACTTCCTGGTGATAAGAAAAGAATTTTTAAAAATTATACAAACACAAGAAAAATGTCCAGCCTACACCCAACTCCAGATGGGAGGGACTAACTGACACCAAGTCACACCCACCACAATCTGCTATTCTCAGGATTAATGTCCCATTCTGTGGCCCTCTGCCAGCATCGACCAGCTCCCTAAAGGAGAGGCTGCCTGAGAGAAGCCCACTGGCTTACAGAGGGCAAAGTGCCATGTGCACCCTTGGCAGGAAAGTGCGCTAGGCTCTGAGTTTCTGCCCAGCCTCTCACTACAGGATGAAAGCCTCAAACAATATGTATCAAAGCCAGTAGACAGGAAGCCAATAACTACTGGGTTTTCCCAAGTATATGCAGAAAAGCAGAAAACCCAACAGTGTTATCTTTGTTTTTATTTATTTTATTTTATTTGTTCTGTTTTATTTTTCTTTTGTTGTTTATTTCCTTGTTTCTTTGTTTATTTTTTGGTACTGGGGACTGAACTCAGAGGCACTCGACCACTGAGCCACACCCCCAAGCCTATTTTGTATTTGATTTAGAGACAGGGTCTCACTGAGTTGCTTAGTGCCTTGCTTTTGCTGAGGCTGGGTTTGAATTTGACATCCTCCTGCCTCAGCCTCCCAAGCCACTGGGATTATAGGCGTGCAAAACTTCATCTGGCCAGAAAACCCGCTGGTTTTACAAAATAATTTCTTAATCAGAAAACCAGCCAGATGCAATGACAAAGCGTTTCAAAGCTCTGACATGTAAGCTCATGAGCACTTTGGGATGTTTCACAGAGACCCCAGAAACACACGGCAGGGTCCACAGGGAAGATGGCACAAAGCCACACCAGGACAAGCAAACTCAGGGTACCTGAGCAAGCCAACAATAGGTGCAAACTTACCCCTAGGCAACTCCAATGTAAGCTGTGTTAGAGTTAGCAACAAGCAGGACAGACACCCCCAAGAGAATTCAGGCAGAAATCTGCTGTCCACACCTGGGCACCCCCAGGCAGTCCCCACAGTGCTCCTGACACTGGACCTACCCTTTCTTATGGTCTCCTCCTCTATGTGAGATTGTGCGGGGCCTGTCCACCAGAGGCCGGTTTTTTCCACTGGTGACACAGCGGGCTGCTGGGTCCTCTCCTGGCCTCAGAGGGAATCTCAGCAGAACCTCCACAGAGGCGACAATCATCCATTTCTCTTTCAGTACATCAATCTGATGAAGAGAATCAAGATACAGTTCAAGTTCTCTAGGCAGGAAGAGGTCTTGGGATAAAGAGATGAATGAGCTCCTGATTCCTTTAGTTCTAATGATGTGTAATCAATTAAAGTCTCTTTAGTCCACAGCCCACCACGAGGTGGCTCATGACCTTTACACGGCACCAAAGGGCACCACCTGAGAGTACAAGGACAAGGCTGGCATTCCCACAGCAGTTGCATGCACCTGTGTCCATCCTGAGGGTGCCTGCACATTTTAACTGGCCAGCACCCAGGTGTTTGAAGTTGTTAAACCCTGAACACCCACTCCCAGCCCAGGCAGAGAGCCTGCCTCAGAAGGGTCTCTCTCTTCGACTCCACCCCTTCCCCAGCCTCTCACTGGCCCCAAGGTCTCGCACACTTACGTCTCTTTGTGGGATCCCACACTGCTTTAAGAACTGCCTCCCCTGTTCCATGGAGAGGGTGTTGGGATCCATCGGTGCTGGTCCTGCCCAAGGGGTTCTGTTTCCCTAGAGGAGAGAGAATGAGACCCTGAGTTCCCCACATCCCTGGATTCTCCCGCACTCAGAGGCACTGAGGATGCTGGCATTCCCAGGAAGCAAGTCTGCTTACGAAACCCACCCTGCTTTACACAAAGGGAATGCGGAGACCCTCCTACCACATCATACAGTGCCTAGGAAAATTGTCATGTCATTGGCTTCAAAGACAATTCCATACACTGATAGCCACCACCTTGCAAACTTAAGGCGGCACGTTTCACACCTTATGATGGTGCAAAAGTGTCATTTGTACTATACAAACCGTTGCATTTTAAACTTTGCTTCTTACCCAGACTAACAATACTTGGCAGGATACTCTCTGATGATGCTGGGCAGTGGTGCCAGGCAGTTGGAGCTCCCAGATAGCCACACAACCACGAGGTAACCAATGGGCACTCCACAGTGCACCATGCTGCCAGTGTTTGTTGGACACCACCATTCAGTAAATCACAGGAGATGGTCAACATGTGTGGGAAATAGGCTTCTTTAAGTATTCTGAGCACATTGAAGGTGGGCATGGCTAAGCACCAGGCTCTGTAGGTTGAAGGCTTTGAAGAAATATTTGCCTTATGCTATATTCAGTTTACTGTAGATTTGTTGGAATGTAATCACATCAAAAGATTAGCTATATTAGAAAACTGGAAGAGTAGTCAGGCATGGTGCTGGACGCCTGTAATCCCAGGGGTTAGGGAGTCTGAGGCAGGAGGACACCCCAGTAAACAAAAAGGAAAAAAAAAGAAAGAAAGAAAACTGGATGTTTTAAGTCTGTATTCCCTTTGGTTATAATTTGACAAAATTAGCATGGCCTGATGGCACACACCTGTAATCTTAGTGGCTCCAGAGGCTGAGGCAGAAGGATAGGAAGTTCAAAGCCAGCATCAGCAAACCGAACCACTTAGCAACTCAGTGAGACCCAATCTCTAAACAAAATATAAAATAGGGTTTAGATTGTGACTCAGTGGTTAAGTGCCCGTGGTTTCAATCCCAGTACCAAAAATAATAAAAATTAAAATAAATCAGACAAAATTAAATAGGGCTAAGCCATGTCACTCCATTGTAATGTTAAATATGTCGTAAATTATGAAAAACATTCAATGAAATTCCTGAAATCGAGTAGCTTGAAATAAACAATGAAATTCAAATAGATATCATAAAGTCTCAGTAAAATGAAAGATAAAGCCTTTTGTGGACATCGTTATCAGCAGTGTAAATCCTGCCTTCAGGGCAAGTCTTCATCTAAATGACCATGTTCTGAAATGTGAAGGTTGGCTCAGCTTATGAATTAGAGACCCAAAATCACATTACTGAAAACAGAAAAGAATGGAAAGTTTTACCCAGAAAATAGATTCTAAGGAAAAAATAAATAAAATATGACAAGATCGAGGGTTTCTTTGAAAACAATAGGACATCTTATAACAGGCTGTCATAAAAAGATACTAAATCTGTTGGAAAAACTATGTTAAGAAAACAAAAGACAATATTTGCCACAGCAAAAGAAAAGAACAAATTCAGAAATTCTATGCGGGAAAACTTATTTTAAATCAAAAATAAAGTCTGATTTGTTTTAAAAATGCAAATGATTATTTGAAACCCAGCAATTGAAGAATAAGAAGGAAAGGCATCTCAAATTCAAGATCAGCCTGGACAATTTAGCAAGACCCCATCTAAAAATGAAAAATACAAAGGGCTGGGGATGTGGCTCAGTGGTAGAGCACCCCTGGATTCAATCCCCCAGTAACAGACACATATAAATAAAGAGAGAGAGGGGGGTGAAGAGAGAGATATGCAACAAACAAAAATAGAAAAGTGGTGAAGATTTTCCAAGGTCAAGTTGAGGATAAGATTCTCATCCTCCACCAACACCTTAGCAGCTCACAGCCAGATCCTGCTCAACTTGGTATGTGATTCTAGGGACAGGGTCATTTTTTTCAACCAACTCCTATCAAATCAATGAATACCCTGAAATAAAATACAAGTGTATCAATCCCTGAGAGTCTTTAAATTCACTCCACCCAGGGTCCCAAGGTCACCCTATCTGCTCAACCACACAACTCCAGCTGAGAGTGACGAGTCTTTGGGAACTCTGACTTCTTATAATATTTCTAAAATGTTTTGAATTAGGTTCTGTACTAAGAAAGGCTATCACACCAATGACTTGAAATGCATTCTGCTGTCATGTATAACTAACAGGAATAAAAAAAAAAGAAAAGAAAGAAAGGATATCACACCACTAATGAATTCTTTTCTGTGTGTGTGTGTGTTGTGTGTGTGTGTGTGTGTGTAGCTGAGGATTGAACCCAGGGCCTTGTATATATGAGGCAAGCACTGTATCAGCTGAGCTGTATCCCCAGACCTAATTAATTCTTAATACCTAAGTTCACACACTAAATATCTTTTTTCATATCCCTATGTTTCTATTGGGATTAAACCATGGCAAAAAGTAATAATGAAAACTCACTTTTTGTCTTTCTGCCTGTCTCTGGCCACATGGGTATGTGAAAAAAGAGCCAACTCCACTGGAGACCCTGCGGCTTCCAGGAGCTGAAAAGATGGACTGAGGGAAGGCCCCTTCTACCAGGCTTTATACACTGCCTCAGGACCCCTGGATCTGCCCCGGAAGTCCTGACCAGATTGATGTAAGCAATCACGTGATCTAGTCATTGATTGATGGAAGGTTCTGTTTGGTGTTTCAGCACCTTACCACACTCATTTTCTTACATTCTTTAAAAGAATATAATTTCCCACTTACATGTCCCAAGGCTGCAAAGAGCTTAGCATATAACTGTATACTTTCAACAATAAATAGATGTGACTCTGTATACACAGTAATATCCAGATTTCTAGCAGTGCAAGTCCCAACAGGCAAGTTCTGAAACCAGCCCAGGTGCAGACCATAGATGAATGGATAAAGAAGGTGTGTCCTGTGTGCAGGACAGAGTATTATTCATAAAAAGAATGAAATTATGTCATGTGCATAACAATGGATGGTACTGGAAAGCATCATGTCAGGCATAATAAGCCAGACCCAGAAAGCCAAGGGTCACATCTTCTCTCTCTTATTTGTAAGCTGGGGCAGGGAGCTTTTAAGACAAAAGAGGAGGGGTTTGGGTGTGACTCAGTGTGGAGCACTTGCCTAGCACTGGGTTCCATCCTCAGCTTACTGAGAAAGAGAGAAAGAAAGAAAGAGAGAGAGAGAGATAAAAAGAAAGAAAGAGAGAGAAAGAAAGAAAGAAAGAAAGAATAAAGATAAATTTTTCTCCATCTACAACTAAAAAAAATTTGATTCCACTCTAATGGATCATTATAAAAGGAATAAAATGTTTAATAACTATACACCTATGCAGATGCTTCTCAGCTTAGAAGCACTAAGCAACTCAGGGAGACCCTGCCTCTAAACAAAATTGAAAATACGGCTTAGGGTGTGGCTCAGTGGTTAAGTGCACCTGGGTTCAATCCCAATACCAAAAATAATAAAAATAAAAATAATGATCTGACAAAATTAAATAGTGCTATGCCATGTCACTTCTTTATAATGTTAAATATGTCTTAACCTATGAAACACATTCTTTGAAATTCTTGAAATTGAGTAGCTTGAAATAAAAAATTAAATTCAAATAGAAATCATAAAGTCTCAGTAAAATAAAAGATAAAGCCTTTGGTGGACAACCTTAGCAAAAAAGGATGGAAATTTTTAGGCACAAAATAGATTCAAAAGAAAAAATAGATAAAATATGACAAGGTGGAGGGTTTCTTTGAAAACAATAGGATATCTTATAATGGGATGTCATAAAAAGATACTAAATCTGTTGGAAAGGACTATATTGAGAAAACAAAACACAATATTTGCCACAGCAAAAGGAAAGAACAAATTCAGAAATCCTATGGGGAGAAAACCTATTTTAAATCTAAAATAAAGTCTGATTTGTTTTAAAAATGCAAATGATTATCTGAATCCCAGCAACTGAAGAATGAGAAGGGGAGGGCATCTCAATTTAAAGATCAGCCTGGACAATTTAGCAAGACTCCATCTCAAAACTAAAAATATAAAGGGCTGGGGATGTGGCTCAGGGGTAGAGAACCCCTGGATTCAATTTCCCAGTAATAAACACTTATAAAAACACACATATAAATAAGAAGACAGAGACAGACGAGAGAGAGAGAGAGAGAGAGAGAGAGATGCAATGAAAAAAATAGAAAAGTGGAGAAGATTTTCCAAGTTCAAGTTGAGGATAAGATTCTCATCCTCCACCAACACCTTAGCAGCTCACAGCCAGATCCTGCTCAACTTGGTATGTGATTCTAGGGACAGGGTCATAATTTCAACCAACTCCTACTGAATCAATGAATACCCTGAAATAAAATACAAGTGTATCAATCCCTGAGAGTCTTTAAATTCACTCCACCCAGGGTCCCAAGGTCACCCTATCTGCTCAACCACACAACTCCAGCTGAGAGTGACGAGTCTTTGGGAACTCTCACTTCTTATAATATTTCTAAAATGTTTTGAATTAGGTTCTGTACTAAGAAAGGCTATCACACCAATGACTTGAAATGCATTCTGCTGTCATGTATAACTAACAGGAATAAAAAAAAAGAAAAGAAAGAAAGGATATCACACCACTAATGAATTCTTTTCTTTGTGTGTGTGTGTGTGTGTGTGTGTGTGTGTGTGTGTGTGAACCCAGGGCCTTGTATATATGAGGCAAGCACTATATCAGCTGAGCTATATCCCCAGACCTAATTAATTCTTAATACCTAAGTTCACACACTAAATATCTTTTTTCATATCCCTATTTTTCTATTGGGATTAAACCATGGCAAAAAATAATAATGAAAACTCACTTTTTGTCTTTCTGTTTGTCTGTGGCCACACGGGTATATGAACAAAGAGCCAACTCCACTGGAGACCCTGCGGCTTCCAGGAGCTGAAAAGATGGACTGAGGGAAGGCCCCTTCTACCAGGCTTTATACACTGCCTCAGGACCCCTGGATCTGCCCCGGAAGTCCTGACCAGATTGATGTAAGCAATCACGTGATCTAGTCATTGATTGATGGAAGGTTCTGTTTGGTGTTTCAGCACCTTACCACACTTATTTTCTTACATTCTTTAAAAGAATTTAATTTCCTACTTACAGTTCCCAAGGCTGCAAAGAGCTTAGCATATAACTGTATACTTTCAACAACAAATAGATGTGACTCTGTATACACAGTAATATCCAGATTTCTAGCAGTGCAAGTCCCAACAGGCAAGTTCTGAAACCAGCCCAGGTGCAGACTATAGAAGAATGGATAAAGAAGGTGTGTCCTATGTGCAGAACAGAGTAATATTCATAAAAAGAATGAAATTATGTCATGTGCATAACAATGGATGGTACTGGAAAGCATCATGTCAGGCATAATAAGCCAGACCCAGAAAGCCAAGGGTCACATCTTCTCTCTCTTATTTGTAAGCTGGGGCAGGGAGCTTTTAAGACAAAAGAGGAGGGGTTTGGGTGTGACTCAGTGTGGAGCACTTGCCTAGCACTGGGTTCCATCCTCAGCTTACTGAGAAAGAGAGAAAGAAAGAAAGAGAGAGAGAGAAAGAAAGAAAGAAAGAAAGAATAAAGATAAATTTTTCTCCATCTACAACTAAAAAAAATTTGATTCCACTTAATGGATAATTATAAAAGGAATAAAATGTTTAATAACTATACACCTATGCAGATGCTTCTCAGCTTAGAAGCACTAAGCAACTCAGGGAGACCCTGCCTCTAAACAAAATAGAATATATGGCGTAGGTTGTGGCTCAGTGGTTAAGTGCCCCTGGGTTCTCTCCCAGTATCAAAAATAATAAAAATAAAAATAATGATCTGACAAAATTAAATAGTGCTATGCCATGTCACTTCTTTATAATGTTAAATATGTCTTAACCTATGAAACACATTCTTTGAAATTCCGGAAATTGAGTAGCTTGAAATAAAAAATGAAATTTAAATAGAAATCATAAAGTCTCAGTAAAATAAAAGATAAAGCCTTTTGTGGACAACCTGAGCAGCAGTGTAAATCCTGCCTTCAGGAACAATTCTTCATCTAAATGACCATGTTCTAAAATATAAAGGTGTGCTCAGCTTATGTATTAGAGACCCAAAATGACATTATTAAAAATAAAAAAGGATGGAAATTTTTAGCCACAAAATAGATTCTTAGGAAATAATAAATAAAATATGACAAGGTGGAGGGTTTCTTTGAAAACAATAGGACGTCTTATAACAGGCTGTCATAAAAAGATACTAAATCTGTTGGAAAGGACTATATTGAGAAAAACAAAGCACAATATTTGCCACAGCAAAAGGAAAGAACAAATTTGGAAATTCTATGGGGAGAAAAACCTATTTTAAATCTAAAATAAAGTCTGATTTTTTTTAAATACAAATGATTATCTGAATCCCAGCAACTGAAGAATAAGATGGAGCGGGGGCATCTCAACTTCAAGATCAGCCTGGACAATTTAGCAAGACTCCATCTCAAAACTAAAAATATAAAGGGCTGGGGATGTGGCTCAGTGGGAGAGCAACCCTGGATTCAATTCCCCAGTAATACACACATATAAACACACACATATAAATAAAAAGACAGAGACAGACGAGAGAGAGAGAGAGAGAGAGAGAGAGATGCAAGAACAAAAATAGAAAAGTGGAGAAGATTTTCCAAGTTCAAGTTGAGGATAAGACTCTTATCCTCCACCAACACCTTAGCAGCTCACAGCCAGATCCTGGTTAACTTGATCTATGATTCTAGGGTCAGGGTCATAATTTCAACCAACTCCTACTGAATCAATGAATACCCTGAAATAAAATACAAGTGTATCAATCCCTGAGAGTCTTTAAATTCACTCCACCCAAGGACCCAAGGTCACCCTATCTGCTCAACCACACAACTCCAGCTGAGAGTGACGAGTCTTTGGGAACTGTGACTCTTATAATATTTCTAAAATGTTTTGAATTAGGTTCCGTACTAAGAAAGGCTATCACACCAATGACTTGAAATGCATTCTGCTGTCATGTATAACTACCTGGAATAAATGAAAAGAAAAAAAAGAAAGGTTATCACACCACTAATGAATTCTTGTGTGTGTGTGTGTGTGTGTGTGTGTGTGTGTGTGTGGCTGCGGGTTCAACCCAGGGCCTTGTATATACAAGGCAAGCACTGTATCAGTTGAGCTATATCCCCAAACTCAATTAATTCTTAATACCTAAGATCACACACTAAATATCTTTTTTCATATCCCTATTTTTCTTTTGAAATTCAACCAAGGCTAAAAATAATATTGAAAACTCACCTTTTGTCTTTCTGCCTGTCTGTGGCCACTCAGGTATGTGAACAAAGAGCCAACTCCACTGGAGAACCTGCAGCTTTCTGGAGCTGAAAAGATGGACTGAGGCAAGGCCCCTCTACCAGGCTTTATATACTGCCTCAGGACCCCTGGATCTGCCCCGGATGTCCTGACCAGATTGATGTAAACAATCACGTGATCTAGTCATTGATTGATGGAAGGTTCTGTTTGGTGTTTCAGCACCTTACCACACTCATTTTCTTACATTCTTTAAAAGAATTTAATTTCCTACTTACAGTTCCCAAGACTGCAAAGAGCTTAGCTTATAACTTTATACTTTCAACAACATATAGACGTGACACAGTATACACAGGAATATCCAGATTTCTAGCAGTGCAAGTCCCAACAGGCAAGATCTGAAACCAGCCCAGTTGCTGACTATAGAAGAATAAATAAGAAAAAGGTGTGTCCTATGGTCACAACAGAGTATTATTCATAAAAATTGAAATAATGCCATGTGCATAACAATGGATGGTACTGGAAAGCATCATTTTAAGCAAAATAAGCCAGACCCAGAAAGCCAAGGGTCGCATCTTCTATCTCTTATTTGTATGCTAAGGCAGGGGAGATTTTAAGGCAAAAGAGGAGGTTTTGGGTGTGACTCAGTGGTGGAGCACTTGCCTAGCACAGGGTTCCATCCTCTGCTCCATGGAAGGAAGGATGGAAAGAAGGAAGGAAGGGAGGAAGGAAGGAAGGAAGGAAGGAAGGAAGGAAGGAAGGAAGGAAGAAAGAATTTGTTTTGTCTCTCTACAACTAAAAAAAAATTGATTCCACTCTAATGTATAATTATTATGTACCAATAAAGTGTTCAATAACTACACACATATATAGATGCTTCTCAGCTTAGAATGGGGTTACACATTCTAAGTTAAGTTGAAATATCCAAAGTCAAAAATGCATTTAGGCACATGACCTACTGAATTCCAGAGCTTAGCGACATAGTAGTGCACTGGGGAATCAGTCTTTCTCTGTGGTCACAGGGCTGACTGGGCTGAGACCACAGCTCTGCCCCACCATCCTGCGAGGGCATGGGACGGCACCACTCTAGTCCAGACAATGATCAAAATTTAACATATGAAATCCTTTGGACCCTGGCCTCTGAGATAGCATTGAGAACTAGTATTTAAGAAGATCCAAGGACAGACCTGCACCACAGCAGAGCATACCTGTAATTCAAGCAAGGCAGGAGGCTGAGGCACGAGGATTGCAAGTTCCAAGCTAGCTCCGCAACTTGGCAAAGCTGTAACTTAACAAGACTGTGCCTCAAAATAAGAAACAAAAAGCCTGGGGATGTGGCTCAGTGGTAGGGTGCCCCTGCATTGAATCCCCGGTACATGCTCGGAAAAAAGAAAGTCTGCTGGGCTTTCTCTGTGCACAGAATGGGACTATGGTGTGTCTAGTGACAATAGGTCCCTGCATTCTCATTTATCATAGAATCATAGGTCAGGTCTTGTGCTAGCAGGAAGACTTTGGAATAATTGTTACATGTTTGGCATGGGTCACACACCAACTGAAGTTCCGACCGTGCTGAGGCGTAGGTCAGCAGGAGAGCACTTGCCTAGTTCCGAGTAATGACCCACTGTGATGCAAGCAAACACAACAGGAATGTTGATCAGTTTTCTTTCCTTAATTTGTCCTCATCTGGTTTTGGAATTATGGTGATACTGGATTCACAGAAAAAAAAATGGAAGCATTCATTCCTTTAATATTTCTTGGAATACTTCAGGGAGGAGTTACATTAGTTCCTGATTAAATGTCGGGAAGAACTCAGCTGAAAATCCATCTTCTCCTGGCTTTTTCATTGTTGTTATTGGAAGGCTTTTTGTTATTGCTCATTTCAATACCAAGTACCAAAAGAAATATTTTAGGGTCAGAAGATGTAGCCATGTAGTACAGTGGGTGATTAGCTTGTGTGAGGCCATGGATCTGATATCCAATACTATCCCCCAAATTTTGGAGAATTCAATGAAATTTAAGGTACTCAAAGGCATTGAAGAATAAGGTTTCCAAATATTTCACAAAATACTTACTGATATTTTCAAAAATATATTTGTCACCTCTGAAATCATTGGAATTAAAAAAATACTAAAACTTGTGTTAGCAGATATTGGCACACTGAAGAATATACGAGGACCTAGTGATTCTCATGTAAGAACTGCAGTAATCATTGCTGTTACATGAGAGTCACTCGGTCCTCATACAAGCTTCTATGAAAGGAACTCTGTGGTTTGCAGATATCTTTTGAAAATTATTACTGTTAAAAAATATATGTCAATTCATTTCTTAATAAAGATAAGCTGAAGGACATATGGGTGAACTGATGCAAGCAAAGAGATATGGCAGAATCCTACATATGATCATGATAAAAATAAAGCAAGATACCATGACTGTTCATTCAACTTGACAAAGAAATGTCCCTAAGCATCAATTTATCTTTCCGATAGAGAAATACCTGACTTAATCCCTAGTGAAGTCCAAGAGAGCAGCAGGAGACAACCTCCGTTTTCTATATTGTCTAGTATATGAAAGGAGGCTATACTAGGAATTTACCCCAAGGGCAACCAACTCTGAGCCACATCCCCAGTCCTTTTTATTTTTTATTTTTATTTTGAGACAGGGTCTCACTAAGTTGCTTAGGACCTTGTTAATTGGCTGAGGCTAGCTTTGAACTTGCAATCCTCCTGTCTCAGCCTCCTAAGTTACTGGTATTACAGGAATGTGCCTAGCTTATCAAACACTGTTTAGGAAGTTATATTAATGGCAATCAAACACAGGAATTAAATGATTAAAATAACATGAGTTTACAATACACAGGGATATATATTGGAAAAGCAAAAAAAAAATTTTAAAAATGCTACAAAGTAAAACAAGAAAATCGCCTAATTGAATATACCATCTATATATTTTAAAGAGATCCAAGAAAATATGTAAAAGATACGGCACTTAAAAAGTATAAGATAAATCTAAATCTAAAATAACTGTTTTGCTGGGCAAAGTGGCACACACCTGTAATCCCAGCGGCTCGGGATCCTAAGGCAGGAGGATCTTGAATTCAAAGTCAGCCTCAGCAACAGCGAGGCCATATGCAACTCAGCGAGACCCTGTCTCTGAATAAAATTCAAAAAGGACCTGGCTCAGTAGCCAAGTGCCCCTGTGTTCAATCCATAGTACCCCCAAAATAAAATAAAATGTTAAATCTCTGTATTTCAAAAATTATCAAGAATTCCTTATATAGACAGGATTTAAAGAAAAGGAAAATTCCAAATACTACCTTCGTTACTGGATTAACCTTCTCCTTTGGTCTAAGACAACACTGGGACTTTAAACACCTGGGTTTACTCCTCTCAGCTCTGTCATCTGAAATGACCAGCATCAAGGTTGTGTCTGCTTGAGAGTGCTCTCTGCCTGTGCTGTACAGGACAGCCTTCTTGTGTGTACTAGGTGTCAAGAGCGAGAGGAGACCTTGTGTCTCTTCTTTAAGTGAACTAATCCCATCATGAGAGCCCCAACCAATGACGTCTGTAAAACCAAGTTTTCTCCAGCACACCCATTTCAAATACCATCATCTGATGGTGGATAACTAATGCACGTCGTCCCTAACAGAGGATAAGCACTGGGTATTTGTTTATCAAGAGACAATTTTTAAAATTTCAAATTGATGTAATTACTTATGTACCCATGTAGTCAAACATGTATGGGTACAGAGTGACATTTCGATACATGTATAAACTATACAATGCTCCAAAGAGCATAACTGGCATATCATATCAAACATTTATCATGTATTATGTGTTGGAAACAAACTACTCTCTACTAGCTGTTTTGAAATATACAAATAATGGGCATTGATGGTATGTATCTACTGTGCTATAGAATATTAGTAGATATCACTCCTATCAACTTTCCCTGTGGGCCTGTGCCTTACCTTCCTACTCTGTGTCCTTACCTCTGGTCACTTACTCTCTCTACAGAGACAGACATTTTAAGCTTCCACATATAAGTGAGAATACGTCACACTTTCTGTATTTCTACAACACAGTCTACATTTCTGCTTATGATAATGTCCTCCAATTTCTTCAATGCTGCCACAAATGACAATATTTCATTCCTTCTAATAGCTGAATAGCATTCCAGGGGAGGTATGCACGTTCATTTCCTTCATCCAGTCATCCATCCATGGACACCCAGCATTCCCTGCTCTTCTTTATGTGCTCCACTGTCTGTGTCCAGGGATCCAGGAAAGGAACCTCCCCAGACACTCCCAAGTCTCTTGGGAGATGCCAGGTAGGAGCTAGGGGCTTGTTTTGGTAATTGCAACTGGGCAAAAAGTTTTCTGATGATCTCAGCTTCCCCAGCTACAGGGTCCCTGCCTTGACAGGTGACATGATCATTGCAGCTCTGCAGGGAGGTGAGGTCACACAGTCACAAAGCCATATCTCAGGGTCTGGCTGCCGCCACCCACAGAGCCCTGCCTGTCAGGACCACTGGGCATGCTCACCAGTCAGCAGGATGGAGAAAGGGGGGAATTTGGTACTGGAGCCTGACAGAATGTGTGAGGGAAGGAGGTATGTCAGAGTCTAGGTAAGTGGGGTGTCGGATAAAGGGGATCTTAGAGTTCGGACGTGCTCCGGTGCCAAAGCCGTTCAGGAGTCAAAATTCCTGAGGCCCATGCAGGGAATTGAGGGCAGCAGACCACCACCAGTGTCTGGTGCCCCCAGTGCAAGTTACCACAGCTACAGCAAGAAACTCTTTTGTTCTTAACCTATGTGACAATGAAACCAGAATGACAAGGTGCTCGACTGTAATTCTCAAATTAACCTGCTGCCCAGCCTGCTTTATTCCAATCAGAGACACAATTTTGGGGGTAACTAGAGGTATACCTATATCACCCTCATGCCTTCCATGAAGACTAGGATAAACCTGTAGGAATTATCTAGTCCTGTGCAGATTCTGTGCATTGAATTTTTCTGGCTGGAGTAGAAATGCTTCCTCAATTCTCTTAGGAGGTGCTGAATGGGACACTAACTGCATCTGCCCTGGGGACACGAGGGGCTTGGTGATGGTAAGATGGCCTTTATTCCTGAGGTTCAGGAGGCAGTGTGGAAAGAACAGGTGACTTGTGACAATCAATGTCAGATGGCAGTTGACACACTTCAGTGAATCTTGTTGAGTTTTAAATGTCTTTTTAACCAATTTCAAAAGCAACCATTTCAGTGCATAGTGTGTGTTAAATGATTCCTACCTTACAGCTTTCATGTTACAGTATTCTGTATTCATACTCTTTGTACATCTTACCTCATTGCTAGATGTTTTACTTAATTTATGCATCAATTGATGAGTATATGAACTAAAATAGTAAACTAACCTCTAACCTGTGTACTCCATCATTGACTAGTATCTCATGTGCCTCGGTTCAGGGTATCAGAGAGTGAGTACAATGACTCCTCTGGTAGCAGCTGTTTTACAATGTTTCCTGGAAGAAAAACAAATGTGTCTTCCTGTGGCTCTGTTTATGTGGGGATAACCTGATGCTCATTAAAGCCACCCTGATCATGGGACAGATTCCTATAAATCTTACAGGAATCAGTGCATCTGTCTTTCAACAAGATCTTATAAGGTTCAATCTTATTTTTTTTAATTGGTTGTTCAAAACTTTACAAAGCTCTTGACATATCATATTTCATACATTAGATTCAAGTGGGTTATGAACTCCCATTTTTACCCCAAATACAGATTGCAGAATCACATCTGTTACACATCCATATTTTTACATAATGCCCTATTAGTAACTGTTGTATTCTGCTACCTTTCCTATCCTCTACTATCCCCCCTCCCCTCCACTCCCATCTTCTCTCTCTACCCCATCTCTACCCCATGTATTTCATTTCTCTCCTTGTTTATTTTCCCATTCTCCTCACAACCTCTTATATGTAATTTTGTATAACAATGAGGGTCTCCCTCCATTTCCACGCAATTTCCCTTTTCTCTCCCTTTCCCTCCCACCTCATGTCTCTGTTTAATGTTAATCTTTCCTTCCTGCTCTTCCTCCCTGCTCTGTTCTTAGTTGCTCTCATTATATCAAAGAAGGCAGTTGGTATTTGTTTTTTAGGGATTGGCTAGCTTCACTAAGCATAATCTGCTCTAGTGCCATCCATTTCCCTGCAAATTCCATGATTTTGTCATTTTCTTAGTGCTGTGTAATACTCCATTGTGTATAAATGCCACATTTTTTAATCCATTCATCTATTGAAAGGCATTTGGGTTGGTTCCACAGTCTAGCTATTGTGAATTGTGCTGCTATGAACATCGATGTGGCAGTATCCCTGTAGTACGCTCTTTTTTTTTTCCTCATATCTCTACTTGCTTTATTTTTTTTAATTAATTTTTATTGTAGGTTGTTCAAAACATTACATAGTTCTTGATATATCATATTTCACACTTTGATTCAAGTGGGATATGAACTCCCATTTTTACCCCATATACAGATTGCAGAATCACATCAGTTGCACAACCATTGATTTACATATTGCCATTCTGGTGTCTGTTGTATTCTGCTGCCTTTCCTATCCTCTACTATCCCCCCTTCCCCCTCCCCTCCCCTCTTCTCTCTCTACCCCCTCTACTGTAATTCAATTCTCCCCCTTAAATTTTTCCTCCTTTCCCCTCACTTCCTCTTGTATGTAATTTTGTATACCCCTGAGGGTCTCCTTTCATTTACATGCAATTTCCCTTCTCTCTCCCTTTCCCTCCCACCTCTCATCCCCGTTTAATGTTAATCTTCTTCTCATGCTCTTCGTCCCTACTCTGTTCTTAGTTACTCTCCTTATATCAAAGAAGACATTTGGCATTTGTTTTTAAGGGATTGGCTAGATTCACTTAGCATAATCTGCTCTAATGCCATCCATTTCCCTCCAAATTCTATGATTTTGTCATTTCTTAATGCAGAGTAATACTCCATTATGTATAAATGCCACATTTTTTTTATCCATTCGTCTATTGAAGGGCATCTAGGTTGGTTCCACAGTCTTGCTATTGTGAATTGTGCTGCTATGAACATGGATGTAGCAGTGTCCCTATAGTGTGCTCTTTTTAGGTCTTTAGGGAATAGACCGAGTAGGGGAATAGCTGGATCAAATGGTGGTTCCATTCCGAGCTTTCCAAGAAATCTCCATACTGCTTTCCAAATTGGCTGCACCAATTTGCAGTCCCACCAGCAATGTACAAGAGTACCCTTTTCCCCACATCCTCACCAGCACTTGTTGTTGTTTGACTTCCTAATGGCTGCCAATCTTACTGGAGTGAGATGGTATCTTAGGGTGGTTTTGATTTGCATTTCTCTGACTGCTAGAGATGGTGAGCATTTTTTCATATACTTGTTGATTGATTGTATGTCCTCCTCTGAGAAATTTCTGTTCAGGTCCTTGGCCCATTTGTTGATTGGGTTATTTGTTATCTTATTGTCTAATTTTTTTAGCTCTTTGTATATTCTGGATATTAGGGCTCTGTCTGAAGTGTGAGGAGTAAAGATTTGTTCCCAGGACGTAGGCTCCCTGTTTACCTCTCTTATTGTTTCTTTTGCTGAGAAAAAACTTTTTAGTTTGAGTAAGACCCATTTGTTGATTGTAGTTATTAACACTTGTGCTATGGGTGTCCTATTGAGGAATTTGGAGCCCGACCCCACAGTATGTAGATCATAGCCAACTTTTTCTTCTATCAGACGCCATGTCTCTGATTTGATATCAAGTTCCTTGATCCACTTTGAGTGAACTTTTGTGCATGGCGAGAGAAAGGAATTCAGTTTCATTTTATTGCATATGGATTTCCAGTTTTCCCAACACCATTTGTTGAAGATGCTATCCTTCTTCCATTGCATGCTTTTAGCCCCTTTATCGAATATAAGATAGTTGTAGTTTTGTGGATTGGTTTCTGTGTCCTCTATTCTGTACCATTGGTCCACCCGCCTGTTTTGGTACCAGTACCATGCTGTTTTTGTTACTATTGCTCTGTAGTATAGTTTGAAGTCTGGTATAGCTATACCGCCTGATTCACACTTCCTGCTTAGCATTGTTTTTGCTATTCTGGGTCTTTTATTTTTCCATATGAATTTCATGATTGCTTTCTCTATTTCTACAAGAAATGCTGTTGGGATTTTGATTGGCATTGCATTAAACCTATAGAGAACTTTTGGTAATATCGCCATTTTGATGATGTTAGTTCTACCTATCCATGAACAGGGTATATTTTTCCATCTTCTAAGATCTTCTTCTATTTCTCTCTTTAGGGTTCTGTAGTTTTCATTGTATAAGTCTTTCACCTCTTTTGTTAGGTTGATTCCCAAGTATTTTTTTTTTTTTGAGGATATTGTGAATGGGGTGGTTGTCCTCATTTCCATTTCAGAGGATTTGTCGCTGATATACAGGAATGCCTTTGATTTATGCGTGTTGATTTTATATCCTGCCACTTTGCTGAATTCATTTATTAGCTCTAATAGTTTCTTTGTAGACCCTTTTGGGTCTGCTAGGTATAGAATCATGTCATCTGCAAATAGTGATAATTTGAGTTCTTCTTTTCCTATTTTTATGCCTTTAATTTCTTTCATCTGTCTAATTGCTCTGGCCAGTGATTCGAGAACTATGTTGAACAGAAGTGGTGAGAGAGGGCATCCCTGTCTTGTTTCAGATTTTAGAGGGAATGCCTTCAGTTTTTCGCCATTCAGAATGATGCTAGCCTGAGGTTTAGCATAGATTGCTTTTACAATATTGAGGTATGTTCCTGTTATCCCTAGTTTTTCTAGAGTTTTGAACATAAAGGGATGCTGTACTTTGTAGTACGCTCTTTTAAGGTCTTCAGGGAATAGTCGGAGAAGGGCAATAGCTGGGTCAAATGGTGGTTCCATTCCCAGCTTTCCCAGGAATCTCCATACTGCTTTCCATATTGGCCGCACCAATTTGCAGTCCCACCAGCAATGTACAAGAGTACCCTTTTCCCCACATCCTCGCCAGCACTTGTTGTTGTTTGACTTCATAATGGCTGCCAATCTTACTGGAGTGAGATGGTATCTTAGGGTGGTTTTGATTTGCATTTCTCTGACTGCTAGAGATGGTGAGCATTTTTTCATGTACTTGTTGATTGATTGTATGTCCTCCTCTGAGAAGTGTCTGTTCAGGTCCTTGGCCCATTTGTTGATTGGGTTATTTGTTATCTTATTGTCTAATTTTTTGAGTTCTTTTTATACTCTGGATATTAGGGCTCTATCTGAAGTGTGGGGAGTAAAAATTTGTTCCCATGATGTAGGCTCCCTATTTACCTCTCTTATTGTTTCTCTTGCGGAGAAAAAACTTTTCAGTTTAAGTAAGTCCCATTTGTTGATTCTTGTTATTAACTCTTGTGCTATGGGTGTCCTATTAAGGAATTTGGAGCCCGACCCCATAATATGTAGATCGAAGCCAACTTTTTCTTCTATCAGGCACAGAGTCTCTGATTTGATATCAAGCTCCTTGATCCACTTTGAGTTAACTTTTGTGCATGGCGAGAGGAGGGGATTCAGTTTCATTTTGTTGCATATGGATTTCCAGTTTTCCCAACACCATTTGTTGAAGATACTATCCTTCCTCCATTGCATGCTTTTAGCCCCTTTATCAAATATAAGATAATTGTAATTTTGTGGATTGGTCTCTGTGTCCTCTATTCTATACCATTGGTCCACCTGCCTGTTTTGGTACCAGTACCATGCTGTCTTTGTTACTATTGCTCTGTAATATAATTTGAAATCTGGTATCACTATACCGCCTGATTCACACTTCCTGCTTAGAATTGCTTTTGCTATTCTGGGTCTTTTATTTTTCCATATGAATTTCATGATTGCTTTATCTATTTCTACAAGAAATGCCATTGGGGGTTTTGATTGGCATTGAATTAAACCTATAGAGAACTTTTGGTAATATCGCCATTTTGATGATGTTAGTTCTGCCTATCCATGAACAGGGTATATTTTTCCATCTTCTAAGATCTTCTTCTACTTCTCTTTTTAGGGTTCTGTAGTTTTCATTGTATAAATCTTTCACCTCTTTTGTTAGGTTGATTCCAAAGTATTTTTTTTTTTGAGGATATTATGAATGGAGTGTTATTTCTCATTTCCGTTTCAGAAGTTTTGTCGCTGATGTACAGGAATGCCTTTGATTTATGCGTGTTGATTTTATATCCTGCCACTTTGCTGAATTCATTTATTAATTCTAGTAGTTTTTTTGTAGACCCTTTTGGGTCTGCTAGGTATAGAATCATGTCATCTGCAAATAGTGATAATTTGAGTTCTTCTTTTCCTATTTTTGTGCCTTTAATTTCTTTCGTCTAATTGCTCTGGCCAGTGTTTCAAGAACTATATTGAGTAGAAGTGGTGATAGAGAGCATCCCTGTCTTGTTCCAGATTTTAGAGGGAATGTCTTCAATTTTTCTCCATTCAGAATGATGCTAGCCTGAGGCTTAGCATAGATATCTTTTACAATGTCGAGGTAAGTTCCTGTTATCCCTAGTTTTTCTAATGTTTTGAACATAAAAGGATGCTGTACTTTGTCGAATGCTTTTTCTGCATCTATCGAGATGATCATATGGTTCTTATCTTTAAGTCTATTGATGTGGTGAATAACATTTATTGATTTCTGTATATTGAACCATCCTTGCATCCCAGGGATGAATCCTACTTGATCATGGTGCACAATTTTTTTGATGTGCCTTTGTATCGGATTCACCAGAATTTTATTGAGGATTTTTGCATCTAGGTTCATCAGAGACATTGGTCTGTAGTTTTCTTTCTTTGAGGTGTCTTTGTCTGGTTTCGGAATCAGGGTGATGTTGGCCTCATAGAATGAATTTGGAAGAGCTCCCTCTTTTTCTATTTCCTGAAATAACTTGAAAAGTATTGGTATTAATTCTTCTTTAAAGGTATTGTAAAACTCCGCTGTATACCCATCCGGTCCTGGGCTTTTCTTGGTTGGTGGTCTTTTGATTACTTCTTCTATTTCATCCATTATATTGGTCTGTTCAAATTGTGTGTATCCTCCTAACTCAGTCTGGGCAGATCATATGACTTAAGAAATTTATCGATGTCTTCCCTATCTTCTATTTTATTGGAATATAGGTTTTCAAAATAATTTCTAATTGCCTTCTGTATTTCTGTAGCATCTGTTGTGATATTGCCTTTTTCATCCCATATGTTAGTAATTTGAGTTCTCTCTCTTCTCTTCTTTAGCATAGCTAAGGGTCTGTCGATTTTGTTTATTTTTTTTTGAAGAACCAACTTTTAGTTTTGTTAATTTTTTCAATAGTTTCTTTTGTTTCAATTTCGTTGATTTCTGCTCTGATTTTAATTATTTCTTGCCTTCTACTATATTTGCTGTTGTTTTGCTCTTCCTTTTCTAGGGCTTTGAGATGAAGTGTGAGCTCATTTATTTGTTGTTTTTTTCCTTTTTTTGAGGAATGACCTCCAGGCGATGAATTTCCCTCTTAAAACTGCTTTCATTGTGTCCCATAGATTCCAATATGTTGTGTCTGTATTTTCATTTATCTCTAAGAATTTTTTGATTTCCTCCTTTATGTCTTCTATAACCCATTGATCATTCAGTAACATATTGTTCATTTTCCATGTGATGTAGGATTTTTCCTTCCTTCTTCTATCATTGATTTCCAGTTTCATTCCATTATGATCAGATAAAATGCATGGTATTATCTCCACCCCTTTATACTTACTGAGGGTTGCCCTATGGCATAATACGTGGTCTATTTTTGAGAAGGATCCATGTGCTACTGAGAAAAAAGTATATCCACTTGATGATGGTTGATATATTCTATATATGTCAGTTAAGTCTAGGTTATTGATTGTGATATTGAGTTCTTTAGTTTCTTTATTCAACTTTTGTTTGGAGGTTCTGTCCAGAGATGTGTGTTGAAGCCACCCATAATTATTGTGTTGTGGCCTATTTGATTCTTGAACTTGAGGAGAGTTTGTTTTATGAACGTCACAGCACCCATATTTGGTGCATAAATATTGATAATTGTTATGTCTTGTTGGTGAAAGTTTCCTTTTAACAGTATATAATATCCTTCCTTATCCCTTTTGATTAACTTAGTCTTGAAGTCGATTTTATTCGCTATGAGGATGGCCACCCCTGCTTGCTTACGAGGCCCATGTGTGTGGTACATTTTTCCCTAACCTTTCACCTTCAGTCTGTGTATGTCTTTTCCAATCAGATGTGTCTCCTGGAGGCAGCATATTGTTGGTTTGTTTTTTTTAATCCATGTTACCAGCCTATGTTGCTTTATTGGAGAGTTTAAGCCATTAACATTTAGAGTTACTATTGATATATGGTTTGTACTTCTAGCCATGTTTGATTATTTATCTTTTTTTAAATTTGGTTTGTTTCTCCATGATTAGCTTTCTCCCCACTCTCTGGCTTTACTGAGGTACTTCCCACTGTTGGTTTTGGTTATTGGTTTTCATTTCTTCCTTGTGTAGTGTTTTGCTCAAGATGCTTTGCAATGCTGGTTTTCTGGCTGCAAATTCTTTTAACTTTGTTTATCATGAAAGACTTTTATTACATTGTCATACCTGAAGCTTAATTTTGCTGGATACAAAATTCTTGGTTGGCATCCATTGTCTTTTAGTGTTTGAAATACATTGTTCCAGGATCTTCTCGCTTTCAGTGTCTGTGATGAAAAATCCGTTGTAAACCTTATTGGTTTACCCCTGAATGTAATCTGCCTCCTTTATCTTGTAGCTTTTAATATTTTCTCTTTGTTCTGTATTTTGGATATATTCATAACAATGTGTCTTGGCGTTGGTCTACTGTGATTTTGTATGCTTGATGTTCTGTATGCATCTACAATTTGTACATCCATTTCCTTTTTTATTTCTGGAAAGTTTTCTATAATTATTTCTTTCAGCAGGTTGCTCATTCCCTTGGTTTGAACCTCTATACCTTCCTCTATCCCAATGACTCTTAAGTTTGGTTTTTTTATGTTATCCCATATCTCTTGGATGTTTTTCTTGTGATTTTTTATCAGCCTTTCTGAGTTGGCTAGACTCTTTTCAAGATGATATATTTTGTCTTCATTATCTGACTTTCTGGCTTCTACTTGCTCTACTTTGTTAGTGATACTCTCATTTGAGTTTTTAGGTTTTTTTAGTTTTTTTTAGTTTTTTTTTTAAAGAGAGAGTGAGAGACAGAGAGAGAGAGAGACAGAGACAGAGACAGAGAGAGAGAGAGAGAGAGAGAATCTTTTAATATTTATTTTTTAGTTTTCGGCGGGCACAACATCTTTGTTTGTATGTGGTGCTGAGGATCGAACCCGGCCTGCGCACATGCCAGGTGAGCACGCTACCACTTGAGCCACATTCCCAGCCCTCATTTGAGTTTTTAATTTGGTTTATAGTTTCCTTCAATTCTAGAGTTATTGTTTTTTTTTTATAATCTCTATCTCCTGATAAAGATGCTTATTTGCTTCTTTTATCTGTTTATATAATTCATTTTCAATATGTTCTTTCACTGTTTGAATTTGCTGTCTCATATCCTCTTTAAGATTCCATTCCATCTGTCTCCTTGAGTTCTTTATTTGACCATTTTTTTTTCTGATGCCTCTAGGTCCTCCTGAATATTTAGGCTGACCTGCATTGTTTGTACTCCTTTTCTTCCTTGCCTTTTCATGCTGCTCATGTTACTTCTTGTTCTGGTTGACTGCTGGGTTACTGTTTACTCCTATAAATTTATTTGATGCTTGGGAGGAAAGCTATTAGAAGGAAAGGGAAGAAGTCACTAAAGAGAATGAGAGTAAGCAGGTAGAATTTAAGCAAGGGGGAATAAGGAAATTGAAAAGAAATGAAAAGACAAAAGAAAAAAATGTAAAAGAAAAAAAGAAAAAAATTAAAAAATAATCAAAAAATAAAAATAAAAAATATAAAATAATAAAAAAATATTTAAAAAATGAAAATGAAAAAAATAAATTAATTAACTAATAAATGCAGTCTTAGAGTTTGATTAACTTCTCTTCCAGTAGGTGGAGCTGTGCCAACCAGGCCAAGCTTCTCCTCTCAATACATGGAAACAAATCACTGTGCAGCAGCTCTTCCTCCCAGACTGGGTGGGTCTCCAATCCTGAGTGCCTAGGGCCTTTTCTTGTGTCTAGTCCCTTCCCCACTTTTCCTCAAGCCAGGCCCCGCTCACCAGTGATGCTCACCACATTACTGACTACACGCCAGGTCTGCTGCTCCTGGGAGCCCTATTTTCTTGAACGACTGGGCACACTCTCCCTGTTTGTCAGTCCCTCAGACGCTAAGGTTGTAAACCGTGGGGCTGAGAACACTCAGCGTATTTTGGTTGCCCTCTGGTAGCCACACCCCCAGTAGCTGGGGCAAGAGACCTCAGTTGTCAGCACTGGTGGGAGCGGTACCCAGGGGTTCCGAGCCACGGGTCCGCGCCACTCCTGATTCCCTCGGTCTGACTATCGTGCTCACGGGAGAGCTGGAAGGGGCCCTTACGGAAGAGCTGGGAGGGGCCCTTAAGGTTTCCCCGCTGTGTGGAGAGGGAGGGCTAGGGGGTTACACACCTGTCGCCGCCGGTTTCAATGAAGTTATCTCCTCCACCGCATTCTAGTGACGTCAGTTCTCTGCCATGGTGGCATCCCATACAAATGGAGACAGTTCGTTCCCTTTGCTGGGTGACCAAAGCAACGGGTGGGTCCTGACTGGCTCTCCCAAGCCCTGTCTCGATCCTGTGGCCACTGCCTATGAAGGCTTGGTTGGTATTAACCTCCACAGGTTCAGAAGGGCCGACCAGTTGTTTCAGCGGGATCGTTTAGTGCTGAGTTACAGTGGTTTGTCTGCGAGATGCAGGTGAACGGGAGCTTGAATTCAGCCGATCCAGGCTTGGTGTGTGTTTTGAGAGGCCCAGACTGTTTGCCCCAGATCCATGTCAGCTCAGCATTGCCTAGTGATCCTGAACAAACAGCATTTAGACAGTTTAAGACTCCCTATGCCCGCGCAGCTGAAGAGGTCAGAGACTTGATCTCTCTGCGCCCGCCACCATGTTGCTCTCCCTGCATTTTTCTTTGTACACTAAAAAGGTACAGAGCTAGAAACTTTTTTTGTAGCTATCCTACTGTTGCAGTGATAGAATTATTATTGCACTGCAGTGCTGTTATTATTGTACTATGCCCTGGAAGCCAATTGTTCAGAGTTTCTGCAAATCAGGCAAGCTTGGAGGTTGCAGTCCTTAATAGATACTGTGGTAATATTGTTATGCTCAAAATTCTCTATTCATGGCAGCTGGTATCTGAGCTCAAGGTCAATACTGATATTGTTTGGTACCTTAGCACAGAACTTCATCATACAGGTCATTATCTACCACAACTCCTGGGCAATTTTGTCCTGCACCTTTGCACAGAAACGTCCCATAGCAAAGCACTGCCACAGTTCTAAGACAATCAAAGACCACTATCCAAGTCATGGCTCTCCACATTTCCCCCTTTTATATTTTTTATGTGTGAATGGTCTGGTATTATTTGGAACTTTTGGATTTCTCCTCAGAAAAATGCAGCATCCTGAGAGCTCAACAAAACAAGATTAGCTTTACACATGGTGGCTGGAGATCAATACCTCCTGGTGGTGAACCCTGTGCTCAACCTCATGCATCAGGTTCTTCAGTTCTTTTAATGTTGGTAGTTTGACATTGTGGGTCTGCTGAGTTCCCCCTGTATTTCGTCCTCAGCATCTTGCTTCCAGTGGAGATTGGATCAGTATCTCAGTTGTGGGCTTCAGTCATTTGAACTGCAGCTTGAGATCCTCCATGGTGATTACAAAGAGCAATCTCAGGTATCCAGATAGTAGGAGCGTCCCCTATGAAACAACACAAGGATGGCCTCCACCACATTATCACGGGATCTGGTCCATTCTGTTGTTTTGTTTGTAAATTTCTCTACCAAACCACACCTGCCTGGCCTATGGCATTGAGAGCCATGTGTCATTCACCTGAAGTACAACCATAGACACCAGAATTAAACCAAAATAAAAACAAAGAGCAGGTTTCAAACAAATTTGTGGGGTTCTATAATTCCCACGTATTGTTTTCACTTAACTGACGATTGAACCTCCTATACTATTGCCTGGCCTTGAGAGTTATAAAGAATATCCATTTGGTGATGAATATGATATTGATCACAAATGTGTCAAAAAGAGGAACTCTATAAGCTGGACCATTCTCAGTTTTAATATGTAGAGGACATCTCAACATTGCAAAAGTAACCAAACATTGGATATGATTTCATGTGTATTTTCTCCCATTTAAGCTGTGGTAAAAATGAAGTGAGAACAAGTGTTGATATTATCATGGATGGAAAACTGTTTGCCAAATTTAGGGGTGTGAGTTTATCCATCTGCCACAGCTGGTTTGGCTGATAACAATGAGGATTAACACCAGTAGGTCAAACTGGAGTATGTTCTACACAATGAGGACCTTGCTGAAGAGTTTCCTGAGTGTGTTCCCAGGAATGTGGAATTCTGTGCATAGACTGAAAGCGCTCAGATGATGCTTGAGATGCTTGGGCACAGTCATAACAGGACAGCTGCTGACAGACTGCAGCAAGATGATCAGCTACAGTGTTGCCTGTTATCACAGAGATGAAAGTTTGGTGTGAGCTCAGATGTGTCCATTAAAACAGGGATACTGATGCACTTGAATTGTTTTCCATAGGGTAGGGGATCAATGAAATAACCCTTCTGACTGTGCATATCCATTGGTGGCTGTGTGATGTGCATAGCAACAGGTACCTTATAGGCACTATCACTGTAGGTATTAACCAATTCATCAGCAAAGTGGGACAAAGCACAAGCAAAATCTTGAAGTTCTGCCCATCATGAAGAGGCATAGGAGGTTTGTACCACATTAGTAGGAGCAAGGCTATAGTAACCAGCCTTACCTGAGCTACAGCCATCAGTAAAGGCATACATTGTCGGGGAAGATAAAGACTATGGTAGCAAAGTGGATAAGCTTATTAGGAGAATTGTTATTTCTGACTTGGCCAGGAAAATTAGAAATACTCACCCACCAAGCATGTGAGGATTGTGAGAGTCAGCCCTGTTGTTGAACTGAAAAGGGAACTACAATGACTCACCTCCCACCAATTGTATGACTCAACTTCTGTGTTTAATAAGAAACTCAGCAACGAGATCATGAGAGGGGGTCAAAGATTTTGAAGGACAGTAAGCAAGATGGAGCCATTTGATACCTCCTAAAGACAGTCACATGGTTACTGGGGTATGAGTAGAAGGAATTATCTGCCCATGTATTGGCTCCTTTCAATTAAATGTAGTAAGTTGTGCAGTCTTGAGGTCAATTTCAATTCTCACTAATGCAGCCCTTCCTACTAGTGAGCTGTCAATGGGCCAGAGAGGGATCTTCACATAAGATGTCAAATAAGGGGTTGAGCTAGAGTGAATAATCATAAGGTGGAGCATAACCAGTAACTATATCCAAGTAACTGAAAAACATTGTGGGAATGTAAGACATCCATTCAAATTTGCATGTTTCATGGATGAATCCTCCATCCTTCAATTCAGCTGCCCAAATGCTGAAAAGGAGAGGCTTTTTGTATCAATATAGAGCTGTACACAAGCCTATTGTGATAAAAGGGGTTTCCAAGAATGCAAAAAGTTTTTTAAAAAATTTCTGAATTATGAATGGGACAAAAGTATGTCATTAATATCATGAATGATATGTGCATAAGGATGTGGCTTTTGCATGGCAGGAATTGCTCAAGCTACAAAAGCCTCACATAAGGTAGAACTATTGGACATTTCCTGTGGTAAAACCTTCCAACCATATCTTCTAACTGGCTCCTTAAAATCAATGACTGGAACACTAAGTGCAAAGTGCTAACAACCAACTAGATGTAAGCATATAGTGCAACAAGAATCCTTTATGTCAGTTATTTTTAAATGATAATGAAAGGGCATATCCGTAGGAGATGAAAACCCAGGAAACAGACCAATTTCACTGCACAATTAGTTACTCAGAAATCCTGTAACAGCCTCCAATTTGCCAGATTTTTCTTAATTGCAAAAGTGGGGTTATTCCATGGAGTACAATTACAAGAGCATGTTCAGTATAACCAGCTTGATGTTGTCCTTGGACAATCATATGATCCACCTGAAGCTTTTCAGCAGTGAGGAGCCATTGATTAAGCCAGACATGGTCATCTGACAGTCAATTACTGTTTTCTACTGCCTTCTATGTGGGAGAAGAGACTTTGGCCCATACAGAAAAAGTTGATCAGGTGCATCCACAGTTACATGCTTTTCTCATTGGTTTCTTCCAAATACATTTGTGAGAACCAATCCTTTATTCAGCATCTGGGAATTAAACACAGAATGAGGACTCATCAGTAAGACCCCCATACTGCTTAGTACACAATGGCCCTGTTTATATATTGGCAAACTCTTAAGAAAATAAGGTTTGAAACATCGCTTATTACCTTCTAAGCTTTGCAATTGAAAATACTGAAGACTCTGTGGAGCCTTAGAAATATGACCTACACCCCAGTGGAAGTCCCCATGTAAGGACCAATCTTTAGGCCAATGTATTATAGACATAGCAAACACATCTGCCCCAGTGTGTATAACACCTTGAAAAATCTTTCCATTTATAGAAGTTCCAATTGAAGACACTCTTCTCTACCTAACTGATCCCAGTGTGACCTACTGATGTCCCAATACCATTATCAACTCTGGGTTCATCTGACAAAAATTTTCCTGTTGATTAATCAAGAAAGCAAGAACAGAATTTAAGCTGTGTTATTTTTGTGGAGTATTTGAAGAAGGGAATTGGTGGTCTGAGCCACAAATTTTATTTCCCCTGCAAAATCTAGATCTATCACTTCCAACACTTGAAATCTGTTCTTGGTGGGATTACCCTACTCCAATACAAGTTCCAGTGTGCCAGAGGGCAAAGAGCAAGACGCCAGGACTTACAGCCTGGGGCCCCATTTCTGTCAATACAGATCTGTCAGTGGGAGGGAGACAGTCCTGCACCTCCTCTCTTGTCCATTTTAAAGTCCTGGATATAGGATACAGAGATTGGTTGGATTGTATGAAAGTCTTGGATAGAGTGGCAGTGCCCACAGTGTTTAGTGGGGATGGAGCAGGCACCAATGCCATTTTTCCTCGGGAGGAGGGAGAGATTGTCCATCCACATTCATCTCTGATCTGCACTCATTAGCCCAGTGTGTACCATGATGGCAACATGGACACAGCCCTCATCTTCAAAGTGGTGCCCATGAAGATTGGTCCTTTTCTTGGCTATGATGGTACTGACAGTCCCTGACCAAATTTTCAGGCTTATTAAAGTTGAAGGACCCCTATTTGGAATTTTAATTCATCTAGGCAGGCTGAAAAACCTCCTTCAAGGCCGAGACCATGGCCATTCCCTGGACGTAGGTACTACCTATGTCAGCACAGAGATGGATAGTCAGTGTTTCCTTCTTTTTCTAAGGATGGATGACCTCCTGACATGTCTCACTGACATTTTCAAAGGCGTATTGTTTAAGCAGTAAATTACTAGCTTCTGGGTCCCCGATCACACAACTGACAGTTTGAAAAAACCTTGCAACCAAATTGCATAAGGCTCATGGGGACCCTGACTAATTTTGCTGATATCCAGTTTATTCTCCTAGGTCGACAACTCTCTCCAGGTCTCCTGGCACATATGATCACTTGTCACTAAGTTTGTAGATCTAAACTTAACTGATAGCCTAGATCAGCATATTGTCCAGTTCCAGTCAGCACTTCCAGGGTGATATGAACTCCATGAGCCCAATTCCTCTCAGCCTGCTCTGCACTAAGCTCCTTCCAATTAGATTTCCACATCACATGTCACCCCCCGATAAAGATGCTTTGGCCAACATAAGTCAATCCCTGGGCAGTAAGGCTTCAGTGGTAGGAGTTTGTGATAGTTTTTGTACAATTTGAGCTGTGGGATCATACAATGAACATGCAGACTTAAGGTTCTTGAGGATTTTTAAAGGAATGGTCATGTGATCAAATCGACTGACACGATTCATGGGGCCAGCTTGTTCAAAATCAGGATACATTCAAAATCCCCAGATGTCCTCCCCAGGTGCCCTTGCTGCCCAGAGACCCCAATGCAATGGTGACAACATGGTTGACATAGGTTTACATATCTTTAATTTAGTCCTGGGCATGGGCCAGGACATGGGAGCAGAAAAGGGAACTCACATCTTGAAGTGAGAAAACACTTCAGAATATACATTTTTGGCAAAATTACATAATCTCAAACCCATTTCTATAAAATTACTTTTTCCACCAATGCTGATCTCCTAAAGTTTGGTTGAAAACAGTCTTACCCAAATTAAAAGAACATGAAAATTTTCAGTAGGAAAAGATCCCTGAGTCTATGAAACTCTCAACGACCCCAAAACCAGGAAAGCATTTCTGCTTGCTCAGTTGTCCCTGCATGAAATCTTTAGGTAGCATGCCATATGAGATTCTGCATGGGATAAGAGGCTTCCTGTGGATTTCTTCTGTACCATGATTATGGAGATATTAAGGCATCCCTGGGGTTACCCTGAATGTTCAGTCATGGTCCTGCAAGGAAGTCTACACATCAGATTTAGCTGGGTCTGCATCCTCAGGCACATTAGCATTTGTCTGTGATTCCTACTTGGCTACACACCTACAAGCCCTGTCACTGTAGAACACAAGTACACCAGCAGCCACAGGGTGCTGGTCCATAGCCTCTGAGCCATGTCACCTGACAGCTCAGGTCCTCCTCAGGGATTTCTCCTCATGCCTGTGTGGCTTGGTTCTCAACTAAATTGAAACCCAAAAGAACAAATATTCACTTACCCAAACTCCTGATCCAACTCCTTGGTTCAGTTCTTCTTCCCTGATGAAAAGAGAAGTATTGTCAGTGTTCTAGGCTCCTGCACTTGGCTCAGTGTTATGATCAGAACAGCCAGGACTCCTGCATCTGGAAAGAGGCAGCCAGAACTTGCAATATGGGTTTTAATGTGGGTGCTCCCTCCTCTCAAAGTGCAGAGACATTTTCAACTGTAACTTCCATGAGTGCACAGGCTCCAGGGAATGAGAATCTTGGTGGAATAAGTTTTGCCATTGCCAATGCCCCAGAAGCAATGGTGGGTTTGCAGTTGTCATCTCCAAAGAGACTGCTGCAGGGTCTGTGAATCTCTTTAGTTTTCTTGATCCCTGGAAGAGATAGGAGTCCCATTCAGGGAGCAGGAGGCAGCAGGGTCTGGTGCTGGAGGGACTGGCACCAAGCTCCTCCTCTGAGCCATTTTCTACCACAGAAGCTCTTTTTTAAATTTCAGGACAGTTGAGTGTTACTTCATTTCATAAGAAATGAAGTATTTTTTCAAGGTGACAAAAGTCGATGAAGAAGATGAAGAGAATAGTTACTGCACAGACCCACTGGGTTTTGCAAAGCTCAGGGCCTGTGTGCTGGCAAGTATGTGCCAGTCTGGTTTCTCATAAAGATCACTTCATAAATACTGACTTTAACTTCCCCTACTAGGAATAGGAAGTACAGACATAACAATTGCCATATAAAGATTATGATTCCTTACTCAAACTGAGAAATGTTCTCACTAGTGTTGTTCTCACTAGTCCATATTTTAATGAATATGGAAAAGGCTAATAGCCCTTTCACATACATAATTATATTGGAAACATTGCAAGTATGTGCATCCCCCACAAATACATCTTATTCCCAGACCTCAACATATGAAAACACACAATATGCAGCTCTGCTCTGTGTGATACCTGTTTTTCCTCAAGGTACCATAGAAAATCAAATGCCCGAACCAAAGATGTCTGCAGTCTTTCAGGAGGTACCTGTAGTTAGGACCCTGTAATTACTTTGGTAATTAGTAGCTGGGTAAATTTGTTTTCAGAAGATTCTACTCCCCAAGACTACCCTCTACTATTGCAAGTGAGATGACAGCTGGTTTCTGCAGGGAGGTGAGGTCAAAGAATAACAAACACATATATCAGGGTCTGATTTTCTTTCCCCTGTATCAGGTATTAGAACCCCCATGTACACACAGGCAGACTCTTGGCAACCAGAAGGAGGCAGGCGAGTATCTCCTGTTCCAGTATCAGAGGCAGAATGTGTAGAGGTGCATTAGGAATCCAGGTAATATCAACATAAGGAAAGCAGTTCTTCTGGATCTGAAATATGTCAAGGGCCACAGATACATGGAAAGAATGAATAATTCCTGGAGTGTGAGCTGAGCTAGGAAAACAATACATGGTTTCGTCCCCCAACCCCCACACACCAGTCCCTGGTGCTTCCTAATGCAGAGACCTGATTGCTGGTGGAAAGTGCAAGTGACAACGAGACCTAGAATTCAAAGGTTAAGGATATAGCTTTATAGTCAATGTGCTCACCAGGCTACCTTAGGGAAGTCATAGCTAGCACTCAGGATAAGTGGTGTGTGCCCAGTACACCTCCATGCTTCTAATAAGACTGGCATAAGTCTCCAGAAATCATGACAGACATAAAGAGTTTGGACACAGTTCACCTGTTCATCATCAAAGACCAGAAGGATCCTGCAGGCAGCATTGTTGTCTCTCCCTGATGGGTGTGGGGGGCTCCTTCGCTGGTCTGGCAGCTCCCTGGGGCTCATCCTGTGCAGGCACTAGCAGGGAATGGAGCACATTCATAAGACCAATGCCCCAGGTCCTCCCTAGAGTCCAGAGCCACCAAAACCATCGTCCTGCTGGTGAGCACCTTTGTCTCTTTTTACACCCTCTCTTCTGGGTACATGACTCCTTTGGTTGTCATAATTATCATAATTGACCCTGGTGAACACAGATGCAATAATCTTGAGGTGTTTCCCAGCTGCAGGCCCCTTTCTGACATCCGTGAGCTGCTGTGCCTCCATTGGGAATAGGAAAACCCTGAATCAGGTTAGGAACCTGTACCTTGCATACTTTTACACAATCTTTAGGTATTTAGTGAGTCACTCCCTGAGAACAGCCTGAGCACAGTTATGCACAGCCCCATTCCCAAAATGGTGGAAAGGAGACTGCATCTGCTGCCATGGTGAACTCTCACTATCAACAGCCATGAGAAATGGAGTATCATGTCCTGATTGTGAAAAAGAACCTCCTCTTTAATGTGAAGCTCAAAATTCCAACACACTGTACTACTATATTTCCCTTTCCTACATAAATGTTGATGTCCTGTTTAAGAAATATTTTTCTATTTGAGGAGCACAGAAATTTGCTAAGTTTCTTGAAAACAAAACTTTATTTTTTAATCTTTAAATTTTGAATCAGTTTTAACTGTCATAGTTAAGGCCCAGTGTGCTAGGGTTTATCCAGATTCTGGATGCTGTATGATGTGATAGAAAAAAACCATATTCACTATAATTTAAGAGCTATTGAAGCTTAGTGGTGGAAAAATGAGGTTCTTTATATTTCTTCTCTGTTTTGCAGGCTGCCCAGAATTTATGAGAAAAGTAAAATAAAAAAATATTAAATGTGAAAAAAGAACCCTGAAATCAGGTTGTTGCTACATTTGAAAAGTCTTGAGTTCTTATGTGGTATGGTTTAGGGTTGGTATACTTTTCTCCAATACAGCTAAAACATTTTATTCTGAAAGTGTTTGAACATCTCTTTTCTTTTCCCCTCTTATCTCTCCTTGCTTTTCCCTAGTGAAGAAATCCAGTAACACTCTTGCCCTCTTCCTCTCTCAGTGTTTGGCAGTCCCCTGGCACACCACATCCAGGGTTCTATCTTGTTTTGAAGCTCTTATAGGCACTGCATTCCTTATTCCAATGTATCTGTTACATCCTCCAAGTCAGTGTGCTTATTCCACATTCCCCGATTACTTTCTGTCTTTAAATCAGAGGGGAAATTTCTATTACTGTCTAGCAGCAAGGTATAATTGGATCCAGGTGTACATCATGCTGCAGCATCAACAATTTTCTGGTCTGTGATCTCATGGGTGGCCACAAGGTGGCCTCACCTGCCTTGAAGTACTCCACCTGTGTTATAACTGAGTGGTCTCTCACAGGGTACTGAGCCATGGGGGACTTAGGACTCTCCTTGTGAAGGATCCTGGCATTCCCATCTTGTGACTGCCCAAGGCATGAGATCTCTGCCCTCACTCTAACAATGGGACAGCTCTGGTCTTTCCAGACTTGGGTGTTACCTGTTAAGCTGGGACAGCCCACCTCCTACCTTATCTGGCAAAAGAACATTCCTTCAAAATATTCTGGAGCCCCCTTGTGTCAATAAAGCACACACAGGTCTCTGGCTCTCTTTCCAGTGTGTAAGTTCTAACATTAAAGTGCCATCCCAGCCCTGATTTTCAAAAACATTTCTGTCTCTTTCCATCATCTTCTTTTTCCTTAGCCTGACTTTGCTGCCTGCCTACACCACGCAGATGAACCTCATTTCTACCACTAGCATGGGACATGGGCAGGAGGCATTGGGGTAAACTCTACTTTACAGGACCAAGGAATATCAGGTACTTTCAAAATCATTCCAAACGTGGATCACAGGGGTCATAGGTATCAAGAAAGAGGCTGCCTTTGGCATGCTAGACATGACCTGCCTTCATCCCTGTCCTGGTTCAAATCTGACTTTCTTTGGGTGAAGTTCTATGGGGAGCAGCTGGCAACATTCCTAGATGTGGAATATGCTCCCTGTGTAGTTGTAGGGTAGAGGAAGACAGCTGTTCATTTCAGATACTCGTGGAACTCCCAAGGGTTCCCTGTGCTTTGCCCATTGCTCCTCTTGAGTGTTGCAGGATTTACCCACCAGTCTCCCTGGGCCTTGCATCCCTACTGTGTATAGGCAATACTGTATTGATGTGCTTTGATTTCTGATATGATACCTTCAATATAGTATATATTGACACTGAGGACCTTTGGAACCAAATTGTGGTGACAGATTTCTGAATTGAAGCCACCATGACAGCATACTCAAGATAAACTGTGATCTTTCTCTCATGAAGCTGAATGATCCCTCACTTCTGAGGTCAAGGCTTAGAAACACATCATTTTCAAAATCAATCACTAAGGACCAGTCACTTTGAGCCTTCTGGTGGCTTTGCATGCTGAGCTACTCGGTACACACATGTGTTCTGGGTACTGTAGATTTTTCCACCCCTGCACTTTGCTGTTAATTTTCATGGATGATCCACATTTTCTATATATTATTATACAAAGAATTTAATGGTCCAGAATTCTAGCTTCTAGGAAGCCATCAATTAAATGTCCATTATTTCCAACCCTGCAGGTATGCTATACTTCTTCAATGATAATTTTGATCACTAGACTGACCATTTCCCCTGGTAATTCAAGGTCACAATTCCTATTATCCTCTTGTCTCCTGAGGTTGTGGGATGAGTTGAAAATTAAGTACTTCTGAGATAACAATGAAGTTCTCAATGACTACAATGTTTTCCATAGGCAGTCAGGCCTTTCTGCAATCCAGAGCTCTCCACCATGTCTGAGGTAAGACAAGATCTTATTGAATCCCATAGCAGCAAATCCAACCTTGACATCCTAAATAAAGAAAATATTTTTGGAAACTGAGGATACCAACTATGAAATAAATTAATCAAGTGAATAAATGAGGAGTGTGTGTGTGTAGCATTTAATTTTACCAGAGAAATCACATTTTTTATTTAGAATGTATCAGATTTCATCTTAGTTTAAAATCAGTCACATTTTTACAACACTCAATGAATTGAGCACCTTCTCTGAGGCCAAGCCTCGCCCTACTCATTAGTTGACTGGTCTCTGTATCCTTCAGGTTGACAGAACTGCAGCCATGCTAACACAGGAATGCCCTGGCTGCTGCCCAGTGGTCCTATGTGCTTTCTTTAGGTAAGTTTTGTAGCAAAGTATAAGTGGGCACAACCATTACAATGGTGTGGGGGTTTACAGCTGGACCCTGTGCCAGAAATATGCCTGAGCCTTTGAAATTAATACAGAATGAACCACATATATTTCACCCACTATGAAGTCAATTTGTCCCCATATGTCTCTCCCCCTGACTCCATTTGCCGGGATCCAACTTTTATCATTGTTGTGGGCACTGGAGAATTGAACCTAGGTTTATGTCCCTCTGAGCTACATCCTCAGCCCTTTTTAATTCTTTAAAAACTTTGAGACAAACCTCCCTGTGAACCCTTCTGGACATAGGATCACATTCATGAGTCACTCATTAAGAATGAACATATGTACTTTAAGTGAATACTTTAGGAATTTGCTGTCACTTTCTGGAACATTTGTAGGGAATTTACATCCAGATATAGGATGGGCCCCTTCTAAACCTAGGTTCACATATTGAGTCTGATGGCTCCCTACGTGCTCCAACGATGAATGAAAATGCATTCTCCTGGATCATCCCTTTCCTCTTTCCCCCACCAATCCCCTTGCTCCACTTGTTATTCTATTTTTATTATTATTCTATTATTTTAATTAGCACATTATATTTTTGTGTTATCTTTAATTTTTTGAGGGGTGGGTACTAGTAACTGAACACAGGACAAATGAAAGCCCTATTTTGTATTTTACTTATAGACAGTGTCTCACTGAGTTGCTTAGTGCCTCACTTTTCCTGAGGCTGGCTTTGAACTCATGATCCTCCTGCCTCACCCTCCTGAGCTGATGGAATGATAGGCATGCTCCATGGCGCATGCCCTTGCATTATAATTTTATTTTAGTATTATGTGTGTATTTTAAATAGTTCATTTATGCTTGTACGTAGACATAGTATAACTTGGTGATTTCATTTCCCAGGACTTTCCCAATGCCTTCCTGTCCCCATTTCTTCCTGTACCTTTTCTCAACTCTGGGTTTTCCCTCTAAAATTCTGTTTCATTCCTCTGGTGCTCTTCTTCCCCAACACTCCATCCTTCCATATGAATTTCTTTCTCTCCTCCACCTGTTTCCTTTCTGTTTTCATAAATTTACCCTTTTACTTCCTTATTTCGTTCTAGCTTCCACATGAAGGACAACATTCAACTTCTAACAAAAAATAAAAAAATAAAATGGGTGGTAATGTGGATCATGGTTTAATCTTCAGATTCTCCCCAAATAAAACAATCAAAAAGGAAGTGAGAACAGGTAATCTGTCTATTAATAAGGAAGAAAATAAAGATGGGGTAATAAGAGGGTCAAAACCCAAGGAACGAACAATAAGCAAATGTTAAGATCTGAACAACTCAATTCCGTATTTAATTGTATCCCACCTTTGTCATACGAAGAAGAAATAATAAACAGGTTCAAACCAAAGCTATTAAGGTGAAAGTAAAATTATACAAATATATCTATTTTACCAAACACATCCTTGCAATAAGAACACACACAGCAAAAACATCACAGAATGCAAATATAAAACAAATATAATGAAATCATACTTGCTTTCTTTAAAAGTTAAAAAATTTAAAAAATGGGCATATGGACAAAAGTACAAAAATATAAGAAAGATGCAAAAACTCTTAATAAGAAGTAAAGGACTTACTTCACTAGAGGTAGTCAAAAGTGTTGGTGTGGGTAGGTTTCCCATTGTTGAGGTTTAGGCTCTGTAGTCCCTTGGTCAAGAGCTGAGGTGGTTATATCAATGTGCTTGGGTTCCTCTCCTAAATACCAACCATTTTTCCTTGGAGGTAAGCCAGTTGTAGTAGCTTTTCCTTCGTTTCTCCTATCATAGTGAGGGATAGGCTCAGGAGGGCTGACCACTTGTGCATTCCTGTTCTAGAGTTGGTGCAGAATTCTAAATCAGAATATCCAGCAGATGGAGTTTAATGAGGGCTGACCTTCTGAACTTGGTCCGTGGGTATTTGAACTATGATCCATGTCCCATTTGACTAGGGAGATGACAGATGTTGCTGGATGTCTGGATCTCAGTGACCTCTGGTTTAATCCACTTTGCGGAATTAGGGACGACTCTCCAAAGGTTTCCATTCACTTCTATGAATAAGAATTATTGGGATTAGCTTGTAAGTGCATATCCTCTTTCTGCCCATTACACTTGTCTCCACAATCGCTTTTATCGGTGCCAAATACAAGTGGGGCTCTTTTCTCTTTTCGCTGTTGGGAGCCTGTATGGTCCAGGTACAGTTTGCAGTGCACCTACCACCTTCACTCTGGTTCAGGCACATCCTGTGGATCCTCCTAGGTGACTCCTGGGTTCATTGGTGACGTTCTTTAGGACTTCCTGATCTTCTGTCTCTGCTGCTCCATGGCACTTATAAGTGGATCAGGCACCAGCACCTGGCTCCTGTGATGGTGATCCAGGTTCCCCAGCATCTAACCACCTGTGGGCTGAGGGTTTCCTATTGGTTTTCATTTAACATTTTCCTCAAACATTTCTGGGTTCTTTAAGATCGACCTCTCTCTAATCCTCTAGTCCTGCCAGGTCAATTAATAAAAACGGTTTTATTCACAGTGGTTTCCTCTCCCTCTTTAATAGTGTTCTCCCTTCCCTTCATTAGTCATTACTGCTACCATTGCCAGAAAATTCGCATGTCCCCAACATAATATTTTTAAGACTAAGTTCAATATTTTTTTGACTTTCCTCTTCTGTTTTTCTTTCCAGTATTCAGTTTTCATGATATCACTTAATTACCTGCCTTACTGAAGGATTAGTCTTGCTACTTTTATTTAAAGTCTGATGTAAGAAACCACAGGGAATTTCATGCTTCCACAATGTGCCATCTCTATTTTGGGGGTAGTTCTTTATATATTCTGGTTATAAATGCATGTCAGAAGTGTAGCTGCCAGAATATTGTTTTTAATCTTTAGGTTTTTTTCACTCTCCCTTTGTCTGAAGTACAGAAGTGTCATTACTGTGATGTCACCCTGACAATCCATTCTTGGTTTTATTTCTGGAGTTTGCGGGGTTTTATGAAGGAGGACACTGTGCCTATGAGCAGGAATGTTGATAGTACTTTATCTTCAAACAGTGCAAAGTTTCTGATCTGACCTCAAGGTCTTTCATCCATATTGGGCTTCCCTTTTGTACAGAAAATGTAAAGGAATCTGTTTTTATACCTCTACCTATGGATATTCAGTTGTCTCAGCATGATTTTTCCAAAAGGTGTCTTTTCTTTTTTTTCCATTTCCTGTGGGTAAGGTCACAGGTGGTTGAGCTCTAGGAAGGCAGGTGCAGGCAGAGGCTCCCAGAAACTTGGCCAGAAGCACACATGAGCACTCCCACTCAGACTTTACTAAGCAGGGAGGACTGGTTACAACAGGATTTACCACTGGCACAAAGTAATAAATAAACACATAACCAGAGGGGGGGATAAAGGTGGCACAGCCATCGCTGACCACAGAGTGGGCAAAGATGCCCTTCCAAGCTGTGGCCACCTCAACACTGGGCAGGTACTGGGATCAGGAAGGGGTGGGGCTCTTGGTCACAGTCTTTGGGAAGGGGCATCTTCAAACTTGGCCCCTTAGTTACTGACTCGAAACCCCTGGCTGGTCCATTTGGATCCACATTATCAAGAGGCCACTGTCTCTGGGACTTTTAGGTCATTCTCTTTGGGATTGGAGAGACCAGGGGGTCATTATTCTTTGGTGTCCTGATGGGTCCACCCAGGACCTAGGACGTTCTGTGATCACTGTCATACAGCCTTCTGACTGGCACACCTGGGCTCCAGGACATGTAAGGGCCACTGCTCCTTCAGCTCCTACTTGGTCCACTCAGGACCCAACACTAGTGAACCACTGTCACTTGGCTTCAGGACTAGAGGATTAGAGAGAGGTCCATCTGAAGGGTGAGGGTCTGGGTTCCGAGGGTGAGGGTCTGGGTTCTGAGACCTCCGACTGCTCAGGAACCAAGGGGAGGAAGCCCAGGGACAGGCAGGGCTCTGGAGGCCCCAGGGAGGGAGAAGGGGCAGGGAATCTTCAGTTGGCATCAGGCCCATGTTTCAAGGAGCAGGCTGCAGGGGAGGAAATAAGGTCACCTGGCTGGGTCAGGAAGTAAGGTCAGCCGACTGGGTCAGGCCTGGGGATCCTTCAAGCTGTAGGGGCAGCTCCTGGAAGAGCAGAGAGCCTGGCCACTGCTGGGAGAGAGCAGCAGCCTGTGGACCCTCCCTGGATCCCAGTCCCCCAGTGCAGAGGCCAGGGTAGGGGGCTGTGGGCTGTGGAGACTCCAGCCCCAGGCCTCTACCTATAGGCTCAGAAAGGGGGAGGATGGGGCTGGGCTGCGGCTAGTGGGCTCAGTCCTCCAGGCCCTTCATCAAGTCCGCGATGCTCTCCACATAGTAATGGGGCAGCAAGTCGTGCTGGCCGCCTCCAGGTAGGCCTGGGACTCCTCCAGAAGAGAGACACTGGTGACTGTGAGCACGTGGTCACGCCACAGTGTGGCCGCAGAGGATGTCGGTCTCCAGGTGCCACCATGAGCGTGTGGGCAGGGTCCACTCTGAAGTGCTCGGTGATTCACTCAAACACAGAAGGAATGGGCTTGCCCGCCACCAGGGCTTCCCGACCCAAGGCATCTCCACTGTTGCTGCTAGGCTCCTGGTGCCCGAGGTCCTGCAGCGGTTGCTCAGCTGATGCCAAGGGTCGCGGGAGGGACCACCGAGGAGGCACTCAGGGTCGCTCAGGTGCACAAATGCTTTGCTCTGCTTGGCGAAGAAGTGCTCCTTGTAGCCCACTAGCAGCCCTGCACCTCAGCCACCTGGACAGGGGCTTGAGCAGCAGACGCGCTGGGCACAGGGCAGAGCTGAAGAACTGGTCAGCGCGTAGCCCCTGAATCCTCTGGGCGCTATGCCAGCCCGCGACAGCCCCTCCACTAGCTCCGGAGCGCCCTGCACAGCAAGCTCGCCATTCCATAGCACCCCTGTTTCCGGCCAGCACATTACGCCCAGCCACTCCCGCAGAGAGAATATAGAAAACCCAAAGAGACCAATATGGAGCAAGGGGTTTTGAGAACCAATAAATATCCTCCCTAAGATAGCAAAGAAAAAGCCCAGATGAGATAGATTCTCCACTGAGTTCTTCCAAAATTAATAGGAAAAATAATGAGATGCCTCATCTAGTTTTTTCCTATGGAATAAAAGGGAATGAAACCCCATGTTTTTCTATGAATCCAGTATCACTGTGATTAGATGAGAAAAATTATGGAAAGAAAATTCCAGAACATATTTCTGTTGAGTAGATGAAAACTCCTTAGAAAATATTGATGACCACATTGAGAAACATTTTAAGAAGACCGCATACTATGATCACGTCAGTTTCATTTCAGGAATGCGAATTATGTTCAAACATACAGATCAATAAATATTAAATAGAATGAAATTTTTTAAAATGATGTAATCATCTCAGTTGATGTACAAAAAGCCTTCAATAATTCAACATTCATTCATGCTAAAAATACTGAAAGAAATCCAGGGATACAAGAAACTTCCATTGACATCATACAGACTATATGTAACAAACCCAATGCTGGCATCATACTGAACGAAAAGAAATGCATGCATTTTCCCTAAAACTGAAAATAAGAAAAGGATGTACACTTTCACTACTTCTGCTTAATATATTTCTTATAATTTGAAGCAGAGCAAGTAGGCAATAAAATGAAATTAAGATGATACTAATAAGAAAAAGATAAGTTAAATTACGTCTATTTGCAGATGACATAGTATCATGTATAGAAGATCCCAAAAGTCAACTAGAGGATGTCCAGAGCTGATTTAAAAAAAAAAACACTGAAAAAGTGGAATATAAAATCCACATCTAATAATCAGTAGGTTTTCTAGTTTGGGTTTTATTTTGGTGTTGGATCCCCTACATCAAGACTTGTACGTTTCACTTCTTAGTTGATGGCTGTTCCTGTCTACACAAGTCCTCTTAGAAATTTTCCTAACATCACCATATGTCCATCAAAGGTCTCATATTCACTTTTATGAAAGAATGTCTGTGATTTTCAGATATCTTCTAAAATTTTTGTAATTCCATATCTCCTTTCAATATTCAAATTTTATTCATGAACTAAACCACATAACACTAGAATTGCCACCTTAATACTTTTCATTGTTATTATAATTTTACTATGTACCTGAAAAGTTTATATTATTGAGTGCCCAGAAACTTGTGATTTAAAGGTCTCCTTAAACCTTTTCATAGTAATGTGTCTCATAATCATTTTAATAAACATTGGATTGAATTTAACTGTGGTCAAAACCATATAACAGGGCTGGAGCTGGAGCTCTGTGGTAAAAGTGCTTGCCTCGAATGTGTTGAGGCACTGGGTTTGATCCTCAGAACCATACAAGAATAAACATATTGTGTGTCCATCTACAATTAAATTAAAAATTTAAAAACCACATAATGTACGATTTTTCATTTTAATTATCATACATTTTTTTCAGTATTGTTAAATATATTCAAATTGTTGTCTAGCATATCTCTAAAGCGTGTTATCCTCAAAATCAAAATGAATTACCGGTGAAAAAAACAACTGTCTCTCTTTTCATGTGCTGTTATCTGACAAACACGCTTACTACGGTGTATCAATGGATTTGATTGCTTAATATAGCCCAAGTACTCATCAGTACTTCTTCTTGAGACAGACTCATTTTCTTGGCATAATGTCCTCAAGATTTATCCTCATTGCAGATGTTACAAAATTCACCTCATCATTATGATTGAGTGGTATTTATTGTTTGTGTATTGCAAAGTGCCTTCAATCAGCATTCTGGGGACTTTGGGTTGCTTTCACCTATTGGCTTTCAAGAATAATGCTGTAGTGAATGTGTGTACGCAGATATTGTTTTTTCACTATGTCTGTGAGTGTTTTTCTGTGTTCTTCACTGTCTTTATAATTCTCTGCCTTTCTTCCAGCATTAAGTGGATTTGATTGCTATAGGGTTAATGTGTTGAATCTAGAAATGTGATGCCCCTAACTTTGATTCTCTTTTGAACATTCTTGGATCTTTGTGCTCCTTTGAGACACCACATGATTTTTATATCACTTTCTCTATTTCTTCAATAAATGATATTAGGGATTTGTTAATGATTTTTGGTGTCTTTAGAAAATATGAACAGCATTTAATATTGTGTTCCAGACCTTCAATCAAAGCACACTTAGAATATGATATTTGATTTCCCTTGTAATCATGGATCTTCTGATTTTACCTCTGCTCTTTATTTTTAATTTGATTTTATTCAGAAAAGGAAGTTAATACCTCTTAATTTTCAGTATTTTTGAAGACTGTTCATGATCTAAGAAGGAACCTAGTATGGATCTGGTCCAGATCACCTCCTTGAGCTGTAGACCCTTGAATATTTGAGAAGATCATCAATTCTGCTATTGTTTTTGCAGTATTCTCAATATGCCTCAATTTATTATTTTATAGTGTGGTTCATGTCCTTGTTTCTTTATTTTATACGAATTTGTATTAATTATTGAAAGTGAGTAAGTGAAAATTATTTGTCAGAATGTGGTTACTTCCATTTATTTGATTTAGTTTTGCCAATGTTTACCTCACACATTTTGCAATCCTGAGGTAAAATGCATATAAACTTACAAGTCTTACAGCTTTCTGGAGAATGGAAATTGTCATCACAGTGAGTTTCTTTTTGCGTTTGGCTGGTTCTGTCTTCACATATTTTTTGCATAATATAATTATGACTTCCAGGTTTTCATAGTTTCCCATGAGAGTAGTCCAGAATCCTTTCCCTGTCCCCAGGCAGGGCTGCTTCCTGCCCCAGCTACTGAATAAGCAAGATTAAAAATATGGAGTGAGCAGGCTGTGCATGTTAACAGAGAAGAACATGAAAAGAAAACATCTTAGGATTTATTTGTAGTTCACTTCTTTTCTTTTTAAAAATGTCTAGTCAGACCATGGGACCATTTATTGAGTCAATTTAGTTTAATCTGAAGAGTTTTGTGTTCTTTATATATTCAGGAAATTAGTTCTGTTTCTCAAGAATAGCTAGCAATGACTTTTTTCTCTGTGTTTTCATCACTCCGTGTATTTTTTCCTTTGCTGTGTAGAAGCTCTCTCACTGCAATGGTTTATACCTTTGGACAAATTCTGCTTTTGTGCCAGGGAGATTCTTGTCCTATCTAGAAATCATCCCTGGGTGAATAGTTTCATCACTTTCCTCCATGATTTCTTCTATTGCATTCAAATATTCTTGTCCTCCCTCCAGGTCTTGGACCTGCTTTTTCTCTCTTTCTTTCATTTATTTATTGCAGCACTTGGGATTGGACCCAGGGCTTCAGCACACCAGACAAGCAGGCTCCTCAGAGCTCCCTCCAGTTCTCTGATTCATTTGCAGTTGACTTTTGTATAGAATGAGGGACGAGGACCTTGTTTCATGCCTCTAGATGGGACTATCCAGTGTTCCTAGAACCAGTTGATAGAAAGCTTTTCTGTGCTTTGAAGTTTGTTTTTGGAACCCTTGTCAGAAATCAACTGCCTGGAGATGTGTGGGTTTATTTTTGGATTTTCTGTCACATTGGGCTATGGTTTGTTTTTTGCCAATATTATGCTGAGTTTCAGGACTGTTTTTTGTAGTTCTGTGAAGTGTGATGTGAGTCTTTTTACTGGAAATTGTATTCAATCTAGATTGCTTTGTTCAGCGTGGCCATTTCAACAGTGTTTTCCAATCCATGAAAACGGGTTGCCTTTTGACCTTTGAGACACTTTTTCAGTTTCTTTCTTCAATGTTTTCTAATTTTCACTCTAGAGGTCATTCAAAAAGTGAAGTATCATTTTTCCTTTTATTTTTCTTGATTAAAAATTTTAGTATTTCCCTGTCATTGAGAGATTAATATAAAATGCTTGTAAATTATATAGAAATTCTAAACCTCATTATCAGTAAACTTCATGCAATAAACACACAGAGAATTCTTCAAAAAACACCTGCAGAATATTCCTTCCTTGGAAGTGTCAATGCACAAAGAATGAGCTAAAACAAAACGAACAAACTTTATAGTCTTTATTCTAACAAAATGTGATTTCTGACCAAAATGAAATCACTTTACAAAATAGGACTGAGAATCTAAAAATAAAATTATATTAAAAATTAATTTATATATTTCTAATTAACAAAAAAATTACAGGAAAATTTGAAAGTCAAATTAAATAATGCAAAATGTATTAAAATTTGTGAGACACAGATAAAGTGTTTCTTTTTCTTTTTTATTAATGCATTGTAATTAGACATAATAGTTGGGTTCATTTTGATGTAATCATACATGACTCTTATGATGCTTATGAATGTGATTTTTTCTGATTTTATTTTTGGTGTATATGAAAGCTATATCTTTTCATATGTTAATTTTATGTATTACTTTATTAAATTTAAAATTTCTACAAGACTTCTATCAAATTTCAGCATGAAATCATATATATACTAGATAAAGAGAGAGTATTTTTTCAAGTGGAAGCTAAAGAGAAAAAAAGAAATAAAAAGAGAAATCTCAAAAAATTGAGGAACTGTAGAGAATAGACAGGGAATCAAGGCATAGGAAATAAGGGTGGGAAAGGGAAGCGCAGGGAAAATTGAAAACCAATCATGCTGTGTGTGTCTGTGAGCATATCTTAATGAGAGTGTGTATTGCACCAGAACTGTGGAGGACAGGGACCATGGGAAGGGGGTTCAACAGGGAAAGGAAGTAGTGGGGAAGATATTGAGACCCATCATGCTAGGCAGACACATGAATATGTCTGAAGAAGCTCCACTAGTACATATAATGATAATGCACCTAGCAAGACATAATAAATGATAAGATTCAAGGAGACAGCTATGCAAATTCCCTCAATATTGCTAACAAATGTGTATGCAAATCAAACATCAGACACTGCACCTCAGAAATTTGTACAACTATTGTGCCAAACAAGAAAAAAATGTGAAGTCACTGATTATCACCTTTATTACTGTATCTTCATATTCAAGTTTAATTTTTGTTCAATATATTTTATAAATTCAATGATAACATATTAAGTGTCATAAGAATAACAGGAGAATTAGTACCCATGTTTAAGTGTATTGTACTGATTAAATCGGAACATTTAGATTTCAAGTAGAGTGCACTGAAACATCCTGTGTTCACACAGTTTCTGCTCAGAAAACATTGCATTAATGAATGTATATGTGATGCTTTTCCAAAAACACACCTCCTCTGACAAAACTGCCATCTCCAGCATTTGGTGAAGCTTTCATCCCAACAACAACAAAAAAAAAAACGTGGTATTTAGGATGGTGACTAGAGGTCTTAACGGGAAACAGCAATGCATGTCTTTTCCTTCAGAGGATATGTTTGGGGGAGACAGACGAGGTGGGCTGTGCCTGTTTCATCTAGCTTCCTGCTATTGACAATGAATCCAGTGGGTGCTAGAGCATCACTAACATGGAACTTGTTATGAAAACAATTCACAGGCTTCATTCCAAACCTGCAGAACCACAGTGTGGGAGAGAGGGCTGTGGGCATCCCATGATTGACAGCACATGGAAGCTCTAGAGGCATGGCTCTCCTAAAGAGTCTCAGCCAGGGCTCCCATCAAGATCCCTTGTCAGAACAGCCCCCAGCAAACTTGAAGGTGCTGACTCAGAAGTCCTTCCTGACCAGATTACTTCTTTGGCCCACCTGTGTCCCACCCCTCTTCCAACCTACATTCCATCACCAAAACTATAAAAAGGGGAAACAACCGCACTTCCACGGATTCCCACCTCTTGGGTCCCCTTCTTCCTCCGGGAGAAGTCTTTTCTGCTGTCCTTTAATAAATTTCTAATTTCTACTCTGAAAAAAAAAAAAAAAAAAAAGATCCCTTGTCAGTGCCAGGAAACGCGTTCAGCTGTTCCACGACCACAGATTAGTCTTTGATTCTGGGTAGAATCTTCAATATTGAGATAACTAACTGTCAGGTGAAGGTAGAGTGAGGACAGGCAAAACCAGGAGAAAATCTGGCTACATTTAGGAGACGTGAGTCTAGCCTTCTTATGAAGAACAGTAAGAGGATGTGTTGTGCTTGGCTGTTCTGGGGGCAGGTCTGAACAGTGCAGAGCTCCAGTGTTACAGCAGATATTTTTTGCTTTTGCAGGTAATAGAGTTCAGCTGAAGGCAGTAAGAAGAAACTCACTTTAGTTCACTAGAGGGGAACTCACTGGTGTGAGAACGGAGATGAGAGCAAAGCCTTTTCTGCTCAGTAATACCCTTTTAGGGTGGTGTGGTGGGAGCAGGTGTAGGTGGTTTGCAGATGCCTTTAAAAGATTCTAAAGAGGAAGGTGTGGTTAGTCAAAGTCATCTTGCTAGGGAAGGAAACCCAGAGCAGGAGGAGGAAGAGGAAGAAATGTCAGCATCTCAGGTTGGTTGGTCCCAGGTAGGGGCCCTTTTTCAATTTTCCTGCTGTGCAGTTACATATTTATAGCTTTCTTAGCTGCTTCTGGTATTCCTGCCTAATATCTGCTTCCAATTACTTGTTTTTACTTTCTTTTCATTGTAGTCAAGGTTACCTCTTCATTTATGCATTCATTTATTGCTCATCTTGCAGTGTTGGGGATTCAGCCCAGGGCCTCACATGTGTTAGCCTAGCTTTCTACCACTGAGGAGATCCCATGCCCCACGTTCACTGTTGAAACACTTCTCCCCCACACAGCAGAGCCTGCTCTCAGTCTCCCTTGATATTGCACAGCTTCTTTCTTTCAGGAGAAAGTCTCACCATGAATTTGTCAAGTGTGATATGGCAATTGCTTCTGGTAGGACAGACACAAATGGAAATATATTGACCTCAGCTCCTAGTGCGAACACAGTTGAGTCCTCATAGGTCAGTGATGAATGCACACCAAGGATGTAGGTCCATGTGGATGTGCCACGGGGTTTTGGTCTGCAAGTCTTAGAAAAATTCATGCTGAAAATACATGAAATTCATTGCCTAGAAGAACTCATAAATTTATGTAAAATTAGTCAATTAAGGGAGTTGCTTGCTTAGGTCCTCAGAAGAGACCAAATATTAAAGTTGGTGAACACTTGTCCTAAACTTTGCATAAAATAGTTGATATGGATTATGGTTTAATCTTTTAATATCAATTTGTCCACTGATACCTTGGCAGGGGTGATTGCCTTCTGTGTCCATCACCCTTGACTGCATGTTGTTTGAGTCTATGTGGACTTCACCCGGTTAAGGGGCTATCTGCCACATATATGGTCATCTTGAAAAGTGCAATAATTGTCATTAGTTCCAGGGGTGCTCTACCATTGAGCTCCATCTCCAGCCCCTTTTAATTTTCATTTTTGACCAGGGTGTGCTGAATTGCTGAGATTGGCCTTGAACTTGCAGTTCACCTGCATCATCCTCCTGATTTGCTATGATCACAGGCATGTGTAATCACATCCAGCTAAGGATCTTTTAAAATATAACACATTTAATTATGCAGGATTCATGGGTTAAATTTTCCTTTTTTAGAATTTTATGTCTGTGTATTTTATGGGAGGGGGATGATTTCCTCACATGAGAGATTGTAAGTTTTCTCTTTATCCTTAGGAAGGATAAGGTGGAAACGGAAAGCTGACCTGCTAGCCTCACCTGGAAGCTTCTTAGCAATGGGAAGACTAGGCACAACCATCCATCTCCTTGAAGTGTGGCCAAATTTCAACATATCTAAAGTGGAATCTGTGCACATCAATATTGGAGAACAATGCTTTTTAATATTTACTTTTACTTGTTCTTTTTAGTTAAACATGACAGTAGAGTCAATTTGGACATATTTACAGAAACATGGAATTTATCTTATTCTAGCTAGGACCCCAGTCTTCTGGATGTAGCATGCTGTGGAGATTCCCTGTGGTGTATTCATGCATGTACATAGAAAGTTTATGTCAGATTCAATCCACTGTGTTTCCTGTTTCTCTACCCCCTCCCTTCCACCATTTCCTCTTGTCTAATCCACAGAGCATACATCCTTTGCTCCTCTCCCTTTTTGTTATAGCTTGGCATCCACACATCAGAAAGAGTATTTGGTTTTGGGGATTTGGGGAATTTGGTCATTTCCCTTAGCCCAATGGTCTTCACATCCATCCATTTATGAGCAAATGTACATGAAGTCATTATTTTTTATGGATAAGTAATAAACCATTGTGCACATATACCAAACGTTCTTTATCAAGTTTTCTGTTGAAGGGCACCTAGATTGGATCCATATGGGAGCTATTGCAAATTCAGCCACTTTAAACATTGATATGGCTGTGTCACACTGTAGTATTCAAATTTTAACTTATTTGGATATATTCCAAGGACTGGTAAATACAGTGTTTCCATTCCTCGATTTTTGAGGAATCTCCACACAGCATTCTAGAGTGTTTGCACTAATTCTTAGTCTCATCAACAGTCTTTGAGTGTTCCATTTCCTAATATCCTCACCAATATTTTTTTAACTTGTATTCTTGATAAATCCAGTCTGACAGGAGTGAGGTGAAAGCTCAGTGTGGTTTTAACATACATTTTCTAATTTCCAGAGATGTTGAACATGATTTATGCACTTGTTGACTTCATATTTCTTCTTTTGAGAAGTGTCTGTTTAGTTCCTTTGTCTATTTATTGATTGGGTTATTTGTATTTTTGGTCTTAAGCTTTTGGGGTTCTTTATATTTTCTGCAAATTAATGACTTATCTGAGATATGGGTGGCAAAGATTTTTTCCCATTGTGTAGGTGCCCTATTCACATTCCTGGTTGCATCCTTTGCTATGAAGAAGCTTTTGATTTTGACGCCATCCCATTTATTGTTTTTTTTTTTTCCAAATTAACTCCATGCACTTTACAAGGCTTGTTGAGCAATTTTTTTCCTAAGCTGACATGTTGAGTGATGGTCTGCAATTTCTTCTAGTAGGTGCTGGTTTTCTAGTCTAATACTTGTGTGTCTGATGCACTTTGAGTTGAGTTTTGTGGAGGGTGAGTGATAGGGGATAAATTTCATGCTGCTACATATGGATTTCCAGTTGTCCCAACACCATTGTTTGAGGAGGCTTTTAAAATCTTTAACGTATGTGATTTGCACACTTGTCTAGTGTGAGATACTTGAATTTATGTGGGTTTGTCTCTGTGACTTCTATTCTGTTTCATTGGTCTTCACCTGTTCTGGTGGTTACATCATGGTGCCTTTGTCACTCTAGGTCTGTAGTCTGAGGTCAGGTATTATGTTGCTTCCTGCTTAATTTTCTCTCTGAAGATTGGTTTGGCTATTCTGGGGGCTGTTACTCTTCCAAACTAAATGACTGCTGTTTCTAATTCTATAAAGAATATCATTAAGATTTGAAAAGAAATTAAAATTTTGGGCAGTATTCAAAATTAAAACTAAACATTTGGGTAGTATTTAAAAATTAAAACTTTTGGTCGTATATAAAAATCAAAAATTTTTGTTCATATGGCCATTTATACAATATTAATTCTGCTTATTCAAATCAGGAAAGATGTTTTCATCTTCTTAGGTCTTCGATTCCTTTCTTTATCATTCTGTAATTTCACTGCAGAGGTCTTTCACTTCTTTAGTTAGATTGAGGTTATTTGAATCGAAGAGTTTTTCTAATTTGTTTTTCAATTGATTCTTCATTGGAGTATAACAATGCAGTTGATATGAGTGTTGTTTTTATATGCTGCCACTTTGCTGTTTTTGTTTATGGGTTCTAGAAGTCTCCTGGTGAAGATTTCGGTCTTCTAAATCAACAATCATGTCATCAACACACAGAGATATTTGAAGCTATTCTGTAATTAGTGCTATCTCTATAATTTTTTCTTTATTTTTTTATTGCTCTGGCTAGAATTTCTAGGTCTATTTTGAATGGAAGTGGTGAAAAGTGTATCTGTGCATTATTCCAGTTTTTAGAGGGAATGACTTCTGTTTTTCCCCCTTAGAATAATGGTGGCTAGGGTTTACTTTACATACCTTTTACAATGTTGAGGTAAGATCCTACTATTCCTAGTTCCTCTAGTGTTTTGAACATGAAAGGTGGTTGGAGCACACTTCAAATTGACCATTATTTTTCTGCTTTCACAACTGATCCTGAATGATATAAAAATATTTTTCAAGAAATATATTCCTGTGTTGATGTCTCGGTTTTATATTTGATATTTCATAAGAGCATAGGATTAAAGTTGATTTTGAAGAAATAATACTATCTGCATTTTATGACTTTATGTAGTGTGTTAGTGAATCTTATTACATTTAAGAATTATTTTCTAAGTTAGGTGGTGTGCTTTCCATTGCCATAACAGAATTCCTGTGACACATCAACTCAAAGGAAGGTAGATTTATTTGAGAAGATTCATGGTCTCAGTGCATGTTCAGCTCCATTGCGTGGATGCCTTTGTGGAGGCAGAACATCATGGAAGGGAGCCACAGTAGAACAGAGCAGCGCATCTCATGGACTCTGGACAGACAAATAGCGGGGAGAGTAAGGAAGGGCAAGGAATAAATACACCATTCAAAGAATCAGTTCAGGTACATTTTTCTATCTAGACCCAACCTCTTAGGTTTCCATCTCCTCCATACAGCCCATTAATTATGAATCCATCAATTTACCTGTTCCATGGTAGAGCCCCAATGATCCAGGCACCTCACCAAAACCCACTTGTGAACACTGCTGCCTTGGGTACTACGCTTGATACACTGTAGCTGATACACGTGTCATCTCACCTTGGGGTGGTAATGAACTCTGCTGCAGGACACATGACCAAAGTATGATTTCTTCTCAGGGTGTGCCGACATTCAGGGATGTGGTCATAAGGTTCTCTGAGGAGGAGTGGAAGTGCCTAAACCCTGCTCAGCGGGCTTTGTACAAGGATGTGATGCTGGAGAACGTCAGGAACCTGGTCTTTGTGGGTGAGAACACCTCTGTTTCACAATGCTTCACCGACACATCCTCAGGGCAACTGCCTGGCTTTGCCAAACATTTCACAGGAGAGAATACTCTGTATGAAGGATCTCAGATATCGATATCCAACTAAAATTGGAAATTCCTTAATTTGAAAACATCTTATCTTACTCACTTTTGGTCATGGTCTGCAGATTTTATTCTATGTTTCTGGAACCTGGAGTAACTTAGCATATAACACTATGGCACACGTCCTGAATTTGCATTTCTACATAATAGCGGCACATGAATAGGATTCATTTTTATTTGTTCCTAATTGCATGGACTTTGATTTTCTCTCATTTAATCTCCAGTAGTTCCTCTTAACCTCCCCTCCTCTCTAGCCCCATTCCATTTTCTCTACCTTGCTCTCCTTGCCTCTGTCTTTCTATTCTTCACTAGTTGGGATTTATAGATGCACTTAAATGTGAGCTTTACTGGGCTCTATGCCTCCCTTTTCCATCTTATCATCCATTCCCTCAATCCACTTTCTCTACTCTGCTGACCTCCCTGTATTTTATGAGGTCCCTTCATTTTTTCACTTATTTTACTCTTTATTTCATCTACAAGACTGAATATTTTACTTTTGAGTTTGCATATGTCATTTTGCTTGCTTCTCTTCAGTTTCATACATGAATGCAAAATGCAATTATTTTCTTTTTAATGACTGTTAACTCCACTGTGTGTGTGTGTGTGTGTGTGTGTGTGTGTGAGTGTGTGTGTAAACCACATTTTTTGTCCATTCATGGACTCATAGGCATGTGGTCTGGTTACATAAACTGCTGTCATGATTTTTGTTGCTATACTGAAGTGTCGGTGTCATGATAATTGTAGGAAGGACTAGTCACATGGTGACTCCATTCCTTGTCTTTTCAGGATTCTACATGCTTCCTTCCAGAGTGGTCATTCTTCCTTGCAATACCCTTACTCTTCCATTCTCAGTCACATCCATTATTTATCTGAATTCTTAATGATTGTCATTCTAACTGCAGTGAGTTGAAATCTCAATGTTGTTTTGGTTTCTACTTCTCCAGTAGGTAGGGATGATAATCATATTTCAGAGAATTTTTGGTTATTTGTATTCATTCTTTTGTGACACATCTCTTTGCACATTGACTCATTTATTGATTGAATAGTTTGATTTCTTGGTGAGGTTTTCTGTTCTTTTTACTCATTGTGTTTAATGATTTTGTCAGAATCATACTTGGCAAAACATTCTCGCATTCCCTGGTTCTCTCTTCCCACTCTTAATGATTTACTTTACTGTGCACAGAATTTTTCAATTTTTCAATTTGATTCTCTCCTACTTGGTTTTATTTTCTGAACTTTTATGAGACTTGCAAAGAAAGTTGGAGCCTGAAGGAATAAGATAGAATTTTAAATCTGTGTTTTCTTTTAGCAGTTGCAGGATTTTGGTATAATTCCTAGATTGTTTATCAACATTGAGTTCAGTTTTCTTTTGCAGTGAGAAATATAGGGATATTGTTTCACGTTTCACTTATGTATATATATTTACTGTAGCCCTTAGTTTTTAAGAAGGCTACCATTTCTCCCTTTGTTTTTCAAAACTTTGTAAAGTATCAGATGATTAAATTTATGTGGATTTGTGTCCATATCTTCTATTTTATTCTACTGATCTAACAGAAATGTTAGATGACATTTTGATTTTATTTCTCTGGAAATTTTTCTTAGTGTTTGTATATGGATTATGTGAAGTTTGTATGAGATTTTTGGTAGTAATGCCCTCTTCAAACATCGATTCTACTCATTCAAGAACATGGGAGGTGTTTCTCACTTCACATCTTCTGTTTCTTCCTTCAGTTGCCTTTCACATTCCTTGAGGAGGTTTGCATCTTCCTTGTTAAATTTATTTCTATGAATTACATAATTTATGAGGTTATTGTGAATGGAATAGTTTTCTTCCTTTTCCTACAGATTCATTATTAGAGTATAGAAAAGTGTTTGATTTAATATGTAGTATTGATTTTGTTCCTGCACGTTTGCTGAATGATTTCATGAGTTTTACCAGGAATGAGTGCTAGATTTATTGAAATGCTTTTCCTGCATTGATTGAAATGATTCTTCTTTTCCTTAATTCTGCTGGTGTGGTCCATTTATAGTTAATGATTTGTGCATGTTCAATCAAACACGCATCTTGGAAATAAAATACATTTGATTTTGACCTCTTTAATGTGTACTTGGATGCTGTTTTCAAATATTTTATTTGTTTTTTTTAATCTATGTTGATCTGGGATACAGGCACTGAAATTGTTTTTCCTTGATTTATATTTGGTTTTGGTATCTGGGTGAAATAGAGTACATAGATTCAATTTGGTAGTGTGTCCTACATTTGTGTTTCATGGAAAACTTGAGGAGAACTTGTATTAATTCTTCTCTAAATTTATAGATAAATTTCACTGAGAATCCATTTGATCCTGATATTTTCTGTGTTGGAAAGCATTTAACAGCTGCTTCAATATCATTTTTTGATATTGGTCCATTTTATATTTTCTGTGTATCAAGGGCACATTTGGGTAGGTTTTGTATGTATAAAATTTATTAATATCATCTAGATTTTCCACATTTTGGAATGTACATATTTTCAAAAAAGTCTGTAAGAATCTTATAAATTTCAGAAGTGTTTTTCATAATTCCTTTTTTTGCAATTTTGCTGATTAGGATCTTTTATCTCTTTTAGGTTGGTTTGTCTATGGGTTTTAAAATGATGTTCATTTTTACAATAAATGAACCCTTTATTGCATTAATCTTTCCATTTATATGTTTATTCCCAATTTTATTAATTTTAGCTCTGAGTTTTATTATTATTTTTTCTTCTTATTTTGAAAGAGTATTTTCATATTCTTGGAAGGGCTTATGTTGTAAGAGTTGATTATTTCTTTGGGTTCTTTCTAAAACTTGATTTTGAGATGAAACTGAATTTTTTGCTTCTGTTGGCTGGCAGGGCCTGTGCAACCCTGAGTCTTCTGCAGCCAAGAAAGACTTACATTGTTAGCAGCTAGTCACAGTAGGAGAAGCCTACAGGATCAACTCTTAGGGCTGTGGCTGACAAAACCTGATTCTTTTCCACTACCCCTAAGTGGCATGCGTCAGGTCTCAGTTTTGTATGACTAAATGGGGACAGTGCCCTCCATCATACAATAGACTCCAATAGTTTACCATCAATCTCTCTCTAGTTTCTTCCCTTTAAAATTTGAAGAATAAGATGGCACGAGAAAAAAAAGAAAGCAAGAGTGAAAGCAATAGGTTGTATTTGAGTGTGAAGAACAGGAGTGGACACTTGCAGGGGGCAGAGAGGATCCCAGTAGTGGTTGACCTGATTGTGCTAGCCTAGGGTTTTATTCGCTCTTGGGTCATAGTTGTTGGTACAAATTGATGCAGATCAGAGTTTGTAAAGCTCCTATGGCTGTTGGTCCACATATACACTAATGAGAGTTTGGGAAAATATGAATACCATGGAGTTTTCTTCCAGTCTCATTCAGGTCTAACCCACTTTTGTTTTCCCACTGCTCATTGGAAAGCAGGAGGTTAACGTCCTCAGTTCGTGGATACTCGGTGTTGTACCTGTGCTGTTGAGTGGAGCAGGCTTCCACAGCAGAGCCAGGCCAGGCTTCCTCGGTGGGACACTCTGGTGTTGCCAGGATTGCCTCCCCCTGGTGTGTTGGTCCTCAGGCCCACGCTGGCATGACCTGCCATGGCTCCTGCTCCAACCATGGGGGCCACTGCTCTGCTGCTCTGGGATGACTTCACTCTTCACTCCTTAGGAAGTGCCCCAGGCTACCTTTAGGGAGAGGGGTAATGACCATTCTGGCTACTTCAGGCTTAAAGGGGACCTTGAAAGAGGGATGGCAGTCATGCTCTTCCTATGGAGACCTGTTTATAGGTCATCAGTAGTAGGAGAGCTTGGGTTTGGAATTTGTTAGGCCATTTCTTGCTTGGGTATCTTGCATATTATGGCAGGTCAGAGGTTCATGTTGACGGTTGGAAAAGAACTGGATGAAGCATAATTGAGGCAGAGATCAGGTTAACACAACAATAAACATGGCAGTAATGCCTTTTATGTACAACACTTACACAACGGGCATCTACTAGCCAGTCCCTGCAAACCGTAAATATGGGTAACTAATTAAAGCTTAATCACGGCATAGCATATCAGTGGTTTGTGAGTGGAGGCTATTTATTTATTTTTTGGGGGGGAGTTCAATAAGAGGCTTTTAATAAGGATTTTAGAATTAAAAGCTCCAGTTTCAGCATTATCTCAATGTCCAGAAAGCCTGACTATAAAAGAAGTCAAACCAACACTAACCCCCTTAGTATGAACCCACCTTTCTTCTTAGTAAATTTTACTTTTAAATAATGGAAAAAAAAACCAAAAACCTCAACAGGTTAAAACAAGTCAAACACCTACTCTATGCAGATAGAACCTTCACAAAGGTCAACTGAAGTAATCCAGAGCTAAAACTGAATCGTGAAGATTTCAATGAAGTCACCAGTCATGTAACACAAATAAAGTCAATTATTTACACACTCAGGCAAGCCCGAAAAGCAACGTGCCCAAGAAGCATTAACCTTTGTTTTGTGCCATCCTGAAGACTTGCACATAGTTTAACATTTTTAAGAGTGTGTTTTCCACGGTGTGGTAATGCTTTGGTACTATTCATATAAGATCTCATCTATCCCACCTACTCACCTCTTCTCCAAGAGGAGATTTCTGTCGCGACCCCTTGCCCGCAAGGAAGACGCAACTCAGGAATCTTCTTTCAGCAGTTTATTCAGGCCTTGATTAAAGTATCTTTTAGTGACCTTCCTTTCTCTCTCTCTCTACCCCCGAGCGCCCAAGCACAGCCTAATAAAGCCTCCCACATACCAATCTTAAGCCGCCGCGTGGATCTTTCTTATAGGGTGGCAAGGGATAGCGTGCCAACTCTCCACAAAAGAATTTGTTTATCACAGGCCACAGTGGAAGCCGGCGCCATCTTCTAATGGCGGCCACAATCTACAACAATGGCTTACCACAGATTTCATTCTGCTTGAAAAGTTTCACATAAATTAAAATCTTTAACAAATATTAATATGAAGGAAGGTGACACAGGATGCAACACATACAGTCAAGCTTCTCTCTATATAATTAGAAATTACTTCCTCCGTCAAGGTATTTGCACCAAAAAGCTCAGTCTGTCCTGCTTAATCATCAGTAGTACAGGTTTGATTCATCAGAAAGTTGGAGAGACTCAATTATATCAAAATTATTAACAACTACCTCTAGGGGGCAAGACATGTTATTGAGTTATGACAAATCTACTAACATGAGGGAAAACAAGTGTAGCCAGCCATCTTTAAAAAATGCCCCAACCACTGCTTCTCAATATAGAAAGACTAAAAACTACATATGGTTTATCATACAACAAATCCCATCTGTGTCCCCTGAAATTCCCCTAATTTAATTCATTAGAAGGGGATTATTTTAAAAAAAAAAGACTTAAAGAGCACTTTACAGCAGCATTCAGCTTTCCTATGAAATACTCAGCATCTTAAATATTATGTACACTTCTTTTTTCTTTTAGTAAGCTAGACACTGGCTTCAAAGTTTATGGGACTGGAGGAAAAAATAACCCATTCAAAACTATTCTAGAATATTGTCTTTTGGCAGAATAGCAGGTATCCAAGTTAAAAATAGTAAGGTCAGTTTGTTGCTTTGTGGTCTTTTCAAAATTTAAATCATTTTTGTTCCCCTTCTACATAAACCTCAGTCACCACTCCTGAGTGGAGATGGGCAGAGGTTCGGGCCCCTGCTCCTCTGGCTTCTCTGCAGCTGTCTTCTTATTGCTGCAGCAAGGCTTGAACAGATGTGTGTCAATGAGGACTTCTCCAAAACCGCCTTTATAGATAATCCCACAACAAATTTTCTGTCTTTTCCAGTAAGTAAGATCTAAAAAGGAAAAAAACTGGTGTTCTATTAGAGCCAGAAGCCATTTCTGTATCTGAGCCATCATCTGACTGGTTACTGTAACAAGGAGATGGAGCTGGGGAGGCACTTGAGGTGGTACTGTGAGCATCAGAATTGTGACGTTTAAATTCCTTCTGCAGTTTACTGATCTGGTTGCTTTTTATCCTGTTTCCAGATAGAGTTTTTACTTTCTTTGGTTTCAAAGTAGTCTTTAGACTAGGTCCTGCCCTTGCATCTACCACATGATTCCAGTTTTTTTTTGAACCTGCTGGTAACTTCTTCCATCTTTTCACAAGCAGAACACAGGCATTACAGATGTCTCCTGAACGAGTCTCATGCAACCCAAAACAGCTCTGGAAGTCCTTTTCATAACGTTTACTATCAGTGAATCGAGAACTGCAGGACTTTGCTCTGCAAATACAGCAACCTTCTATACTTTGGTACATCTTTGGCTTATGAAAACCAAACATCTTTTCTTCTGGGCAAAAGCCTTCCCAAAACTGCCGATCCACGCGCAATAGCGTCCCCGAGGTACGGAGTGCACACCAGGCCAACCCCCTCCAAGTGCTCCCTCCTCAACTGCCTTAAGTGGAGGATATTTAAGACTTTGGAAGCATTAACAGAGTTGTTAGAACACACACACACACGCAAGCAATTCAGTTTTACTCTGGACATTGAAGTCTATGGAAACATTATCAGAGTTAATGTTGTGTGTATATGTATATGCCAATATACAATTATTATACATGTATGAATATTATATATTATGTACAAATGATATGTTTTATGTATTGTTATTTGTTATAATTTATACAATATATACATATATATTTCTATGTATGTTAAACAGATAAAATATTCTTAAATATATATAATTTAGTTTTCATAATTTCTTACACATACTCCTTAGCTATATTTGCTATATCAAATAATGTCTGATTTTTAAAATAACTTTCTAAATTTCTGTTACCTGTTTGATACAAGGATTCCATTTAGCTGTGTTATGTCTGGCTCTCTTGGAGAAGTTGACCAGGAATTTCACATATGTATTATATCTTTTGGGAATTCTTTTTAGTTATATAAAACTTTAGGATATATTTTGACAGGATCACAAAGTTTGCAATATAATCTGTAAATTCAGTTTCCAAAACCTCTGCCAACTCTCTCCATTACCCACACTCATCACTTTACCTTAATGATCTTTATGCAATTTATTTATAGTTTTCTTTTTAAATTAGTGTCTTGTGGACATGCTTGATGTTGGGATTCACTGTGATATATTTATGTATGATTATATGAAATTTCAGTCATTCTAATTCTACTTTTCTCACTTTTTCTTATTCTTTTTCCTCAATGCCTTTCATTGTTTTCTAGATGATTATTTGGACTAAATAATCAATAATCATATCAGTGAGAAATACTGGGTTTACTTATGTAGCAATTTAGGAAATTTGTAGACCTCAAATTGTCTTAGAACAAACTTGGGACCCTGGCAGAGCCACTCACGATAGCTATCAGGCAATGTTGTATAATAGCCTTCCCTTTATTACCTCCCTGGTTTCCTCACTTTTGAGATCTGAGACAGTGTATGTTTCCAGTTACAGGTTACATTCCTGGGCAGGGACCAAAATATGAATGTTTTTTCCTTAACTCTTTGAGTCCTTTGATATAAGCCTCCAAGTTTCAGTTTTCAACATTGAGCAGAACAGTTTCACCAGCCTTGAAATAGGGGTACTGGGTTTGAATTTGAATCTATGTAATTTTACAGTTACCCCTTGTTTAATTAGAGTCAGTAGCCACACTGGAAGTCGGCACTATTTTCATCTGTCCCATAGGTGATGGCTTATTTTCATAATTGAGGTTGTTTTCCTAGAAGTAGTAGTACTGCTAAACATTAACAAGTTAGATGGTTATTCCAAGCCAGCAGATATAAGTCAGGTTTAAAACTGTTGAATGCATAAAAGACAGTACTGCTTACACAAGAGAATTTCTTGATAAATATGAACTAGGTATATGTGTTAACAGACATTCATGAAGAAATGTTTAGTTTAGAACTTTAGGTTACCCTTGAAAACCAAGATATCAGACAAGGCTAGATCCCTAACTCAGTTATTTCTGCCAAAGAAGCCCATTTAAACAATAAACATTGGACTTTCTATTTTTGGTATCAGGAATTAAACCAGAGGCAATTAACCACTCATCCACATACTCAGCCCTTTTCACTTTTATTTTGATTCAGAGTTTGCTAAGTTGCTTAGGGCCTCACTAAGTTGCTGAGGCTGGCTTGGAACTTGCAATCCTCTTGCCTCAGCCTCCTGAGATTCTGCAATAACAAGTGTGCCCAACCTCACCTGGGAAATTTAAACATTGAACATAGAAACTAACTTGGCATAACTGGCTGCCTACCTTGAAAAACAGGTAACTTAGTAATGTCAAAGTCATCTTTGCTTTAACCAATTTAAATTGTCATTGTTATTGACATTTTCCTTAAGTCACCTGAACTGAAAGTACTTGTATTCATTTTTAAATGTGTGAGCCAATTTTGTATGATATAAGTGATGTGTGGACTCAACCATATATGTAGACATGACATTCAATAGGAAAGTGTGCACAGATTTACATAAAACAGACAAGAAACAAAGATTTGCTAGCTTTTTACCAGGTGTTTTATTTCCACTGATAATGGACAAATTATACACTGTCTATCAGAATCCTTTAGAAATTCAAATATTCAGCCACAGGTTTGTGTAGTATGACAGGCAGAGAGAAGGCTTTTGCAGTCTGAGATGGACACTTATCCTCCATGGTGGTCAGTTCCCTTCCCTCATCACCAGTGTTTAAGAAAAGAAAAGAAAACAACCAAAAAGCTATATTTGCTATCATAATCATAATTAGGGCCACAAAATTTGTGTTCTATTTGTTGTATAAAGGAAGAGCCAGGGTTGAGGCTTAGGCTTGGGGATAGAGCTCTTGACTAGAAGGCACAAGGTACTGGTTTGATCCCCAGAACCATATGAAAAAAAATTTTTCACAAAATTGTATGTCTGTCTACAAATAAAATTTTAAAAAGGAAGACCCAGGGATGTAACAGGCTCCAAGTTTCAGTCCCAGGGGAGAGAAGGAGGTGATGGTCTCTGCTATCCATATTTAACCTAGTGGGTATGGAGGCAGTGGACAAAATGTCTTGGAGCCATTACAGTCATGAGATGCAGGTTGTTTTCTTTCCTAGTGAAATTGGCAGGAATGGAAATGCAGGAAATTGGACCCTCCTCGTGATTGGGAGCACTCCAGGAACAAGAACAGGGTTTGAGTACTAAGACACTCAGGGACTTGTAAATTCCCAATAATATTATTTGAGTGTCCTAGTAAAATAATTGGGGTGTTGGGGGGCATAAGAAACCTGGTTCTATAATGTTTGGGTGGTGCACCTGAGAGGTAGAGTGGAGAGAGACAGAAACTGCTTCACTCAGACTCTGGGGATTAGTGGTTTCAGGTTTTTCCAAGGACCTCAGGTCAGACTAAGGCTTAGTCTCAGGATCCAAGGTACCAGCACAAGAGGGCACCCTCCACTCAGGCCCAGTGAGTCAGAAAGTGAAAGGAAGCAGCAGATGCTTGAAGTGAACTGTCAGACTCGCTCATGTTTCACAGAGAGAAGCTGAAGCAGAGCTTGGCAATCACTCCTCCATCCGGGACAAAGGGGACTTTATATGACTCTCCTTATAAGCCCGTCACAGATGCCTCTGGACCAGGGGTCCCATTAGGAACTTTTCATTGGTGGACAGGTGTCTGCTATTTTAGGTAGAAACAGAGATTTTTCTAAAAGGATTAGAGAACTGTAGAAAAGAAGGAGACAGTTCTCTTGGTTCTTTTCACTAACCCTTTTGAAGAGGTCAGTGATGGTTCCATAAAATGAAACCAGAGTTGGATTTTCATCTGTTTGTGGGTGGATCCTGTTCAAGCCACAGGTCTCTGCAGCCAAGAAAGTCCCTTTTAGTGTTTGCAGCTAATCACAGATGACATGCCTGCTGTCATCTGTTCTGAAGGTAACAGGCAGCGAAGCCCAATCCTTCTCCACTACCATGAGAGGCATATTGTAGTTCTCAGTCCTGCAGCTCTAAATGGGCGGGGGGCTCCAGTTTTGCACTAGACTCTGGAGGCTCACTACCAACTTTATTCCAGGTTCTTGTCTCCCACATGCAAAGAATGAGTTTCCCTGCAGAAGGGAAGGCAATAGTGAAACGAGAAGGTTTGTTGAAGTGTGAAGAATAGAAACAACAATGGCAAAGGCAAGAGGGGTGTCCAATAGGGCTTTCCCCATGAGTGTGATAGTCTGAGGTTTATGTAGCTCTTGGGTCATGGTATTGGTTCCAATTAATGCTAATCAGAGTTTGAAAAATTAACTATGCTATTGATCCATTTTTATGCCAAAATGTGTTTGGAAAAGTATTTACACTATTGCTCCAAATTGGTGCTAATCAGGGTTTGCAAATGTAGTAAGACCATTGGTTGGTCCTGCCATCCAATTCAGGTTTGTCCCATTTTACTTTCGTACTGGTCACAGGGACATGGAAGGTTAATGGCCTTCCATCATGGATGTTTTGGGTTCCACCTGCTGCCCTGTGTGGAGGGGGCACCCCACTAGGTCCATGCCTGGTTGCCTCAATTTGTCAGATCAGAGGGCTGTGGCTAACCTAGCTCCTGGCTTGCCACACTTCAATCCTGAACTGGCACGGCAGGCTCCTTGAAGTGCAGGCCCATTCCAGCCCACTGGGTTGCAGCTCTGTGGCTCTGGGTGGCTTTATTTCTGTTTTGTCAATGTCGGTATTCAGTGCTATGAAGTATCCTCTTAGAACTCTCTTAATATTGTCCCAGAGATCTTGACACCTTGTATCTCTCTTCTCAATTGTTTCTGGGACTTCTTTTGAGATTTTACAATAATTTCTTCTTTGATCTATTCCTTATTCCTCTCCAAGTGATAGAATGATTCCTCTTCTCTGTCCTGTTAATTTCTAATTTCTATTATGATATGATCATGTGGCAGATATTTTCCTTATTTTTCTATATGTGCTAAACTTGATTCACGTCCTCCTACATATGACCTACTTTAGAGATGGTTTCATCTCTAAAAGGACAAAAGGACAGTGAATATGGGTCCTTAAGGATATAGTATTATATAGATATCTGTTAGCTTCATTTCATTCATCATATTTTTTAGTTCTGAAGGGACTATATTTAGCTTATGTCCTGCTGACCTATCTAGTAGTGAGAGAGGTCTGTTGAAATCACCCAGTAGCATTCCATGGGGTCCACTTGACTTATTATATTCAGTAGAAGTTTTATTTATTTTTATTTTTTAGGTAGAATACCGGTATTGAACTCAGTGGCACTCGACCACTGAGCCTCGTACCCAGCACTATTTGTATTTTATTTAGTTACAGTGTCTCACTGAATTGCTTAGCGTCCTCCTTTTATTGGGGCTGACTTTGAACTCATGATGCTCCTGTCTTAGCCTCCAGAGCCACTGGGATTACAGGTGTGTGCCACAGCACGGGGCAGAGTTTTTATTTTTTATGTAGTTGGTACACCACTCTCTGGGGATAGCTATTTATCCTCATTGTCTTGTTGTGGGTGATTCCCTGAACCAGTATGAAGTGCCTTCTTTGTCTCCTGTGATAATTTTCACCCACAGTTTATTTTCTCTAATATGGGAGAGCTACCCCTGCCTTCCCTTCAGTCCCCATTTCCACAGTGTATGGTCTCCGTCTTTCACCTGAAGCCTGTGGGTGGCTTGCCTGTAGAGTGAGTCTCTTGTCAACAACCTATAAGTGTGTCTTGTTTTTAATGCTGTCAACCTGTGTCTTTGGAGAGTTTACATCATTACTTGAAACCTACTGAGATGATTTTATTACCTGCCATTTGATTTGAATCTAATTTTTATTCTAGACATCATTCTCCTCTTCTTAATTATTCTTCTTGTGAAATTCATCCCTATATTAGCTTTTTAATTTTTTATTTTTACACATTTCTGTATGAAACATGTCTTCAAGTGTGTTTGGCTGTGTACACTTGTTGACTATGATTTCCTTTTTATTTCTGCTTATCATGGAAGGTTTTTCCTCTAAATTTCTGAAGGATAATATTGATTGACACAGTAATCTTGGTAAGCATCACCTTCCCTTAAGGGCTTGGTATATATTATTCCAATCCCTCCTGACTTATAGGGTCTGGACTCAAAAAGATGTTTAAATCCTAATTTGCTTACTTCTAAATGTGGCTTTAAAAACTGTATCTTTTTTCCATAGATTAGGCATGTGTCTGGGAGAGGGTCTTTTTGATGTTGTGAATTTGAGGGTGTTAAGTATCTTATTCCTAAGGCTCTCAAAATTTTCTGACATTAGTTCATTGAAGACAATGCACACCTGCTTAGTTAGAATTTGGTACCATCTGCTACACCACCAATTCTTAGATTTGGTCTCTTAATGATAGAACATATTTTTTTAAAAAATTTTCTGTGTCACTTTCTCTTAACATGTTTATTGTTGGTTATATTTTCAAGATTATTATTTTGTGTTTATATCTTGAGACTCTGTCTTCTCTGTTACCTAATATATTGATGATGCTGTCAATAGATTTTTATTTGATTTATTGAGTTTTTATCTCCCATATTTCTATTTAATACTATTTCAGAATATCTGTTTTTTCATTGAAATGACTTTTCATTTTTTGCATTTTCTTCACTTCTACATTTCTTATTTCTGGTTTTACCTCATTAAGCTATTCAATTGTGATCTCTCTAAGTTACTTTTAAAATTTATGTTTAGTTTTTAAGATAATGCTGAGGGAATAAATGTAAGCACTAAATAAAAGTGTTAATTAGTAACAAAAATTATGCTTTCTGAGAATCTTTCTTTCTTATATGCTATATAATCTTTTTTGTTGTTGTTTGATACACACGACAGTAGACTGTATTTTGATATGGGATACATAGTTGGGGTGCAGCCAATTACAATTTTCATCCCATTTTTTTGGTGGAACTTGATGTGGAGTTTTACTGGTCAAGTATTCACATATGAGAATAGGAAAGTTGTCCATTTCATTCTACGATCTTTCCTATTTCCATCTCATCTCCCTTTCCTTCATTCCCCATTGTCTAAACCAATAAACTACACATACCACCCATCCTCTGTTGCTTTGTGATAGCAACCACAAAGCATAAAGCACACTTGATCTTTCATTTTGTGGGACTGGCTTAATATCACTTAGCATGATATTCTTCAGTTCCATCCATTTACCAGCAAAAGTCACAATGTCATTCTTCTGTAAGGCTGAGTAATATTACACTGTGTGGATGTGTATATTTATCTATATCTATATAGATACATAGATATCTATATATCTAGAGATATATATCTCTATCTATAATAGATAGATAGTAAGATATATATAGCATATATATCGCTATCTACATGTAGATATTTAGGTATATAGATATATCCACAACTTGTTTATCCATTTTTGTATTGAAGAGCACCTAGGTTTGTTCCATAACTTGGCTATTGTGAATTGTGCTGACTTGACATTCATTGGGTGCATCACTGAAGCATGCTGATACTAATTCCTTAGTCTATAAAATGAGGAATGGATTAACTGGGTCAAATTGTGCTTCCATTCCAAGTTTTCTAAGAAATTTTCATACTGCTTTCTATAGTGGTTACACTAATTGGAAGTCCCCTCACCAATGTATGAGTGTGCCTTTTCCCCCCATGTTCTTGCTAACAGTTATTGTTCCTTGTATTCTTGATAATTCCCATTGACTAGAGTGAGATGGAACCTCAGTGTAGATTTAATTTACATTTTCTAAGTGGTAGAGATATCAACAATTTTTATATATTTACTGATACATTATATTTTTCCTCTGCAAAGTGTCTGTTCTGTTCCTTATCCCATTTATTGACTGGGTTTTTTGTGGTTAGTATTTTTGTGTTCCTTATGTCTCCTTGAGATTAATACTCCTACTGAAGTGTATGTAATTAAGATTTTCACCCTGCTTTAGAATCTCTCTTCATACTATTGATTGTTTTCCTTGCTGAGAAAATGCTTTTTAGTTGGATTCTATTCCATTTACTGATTCTTGATTTTACTTCTGGCTCTTTAGGAGTATTGTAGGGGAAGTCAGTTTCTAAGCTGACATGGTAGGGATTTGGGCACACTTTCACTTCTATTACGTGTAGGGTCTCTGTGCTAGTGCCAACTTCTTGATCTACTTTCAGTTGATTTATGTGCAGCATGAGAGAGAGAGGTATTTAATAACATTTTGTTACATATGGATTTTCAGTTTTCCAGCACCATGTGTTGAAGAAGCTATTTTTTTCCAATGTGTATTTTTGGCTAAAAATTGTTTTGGCTAGTTTGGGTCTCTTATTTTTCTAAATAAATTTCATTATTGCTTGTTCTAATTCTATAAAGAATGTCATTAGAATTTAAATAGGAATTGCATTAAATCTGTATGAAAATTTTGGTACTGTAGGCATTTTGATGATGTTAATTATGCCTATCCAAAAGGATGAGAGATCTTTCCATCTTATAAGGTCTGCTTTAATTTCATTTTAAACTTCTGTAGTTTTCTTTATACAGGGCTTTCATCTATTTTGTTAGATTGATTTCCAAACATTTCTTTTTTTGAGGATATTGTGGATAGGGAGGTTTCTCAAATTTCTTTTTCAGTGGATTCATCACTGATGTATCAGAGTGCATTTGATTTATGTGTTAATTTTGTCTCCTGCAACTTTGTTCAGTTCATCTACTAGTCCCAGAAATTTTTTGATGGAATCTTCTAGACCTTCTAAACAGTTAAGCATGTCATCTGCAAATAGTGATACTTTGAGTTCTTTTTTTTCTATTCATATTCCTTTAATTTTTTACTTCTGTCTAATTGCTCTGGCTCAAGTTTCAAGGATGACGTTAAATAAATGTGGTAATGACGGTTTTCTGTCTTGTTTCAGTTTCTAGAGGAAATGCTTTCAATATTTCTTCATTTACAATGAACCAGGCCTTGGGTTTAGCTTATATGACTTTGCAATATTGGATTATTTTACTATTCTCCCTAGTTTTTCTAGGGTTTTGAACATGAAGATGTGCTGTATTTTGTCAAATGCTTCCTCCACATCTATGGAGATGATCATATGATTCTTGTATATAAGTCTATTTATTGGAAGAATTGCATTGATTGATTTTGACATGTTGATACAACTTGGCATCCCTTGGATGAACTATTCTTGAGCATGGTGCACTGTGTTTTGAATATGTTTTTATATGCCATTTTCTAGAATTTTATTGAGAATGTGTGCATCTATGTTGATCAGGTATATTTCTTTTAGGGTAGTTTCTCTCTTTGCTGGATTTAACTTATTTTTCACTTCTTCTTTATGAAGTGCAGTATTGATTTGTACTTCAGGCTTTCTAGTGGTGAATTTTTTTAACTTTGGTTTATTGTGGAATAATTTTAATTTATCTCTGATTCTAATCTTAATTTTGCTGGTCATAGTGTTCTTTGCTGACCTCCATTTTCTTTCAGATATTGGGTTCTATTGAGTGGTGGGTACTAGGTTTTGAACCCAGGAGCGCCTAAAAAGTAAGCTGGATCCCCAGCCCTATTTTGTATTTTATTTAGAAACAGGGCCTCAGTGAGTTTCTTAGGCCCTTACTTTTTTTTTTTACTTTATTACTCATCTTTTTTTATTTATTGGTTGTTCAAAACATTATAAAGCTCTTGACTTATCATATTTCAAACATTAGATTCAAGATGGTTATGAACTCCCACTTTTACCCCAAATACAGATTGCAGAATCACATAGGTTACACATCCACATTTTTACATAATGCCCTATTAGTGATTGTTGTATTCTGCTACCTTTCCTATCCTCTACTATCCCCCCTCCCCTCCCCTCCCATCTTCTCTCCCTACCCCATCTACTATAATTGGGGTCCTGGAAGTCTGCTGTATATGATTTTCCATTTAATTCTCTTGGTTTGGAACATTACTTGGTTTATCTCTGTTTCTTTGGGTGTGGAGTTTTTGATCATACCAGGTCAAGACTGATATAATTCTTGGAAGGTCAGTCAAATCTTTGGTGTGTTCAGATACCTACTATGTTTCTGCTGGTTCAGGGAAAATGGTCCCTGATTATCTGTGAGTTAGCAGTCAGGTAACTTCCTGTTATGGGGTGCTGTTTTGTGTGTCCTCCTGAAGTAAAGTTCTGAGTTTCCAGCACTGTCAAAGCTACTGTGGGTTCCCTAGTGTGTATTTGGTAATGTGTGGGTTGTAGCACTCTAGATTATATGCATAAGTGTCCTTAAGCTTGTTTTCCCATTTCAGTTGCAAATAATTTCCCATCACTTCCATCCTCCATTTCCTGATCCATATCTGCTAATTTGTGGTCTTTCCTTATCTAAGTAACCTATTTGTTTATTTATTTATGCATTGTACTTGTATATAAAAATGAAATACAGTGTTATATTTTCAAGAATGTGAACAGCTTAATTTTTGAACCATGATTTCATTATTTATTTTTTATTCTAGTTTGAATGAAATGAGTTCTTGAATTATAATCTAGTTTCATTCTGTATTTAGGAATTTCTCAACTTTTATTTATAGTTGCATTCTTTAGCATGAAAATTACTCTATTTTGTATTTTTTTAGTTGATAGTTGATTTCATGTTTTTTTCTTTGCTTGTTTAGCTCTATGAGGATCACTGAGCTGTTTATTTTGCATTGTTCACATATCTCACCAATCACCATTTCTTTAGAATTTAAGTCAGGAAATTTATGTAGTTGCCTCCATTTGGCAATTTTCACCATATTCTTTGGATGTTTTGTTATGTATTTAGAAATTTAGGCATTTGAAAAACCCCATCTTAAATATTTTATGCATTTAATAGTAGAATAGTTCTTCAAAAATGAACAACACATCTACTGTGGTGATGAGTAAAACCAGAACTGAGTTTACCAACTAGGAATGAATTCAGAATGTAGAAGACATATCTGCACTCCCATGCTTGCTGAATGATTATTCACAATGTGAAATATTAAAATTTTATTTGTAAGTATGTAAGGATAAATAGTAAATGTACACTCAGAGAGACACACATACACGGAAGCACATAGAATGAAAGGAAATGCTGTTATAAAAAAGTGAATTTTATCATTTATGGGAACATAATATGGGTATAATGCTTAGAGAAGAGAAAAGGCAGAAATAAGAAAATATCTCAAGATCTCAAATTTACATGGAATGTAAAAATGGTGCTGTCATGTCATTTTAGAATACATTAGTGGCAAGGACGATTGCGTTAGGTGGTTTGGGAGATTTCACAAAAAGAATATAAAATGCTGGCATGAAAGTAGGAATAAGATGAAGACAGTTGATTTCCCAGAACCAACAATATGTTTTCAACTTGAATAATAATAACACAATGAATAATAAAACAATAAATCTGAAACAGTGTATCAAAAAATGCTATGCAAATATTATGATGGGATATATATAATAATTAAATAGATTCATCACTGCACAAGTTCCTTTTGCTTTTGAAAAATCATTCTACACTGGAAAGTGAATATAGTCTTATGTGCCAATTGGAAAACAATTAGTTAACCAAAATTATACTTGTAATAATCTAGAAAATTTATTCATCCACAGAAAAATGACACCAATCAAACTACTAGGGACTTTTGAAACTTTATAGCCTGATCTCAAGATGTCTCATTAAAATATTTGTGTCTGTAGTTTTTCATTTACAAAGGACTATATCCATATTGTAAAAGAGTTTAGAAGTCAAATGGGTTCTTTGTCTTGTAAATTTGAAGAATAAAAGCCATAGTCACAAGGGTGAGAGCATCATAATATGACTTATTTAGTGAAAAAAGGAAGAAGGAAATGTAAGAATAAAAGAAAAAAGAGAATAAAAGCTCACAAAGTGGAAGCATTCCCCGGAGATGATTTTAAAAGGTGTCTTTTATCTATAGATTTTGTAAGCTTGATCTTTCCCTATACATGATTGATTAGGTATGGGATTCAAAAAGGGAAACATCACCTCTAATTTGCCTCCTTCCACAAGTCTGTAGAAGAGTGATTTCTAAATTACATTGACAAAAGGTTCAAAGAGAGGGTCCATTGGCCCAAGAGAATGTACATTGTAGGGTTGGCCATTTCTAGGAACTTGTAAGGGGGCTGTCATTGTGGTCAGCAACAGCTGGGTTTAGGAGCTCGATTTCTCGATCCTATTTCTTCATTTCTTCTCTGAGACCCTTTTCTTGGATGCATATTGCTGTTCTACCTTTCTTTCTCATTTTGTCTCCATCAACTTCTCCCAGTGGAATTCTTTCTGTTCCTTTTATAATCATTTTCTCACGTCTGATCTACTCAAGACATCTTCCAAAATAAACCCATTTCCTTTTGGCACATTATGTCAGGGAAAGAATTTTCAGAAAGCACCCAAGTAGGCAAGAAATTAGATCATTTTTTTGAACTGTCTCTTCATTGTATTCTGCTAATTTTTAGGGTAAGTATCTGTGATGGAGAAATGGAAACAACTTTCTTTCCCTCTTTTTGTGGCTTGTTAAAACTGTTGTCACCTGCAGCCTTGAAAATACAATGTCTAGAATATTCAGTAAGGCAATATGTTCAATGTTCAATGCATACATTTTAAGATTATAAATTTAGGATGAAGGATGCAGTCAAGTTTTTTATTTTTTCATCTTCCTGGTATTCTCAGATTGATAGAATTTTACACATTGCATTGGGATGTTCAGGTGAATCCAGTAAGAATGTTAAATTCTATCTTTTGTTTCTTTCATTTATGTCTTCCCTGTAAACTCCTGCATGGTTACCAGAGGAGAATACACAAGGTTCATTCCAACAAGTGAGAAAAAGAAGAAATGAAAATAAGAATCTTGAGAATATACAATTCATTAAACATGAAATTAGGAGAAAGTGTAAAGCGGAGCCAGAATGTCATGGACCTTATCACTGTGCAGTGGCATCCTCTGAGAGGACTGGAGGAGAAGATGAACATCATGAATCTGCCCAAAGTAATGACTTTGTGTCAGTAACTCAGTTGGATTCATTTGCTTCTTGGAGTAAGTGTGTAGATCCACTTATGAAACATTCCTTCACTGAGAATAACAACTTAGAAAATCAGCAAGAAAATGTAGATCATGATGCAAAACATCATTTGAAACATTGTGAATTTGACTTGAATTGTTATTCAAATATTGCTGGAGACAAAAGATTCCAAAATACGAGAAAAAAATCTCAATGGGACTTGTGTGATAATTCATTCATCAAAAGTTCACTATTTCTGCATCAAGACTTCCTTCAGTTCTGTTACAATGTCTGCAGTTTGGATAAAATTCAGATGGCCAATGTCAACACAGTGATGCTTAAGAAAAGAGAACACATTGGTAATTATGAGAAAATTTGCATCAATGATGAAACTGGCATGATATTTGCTGAACGACGTAACCTAAGTAAATTGGAGGGTAGTTCTATTGGACAGGAGAGCCATGAACACAAGGAATCATGGGAAAACCCTAACCAGGGATCAGATCCACCTAACACACAGACATCTCCTTTTACACAGAACCATGACAAGTGGGAGAAATGTGCAAAAGTCATTGATCAGTGGCCAAAAGCTCTTACCCATCCTAATGTCCAGATAAAAGAGAGATCTTATGATTCTAAGAAATACACTGGACTATTCAATCAGTTCCCAGTGTGTACAGAGCATGAGAAAAACAATACCATGGAAATGTCCAATACACATACAGGTGAAAAATACATGGAAAGCTCTGATGAGTCATCAAACCAAATTGGACCTAATACAATATGCACCCAAGAAGATCCATGGAGAATCAAGGAATGTGATGAATCATTTACACCATGTTTAAATCTTGAACAACAGCAGAACATCCAGAATGAAGAGAAACTTTATGTAATAGAAGATTGTAAAACTTTCTTTAGTAGTTCCTCACATAATGGGGTGCATAAGAGTATCCATGCAGGAGAGAAACCCTACAAGTGTAAAGAATGTGGCAAAAACTACATTTTTTCCTCAGAACTGCTTTGTCATCAGAGAATCCACACTGGAGAGAAACATTACAAATCTGAAGAAAGTGGGAAATCATATATGTGTTCCACACAATTTGTTCATCCTCAGCTACTCCATACTGGAGAGAAACCATACAAATGTAAACATTGTGCAAAGACCTTTAAACGTACCTCAAGCCTTGTTATTCATCAGAGAATTCATACTGGAGAAAAACCATACAAATGTAAAGATTGTGGCAAAGCTTCCATTTATTCCTCACACTTAAATATTCATAAGAGAATGCATACAGAAGAGAAATCCTACAAATGTGAAAGTTGTGGAAAGGCTTTTGCTAGTTCATCATATCTTGCTGTGCATCATAGAATCCATACTGGAGAGAAACCCTATAATTGTAAAGATTGTGGGAAAACCTTCATTTCTTCCTCAGAACTTCATAGGCATCAGAGAATCCACACTGGAGAGAAACATTACAAATGCCAAGAGTGTGGAAAAGCCTTTATTAATTCTTCACATCTTACTACTCATAAGAGAATTCATACTGGAGAGAAACCTCACAAATGTAATGAGTGTGGTAAAGCTTTCCTTTCTTCCTATAACTTAAATGTGCATAAGAGAATACATACAGGAGAGAAATTCTATAAATGTGATAGTTGTGGAAAGGCTTTTGCTAGTTCATCATATCTTGCTGTGCATCAGAGGACCCATACTGGAGAGAAACCTCACAAATGTAATGAGTGTGGCAAAGCTTTCATTCGTTCCTCAATCTTAAATGTGCATAAGAGAATACACTCAGGAGAGAAATCCTACAAATGTGAAAGTTGTGGAAAGGCATTTGCTCATTCCTCAAGTCTTGCTGTACATCAGAGAATCCATACTGGAGAGAAACCTCACAAATGTAATAAGTGTGGCAAACCTTTCATTCGTTCCTCAATCTTAAATGTGCATAAGAGAATACACTCAGGAGAGAAATCCTACAAATGTGAAAGTTGTGGAAAGGCATTTGCTCATTCCTCAAGTCTTGCTGTACATCAGAGAATCCATACTGGAGAGAAACCTTACAAATGTAATGAGTGTGGCAAAGCTTTCACTTGTTCCTCAACCTTAAATGTGCATAAGAGAATACATACAGGAGAGAAATACTACAAATGTGAAAGTTGTGGAAAGGCTTTTGCTCATTCCTCAAATCTTACTGTTCACCAGAGAATCCACACTGGAGAGAAACATTACAAATGCCAAGTGTGTGGAAAAGCTTTTATTCGTTCTTCACAGCTTGCTATTCATAAGAGAATTCATACCGGTGAGAAGCCTCACAAATGTAATGAGTGTGGCAAGTCCTTCATTCATTCCTCACATTTAAATGTGCATAAGAGAATACATACAGGAGAGAAATCCTACAAATGTGAAAGTTGTGGAAAGGCTTTTGCTCATTCCTCATCTCTTGCTGTGCATCAGAGAATCCACACTGGAGAGAAACGTTACAAATGCCAAGTGTGTGGAAAAGCTTTTATTCGATCTTCACAGCTTGGTATTCATCAGAGAATCCATACTGGAGAGAAACCCTAGAATTATAAAGATTGTGGCAAAACTTTCATTTCTGACTCAGGTTTTCATCGGCATCTGAATATTCACACTGTGTAGAAAGTACAAATGTGAACATTGTGCAAAGGCATTTACTCATTCCTTACTTTCTGTTGTACATCAGAGGATCCATACTAAAAAATTTTAAAAAATCTAGTTGAAGAATGTAGCAAAACATTTCACCACAGGTCTCACTTGTGTAATCATCGAAGAATATATACTGGAAACACATAGTTTGATTTCAAAGAATGTGAAAAATTATTTAATAAGTGCTCACATTTTATTTTATATCAGACAATTCGTACTGATGAGAAAAACTGAAAACATAAAATATGTGAAAAAATTTTAAATACAGATTCAACCTTATACAAATCACAGAAATTGTACTACCTATATTCATACAAGATATGCAGGTGGAAAGGCCTTGGAAAAATATGCGCAGTAGGGATTGCAAAAAGTTACATGGGAAAATAACATTTTTATGTAGAATAAATCTGTGGATCTATTTCAACAAGCAGAAAACTACAATAGCAATATAAATTTTCATGCTAGAAATGACGAAGGCAATGTCAATTTTATGCCATATTCTAATCTAGAGTATTATAAATAAAAATGCAAAGTCAACAATTGCACGACTTTAGTGTGTTTCAAAGGATCAAAGACAAAATCTTTTTGTCTGTATGTTTATATCAAATAGATCCATTTTTCTCTGGCAATTCTGCTATTTCAAAGTGTACGTAACAGATATTAATTTCACCATCAAATCAGTTTTGACTACATCTTATTTCCTCATAATTACATAAAATTTCAAGGTGAATTTTCTGCATTTTAGAGAGAACTTTGCATGGTACAGAGGCACCATTAATGTTCATTTTCAATAGTGATTAAGGTAAAGAATAACATACATCTAAAACATCTCTAATTGGGCATGCTTTGTGTTTGAATTGCAACTGAATGCAGGCCATTCTGCAGTAGTAAATCAGAGCATCATTCTTCAGCATAAAATTGTGAAAAGAAATTCATAATTAGTGAAATTAAACATATCATCAATCAAGCCTTAAGGAGAAAACAACTCACCAGTGCATGAAAATATCGGTAAATATACATAGTGAGGTATGATTCTAGTCTGCCATATTAGTGGGCATAAGAAGAATTTTAAATATCTTTAACTTTCACCATGAAAATTTGAAAGCACTTGAGGGAAATGTTTTTAAGTATATATCATCTTGATATTTCATAGCATGGTGGCCTTTTTTTAATGGACAATGCAGAAGTACAACATCACTACGGCAGAAGAAAGTTGATGGTTCCTCATTGCTGGTGAGGTGATATTTCATGAGGCATCATGTGATGGACTTTACAAACCTTTATTTAATTTCAAACTATAACTTTTTTAGTTAATAAAGTTTAATATGTTTTTAATTTTAACATGAATTTCAATTAATGAACTCTTATTTTGCACCAACGTTAAACATTCCCAAATTATTTCAATCTGTTGGAAACAAAAGTGATTTTAGAGGCTGTACCCTCATGACAGAACAATACAGTGGAATCTTTTCTCCCATATTAAAATCTTTTTCTCACATTTAAAACTCAATTTAGAGGGAAAGATTTCTTCAAATCACTTGTACAAAGATGAATTTCAGGAGTGTGAGAACTACAAATGCACAAATTTGTGTGTGAGGGTCCTTCTGTGTGCATAAGCCTACTATTGAAAGAAAGGATAATACTGAAACACCCAAGTATTTTGGAAGAGTAGAGACTTACTAGCTGACTAGTCACCTCCCAGGTGATCAAGTTAAAGAGTCCCACCACTATATAAGAGACTGCTTTCTCCCACACTCCGTGTCTCAGGCTCAGAACCTCTACACACAAATCCTGTCCTTGTCGACTTGGGGATAACTGAGTAAGAAGTAATATGTGATTTAACATTCCAAAGTTCATGACATGTTGCTTTTGTGGACAGCTTGGGGTTTGAGTCATTGAGATAGGAGGCTGAATTTTCTTTTTGCTTTGATGTCTTTGTCTGGCTTTAGAATCAGCATGATATTGGTGTCCTTGAATGACTTTGGAAGTCTTCTCTCTTTTTTCTATATCATAAAATACTTTGAGGAATATGGTATTAGTTCTTCTTCAAATGACTTGTAGACATCAGGTGTATCCCCATCCAGTCCTGGGCTTTTCTTGGTTGGAAGGCTTCTGATGGCATCTTCTATTTCATTGCTTGAAATTGATCTGTTTAAGTCATATATTTCATCCTGGTTCAGTCTGAGCAAATCATATTGCTCTAGAAATTTGTCAGTGCCTTTAATGATTTTTATTTATGGAGTATAAATTTTGAAAATACTTTCTAATTATGTAGTATTTGTCATGATATTTTCTTTCTCATCACAAATGTTAGTAATTTATGTTTTCTCTCTCCTTAGTTTTCATTAGCATGGCTAAGTGTTTATCAATTTTATTTATATTTTCAAAGAATTTTTGTTTTGTTAATTTTTTCAATTTTGTTTCATTTCAATTAATTTTAGCTTTAATTTAAATTATTATTTAATCTTTTACTGCTTTAGGTGTTAATTTTGCTTTCTTTTACTAGGGCTTTGAGATGTAACGTTATATCATTTATTAAATTTTTTTTCTTTCAAGTAATGAACTCTAAGGAACAGACATTTCTCTTAGTACTGCCTTCATAGTGTCCTACAGATCTTGATATGATGTATCAGTGTTCTCATTTACCTCTATGATTTTTTTTAAATTTCTTTGATGTATTTTGCAAACTATGGTTAGTTAAATAGTCTATTATTTAGTCTCTAAATGTTTGAGTAGATTTTATTTCTTATTAATTTATTAATTTTATTAATTTTTATTTTTTATATAATCATTTTTATTTATTTATTTATTTATTATTATTTTTTTTTACCATTTAGTGAAAATTTAGTATTTTTCAGGGCATAGTGCTAAATTCTTCACAGGTTCTATTTAATCTTCAAAACAAATATTTTGACATAGGTTTTATTATTTCTGTTTTACATATGAGAAAAATGGAAGCTCAGAATAGTTAAGTAAACACATGTTATAGGAAGCTACAGAACTAGAATTTGAATTCTGGTCTAATACTAAAGTTTGGGACATAAGTACGAGGCTATTCACCTTGACTTTCAATTCATCTCAGGCCAGGATTCCCTGCTCTACAAAACAATCCTTTATTTCTGATTATACTATTATCCCTGCCATGAAAAGAACTTTCTTTTTCAGCTATAAAATAGGAACAAAGAAAAGAGATCAATTTTGTAGTACTATTACAAGGACTGGATTTTATGTAAGTCAGATGTCTACACAATTCCTGGCCATAGTAAGTCCTCAATAAATGGATGCAATAACTATTATCATTATTCTTAAAATATCAATTTAATGCTTCAAACCACATGGCTTTGTGGTTCAAAGGGTACTTAGAGGACCTATATCCATGATGAAAGAACTTTTGAACTAGCAAAGAAGGCCTTATCTTTGTACAAAGCAGGGATCCAATATGGAAGGAAATTTATATAATCATTTTTAAATGGAGACAAATTGAAGGCATTCCCTCTAAACTCTGGAGCAAGACACAGATGCCCTCTTTAACCACTTCTATTTAACATAGTTTTTGAAACACTGGTCAGAGCAATTATCCAGGTGAAAGATATTAGAGGGATATACATAGGAAAAGAAGAACTCAAATTGGTACTATTTGCTAATGATATGATCTCCTACCTAGAAGACCCTAAAAGATTCACCAGAAAAATTCTAGAATTAATAAATGAATTCACCAAACTAGCAGAATATAAAGTCAGTACCCATAAATGAAAGGCATTCCTGTAGATCAGTGACAAATCCTCAGAAAAGGAAAGAGGAAAATACCTCATTTACAATAGCCCTCCATATTACTTGAGGATCAACTTAATAAAAGAGGTGAACAATACATATAATGAAAATTACAGAGCCCTAGAGGAAGAAGTTAAAGAAGATCTTAAAAGATGAAAAGATGTACCTTGCTCTTGGATAGGTAGAATTAATATTATCAAAATGACCATACTACCAAAAGCAAAATACAGATTTAGTGCAATTTCCATCAAAATCCCAAGGACATTCCTCATAAAAATAGAAAAAGCATTCATGAAATTCACCTAGAAAAAGAAGAGATCCAGAATAGCTAAAGCGATTCTTAGCAGGAATAGTGAAATAGGTGGCATCACTAAACCAGCACTTAAACTATACTACAGAACAATAGTAACAAAACCAGCAAGGTATTGGCAAAACACAGACTGGTAGACCAATGGTACAGAAGAAAGGACACAGAGACTAGGCCACAAAACTAAAATTATCTTATATTAGACAAAGGTGCCAAAAACATGCCTTGAAGAAAAGATAGGCTCTTTAACAAAGGTGCTGGGAAAATTAGAAATCCATATGCAACAACATGAAATTAAACCCCTATAGTACACATGCACAAAATTCCACTCAAAATGCATCAAAGACCTAGGAATAAAATCACAGACCCTGTGTCCAAGAGAAGAAAAGTTAGACCCTGATCTCCAGCATGTCAGATTAGGCTCCAACTTCCTTAATAAGATTCTTTTGGTACCCAAATTGATATCAAGAATCAATAAATGGGAGGACTCTAAGTAAAAATTTTATTTTTTATAGTATCATTGATTTTTAATTTTATTTCATTATGATATGAAAGAATACAAAGTAGTATCTCAATTTTTTTATTTGCTATGGTTTGCTTTATGGCATAATATGTAATCTATTTTAGAAATGAATTCATATGCTACTGAGAAGAAAGTGTATTTACTTGTTGATGGATGAAATATTGTATATATGTAAGTCAAGTCTAAGTTATTGATTGTATTATTGAGTTCTAGTTTCTTTTTTCAGTTTTTTTGGGGGGAGAAGGAGATCAATTAAGTTGAAAGAGGTATGCTAAAGTCACCCAGAATTGTTGTGTTGTGTTCTATTTGACTCTTGAACTTGAGAAGAGTTCCTTTGATGAATGTAAATGCTCCATTGTTTGAGGCATATATATTCATCATCATTTTGTCTTGTTGATGTGCAGTTCCCTTGAGCAATATAAAATGTCCTCCTTTATCCATTTCAATTAAGTTTTGCTTGAAATGTGCTGTATTTGATATGAGGTTGGAAACTCCTGCTTGTTTCTACAGTACACGTGAGTGTTGTGTTATATTTTCCCCAACCTTTCACTTTCAGTCTGTGGACACCTTTTCTTATGAGATGAGTCTCTTGGATGCACCATATTGTTGAATTTTGTTTGTTTGTTTGTTTCTTAAACCAATCTGCCAGTCTATTTCTCTTGATTGGTGAGTTTAGGACAATAACATTCAAGGTATTATTGAGACACAATTTGTATTCCTAGCCTTTAAAAATTTTGTTATTTGATTTGACTAGTTTCTCCTTTGATTAGCTTTTAATTTAGTGTAATACTTCCCTCTGATGATTTTCATTGTTGTATTTTATTTCCTCCTCATAGAATGTTTTTCTGAGGATATTCCATAGTGCAAGCTTTCTAGCTATAAATTCATTCAAATTTTGTTCATCAAGGAAGTTGTTTATTTCATCATCAAAACGGAAGCTTAATTTTTCTGGATACAAAATCATTGGTTGGGCTGGGGATGTGGCTCAAGTGGTAGTGCGCTCACCTGGCATGTGCAGGGTGCTGGGTTCGATCCTCAGCACCACATAAAAATAAAATAAAGATGTTGTGCCCATCAAATCTAAAAAAGTTTCTCTCTCTCTCTCTCTCTCTCTCTCTCTCTCTCTCTCTCAAAAATTCTTTTGGGGGATTGACATCATTTTCTTTCAGAGCTTAGAATACGTTGTTCCAGGATCTACTAACATTCAGGGTCTATTTTGAAAAAAAAGCAGATATTCTAATTGGTTTCCTCCTGTATGTAATCTGATTTATTTCTCTCATGGCCTTGGATATTCTTTTATTCTAGACATTTTCTCGACAAAGTGTCTTGGTGTGGATCTCTTGTGATTTTGTACTTTTGGCCTCCTATAAGCCTCTTGTATTTGGATTTCCAATTCCATCTTCATGTTTGGAAAATTTTCTGAGATTATTTTATTGAATATATTCCTTTGGTTTGGAAATCTATGCCTTCCTCAATCACAATAATTCTTAAATTTGGTCTTTTTATGTTATACCATAATTCTTGAGTGTTCTCATAATTTCTTACCATCTTCATTGTGTGATCTACATTCTCTTCAAGATTATAAATTTTCTCTTGATTTTCTGAGGTCCTTTCTTCCAAGAGATCTAATCTGTTCTCAATGCTTTCTTTGGAGCTTTTACTTTGGTTTATTGTGGTTTTTTTATTACATGTATTTTTTCAGAACCTCTGTTTTCTTATTGAAGTAATCCTTTGCTTCCTGTATTTGCTTGTGTAGCTCTTTATCAAAATATCCTGTACTGCCTTATTTGCTCACTTATCACCCTTTAATTCACAGAACATTTTAATTTTGTAAATCCTTCTCTGTCTTTTATTCTCTTGTGCTTGCCAGGGATCTAACAATGCAGTATCTGGATTTGTTTTGAGCACTTTTCCCCACTGTTTTATCATGTTGTTTTGTGTCCTCCCTTCTAGAATGTGGATCAAGTGTTGCTGTTTTTATCCTACAGGCTCACAGTGCCTCTCAGGGTTCCAGTATCTCTCTTCTGAGGGAAAGATAATATTAACTTATCCCAATACAAACAATAAATAACCTTAAACGAAATAATTGTTTTTCAGATGTTTACAATCTTGTCAGAACATAGAGAAATAATTAGTTCAATCATTATCTATAGCATAAACAGTAGGTTTGTAAAAGTATTTACAGTTTCTGATGATGGAGAAAGAACAGGGAGTGAGGTTAAGGATGGAAAGTTGAGGGGCTTAGAGTTAGGATATAGAGTTCTTCGACCTTAGGGACTGTGAAAGAGGAATCTAAACAAGACAGTTATAGCAGGGGAAGAAAGAGGAAGTGCTCTTGGGGAGACAATAAGTGGGAAGACTGTAGAGGACATGCAACAAACTCACATAAATGCTAAGCAAAATAAAAAGAGTAAAAATAGGAAATAAAAGGATATACAACACAACTATAATATACTATTCAGGTATCCCAGACATCAGTATCTTAATTCATAAAAAGATTTTGGTTTCACAAATGTTTGGCTGTGAGGGTGGAAGAATAAAGAGGGAGGAAAAATGAATCTAGAAAGAAGAAGCAATGATTGTTTTCAGTAGAGATCGGTGTCTTTCCTTCTTTTCTGCTTATCCAATAAATGGGGTGTCATTTGTTTGCTAGTATGTCCATTCTCAGGATGCTGAAGGTTACAGGGTGGGAGGGTTGGTCTTGTGTGCAGGGCATCTGGAAATGGGGTATGGCATCAGAAGTCCCCAGTAGGAGACTGCTGTCCAAGGATCTCCTTTGGTGCCTGCTACTGTGGATGTAGATGCCTGGTCTTATCCCCTTACATCGCCTGTACCTCATACTTTCTGGACTCTCATCTCTAAACACTGTCTCACTCACCCTCTCCATTTCTACTTCCTAAACACAGACCTTTCTCTCTAGAGGTCTTGTGGGGTGCACTCTGGGGGCTGTGACCTTGTTTTGGTGAGCTATTTTGTATTGGGCAGTCACTTTGCTAGGATAGTGGCTGCTGTAGAGAGGGGGCTGTTGGGGACTAAAGTTACCTGCCCAGCTGGTGTCCTAAGTTGGGAGTTGCCCCAGCTAAAGTTGGCTATAATAGTGTCCCAAGATGGAGGAGTCTTCTTTAAGCAATAGAATGGCAGGCAGTGGTGTTGGGTGATGTGTTCAGAGATGGAGCTCTATGACATATAGACTTATGACAGTCTCTGGACTCAATGCAGACACTGTGGGTGTCACCAGGGCTAACATTGTCCAGCCTGTGGTACGCGAGTGTGGGCAGTGCTGTCCAGGGCCTGCCTGGCACACTTTAACATTGTTTATAGTATCCATTGATCTAGGCATTTTTAGGTTATGGATGTTGGGTAGGATCACACAGTAACCTTCTGTGATAGTTTTCAGTGACACTGGTCAGTGGAGTTTGTGAGAGTTACACAATTTGAAATAAATTTTAAAAACTTATCTGTTGACCATGTTGAGGAATTCAAAATTAAAAACATTTCTCCTTGCAGAATCTACAAGTGGTCATGGTCATTGGTACTCTCCTGAGTAAAGACAAAGATTCTCACAGGCCCACAACCTAATGGCCATCACATAGGTAGCATCTCCCTGATGCTGTTGCAGGATCCTCCTCATGTGACCAGGGCTACACTAGCCCAGGGTGCTCCACATTCCAACCCAGGTTGGAACCTTGAGAGTCCAAGAGCGCAAGGTGACTGGTGAATGCTAGCCCTGGTTCTCCACTCCCTAAGAGACATGATGTCCACGTAGGCTACCTTCAGGGCTGTAGACTTACTTCTGAACAGCTCCAACACTCAGACAGATTTATAGGCAAAGATACCATAGGTCCTCACTAGGACCTCTCCCTGACACCAGCTTCTGAAGAAGTAAAAAAAAAATCTGTGGGTTTTTTTTTTTTTGAAGCCCATTTCAGGGATCTCTCTGCATCAATAGAATGGATCTCTGAACATGGGAAGATGAAGAACCAAGACTATGGTGGGATGGGCTATGTCCCTTTTGTGACTTGTGTCTCTGACTACAATATAGGCATGAATAGATTCAAATCTGTGTTTTAAGAAAGAGGAGCACCTCAGATTCATTCAAGAAGCAGAACATGTATTCAGTGCTGCAGAGTCTATCCAGCTCAAGCCCAGCCATGGGTGCTGTTTCCTCAGAAAAAAGGAATGATTTCCATCAGGTGAAGCAACTGCCAAGCTTCATTCTGCTTGGCAGAGCCTATGCACTCAGGACTAGAGTCCCACAATTACATGACACAGGATCAAATAGTTACAAAGGATTGTTAAGTCTTATGTGACAACCAAAAGGATATGAACCTAGAGCCCTATTTCAGCATCAGATTTAATTGATACCATCACTGCTCAGATCAATACGAGTGTTTCACACTTCCTTGGGTCTCAAAGGGGTTGATTCACAAAGATAAAAGGTTATTAATGCTCTTCCTTTCCCAAATCTCCTGGATTTAAATTGTTCACTTTTAGCTTTTGGATTATTTCTTGCCCTCTACTTTCATAGCATCTCCATGTCTCATTCAAAACTAGGATTTTACCTACATTTCTGTGTTACCATGAATTTATTTAGATATTTTTTCCAGAAGTGCCAGGTAAGATGGGAAAAAACACTTAATAAAAGAACTAACTTTGAGTCCCACCAACTGCCTGTTACCTGGGCTGCCACTCAGGTGAGCGAGGTGTTCTTAGGGAAAAGAAAGACATGTGGCAGAGAAATTGGCAGATTGAGTTCTCCAATTTGGTATATAGTTTATATAAATTCCCACCAGTTCTTTACCTAGAGAACTGGTGGGAATTTATATAGTTTATATAATTTATATAATTTAAATTATATAATTATATAATTTATCTCATGGGTCAAAATGAGATAATCTTTTATGAGTTAGGTTCAAATTGTCAAGAGCCTTGTAAATGATATTCACTTCAGTATAACTACTGTTGTCCCAGGAAGCTAGGTGTCTAAACCATATCACACGGGGCATTTGAGATGGAAATTGCTGTATTTGCTAGAGGGTACCATTGAAGAACTGAAGTTTTCCATGAGGACTATGAGAATTTAGCCTAAGTATATTCAAATCAGAGTGTTCCATTAACCTTCAAAAACAGGATTCTCTATCATGTTCCATTTCATCAGATTTCTCCTCTCAGGAGACTATTGATTACATCTAACACATGAAGATTGAGCATGGATTTCTGACTTTAGAACAAGAAGAGCACAAAATACCTGCCAGGTGTTGGAGAGGAGAGGTAGGAGGAATGTGGGATCAAGAGTGAGTCCCCCTCAGGAGAGCATGCCAGTGGAATTCCTCACTAAAGATCCTCTACCTGCTCCTCTCCCAGACCAATACTCTCTCCATGCTTGCTCCCTCTGTCATCTGAATGCAGGGAACTATTTCAGATGGGGATGTGGGCCCTGGTGTACAGCAACAGTATAAAGAATGTAGTTTCACCCACACCCCCAACATCTCAAGCAGATTCAACATTTTCTATGGCGCTGTAGATATGTTTGTATGTGGAGAGAGGGATTAGGGTGCAGATGGAGTGAAAAACATCCTGCTACCAAGAACAGCACCAACAAGCCTTTTACTTTTATACTTTTAGTTTCAGCAGCCAGTTTAGTACTCTGATTGCATGCACATAATGATGAAGTGCTTTTGACTAATTCAAGGTATCACATCAGCTCTGGGTTATTTTATTCTTCCGCTTTGCTTTCCATGAGAGAAAGATTCATATTGTAATGCAGATTCATATTGCTCATTTTAGTCCTCCCTCTCACACAATGAATTCACTAACACGTCCAAGATGTGAGAGGTCTTACACTTACTTTAAACATGGGTGAGATACTTGGCTACTTATCTCATGGATTCTGCTTATAACTACAACAATGTATGTATGTAATATGTCTTCTTACAGAAAGCTTCAATTCTCTCAGCATCCATCATAAGCAACAAAGAAACAAAACATCAAAAGTCTTAGTATTCTCCCTTTCTGAATGTCAACAAGGTAGCCTGTTAGTTGAATGTGAGCTGGAGGAAGGCATGAGATGAATGAGTCTGTGAGGAAATAGCTCACTGTTCATTGCACAGATGAATGTAAGGGCTTTGGACTTGGATGTTTGCTCATGTTCACCTGAAGTGACAAAGAGAAGATGTGAAGAGGAGCCAATCAAAATATTATCCATGAACAATTGCATTATCATCGAGGAATCAAAAGTTTAAGAACTATAAGTTGGGCATGGCTGTGAACTACACAGCTGAACACTAAAAATGGCAGAGAAGTGATGGGGGATTAAGAGAACTCTGGGATCAGGTGGGACACTGACCACTGATGGAGGAATGGTTACCTCAACGTAGCACTGCACATTTGATATGTAGGATTTCATAGCCAGAAATTTAAAATTATATTTGCATTTTTCTTTTTGGGGGGGGTTCTTTTTTTATTTTTTTTATTATTAGTTGTTCAAAACATTACAAAGCTCTTGACATATCATCTTTCATACATTTGATTCAAGCAGACTATAAACTCCCATTTTTACCCCGTATACATATTGCAGATTCACATCGGTTCCACATCCACTTTTTTACATACTGCTATTCTAGTGTCTGTTGTATTCTGCTGCCTTTCCTATCCTCTACTATCCCCCCTCTCCTGCCCTTTCCTCCCCTCCCATCTTCTCTCTTTACCCCATCTACTGTAATTCATTTCTCTCTCTAGATTTTTCCCCATTCCCCTCACTTCCTCTTATATGTAATTTTGTATAATGAGGGTCTCCTTCCTTTACCATGCAATTTCCCTTCTCTCTGTCTTTCCCTCCCCCTTCTCAACCCTGTTTAATGGTGATATTCTTCTCATGCTCTTCCTCCCTATTCTGTTCTTAGTTGCTTTCCTTATATCAAAGATAAAATTTTGAATTTGTTTTTTAGGGATTGGCTAGCTTCACTTAGCATAATCTGCTCTAGTGTCACCCATTTCCCTGCAAATTCCATGATTTTGTCATTTTTTAGTGCAGAGTAATACTCCATTGTGTATAAATGCCACATTGTTTTTTATACATTTATCTATTGAAGGGCATCTAGGTTGGTTCCACAGTCTAGCTATTGTGAATTGTGCTGCTATGAACATCGAAGTAGCAGTATCCCTATAGTACGCTCTTTTAAGGTCTTCAGGGAATAGTCTGAGAAGTGCAATAGTTGGGTCAAATGGTGGTTCCATTCCCAGCTTTCCCAGGAATCTCCATACTACTTTCCAAATTGGCCGCACCAATTTGCACTCCCACCAGCAATGTACAAGAGTACCCTTTTCCCCACATCCTCGCCAGCACTTGTTGTTTGACTTCATAATGGCTGCCAATCTTACTGGAGTGAGATGGTATCTTAGGGTGGTTTTGATTTGCATTTCTCTGACTGCTAGAGATGGTGAGCATTTTTTCATGTACTTGTTGATTGATTGTATGTCCTCCTCTGAGAAGTGTGTGCTCAGGTCCTTGGCCCATTTGTTGATTGGGTTATTTGTTTTCTTATTGTTTAATTTTTTGAGTTCTTTGTATACTCTGGATATTAGGGCTCTATCTGAAGTGTGGGGAGTAAAAATTTGTTCCCAGGATGTAGGCTCCCTATTTACCTCTCTTATTGTTTCTCTTGCTGAGAAAAAAACTTTTTAGTTTAAGTAAATCCCATTTGTTGATTCTTGTTATTAACTCTTGTGCTATGGGTATCCTATTAAGGAATTTGGAGCCCGACCCCACAATATGTAGATCGGAGCCAAATTTTTCTTCTATCAGATGCAGAGTCTCTGATTTGATATCAAGCTCCTTGATCCATTTTGAGTTAACTTTTGTGCATGGTGAAAGAAGGGGATTCAGTTTCATTTTGTTGCATATGGATTTCCAGTTTTCCCAGCACCATTTGTTGAAGATGCTATCCTTCCTCCATTGCATGCTTTTAGCCCCTTTATCAAATATAAGATAGTTGTAACTTTGTGGATTAGTCTCTGTGTCCTCTATTCTGTACCATTGGTCCACCCACCTGTTTTGGTACCAGTACCATGCTGTTTTTGTTACTATTGCTCTGTAGTATAGTTTGAAATCTGGTATCGCTATGCCGCCTGATTCACACTTCCTGTTTAGAATTGCTTTTGATATTCTGGGTCTTTAATTTTTCCATATGAATTTCATGATTGCCTTATCTATTTCTACAAAAAATGCCATTGGGATTTTGGTTGGCATTGCATTAAACCTATAGAGAACTTTTGGTAATATCGCCATTTTGATGATGTTAGTTCTGCCTATCCATGAACAGGCTATATTTTTCCATCTTCTAAGATCTTCTATTTCTCTCTTTAGGGTTCTGTAGTTTTCATTGTATAAATCTTTCACCTCTTTTGTTAGATTGATTCCCAAGTATTTTATTTTTTTTTGAGGATATTGTGAATGGGGTGTTTTTCCTCATTTCTGTTTCAGAAGTTTTGTCGCTGATATACAGAAATGCCTTTGATTTATGCGTGTTGATTTTATATCCTGCCACTTTGCTGAATTCATTTATTAGTTCTAGTAGTTTCTTTGTAGACCCTTTTGGGTCTTCTAGGTGTAGAATCATGTCGTCCGCAAATAGTGATAATTTAAGTTCTTCTTTTCCTATTTTTACGCCTTTAATTTCTTTCGTCTATCTAATTGCTCTGGCCAGTGTTTCGAGAAATATATTGAATAGAAGTGGTGATAGAGGGCATCCCTGTCTTATTCCAAATTTTAGAGAGAATGCCTTCAATTTTTCTCCATTCAGAATGATGCTAGCCTGAGGCTTAGCATAGATAGCTTTCACAATGTTGAGGTAAGTTCCTGTTATCCCTAGTTTTTCTAATGTTTTGAACATAAAGGGATGCTGTACTTTGTTGAATGCTTTTTCTGCATCTATCGAGATGATCATATGGTTCTTATTTTTAAGTCTATTGATGTGGTGAATAACATTTATTGATTTCCGTATATTGAACCATCCTTGCATCCCAGGGATGAATCCCACTTGATCATGGTGCACAATTTTTTTGATGTGCCTTTGTATCCGATTCGCCAGAATTTTATTCAGGATTTTTGCATCTAGGTTCATTAGAGATATTGGTCTGTAGTTTTCTTTCTTTGAGGTGTCTTTGTCTGGTTTCGGAATCAGGGTGATGTTGGCCTCATAGAATGAATTTGGAAGGGCTCCCTCTTTTTCTATTTTCTGAAATAACTTGAAAAGTATTGGTATTAATTCTTCTTTAAAGGTTTTGTAAAACTCCACTGTATACCCATCTGTTCCTGGGCTTTTCATGGTTGGTAGTCTTTTGATTGCTTCTTCTATTTCATCCATTCATATTGGTCTATTCAAATTGTGTGTATCCTCCTGACTCAGTCTGGGCAAATCATAAGACTTAAGAAATTTATCGATATCTTCGCTATCTTCTATTTTATTGGAATATACGTTTTCAAAATAATTTCTAATTGTCTTCTGTATTTCTGTAGCATCTGTTGTGATATTGCCTTTTTCATCCCGTATGTTAGTAATTTGAGTTCTCTCTCTTCTTCTCTTTGTTAGCATGGCTAAGGGTCTGTCGATCTTATTTATTTTTTCAAAAAACCAACTTTTAGTTTTGTCAATTTTTTCAATAGTTTCTTTTGTTTCAATTTCGTCGATTTCCGCTCTGATTTTAATTATTTCTTGCCTTCTGCTATATTTGCTGTTGTTTTGCTCTTCCTTTTCTAGGGCTTTGAGATGAAGTGTGAGCTCATTTATTTGTTGGTTTTTCCTTTTTTTGAGGAATGACCTCCAGGCAATGAAATTCCCTCTTAAAACTGCTTTCATTGTGTCCCATAGATTCAAACATGTTGTGTCTGTATTTTCATTTGACTATAAGAATTTTTTGATTTCCTCCTTTATGTCTTCTGTAACCCATTGATCATTCAGTAACATATTGTTCATTTTCCATGTGATGTAGGATTTTTCCTTCCTTCTTCTATCATTGATTTTTAGTTTCATTCCATTATGATCAGATAAAATGCATGGTATTATCTCCACCCCTTTATATTTACTGAGGGTTGCCCTATGGCATAATATATGGTCTATTTTTGAGAAGGATCCATGTGCTGCTGAGAAAAAAGTATATTCACTTGATGATGGTTGATATATTCTATATATGTCAGTTAAGTCTAGGTTATTGATTGTGATATTGAGTTCTATAGTTTCTTTATTTAACTTTTGTTTGGAGGATCTGTCCAATGGTGAGAGAGGTGTGTTGTAGTCACCCATAATTATTGTGTTGTGGTCTATTTGATTCTTGAACTTCAGGAGAATTTCTTTTATGAATGTCGCAGCACCATTATTTGGTGCATAAATATTGATAATTGTTATGTCTTGTTGGTGAATGGTTCCTTTTAACAGTATATTATGTCCTTCCTTATCCCTTTTGATTAACTTAGTCTTGAAGTCGATTTTATTCAATATGAGGATGGCCACCCCTGCTTGCTTACGAGGACCGTGTGCGTGGTATATTTTTTTTCCCAACCTTTCACCTTCAGCCTGTGTATGTCTTCTCCAATCAGATGTGTCTCCTGGAGGCAGCATATTGTTGGATTTGTTTTTTTAATCCATGTTACCAGCCTATGTTGCTTTATTGGAGAGTTTAAGCCATTAACGTTTAGAGTTACTATTGATATATGTTTTGTACTTCCAGCCATGTTTGATTATTTATCTTTTTTTTAATTTAGTTTGTTTCTCCATGATTAGCTTTCTCCCCCGCCCTGTGTCTTTACCGAGGCACTTCCTACTGTTGGTTTTGGTTATTGTTTTTCATTTCTTCCTCGTGTAGTGTTTTGCTCAAGATGCTTTGCAATGCTGATTTTCTGGCTGCAAATTTTTTAGCTTTTGTTTATCATGAAAGATTTTTATTTCGTTGTCGTACCTGAAGTTTAATTTTGCTGGATACAGAATTCTTGGTTGGCATCCATTGTCTTTCAGTGTTTGAAATACGTTGTTCCAGGATCTTCTCGCTTTCAGCGTCTGTGATAAAAAATCCGTTGTTAACCTTATTGGTTTAGGTTCAATCTTAATTGATAGTGGCTGGTGGGATTATCGTTTACAAATCAGCACATCTTTTTTAAAGCCAAAATAATAAAATTCTGTATCTGAAATGTATTAATGTGTTCAGTAAAAATTAAATATATATCTGGATAACTGGAGAAACTCTACAAACTATGTTTGATAGTAGAATTTAGATGTTTAAATGCTGCATTCCACATCAGCCCATGATATCTCAACCAGTATAAATTTGGAAAATCAGAAAACATCCCTCAGTTTAAACATCTCTTGACTTTATAATCAAGTACCTGTCTCATAGAGTGTTTAAAAATGTAAAAATTAAAAGGCTGTATACATCTTTTCTTTATAATGGGTTTTTTTATTTTATTTATTTATTTATTTTTTACATACATGACAATAGTGGAATGCATTACACCCATTATTATCCATTTACAGCACAATTTTTCATAAATCTGTGTATAAAGAATGTTCATGCCAAATTATGCCATTATACATGTTACAATGTTTTTAAACACATTTTAATATATTAAACAGTCGTTTTAATGATGGAATCCTTTTAGTAAAAGAAAAACCTTAAAGTACATGTTCCTAATTGTGAACTAATAGTAAGCAGAGGCACTGGACTTTAGATGACCCTTTCAATGTAGCCCTTACCTCTTGTCCTCATGCAGGATCCTGGGATCTGAAGATCAATATCGTCTGTGGGAACTGGCAGAATGGCCTCTGGGGACCTGACCCTGGGTGTGGTCTTCTTGACAGACTGTGGTTGGAATCCTGGGGAATTCCTGTCTCTTCTACTCCTCCCTCTGCCTTTACTGCTCTGGGTGTAGGTTAAGATGCACAGATTTGATTATTAGGCACCTGACTGTAGCCAACTCCCTTTTCCTGCTCTTCAGGGGAGTCCCACAGACCATGGCAGCTCTTGGCTTTAGACATTTCTCCAGGGATCTTGGATGCAAACTTGTTTTCTATGTTCACAGGGTGGGCAGGGGTATGTCCTTCAGCAGCACCTGCCTCTTGAGGGTCTTCCAGGCCATCACCATCAGCCCCAGGGACCCCAGGTGGGCAGAGCTCCAAGTGAAAACCCCCAGGTACCCGGACACCTCGGTGTTCCTGTGCTGGATCCTCCACCTGCTGGTCAATACCATTGTCCCTGTGTGTTACTGACAGAGGGAGTAATAATATCACAAAGAGATTTTGGATACTGCTCTGGTGGGGCTCATGGCAACACTAGAGAGGCACTAAGTATAGCCTTGCTGTCCTTCCCTGATGTGCTCTCTTTGGGGATCATGCCCTGGGTCAGTGGCTCCATGGTTCTCATCCTGTACAGGCACAAGCAGAGGTTCCAGCACCTCCATGGCATCCGTCCCTCCCCCAGGTCCTCCCCAGAGTCCAGAGCTACCCAAACCGTCCTCCTTCTGGTGGGCACCTTCGTGTCCCTCTACACTCTCTCCTTCACCATTCATCTCTGTGGGGTGTTTCTGGTCCTCCCAGTCAGAGGATGCTGCACCTCTCTGCCTTAATCAATGCAGGTGTCTCTGCTCTCAGCCTCTTTATTCTCCTGAGCAGAGATGCTAGTGTCACTAGGGTCTGATTTTCCTGGTTAAAGAGGAGAACCTCCCCTAGTGTCCTCAGAAACATGTGATGTGTGTGCCCCTGTCCCATGTCTCCTGGTTATTACTCACCTCCCTGAGCCATAAACTCAAGGGTGGCACAGTCACAGTACAGGGATCTGTCAGAACAGACCGACTACTGGGTGATCACGTACACGTGTGCATGCCTCTATTTCTGTGTATATGACAACCAGTCAGAGTATGCATAGTTCCATCAAGAAATAATTTGTCAGCAAAATCTTTGCCACTCTTAGAAAGGCAGTCTACATTTGTTGAGTAAAATAATGGAAATATTTGGAACTAGTTTCATCAACTTACTGTTTGCTTGTTATGATACTTGCTCTGTTGTTTTTCTGTCTCTTAATATCTTTTGTATTAATTCAAAGAGAACCCTACCATTTATTCTTTTTCCCTGGGAGTTGTATGTCTGCTATATCTTAGTTTGTAACCTAGAATTGATACCTTATTTTAAAAGATCAATCATGGTGTCAAGCAATTTAATATTTGCAAACAATATTACATTAAGCCCTTTCCCTTTCTTCCATGTTAAATGAATTGTAACATAGATGTAAAATACCTAAAGATTCATGCACAAGTCATTGTTGGACTTAACAATAGAATTTCAAAAACCAAACCCAACTCTGTATGAGTCTTTTATATAAAACAGGGCAGGTTGGGCTACTGGTCCTTGCTCTCCCTCTCCCGAGAGTGCACACCATTCCTCCATCCATCAGCACACAGCACTGTAGCCTCTTTTGTACTCTCTATGAATATCAGACAGCAGAAATTCTTCTGTCCACTCATTTTAAATGTCATCATTCTGAGTTTATCTGAGATTTTGCTTGTGGTGTGGATCCTTTTCCAGCATTGAACTCTACCGTGTGAATATTAGACCACTGATTTAATTATTTCCTGCTGATGTGCACCTGAGTGTTTTCGGTTGGGGTTTTGCAGAATGTTCCCAAAAGCAGTTCTCTGGGTGCCAGTCCTGTGGAAGTGTTCTATAGGGTATTGCCCAGGTTGGGGCTCTATGCCTTGGCTCCATCCATGCCACAGTTCTTGGCTGAGATGAGGTTTGCCCCCAGAGTTCAATTGTATGACTCTCCTTAGATTTGGTCCCAAGTTCTGACATCAAGGTGGATGTAGCCCTGACCTGGGGTCCCATGCTCTCTGGAATGGCAGCCATGATGATTTCTGAATGGATTTGAGGTCTATATCAGAACATTTTCATCAAAGGATAACTTTATTAAGAAAGAGGTTAATTTAGCTCATAGTTCTGGAGATTCGATGGTATGGTGCTCAGCTCTCATGGTGGCCTGGTGGCAGACAGCAGGAGGAGCATACAGGAGCTCTTAACAGAGGGAGAGTTTCCATTGCCAAACAGGACTGAGAGCAATCAAGGCATCAAGGTGGTTCTTGTTATGACTCATTCTCCTTGAAAGCTCAGGGACCCTCTCAGAGGTATCCTTCCGGAACTCCTTCTAAGGGCAGCTTCCCCAGTACCCTAAGGACATCTCATTAGACCTTGCTTTTAAAGACTCCACCACATCCCCATTCCCACACTTGGGAAGAGTCTCTTTTCCCTTGTCTTAAAAACACCCCCATTTTCAGCCATATAGTTCTATAGTCCAGCTCTGTGGGGCAGAAGAAATATGATGAGTTTCCTTCATTTTGTCCATTTTCTGAGCTCTGCTCCCAGGTTTCTGCTCACAGTAGTATCCTGTCTCTATTTTTGCCTTTTGATGGGACAGTGATCAAGTCCAGTACTCACATTCATGCCAATCTTCTTATCAAATGTTTGGTCAGACACACCTTTGGTATTTTCTTTTCAATATACCTAAGAGCAGAAGAGTGGAAATGGGGACCCTAACCTATTGAGTCTCCAGAGCAGGACTGCAGCCCAGTTGGCCTGGATGACGGAGCACAAAGTCCAGGAGAATTATTCTTAATTCAAGTTTTCATGGAGTCTGTCTTGCTAGCCTTTGAATTTTCTTGGATCCCACATTCTCCTTCTTGTCTAATTTTCCCACCATGAGTCTGTATCCTAGGCCTGTTCTACCATCTGAGCAGCACATTAAAAGCAGATTGGAAAAATATCTGTGGGACCACAACAGAATTGAGACAGCTAGGAGCAGTTTGTAGGGCCCCAGATTCAAAGGAAGAACAGGCAAGGCTTCCTAACCCTGGAAGAGCTCTTACGAGCCCTGGAAACCCGGAAAACAGGTAGGTCCAGGTGCAGGAGTGTGGAGGCCTCAGCTCTGACATCTACTGGCAGAGAACTGACCACTGCTGTTCATCACAAGGGAAACTGCCCTGTCTGAGCTGCAGCACTGCTGGTGGTGATATCTGTGTGATATCCGGTGGTATCTGGTGATATCTTTCTATTTTACTTCCATTTCTGTTGATATGGATCTTTCTCTTTCTTTTGGTTAGTTTGGTTACTGATTTATGAATCTGTGCTATATTTTCAAAGAAGCAACATTTTGTTGCATTGATCTACATTTTTTCAACTCTCATTAATGTTGGCTCTGGTCTTAATTATTTTCTGTCTTCTACTGGTTTTGTAAAAAAATTTCATTCACAATAACCACAAAGAAAAACCCTGGGAATAAATCTGTTGAAGAAGGGAAAAAACCGAGACCCAGCAACCTGCGGAGGGGCACAGCTGCCCCACGTGCCTGCAAGGTAGGCGGAACCGTGACCACTGAAAACACAGGCCCAGTGGCCCGCCAGACACATCACCCCGCCCCGGTTGGGGGAGGGGCAGAGCCGCCAGGCGCCTGCAAGGTAGGCAGACCTGCGACTCACCAACAGATTAGGCCCAGCAACCCGCAGAGCGGCAGAGCCACCCCTGGACCTGCAAGGTAGGTGCACTTGCCACCCACCGGCAGGTCAGGTCCGGCAACTCTCGGAGAGACACAGCTGCTCCATGCGCGTGCAAGGTAGGCAGAACCGTGACCACCAACAGAACAGGCCCAGCCGCCGGCCAGACACATCGCCCCGCCCCGGTTGGGGGAGGGGCAGAGCCGCCGGGCCCCTGCAAGGTAGGCGGACCCGTGACCCACCAGCAGAACAGGCACAGCAATCCGCAGAGCAGCAGAGCCACCCCCTGAGCCTGCAAGGTAGGCAGACCTGCGACCCACCGGCAGGTCAGGCTCAACAACCTGCGGAGGGTCACACCTGCCCCACGCGCCTGCTGGGTAGGCAGAACCGTGACCACCAACAGAACAGGCCCAGCTGCCGGCCAGACACATCACCCCGCCCCAGTTGGGGGAGGGGCAGAGCTGCCGGGGGCCTGCAAGGTAGGCAGGCCTGCGACTCACCAGCAGATCAGGCCCAGCAGCCCGCGGAGCGGCAGAGCCACCCCCGCGCCTGCAAGGTAGGTGCATCTGCCACCCACCGGCAGGTGAGGCCCACCAACTCTCGGAGGGACACAACTGCTCCACGCGCGTGCAAGGTAGTCGGAACCGTGACCACCGACAAAACAGGCCCAGTGGCCCGCCAGACACATTGCCCCGGTTGGGGGAGGGGAAGAGCCGCCAGGCGCCTGTAAGGTAGGCGGACCCGCGACCCACCGGTAGAACAGGCACAGCAATCCGCAGAGCGGCAGAGCCACCCCCTGAGCCTGCAAGGTAGGCAGACCTGCGACCCACCGGCAGGTCAGGCCCAGCAATCTGCGGAGGGGCACAGCTATCCCACGCGCCTGCAAGGTAGGCGGAACCGTGACCACTGACAAAAAGGCCCAGTGGCCTGCCAGACACATCACCCCGGTTGGGGGAGGGGCAGAGCCGCCACCAGCGCCTGTTAGGTAGACAGACCCGCAACCGACAGACAGAACAGGCGTAGCGGCCAGCGGAGGGGCAGAGCCGCTGCTCACGCCTGCAAGGTAGGCGGACCTGTGACCACCGAAAGAGCAGGCCCACCGAAAGTACAGGCCCAGCGGCCTGCCGGCATGATAGGCACATTGCCCCAATTGGAGGAGGGGCAGAACCACCGCCAAAGCCTGCGAGGGGGACTTTGCAACTATACAAGAGCAACATAAATATATAGGGGGAAAAATCAATAACACAACAGTTTCACCAAGCAGAAAGAAACACGATCAGTATGAAAAGAAAAGGAAAGAAAGGAACACAAGCAATGCAGGTCAACTCAACTTTAGAAGAGGTAATATCTACAGCAGATGGAATGTCAGATAAAGAATTCAGGATATACATGCTTCAGATGATCTGGAGTCTCAAGGAAGACATTAGACAGCAAAAACAGACAATGAAAGACCACTTCAACCACTTCAACAATGAATTACATAAACAAATCCAAGAAGCAAAAGATCAATTATACAGGGAGATAGAGGTTATAAAAAACAAACAAACAGAAATCCTGGAAATGCAGGAAACAATAAACCAACTTAAAAACTCAATTGAGAATACTACCAGCAGAGTAGAACACTTAGAAGATAGAACATCAGACAATGAAGACAAAGTATTTCAACTGGAGAAGAACATAGACAGCTCAGCAAAGCTGTTAAGAAACCATGAGCAGAGCATTCAAGAAATATGGGATAACACAAAGAGACCAAACTTAAGAGTCATTGGGATACAGGAAGGTATAGAGGTCCAAACCAAAGAAATGAGCAATCCATTCAACGAAATAATACGAGAAAACTTCCCAGACTTGAAGAATGAGACAGAATCCCAAATCCTAGAAGCCTACAGGACGCCGAATGTGCAAAATCATAAGAGATCCACACCTAGACACATTATAATGAAGATGCTCAACATACAGAATAAGGAGAGAATTTTAAAAGCTACAAGAGAAAGGAAGCAGATTACATTTAGGGGTAAACCAATAAGGATAACAGCTGATCTTTCAACACAGACTCTGAAAGCTAGAAGATCCTGGAATAACATATTTCAAACACTGAAAGAAAATGGGTTCCAACAAGAATTGTGTATCCAGCAAAATTAAGCTTCAGGATGGAAGATGAAATTAAAACCTTCCATGATAAACAAAAGTTAAAAGAATTTGCAGCTAGAAAACCATCTCTTCAAAACATCCTTGGCAAAATATTACAGGAAGAGGAAATGGAAAATATCAATGAAAACCAACAGCGGGAGGTAGTACAGTAAAGTGGGGAGGGAATAATCAAAGAGGAAAACAAACCATGTTTAGTAACATAAATAAACAAATATGGCTGGAAGAACAACCCATATCTCAATAATAACCCTAAATGTTAATGGCTTAAACTCACCAATTAAGAGACACAGGCTAGTAGAATGGATCACAAAACAAGACCCAACAATATGCTGCCTTCAGGAGACGCATTTGATAGGAAAAGACATACATAGACTGAAGGTGAAAGGTTGGGAAAAATCATATCACTCATATGGACTTTGGAAACAAGCAGGAGTGTCCATACTCATATCAAATAAAATAGATTTCAAGCCAAAGTTAATCAAAAGGGATGAAGAGGGACACTACATACTGCTCAAGGGAACCATACACCAACAAGACATAACAATCATAAATATATATGCCCCAAATAATGGTGCAGCTATGTTCATCAAACAAACTCTTCTCAAGTTCAAGAGTCTAATAGACCACCATACAATAATCATGGGAGACTTCAACACACCTCTCTCACCACTGGACAGATCTTCCAAACAAAAGTTGAATAAGGAAACTATAGAACTCAATAACATAATTAATAACCTAGACTTAATTGACATATATAGAATATACCACCCAACATCAAGCAGTTACACTTTTTTCTTAGCAGCACATGAATCCTTCTCAAAAATAGATCATATATTATGTCACAGGGCAACTCTTAGACAATATAAAGGAGTAGAGATAATACCATGCATCTTATCTGATCATAATGGAATGAAATTGAAAATCAACAATAAAAGAAGTAAGGAAAAATCATGCATCACTTGGAGAATGAACAATAGGTTACTGAATGATCAATGGGTTATAGAAGACATCAAGGAGGAAATTAAAAAATTCTTAGAGATAAATGAAAACACAGACACAACATATCGGAATCTATGGGACACATTGAAAGCAGTTCTAAGAGGAAAATTTATTGCTTGGAGTTCATTCCTTAAAAAAAGAAAAAACCAACAAATAAATGATCTAATACTTCAACTCAAAATCCTAGAAAAAGAAGAGCAAAACAACAGCAAAAGAAGTGGAAGACAAGAAATAATTAAAATCAGAGCTGAAATTAATGAAATCGAAACAAAAGAAACAATTGAAAAAATTGACAAAACTAAAAGTTGGTTCTTTGAAAAAATAAATAAAATCGACAGACCCTAAGCCACGCTAACAAAGAGAAGAAGAGAGAGAACTCGGATTACTAGCATACGGGATGAAAAAGGCAATATCACAACAGACACTTCAGAAATACAGAAGATTATCAGAAATTATTTTGAATCCTTATACTCCAATAAAATAGAAGATAGTGAAGGCATCGATAAATTTCTTAAGTCATATGATTTGCCCAGATTGAGTCAGGAGTATATTGACAACCTAAACAGACCAATATCAATTGAGGAAATAGAAGAAACCATCAAAAGACTACCAACTAAGAAAAGCCCAGGACCGGATGGGTATACAGCAGAGGTTTACAAAACCTTTAAAGAGGAACTAATACCAATTCTTTTCAAGCTATTTCAGGAAATAGAAAAAGAGGGAGAACTTCCAAATTTATTCTATGAGGCCAACATCACCCTGATTCCTAAACCAGACAAAGACACTTCAAAGAAAGAAAACTACAGACCAATATCTCTAATGAACCTAGATGCAAAAATCCTCAATAAACTTCTGGCGAACCGGATACAAAAACATATCAAAAAAATTGTGCACCATGATCAGGTAGGATTTATCCCTGGGATGCAAGGTTGGTTCAATATACGGAAATCAATAAATGTTATTCACCACATCAATAGGCTTAAAAATAAGAACCATATGATCATCTCGATAGATGCGGAAAAAACATTCGACAAAGTACAGCATCCCTTTATGTTCAAAACTAGAAAAACTAGGGATAACAGGAACATACCTCAATATTGTAAAAGCAATCTATGCTAAGCCTCAGGCTAGCATCATTCTGAATGGAGAAAAACTGAAGGCATTCCCTCTAAAATCTGGAACAAGACAGGGATGCCCTCTCTCACCACTTCTGTTCAACATAGTTCTCAAATCACTGGCCAGAGGAATTAGACAGACAAAAGAAATTAAATGCATAAAAATAGGAAAAGAAGAACTCAAATTATCACTATTTGCAGATGACATGATTCTATACCTAGCAGACCCAAAAGGGTCTACAAAGAAACTATTAGAGCTAATAAATGAATTCAGCAAAGTGGCAGGATATAAAATCAACACGCATAAATCAAAGGCATTCCTGTATATCAGCAACAAATCTTCTGAAATGGAAATGAGAACAACCACCCCATTCACAATATCCTCAAAAAAAATAAAATACTTGGGAATCAACCTAACAAAAGAGGTGAAAGACTTATACAATGAAAACTACAGAACCCTAAAGAGAGAAATATAAGAAGATCTTAGAAGATGGAAAAATATACCCTGTTCATGGATAGGTAGAACTAACATCATCAAAATGGCGATATTACCAAAAGTTCTCTATAGGTTTAATGCAATGCCAATCAAAATCCCAAGGGCATTTCTTGTAGAAATAGAGAAAGCAATCGTGAAATTCATATGGAAAAATAAAAGACCCAGAATAGCAAAAACAATGCTAAGCAGGAAGTGTGAATCAGGCAGTATAGCGATACCAGACTTCAAACTATACTACAGAGCAATAGTAACAAAAACAGCATGGTACTGGTACCAAAACAGGCGGGTGGACCAATGGTACAGAATAGAGGACACCAATCCACAAAACTACAACTATCTTATATTCGATAAAGGGGCTAAAAGCATGCAATGGAAGAAGGATAGCATCTTCAACAAATGGTGTTGGGAAAACTGGAAATCCATATGCAACAAAATGAAACTGAATCCCTTTCTCTCGCCATGCACAAAAGTTAACTCAAAGTGGATCAAGGAACTTGATATCAAATCAGAGACATGGCGTCTGATAGAAGAAAAAGTTGGCTATGATCTACATACTGTGGGGTCGGGCTCCAAATTCCTCAATAGGACACCCATAGCACAAGTGTTAATAACTAGAATCAACAAATGGTACTTACTCAAACTAAAAAGTTTTTTCTCAGCAAAAGAAACAATAAGAGAGGTAAATAGGGAGCCTATGTCCTGGGAACAAATCTTTACTCCTCACACTTCAGACAGAGCCCTAATATCCAGAATATACAAAGAGCTAAAAAAATTAGACAATAAGATAACAAATAACCCAATCAACAAATGGGCCAAGGACCTGAACAGAAATTTCTCAGAGGAGGACATACAATCAATCAACAAGTATATGAAAAAATGCTCACCATCTCTAGCAGTCAGAGAAATGCAAATCAAAACCACCCTAAGATACCATCTTACTCCAGTAAGATTGGCAGCCATTAGGAAGTCAAACAACAACAAGTGCTGGCGAGGATGTGGGGAAAAGGGTACTCTTGTACATTGCTGGTGGGACTGCAAATTGGTGCGGCCAATTTGGAAAGCAGTATGGAGATTTCTTGGAAAGCTCGGAATGGAACCACCATTTGATCCAGCTATTCCCCTACTCGGTCTATTCCCTAAAGACCTAAAAAGAGCACACTATAGGGACACTGCTACATTTATGTTCATAGCAGCACAATTCACAATAGCAAGACTGTGGAACCAACCTAGATGCCCTTCAATAGACGAATGGATAAAAAAAATGTGGCATTTATACACAATGGAGTATTACTCTGCATTAAGAAATGACAAAATCATAGAATTTGGAGGGAAATGGATGGCATTAGAGCAGATTATGCTAAGTGAAGCTAGCCAATCCCTCAAAAACAAATGCCAAATGTCTTCTTTGATATAAGGAGAGTAACTAAGAACAGAGTAGGGACGAAGAGCATGAGAAGAAGATTAACATTAAACAGGGATGAGAGGTGGGAGGAAAAGGGAGAGAGAAGGGAAATTGCATGTAAATGGAAGGAGATCCTCAGGGGTATACAAAATTACATACAAGAGGAAGTGAGGGGAAAGGAGGAAAAATATAAGGGGGAGAAATGAATTACAGTAGAGGGGGTAGAGAGAGAAGAGGGGAGGGGATGGGGGAGGGGGGATAGTAGAGGATAGGAAGGCAGCAGAATACAACAGACACCAGAATGGCAATATGTAAATCAATGGTTGTGCAACTGATGTGATTCTGCAATCTGTATATGGGGTAAAAATGGGAGCTCATATCCAACTTGAATCAAAGTGTGAAATATAATATATCAAGAACTATGTAATGTTTTGAACAACCTACAATAAAAATAATTAAAAAAAAAGAAATGTATACACAGTGTTTTCAAAAAAAGATCAGTATGAATCTCCTGAAACTGTATAGGAATATGTAGAAATAAACATATTACTTCTCTTTTTGACTTATTAAAAAAAAAAGAAGGTGAAAAACCCCTTCATTACTTTAATGCAACCCCTTCATTACTTTAATGCGTTTTCCATTAAAATACCTTTGATGCCAATTATTTTTTCCACAGATCTAGCAAAATAATCTCAAAAATCATGGAAGAATAAAATACCAATAATAAAAAAATCAATAAGAGAAAGGTTAGGACATTGCAATACTTGACTTAATAGTATACTGCTGAGGTATACTTTTAAAAGATAAGGTAGTATTGGCATAAAGAAGGCATGAAAATGAGTGGATTAGAAGACACAGAGACCCACCCACACAGATGTAGTCATCAGGTTCTTGACAAAGAGGCCAACAACGTGTAGCTTCTTAATAGCCAGAGTCCTGTAGCAACACATTCTCTATAGAATACGTACAAAACATGGATGGCCCATGCAAATATACGGCAAAGTCTTGGGATTGCAACAAAACTACACCCCCCAGAGCAGGTGCTGTGCCCCAAGTGGCTTGGCAGGGAAAGCCACCAGAAGGCTAAAGGACTCTGGTCCTCAGGGACGGACCTTGAGAACACTGTAATTCCTTGATCTCAGAAGCCGGCTATCATTCAGCTTCAGGTGAGAAAGATCGCAGCTTATATTGACCACATTGCCATAGAGGCTTGAATTCAGCCTTTTGTCACCACAATTTGGTTGGAAAGGCCTTTGAGTGTGATTCAGTCCTCAGTGTAATTATATACTATGCTGAAGACACCATATCAGAAAATAAAGCACAATCCAGGTAGGACTGCCTAAAGAAAATAGGGATGCCACGCCCAAGGAGGCTGGTGAGAAAATCCTGCCATGTTCAAGAGGACCAATGGGCAAAGCACTGGGAACTTGCTGGGCATCCCATGGGCACCTGGAAATAAACTGCTGTCTTTCCCTAACACTAGAAGCAAACAGGGAGCATATTCCACATCTGGCCATATTGCTAGCTGCTCCACGAAAAAATTGCCCCCAAAGAAGATCACATTGGAACAAGGGCACAGACAAATGCAGGCCATGCCTGGAATGCAAAAGGCAGCCTCTTTCTTAATACCTCTGAACCCCTAAAATCCACATTAAGACATGATTTGGGGAGAGCTTGATTGCCTTGGGGCTGTAAGTTGGAGCTGACTGACAAAGCCCGTGAGTGCCACCTTGTGGAGACTACTGAGATGGCAGACCCAAAAATTTCTGAATGCTGCAGCAGGATTGACAGGAAGGTTCAGCTGCTTGCTAGTTTACTGCTGAGCATTAATAAAACTTACCTTATGATTCAAAGACAGAAAGTAATCCTGGGACATGGAGTAACCACAGTGACTTGGACGATGTCAGAGAAACACTCTAATAAGGAATGCAATGCCCATTAGAGTTTCAAAACAAGATAGGACCCTGGTGTACTGTGCTAAACACTAGGAGAGAGGAAGAGGGCACAACAATGAGAGATGGAAGAAAAGAAAAAGAAAAGATGTACAAACATTATCTGTGTTGTAGAAAAGATATACCAATCCTGAACCACACCACACAACAAATCAAAACTTTTTTTCTGAAACACAGCCACAACTTGATTTTAGTTTTTTTTTTTCACAATTAAATTTTTATTTGATTTTACTCTTCTAATAAAAAATCTGGAAATCCTGCAAATCAGAAAAGAAATATAAGGAACCTCATTCCTCCACCATTCAGCTTTGATAGCTCTCAAGTTTTGTTGAATTCGTTTGTTGTGTTTTGTTTTGTTGTGGGGTGGGGGCTGTTTTTGGTTTCATTTCACATCATATGACATCCCAGACTCTGGGTAAGCTTTGGCACATCTGGACCATAAACTTGACAATTGCTGCTCAATATCTTGAAGATTGAAAAATGAAGTTTTCCAAGACACATAGAACATCTTTCTGGTTTTACAATAGGAAAAAATTTCTCAAACAGGAAAAAAACATTTATGTAAGGAGGGAAAAGATAGTAGAGTGTGTTGAAATTAGGAATTTCTCATTAAACGCGAGGCTCCTTTCACAATCAGGACATAAAGTTCATTTCTCGTGGCTGTAGATAGAGTTCATTGTGGCAGCAGATGCAGTCTCACTGTCCACCACGCTTGGAATGGGGCTGTGCAAAACTGAGCTCAGGATGTTCTATGGAAGTGACTCAATAAACACCTAAAACTTGTGTAGAAACATGCAAGGTACATGCTTTACGCCTGATTCAGGGTTTTTCTATTTCCATCCAGGAACAGCAGAGCATGGATGCATAAAAGGGGCCTGAAGCTGGGAAACACCCCGAGACTGTTGGCCCTGTGTTCACCAGGGTCAAGTCAGGGAATTATAAATAACTAAAAGAGTTGTGTACCTAGAAGAAGGGTGTAAAAAGAGACAACAATGGTGCTCACCAGAAGGAGGATGGTTTGGTGGCTCTGAACTCAGGGGAGGACTTGGGGAAGCTGGTGTTATGAACATACCACATGTTTCTGCTTGTGCCTGCAAGGGTGAGCCCCACGGAGCTGCTGGCCCACAGAAGGAGCCCCCCCCCACCGATCAGGGAGAGACAACAATGCTGCCTGCAGGACTTTTCTGGTCTTTGATGATGAACAGCTGAACGGTATCCAAACTCTTTATGTGGTGATTCCTGTAGATTATTCCAGTCTTACTCTAACCATGGAGGTGTGCTGAGGAGGTCCACTGATCCTACATGTTAGCAATGATTTATCGAATGTAGGCTGGATAGCACATGGACTACAAAGCTGTGTCCTTAACACTCAAAGTCCAGGTTTCATTGTCACTTGCACTGAACACCAGCAATCACGTCACTGTGCATTGGGAACCACCAGGGATTGGCGGGGTGGGGGAAGAGACCCTGCCTCAGTTTCCGAGGTTGGCTCACATTCCAGGAATTATTCTTCCTCTCCATGTGTCTTTGGCCCTGGACAAATTTAGATCCAGAAGAATTGATTTCCTGGTATGCTCATTACCTGGATCCTGATGCAGCTCTTTCCCTCACACACTCTGCCTCTGATACTGGAACAGGGGTAATTCTATATGCAAAGGATGGAAAAAGTTTCAGCTGTATTTCAATTAAAATACTGTGAACAACATAAAATATTTATCTTACTGCAAGCAGTAATTGGAAATACCTCATACATTTTATCATGATTGTTTCAGAATGTAAAGTTTAAAAAGAATCAACAGCTAGTAAAGAAATAGAAGAAGGTTTATGAAGTAATATAAGATTTGTGGAGAAAAAAGATAAAGTTTGTCAAGGGAAATAAATACAAGGTTTCTCAAGGGAAAGAGATATAAAGTCTGAGTAAATGATAAAAACATTTAAGTTGCAATAGGTTTATTTGTAACCAAACTGGTTATATATAATTAGTACAATCAAAGTTATTTAAGGATTGTTTTTCTTTTCAAAAACAAATTCCTAATCTATGAGGCTAGAGGCCTTGAACAGGGTCTCTGGCATGGAACTTCTTTATAAAAACAGATCACAAAACTGCTTTTTTCACAAGCATTTTTTACATTTCAAGAACAAGCAGTCAAAAGCTTGGGACTGTTGTTTCCAAATCAAAAGATAGAGAGTCATAGTTAATTAAGCTTCCAAAAGGAGTTAAGAAAAAATAAAATATTGATCCTTTCCCAGATACAAGTAAAATATTAACGTATTATTTAAACCAAAGTTTAATCCTCTACATGATAAAGCAATAAGCATTTTTAAAACATTAAATTCATCTTACTTATCAAGATAATTTCTTATGTCTGTGAAGTTTTAGTCAAAAATAGGTCTTAAAGAAATTATTGTTTGTCCAATTCTGATAAATTATTATTTTAGAGTATTACGCTACTTTTCAGACTCTAATTTTTTTTCTTCAAACGTTAAACTTGGTTAGAATAAAAACACAGGTGTAATTTTTGTTCTGTTAGCTTATTTCTTTGCATTCAAAAAGCATTCATATATAAGTCTTTAAAAAATAAGGTTTAGGATAACATTTTACACGATCACCAGTGTCTCCCTTCTGGAATAGTCCAAGGCCTACCTGGAGGCCGGCCAGCACGACTTGCTGCCCCATTACTATGTGGATAGCATCGTGGACTTGATGAAGGGCCTGGAGGACTGAGCTCACTAGCCGCTGCCCAGCCCCATCCTCCCCCTTTCTGAGCCTATAGGTAGAGGGCTGGGGCTGGAGTCTCCACAGCCCACAGCCCCCTACCCTGGCCTCTGCACTGGGGGACTGGGATCCAGGGAGGGTCCGCAGGCCGCTGCTCTCTCCCAGCAGTGACCAGGCTCTCTGCTCTTCCAGGAGCTGCCCCTACAGCTTGAAGGATCCCCAGGCCTGAGCCAGTCGGCTGACCTTACTTCCTGACCCAGCCAGGTGACCTTATTTCCTCCCCTGCAGCCTGCTCCTTGAAACATGGGCCTGATGCCAACTGAAGATTCCCTGCCCCTTCTCCCTCCCTGGGGCCTCCAGAGCCCTGCCTGTCCCTGGGCTTCCTCCCCTTGGTTCCTGAGCAGTCGGAGGTCTCAGAACCCAGACCCTCACCCTCGGAACCCAGACCCTCACCCTTCAGATGGACCTCTCTCTAATCCTCTAGTCCTGAAGCCAAGTGACAGTGGTTCACTAGTGTTGGGTCCTGAGTGGACCAAGTAGGAGCTGAAGGAGCAGTGAGCCTTACATGTCCTGGAGCCCAGGTGTACCAGTCAGAAGGCTGTATGACAGTGATCACAGAACGTCCTAGGTCCTGGGTGGACCCATCAGGACACCAAAGAATAATGACCCCCTGGTCTCTCCAGTCCCAAAGAGAATGACCTAAAAGTCCCAGAGACAGTGGCCTCCTGACAATCTGGATCCAAATGGACCAGCCAGGAGTTCTGAGTCAGTAACTAAGGGGCCAAGTTTGAAGATGCCCCTTCCCAAAGACTGTGACCAAGAGCCCCACCCCTTCCTGATCCCAGTACCTGCCCAGTGTTGAGGAGGCCACAGCTTGGAAGGGCGTCTTTGCCCACTCTGTGGTCAGCGATGGCTGTGCCACCTTTATCCTCCCCTCTGGTTATGTGTTTATTTATTACTGTGTGCCAGTGGTAAATCCTGTTGTAACCAGTCCTCCCTGCTTAGTAAAGTCTGAGTGGGAGTGCTCATGTGTGCTTCTGGCCAAGTTTCTGGGAGCCTCTGCCTGCACCTGCCTTCCTAGAGCTCACCCACCTGTGACCTTCCCCACAGGAAATGGAAAAAAAAGAAAAGACACCTTTTGGAAAAATCATGCTGAGACAACTGAATATCCATAGGTAGAGGTATGAAAATAGATCCCTACAATTTTTCTGCACAAAAAGTAAACCCAATATGGATGAAAGACCTAGAGGTCAGATCAGAAACTTTGCACTGTTTGAAGATAAAGTACTATCAACATTCCTGCTCATAGGCACAGTGTCCTCCTTCATAAAACCCTGCAAACTCCAGAAACAAAACCAAGAATGGATTGTCAGGGTGACATCACTGTAATGACACTTCTGTACTTCGAACAAAGGGAGAGTGAAAAAAACCTAAAGATTAAAAACAATATTCTGGCAGCTACACTTCTGACATGCATTTATAACCAGAATACAGAAAGAACTCATAATAACCCCCAAAATAAAAATGGCACATCATGGAAGCATGAAATTCCCTGTGGTTTCTTACGTCAGACTTTAAATAAAAGTAGCAAGACTAATCCTGCAGTAAGGCAGGTAATTAAGTGAAATCATGAAAACTTAATACTGGAAAGAAAAACAGAAGAGGAAAGTCAAAAATATTGAACTTAGGCTTAAAAATATTATGTGGGGGACATGTCAATTTGTCTAGCAATGGTAACAGTAATGACTAATGAAGGGAGGGGAGAACACTGTTAAAGAGGGAGAGGAAACCACTGTGAATAAAACCGTTTTTATTAATTGATCTGGGGGGACTAGAGGATTAGAGAGAGGTCCATCTTAAAGAACCCAGAAATGTTTGAGGAAAATGTTAAATGAAAACCAATAGGAAACCCTCAGCCCACAGGTGGTTGGATGCTGGGGAACCTGGATCACCATCACAGGAACCAGGTGCTGTGCCTGATCCACTTATAAGTGCCATGGAGCAACAGAGACAGAAGATCAGGAAGTCCTAAAGAACGTCACCAATGAACCCAGGAGTCACCTAGGAGGATCCACAGGATGTGCCTGAACCAGAGTGAAGGTGGTAGGTGCACTGCAAACTGTACCTGGACCATACAGGCTCCCAACAGTGAAAAGAGAAAAGAGCCCCACTTATATTTGGCACCGATAAAAGCGATTGTGGAGACAAGTGTAATGGGCAGAAAGAGGATATGCCCTTACAAGCTAATCCCAATAATTCTTATTCATAGAAGTGAATGGAAACCTCTGGAAAGTCATCCCTAATTCCGCAACGTGGATTGGACCAGAGGTCACTGAGATCCAGACATCCAGCAACATCTGTCATCTCCCCAGTCAAATGGGACATGGATCATAGTTCAAATACCCACGGACTGAGTTCAGAAGGTCAGCCCTCATTAAACCCCATCTGCTGGATATTCTGATTTAGAATTCTGCACCAACTCTAGAACAGGAATGCACAAGTGGTCAGCCCTCCTGAGCCTATCCCTCACTATGATAGGAGAAACGAAGGAAAAGCTACTACAACTAGCTTACCTCCAAGGAAAAATGGTTGGTATTTAGGAGAGGAACCCAAGCACATTGATATAACCACCTCAGCTCTTGACCAAGGGACTACAGAGCCTAAACCTCAACAATGGGAAACCTACCCACACCAACACTTTTGACCACCTCTAGTGAAGTAAGTCCTTTACTTCTTATTAAGAGTTTTTGCATCTTTCTAATCTTTTTGTACTTTTGTCCATATGCCCATTATTTTTTATTTTTTAACTTTTAAAGAAAGCAAGTATGATTTCATTATACTTGTTTTATATTTGCATTCTATGATGTTTTTGCTGTGTGTGTTCTTATTGCAAGGATGTTTGGTAAAATAGATATATTTGTATAATTTTACTTTCACCTTAATAGCTTTGGTTTGAACCTGTTTATTATTTCTTCTTCATATGACAAAGATGGGATACAATTAAATATGGAATTGAGTTGTTTGGATCTTAACATTTGTTTATTGTTTGTTCCTTAGGTTTTGACCCTCTTATTACCCCATCTTTATTTTCTTCCTTATGAATAGACAGATTACCTGTTCTCACTTCTTTTTTTATTGTTTTATTTGGGGAGGATCTGAAGATTGAATCTGGGGTGCTTAAACCGTAAGCCACATCACCACCCCACTTTATTTATTTTTCTTTTTTTTGTTAGAAGTTGAATATTGTCCTTCATGTGGAAGCTAGAATGAAATAAGGAAGTAAAAGGGTAAGTTTATGAAAACATAAAGGAAACAGGTGGAGTAGAGAAAGAAATTCATACGGAAGGATGGAGTGTTGGGGAAGGAGAGCACCAGAGGAATGAAACAGAATTTTAGAGGGAAAACCCAGAGTTGAGAAAAGGTACAGGAAGAAATGGGGACAGGAAGGCATTGGGAAAGTCCTGGGAAATGAAATCACCAAGTTATACTGTGTCTACGTACAAGTGTAAATGAACTATTTAAAATACACACATAATACAAAATAAAATTCTAATGCAAGGGCAAGCGCCATGGAGCATGCCTATCATCCCAGCAGCTCCGGAGGGTGAGGCAGGAGCATCCTGAGTTCAAAGCCAGCCTCAGGAAAAGTGAGGCACTAAGCAACTCAGTGAGACACTGTCTCTAAGTAAAATACAAAATAGGGCTTTTATGTGTCCTGTGTTCAGTTACTAGTACCCCCCAAAATTAAAGATAACTTGAAAATATAATGTGCTAATTAAAATAATAGAAGAATAATAAAAATAGAATAACAAGTGGAGCAAGGGGATTGGTGGAGGAAAGAGGAAAGGGATGGTCCAGGAGAACGCATTTTCATTCATCGTTGGAGCACGTAGGGAGCCATCAGACTCAATATGTGAACCTAGGTTTAGATGGGGCCCATCCTGTTTCTGGATGTAAATTCACTACAAATGTTCCAGAAAGTGACAGCAAATTCCTAAAGTATTGACTTAACGTACATATGCTCATTCTTAATGGGTAACTCATGAATGTGATCCTATGTACAGAAGGGTTCACAGGGAGGTTTGTAAAAATGCTATGCTTACATTTATTCTTAAGTTTTAAAAATTTCCAAACAATCTTTATATATCTGATATGTACTCTGTTGGTTTTGCCTCATGTCAATCAAGACATCAAGACTAATGCAACCGTGGACCTTATTCAGAAACAAAAATGGCGTAGATGAATGTAATCACATGGCATTTGTTCTTAAAGGCAGTTGGGAGCAAGGCAGACTGACGCTACACTGCAGGGTTACTTTCACTATTACAACAAAAGTGTTCAAGAGGGAGAGGAAGAATAGAGTAATTCAAGGCAGTTTATGAATATATGTAGTCCCCAAAGTGTTCATTATTTCATACTACAATGGGAAATCAATTTCCTCAGATTCTGTACTGAAGAAATTCCCTCACCGCATATGAAGACAGGCCCCAAGATTCTATGAGACCAAAGAAGAGAAACAGGCACATCTGGCTTTGTACAAAGTGCAGTACATTGTGGACTTACAGAACTCGGGTCCTGGGCAACAGCAAGGAGGGTTGGGCTGCCTGGTGCAGTGACACATGCCTGTATCCAGTGACTGGGAAATTTGAGGCAGGAGGATTGCAAGTTCAAAACAATCTTCAGCAACTCAGTGAGGCTCTAAGCATATTAGCAAGACCTGTCTCAAATTTTTTAAAAAATTAAAAAGGGCTGAGGATGTAGCTCAGAGGGACATAAACCTAGGTTCAATTCTCCAGTGCCAACAACAATAACAAATTTGGATCCCAGCAGATGGAGTCAAAGGGAGAGGCATATGAGGAAAAATTGACTTCATAGTGGGTGAAATATATGTGGTTCATTCTGTATTAATTTCAAAGGCTCAGGCATATTTCTGGCACAGGGTCCAGCTGTAAACCCCCCCACCATTGTAATGGTTGTGCCCACTTATACTTTGCTACAAAACTTACCTAAAGAAAGCACATAGGACCACTGGGCAGCAGCCAGGGCATTCCTGTGTTAGCATGGCTGCAGTTCTGTCAACCTGAAGGATACAGAGACCAGTCAACTAATGAGTAGGGCGAGGCTTGGCTACAGATAAGGTGCACAATTCATTGAGTGTTGTAAAAATGTGACTGATTTTGAACTAAGATGAAATCTGATACATTCTAAATAAAAAATGTGATTTCTCTGGTAAAATTAAATGCTACACACACGCACTCCTCATTTATTCACTTGATTAATTTATTTCATAGTTGGTATCCTCAGTTTCCAAAAATATTTTCTTTATTTAGGATGTCAAGGTTGGATTTGCTGCTATGGGATTCAATAAGATCTTGTCTTACCTCAGACATGGTGGAGAGCTCTGGATTGCAGAAAGGCCTGACTGCCTATGGAAAACATTGTAGTCATTGAGAACTTCATTGTTATCTCAGAAGTACTTAATTTTCAACTCATCCCACAACCTCAGGAGACAAGAGGATAATGGAAATTGAGACCTTGAATTACCAGGGGAAATGGTCAGTCTAGTGATCAAAATTATCATTGAAGAAGTATAGCATACCTGCAGGGTTGGAAATAATGGACATTTAATTGATGGCTTCCCAGAAGCTAGAATCCTGGACCATTAAATCCTTTGTATAATAATATATAGAAAATGTGGATCGTCCATGAAAATTAACAGCAAAGTGCAGGGGTGGAAAAATCTACAGTACCCAGAACACATGCTGTGCACCAAGTAGCTCAGCATGCAAAGCCACCAGAAGGCTCAAAGTGACTGGTCCTTAGTGATTGATTTTGAAAATGATGTGTTTCTAAGCCTTGATCTCAGAAGTGAGGTATCATTCAGCTTCATGTGAGAAAGATCACAGTTTATCTTGAGTATGTTGTCATGGTGGCTTCAATTCAGAAATCTGTCACCACAATTTGGTTCCAAAGGTCCTCCGTGTCAATATATACTATATTGAAGGTATCATATCAGAAATCAAAGCACATCAATACAGTATTGCCTATACACAGTAGGGGTGCAAGCCCCAAGGAGACTGGTGGGTAAATCCTGCAACACTCAAGAGGAGCAATGGGCAAAGCACTGGGAACCCTTGGGAGTTCCACGAGTATCTGAAATGAACAGCTGTCTTCCTCTACCCTACAACTACACAGGGAGCATATTCCACATCTAGGAATGTTGCCAGCTGCTCCCCATAGAACTTCACCCAAAGAAAGTCAGATTTGAACCAGGGCAGGGATGAAGGCAGGTCATGCCTAGCATGCCAAAGGCAGCCTCTTTCTTGACACCTACAACCCCTGTGATCCACGTTTGGAATGATTTTGAAAATACCTGATATTCCTTGGTCCTGTAAAGTGGAGTTTACCCCAATGCTTCCTGCCCATGTCCCACACTAGTGGTAGAAATGAGGTTCATCTGTGTGGGGTAGGCAGGCAGCAAAATCAGGCTAAGGGAAAAGAAGATGATGGAAAGACACAGAAATGTTTTTGAAAATCAGGGCTGGGATGGCACTTTAATGTTAGAACTTACACACTGGAAAGAGAGCCAGAGACCTGTGTGTGCTTTATTGACACAAGGGGGCTCCAGAATATTTTGTAAAAATGTTCTTTTGCCAAATAAGGTAGGAGGTGGGCTGTCCCAGCTTAACAGGTAACACCCAAGTCTGGAAAGACCAGAGCTGTCCCATTGTTAGAGTGAGGGCAGAGATCTCATGCCTTGGGCAGTCACAACATGGGAATGCCAGGATCCTTCGCAAGGAGAGACCTAAGTCCCCCATGGCTCAGTACCCTGTGAGAGACCACTCAGTTATAACACAGGTGGAGTACTTCAAGGCATGTGAGGCCACCTTGTGGCCACCCATGAGATCACAGATCAGAAAATTGTTGATGCTGCAGCATGATGTACACCTGGATCCAATTATACCTTGCTGCTAGGCAGTAATAGAAATTTTCCCTCTGATTTAAAGATACACTCGAATAAGGAATGCAGTGCCTATAAATGTTTCAAAACACCTCAAGATTATTGCGTCTGTGCTCAGTAGGGTCAGTATGATAATTATGACAACCAAAAGAGTCATGTACCTAGAAGAGAGGGTGTAAAAAGAGACAAAGGTGCTCACCAGCAGGACGATGGTTTTGGTGGCTCTGGACTCTAGGGGGGACCTGGGGCATTGATCTTATGAATGTGCCCCATTCCCTGCTAGTGTCTGCACAGGATGAGCCCCAGGGAGCTGCCAGACCAGAGAAGGAGCCCCCCACACCCATCAGGGAGAGACAAAAATGCTGCCTGCAGGATCCTTCTGGTCTTTGATGATGAACAGCTAACTGTGTCCAAACTCTTTATGTCTGTCATGATTTCTGGAGACTTATGCCAGTCTTATTAGAAGCATGGAGGTGTACTGGGCAGACACCACTTATCCTGAGTGCTAGCTATGACTTCCCTAAGGTAGCCTGGTGAGCACATTGGCTATAAAGCTATATCCTTAACCTTTGAATTCTAGGTCTCGTTGTCACTTGCAAAAGTAGTTTTATAGGAATGAGTTTGAAGTTATGTAGTTGAGACCAAAATGTATGTTCTGAAGTGTTTTCTCTTCAAGATGTGAGTTCCCTTTTCTGCTCCAATGTCCTGGCCCATGCCCAGGACTAAATTAAAGATATGTAAACCTATGTCAACCATGTTGTCACCATTGCATTGGGGTCTCTGGGCAGCAAGGGCAGCTGGGGAGGACATCTGGGGATTTTGAATGTATCCTGATTTTGAACAAGCTGGCCCCATGAATCGTGTCAGTCGATTTGATCACATGACCATTCCTTTTAAAATCCTCAAGAACCTTAAGTCTGCATGTTCATTGTATGATCCCACAGCTCAAATTGTACAAAAACTATCACAAACTCCTACCACTGAAGCCTTACTGCCCAGGGATTGACTTATGTTGGCCAAAGCATCTTTATCGGGGGGTGACATGTGATGTGGAAATCTAATTGGAAGGAGCTTAGTGCAGAACAGGCTGAGAGGAATTGGGCTCATGGAGTTCATATCACCCTGGAAGTGCTGACTGGAACTGGACAATATGCTGATCTAGGCTATCAGTTAAGTTTAGATCTACAAACTTATTGACAAGTGATCATATGTGCCAAGAGACCTGGAGAGAATTGTCGACCTAGGAGAATAAACTGGATATCAGCAAAATTAGTCAGGGTCCCCTTGAGCCTTATGCAATTTGGGTGGAAGGTTTTTTCAAACTGTCAGTTGAGTGATCAGGGACCCAGAAGCTAGTAATTTACTTCCTAAACAATACGCTTTTGAAAATGTCAGTGAGACATGTCCGGAGGTCATCCATCCTTAGAAAAAGAAGGAAACACTGACTATCCATCTCTGTGCTGACATAGGTAGTACCTACGTCCAGGGAATGGCCATGGTCTCAGCCTTTAAGGAAGGTTTTCAGCCTGCCTAGATGAATTAAAATTGCAAATGGTGGTTCTTAATCTTTAATAACCCTGGAAATTTGGCCAGGGACTGTCAGCATCCACCTAGCCAAAAAACGGGACCAATCTTCTTGGGCACCACTTTGAAGATGAGGGCTGTGTCCATGTTGCCATCATGGTACACACTGGGCTAATGAGTGCAGATCAGAGATAAATGTGGATGGACAATCTCTCCCTCCTCCCAAGGGAAACTGGCATTGGTGCCTGCTCCATCCCCACTAAACACTGTGGGCACTGCCACTCTATCCAGGGCTGTCATACAATCCAACCAAGCCCTGTATCCTATATCTAGGACTTGAAATGGTCAAACAGGAGGTGCAGGACTGTCTCCCTCCCACTGATCTGTATTGACAGAAATGGGGCCCCAGGCTGTAAGTCCCGGTGTATTGCTCTTTGCCCTCTGGCACAGTGGAACTTGTACTGGAGTAGGGTAATCCCACCATGAACAGACTTCAAGTAGTGCTGAAAGTGATACAGATATTACAGGGGAAATAAAATATGTGGCTCAGACCACCAATTCCCTTCTTCAAATACTCAACAAAAATAACACAGCTTAAATCCTGTTCCTGCCTTCTTGATCGATCAACAGGAAAATTTTTGTCAAATGAACCCAGAGTTGATAAAAGTTTTGGGACATCAGTTAGGGCACACTGGGCTCAGTTAACTAGAGAAGAACATTCAATTGGAACTTTTATAAAAGGAAAGATTTTTAAAGGTGTTATAAACACTGGGGCAGATGTGTTTGCTATGTCTGGCCTAAAGGTTGGTCCTTACACAGGGACTTCCACTGACTTGAAACGTGTAGGCCATATTTCTAAGGCACCACAGAGTGTTCAATATTTTCAATTGCAAAGCTTAGAAGGTAATACATGACTTTTCAAACCTTATTTTCTTAAGCGTTTGCCAATATATTAAGAAGGCCACTATGTACTAAGCAGTATGGGGGTCTTACTGATGAGTCCTCATTCTGTGTTTACTTCCCAGATGCTGAATAAAGGATTGGTTCTCACAAATACATTTGGAAGAAACCCATGAGAAAGGCATGTAACTGTGGATGCACCTGATCAACCTTTTCAGTATGGGCCTCAGTCTCTTCTCCCACATAGAAGGCAGTAGAAAACAGTGATTGACTGTCAGATGACCATGTCTGGCCTAATCAATGGCTCTTCACTGCTGAAAAGCTTCAGGAGGCTCATATGATTGTACAAGGACAGCTTTAATCTGGTTATACTGAACATGCAATTGTACTTGTACTCCATGGAATAACCCCACTTTGTAATTAAGAAAATATTTGGCAATTGGAGGCTGTTACAGGATTTCTGAGCAACTAACTGTACAATGAAATTGATCTGTAGCCTGGGCTTTCATCTCCTACGGGTATGCCCTTTCATTATCATTTAAATAACTGACCTAAAGGATTGCTGTTGCACTGTATCCTTACATCTAGCTGATTGTTAGCACTTTGCACTTAGTGTTCCAGTCATTAGTTTCAAGGAGCCAGTTAGAAGATATGGTTGGAAGGTTTTACCACAAGAAATGTCCAATAGTTCTACAATATGTCAGTCTTTTGGTGCCTGAGTAATTCCTGCCATGCAGAAGCCACATACGTATGCACATATTATTCATGATGTCAATGACATACTTTTGTCCCATTCATAATTCAGAAATTTTATAAAAACTTTTTGCACACTTGAAAACCCTTCTTCTCACAATACTCTTGTGTACAGCTCTATATTGATTGAAAAAGCCTCTCCTTTTCAGCATTGGGGCAGCTGAATCGAAGGATGCAGGATTCATCCACAAAACATGCAAATTTGAATGGATGTCTTACATTCCCACAATGATTTTCAGAAGTTACTTGGAGATAATTACTGGTTATGTTCCACTTTACTATTATTCACTCAGGCTCAGCACCTTATTTGACATCTTATATGAAGATATCTCTCTGGTCTGATGACAGCTCACTACAGTAGAAAGGCTGCATTAGTAAGGATTGAAATTGGCCTCAAGACTGCACAACTTACTACATTTAATTGACAGGAGCCGATAGATGGGCAGATAATCCCTTCTACTCATACCCCAGTAACCATGTGACTGTCTTTAGGAGGTATCAAATGGCTCCATCTTGCTTACTGTCCTTCAAAATCTTTGACCCTCTCTCATGATCTCGTTGCTGAGCTTCTTATTAAAGGCAGAAGTCAAGTCATACAACTGGTGGGAGGTGAGACATTGTAGTTCCCTTTTCAGTTCATCAACAGTGCTGACTCTCACAATCCTCACATGCTTGGTGGGTGAGTATTTCCAATTTTCCTGGACATGTTGGAAATCACTATTCTCCTAATAAGCTTATCCAATTTGCTACCATAGTCTTTATCTTCCCCCACAATGTATGCCTTTACTGATGGCTGTAGCTCGGGTAAGGCTGCTTACTATAGCCTTGCTCCTACTAATGTGGTACAAACCTCCTGTGCCTCTGCATGATGGGCAGAACTTCAAGATTTTGTTTGTGCTGTATCCCACTTTGCTGATGAATTGATTAATACCTACAGTGATAGTGCCTATAAGGTAGATGTTGCTATGCACATCAAACAGCCACCACTGGCTATGCACATACAGAAGGGTTATTTCATTTATTCCCTACCCTATAGAAAACAATTCAAGGGCTTCAGTATCCCTGTTTTATTGGACACATCTGAGTTCACACCAAACTTTCAGTCCCTGTGACAACAGGAAACACTCTAGCTGGTCATCTTGCTGCAGGCTGTCAGCAGCTGTCCTCTTATGACTGTGCCCAAGCATCTCTAGAATCTTCAGAGTGCTTTCAGCCTATGCACAGAATTCCACATTAGCTGGGAACACGCTCAGGAAACTCTTCACCAAGTTTCTCATTGTGTAGGACATACTCCAGTTTGACCTACTGATGTTAATCCTCATGGTTATTCACGAAACCAGCTGTGGCAGATGGATTAACTCACACCCCTAAATTTGGCAAACAGTGTTCCATCAATGTTAATATCAACACATGTTCTTGCTTCATTTTTACCACAGCTCAAATGGGAGAAAATACACATGAAGTCATTTCCAATGTTTGGTTACTTTTGCTATGTTGAGATTTCCTCTACGTATTGAAAATGAGAATGGTTCAGCTTATACAGTTCCTCATTTTGAAACATATTTGATCAATATCATATTCATTACCAAAAGGATATTCTTTATAACTCTCAAGGCCAGGCAATTGTATAGCAGTTTCAATTGTCAGTTAAGTACAAACAAAACGTGGGAATTATAGAACCCCTCAATTTTGTTTGAATCCTGCTCTTTGTTTTTATTTTTGTTTAATTCTGGTGCCTACGGATATTCTGCAGGTGAATGATACATGACTCTCAATGCCATAGGCCAGGTAGATCTGTTTGTTAGAGAAAACTACAAACAGGACAACAGAATGGACCAGATCCCATGATAATGTGGTAGAGGCCATCCTTGTGTCATTCCATAAGGAGATGAACCTACAATCTGGGTACCTGAGATTGCTCTTTGTAATCACCAAGGATAATCTCAAGCTGCAGTTCAAATGACTGAAGCCCACAACTGAGATACTGAACCAATCTGCACTGGAAGCAAGATGCTGAGGATGAAATACAGGGGGAACTCAGCAGACCCACAATGTCAAACTACCAACATGGAAACAACTAAAGAACTTGATGCATGAGGCTGAGCACATGGTTCACCACCAGGAGGTAAACATGTGTAAAGCTAACATGTGTAAAGCTAATCTTGCTTTATTGAGCTGTCAGGATGCTGCATTTTCTGAGGAGAAATCCAAAAGTTCCAAATAATACCAGACCATTTACATATAAAAATTATGAAAGGGGGAGATGTGGAGAGCCATGACTTGGATAGTGGTTATTGATTATCTCAGAACAGTGGCTGTGCTTTGCTATGGGACCTTTCTGTGAAAAAAGGTGAAGGATAAGATTGCCCAGGAGCTGTGGTAGCTAATGCCCTATACAAGCAAGTTCTGTGCTAACATATCAAACATTATCAGTATTGACCTTGAGCTCAGACACCAGCTGCCATGAATAGAGAATTTTAAGCATAGCAATATAACCACAATATCTATCAAGGACTGCAAACTCCAAGCTTTCCTGGTTTGCAGAAACTCTGGACAATTGGCTTCCAGAGCACAGTAGAATAATAACAGCACTGCAGTGCAATAATAATTCTATCACTGCAACAGTAGGATAGCTATAAAAATGTTTCTATCTCTGTACTTTTTAGTGCACAAAGAAAAATGCACCTATAGTTTTAACTGGCTATGAAATCCTACATATCAAATGTGCAGTGCTAATTTGAGGTCACCATTCCTCCATCAGTGGTCAGTGTCCCACCTGATCCCAGAGTTCTCTAAATGTTTGTGTGTGTTTCTTAATCACCCATTACCTCTCTCCCAAATTGAGGGTTCAGCTGTGTAGTATGCAGCCATGCCCAACTGATAGTTCTTAAACTTTTGATTCCTTAATTATAATGTAATTGTTTGTGGATAAAACTTTGATTTGCTCCTCTTCACATCTTCTCTTTGTCACTTCAGGTAAACATGAGCAAACATCCAAGTCCAAAGCCCTTACTTTCATCTGTGCAATGAACAGTGAGCTATTTCCTCACAGACTCATTCATCTCATGCCTTCCTCCAGTACACACTCAACTAACAGGCTACATTGTTGACTTTTGGAAAGGGCAAATCTTAGGACTTATGATGTTTTGTTTCTTTGTTGCTTATGATGGATGCTGAGAGAATTGAAGCTTTCTGTAAGAAGACATATTACTTACATACATTGTTGTGATTATAAGCAGGATCCATGAGATAAGTAGCCAATTATCTCATCCACATATTAAGTAAGAGCAAGACCTCTCACATCTTGGATGTGGTAATGAATTTATTGTGTGAGAGGGAGGACTAAAATGAGCAATACGAATCTGCATTACAATATGAATCTTTCTCTCATGGAAAGCAAAGCAAAAGAATAAAATAACTCAGAGCTGATGTGATACCTTGAGTTAGTCAGAAGCACTTCATCATTATGTGCATGCAATCAGAGTAGTAAACAGGCTGCTGAAAAGTAAAAGGTGATGTGGCTTGTTGCTGCTGTTCTTGGTAGCAGGATGTTTTTCACTCCATCTGCACCCTAATCCCTCTGTCCACATACAAACATATCTACAGCTCCATAGAAAATGTTGAATCTGTTTGAGATGTTGGGGGTGTGGGTGAAACTACATTCTTTATACTGTTGTTGCACACCAGCGCCCACATCCCCATCTGAAACAGTTCCCTGCATTCAGATGACAGTAGGAGCAAGCATGGAGAGTATTGGTCTGGGAGAGGAGCAGGTAGAGGATCTTTAGTGAGGAATTCCACTGGCATGCTCTCCTGAGGGGGGCTCACTCTTGATCCCGCATTCCTCCTACCTCTCCTCTCCAACATCTGGTAGGTATTTTGTGCTCTTCTTGTTTTAAAGCCAGAAGCCAGGCTCACTCTTCATGTGTTAAATGTAACCAACAGTCTCCCGAGAGGGGAAAGCTGATGAAATGGAACATGATAGAGAATCCCGTTTTTAAGTGAAGGTTAATGGAACACTCTGATTTGAATGATACTTAGGCTAAATTCTCTTGGTGCCCATGGAAAACATGAGTTCTTCGATGGTACCCTCTAGCAAATGCAGCAATCTCCAACTCAAATGCCCCTTGTGATGTGGTTTAGACAGCTATCTCAATGGCACAACTGTAGTAATACTGAAATGAAGGTCATTTACTATTTCGTTACTAGGCTCTTGACAATTTGAACCCTAACTCATAAAAGATTATCTCATTTTGACCCACTCTCAGAAAAGGAGAACTGGTGGGAATTTATATAAACTATATACCAAATTGGAGAACTCAACCTGCCAATTTCTCTGGCACATGTCTTTCTTTTCCCTAAGAACACCTCGCTGTCCTGAGGGGCATCCCAGGTATCAGGCAGTTAGTGGGACTCAAAATTAGCTCTTTTATTAAGTGTTCTTTCCCATCTTTTACCTGGCTCTTCTGGAAAAAATATGTAAATAAATTCATGGTAACACAAAAATGTAGGTAAAATTATAGTTTTGAATGAGACACAGAAATGCTATAAAAGTAGAGGGCAAGAAACAATCCAAAAGCTAAAAGTGAACAATTTATATCGAAGAGATTTGGGGAAAGGAAGAGCATTAATAACCTTTAACTTTCTGAATCAACCCTTTTGAGACCCAAGGAAGTGTGAAAGATTCATATTGGTGTGAGTTGTGATGGTATCAATTAAATCTGATGCTAAATTAGAACTCTAGGTTCATATCCTTTTGGTTGTCACATAACCCTTCACAATCCTATGGAACAATTTGTTTCTGTGTCATGTAATTGTGGGACTCTAGTGATGAGTGCATAGGCTCTGCCAAGCGGAATGAAGCTTGGCAGTTGCTTCACCTGATGGAAATCATTCCTTTTTTCTGAGGAAACAGCACCCATGGCTGGACTTGAGCTGGATAGACTCTGCAGCACTGAATACATGTTCTGCTTCTTGAATGAATCTGAGGTGCTCCTCTTTCTTAAAACACAGATTTGAATCTATTCATGCCTATATTGTTAAATCAGAGACACAAGTCACAAAAGGGACATAGCCCATCCCCTACCATAGTCTTGGTTCTTCATCTTCCCATGTTCAGAGATCCATTCTATTGATGCAGAGAGATCCCTGCATTCATTGATTCTTGATTTCAATTCGTGTGCCAAAAGAATCTTATTAAGGAAGTTGGAGCCTAATCTGACATGCTGGAGATCAGGGTCTAACTTTTCTTCTATTGGACACAGGGTCTGTGGTTTTATTCCTAGGTCCTTGATGCATTTTGAGTGGAATTTTGTGCATGTGAACTATAGGGGTTTAATTTCATGTTGTTGCATACGGATTTCTAATTTTCCCAGCACCGTTGTTAAAGAGCCTTTCTTTTCTTCAAGGCATGTTTTTGGCACCTTTGTCTAATATAAGAAAATTGCCATTTTGTGGCCTAGTCTCTGTGTCCTTTCTTCTGTGCCATTGGTCTACCAGTCTGTGTTTTGCCAATACCTTGCTGGTTTTATTACTATTGTTCTGTAGTATAGTTTAAGTGCTGGTTTAGTGATGCCACCTATTTCACTATTCCTGCTAAGAATCGCTTTAGCTATTCTGGATCTCTTCTTTTTCTAGGTGAATTTCATGAATGCTTTTTCTATTTTTATGAGGAATGTCCTTGGGATTTTGATGGAAATTGCACTAAATCTGTATGTTGCTTTTGGTAGTATGGTCATTTTGATAATATTAATTCTACCTATCCAAGAGCAAGGTACATCTTTCCATCTTTTAAGATCTTCTTTAACTTCCCCCTCTAGGGCTCTGTAATTTTCATTATATGTATTGTTCACCTCTTTTATTAAGTTGATCCTCAAGTAATATGAAGGGCTATTGTAAATGAGGTATTTTCCTCTTTCCCTTTCTGAGGATTTGTCACTGATCTACAGGAATGCCTTTCATTTATGGGTACTGACTTTATATTCTGCTAGTTTGGTGAATTCATTTATTAATTCTAGAATTTTTCTGGTGAATCTTTTAGGGTCTTCTAGGTAGGGATCATATCATTAGCAAATAGTACTAATTTGAGTTCTTCTTTTCCTATGTATATCCCTCTAATATCTTCCACCTGGATAATTGCTCTGACCAGTGTTTCAAAAACTATGTTAAATAGAAGTGGTTAAAGAGGGCATCTGTGTCTTGCTCCAGAGTTTAGAGGGAATGCCTTCAGTTTGTCTCCATTTAAAAATGATTATATAAAAAATAAAAATTAATGAAATTAATAAATTAATAAGAAATAAAATCTACTCAAACATCTAGAGACTAAATAATAGACTATTTAACTAACAATGGGTTGCAAAATACATCAAAAAATTTTAAAAAATCATAGAGTTAAATGAGAACACTGATACATCATATCAAGATCTGTAGGACACTATGAAGGCAGTACTAAGAGGAATGTCTGTTCCCTTAGAGTTCATTACTTAAAAGAAAAAAAATTCAACAAATAAATGATATAATGTTACATCTCAAAGCCCTAGTAAAAGAAAGCAAAATTGACACCTAAATCAGTAAAAGATTAAATAATAATTTAAATCAAAGCTAAAATTAATTGAAATGAAACAAAATTGAAAAAATTAACAAAACAAAAAGTTAGTTTTTTGAAAATATAAATAAAATTGATAAACAGCCATGCTAATGAAAAATAAGGAGAGAGAAAACATAAATTACTAACATCTGTGATGAGAAAAAAATATCATGACAGATACTACCTAATTAGAAATCATTTTCAAAATTTATACTCCATAAATAAAAATCATTAAAGGCACTGACAAATTTCTAGAGCAATATGATTTGCTCAGACTGAACCAGGATGAAATATAGGACTTAAACAGATCAATTTCAAGCAATGAAATAGAAGATGCCATCAGAAGCCTTCCAACCAAGAAAAGCCCAGGACTGGATGGGGATACACCTGATGTCTACAAGTCATTTGAAGAAGAACTAATACCATATTCCTCAAAGTATTTTATGATATAGATAAAGAGGGACTTCCAAAGTCATTTAATGACATCAATATCATGCTGAATCTAAAGCCAGACAAAGACATCAAAGGAAAAAATTCAGCCTCCTATCTCAATGACTCAAACCCCAAGCTGTCCACAAAAGCAACATGTCATGAACTTTGGAATGTTAAATCACATATTACTTCTTACTCAGTTATCCCCAAGTCAACAAGGACAGGATTTGTGTGTAGAGGTTCTGAACCTGAGACATGGAGTGTGGGAGAAAGCAGTCTCTTATATAGTGGTGGAACTCTTTAACTTGATCACCTGGGAGGTAACTAGTCAGCTAGTAAGTCTCTACTCGTCCAAAATACTTGGGTTTTCAGTATTATCTTTTCATTCAATAGTAGGCTTATGCACACAGAAAGACACTTATACACAAATTTGTTCATTTGTAGTTCTCACACTCCTGAAATTCATCTTTGTATAAGTGATTTGAAGAAATCTTTCCCCCTCATTTGAGTTTTAAATGTGAGAAAAAGATTTTAATATGGGAGAAAATATTCCACTGTATTGTTCTGTAATGAGGGTACAGCCTCTAAAATCACTTTTGTTTCCAACAGATTGAAATAATTTGGGAATGTTTAACGTTGGTGCAAAATAAGAGTTCATTAATTGAAATTCATGTTAAAATTAAAAGCACATTACACTTTATTAACTAAAAAAAGTTATAGTTTAATTTTAAATAAAAGTTTGTAAAGTCCATCACATGATGCCTCATGAAATATCACCTCACCAGCAATGAGGAACCATCAACTTTCTTCTGCCGTAGTGATGTTGTACTTCTGCATTGTCCATTCAAAAAAAGGCCACCATGCTATGAAATATCAAGATGATATATACTTAAAAACGTTTCCCTCAAGTACTTTCAAATTTCCATGGTGACAGTTAAAGATATTTAAAATTCTTCTTAAGCCCACTAATGTGGCAGACTAGAATTATACCTCACTATGTATATTTACCGAAATTTTCATGCACTGGCGAGTTGTTTTCTCCTTAAGGCTTGATTGATGATATGTTTTATTTCATTAATTCTGAATTTCTTTTCACAATTTTATGCTGAAGAATAATGCTCTCAATTCCTACTGCAGAATGGCCTGCATTCAGTTGCAATTCAAACACAATGCAAGCCAAATTAGAGATGTTTTAGACGTATGTTATACTTTACCTTAATCACTATTGAAAATGAATGTTAATGGTGCCTCTGTACCATGCAAAGTTCTCTCTAAAATGCAGAAAATTGACCTTGAGATTTTATGTAATTATGAGGAAATAAGATGTAGTCAAAATTGATTTGAGGGTGAAATTAATCTCTATTACGTACACTTTGAAATAGCAGAATTGTCCAGAGAAAAATGGATCTATTTGATATAAACATAGAGACAAAAAGATTTTGTCTTTGATCCTTTGAAACACACTACAGTCATGCAATTGTTGATTTTGCATTTTTATTTATAATACTCTAGATTAGAATATGGCATAAAGTTGCCAGTGCCTTAGTCATGTCTAGCATGAAAATTTGTATTGCTATTGTAGTTTTCTGGTTGTTGAAATAGATCCACAGATTTATTCTACGTAAAAATGTTATTTTCCCTATGTAGCTTCTTGCAATCCCTACTGCGCATATTTTGCCAAGGCCTTTCCACCTGCATATCTTGTATGAATATAGGTAGTACAATTTCTGGGATTTGTATAAGGTTGAATCTGTATTTAAAATTTTTTCACATATTTTATGTTTTCAGTTTTTCTCATCAGTACGAATTGTCTGATATAAAATAAAATGTGAGCACTTATTAATCAATTTTTCACATTCTTTGAAATCAAACTATGAGTTTCCAGTATATATTATTCAATGATTACTCAAGTGAGACCTGTGGTGAAATATTTTGCCACATTCTTCAACTAGAGTTTTTTAAATTTTTTAGTATGGATCCTATGATGTACAACAGAAAGTGAGAAATGAATAAATGCCTTTGCACAATGTTCACATTTGTACTTTCTACACAGTGTGGATACTCTGATGCCTATGAAAACGTGAGTCAGAAATGAAAGTTTTGCCACAATCTTTACAATTCTAGAGTTTCTCTGGTGTATGGATTCTCTGTGAAGATCGAATAAAAGCTTTTCCACACTCTTGGCATTTGTAATGTTTCTCTCCAGTGTGGATTCTCTGATGCACAGCAAGAGATGAGGAATGAGAAAAAGCCTTTCCACAACTTTCACATTTGTAGGATTTCTCTCCCGTATGTATTCTCTTATGCACATTTAAATGTGAGGAACGAATGAAGGACTTGCCACACTCATTACATTTGTGAGGTTTCTCTCCACTATGAATTCTCTTATGAATAGAAAGCTGTGAAGAACGAATAAAAGCTTTTCCACACACTTGGCATTTGTAATGTTTCTCTCCAGTGTGGATACTCAGATGCACAGTAAGATTTGAGGAACGAGCAAAAGCCTTTCCACAACTTTCACATTTGTAGGATTTCTCTCCTGTATGTATTCTCTTATGCACATTTAAGGCTGAGGAACAAGTAAAAGCTTTGCCACACTCATTACATTTGTAAGGTTTCTCTCCAGTATGGATTCTCTGATGTACAGCAAGACTTGAGGAATGAGCAAATGCCTTTCCACAACTTTCACATTTGTAGGATTTCTCTCCTGTGTGTATTCTCTTATGCACATTTAAGGATGAGGAACGAATGAAAGGTTTGCCACACTCATTACATTTGTAATGTTTCTCTCCAGTGTGGATACTCTGATGCACAATAAGATTTGAGGAACGAGCAAAAGCCTTTCCACAACTTTCACATTTGTAGGATTTCTCTCCTGTATGTATTCTCTTATGCACATTTAAGGCTGAGGAACAAGTAAAAGCTTTGCCACACTCATTACATTTGTAAGGTTTCTCTCCAGTATGGATTCTCTGATGTACAGCAAGACTTGAGGAATGAGCAAATGCCTTTCCACAACTTTCACATTTGTAGGATTTCTCTCCTGTGTGTATTCTCTTATGCACATTTAAGGATGAGGAACGAATGAAAGGTTTGCCACACTCATTACATTTGTGAGGTTTCTCTCCAGTATGGATCCTCTGATGCACAGCAAGATATGATGAACTAGCAAAAGCCTTTCCACAACTATCACATTTATAGGATTTCTCTCCTGTATGTATTCTCTTATGCACATTTAAGTTATAGGAAGAAAGGAAAGCTTTACCACACTCATTACATTTGTGAGGTTTCTCTCCAGTATGAATTCTCTTATGAGTAATAAGATGTGAAGAATTAATAAAGGCTTTTCCACACTCCTGGCATTTGTAATGTTTCTCTCCAGTGTGGATTCTCTGATGCTTATTAAAATCTGAGAAAGAAATGAAGGTTTTCCCACAATCTTTACAATTATAGGGTTTCTCTCCAGTATGGATTCTATGATGCACAGCAAGAGATGATGAACTAGCAAAAGCCTTCCCACAACTTTTACATTTGTAGGATTTCTCTTCTGTATGCATTCTCTTATGAATATTTAAGTGTGAGGAATAAATGGAAACTTTGCCACAATCTTTACATTTGTATGGTTTTTCTCCAGTATGAATTCTCTGATGAATAACAAGGCTTGAGGTACATTTAAAGGTCTTTGCACAATGTTTACATCTGTATGATTTCTCTCCAGTATGGAGTAACTGGGGATGAACAACTTGTGTGGAACACATAAATGATTCCCCACTTTCTTCAGATTTGTAATGTTTCTCTCCAGTGTGGATTCTCTGATGACAAAGCAGTTCTGAGGAAAAAACATAGGTTTTGCCACATTCTTTACACTTGTAGGGTTTCTCTCCTGCATAGATACTCTTATGCACCCCATGATGTGACGAATTACTAAAGAAAGTTTTACAATCTTCTGTTTCATAAAATTTCCCTTCATTCTGGATTTTCTGCTGTTGTTCAAGATTTAAACATGGTGTAAATGATTCATCACATTCCTTGATTCTCCATGGATCTTCTTGGGTGCATATTGTATTAGGTCCAATTTGGTTTGATGACTCATCAGAGCTTTCCCTGTATTTTTCACCTGTATGTGTGTTGGACATTTTCATGGTATTGATTTTCTCATGCTCTGTACACACTGAGAACTGATTAAATAGTTCACTGTATTTCTTAGAATCGTAAGATCTCTCTTTTATCTGGACATTAGGATGGGTAAGAGCTTTTGGCCACTGATCAATGACTTTTGCACATTTCTCCCACTTGTCACGGTTCTGGGTAAAAGGACATGTCTGTGTGTTAGGTGGATATGATCCCTGGTTAGGGTCTTCCCATGATTCCTTGTGTTCATGGCTCTCCTGTCCAACAGAACTACCCTCCAGTTTTCTTAGGCTGCATCGATCAGCAAATACTACGCCAGTTTCATCATTGATGCAAATTTTCTCATAATTACCAATGTGTTCTCTTTTCTTAAGCATCACTGTGTTGACATTTTCCATCTGAATTTTATCCAAACTGCAGACATTGGAACAGAAGTGAAAGAAGTCTTGATGCAGAAATAGTGAACCTTTGATAAATGAATTATCACACAAATCCCATTGAGATTTTTTTCTCATATATTGGAATCTCTTGTCTCCAGCAATATTTGAATAACAATTGAAGTCAAATTCACAATGTTTCAAATGATGTTTTACATCATGATCTACATTTTCTTGCTGATTTTCTAAGTTGTTATTCTCAGTGAAGGAATGTTTCATAAGTGGATCTACACACTTACTCCAAGAAGCAAATGAATCCAAGTGAATTACTGACACAAAGTCATTACTTTGGGCAGATTCATGATGTTCATCTTCTCCTCCAGTCCTCTCAGAGGATGCCACTGCACAGTGATAAGGTCCATGACATTCTGGTTCCGCTTTACACTTTCTTCTAATTTCATGTTTAATGAATTGTATATTCTCAAGATTCTTATTTTCATATCTTCTATTTCTCACTTGTTGGAATGAACCTTGTGTATTCTCCTCTGGTAACCATCCAGGAGTTTACAGGGAAGACATAAATGAAAGAAACGAAAGTTAGAATTTATCCTTCTTACTGGATTCACCTGAACATACCAATGCAATGTGTAAAATTCTAAAAACCTGAGAATACCAGGAAGATGAAAAAATAAAAACCTTGACTGCATCCTTCCTCCTAAATATATAATCTTAAAATGTATGCATTGAACATTGAACATATTGCCTTACTGACTACTCTAGACATTGTATTTTCAAGGCTGCAGGTGACAACAGTTTTAACAAGCCACAAAAAGAGGAAAAGAAAGTTGTTTCCATTTCTCCATCACAGATACTTACCCTAAAAATTAGCAGAATACAATGAAGAGACAGTTCAAAAAAATGATCTAATTTCTTGCCTACTTGGGTGCTTTCTGAAAATTCTGTCCGAGATATAATGTGCCAAAAGGAAATGGGTTTATTTTGGAAGATGTCTTGAGTAGATCAGACGTGAGAAATGATTGTCAAAGGAACAGAAAGAATTTCATTGGGAGAAGTTGATGCAGACAAAATGAGAAAGAAAGGTAGATCAGCAATAGGCATCCAGGAAAAGGGTCTCAGAGAAGAAATGAAGAAAGAGGATTGAGAAATCGAGCTCCTAAACCCAGCTGTTGCTGACCACAATGACAGCCCCCTTACCAGGTCCTAGAAATGGCCAACCCTACAATGTACATTCTCTTGGGACAATAGACCCTCTGTTTTTACCTTTTGTCAATGTAATTTAGAAATCACTCTTCTACAGACTTGTGGAAGGAGGCAAATTAGAGGTGATGTTTCCCTTTCTGAATCCCATACCTAATCAATCATGTATAGGGAAAGATCAAGCTTACAAAATCTATAGATAAGAGACACCTTTTAAAATCATCTCCTGGGAATGCTCCCATTTTGTGAGCTTTTATTTTCTTTTTTCTTTTCTTCTTACATTTCCTTCTTCCTTTTTTCACTAAATAAGTTATATTATGATGCTCTCACCCTTGGGACTATGGATTTTATTCTTCAAATTTACAAGAAAAAGAACCCATTTGACACCCAAACTCTTTTACAACATGGATATAGTCCTTTGTAAATGAAAAACTACAGACACAAATATTTTAATGAGACATCTTGAGATCAGGCTATAAGGTTTCAAAAGTCCCTACTAGTTTTGATTGGTGTCATTTTCCTGTGGATGAAGAAATTTTCTAGATTATTAGAAGTATATTTTTGATTAACTAAAATATTTTTTTTCCAATTGGCACATAAGACTATATTCACTTTCCAGGTGTAGATTGATTTTTCAAAAGCAAAAGGAACTTGTGCAGTAATATATCTATTTAATTATTATATGTATCACATCATAATATTTGCATAGCATTTTTTGATAACTGTTTCAGATTCATTGTGTTATTATTTTTCAAGTTGAAAACATATTGTTGGTTCTGGGAAAACAACTGTCTTCATCTTATTCCTACTTTCATGCTACCATTTTATATTCTTTCTGTGAAATCTTCCAAACCACCAAACCCAATAGTCCTTGCCACTAATGTATTCTAAAATGACATGACAGCACCATTTTTACATTCCATGTAAATTTGAGATCTTGAGATATTTTCTTGTTTCTGCCTTTTCTCTTCTCTAAGCATTATACCGTTTTAGTTTTTCCATGTTACCATAAATGTTAAAATTCACTTTTTTATAACAGCATTTCATTTCATTCTATGTGCTTCCGTGTATATGTCTCTCTCTCTATTTGTGTGTGTGTGTGTGTACATTAACTATTTATCCTTACATACTTACAAATAAAATTTTAATATTTCACATTATGAATAATCATTTAGCAAGCATAGGAGTGCAGATATCTCTTCTACATTCTGAATTCATTCCTAGTTGGTAAACTCAGTTCTGGTTTTACTCATCACTACAGTAGATGTGTTGTTCATTTTTGAAGAACTGTTCTGCTATTAAATGTATAAAAAAACTCCAGATGGAATTTTTCAAATGCCTAAAGTTCTAAATAGATAACAAAATCATTCAAAGAATATGGTGAAAATTGCCAAATGTAGGCAACTACATAAATTACCTGACTTAAATTCTAAAGAAATGGTGATTGGTGAGATATGTGAACAATGCAAAATAAACAGCTCAGTGATCCTCATAGAGCCAAACAAACAAAGAAAAAAACATGAAATCAACTATCAAATAAAAAAATACAAAATAGAGTAATTTTCATGCTAAAGAATGCAACTATAAATAAAAGTTGAGAATTTTGTAAATACAGAATGAAACTAGATTATAATCCAAGAACTCATTTCATTCAAACTAGAATAAAAAAAAATAATGAAATCATGGTTCACAAATTAAGCTATCTACATTCTTGAAAATATAACACTGTATTTCATTTTTATATACAAGTACAATGCATAACTAAATAAACAAATAGGTTACTTAGATAAGGAAAGACCACAAAAGTAGCAGATATGGATCAGGAAATGGAGGATGGAAGGGATGGGAAATTATTTGCAACTGAAATAGGAAAACATGCTTAAGGATACTTATGCTTATAATCTAGAGTGCTACAACCCACACATTACCAAATACACACCAGGGAACCCACAGTAGTTTTGACAGTGCTGGACACTCAGAACTTTACTTCAGGAGGACACACAAAAGAGCACCCCATAACAGGAGTAATCTGACTGCTAACTCACAGATAATCAGGGACCATTTTCCCTGAACCAGCAGAAATATAGTAGGTATCTGAACACACCAATGATTAGACTGACCTTCCAAGAATTATATCAGTCTTGACCTGGAATGATCAATAACTCCACACCCAAAGAAACAGAGATAAACCAAGTAATGTTCCAAACCAAGAGAATGAAATGGAAAATCATATACAGCAGGCTTCCAGGACCCCAAATATACAAAATTTCAAAAGACCCACAAATAAGCACAATGTCATAAAAATGACTAGCATGCAGACTAAGAATAACATTTTCAAGGCTCCCTGACAAAAGCAACACATACCATTTAGAGGGAAACCCATCTGATTTCTCAACATAGACCCTCAATGCTAGGAGGTTTTGCAATTATATATATCAATATCTAGAAGATCACAGGACACATCCTTGTAATCCTAGTGGATCAGGAGTCTGAAGCAGGAAGATCATGAGTTCAAAGCAGCCTCAGCAAAAGTAAGGCCCTAAGAAACTCACTGAGGCCCTGTCTCTCAATAAAATACAAAATAGGGCTGGGGATCCAGCTCACTGTTTAGGAACCCCTGGGTTCAAAACCTAGTACCCACCACTCAATAGAACCCAATATCTGAAAGAAAATGGATGCCAGAAAAGAACACTATGACCAGCAAAATTAAGATTCAGAATCAAAGATAAATTAAAATTATTCCACAATAAACAAAAGTTAAAAAAATTCACTACTAGAAAGCCTGAAGTAGAAATCAGAGTCAATACTGTATTTCATGAAGAATAATTAAAAAATAAGTTAAATCCAGCAAAGAGAGAAATTACCCTAAAAGAAATATACCTGATCAACATAGATGCACATGTTCTCAATAAAATTCTAGCAAATGGCATACAAAAACATATTCAAAACACAGTTCACCATGCTCAAGAATAGTTCATTCAAGGGATGCCAAGTTGTATCAACATGTTGAAATCAATCAATGCAATTCTTCCAATAAACAGACTTAAATACAAGAATCATATGATCAGCGTATGCAGCAAATCGCCCCGCGGCCAGAGGCTGCGGCGCTCGCTGGGAAACGACAGTAAGATAACAATGCAAAGATACAGCGCTACGGATTCTGCAGGCTCCCGCCAGCTGTGCAAATACTGTACTCAGAGCTGAATTCTGGGCTTGAGACGGGGAAGGAAGCCATCCAATTCGGTTCTCCACATTGGTCAGACCACAGAGGAAGCCAGCGGCCACCATCTTGGAGAGCTGACGTCATCATCTCTGTTTTTTTTTTTGTTTTGTTTTGTTTTGTTTTGTTTTTGACTGATAACAGCTCTTTCAGCTATAGATCAGCGGGGAAAACTTAAGGGCCCCTCCCAGCTCTCCTGTGAGCGCAATAGCCAGACCGAGGGCGGCACGGGAGCCGGCGGGAGCCGCGGCTGCGGCGAGGGAGCCGGCGGGAGCCGCGGCTGCGGCGAGGGAGCCGGCGGCAGCCGGGGCTGCGGCGAGGGAGCCGGCGGCAGCCGGGGCTGCGGCGAGGGAGCCGGCGGCAGCCGGGGCTGCGGCGAGGGAGCCGGCGGCAGCCGGGGCAGCGGCACGGGAGCCGGTGGGAGCTGCGGCGGCGCTGGCGCAGGAGCCGGCGGGAACCGCGCGGCGAGGGACTCCCAGCTACCGCTCCCACCAGTGCTGACAACTGAGGTCTCTTGCACCGACTCGCCTCGGCGTGGGACTCACGGCTACCCCTCCCACCAGTGCTGACAACTGAGGTCTCTTGCATCAGATACAGGGGCGTGGCTACCAGAAGGTAAGCAAATTTGCTGGGGGTTCTCAGCCCCAAGCTCTACAAACTTAGGGCCTGAGGGAGGCAAACAAGGAGAGTATGCCCAGGCACTAATGAAACAGCTGCTCCACGCGTGTGCAAGGTAGGCGGAACTGTGACCACCGACAAAACAGGCCCAGTGGACTGCCAGACACATCGCTCCGGTTGGGGGAGGGGCAGAGCCGCTGGGCACCTGCAAGTTACGCAGACCTGCGAATCACCAGCAGATCAGGCCCAGCAACCACGGAGCAGCAGAGCCACCCCTGGGCCTGCAAGCTAGGTCCACTTGCCACCCACCGGCAGGTCAGGCCCAACAAACTGCAGAGGGGCACAGCTGCCCCACGAGCCTGCTAGGTAGGCAGAACCCTGACCACCGACAGAACAGGCCCAGCGGCCGGCCAGACACATCGCCCTGCCCGGGTTGGGGGAGGGGCAGAGCTGCCGGGCGCCTGCAAGTTAGGCAGACCTGCGAATCACCAGCTGATCAGACCCAGCAACCACGGAGCAGCAGAACCACCCCTGGGCCTGCAAGCTAGGTTCACTTGCCACCCACCGGCAGGTCAGGCCCAACAAACTGCGGAGGGGCACAGCTGCCCCACGAGCCTGCTAGGTAGGCAGAACCCTGACCACCGACAGAACAGGCCCAGCGGCCGGCCAGACACATCGCCCCGCCCCGATTGGGGGAGGGGCAGAGCTGCCGGGCGCCTGCAAGTTAGGCAGACCTGCGAATCAACAGCTGATCAGACCCAGCAACCGCGGAGCAGCAGAGCCACCCCCGGTCCTGCAAGGTAGGGGCACTTGCCACCCACCGGCAGGTCAGGCCCAACAAACTGTGGAGGGGCACAGCTGCCCCACGAGCCTGCTAGGTAGGCAGAACCCTGACCACCAACAGAACAGGCCCAGAGGCCGGCCAGACACATCGCCCCGCCCCGGTTGGGAGAGGGGCAGAGCCGCCGGGCGCCTGAAAGTTAGGCAGACCTGCGAATCACCAGCAGATCAGGCCCAGCAACTGCGGAGCGGCAGAGCCACCCCTGGGCCTGCAAGATAGGCGCACTTGCCACCCACCGGCAGGTCAGGCCCAACAAACTGCGGAGGGGCACAGCTGCCCCACGAGCCTGCTAGGTAGGCAGAACCCTGACCACCGACAGAACAGGCCCAGAGGCCGGCCAGACACATCGCCCCGCCCCGGTTGGGGGAGGGGCAGAGCCACCAAGCGCCTGCAAGGTAGGCAAACCTGCGTCTCACTAGCATATCAGGACCAGCAACCCGCAGAGTGGGAGAGCCACCCCCGGGGCCTGCAAGGTAGGCGCACTTGCCACCCACCGGCAGGTTAGGTCCAGCAACTCTCGGAGGGACACAGCTGCTCCACGCGTGTGCAAGGTAGGCGGAACCGTGACCACCGACAAAACAGGCCCAGTGGACCGCCAGACACATCGCTCCGGTTGGGGAAGGGGCAGAGCCGCCAGGCGCCTGCAAGGTAGGCGGACCCGCGACCCACCAGCAGAACAGGCACAGCAATCCACAGAGCGGCAGAGCCACCCCCCAAGCCTACAAGGTAGGCAGACCTGCGATCCACCGGCAGGACAGGCCCAAAAACCTGCGGAGGGGCACAGCTGCCCCACGTGCCTGCTAGGTAGGCTGATCCGTGACCACCAACAGAACAGGCCCAGCGGCCGGCCAGACACATCGCCCCACCCCGGTTGGGGGAGGGGCAGAGCCGCCGGGCGCCTGCAAGTTAGGCAGACCTGCGACTCACCAGCAGATCAGGCCCAGTGACCCGCGGAGCGGCAGAGTCACCCCCGCGCCTGCAAGGTAGGTGCACTTGCCACCCACCAGCAGGTCAGGTCCAGAAACTCTTGGAGGGACACAGCTGCTCCACGCACGTGCAAGGTAGGCGGAAACGTGACCACTGACAAAACAGGCCCAGTGGCCCGCCAGATACATCGCCCCGGTTGGGGGAGGGGCAGAGCCGACACCAGCGCCTTTTAGGTAGACAGACCTGCAACCGACAGACACAACAGGCCTAGTGGCCAGCGGAGGGGCAAAGCCGCTGCTCACGCCTGCAAGGTAGGCGGACCTGTGACCACCAAAAGAACAGGCCCATCGAAAGTACAGGCACAGCGGCCTCCCGGCGTGGTAGGCACATTGCCTCAATTGGAGGAGGGGCAGAACCACCGCCAAAGCCTGCGAGGGAGACTTTGCAGCTATACAAGAGCAATATAAATATATAGGGGGAAAAATCAATAACACAACAGTTTCACCAAGCAGAAAGAAACGCGATCAATATGAAAAGACAAGGAAAGAAAGGACCACAAGCAATGCAGGTCAACTCAACTTTAGAAGAGGTAATATCTGCAGCAGATGGAATGTCAGATAAAGAATTCAGGATATACATGCTTCAGATGATCTGGAGTCTCAAGGAAGACATTAGACAGCAAAATCAGACAATGAAAGACCACTTCGACCACTTTGACAATCAATTACATAAACAAATCCAAGAAGCTAAAGATCAATTATACAGGGAGATAGAGGTTATAAAAAACAAACAAACAGAAATCCTGGAAATGCAGGAAACAATAAACCAACTTAAAAACTCAATTGAAAATACTACCAGCAGAGTAGAACACTTAGAAGATAGAACATCAGACAATGAAGACAAAGTATTTCAACTGGAGAAGAACATAGACAGCTCAGCAAAGCTGTTAAGAAACCATGAGCAGAACATTCAAGAAATATGGGATAACATAAAGAGACCAAACTTAAGAGTCATTGGGATACAGGAAGGTACTGAGGTCCAAACCAAAGGAATGGGCAATCTATTCAACGAGATAATATGAGAAAACTTCCCAGACTTGAAGAATGAGACAGAATCCCAAATCCTAGAAGCCTACAGGACGCCGAATGTGCAAAATCATAAGAGATCCACACCTAGACACATTATAATGAAAATGCCCAACATACAGAATAAGGAGAGAATTTTAAAAGCTACAAGAGAAAGGAAGCAGATTACATTTAGGGGTAAACCAATCAGGATAACAGCTGATCTTTCAACACAGACTCTGAAAGTTAGAAGATCCTGGAATAACATATTTCAAACACTGAAAGAAAATGGGTTCCAACCAAGAATTGTGTATCCCACGAAATTAAGCTTCAGGATGGAAGATGAAATTAAAACCTTCCATGATAAACAAAAGTTAAAAGAATTTGCAGCTAGAAAACCATCTCTTCAAAACATCCTCGGCAAAATATTACAGGAAGAGGAAATGGAAAATATCAATGAAAACCAACAGCGGGAGGTAGTACAGTAAAGGGGGGGGGAATAATCAAAGAGGAAAACAAACCATGTTTAGTAACATAAATAAACAAATATGGCTGGAAGAACAACCCATATCTCAATAATAACCCTAAATGTTAATGGCTTAAACTCACCAATTAAGAGACACAGGCTAGTAGAATGGATCACAAAACAAGACCCAACAATATGCTGCCTTCAGGAGACGCATTTGATAGGAAAAGATACATAGACTGAAGGTGAAAGGTTGGGAAAAATCATATCACTCATATGGACTTCGGAAACAAGCAGGAGTGTCCATACTCATATCAAATAAAATAGATTTCAAGCCAAAGTTAATCAAAAGGGATGAAGAGGGTCACTACATACTTCTCAAGGGAACCATACACCAACAAGACATAACAATCATAAATATATATGCCCCAAACAATGGTGCAGCTATGTTCATCAAACAAACTCTTCTCAAGTTCAAGAGTCTAATAGACCACCATACAATAATCATGGGAGACTTCAACACACCTCTCTCACCACTAGACAGATCTTCCAAACAAAAGTTGAATAAGGAAACTATAGAGCTCAATAACACAATTAATAACCGAGACTTAACTGACATATATAGAATATACCACCCAACATCAAGCAGTTACACTTTTTTCTCAGCAGCATATGGATCCTTCTCAAAAATAGATCATATATTATGTCACAGGGCAACTCTTAGACAATATGAAGGAGTAGAGATAATACCATGCATCTTATCTGACCATAATGGAATGAAATTGAAAATCAATGATAAAAGAAGTAAGGAAAAATCATGCATCACTTGGAGAATGAACAATAGGTTACTGAATGATCAATGGGTTATAGAAGACATCAAGGAGGAAATTTAAAAATTCTTAGAGATAAATGAAAACACAGACACAACATATCGGAATCTATGGGACACATTGAAAGCAGTTCTAAGAGGAAAATTTATTGCTTGGAGTTCATTCCTTAAAAAAAGAAAAAACCAACAAATAAATGATCTAATACTTCAACTCAAAATCCTAGAAAAAGAAGGGCAAAACAACAGCAAAAGAAGTGGAAGACAAGAAATAATTAATTCAGAGCTGAAATTAATGAAATCGAAACGAAAGAAACAATTGAAAAAATTGACAAAACTAAAAGTTGGTTCTTTGAAAAAATAAATAAAATCGACAGACCCTTAGCCACGCTAACGAAGAGAAGAAGAGAGAGAACTCAAATTACCAGCATACGGGATGAAAAAGGCAATATCACAACAGACACTTCAGAAATACAGAAGATTATCAGAAACTATTTTGAATCCTTATACTCCAATAAAATAGAAGATAGTGAAGGCATCGATAAATTTCTTAAGTCATATGATTTGCCCAGATTGAGTCAGGAGGATATTGACAACCTAAACAGACCAATATCAATTGAGGAAATAGAAGATACCATCAAAAGACTACCAACTAAGAAAAGCCCAGGACCGGATGGGTATACAGCAGAGTTTTACAAAACCTTTAAAGAGGAACTAATACCAATACTTTTCAAGCTATTTCAGGAAATAGAAAAAGAGGGAGAACTTCCAAATTCATTCTATGAGGCCAACATCACCCTGATTCCTAAACCAGACAAAGACACTTCAAAGAAAGAAAACTACAGACCAATATCTCTAATGAACCTAGATGCAAAAATCCTCAATAAACTTCTGGCGAACCGAATACAAAAACATATCAAAAAAATTGTGCACCATGATCAGGTAGGATTTATCCCTGGGATGCAAGGCTGGTTCAATATACAGAAATCAATAAATGTTATTCACCACATCAATAGGCTTAAAAATAAGAACCATATGATCATCTCGATAGATGCGGAAAAAGCATTCGACAAAGTACAGCATCCCTTTATGTTCAAAACTCTAGAAAAAATAGGGATAACAGGAACATACCTCAATATTGTAAAAGCAATCTATGCTAAGCCTCAGGCTAGCATCATTCTGAATGGAGAAAAACTGAAGGCATTCCCTCTAAAATCTGGAACAAGACAGGGATGCCCTCTCTCACCACTTCGGTTCAACATAGTTCTCGAATCACTGGCCAGAGCAATTAGACAGATGAAAGAAATTAAAGGCATAAAAATAGGAAAAGAAGAACTCAAATTATCACTATTTGCAGATGACATGATTCTATACCTAGCAGACCCAAAAGGGTCTACAAAGAAACTATTAAAGCTAATAAATGAATTCAGCAAAGTGGCAGGCTATAAAATCAACACGCATAAATCAAAGGCATTCCTGTATATCAGCGACAAATCCTCTGAAATGGAAATGAGGACAACCACCCCATTCACAATATCCTCAAAAAAAATAAAATACTTGGGAATCAACCTAACAAAAGAGGTGAAAGACTTATACAATGAAAATTACAGAACCCTAAAGAGAGAAATAGAAGAAGATCTTAGAAGATGGAAAAATATACCCTGTTCATGGATAGGTAGAAGTAACATCATCAAAATGGCGATATTACCAAAAGTTCTCTATAGCTTTAATGCAATGCCAATCAAAATCCCAACGGCATTTCTTGTAGAAATAGAGAAAGCAATCGTGAAATTCATATGGAAAAATAAAAGACCCAGAATAGCAAAAACAATGCTAAGCAGGAAGTGTGAATCAGGCGGTATAGCTATACCAGACTTCAAACTATACTACAGAGCAATAGTAACAAAAACAGCATGGTACTGGTACCAAAACAGGCGGGTGGACCAATGGTACAGAATAGAGGACACAGAAACCAATCCACAAAACTACAACTATCTTATATTCGATAAAGAGGCTAAAAGCATGCAATGGAAGAAGGATAGCATCTTCAACAAATGGTGTTGGGAAAACTGGAAATCCACATGCAACAAAATGAAACTGAATCCCTTACTCTCGCCATGCACAAAAGTTAACTCAAAGTGGATCAAGGACCTTGATATCAAATCAGAGACATGGCATCTGATAGAAGAAAAAGTTGGCTATGATCTACATACTGTGGGGTCGGGCTCCAAATTCCTCAATAGGACACCCATAGCACAACAGTTAATAACTAGAATCAACAAATGGGACTTACTCAAACTAAAAAGTTTTTTCTCAGCAAAAGAAACAATAAGAGAGGTAAATAGGGAGCCTACGTCCTGGGAACAAATCTTTACTCCTCACACTTCAGACAGAGCCCTAATATCCAGAATATACAAAGAACTAAAAAAATTAGACAATGAGATAACGAATAACCCAATCAACAAATGGGCAAAGGACCTGAACAGAAATTTCTCAGAGGAGGACATACAATCAATCAACAAGTATATGAAAAAATGCTCACCATCTCTAGCAGTCAGAGAAATGCAAATCAAAACCACCCTAAGATACCATCTCACTCCAGTAAGATTGGCAGCCATTAGGAAGTCAAACAGCAACAAGTGCTGGCGAGGATGTGGGGAAAAGGGTACTCTTGTACATTGCTGGTGGGACTGCAAATTGGTGCGGCCAATTTGGAAAGCAGTATGGAGATTTCTTGGAAAGCTGGGAATGGAACCACCATTTGATCCAGCTATTCCCCTACTCGGTCTATTCCCTAAAGACCTAAAAAGAGCACACTATAGGGACACTGCTACATCCATGTTCATAGCAGCACAATTCACAATAGCAAGACTGTGGAACCAACCTAGATGCCCTTCAATAGACGAATGGATAAAAAAAATGTGGCATTTATACACAATGGAGTATTACTCTGCATTAAGAAATGACAAAATCATAGAATTTGGAGGGAAATGGATGGCATTAGAGCAGATTATGCTAAGTGAAGCTAGCCAATCCCTTAAAAACAAATGCCAAATGTCTTCTTTGATATAAGGAGAGTAGCTAAGAACAGAGTAGGGACAAAGAGCATGAGAAGAAGATTAACATTAAACAGGGATGAGAGGTGGGAGGGAAAGGGAGAGAGAAGGGAAATTGCATGTAAATGGAAGGAGACCCTCAGGGGTATACAAAATTACATACAAGAGGAAGTGAGGGGAAAGGAGGAAAAATATAAGGGGGAGAAATGAATTACAGTAGAGGGGGTAGAGAGAGGAGGGGAGGGGAGGGGGGAGGGGGGGGATAGTAGAGGATAGGAAAGGCAGCAGAATACAACAGACACCAAAATGGCAATATGTAAATCAATGGTTGTGCAACTGAAGTGATCCTGCAATCTGTATATGGGGTAAAAATGGGAGTGCATATCCCACTTGAATCAAAGTGTGAAATATGATATATCAAGAACTATGTAATGTTTTGAACAACCTACAATAAAAATTAATTAAAAAAATAAATAGGGTAAGAAAGTTAAATACTATATATTTGAACCACTTACTGGTTGTAAGAATGCACAAAGATATCATATAAAAAATAATCCTACAATGAAAAAAAAAAAAGAATCATATGATCATCTCCATAGATGTGGAGGAAGCATTTGACAAAATACAGCACATCTTCATGTTCAAAACCCTAGAAAAACTAGGGAGAGTAGTAAAATAATCCAACATTGTAAAGTCATATAGGCTAAAATCAAGGCCTGGTTCATTCTAAGTGAAGAAATATTAAAAGCATTTTCTCTAAAAAATGAAACATGCTTAAGTCTTTAGAAGGTCCAGAAGATTCCATGAAAAAATTTCTGAGACTAGTAGATGAACTGAGTAAAGTCACAGGAGACAAAATTAACATATAAATCAAATGCATTTTGATACATCAGTGATGAATCCACTGAAAAAGAAATTAGAGAAACCTCCACATTCACAATATCTTCAAAAGAAAAAAATGTTTGGAAATAAATCTAATAAAATAGATGAAAGCCCTGTATAAAGAAAACTACAGAAGTTTAAAAAGAAATTAAAGCAGACTTTATAAGATGGAAAGATCTCACATTTTTTCTCATAGGCAGAATTAACATTATCAAAATGATAATAGTACTAAAATTTTCATACAGATTTAATGCAATTCTTATTTAAATCCCAATGACATTCTTTATAGAATTAGAACCAGCAATCATGGAATTTATTTAGAAAAATAAGAGACCCAAAATAGCCAAAACAATCTTCAGTAAGAAAGGTGAAGCAGGATGCATCAAATACCAGACCTTGTATCATACTACAGAGCCATAATAACAAAAACGACATGGTCCTGGCACCAAAACATATGTAGATATGTAGGCTAATTGTACAGAATAAAAGACACAGTAAAAGAAAAACTACATAAATATAGTTATCCCATATAAGACAAATGTGCCAAAAATACACATTGGAAAAAAAAAGCTTCTTCAACACATGGTGCTGTAAAATGGGAATCCATATGTAGCAAAATGTTATTAAACACCCCTCTCTGTCATGCTGCACATAAATCAACTCAAATTGGATCAAGAATTTGGCACTAGCACAGAGACTTTGCATGAAATAGAAGTGAAAGTGTGCCCAAGTCCCCACCATGTCAGCTTATAAACTGACTTCCCTTACAATACTCCTAAAGAGCAAGACATAAAATCAAGAATCAGTAAATGGGATAGAATTCCTCTTAAACGCTTTTTCTCAGCAAGGAAAACAATCAATAGTATGAAGAGAGATTCTACAACAGACACTACTATGGCAGTATGTAAAAAGTAAATGTGTAACCGATGTGAATCTGCAATATGTATATGGGGTAAAAATGGGAGTTCATTATCTGTTTGAATCAAATGTATGAAATATGATATGTCAAGAGCTTTGTAATGTTTTGAAAACTAATAATAAAAAAAGAGAAAAAAAGAGAGATTCTAAATTAGGGTGAAAATTTTAATTACATACACTTCAGTTACAGTATTAAACTCAAGGAGACATAAGGAACACAAAAATACAAACCACATTAAAAAAACAATCAATAAAAGGGATAAGGAACAGAACAGACACTTTGCAGAGGAAAAAATACAATCTATCAGTAAATGTATAAAAAATGGTTGATATTTCTCGCACTTAGAAAATGCAAATCAAATCTACACTGAGGTTCCATCTCACTCTAGTCAATGGGAATTATCAAGAATACAAGGAAAAATAACTGTTAGCAAGAACATGGGGGGAAAAGGCACACTCACACATTGGTGAAGGGACTTCCAATTAGTGCAACCACTATAGAAAGCAGTATAAAAATTTCTTAGAAAACTTGGAATGGAAGCACAATTTGACCCAGTTAATCCATTCCTCATTTTATAGACTAAGAAATGAATATCAGCATGCTTCAGTGATGCAGCCGTATGAATGTAAAGTCAGCACAATTCACAATAGCCAAGTTATGGAACAAACCTAGGTGCCCTTCAATACAAAAACGGATAAACAAGTTGTGGATATATTATATTTACATATGTATATATCTTCATGTAGATATCGATATATATATACTATATATATCTTACTATCTATTATAGATAGATATCTATATATCTAGAGATATATATCTCTATGTATCTACATAGATATAGATAAATATACACATCCACACAATGTAATATTACTCAGCCTTACAGAAGAATGACATTGTGACTTTTGCTGGTAAATGGATGGAACTGAAGAATATCATGCTAAGTGAAATAAGCCAGTCCCACAAAATGAAAGATCAAGTGTTCTTTATGCTATGTTGTTGCTAACACAAAACAACAGAGAATAGGTGGTATGTGTAGAAGTTTATTGGTTTAGACAATGGGGAATGAAGGAAAGGGAGATGAGATGGAAATAGGAAAGATCGTAGAATGAAATGGGCAACTTTCCTATTCTCATATGTGAATACTTGACCAGTAAAACTCAACATCATGTTTCACCATAAAAATTGGATAAAAATTGTAATTGGCTGCACCCCAACTATGTATTCCATATCAAAATACAATCGACTGTCATGTGTACCTAACAACAATAACAAAGATTATATATCATATAAGAAAGAAAGATTCTCAGAAAGCATAAATTTGTTACTACTTTACAATTTTATTTAGTGCTTCTTTTATTTCCTCAGCATTATCTTAAAAACTAAACATAAATTTTAAAAAGAACTTAGAAAGATCACAATTGAATAGCTTAATGAGGTAAAACAGGAAATAAGAAATGTAGAAGTGAAGAAAATGCAAAAAATGAAAAGTCATTTCAATGAAAACACAGAAATTCTGAAATAAAATTAAAAAGAAATATGAGAGATGAAAACTTAATAAATCAAATAAAAAAATCTATTGACAGCATCATCAATAGATTAGGCAACATAGAAGACAGTCTCAAAATATAAACACAAAATAATAATCTTGAAAATATAACCAACAATAAAGATGTTAAGAGACAGTGACACGGAAAATATTTTTTAAAAATCTGGTCTATAATTAAGAGATCAAATCTAAGAATTGGTGGTGTAGCAGATGGTGCCAAATTCTAACTAAGCAGGTGTGCATTGTCTTCAATGAACTAATGTCAGAAAATTTTGAGAGCCTTAGGAATAAGATACTTAACACCCTTAAATTCACAACATCAAAAAGACCCTTTCCAAGACACATGCCTAATCTATGGAAAAAAGATACAGTTTTTAAAGCCACATTTAGAAGTTAGCAAATTAGGATTTAAACATCTTTTTGAGTCCAGACCCTATAAGTCAGGAGGGATTGGAATAATATATACCAAGCCCTTAAGGGAAGGTGATGCTTACCAAGATTACTGTGTCAATCAATATTATCCTTCAGAAATTGTAGAGGAAAAACCTTCCATGATCAGCAGAAATAAAAAGGAAATCACAGTCAACAAGTGTACACAGCCAAACACACTTGAAGACATGTTTCATACAGAAATGGGTAAAAATAAAAAATTAAAAAGCCAATATAGGGATGAATTTCACAAGAAGAATGATTAAGAAGACGAGAATCATGTCTAGAATAAAAATTAGATTCAAATCAAATGGCAGGAAATAAAAATCATCTCAGTAGGTTTCAAGTAATGATGTAAACTCTCCAAAGACACAGGTTGACAATATTAAAAACAAGACACACTTATAGGTTGTTGACAAGAGACTCACTCTACAGGCAAAGCCACCCACAGGCTTCAGGTGCAAGACGGAGACCATACACTGTGGAAATGGGGACTGAAGGGAAGGCAGGGGTAGCTCTTCCCCTGTGAGAGAAAATAAACTGTGGGTGAAAATTATCACAGGAGACAAAGAAGGCACTTCATACTGGTTCAGGGAATCACCCACAACAAGACAATGAGGATAGTTATCCCCAGAGAGTGGTGTACCAACTACATAAAAAATAAAAACTCTGCCCCGTGCTGTGGCACACACCTGTAATCCCAGTGGCTCTGGAGGCTAAGACAGGAGCATCATGAGTTCAAAGCCAGCCCCAATAAAAGGAGGACGCTAAGCAATTCAGTGAGACACTGTAACTAAATAAAATACAAATAGTGCTGGGTACGAGGCTCAGTGGTCGAGTGCCACTGAGTTCAATACCGGTATTCTACCTAAAAAATAAAAATAAATAAAACTTCTACTGAATATAATAAGTCAAGTGGACCCCATCGAATGCTACTGGGAGATTTCAACAGACCTCTCTCACTACTAGATAGGTCAGCAGGACATAAGCTAAATATAGTCCCTTCAGAACTAAAAAATATGATGAATGAAATGAAGCTAACAGATATCTATGTAATACAATATCCTTAAGGACCCAAATTCACTGTCCTTTTGTCCTTTAGAGGTGAAACCATCTCTAAAGTAGGTCATATGTAGGAGGACGTGAATCAAGTTTAGCACATACAGAAAAATAAGGAAAATATCTGCCACATGATCACATCATAATGGAAATTAGAAATTAACAGGACAGAGAAGAGGAATCATTCTATCACTTGGAGAGGAATGAGGAATAGATCACAGAAGATATTATTGTAAAATCACAAAAGAAGTCCCAGAAACAATTGAGAAGAGAGATACAAGGTGTCAAGATCTCTGGGACAATATTAAGAGAGTTCTAAGAGGATACTTCATAGCACTGAATTCTGACATTGACAAAACAGAAATAAAGCCACCCAGAGCCACAGAGCTGCAACCCAGTGGGCTGGAGTGGGCCTGCACTGCAAGGAGCCTGCCGTGCCAGTTCAGGATTGAAGTGTGGCAAGCCAGGAGCTAGGTTAGCCACAGCCCTCTGATCTGACAAATTGAGGCAACCAGGCATGGACCCAGTGGGGTGCCCCCTCCACACAGGGCAGCAGATGGAACCCAGAACATCCATGATGGAAGGCCATTAACCTTCCATGTCCCTGTGACCAGTACGAAAGTAAAATGGGACAAACCTGAATTGGATGGCAGGACCAACCAATGGTCTTAGTACATTTGCAAACCCTGATTAGCAAACCCTGATTAGCACCAATTTGGAGCAATAGTGTAAGTACTTTTCCAAAAACAATTTGGCATAAAAATGGATCAATAGCATAGGTAATTTTTCAAACTCTGATTAGCATTAATTGGAACCAAACCATGACCCAAGAGCTACATAAACCTCAGACTATCACACTCATGGGGAAAGCCCTATTGGAGACCCCCTCTTGCCTTTGCCATTGTTGTTTCTATTCTTCACACTTCAATCAACCTTCTCGTTTCACTATTGCCTTCCCTTCTGCAGGGAAACTCATTCTTTGAATGTGGGAGACAAGAACCTGGAATAAAGTTGGTAGTGAGCCTCCGGAGTCTAGTGCAAAACTGGAGCCCCCCCCCCCATTTAGAGCTGCACTACTGAGAACTACAATATGCCTCTCATGGTAGTGGAGAAGGATTGGGCTTCGCTGCCTATTACCTTCAGAACAGATGACAGCAGGCATGTCATCTGTGATTAGCTGCAAACACTAAAAGGGACTTTCTTGGCTGCAGAGACCTGTGGCTTGCACAGGATCTACCAACAAACAGAAGAAAATCCAACTCTGGTTTCATTTTATGGAACCATCACTGACCTCTTCAAAAGGGTTAGTGAAAAGGACCAAGAGAACTGTCTCCTTCTTTTCTACAGTTCTCTAATCCTTTTAGAAAAATCTCTGTTTCTACCTAAAATACCAGACACCTGTCCATCAATGAAAAGTTCCTAATGGGACCCCTGGTCCAGAGGCATCTGTGACAGGCTTATAAGGAGAGTCATATAAAGTCCCCTTTGTCCCGGATGGAGGAGTGATTGCCAAGCTCTGCTTCAGCTTCTCTCTGTGAAACATGAGCGAGTCTGACAGTTCACTTCAAGCATCTGCTGCTTTCTTTCACTTTCTGACTCACTGGGCCTGAGTGGAGGGTGCCCTCTTGTGCTGGTACCTTGGATCCTGAGACTAAGCCTTAGTCTGACCTGAGGTCCTTGGAAAAACCTGAAACCACTAATCCCCAGAGTCTGAGTGAAGCAGTTTCTGTCTCTCTCCACTCTACCTCTCAGGTGCACCACCCAAACATTATAGAACCAGGTTTCTTATGCCCCCCAACACCCCAATTATTTTACTAGGACACTCACATAACATTACGGGGAATTTAAAAGTCCCTGGGTGTCTTAGTACTCAAACCCTGTTCTTGTTCCTGGAGTGCTCCCAATCACGAGGAGGGTCCAATTTCCTGCATTTCCATTCCTGCCAATTTCACTAGGAAAGAAAACAACCTGCATCTCATGACTGTAATGGCTCCAAGACATTTTGTCCACTGCCTCCATACCCACTAGGTTAAATATGGATAGCAGAGACCATCACCTACTTCTCTCCCCTGGGACTGAAACTTGGAGCCTGTTACATCCCTGGGTCTTCCTTTTTAAAATTTTATTTGTAGACAAACATACGATTTTGTGAAAATTTTTGTTTTTTTCATGTGGTTCTGGGGATCAAACCAGTGCCTTGTGCCTTCTAGTCAAGAGTTCTATCCCCAAGCCTAAGCCTCAACCCTGGCTCTTCCTTTATACAACAAATAGAACACAAATTTTGTGGCCCTAATTATGATTATGATAGCAAATATAGCTTTTTGGTTGATTTCTTTTCTTTTCTTAAACACTGGTGATGAGGGAAGGGAACTGACCACCATGGAGGATGAGTGTCCATCTCAGACTGCAAAAGCCTTCTCTTTGCCTGGGTCATACTACACAAACCTGTGGCTGAATATTTGAATTTCTAAAGGATTCTGATAGACAGTGTATAATTTGTCCATTATCAGTGGAAATAAAATACCTGGTAAAAAGCTAGCAAATCTTTGTTTCCTGTCTGTTTTATGTAAATCTGTGCACACTTTCCTATTGAATGTCATGTCTACATATATGGTTGAGTCCACACATCACTTATATGGTACAAAATTGGCTCACACATTTAAAAATGAATACAAGTACTTTCAGTTCAGGTGACTTAAGGAAAATGTCAATAACAATGACAATTTAAATTGGTTAAAGCAAAGATGACTTTGACATTACTAACTTACCTGTTTTTCAAGGTAGGCAGCCAGTTATGCCAAGTTAGTTTCTATATTCAATGTTTAAATTTCCCAGGTGAGGTTGGGCACAGTTATTGCAGAATCTCAGGAGGCTGAGGCAAGAGGATTGCAAGTTCCAAGCCAGCCTCAGCAACTTAGTGAGGCCCTAAGCAACTTAGCAAACTCTGAATCAAAATAAAAGTGAAAAGGGCCGAGTATGTGGATGAGTGGTTAATTGCCTCTGGTTTAATTCCTGATACCAAAAACAGAAAGTCCAATGTTCATTGTTTAAATGGGCTTCTTTGGCAGAAATAACTGAGTTAAAATGTGATCTAGCCTTGTCTGATATCTTGGTTTTCAAGGGTAACCTAAAGTTCTAAACTAAACATTTCTTCATGAATGTCTTTTAACAGATATACCTAGTTCATATTTATCAAGAAATTCTCTTGTGTAAGCAATACCGTCTTTTATGCATTCAACATTTTTAAAACTGACTTATATCTGCTGGCTTGGAATAACCATCTAACTTGTTAATGTTTAGCAGTACTACTACTTCTAGGAAAACAACCTGAATTATGAAAATAAGTCATCACCTATGGGACAGATGAAAATAGTGCCGACTTCCAGTGTGGCTACTGACTCTAATTAAACAAGGGGTAACTGTAAAATTACACAGATTCAAATTCAAACCCAGTACCCCTATTTCAAGGCTGGTGAAACTGTTCTGCTCAATTTGAAAACTGAAACTTGGAAGCTTATATCAAAGGACTCAAAGAGTTAAGGAAAAAACATTCATATTTTGGTCCCTGCCCAGGAATGTAACCTGTAACTGGAAACATACACTGTCTCAGATCTCAAAAGTGAGGAAACCAGGGAGGTAATAAAGGGAAGGTTATTATACAACATTGCCTGACAAGTATCGTGAGTGGTTCTGCCAGGGTGCCAAGTTTGTTCTAAGACAATTTGAGATCTACAAATTTCCTAAATTGCTACATAAGTAAACCCAATATTTCTCACTGATATGATTATTGATTATTTAGTCCAAATAATCATCTAGAAAAAAATGAGAGGCATTGAGGAAAAAGAATAAGAAAAAGTGAGAAAAGTAGAAGTAAAATGACTGAAATTTCATATAATCATACATAAATATATCACAGTGAATCCCAACATCAAGCATGTCCACAAGACACTAATTTAAAAAGAAAACTATAAATAAATTGCATAAAGATCATTAAGGTAAAGTGATGAGAGTGGGTAATGGAGAGAGTTGGCAGAGGTTTTGGAAACTGAATTTACAGATTATATTGCAAATTTTGTGATCCTGTCAAAATATATCCTAAAGTTTTATATAACTAAAAAGAATTCCCAAAAGATATAATACATATGTGAAATTCCTGGTCAACTTCTCCAAGAGAGCCAGACATAACACAGCTAAATGGAATCCTTGTATCAAACAGGTAACAGAAATTTAGAAAGCTATTTTAAAAATCAGACATTATTTGATATAGCAAATATAGCTAAGGAGTATGTGTAAGAAATTATGAAAACTAAATTATATATATTTAAGAATATTTTATCTGTTTAACATACATAGAAATATATATGTATATATTGTATAAATTATAACATAAATAACAATACATAAAACATATAATTTGTACATAATATATAATATTCATTTATGTATAATAATTGTATATAGGCATATACATATACACACAACATTAACTCTGATAATGTTTCCATAGGCTTCAATGTCCACAGTAAAACTGAATTGCTTGTGTGTGTGTGTGTGTGTGTGTGTGTGTTTCTAACAACTCTGTTAATGCTTCCAAAGTCTTAAATAGCCTCCACTCACAAACCACTGGTATGCTATGCCGTGATTAAGCTTTAATTAGTTACCCATATTTACAGTTTGCATGGACTGGCTAGTAGATGCCCGTTGTGTAAGTGTTGTACATGAAAGGCATTACTGCCATGTTTATTGTTGTGTTAACCTGATCTCTGCCTCAATTATGCTGCATCCAGTTCTTTTCCAACCACCAACATGAACCTCTGACCTGCCATAATATGCAAGATACCCAAGCAAGAAATGGCCTAACAAATTCCAAACCCAAGCTCTCCTACTACTGATGACCTATAAACAGGTCTCCATAGGAAGAGCATGACTGCCATCCCTCTTTCAAGGTCCCCTTTAAGCCTGAAGTAGCCAGAATGGTCATTACCCCTCTCCCTAAAGGTAGCTTGGGGCACTTCCTAAGGAGTGAAGAGTGAAGTCATCCCAGAGCAGCAGAGCAGTGGCCCCCATGGTTGGAGCAGGAGCCATGGCAGGTCATGCCAGCGTGGGCCTGAGGACCAACACACCAGGGGGAGGCAATCCTGGCAACACCAGAGTGTCCCACCGAGGAAGCCTGGCCTGGCTCTGCTGTGGAAGCCTGCTCCACTCAACAGCACAGGTACAACACCGAGTATCCACGAACTGAGGACTTTAACCTCCTGCTTTCCAATGAGTAGTGGGAAAACAAAAGTGGGTTAGTCATGAATGAGACTGGAAGAAAACTCCATGGTATTCATATTTTCCCAAACTCTCATTAGACTATATATGAACCAACAGCCATAGGAGCTTTACAAACTCTGATCTGCATCAATTTGTACCAACAACTATGACCCAAGAGCTAATAAAACCTAGGCTAGCACAATCAGGTCAACCACTACTGGGATCCTCTCTGTCCCCTGCAAGTGTCCACTCCTGTTCTTCACACTCAAATACAACCTATTGCTTTCACTCTTGCTTTCTTTTTTTCTCGTGCCATTTTATTCTTCAAATTTTAAAGGGAAGAAGCTAGAGAGAAGTTGATATAAGCTACTGGAGTCTACTGTATGATGGAGGGCACTGTCCCCATTTAGTCATACAAAACTGAGACCTGATGCATGCCACTTAGGGGTAGTGGAGAAGAATCAGGTTTTGTCAGCCACAGCCCTAAGAGTTGATTCTGCAGGCTTCCCCTACTGTGACTAGCTGCTAACAATGTAAGTCTTTCTTGGTTGCAGAAGACTCAGGGTTGCACAGGCCCTGCCAGCCAACAGAAGCAAAAACAGTTTCATCTCAAACTCTAGTTTTAGAAAGACCCCAAAGAAATAATCAACTCTGACAACATAAGCCCTTCCAAGAATATGAAAATACTCTTTCAAAATAAGAAGAAAAAATAATAATAAAACTCAGAACTAAAATTAATAAAATTGGGAATAAACATATAAATGTAAAGATTAATGTAATAAAGAGTTCATTTATTGTAAAGATGAACACCATTTTAAACCCATAGACAAACCAACCTAAAAGAGATAAAAGATCCTAATCAGCAAAATTGCAAAAAAAAGGAATTATGAAAAACACTTCTGAAATTTATAAGATTCTTAAAAACATTTTTGAAAATATGTACATTCCAAAAAAGAGGAAAATCTAGATGAAATTGACAAATTTTATACATACAAAACCTACCCAAATGTGCCCTACATACACAGAAAATATAAAATGGACCAATATCAAAAAATGAGATTGAAGCAGCTGTTAAATGCTTTCCAACACAGAAAAATATCAGGATCAAATGGATTCTCAGTGAAATTTATCTATAAATTTAGAGAAGAATTAACACAAGTTCTCCTCAAGTTTTCCATGAAACACAAATGTAGGACACACTACCAAATTGAATCTATGTACTCTATTTCACCCAGATACCAAAACCAAATATAAATCAAGGAAAAACAATTTCAGTGCCTGCATCCCAGATCAACATAGATAGAAAAAAATAAGTAAAATATTTGAAAACAGCATCCAAGTACACATGAAAGAGGTCAAAATCAAATGTATTTTATTTCTGAGATGCGTGTTTGATTGAACATGCACAAATCAGTAACTATAAATGGACCACACCAACAGAATTAAGGAAAAGAAGAGCAGTATCATTCAATCAATGCAGGAAAAGCATTTCAATAAATCTAGCACTCATTCCTGGTAAAACTCATGAAATCATTCAGCAAACATGCAGGAACAAAATCAATACTACATATTAAATCAAACACTTTTCTATACTCTAATAAAGAATCTGCAGGAAAAGGAAGAAAACTATTCCATTCACAATAAACTCAAAAAATATGTCATTCATAGAAATAAATTTAACAAGGAAGATGCAAACCTCCACAAGGAATGTGAAAGGCAACTGAAGGAAGAAACAGAAGATGTGGAGTGAGAAACACCTCCCACGTTCTTGATGGGCAGAACCGATGTTTGAAGAGGGCATTACTACCAAAAATCCCATACAAACTTCACATAATCCATATCCAAACACTAAGAAAAATTTCCAGAGAAATAAAACCAAAATGTCATCTAACATTTCTGTTAGATCAGTAGAACAAAATAGAAGATATGGACACAAATTCACATAATTTTAATCATCTGATACTTAACAAAGTTTTGAAAAACAAAGGGAGAAAAGGTAGCCTTCTTAAAAACCAAGGGCTACAGTAAATGTATATACATAAGTGAAAAGTGAAACAATATCCCTATATTTCTCACTGCAAAAGAAAATTGAACTCAATGTTGATAAACAATCTAGGAATTATACCAAAATCCCGCAACTGCTAAAAGAAAACACGGATTCAAAATTCTAACTTATTTCTTCAGTCTCCAACTTTCTTTGCAAGCCTCATAAAAGTTCAGAAAATAAAACCAAGTAGGAGAGAATCAAATTGAAAAATTCTGTGCACAGTAAAGTAAATCATTAAGAGTGGGAAGAGAGAACCAGGGAATGCGAGAATGTTTTGCCAAGTATGATTCTGACAAAATCATTAAACACAATGAGTAAAAAGAACAGAAAACCTCACCAAGAAATCAAACTACTCAATCAATAAATGAGTCAATGTGCAAAGAGATGTGTCACAAAAGAATGAATACAAATAACCAAAAATTCTCTGAAATATGATTATCATCCCTACCTACTGGAGAAGTAAAAACCAAAACAACATTGAGATTTCAACTCACTGCAGTTAGAATGACAATCATTAAGAATTCAGATAAATAATGGATGTGACTGAGAATAGAAGAGTAAGGGTATTGCAAGGAAGTATGACCACTCTGGAAGGAAGCATTGTAGAATCCTAAAAAGACAAGGAATGGAGTCACCATGTGACTACTCCTTCCTATTTACCCCAAACCTACAATTATCATGACACCGACACTTCAGTATAGCAACAAAAATCATGAAAGCAAGTTTATGTAACCAGACCACATGCCTATGAGTCCATGAATGGACAAAAAATGTGGTTTACACACACACACACACACACAGTGGATTTAACGGTCATTTAAAAAGAAAATAATTGCATTTTGCATTCATGTATGAAACTCAAAAGTAAAATATTCAGTCTTGTAGATGAAATAAAGATTAAAATAAGTGAAAAAAATGAAGGGACCTCATAAAATACCAGGGAGGTCAGCAGAATAGAAAAAGTGGATTGAGGGAATGGATGATGAAATGGAAAAGGGAGGCATAGAGCTCAGTAAAGCTCATATTTCAGTACATCTATAAATCCCAACTAGTGAAGAATAGAAAGACAGAGGCAAGGAGAGCAAGGTAGAGAAAATGGAATGGGGCTAGAGAGGAGGGGAGGTTAAGAGGAACTACTGGAGATTAAATGAGAGAAAATTAAAGTCCATGCAGTTAGGATCAAATAAAAATGAATCCTATTCATGTGCAGCTATTATGCAGTATTCAAAACATGTTCAAAATAAGTGTAGAAATGCAAATTCAGGACGTGTGCCATAGTGTTATATGCTAAGTTACTCCAGGTTCCAGAAACATAGAATAAAATCTGCAGACCATGAACAAAAGTGAGTAAGATAAAGTAAGATAAAATATGACAAAAGTGTTTTCAAATTAATGAATTTCCAATTTTAGTTGGATATCCGATATCTGAGATCCTTCATACAGAGTATTCTCTCCTGTGAAATGTTTGGCAAAGCCAGGCAGTTGCCCTGAGGATGTGTCAGTGAAGCATTGTGAAACAGAGGTGTTCTCACCCACAAAGACAAGGTTCCTGAAGTTCTCCAGCATCACATCCTTGTACAAAGCCCGCTGAGCAGGGTTTAGGCACTTCCACTCCTCCTCGGAGAACCTTATGACCACATCCCTGAATGTCGGCACACCCTGAGAAGAAATCATACTTTGGTCATGTGTCCTGCAGCAGAGTTCATTACCACCCCAAGGTGAGATGACACGTGTATCAGCTACAGTGTATCAAGCGTAGTACCCAAGGCAGCAGTGTTCACAAGTGGGTTTTGGTGAGGTGACTGGATCATTGGGGCTCTAGCATGGAACAGGTAAATTGATGGATTCATAATTAATGGGCTATATAGAGGTGATGGAAACCTAAGAGGTTGGGTCTAGATAGAAAAATGTACCTGAACTGATTCTTTGAATGGTGTATTTATTCCTTGCCCTTCCTTACTCTCCCCGCTATTTGTCTGTCCAGAGTCCATGAGATGCGCTGCTCTGTTCTACTGTGGCTCCCTTCCATGATGTTCTGCCTCCACAAAGGCATCCACGCAATGGAGCTGAACATGCACTGAGACCATGAATCTTCTCAAATAAATCTACCTTCCTTTGAGTTGATGTGTCACAGGAATTTTGTTATGGCAATGGAAAGCAGACCACCTAACTTAGAAAATAAATCTTAAATGTAATAAGATTCACTAACACACTACATAAAGTCATAAAATGCAGATGGCATCATTTCTTCAAAATCAGCTTTAATCCTATGCTCTTATGAAATATCAAATATAAAACCAAGACATCAACACAGGAATATATTTCTTGAAAGACATTTTTATGTCATACAGGGTCAGTTGTGAAAGCAGAAAAGTAATGGTCAATTTGAAGTGTGCTCCAACCACCTTTCATGTTCAAAACACTAGAAGAACTAGGAATAGTAGGATCTTACCTCAACATTGTAAATGGTATGTAAATTAAACCCTAGGCCACCATCATTCTAAATGGAGAAAAACAGAAGTCATTCCCTCTAAAAACTGGAATAAGGCAGAGATACACTCTTTCACCATTTCATTCAAAATAGACCTAGAAATTCTAGCCAGAGCAATTAGGAAAATAAAGAAAAAATTATAGAGATACCAGTAAGTACAGAAAAGCTTCAAATATCTCTGTGATGACATGATCTTGATTTAGAAGACCCAAATCTTCACCAGAAGACTTCTAGAACCCATAAACAAAACCAGCATAGTGGCAGGATATAAAAATAACACCCATAAATCAATTGCATTGCTATACTCCAATGAAGAAACAACTGAAGAACAAATTAGGAAAACTGTTCCATTTAAATAGCCTCAATCTAACAAACACAGTGAAAGCCTCTCTAATGTCTGAAATATGATATGTCAAGAGCTTTGTAATGTTTTGAACAACCAATAAAAATAAATAAATAAATAAATAAATAAATAAAAAGTGAAAGCCTCGACAATGAAACCACAGAGTGATAAAGGAATTGAAGACCTAAGATGAAAACATCTTTCATGATTTCAATAAGCAGAATTAATATAGTATAAATGTCCATGTGAACAAAAAATTAATTTTTAAATACTACAAAAATTTTTAATTTTTAAATACTACCAAAATTTTTAGTTTTTAATTTTGAATGCTACTCAAAATTTTAATTCCTATTCAAATCCTAATGACATTCCTTATAGAATTAGAAAAAGCAGTCATGAAACTCATTTGGAAGAGTAACAGCCCCAGAATAACCAAACCAATCTTCAGAGAGAAAATTAAGCAGGAAGCAACATAATACCTGACCTTAGACTACAGACCTAGAGTGACAAAGGCACCATGATGTAACCACCAGAACAGATGAAGACCATTGAAACAGAATAGAAGACACAGAGACAAACCCACATAAACTCAAGTATCTCACACTAGACAAGTGTGCAAATCACATACGTTGGAGATTTAAAAAGCCTCCTCAAACAATGGTGTTGGGAAAACTGGAAATCCATATGTAGCAGCATGAAATTTACCCCCTATCACTCACCCTCCACAAAACTCAACTCAAAGTGCATCAGACACACAAGCATTCGACTAGAAAACCTGCACCTACTAGAAGAAAATGCAGACCATCACTCAACATGTCAGCTTAGAAACAAAATTCCTCAACAAGCCTTGTAAAGTGCATGGAGTTAATTTGAAAAAGAAACAATAAATGGGATGTCATCAAAATCAAAAGCTTCTTCATAGCAAAGGATGCAACCAAGAACGTGAACACGGCACCTACATAATGGGAAAAATGACTTTGCCACCCAATCTCAGATAAGTCATTAATTTGCAGAAAATATAAAGAACGCCAAAAGCTTAAGATCGAAAATACAAATAACCCAATCAATAAATAGACAAAGGAATTAAATAGACACTTCTCAAAAGAAGAAATATGAAGTCAACAAGTACATAAAACATGTTCAACATCTCTGGAAATTAGAAAATGTACGTTAAAACCACACTGAGCTTTCACCTCACTCCAGTCAGACTGGATTTATCAAGAATACAAGTTAAAAAAATATTGGTGAGGATGTTAAGAAATGGAACACTCAAAGACTGTTGATGAGACTAAGAATTAGTGTAAACACTCTAGAATGCTGTGTGGAGATTCCTCAAAAATCGAGGAATGGAAACGCCATTTGACCTGGATTTTCCAGTCCTTGGAATATATCCAAATAGTTAAAATTTGAACACTACAGAGTGACACAGCCATATCAGTGTTTACAGTGGCTGAGTTTGCAATAGCTCCCATATACATCCAACGTAGGTGGCCTTCAACAGAAAAATTGATAAAGAACGTGTGGTATATGTGAACAATGGATTATTACTTATCCATAAAAAATGACTTTATGTACAGTTGCTCATAAATGGATGGTTGTGGAGACCATTGGGCTAAGGAAATGAGCAAATTCCCCAAATCCCCCAAACCAAATACTCTTTCAGATGTGTGGATGCTAAGCTATAACAAAAGGGGAGAGGAGGAAAGGATGTATGTTCTGTGGATTAGACAAAAGGAAATGATGGAAGGGAGGGGGTAGAGAAATAGGGAATACAGTGGATTGAATCTGACATAAACTTTCTATGTACATGCATGAATACACCACAGGGAATCTCCACAGCATGCTACATCCAGAAGACTGGGATCCTAGATAGGATAAGATAAATTCCATGTTTCTGTAAATATGTCCAAATTGACTCTACTGTCATGTTTAACTAAAAAGAACAAGTAAAAGTAAATATTTAAAAAAGCATTGTTCTCCAATATTGATATGCACAGATTCCACATTAGATATGTTGAAAATTTGGCCACACTTCAAGGAGATGGATGGCTGTGCCTAGTCTTCACATTGCTAAGAAGCTTCCAGGTGAGGCTAGCAGGTCAGCTTTCCGTTTCCACCTTATCCTTCCTAAGGATAAAGAGAAAACTTACAATCTCTCATGTGAGGAAATCATCCCCCTCCCATAAAATACACAGACATAAAATTCTAAAAAAGGAAAATTTAACCCATGAATCCTGCATAATTAAATGTGTTATATTTTAAAAGATCCTTAGCTGGATGAGATTACACATGCCTGTGATCATAGCAAATCAGGAGGATGATGCAGGCGAACTGCAAGTTCAAGGCCAATCTCAGCAATTCAGCACACCCTGGTCAAAAATGAAAATTAAAGGGGGCTGGAGGTGGAGCTCAATGGCAGAGCACCCCTGGGACTAATGACAATTATTGCACTTTTCAAGATGACCAGATATGTGGCAGATAGCCCCTTAACCGGGTGAAGTCCACATAGACTCAAACAACATGCAGTCAAGGGTGACGGACACAGAGGGCAAGCACCCCTGCCAAGGTACCAGTGGGCAAATTGATATTAAAAGAGTAAACCACAATCCATATCAACTATTAAAACATCATTTTATGCAAAGTTTAGGACAAGTGTTCACCAAATTTCAATATTTGGTCTCTTCTGAGACCTGAGAGAGTAAGTCCCTTAATTGCCCAATTTCACATAAATTTATGAGTTCTTCTAGGCAATAAATTTCATTCCTTTTCAGCATGAATTTTTCTAAGACTTGCAGACCAAAACCCCTGGCACATCCACATGGACCTACATCCTAGGTATGCATTCATCACTGACCTATGAGGACTCAACTGTGTTCGCACTAGGAGCTGATGTCAATATATTTCCATTTGCGTCTGTCCTACCAGAAGCAATTGCCATATCACACTTGATAAATTCATTTTGAGACTTTCTCCTGAAAGAAAGAAGCTGTGCAATATCAAGAGAGACTGAGAGCAGGCTCTGCTGTATGGGGGAGAAGTGTTTCAACAGTGAACGTGGGGCATGGAATCTCCTCAGTGGTAGAAAGCTAGGCTAACACATGTGAGGCCCTGGGCTGAATCCCCAACACTGCAAGATGAGCAATAAATGAATGCATAAATGAAGAGGTAACCTTGACTACAATGAAAAGAAAGTCAAAACAAGTAATTGGAAGCAGATATTAGGCAGGGATATCAGAAGCAGCTAAGAAAGCTATAAATATGTAACTGCACAGCAGGACAATTGAAAAAGGGCTCCGACCTGGGACCAACTAACCTGAGATGCTGACATTTCTTCCTCTTCCTCCTCCTGCTCTGGGTTTCCTTCCCTAGCAAGATGACTTTGACTAACCACACCTTCCTCTTTAGAATCTTTTAAAGGCATCTGCAAACCACCCACACCTGCTCCCACCACACCATCCTAAAAGGGTATTACTGAGCAGAAAAGGCTTTGATCTCATCTCCGTTCTCACACCAGTGAGTTCCCCTCTAGTGAACTAAAGTGAGTTTCTTCTTACTGCCTTCAGCTGAACTCTATTACCTGCAAAGGCAAAAATATCTGCTGTAACACTGGAGCTCTGCACTGTTCAGACCTGCCCCCAGAACAGCCAAGCACAACACATCCTCTTACTGTTCTTCATAAGAAGGCTAGACTCACGTCTCCCAAATGTAGCCAGAATCCCTCCTGGTTTTGCCTGTGCTCTCTCTGCCTTCACCTGACAGTTAGTTATCTCAATATTGAAGATTCTACCCAGAATCATAGACTAATCTGTGGTCATGAAACAGCTGAACGCATTTCCTGGCCCTGACAAGGGATCTTGATGGGAGCCCTGGCTGAGACTCTTTAGGAAAGCCATGCCTCTAGAGCTTCCATGTGCTGTCAATCATGGGATGCCCACAGCCCTCTCTCCCACACTGTGGTTCTGCAGGTTTGGAATGAAGCCTGAGAATTGTTTTCATAACAAGTTCCATGTTAGTGATGCTCTAGCACCCACTGGATTCATTGTCAATAGCAGGAAGCTAGATGAAACAGGCACAGGTCACCTCGTCTGTCTCCCCCAAACATATCCTCTGAAGGAAAACACATGCATTGCTGTTTCCCGTTGAAGACCTCTAGTCACCATCCTAAATACCACGTTTTTTTGTTGGGATGAAAAGTTCACAAAATGATGGAGATGGCAGTTTTGTCAGAGGAGGTGTGTTTTTGGAAAAGCATCACATATACATTCATTAATGCAATGTTTTCTGAGCAGAAACTGTGTGAACACAGGATGTTTCAGTGCACTCTACTGAAATCTAAATGTTCTGATTTAATCAGTACAATACACTTAGATATGGGTACTAATTCTCCTGTAATTCTTATGACTCTTATTATGCTATCATTGATATTTGTAAAATATATTGAACAAAAATTATACTTGAATATGAAGATACAATAATAAAGGTGAAAATCAGTGACTTCAAAATTTTTTCTTGTTTGGCACAATAGTTGTACAAATTTCTGAGGTGCAGTGTCTGATGTTTGATTTGCATACACATTTGTTAGCAATATTGAGGGAATTTGCATAGCTGTCTCCTTAAATCTTATCATTTCTTCATTTATTATGTCTTGCTAGGTTCATTATCATTATATGTACTAGTGGGGCTTCTTCAGACATATTCATGTGTCTGCCTGGCATGATGGGTCTCAATATCTTCCCCACTACTTCCTTTCCCTGTTGAACCCCCTTCCCATGGTCCCTGTCCTCCACAGTTCTGGTGCAATACACACTTTCATTAAGATATGCTCACAGACACACACAGCATGATTGGTTTTCAATTTTTCCCTATGCTTCCACTTCCCACCCTTATTTCCTATGCCTTGATTCCCTGTCTGTTCTCTACTGCTCCTCATTTTATTTTGAGATTTGTCATTTCTTTTTTTCTCTTTAGCTTCCACATGAGAAAATACTCTCTATTTATCTAGTATGTGTGTGTATGTATAATTTTTTCTGAAATTGGATAGAAGTCTATTAGAAATTTTAAATTCAATAAAGTAATACATAAAAATTAACATATGAAAAGATATAGCTTTCTTATACACAAAAATGAAATCAGAAAAAATTACATTCATAAGCATCTCAAGAGCCATGTATGATTATATCAAAGTGAACCCAACTATTATGTCTAATCACAATGCATTAATGAAAAAGAAAAAGAAATACTTCATCTGTGTCTCCCAAATTTTAATACATTTTGCATTATTTACTTTGACTTTCAAATTTTTCTGTAAATTTTTTGTGTTAATTAGAAGTGTATAAATTATTTTTTAATTTCATTTTATTTTTAGATCTCATTCTTAATTTGTAAAGCGATTTAACTTTGGTCAGAAATCACATTCTGTAAGAATAGAGACTATAATATTTGTTCATTTTTTAGTTAATTCTTTGTGCATTGACACTTCCAAGGAAGGAATATTCTGCAGGTGTTTTTGGAGAATTCTCTGTGTGTCAACTGCATGAAGTTTAGTGATAATGAGGTTTAGATTTTCTGTATAATTTGCAAGTATTTTATATTAATCTCTCAACAACAGGGAAATACTAAAATCTTTGATCATGAAAAATAAAAGGAAAAATGATACTTCACTTTTTGAATGACCTCTACAGTGAAAATTAGAAAACATTGAAGAAAGAAACTGAAAAAGTGTTTCAAAGGTCAAAAGGCAACCTGTTTTCATGGATTGGAAAACACTGTTGAAATGGCCACGATGAACAAAGCAATCTAGATTGAATACAATTTCCAGTAAAAAGACTCACATCACACTTCACAGAACTACAAAAAAACAGTCCTGAAACTCAGCATAATATTGGCAAAAAACAAACCATAGCCCAATGTGACAGAAAATCCAAAAATAAACCCACACATCTTCAGGCAGTTGATTTCTGACAAGGGTTCCAAAAACAAACTTCAAAGCACAGAAAAGCTTTCTATCAACAGGTTCTAGGAACACTGGATAGTCCCATCTAGAGGCATGAAACAAGGTCCTCGTCCCTCATTCTGTACAAAAGTCAACTGCAAATGAATCAGAGAACTGAAGGGAGCTCTGAGGAGCCTGCTTGTCTGGTGTGCTGAAGCCCTGGGTCCAATCCCAAGTGCTGGAATAAATAAATGAAAGAAAGAGAGAAAAAGCAGGTCTAAGACCTGGAGGGAGGACAAGAATATTTGAATGCAATAGAAGAAATCATGGAGGAAAGTGATGAAACTATTCACCCAGGGATGATTTCTAGATAGGACAAGAATGTCCCTGGCACAAAAGCAGAATTTGTCCAAAGGTATAAACCATTGCAGTCAGAGAGCTTCTACACAGCAAAGGAAAAAATCCATGGAGTGATGAAAACACAGAAAAAAATAAGTCATTTCTAGCTCTTCTTGTGATACAGAACTAATTTCCCAAATATATAAAGAACACAAAACTCTTCAGATTTAATCTAAATTGACTCAATAAATGATCCCATAGTATGAATAGACATTTTTTTAAAATGAAAGGAAGTAAGCTACAAATAAATTTATGGAAAAAAAGTGCTCAACATCTTTGGGAAAAGGATATACAATGTCACCTTGAAACTAAGAACAAGTTGAACAGAGATATTATACTATAAGTGTACATTTCCTTCTTGCAAAGTGCCAAGAGAATGAATTTCAAACTCAACTCAAAACTAAATTGACATCCCTATTTAACATGTAGAATGACTACTACATAAGTGAAAATTTACAAAATGCTATGGAAGATGTGGAGAAAAAGGACATATGCATCATTTCCTTTTTGAAAACTCAAAGGGACAGTTGATATTACAGGTTTGCAGTGGATAACAGCATCAATAAAAGCCATGTAGAACAGGGAAGGAGAGCGTGACATTTCCACAGTAGAGCCTCCTCCTGCTAAGATCTGCATGGCACAATTAGGAGAACATTTCCACTCATTCCTGTTCTTCAGGAGACAGAGAACATTGGAACATGTGTGCACTTGGAGCTTTCTGGAAGGTTCCCTGAAGATTCTTGCCCTAACATGGTGTGCTTAGGGGAAGAGTGGTATATTTGAATGACAGGTCCTAAAACTGAAGGAAACTGATTCTTACAGCAACAGAGACAGACCCAGTGGGGAAGTTTATGCAACCTGAAGAAAAATGATAGCAATAACTTTCAAGTGGACAGACAACAAAACTCTAGCATGACATCCTGAAAACAAGTTTAAGAGAATTTCGAGTGCTCAGCGGCAGAGGTGGTGCTGCTGCTGAGAGAGGATGCACTGAGTTAAAGGTGGGGGTCGGGGGTCCGCAGCCCGCAGAGGGGCCAGTACACCTCTCCCATCCTCAGCACGCCCCGTATCTTGCCCCCACGGCTAACAGTCCTAACAGCCGAGGGGCCAAATGCGGCCCACCAGAAGAGCGCGGAAGGGGACTAGCAGGGCTCAGCAAGAGAGGGGGCACCCACTATTCCTGCTGGCCTACACGGACCCCGCCTATGCCACGGTGCAAGGACCCTAGGAATGCAAGTGCTCACTTATGGATCCAACATGGCGGCGGGCAGAGAAGCTGCGCTTTTAATGCACTCCCAGTGATGGGGTCATAAAGTCGCAAGGATAACTCTTGGATTCTACCAACGGAGATTCTCCTAGCAAAATTCCACTGAAGAGAGACCGCCCGGGAGCTACTAGGATTTTTTTGAAGTGTCTTTGTGACCCGGACGAGCGGGACCCTGCTACTAGACGCGGAGTTCCAGATCCACCAGCCATATTCCACGCACCGCGGGCACAGCTGCAGATCCGTCCACCCGCCTGCAGCCAACGTAACTGGGTCCTGCTAGACGCCGAGACACAGTTTGGCAGGAAGAAGTCTTTAGCCAAGCCTCCATGAGCCAGGAGCTGAGGCGAACCGGGCTGGACCAGTCCCACCCCTCCCCTCGGACACTCCGGCAAGGAGCCTGGGGCCCGCCATAGCAGAGAGGTGACGTCATCGGAGTTCAGCCGGCGGAATTCCTTCCCAGCAGAATCCACTTTAGCAGGTGCATGACTCCCCATACTGATACAAGCAGCCAGGAAACTTCATCGACTTCTCAGGGGTCGTGTCCGTAGGAAAGCAGAGGGGATCCCAGACCCCAAGACCCCCATATCACCAGCGTTGACCCCCAAGGTCTTAGCCGCCAGTTTACCACAGTACTGGGGCTTAAAAGGGACATGCGGTGGGGCTGCAAGTGTAACTAGATCTCTGGAGAATCACTTCTGGGGAACAGGACCTGGCTGGCAGGCTGACAGGAGGAAGGGGGTTAAGAGCTGGAGAAGTGAAATGGCTCTGGACTGACAAGTCTGAGAGACCCCCAGGAGACGCCCTACAGAGATAGCTCTCCGCAGGTAGAGAGCAGACACTCTGCTTGGAGGGCACAGCTCCACCTACTGGAAGAGAAGAAGGTGGATCTCCAAGACTTTAATTTTTGTTGTTGTTGTTGTTGTTGCTGTTGTCGATATATTTTTTTCTCTCCTTCTTCTCTCCCTGTTCCTTTCCCCCCTTTTCCTTCTCTCTTTCTATCCCATTTCAAGTTTTATTGTTCTTTTCATTCCCCTCTAATCTATCTCTCCCTCTATCCTTTTTTCTTTTTAACAGCACCTTCATTCCCCTACCCCCCAACTCTCATCCCAAGCATTACATCTTCCATTGTGTGTAATTGTCTAAATGCAAATAGGTGAATGTCTCGAGGCTGTCTATAAGACTCCTAAATACCTAGCTACTACCAACACCCTGATCCAATTGCCTGGTAGTATCCACCTTCAGTGGAGCAATCTTCTAAAGTAGCCAAGACATACTAACCATCGTACCACCAGAGCACCCAACCTAAACATATAGTCTAAGAACAAACAGCAAATCATTAGATGCATACAGAACCTAGAAGCCTTATATGAATTGAATGAATCAGCTTTAAAGTACAACAAAGCTCAACATTTCTAGGCATAATCTCCCACCACAAAAGAGAGACAACATAGATATACAAAGCCAAAACAAATGTATAGGAGAAAGCAGTTACAAAGCAGTCAAACAGAGCTGGAAAGCAACATGAACAATATGAAAAAACAAGGGAAAAAAGGGTTACAAACAATGCAGGACAACCTAAATATACAGGAGGACCTAGAAGAATCAGAAACATGGACAGGGAAAGAAATCAAGGCATACCTAATTCAGATGGAACGGAATATTAGAGAAGACATGAGACAGCAAATCCAAGCATTGAAAGTATATTTTGAAGAGGAACTAACCTCACAAATTCAATCTGCAAAGAATGAGCTTTATCAGGAGATAGAGGTGTTGAAAAAAATCAAGTTGTAATCATAGAAATGCAAGAAACCGTAAATCAGATTAAAAGCGCTAATGAGAATATTACAGACAGACTAGATCAAGTAGAAGTCAGAACATCAGATAATGAAGACAAAGTTTATCAACTTGAAAAGAATATAGTCAACACCGAAAAGATGCTGAAATCTCACGAGCAATCTATCCAAGAGATATGGGATCTCATCAAAAGACCAAATTTGAGAGTCATTGGGATAGAAGAAGGCACAGAGAATCAGTACAAAGGAGTGGATAGCATACTAAATGAGATAATACTAGAAAACTTCCCAGAGATGAAAGATGGAATGGATTGCCAAATCCTGGAAGCTTACAGGACCCCAAACATCCAAAACCATAATAGACCAACTCCAAGACACATAATTATGAAGATAGCTAACATACAGGACAAGGAGAGAATACTAAAAGCTACGAGAGAAAGGAGGCAGATTACATTTAGGGGTAAACCAATTAGGTTCACGACTGATTTTTCATCACAGACTTTGAAAGCGAGAAGATCCTGGAACAACGTATTTCAAACACTGAAAAATAATGGATTCCAACCAAGAATACTGTATCCAGCAAAACTAAGCTTCAGATTTGACAATGAAATTAAAATATTTCATGATAAACAAAAGCTAAAAGAATTCGCAGCCAGAAAACCAGCACTGCAAAGCATTTTGAGCAAAATATTACAAGAAGAGGAATTGAAAAATAGCGCCCAAAACTAACAGTGGGAGGTATCTCAGTAAAGGGGAAGAAAAATAACCAAAGAGGGAAAACTAGCCAATCTAAAATAAATAAATAAATAAACATGACTGGAAGTACAAACCATATTACAATTGTAACCTTAAATGTTAATGCCTTAAATTCACCAATCAAGAGACATAGGCTAGTAACCTGGATTAAAAAAACAAATCCAACAATATGCTGCCTTCAGGAGACTCATATGATAGGAAAAGACATACACAGACTGAAGGTGAAAGGTTGGGAAAAATCATACCACTCACATGGCCCTCGGAAGCAAGCAGGAGTGGCCATTCTCATATCGAATAAAGTCAACTTCAAACCTAAGGTAATCAAAAGGGATAAAGAAGGACACTGTATACTGTTAAAAGGAACCATCCACCATCAAGACATAACAATTATCAATTTGTATGCACCAAACAATGGTGCTGCAGAGTTCATAAAACAAACTCTCCTCAAGTTCAAGAGTCAAATAGACCACAACGCAATAATTATGGGGGACTTCAACACACCACTCTCGCCATTGGACAGATCCTCTAGACAAAAGCTGAACAAAGAAACTATAAAACTCAATAATGCAATCAATAACCTAGACTTAACCGACATATATAGAATATATCAACCATCATCAAGTGGATACACATTCTTCTCAGCAGCACATGGATCCTACTCAAAGATAGACCATATATTATGCCATAGGGCGACTCTCAGTAAATATAAAGGTGTGGAGATAATACCATGCACCATATCTGACCATAATGGAATGAAACTGGAAATCAATAATAAAAGAAGGAAGGAAAAATCCTGCATCACCTGGAAAATGAACAATATGTTACTGAATGATCAATGGGTTACAGAAGATATAAAGGAGGAAATCAAAAAATTTCTATAGATAAACGACAATACAGACACAACATACCGGAATCTATGGGACACAATAAAAGCAGTTTAAAGAGGGAAATTCATTTCCTGGAGTTCATTCCTCAAAAAAAGAAAAAATCAACAAGTTTAAGAGGCAAAAAAAATATCCAGCTTGGTGTTTGATGCCTGTCTTGTCTAGATGAAGCAGGGGCTTAGATTATGGCTCTAAAAATAGTGACTCTTTGTGAATTATATTTTGACTGAGGGTAAAAATTAATGTTTTAAAGCACAGTTATTCCAGGGGGTGAGTAGTCTATGTAATTAACATCCATACTACATCATAAGGTTAGCATTTTCTTGGTGCCAATACTTCACATGCAACATCTCTGCAGGTTAAGAAAAGAAAACATATTGTTAACTACAGTATAAAACCTCTAGTCCACTTATTCCTACTTCAAGATGGCATTGAATCTTTTGTCCAAAATTCTCCCAAAACCTTCAGCTCCTGGTAGCTACCATTGCAGTCTACTTCTATAAGGCTGTGTTGTTTCTTTCAACATAAAAAATGAGATCTTGTGACATTTGTTTGTGCTTAGCCTGTTCTACTAAATGTTTTGTATTCCAAGTTAACCCATGGTGGGAGAAATGACAGGATTTTCTTCTTAGTGATTTCATAAAAAGCCCTTATACGTGTGTGTATGTATCTAAAGTCCTCCTTGAAGGTTATAACTTTTATCACTCCTGTGAATGCTGATGTTTTGGCCTCCCATAATTTACAGAACATCTTCATGGCATCTAGAGTGGTAAATGCATTCCAATTTTCTTTGTCCACTTCTATCAGAGGATTCACTATCTAGGATACCCAGGGTTTTATAAAATGCAGTTTTTAAATAAGAAGGCTTAAAACTCATCATTGTTTTTTGATACATGATGCAAAATTAATGTGTCTGCAGGTATGAAAACAACATCTACCTCATGACACACTTCCTTCACAGCCCATGGGACAACAGGTTTATTGTCAAGGAGCAGTTAGACTTGTAAAAGGATATTTTTTTTTTTTCTGAGCTGAACGCTTCAACTATGGGCTTACAAATAATTAGTAAAATCATGTTATAAACAGGCAAAGTAACTTGGGTAACACAGTAAATGATCCTCGCCTTCAACTTAAAATTACCAAATGTCACTTATTGAAGAAATAGAAAAAGTGACATAAAAATCATGTGGTATCTCAAGGGAGCACAAAGAGGTCAACAGTTTTCAAAAAAGGATCAAAGGTTGAGGCATCACATTTCCAGATTCAAAATATTAACACTACAGTAACCAAACCTGTTTAATACTGTCAGACAAATATAAAGACAGTGACATAGTGAAAAAATGATCTTTGTGTACACACATTCACTAAAGCAATATTCTTAAAAGCCAATAGGTGGAAACAACCCAAAATTCCTTGAACACTAATTGAAGCAATTTGCAATACACAAACAATAACGACTACTCAATTGTAACAATTCAGGGAATCTTCTAACATCTGCAATAGGGATATATCTTGAGGTCATTATGCCAAGAAAAATGAGTCTGTTACAAAAATAAGTACTGATGTGTCCACATACGTGGGCTATCTTAAGCAATGAAACCCAGTGAAACAGAATAGTAAGGGTGTTTGTCAGGTAACAGCAGAATGGAAAGTTAAGCAGTTTTGTTTTCATGGGTATTCTGTTTTGATTTTGAGAATAAGAAACTTAGAGATATGCTGGGTAAGAATTTGAACGTATTTAACATTATTGAAAAAAGATGTGTGATAATTAAAATGACAAATTGTATGAATATGATTTTGACTACAGTTAAAATTCAAAAATGCTTATGAGACATATTATTATGAAAGGTTTTTAAGGAGACCCTCAAATCACATATTTTCTCAAACATACAAATATAGATTAATCAATTATATAGTGAAATGACAATAAAAATAAAATAAAATTAAGATGGAAAATATTCTGTTATGTGGTTTTATTCATAAGTAAAATTTTAAATATTGAAAAGAGATATGGAATTACAAAAATTTCAGATGATATATGCAAATCACAGTTTCTCTCATAGAAGAGAATATAAACACTTTAATAGATATAGGGTGAAAATAAGACAATTTATAAGAGGAATTGCCTAGACAGAAATGGCCATCAACCAAAAAAAGAAATGAAAAACAAACCAGAAGTGATACTAATTTTTGTATATGTATTTTATATTCCATTCATTCAGTGATTTTTTTATCAGCTCTGGAAATCATTTAGTGGAGTTTTGGGATGTTCTATACATAGTACCATGTCATTTGCAAATAGAGATAATTCAACTTATTTTCTCTTATTAGTATTGTTTTAAACTCATTCTTTTGCCTAATTGCTCTGCTTAAAATTTTATGAAATATTGAGCAGAAGTGGTACAGTTGACATCTTTTTTCTTATTCCCAATTTTAGAGAAAATGCATTCAATTTTTCTTATTGAATATGATGTCAGCTTTGGGTTTGACCTATGATAATCAGAAAGTTCCTTCTATCCTTTAGTATTTTTTCAATAATTTTAGCATGAATGAATGCTGAATTCTTGTAGGTTTTTCTACAACAATTGAGATGATCTCATCACTTTTACAATTTTTAATTCTTCTTATGTGATGAATTACATTTATTGGTTTCCATATTTGAGTAAAACTCACATACCTGGGATGCAACTGACTTGGTCATAATGTACAACCTTCTTAATGGTTTTGAATGTGGTTTCCAATACATTCTTAAGGACTTTTCATCTATTCATAAGAAATATGTTCTGCAATTTTTTTCCTAGATTTGTTTTCATCAGTTTTGGAATCTCAGTGATACTGGGTTTATAGAAAAAAACTGAGAACTGATTCCTTTTATATTTAATAGGAAAAAAATTTAATGAGAAGTCCCATTTTATTTCTTTTAATTTTGGAAGAATTCAGTTGAGATTCCATCTACTCTAAGCATTTTCTTTTCTATTATTGGGAGGGATTTTATCGCTGCTCCAAACCCCTTGCTTCATATTGGTCTCTTGAGGTTTTTTATATTCTCTTTGTTCAATATGAGTACAGCAGAGTGGAAAGTTAAGCAGTTGTTCCTATAAATTTGGCAATGTACTAGATTTCCCAATTTATTGGAATGTAGGTCTTCAAAATTGTCCCCAATGATCCTGTGGATTTCAGAAAGATCTGTGGTGATATCTCTATTTTGAATTCCAGTTCTGTTGATATGGATCTTTCTCTTTCTTTTGGTTAGTTTGGCCACTGATTTATGAATCTAGCTTATCTTTTCAAAGAAGCATCACTTTTTTGCATTGATCTTCATTTTTTCAACTCTCATTAATGTTGGCTCTGCTCTTAATTATTTCCTGTCTTCTACTGGTTTTGGAAAATAATTCCATTCACAATAGCCACAAAGAAAAACCCTGGGAATAAATCTGTCCAAGGAGGTGAAAGACCCCTTCATTACTTTAATGCATTTTCCATTAAAATACCTTTGATGCCAACGATTTTCTCCACAGATCTAGCAAAATAATCTTAAAATTCATGGAAGAATAAAATACCAATAGTAGAAAAATCAGTTAGAGAAAGGATAGGACATTGCAATACTTGATTAATAGTATACTGCTGAGGTATACTTTAAAAAGATAAGGTAGTATTGGCATAAAAGAAGGCATGAAAATGAGTGGATTAGAATACACAGAGACCCACCCACACAGATGTGGTCATCTGGTTCTTGACAAAGAGGCCAAAAATGTGTGGCAGAAAAAATCAGCTTTTTAAATAAATCATGCTGAGGAAACTGAATATCCATAAGTAGAAGAATGAAAAAGATCCCTAAATTCTCCCTGCACAAAAGCCAAACTCAATGTGGATCAAATGTCTAGGAATTAGATCAGAAACTGTGAGCTGTTTGAAGAAAAATAGGGCCAACCCTTCAACTTACAGGCAGAGTCATTTCCTTTATAAAACTTCAAGAAATAAAACCAAGAATGAACTGGCAGAATATCATCAAAGAAACAAAACTTCTGCACTTCAAAGAAAATGAAAATGAAAAAAAAACATAATTTTTAAAAATGGTCCTGGCGGCTACATTTCTGACATGGATTTATATCTAGACTCTATAAAGAACTCACAGAAGAACACCAACAATAGCAAAAGCAGGTTAGCAGAAGGATGAAATTCCCAGTAGTCCCTTACTCCAGACTTTAAAAGAGAAAAGGCTAATCCTCAGTAAGGTAGGTAATTAAGGGAACTCATGGAAACTGAAGACTGGATGGAAAAAGAAACCATAGAGGAAAGGAAAGTCAGACACTTTGAACATAGTTTTAAAAATATCATGTTGGAGACATGTCAACTTGTCTGCAAAAGTGGCAGTAATGGCTGGTAAAGGGAGGGGAGAACTCTGTTAAAGAGAGAGAGAGACAAAAAGCATTGGGAATAAAACTGTGTTTATTAATGGATCTGGGGGACTAGAGGAATCGAGAGAGGCTGATCTGAAAGGACCCAGAATTGGTGGAGGAAGTGGTGGTGTGAAAACTGACTGAAATCCCTTAGCCCATGGGTGGTTAGTTTCTTGGGAACCTGGATCACCATCACAGGAGCCAGGTGCTGTGCCTGATCCACTTATCAATGCTATGCAGCAGCAGAGACAGAAGAACAGGAAGTCATAAAGAACGTCACCAATGAACCCAGGAGTCACCTAGGATGATCCCCCGGGTGTGCCTGAAGCAGAGTGAAGGTAATGGGTGCAAAGAAAACTGTACCTGGACCACACAGGCTCCCAATAAGAAGGAGAGGGAGAGAGAACACTCTGTTTAAATAAGGCAACCCTTAAAAGCTATGGTGGAGACACCTATAATGACCACACTGGAGCACGTGCACTTGAGAGCTGATATCCCATAACTCCTATTCATAGAAGTGGATGAAAACATGTGGAGGTTAGTCCCTAAGTCCCTAAGTGGGTTTTACCAGTGGTCACTGCGATCCAGACATCCAGCTCAAACTGGCATGGACCCAGTGAAAAGGGACATGGATCAAAACTCAAATACCCACTGACAGAGTTCAAAAGTCAGCCAACACTGAAACCCACCTACTGGATGATGCTCATTTAGAATTCTGCACCACCTCTAGAACAGGACTACACACTTATCTAGTACAGGAATCCACCCTTCCATCTACCCCACCCTAGGATGGGAGAAACAAAGCTAAATCTACTACATCTGGCTTATTTAGACACTCAAAGGCAAAAGGATTGGGGTGTAGGAGAAGAACACAAACACAGTGAGTAAAACAACCCCAGCTTTGACCCAAGGACTACAGAGCTGAAAATCAACAAGGGAAAATCCATCCCTGCCAACATTTATGGCCCCTCAGCAGAAACAAGTCCTTTATATCTTACTAAGAATTTTTCTGTCTTTTTTCTTATCTTTTTGAACTTTTTCTTCATAAGCCCATTTTTTATTTTTTAACTTTTAAAATAATTCAAGTATGATTTCACCATATTTTACTATTTTTGCATTCTACAATATTTTGTGTACTTGTTCTCACTGCATGGATGTGTTTGGAAAGATAGATACATTTGTACAATTTCACTCTCATACTCACCACTTTCTTCTGAACCTACTCACTATTTCTTATTGGTTTGACAAAGGTGGGATGTGATTAAATAGGGGTTGGATTTGTGGGACCTCACACCTGCTTGTCTGCTCATTCCTTGGTTTCTGTCCCTCGTATTGTCCCTTTGTCATTGTCTTCCTTATTAATAGATAAATTCACCTTTCCCCTCTGTCTTTCTTTTTATTATTTTGAGGGGGGACTGAGGACTGAATCTGGGTGCTTACCATGAGCCAAGCCCCAGCCCTTTTCATTTTTTGTTGTGAATCAGGAGTTGAATGTTTTCTCTCAGGTGAGAGCTGAAGAGGAATAAGGAAGGAAAAGGGGGATTTCGTGGAGACAGAGGGAAACCAGTGGAGTAGAGAAAGGAGACCAAAGGGAAGGTTGACACCAAAGGGAAAGGGGAGGGACAGAGGAAGGACAGTGACAGAATGACAAGGGGGAGGCCAGTAAAGCTGAGGAGAAGGACTGAAAGGGAGGGGGATGGAAGGGCCTGGGGAAGTCCTGGGAAATCTCATCTACCAAGTGGTGCCAGCCCATGGACCAACCCAACGAATCATTCACCAACTCCCCACGATTCACATAAAGTCACATGCACCAATTAAAATAATAGAAACACGATAAAAATAGAATAGTAAACAAGTGGAGCCAGGGGAGGAAGAGGAAAGGGAAGGCACAGCGGCAGGGATTCCCACATGGGGACCTTGTGCCACCATCAGACCCAACGTCTGAGCCTGGTTTCAGATGGGTCCCCTCCTATTTCTACATACAGAAAGTGTGATTTACTACAGATGTTCCAGAAAGGGAATAAAGACTTTCAAAGCCTTCACATTGAGTCTATATGTCCCTTGTTACTGGTTAACTCAAATAAGACCACTGGGGAGCAGCCATGGCGGTTTTGACCCCAGATGGCTGCAGTCCTGTCCATCTGAAGCTATACAGACACCATTCAACAAAGGAGTCAGAGAGGCTTGCCTAGAGAGGAGGAGCACAGTTCATTGAGGGTCGTGAAAACACAACTCCTTTTTAGTTAAGGTGAAATCCGATACATTCTAAGTACAAGATGCCACTTCAGTTGGTAAAATGTAAATCCTACACATACACACTCTTGGCTCGTACTTGATCAGTTCATTTCATGGTTGTTGTCCTCGGTTTCCAAAAATAAATTTTGCCCTTTATCTTTGGCATATCATGGCAGTTTCTTTTAAGATGAGAAGGTGACAGATATCTCTGCTGCTGTTTGTACCTCACAAGCAGTCCTCAGTGACCTATCCGTCTCCTCCCATGAAAATGTATCTCCCTGTGTTACACCTGCTCGTCCTGACTCTCGGTCAAGGGGGTACAGCAGTCCTTTGGAATAATCCATGCTCATCTCTGATACCAACAAATCTGGATAAAACTGACCTGACTGCATTAATCATGATGACTCAGATGACAGTTTTACATCTACAATCTGGCATTCACGGTGCTCTCAAATTCATACCATATTATCACTTAAAAACTGATGTTCCTGATCTTTCAGGAACTTCCAGGAATTTCACCTCATGAAGCAGCCCCTCCCTAGACAGGGCCTTCCATGATAGTACCTTCATCAAGGCATGCAAAGGTGCTGTAATGAAGGTACAGGAACAAAAGTAAGATGGCAGGGAAGGGCAGAACTGGGTAAAGGACCCGGGGAAAGAAAGCAGAGCAGGCACGGTGAGGCAGAGGAAGAGAGAAGGCGAAACAGGAAGGGCCGAGGGGGCCAGAAGAGAAGCAGGAGGAGAAGGGAGGAGTCCACACGGGGACCACAATACCATGCCATTGGGACCCCCCAGCCAGACGACGCATAAGTCAAATAGCTTTATGAATCACCTACACTCAAGTATTTGTTTCTTGCAGTGGCTAAAGCACTAAGACACCATGACAACTGGGTCATAAATGAAATAGTGGAAGACCTTGCCTGAAGTCCCCAAGAGAGACAGTGTTTTGGATGGAGGTGAGAAAGGCTTTGTTACTTCAGTAATGTCCTTCATGAGTTTCTCTGAAACCAGGTGGAAACAACTGCTCAGCTAGCAGAAACCTCATCCAACAGGCAAGAGCAAAGCTGCTTTTGTGTAGACGCTGAATTTTCTTCCTACAAACTCAGACCACTCAGCTCCATGGGAAGCAAACAGAAGGAGAGAGAAAGCTGGGGGCGCTGAGAGGCAGCTGCCATCTCAGGTCATCACCCTGTAGAGCAAGGAGGTCAGGGTGGGTGGGATTTGTGCTATGTGATCTAATAAGATCCTGCGTGGACTCAGACATGGTGGAGAGCTGTGGAAGGCTGAAGAGGCTAACAGGCTGTGGACATGTTGTTGTCATTGTGGACTTCAATGTCACCTTGGAAGCTGTTAATTTCAATCATCCACTACCTAAGAAACAAAGTGGATAATGAGAAATGTGACCTTGAGTCACCATGGGAGATGGTCTGGCTAATGAATCAGATGGCCATTGGTGTAGTACAAGATACCTGGTGGGCGGGCGATGGCTTGCGTTTTAATTAATGTCTTGTTAGAAGCTAGAGTCCTGTAGCAACACATTCTCTATAGAATGCGTACAACACATGGATGGCCCATGCAAATACACAGCAAGGTGCTGGGGCTGCAACAAAGCTACACCCCCCAGAGCAGGTGCTGTGCCCCAAGTGGCTTGGCAGGGAAAGCCACCAGAAGGCTAAAGGACTCTGGTCCTCAGGGACGGACCTTGAGAACACTGTAATTCCTTGATCTCAGAAGCCGGCTATCATTCAGCTTCAGGTGAGAAGGATCGCAGTTTATATTGACCACATTGCCATAGAGGCTTGAATTCAGCCTTTTGTCACCACAATTTGGTTGGAAAGGCCTTTGAGTCTGATTCAGTCCTCAGTGTAATTATATACTATGCTGAAGACATCATATCAGAAAATAAAGCACAATCCAGGTAGGACTGCCTAAAGAAAATAGGGATGCCACGCCCAAGGAGGCTGGTGAGGAAATCCTGCCATGTTCAAGAGGACCAATGGGCAAAGCACTGGGAACTTGCTGGGCATCCCATGGGTACCTGGAAATAAACTGCTGTCTTTCCCTAACACTAGAAGCAAACAGGGAGCATATTCCACATCTGGGCATATTGCTAGCTGCTCCCAAAAAAAATTGCCCCCAAAGAAGATCACATTGAAACAGGGTCACAGACAACTGCAGGCCATGCCTGGAATGCAAAAGGCAGCCTCTTTCTTAATACCTCTGAACCCCTAAAATCCACATTAAGACATGATTTGGGGAGAGCTTGATTGCCTTGGGGCTGTAAGTTGGAGCTGACTGACAAAGCCCGTGAGTGCCACCTTGTGGAGACTTCTGAGATGGCAGACCCAAAAATTTCTGGATGCTGCAGCATGATTGACAGGAAGGTTCAGCTGCTTGCTAGTTTACTGCTGAGCATTAATAAAACTTACCTTATGATTCAAAGACAGAAAGTAATCCTGGGACATGGAGTAACCACAGTGACTTGGACGATGTCAGAGAAACACTCTATTAAGGAATGCAATGCCCATTAGAGTTTCAAAACAAGATAGGACCCTGGGTGTACTGTGCGAAACACTAGGAGAGAGGAAGAGGGCACAGCAATGAGAGATGGAAGAAAAGAAAAAGAAAAGATGTACAAATATTATCTGTGTTTTAGGAAAGATATACCAATCCTGAACCATACCACATAACAAATCAAAACTTTTTTTCTGAAACACAGCAACAACTTGATTTTAAAGATTTTTTTTCACATTTAAATTTTATTTTCTTTTATTATTCTAATAAAAACTCTGGAAATCCTGAAAATCAGAAAAGAAATATAAAGAACCTCATTCCTCCACCATTCAGCTTCAATAGCTCTCAACTTTTGGTGAATTTGTTGGATTTGTTTTGTTTTGTTTGGGGGTTGGGGCTGTTTTTGCTTTCCTATCACATCATGTGACATCCAGACTCTGGATAAGCCCTGGCTCCACTAGACCATGAACTTGACAACTGCTGCTCAATATCTTGAAGATTAAAAAATGAAATTTTTCAAGAAACTTAGAACATCTTTCTGGTTTTACAATAGGAAAAATGTCTCAAAAAGGAAAAAAAAAACATTTATGTAAAGAGGGAAAAGATAGTAGAGTGTGTTGAAATTAGGAATTTCTCATTAAACGCAAGGCTCCTTTCACAAGCAGGACATAAAGTTCATTTCTCATGGCTGTAGATAGAGTTCATTGTGGCAGCAGATGCAGTCTCACTGTCCACCACGCTTGGAATGGGGCTGTGCATAACTGAGCTCAGGATGTTCTATGGAAGTGACTCAATAAACACCTAAAACTTGTGTAGAAACCTGCAAGGTACATGCTTCACACCTGATTCAGGGTTTTTCTATTTCCATCCAGGAACAGCAGAGCATGGATGCATAAAAGGGGCCTGAAGCTGGGAAACACCCCGAGACTGTTGGCCCTGTGTTCACCAGGGTCAAGTCAGGGAATTATAAATAACTAAAAGAGTTGTGTACCTAGAAGAAGGGTGTAAAAAGAGACAACAATGGTGCTCACCAGAAGGAGGATGGTTTGGTGGCTCTGAACTCAGGGGAGGACTTGGGGGAGCTGGTGTTATGAATATACCACATGTTTCTGCTTGTGCCTGCAAGGGTGAGCACCACGGAGCTGCTGGCCCACAGAAGGAGCCCCCCACCCACCCATCAGGGAGAGACAACAGTGTTGCCTGCAGGACTTTTCTGGTCTTTCATGATGAACAGCTGAACCGTATCTAAACTCTTTCTGTGGCGGTTCCTGTAGATTATTCCAGTCTCACTCTAAGCATGGAGGTGTGCTGAGGAGGTCCACTGATCCTACATGTTAGCAATGATTTATCGAATGTAGGCTGGGTAGCACATGGACTGCAAAGCTGTGTCCTTAACACTCAAAGTACAGCTTTCATTGTCACTTGCACTGAACACCAGCAATCAGGTCACTGTGCATAGGGAACCACCAGGGATTGGTGAGGTGGGGGAAGAGACCCTGCCTCAGTTTCCGAGGTCGGCTCACACTCCAGGAATTATTCTTCCTCTCCATGTGTCTTTGGCCCTGGACAAATTTAGATCCAGAAGAATTGATTTCCTGGTATGCTCATTACCTGGATCCTGATGCAGCTCTTTCCCTCACACACTCTGCCTCTGATACTGGAACAGGGGTAATTCTATATGCAAAGGATGGAAAAAGTTTTAGCTGTATTTCAATTAAAATACTGTGAACAACATAAAATATTTATCTTACTGCAAGCAGTAATTGGAAATACCTCATACATTTTATCATGATTGTTTCAGAATGTAAAGTTTAAAAAGAATCAACAGCTAGTAAAGAAATAGAAGAAGGTTTATGAAGTAATATAAGATTTGTGGAGAAAAAGATAAAGTTTGTCAAGGGAAATAAATACAAAGTTTCTCAAGGGAAAGAGATATAAAGTCTGAGTAAGAGATAAAAATGTTTGTTAAGTTGTAAAAGGCTTATTTGTAACTAAATTGGTTATATATAAATTGGTTTATAACCAATATATATAATTGGCTATATATAAATTGGTTAATAACCCTAACCCTAACCAATTTATACAATCAAAGTTATTTAAGGATTGTTTTTCTTTTCAAAAACAAATTCCTAATCTATGAGGCTAGAGGCCTTGAACAGGGTCTCTGGCATGGAACTTGCTTATAAAAACAGATCACAAAACTGCTTTTTTGACAAGCATTTGTTACATTTCAAGAACAAGCAGTCAAACTCTTAGGACTGTTGTTTCCAAATCAAAAGATGGAGAGCCATAGTATAAGCTTATAAGCTTCCAAAAGGGGTTGAGAAAAAATAAAATATTGATCCTTTCCCCAGATACAAGTAAAATATTAACGTACTATTTAAACCCAAGTTTAATCCTCTACATGGTAAAGCAATAAGGATCTTTTAAAACATTAAATTGCTCATACTTATCAGGATGATTTCTTATGTCTGTGAAGTTTTAGTCAAAAATAGGTTTTAAAGAAATTATTGTTTTTCCAACTCTGATAAATTATTAGAGTATTATGCTACTTTTCAGACTCTATTTTTTTTTCTTCAAAAGTTAAACTTGGTTAGTATAAAAACACCAGTGTAATTATGGTGCTGTTAGCTGATTTCTTTGCATTCTAAAAGCATTCATATATAATTCTTTAAAAAATAAGGTTTAGGATAACATTTTACAAACCTGGTGTTTTCCAAATGAAATTTTTCTATAACAGTGGTCTATTATAAAAAACAAATTCAGATAAAAATTTATATATGTGATTTAAATACTCTTTAATTAAATAAAATAATCTGTCACAAATAATTAAACTCTGTGTTACTCTCCACATTGAGAGTTAAACTTAAATTAATATTTTCATAGACAATAAATAAAGCCTATTTTATTTAAATGTTCACAGTAGGAGATGGTAACATATTTTGCATCTTTCCCATAAATGTTAGAGGCTCTCTTAATTTGTTTGATTTTTATTTCAGATGTAATGTTAATTTGCTAACTAATTCACATAGACTCAAAAAATGATACATAAAAACTTATAAAATAATATTTTTTAAAAAGATTAAAATTATTTTCAGAAATAAAACACCTTACCTAGAGTTTGTCAAGAGACAAATTCACTTGGGTACTCTGCCTCTCTCCTTACTCCACGTTAATAAAACCACAAAAGTTTATTTAAAGTTAAGTTCACAAGATATGTTTTTGTTATATATTTAATGTAATCTTAAAATAAATTTTAAAAAAATCTTAATATACAACTAAAGTTTGGGGATTTTAGAAATATAATGTTTATTGTCTCATAGTATTGTACAATCTAAATATGTTTTTATTCTGTTAAATTTCATTTTGTATTTTCTCTGTAAACTTTAGAACTGTCTATTGAACAACAACTCAGAAAAAAAAGACCACAAACTCCAATTTTAAATCAAATAAAGCAAGCTTGTATTGTGTACACAAGAGCTGGCCAGGACTGTCTTACCCAAAACCCTGGGCCAGAGAACAGCACCCCAGCACTCCAGGAACAAGGTTTTATAGCACAAAAAGTTGCAAAAGGGGGTATCTTGAGAACTTACAGATAACAGGATTTTGACAAGCATAATAAAAAGGCATATGGCAGGTTAATGATCTATATGATATGATATTTCAAGGTAGAGAGTAAATTCAGATCCCAACATCAGGATTTATGAGAATCCACTAAGGTTTCAGAGAGGGCTGTCATCTGGTCAGGGGAAGCCAAGATTTATGAGGACCTACTAAGTTTTTAGAGAGGGTTGTTACCTGGTCAAGGAGAGCCAGGCAGAGATGATTTCAAGGCAAGGGCAGGCATTCCAAACAAGTTTAGACATCTCAGTAATTTATAGTAAAACAGAAATTAACTTTTCATAACTTTGTGACCAGATGGCTCCCAATCTTAACAGTGAATTAGGCTGGGTTCATCACTGCCATCTGTTAAAAGTACTAAAGGCCTCTCCTTTTTATATTTAGACAGCCTAATTATAGGTGTGTGCCTCAGCCACAAAACTTACAAATTGATTTTCAGAAGTTAACAGGAGATATTATTTGGTTAAAGCCTAGCTTACAATTATCTACTGCTGCTCTGAGACCTTTGTTTGCTACATTGTGTGAAGATCCCTCTCTGGCCTCACCTCAACAGCTCACTGCTAAAGTAAAAGCTGCTTTTTGAAACTGCTATCAAAAATACACAGCTTACTAGTGTTAATTTAAAGAAATAGATATCTTAATGCTTGCTACTACTCATACTCCTACAAGGGTTATATGGCAATATTCAGAAGTTATAGAAAGGCTTCATCTTTCTCACTATCCTCAAAATACTTTAAAATTATTCCATGATCTTTTTGCTCAGGTTGTTGTTAAAGGAAGAATTAGCGTTCTGCAATTAGTGTGAGTTGAGCTGCTTCTTATCGTAGTGCCTTTTTCAGCTCAACAGCAATGGTGGCTTTGGCAAACTTCACATGCTTGGCAAATAGCTTTTGCTGATTTTCCTGGCCAAGAAGATAATCATTATCCTCATAGCAGACTTATTCAGTTTGCTTCAAAAAATAATTTTATTTTTCCAAGAATTATACCTACTCCACCTTACACCTGAGGCACTAATTGTGTTTATTGATGGCTCCAGTTCATGAAATACTGGCTACTTTAGCTTGGCTCATATGAAGTGGTGCTGAGTTCTTACAAATCTGCACAAAAAGCTGGGCTTCAAGCTCTCATTAATGCTTTAAGCCATTTTGCTAATGAATCAGTTCATATTTACAGAGACAGTGCTTATACAGTGGGAATGGAGTGCACATAGAAGCATATGCAATCTGAAAGATTGTTTCATTTATTTCTGACTCTACCAAAAAAAAAAAAAAAACAAAACTCCAAGCACATCAATATCCTTACTTTATTGGATACATTAGAGCTCCTTGCAAACTTCCAGGTCCTTTGGAAACAGGAAATGCTAAAGCTGATCGTCTTGTTGCAGTTTGTAAACAATTCAATCCTTATGATTCTGCTCAAGCTTCTCATTCTTTACATTCAACTGCCACCAGCAGTTGCGCCAATCTGGCAAGTTCCAGTGAAGGGCGAAGGGGCATAAGAAGGATAAAGACTAATGGACTCAGATGTGAAGATAAAGTGGGGTACAAGTAGAATGCTGCTCCCCACAGAGAAGCAGGCCTGAAGAACTATACCAGCAACCCTTCTTTATATATGTCTCATTAATCAGATTAAAGACGATGCAAGCATTATTCTTTGTATTCATGAAAGTTACAGAGTTAGCAACATTACGCAGCTCATTCCTCAGTTACATTCTACAGTTGCAACTGCAATGTTAGGAGATTTGTGTAGCTCTCAAGAAAGTCCATTGTTGAACGTTTCTGTTATGCTGCCGGGTTCCCTGCAGCAGGGCTGGTGTAACATTGTGGATCTTTAGCAAGAGAGTTCCCCTATGCCCAGGAGCTGTGATCACTCTCTCAAAGACCCTCCTCAAGGAGGACATTCCCATAGCAACTAGGCATCCTGCACCTTTGCACAGAAACTTTCCCAGCCCAAGCATGCCACAGCCATGAAGTCATCAGGGACCCCAATCTCAGACACTGCTCCCCCATTCTCTATCACCACTCTCCACAACTCTCCACTGCTTCTACCCTTTCCAGGGCCCTTGCTTCGCCTCACTCTATCTCACCCACACACTGCCTCTCTCGCACACTACTACTTCACTGAGTATGAGTGACAAAATTGCCTTCCTTAAAGTACCTACATGTGGCACATGGTGAGGAAGTGGGTCCTTTGCAAGTGGCAGCAGAGATGGAAGGAGGATGGGTACAGAAAAACACCGACATCCCACACACTCAGATGTCTGCAGATAGTGCTCTTTCCACAGGATCCCAGCTGATGGAGGTGCACACACACCTGCCGACAATGTGGAGACAGATGTGAGGGGGCTGAGCCAGCCAGCTTCCAGCACTACCGCAAGTGCCTGAGATATCTAGCTGCACAGAGGAGAGGTTCCCTGTGGCCCTGGAGTGGGTGGCCCAGTGCTCTCAGGGCTGAGGCAGAAGGTGCCATGACAGAGCAGAGGCAGAACACACTGCTCAGCTCAGGGGTGGGAGTGAAGAAGGGAGGCTGAGGAGCTGGGTTCCCACCACCTCCTTCAAGGGTACTCCCCCAGTTACTGAAGAACCTCCCACTGCACCCCACTTCCTAAGACTTCCACCAGCTCCCAATATCACCAACTTCCAACACATGGAACTTTACGGGCATTCTAGACCCAAACCACAGCGCTCTGTGCCTGGTCCCCAGAAGCTCATGTCCATTCCCAAGTGTCTCAATGCCTTCACGGGGTCAAAGTGGTAAAGTACAATTGTGAGCTGTGTGAACATGTTAAAACCTATGAGTGTTCGGGTTACATTTTTGTTGGGGACCCATGTTTGCAATGTGTTAATGTAAATATGCAGGAAGGCTAGGGGTAGTAACCTACCTGTCTAGAAAAAGATCATTAATTTCTAAATGGGGCATTGAACAGTGCACTTAGGGAATGGTTGCATTTGTATACTGGGAAAAATGGAGGATTAACTTACACCCACATTTTCTGTTTCTTCATTGATTACTAAAGCATGCTGCCTTGTGCTGAAATATTCAGGAGAGAGTGAATGTGCAGGCTCCTGATAAGCGCTCAGTGCCTTTCAGTTTCTGGGAGTCACAAGGACAAATCTTATTCTAAAGCATGTTGTAGATCCTGCCTGTCAACCACCTGATGCCAGTGAGATCATTTTTGAGAGACACTAATAAATGGTCACTCTTCTATGGAAATTGATTTGTCTGACTTTTTATTCCTACTAGGCAGGAGGGAAATCCATAGGTAGAAGCGATCTTTGTTAGAGAGCTAGCAGCTCACCAACTTCCAAACGTCAGCAAGGAGCTGTGCAAAACCCAGTGGGTCTCTGCAGTACATGATTTGCCTCATCTTCGTCATCTTACTTACACCTTGAAAACCTTCCCAGGTGACTGGCCTGGTTTCTCTGCTCTTATTAAATGATGTAACATTTCAGTGTCCTGAAGATTAGAAAAGAACACCTGCTCAAGTAGAAGATGTCTCACAAGAGGAGAAAATCCAGTGAGACCCAGGAACTAGGTGCCAGTCCCTCCAGTGTCAGATCCTGGTGTTTCCTGCTCTCAGCACGTGAGCCCTATCTCCTCAGGGATGAAGGAAATTAAAGAACTTCCCACACACTGCAGCCGGCTCTTTGGAAGTGACAACTGTGAACTCGCCCTTGCTTCTGGGGCATTGGCAACTGGGAAAAAGGTTTTCACAAACATCCTCAGGCCCAGGAGCCTGTCCTGTCATGGAAGCTATAGTTTAAAAGGTCTCTGCACTTCTGAGGGGAGGGAGCACTCACACCAACACCCACAGGCCAGGTTCTGGCTGCCTCTCTCCAGACACAGGAGTCCTGGCTGCTGTGATCGTCCTCTGAGCCCAAGTGCAGGAGCCCAGAGCACCCAGGTGAACACTTTTGTTTCATCAGAGAGGAAGAACTGAAGCAAGGAGGTGGATCAGGAGTCTAGGTAAGTGACCATGTGGGCACCGCGGTGTCTTCTGGGTTTCCCTTGGGTCCAGCACCAAAGCCACACAGACATGAGGAGGAATCCCTGAGGAGGACCTGAGCTCAGGAGACGTGGGTCAGAGGCCCTGGACCAGCACCTGGTGGCTCCTGGTGTAGCTCACTGTGTTCTACAGTGACAGGGGTGTGGGGTTCAGCCTGGTAGGAATCACAGGCCAAGGTTAATGTGCCTGAGGACTTAGTTCCACCTAAATCTGATGGGCAGTCTGCCCTGCAGGGACACGACTTGAACATTCAGGGTGACCTCAGCTGCCCCTTAACACCTCCATGCTCACATTACACAAGAAATCTCTAGGAAGCCTCTGATCTCATGCAGAATCTACCTCCCAGGGACAAGCAAGCAGAATGCTTCCCTGGATCTGGGGTCTTCAAGGGCTTCAGGGACAGGGATCTTTTCCTACCAAAAATGTTTACGTTCAGTTGATTTGGGTGAGACTATTTCCCACCTCCCATCGGGGAAGCAGACTTGAAGGAAAAGGTAGGATTATAGGAAAGGGTTTCACGTGGCATACTACGGTGAAATGTGTGTTCTGATGTGTTTTCTCACCTCAAAACATAAGTTCCCTTTCTCCACTTATTAATCTTTAACTTTTGATCATACCATTCTAACTTGTGTGATATGATTCACATTCTGCTTTTGACTTTATTTCCTGGTCAGGTAACGATGTTAATTAAGTATTTGGTTGATATTAATCTGTTTTCCATTTGAATTTCTACCATTGAGAAGTGTAACTCCCTAATATCTGCCCATTTCTAATTTGCATTATTTGGATTTGTTCTTATTGAATATGTTGAGTCTCTTATACATTGCGGGTATTAATCATTTGTCCGAAGAAGTACCTGCAAAAAAAAAAAAAGCTTAAAATTCCTTTTTGTTGGTTGAATCTTTGCTGGAATTCTTGTTTCCCTTGCTGTGCAGGAGCATCTGTGTATCATATGAGAAATGAGGAGTACCAGTAAGAAACAAGGTTGAGTAACTGTTCTGCAAACACAGACAGAAGTGATTTTCTACAAATCACTGTCGTGTGCACGGTCACCAGTATCATATCACACACTTTAGAATCACTGGCAGCGAGAAGCTCAAAGTCTCCACAAACAACATTAACACTAAGGAGACGGAAATGTTCAGGCCTTGAAATAATCAGGAAATATTTTATGCTCATGGAGAATTACCTCACTGTCCCCCATAGACAAGCACAGGAAAAGTAAAAACAAGAAAAGTAAAGTATTGTCAATCCATTCCAACAATTTGAATGTCCAAAATCAACTCCTTATTTACTGAAGTGTCCATGTACAGGGGATGTGAGTCTTATATTTTTAAATCTTCCACAAATCATGCACAGTAGTTTATACTTTTACCTATATGTATTTAAAATAACATTAGTGTATGATGTGAAATATATTTGGTTTCTGTACTATAAGAATTTGACAGTTATTACTATTGCATGTGCCAAGTTTCAGCAGACAATGTAGATTCCCATAATAGGTGTCATTTCTGACATTCATCACCCTTTCACTGTAAACGGACACTTGTACTCTTTGAATATACTTGGCATAATTGTGGATCTACATAAGTTTATATTTCTGATACATTTAAACTTGATTAAAATATCTAAACTTTTACTCAAAAGGGTCATTTTTCCATATAATAAACACTGATGTAGAATTCAAAACTTGGTTTAAGGTTGTTAAACAGAAAATCACTTGTGTAAGACGAAGTAAAAATTGTTCAATAAGCCCCTTTTTATCTGAGGAGCCCAGCTAACTAGCTTGGTCAGAGGAACACAGTGTTGAAGGGCACTCCATGTTCCCAGCACAGCCAGGTTCAAAATAGCACAGTGACATAGAAAAGGGTTCAATTTAGGCATACAAGCCCCCTTCAATTACTTAAGTGCTGCTGACTTTTACAGTCAAAATAACAGGGTCACCAGCTTCGTGGAGTATGATGAACACAAGACCTTCTGCTTCTGCATCCTTTTTGGTACTGGCTTCTGCTCTAAGAGAATTCATATAAATTGTAATTTCAACACTGAATACACCTTGTTTTTTTAAAAAACTAATATTCTAGGTGGGACCTAAGTGTAGGATATTGGACTGCAATGGGTACGGAGCCAATCCTAATATTCCCATGCAGGAATCTCTGGCTCAGAAGATGAACATCAGCACTGGGAGCTGACAGGATGGCCACCAGAGATCTGGCAATAGAAATGGTGTTTTTGTCACAGACGGTAGTTGGCGTTCTAGGCAATGTCTCTCTTCTTTATCAATACCTCTTCCTTTACTGCACAACAAGCAGGTACAAGTCCCTGGATGTGATTGTCATGCACCTGAATGTAGCCAACACCTTGGTCCTTCTCTCTAAAGGAATTCCTGAAACAATGGCAGCTTGGGGGTTACAAGAGCTGCACAGTGACATTGGCTGCAAACTTCTTTTCTATCTACACAAACTGGGCAGAGATGTGTCCATTGGCACCACCTGCCTCCTGAGTGTCTTCCAGGCCGTCACCATCAGCCCCAGGGGCTCCAGGTGGGCAGAGCTGAAGGTGAGAGTTCCCAGGTACAAGGGCACCTTCCTCGCCATCTGCTGGGTTCTGAACATGATGCTGAGTATCCTGGTACCTGTCCATGTGACTGGCAGACAGAAAGGCAGAAATAACACCAACAGAAGGGACTATGGACACTGTTCTGCTGTCTTTCAGGACAAAGTTCCAGGCACAGTCTACCTGTTGTTGGCATTAGTCCGGGACGTTTTCTGTGTGGGGCTCATGCTCTGGGCCAGCGGCTCCGTGGTTTTCATCCTCTATAGACACAAACAGCGGATGCAACATGTTCTCAGGAGCAATGTCTCTCCCAGATCTTCCCCTGAGTCCAGGGCCACGCAAGGCATCCTTGCCCTGGTGGGGGCCTTTGTGTCTCTGTCCACTTTCTCCTCTGTCTTACACATTCCCTTGGCTTTTGTAAAGAATTCCATTTTGTGGCTGGTGAACACCTCCACGCTAATCGCTGGGTGCTTCCCAGCAGTCAGCCCCTACATTCTCATGAGCTATGACTCCAGAGTGTGCAGGATCCAATGTGTCCATCCAAGGAAAATGACAACCCCTAAGAGTGTGAGAGAAACATAAATTGAATGTATGTGCACAATGGCTATTTGCTTATTCATTCATATCTCTCAGAATAGAAGCACAAGTTTTTGAAACTGTGGTATCACGTGAGTCCAAAAGACAGAAATTTGAGTTTCTGCCTCGAAGTAAACTTTGAAATGTATAGCAATTGTGAATAGTGTATTGTCATGTTAATATTATGCTAGTGAGTGTTATTAATGTCTGCATGTGGGTAGCCCATCTTATGTGGAGTTATAATAATAGAAGACACGACAATCCATGTAGTGAAGTACTCACTGACGAAGTGTCCTTTAAACAGTATTGAAAAATTTGTTGATAATTACTAGTGTTAGTATTATAGGAAAAACATCCACAAAAGAGGAAGACAATTCAAGATGGTCATCTTAAAAATGGCCAAAATATAACTTCTTTCCCAGAATAGTGAATAAATACCATTGAGCTCCTATCAGGGCAAGCTCAATTCCAGAGATTAAAGACAACACAAGGAAATAAGCATTCTCTACATGGCAGTTAGAGGGATGATGGTCACTTAAAAGGAGACTGTCATGAAAACCTAAAAAAAGAACTAATAAAATACATAAAAATAAACTTCACAAGTGTGCAAACACACACACACAACAAAGAGATCTCAAGGTTTATTTAAAACATTGCCATCTAGTGGCCAGATTAAAGTAAAGTAAATCAAAGAGGACAAAATCACTCACCACTGACCTTGACAAGTCTTCAAGCAAGTGTCCCTCTTACTTGAGGGAGTGGTGTCTGATTGGACCTATCCCTGGAGAAGAGAGGTCTCTGAAGAAGGTTCAAGGAGAACCTGGAGGGGGGGGGGGGGTGTTCCACCCAGGACCAGCAGTGTTCTTGGCATGTGTGATGGAGACTTTCAGGCCCTGCCACACAAAGGGACGGAGGTTTATTCAGGAAGTGGATGCACTTTCAAGAGAGAAGGTGAGCTATCTTGACAGTGAGAAGCACTCCTTCAGCTGTGGTTTCCATGTGGATGGAAGGGCAGCAGTGAGGGGCTGCCTGGAGGAGGGGCTGGAGAGCAAGTCTTTCCTGGGCTTCCCCCCATTTTGGAAGGGATCAGCCAAGGGCATATCGCTCAGGAGTTGCAATGGTTCATGGGTGTTTTTCTTACATTTCAATTGTTTAAGGGCACTACCTTGCTAATTCAGTATCTTTCCATTTATTCCCAAATTCCTATCTCAGATCTGGGTCAAATATTGGATAACTTTGTGGGGAAAAACAAAAGGAATCATTAGAACTCATATTTTAAATTTTCTTTAATTACAAATGCAACCAAAACTTGCTACTCAAAGGTAACATAGAGGACTGTGGAAACCATGAAGTGCTCTTCAGCTGAGGAAGAACATCAGCTTATCTGATCCTGAATGAATTAAAGAAACGGCTGGTTAAACCCTCTGTTCCAGCATTGCTTTCTGTAAAAAAACATGTTTCTCTCTTTCTGTGGGCATTATCCCACTTGGACGTCCTACCCTGCCGGAAGGGATAAAATCCATATTCATAAAGGTATTTTGCTGAAAATCTTGCAGATCAACCCAAATGTCCAAATTGATTGGAAATTAATTCTGTAAAAAAAAAATCAGCAGTTTCTAAGTAAGACCCTCACCAAACCCCTTGCTTTGAAGATAATAAGTACAAACACATAATTGTTCTTTAGGTCATCAGCAACTGATAAAAAGCTTTCACAAAGATGTTCCATTCCGCAGTCTTGTATTTTCATTAATGCTACTTAAAAAGATATTGCAGCCTGGGGGAAGGTAACAGAAACTGACAGAAACACAGTTCAGGGTCTGGCTCCTTCTCTCACATACAGTACCGACCACTTTGACATCAAGCAGAGCCCACAGTCCAACAGCCACCAGACCCCTGTGAATATTCTTTATCTCCGTCAGAGACAAAGTCTGTAAAAAGGAGGTGTTCCGGGAGTCTGGGTAGGGATCACATTAGGGGAAGATGAAACCATGGTGCACACACCCACAGAACGCACACCAATTGGGCCACAGATTCTGTGCATTCCCACAGCTGCCCAGAACAAGCAAGCCTTCTGAAGCATGAGCTGAGCTAGGGAGCAGAGATGAGGTCCTAGACCCTACCCCACGTCCTGGCAACTGCTGATGGCCTTCAGTGCGACTTGCAGAACGGTGACTCTCTCCCCACACTGCCATTTGCAGAGGAAGAACGTAAGGAGGGGTGACTGTGCCATGCAGTCCCCATGGCAACTGCCGGCCTACCAGGTCAGGTATGGGAAAAGGAACATCCTCGTGTCCCAGATCTCCTTGCAGACAGGCTCTGGCTGAAATCCAGCCTCTGACCACCTGGTCCCCTGGCAGACAACCCCGGTCCACCCTGAGCTACATGGTGAGGGAAACGTCTCCGTGGCCCTTCAGGGAGGAGCAGAGTGGATGGTGTGCACTGCACTGGCAGGAATCCTGGCAGAGAAAGGCTGTCCTTCAGAGAAGATTGTGGAAGAAACTCTGTGGATCGTGCCTTCCAGACGGGAAACTACCAGAAGAGGTGAGATTCTGGGGCTGGCCATGGGGCTGCTGAGCTTCCTGATCGAGCGAGGCAGACGCTCCTTGAGCAGCTGGGGACTTGGAATCACGCTTGGGACCTGCTTCTCCCTGAAACGCTGCTGTAAACTGTGCTGCACTTTGAAGTCCTTTGGGTTTAAATAAATTGACTGTTTGCTCATGGTTCAGAAACAAATTAGAGATACATGTATGTTTTCCATGCTATTCACATACTCACAGACATTTAAATTGTAGAGAAGGGGATGCATATCCGCTTACAAACTTATTCACTCTGAATCTGTCCCATCAACCAGCTGCACACAGATAGGGAGAGGACTGCAGGATGGTGACACACCATGATACACACACACTCACAAAACTCACACCGAATGGAACTCCCACTCAAGATTCCTTTATGAGGTTTCCATAAGATTTGCTTCTTGATTACCTCCAAACACCCTGGAAATAATTAGCATCACAGATTCCTGGATCTGGCCTAATGCAGAAGACTGTGATTCTGAACTTCCCATTACCCAAGCCTCATGGTGTCTGGAAGCTCATGATTCCATATGCTCCAAGGATACTCCAACCTGCCATGCCAGGCTGGGTACACGGGCTGAGAGGACTCCCTGAGGCCCTGCACTGCTGAGGCTCTGCCCTGTGTCCTTCCACACTCCCCAGTGAGTGTCCCTGGACTGTTGCTTCTGGGTCAGGGAAAACCTTGACATCAATGTAGGCAGCCCAGAGTTGAAGAAATGGCTCTCATGTGTGGTATATTTGGACATCGCTGGGGGAAGCCCACTTGAGCAGTTCTACCTGTTTCTTTATTGACCACTTTCTGTAAAAGGGTTTAGGACCACCCACCAGGAGGCAGCCTAGAATCTCAAATCTTCTCACTTTTTAGGACAAAGTCCTAGAAAGACAACAAAGTCCCCAAGGCAGAAAGAGGACTTGGGCTTTGGTCCTGCCACAGAAATCCCACCCTAGAGAATCCCCTCTGCCTTTTATTGATTCAGGACTGTTTCCTTCAAACCGAGAAAGGAGAAGGGAGAGTAGCAAAGCACCACCTCTGCTTTCCTCCCCCAGGTTTCTTAACCTTCACTGCAGGATAGGATTATCTAGGGGAGGAGGTGAACAGTCCTGGTCCAGGTGGATTGGGCATGACCTGACAGAGGCTATCTAGGGTCACACCACCATGTGGCCAGAGAAACCCCAGTCTGTTTCCCCCATGGTTTCCCATGAACAAAAGCAGTAGAGTGGTTTGTGTAGTTCTAAGATTGGACTTGGGCACCCTGGGGGCAGGAATGTCCTCAAGGACTTTGATGCCGGCTGGGGATAAACCAGGTACAGTGGGTGAGGATGAAGCCCCCTTGGAGCTGACCATTATGTGCACCCTCCTTGTGACCCTCATGCAGGGTCCTCTTATTCTCCCTCCCTCTCTTGTGTCAGCAAGTCCCAGGGAATGGTACTCTGGGCCAGTTCGGGTCTGCCTGCTTCCCTCTTGAGTCTCACAGCTCCAGGATCCAGTTCTGATGCACCAGGACCAGGTGTTTTAGAGCAAGCCTCCCGCCAGACTGAGGAAGCAGCATCTAGGGTCGGGACCCAGTCCTGAGCAGTTATTACAGCTCATGAGGTGGACTGGGACACAGCCACAGAGGAACCAGGCTATTTTCCCTCTACTCACACCTTACTCCACCTGAAACACCTGGGTGGGTATTAAAATGCAGATACTGACTCAGAGCAGCAGCTGCTGATGCTGGAGGGATCAGGACTGTGGCATATATACTAAGGTCTTCTTTACTCAAGTAAAGAAATTTGGTGATTAAAACATATAGGAGTGACCCATCTTCGTATCCAGCTATGACATGTTAATTACAAAGAAAAGCTAACATTTACAAGAAAGCAAGCCCAGCTGGTCCCGGGGTTTTTAAAATGGGGTCTATGCACCCTTAAAAATCCTGGATAAAATTGAGGGAGTCCATGAGCCTCATGGGGAAAGCTATAGAAAGTTTTCAATATGCTCTGGCCACAGCTCTTCCTTCCCTCAATGAATGCAGACAGCCAAGTCCAGCCTGCCTGCCTCACTACATGACTTGCCCACCACATGCTAGACTTTCCCGCACACACCAGACTTTGTGTAGGTATCACAAATACTCATATTCAGCACCACTTTAAAGTATTCATGGTTATGAGACCTGAAAAGGAAACTATTTTGATGCATTATTAAAAAATAGAACATATTCTTTTACAAGTTGTCAAAAATACAATTGGTTTATTTGTCAGTCTAAAAAAACGGAAATGAGCTTGAAGTGATGAGGAAATATCAACATGTCCTAGTTCAGAAAATGGACAAATATTGGGAGAAGTCAACCCAACACAATTTTAGAGTGACATTTAATGACAACAGGGACCAAGCCAAAGGGAAAATTCCCTCATAAGTAAGATACTAATTTAAATTCAGACAAGTATGATAATCACAGTGACACACTATTATTTACCATGTGCCACTCATTATCTAAGCAGGTTACATACTTGAATCTCTCAACATGGAGAGGGATCACCATCTGCACTTCCTAAATGAGCTCAGACGCCAGGCCTATCTCATAGAATTCAGTGCAAAACAAACTTCATAGGCGCTAGTGAGCCATTGCCCTCTTCAGGACTCTGGATCCATTCATTGGGCACAGAGCTGAACAGTTCAAATCTTTCAATGAATTCACCTACAAAACAAAATCCCCAAGAAAGAAGAGCATATTCCCCATGTGCTGAAGGCAGTGAGAGTTCCCAGCTGAGGCACTCAGTCAGAGTCAGAGGTTGAAGACTCCAGATGCCACTGTTGGAAAGACACGCAGCTCTCGCCACCCAATGACAGGCCTGGGGCGCAGTGTCTCTGATCTCAGCCAGGTGGGTGCATGCACAGATGAATTTCATAACTGTCTATTGACATGATGTTGTGACATTATTCCTTGGGTTCCCTCAGGGTTTCATCCTATTATGTCTAATTTTCAAAGGATTTCATGAAATTTTCATAAGCCCCATATAAATGGGCCCCAACTGGCCAAATGATCTCAGTTATCCACTGATCCCCAGGTGATCTCGGGTCCACTCTGGTACACACATCACAGCCTGGGGAGGGCCGTTCATGGCACAGGGCTGTTCCCAGCCTCTTAACCCTCCTCCACCTTTCAGTCACTTCCAGTTCCTCAGAGGCTGGGGACGGAGTCTTCTCCACCATGTAGGGGTCTCACTCCTAGTCACTGTCCTCAGAGGAGGAAGACACCAGAAGGTCCTCACGGAGGACACTCCTTGGGACGCAGGGAGCCAGTTCCCCAGACTCCTTCCAGACATGAGGGCGGGGGGCAGCCAGAGGGGACTTCACAGAAGGGGGGCCTGTGGGAGCCAGGCTCAGCCTGGGGCTGGGCTGACCCTTGTGCCTTCTCATGGAGCCACTTTCCTTGGGTTTCCCCTGAATGGGGCTGGACGTTAGAGGCAGGACGACAGGACCACCCTGTACTGGGCTCAGGCCAGGGGAGAAGAGCAGAGGCTGCAGGCCCACAGTGGGCTTCCAGCTTGGAGCCTGAGTGGTCGCCTTGGGTGCTTGTTTGGGTGCCGATCCACTTGTTCTTGGGGTAGCTGGAGGAATCACCTGGGGACTCTGGGAGGACTTCAGTTTCTTAGGTTTGCTTCTGACCACACTGTTCACCGGCCTGGAACTCGACTGTGAATCCCCGGCAGGATGTTTACTGTGTGCCTAGAGGTCAAAGACAGGACCAGGGTCAGGCTGAGCCACATCGTGGGGCAAACAGCAGACCCTGTAGCTGTGGGCGTGGAGCTGACAGCAGGGCGGGGGCAGACAGGGACACCCACCTCTTGTCCCTGGGCTGCTCCACTGCTGCTCAGCTGGGCATCCTTGTTGTGAGACCACGCAGGGCCTAGTGATCTCATGTCAGCTGTCTTCCCAGCCGGAGGGCCTCTGAGAATGGGGTCCGGGGCATGTCTCCTCTTAGGTGCTAGGACAGGCAGCGGCCTGCAAGGTTTCTGTGGGACAGGAGAGCTCAAATCAGACACCTCAGGATTCAAACTCATCTCCCTATGGAAAGTGCCACCATATTTCCCCAGCATTTAACAGAAACTATGTGAAAATAGCTAGCAGGTCAGGAAGAAGGAAAATGGCCACCAGTATAATAAATAAGACAACAGGGACATTAGGATCTCATCTAAATCAGGATTTTAAAAAGCCCAATGCTAATCTGGGCTGTTTTTCTGTTTGGATTTGGTTTGGTTTTATGGCCTAAGAATTTGATTTCTTCCCCATCAGATATTACTCTTTAGACTATCAATTAAGTTTCATCACAAATTCTGTTTTTAAGATCAAGAAAACGAGCCTTTTTCTCCACGATATGGAGAGTATAATGGAAAACACTCTTCTGAAGGGCGATTTGGGAGTTTTATCAAAAGTGTAGGAAATGCCTGTAGATATACATAACAGGGTCGTGTGACAAAAACATCAGGTGCACAAAATTTTTTCCCCCTTTCATTGGGAGTCAGCTTGGAAACAAAATAGCATAAAATATCCAAATAAAGAAATATAAAGAAAGGCACAGTGGTGCACACCTGTACCCCAGTGGATGGGGAGGCTTAGGCAGGAGGATCCCAAGTTACAGGATAGAGTCAGCAATTTAGCAAGGCCCCAAGCAACTTAGTAGACTCTGACTCAAATAAATAAATGAATAAATAAATAAAAAGATCTGGGGATGTGGCCCAGTGGTTAGACACACCTGGGTTCAGTCCCTGGTCCTGAAAAAAATGAATGAAGAGGAAAGGATTGAGAGGAAGGTGGAGGAAAGGAGAACAAGGAGGAGGAGGGAAAAGAAAAAGAAGGAGCAGGGGAGGAAGGGAGGGAGGAAGAAGGAAGGAAGAAAGGAGTCTGCATATGCAGGACGTCCTGCAGGCCAGCCTCAGTTGCAACGTACCCTACTAGGGGCATAGAAGAGAGCCACTCAGGGCACCCGGTTGTGAGACCAGACTCACCCTCATGGGGATAGGAGATCCTGCAGTTGCCCTCCGGATCCTCGCCATCTCCTCTGAGAACCTCTTGGGAAGCCTCTGGGGCAGAGCCTTCCTCTGCTGCTCCTCCTGCCTGCAGAACAGACCCCGAGAACTTTATCTGACATGCCTGAACTCCTGTCCACACCAAGGATGGGAGCCAAAGGCAATTCCAGAGCTCGGTCCCGGCCCTAGTGTGGGGCCGAGGGAGGCAGGACAGCCCCTGTGCACTTCTTATCTGATGTTGCACCTTCCCTTATCCCAGAAGTGGCCCCCACTTCCAGGAATCCCCCTCTCCCCTGAACTTCTGAACTCCATAATTTCACTGCACCCCACTGTGGCTCTGCCTGCTCTGAGCAGCATTCCAAGTCCCCACACACCAGGGCTTCTCAGCCCACAGTGTGCTCTGGGTGTGCCCCAAGATGTGCAGCACTGGCCTGTCCCTCTCGCAGGTCCCTGTCTGTGCTCACAGATGGATGCACAGAAGAGGGAGGGGAGATACTGAGGGTGCAAAGGCCATTCTGATTCTGCAGCATCCTCACCTTTGCCCTGGATCCTTCTCTCTCCTTACTGCATCCTCCTGGCCTCTCAGTGGCTGGGGCTTCCTTGGCTTCAGGTTTTCCTTGTCCTTATTTGAGTCCAAGGGCTGCAAGGACAGGGCTTGAGCACAGCACTTCCCTGGGCACCTGAGGCTGTGGGGGGTGTGCCCAGAGGCTCCGCAGTCCTTGCACGTTGCCTGTGGAGGAGAGACCGCCTGCCAGTGAGTCGGAAGCAGCCGCAGGCAGCCTTCAGAGGTCAGGACAGGGACGGGTGTTTGGAACCTAGATACATGGCCTACAGGTGCAGGAAACTCAAGGTATCATGGTCCTACCCAGAACCTGTCAGGCACCCAAGAAGGAAGGATGTTTGTGTCTAAGGGTGAGGCCAATAAATCAGAGTTTGGTATTGCACAGACACCAGGCTGGAGGGGACACCAAACAGGGAATGGGGTTGTTCCTCAGGGGCTCTGAATAGCCAAATAGCCTGGCAAAGACAGCACAAACAGGTCCCTGAGATACGACAGAGCAGTCGTCACAGACACAGAGGGCCCTCTGGAGACCCGCTCTCTGGGGTCCATGCAGAACCCTCTTCTCCTAAGTCCCAACCCTACACTTACCCCAGTGTCCTCCTCCTCTGGTGGGGGAGCCCACTGCCCCTCGGCTCCCCTCTGTCGCTTCTTCAGGTTCTTATCTTTAGCAGCTCCTTGAGGTGGAAGAAGTGTGTAAACACCTGACACAGGTGTCACAGCCCTGGGCTTCTGCTCAGTCTTGTTCATTAATTGATTGTTAGATTTCCTGGTGATAAGAAAAGAATTTTTAAAAATTATACAAACACAAGAAAAATGTCCAGCCTACACCCAACTCCAGATGGGAGGGACTGACACCAAGTCACACCCACCACAATCTGCTATTCTCAGGATTAATGTCCGATTCTGTGGCCCTCTGCCAGCATCGACCAGCTCCCTAAAAGAGAGGCTGCCTGAGAGAAGCCCACTGGCTTACAGAGGGCAAAGTGCCATGTGCACCCTTGGCAGGAAAGTGCGCTAGGCTCTGAGTTTCTGCCCACCCTCTCACTACAGGATGAAAGCCTCAAACAATATTTATCAAAGCCAGTAGACAGGAAGCCAATAACTACTGGGTTTTCCCAATTATATGCAGAAAAGCAGAAAACCCAACAGTGTTATTTTTGTTTTTATTTATTTTATTTTATTTGTTCTGTTTTATTTTTCTTTTGTTGTTTATTTCCTTGTTTCTTTGTTTATTTTTTGGTACTGGGGACTGAACTCAGAGGCACTCGACCACTGAGCCACACCCCCAAGCCTATTTTGTATTTGATTTAGAGACAGGGTCTCACTGAGTTGCTTAGTGCCTTGCTTTTGCTGAAGCTGGGTTTGAATTTGACATCCTCCTGCCTCAGCCTCCCAAGCCACTGGGATTATAGGCGTGCAAAACTTCATCTGGCCAGAAAACCCGCTGGTTTTACAAAATAATTTCTTAATCAGAAAACCAGCCAGATGCAATGACAAAGCGTTTCAAAGCTCTGACGTGTAAGCTCATGAGCACTTTGGGATGTTTCACAGAGACCCCAGAAGCACACGGCAGGGTCCACAGGGAAGATGGCACAAAGCCACACCAGAACAAGCAAACTCAGGGTACCTGGGCAAGCCAACAATAGGTGCAAACTTACCCCTAGGCAACTCCAATGTAAGCTGTGTTAGAGTTAGCAACAAGCAGGACAGACACCCCCAAGAGAGTTCAGGCAGAAATCTGCTGTCCACACCTGGGCACCCCCAGGCAGTCCCCACAGTGCTCCTGACACTGGACCTACCCTTTCTTATGGTCTCCTCCTCTATGTGAGATCGTGCGGGGCCTGTCCACCAAAGGCCGGTTTTTTCCACTGGTGACACAGCGGGCTGCTGGGTCCTCTCCTGGCCTCAGAGGGAATCTCAGCAGAACCTCCACAGAGGCGACAATCATCCATTTCTCTTTCAGTACATCAATCTGATGAAGAGAATCAAGATACAGTTCAAGTTCTCTAGGCAGGAAGAGGTCTTGGGATAAAGAAATAAATGAGCTCCCGATTCCTTTAGTTCTAATGAAGTGTAATCAATTAAAGTCTCTTTAGTCCACAGCCCACCACGAGGTGGCTCATGACCTTTACACGGCACCAAAGGGCACCACCTGAGAGTACAAGGACAAGGCTGGCATTCCCACAGCAGTTGCATGCACCTGTGTCCATCCTGATGGTGCACATTTTAACTGGCCAGCACCCAGGTGTTTGAAGTTGCTAAACCCTGAACACCCACTCCCAGCCCAGGCAGAGAGCCTGCCTCAGAATGGACTCTCTCTTCGATTCCACCCCTTCCCCAGCCTCTCCCTGGCCCCAAGGTCTCGCACACTTACGTCTCTTTGTGGAATCCCACACTGCTTTAAGAACTGCCTCCCCTGTTCCATGGAGAGGGTGTTGGGATCCATCGGTGCTGGTCCTGCCCAAGGGGTTCTGTTTCCCTAGAGGAGAGAGAATGAGACCCTGAGTTCCCCACATCCCTGGATTCTCCCGCACTCAGAGGCACTGAGGATGCTGGCATTCCCAGGAAGCAAGTCTGCTTACTAAACCCACCCTGCTTTACACAAAGGGAATGCGGAGACCCTCCTGCCACATCATACAGTGCCTAGGAAAATTGTCATGTCATTGGCTTCAAAGACAATTCGATACACTGATAGCCACCAACTTGCAAACTTAAGGCGGCACGTTTCACACCTTTTGATGGTGCAAAAGTGACATCTGTACTATACAAACCTTTGCATTTTAAACTTTGCTTTTTACCCAGACTAACAATACTTGGCAGGATACTCTCTGACGATGCTGGGCAGTGGTGCCAGGCAGTTGGAGCTCCCAGATAGCCACACAACCACGAGGTAACCAATGGGCACTCCACAGTGCACCATGCTGCCAGTGTTTGTTGGACACCACCATTCAGTAAATCACAGGAGATGGTCAACATGTGTGGGAAATAGGCTTCTTTAAGTATTCTGAGCACATTGAAGGTGGGCATGGCTAAGCACCAGGCTCTGTAGGTTGAAGGCTTTGAAGAAATATTTGCCTTATGCTATATTCATGTAGATTTGTTGGAATGTAATCACATCACAAGATTAGCTATATTAGAAAACTGGAAAAGTAGTCAGGCATGGTGCCAGACGCCTGTAATCCCAGGGGCTAGGGAGTCTGAGGCAGGAGGATCCCCCAGTAAACAAAAAGGAAAAAAAAAGAAAGAAAGAAAACTGGATGTTTTCAGTCTGTATTCCCCTTGGTTATAATTTGACAAAATTAGCATGGCCTGATGGCACACACCTGTAATCTTAGTGGCTCCAGAGGCTGAGGCAGAAGGATAGGAAGTTCAAAGCCAGCATCAGCAAAACCCAACCACTTAGCAACTCAGTGAGACCCAATCTCTAAACAAAATATAAAATAGGGCTTAGGTTGTGACTCAGTGGTTAAGTGCCCATGGGTTCAAACCCAGTATTAAAAATAATAAAAATAAAAATAAATCAGGCAAAATTAAATAGGGCTAAGCCATGTCACTCCATTGTAATGTTAAATATGTCGTAAATTATGAAACACATTCAATAAAATTCCTGAAATCGAGTAGCTTGAAATAAACAATGAAATTCAAATAGATATCATAAAGTCTCAGTAAAATGAAAGATAAAGCCTTTTGTGGACATCGTTATCAGCAGTGTAAATCCTGCCTTCAGGGCAAGTCTTCATCTAAATGACCATGTTCTGAAATGTGAAGGTTGGCTCAGCTTATGAATTAGAGACCCAAAATCACATTACTGAAAACAGAAAAGAATGCAAAGTTTTACCCAGAAAATAGATTCTAAGGAAAAAATAAATAAAATATGACAAGATCGAGGGTTTCTTTGAAAACAATAGGACATCTTATAACAGGCTGTCATAAAAAGATACTAAATCTGTTGGAAAAACTATGTTAAGAAAACAAAAGACAATATTTGCCACAGCAAAAGAAAAGAACAAATTCAGAAATTCTATGGGGGAAAACTTATTTTAAATCAAAAATAAAGTCTGATTTGTTTTAAAAATGCAAATGATTATTTGAAACCCAGCAATTGAAGAATAAGAAGGGGAGGGCATCTCAAATTCAAGATCAGCCTGGACAATTTAGCAAGACCCCATCTAAAAATGAAAAATACAAAGGGCTGGGGATGTGGCTCAGGGGTAGAGCACCCCTGGATTCAATCCCCCAGTAACAGACACATATAAATAAAGAGAGAGAGGGGGGTGAAGAGAGAGATATGCAACAAACAAAAATAGAAAAGTGGAGAAGATTTTCCAAGGTCAAGTTGAGGATAAGATTCTCATCCTCCACCAACACCTTAGCAGCTCACAGCCAGATCCTGCTCAACTTGGTATGTGATTCTAGGGACAGGGTCATTTTTTTCAACCAACTCCTATCAAATCAATGAATACCTGAAATAAAATACAAGTGTATCAATCCCTGAGAGTCTTTAAATTCACTCCACCCAGGGTCCCAAGGTCACCCTATCTGCTCAACCACACAACTCCAGCAGAGCGTGACGAGTCTTTGGGAACTCTCACTTCTTACAATATTTCTAAAATGTTTTGAATTAGGTTCTGTACTAAGAAAGGCTATCACACCAATGACTTGAAATGCATTCTGCTGTCATGTATAACTAACAGGAATAAAAAAAAAGAAAAGAAAGAAAGGATATCACACCACTAATGAATTCTTTTCTGTGTGTGTGTGTGTGTGTGTGTGTGTGTAGCTGAGGATTGAACCCAGGGCCTTGTATATATGAGGCAAGCACTGTATCAGCTGAGCTATATCCCCAGACCTAATTAATTCTTAATACCTAAGTTCACACACTAAATATCTTTTTTCATATCCCTATTTTTCTATTGGGATTAAACCATGGCAAAAAGTAATAATGAAAACTCACCTTTTGTCTTTCTGCCTGTCTCTGGCCACATGGGTATGTGAAAAAAGAGCCAACTCCACTGGAGACCCTGCGGCTTCCAGGAGCTGAAAAGATGGACTGAGGGAAGGCCCCTTCTACCAGGCTTTATACACTGCCTCAGGACCCCTGGATCTGCCCCGGATGTCCTGACCAGATTGATGTAAGCAATCACGTGATCTAGTCATTGATTGATGGAAGGTTCTGTTTGGTGTTTCAGCACCTTACCACACTTATTTTCTTACATTCTTTAAAAGAATTTAATTTCCTACTTACAGTTCCCAAGGCTGCAAAGAGCTTAGCATATGACTGTATACTTTCAACAACAAATAGATGTGACTCTGTATACACAGTAATATCCAGATTTCTAGCAGTGCAAGTCCCAACAGGCAAGTTCTGAAACCAGCCCAGGTGCAGACTATAGATGAATGGATAAAGAAGGTGTGTCCTATGTGCAGAACAGAGTAATATTCATAAAAAGAATGAAATTATGTCATGTGCATAACAATGGATGGTACTGGAAAGCATCATGTCAGGCATAATAAGCCAGACCCAGAAAGCCAAGGGTCACATCTTCTCTCTCTTATTTGTAAGCTGGGGCAGGGAGCTTTTAAGACAAAAGAGGAGGGGTTTGGGTGTGACTCAGTGTGGAGCACTTGCCTAGCACTGGGTTCCATCCTCAGCTTACTGAGAAAGAGAGAAAGAAAGAAAGAGAGAGAGAGAAAGAAAGAAAGAAAGAAAGAAAGAAAGAAAGAAAGAAAGAATAAAGATAAATTTTTCTCCATCTACAACTAAAAAAAATTTGATTCCACTCTAATGGATAATTATAAAAGGAATAAAATGTTTAATAACTATACACCTATGCAGATGCTTCTCAGCTTAGAAGCACTAAGCAACTCAGGGAGACCCTGCCTCTAAACAAAATTGAAAATACGGCTTAGGGTGTGGCTCAGTGGTTAAATGCACCTGGGTTCAATCCCAATACCAAAAATAATAAAAATAAAAATAATGATCTGACAAAATTAAATAGTGCTATGCCATGTCACTTCTTTATAATGTTAAATATGTCTTAACCTATGAAACACATTCTTTGAAATTCTTGAAATTGAGTAGCTTGAAATAAAAAATTAAATTCAAATAGAAATCATAAAGTCTCAGTAAAATAAAAGATAAAGCCTTTGGTGGACAACCTTAGCAAAAAAGGATGGAAATTTTTAGGCACAAAATAGATTCAAAAGAAAAAATAGATAAAATATGACAAGGTGGAGGGTTTCTTTGAAAACAATAGGATATCTTATAATGGGATGTCATAAAAAGATACTAAATCTGTTGGAAAGGACTATATTGAGAAAACAAAACACAATATTTGCCACAGCAAAAGGAAAGAACAAATTCAGAAATCCTATGGGGAGAAAACCTATTTTAAATCTAAAATAAAGTCTGATTTGTTTTAAAAATGCAAATGATTATCTGAATCCCAGCAAGTGAAGAATGAGAAGGGGAGGGCATCTCAATTTAAAGATCAGCCTGGACAATTTAGCAAGACTCCATCTCAAAACTAAAAATATAAAGGGCTGGGGATGTGGCTCAGGGGTAGAGAACCCCTGGATTCAATTTCCCAGTAATAAACACTTATAAAAACACACATATAAATAAAAAGCCAGAGACAGACGAGAGAGAGAGAGAGAGAGAGAGAGAGAGATATGCAATGAAAAAAATAGAAAAGTGGAGAAGATTTTCCAAGTTCAAGTTGAGGATAAGATTCTCATCCTCCACCAACACCTTAGCAGCTCACAGCCAGATCCTGCTCAACTTGGTATGTGATTCTAGGGACAGGGTCATAATTTCAACCAACTCCTACTGAATCAATGAATACCCTGAAATAAAATACAAGTGTATCAATCCCTGAGAGTCTTTAAATTCACTCCACGCAGGGTCCCAAGGTCACCCTATCTGCTCAACCACACAACTCCAGCTGAGAGTGACGAGTCTTTGGGAACTCTCACTTCTTATAATATTTCTAAAATGTTTTGAATTAGGTTCTGTACTAAGAAAGGCTATCACACCAATGAGTTGAAATGCATTCTGCTGTCATGTATAACTAACAGGAATAAAAAAAAGAAAAGAAAGAAAGAATATCACACCACTAATGAATTCTTTTCTTTGTGTGTGTGTGTGTGTGTGTGTGTGTGTGTGTGTGTAGCTGGGGATTGAACCCAGGGCCTTGTATATATGAGGCAAGCACTATATCAGCTGAGCTATATCCCCAGACCTAATTAATTCTTAATACCTAAGTTCACACACTAAATATCTTTTTTCATATCCCTATTTTTCTATTGGGATTAAACCATGGCAAAAAATAATAATGAAAACTCACTTTTTGTCTTTCTGTTTGTCTGTGGCCACACGGGTATATGAACAAAGAGCCAACTCCACTGGAGACCCTGCGGCTTCCAGGAGCTGAAAAGATGGACTGAGGGAAGGCCCCTTCTACCAGGCTTTATACACTGCCTCAGGACCCCTGGATCTGCCCCGGATGTCCTGACCAGATTGATGTAAGCAATCACGTGATCTAGTCATTGATTGATGGAAGGTTCTGTTTGCTGTTTCAGCACCTTACCACACTTATTTTCTTACATTCTTTAAAAGAATTTAATTTCCTACTTACAGTTCCCAAGGCTGCAAAGAGCTTAGCATATAACTGTATACTTTCAACAACAAATAGATGTGACTCTGTATACACAGTAATATCCAGATTTCTAGCAGTGCAAGTCCCAACAGGCAAGTTCTGAAACCAGCCCAGGTGCAGACTATAGAAGAATGGATAAAGAAGGTGTGTCCTATGTGCAGAACAGAGTAATATTCATAAAAAGAATGAAATTATGTCATGTGCATAACAATGGATGGTACTGGAAAGCATCATGTCAGGCATAATAAGCCAGACCCAGAAAGCCAAGGGTCACATCTTCTCTCTCTTATTTGTAAGCTGGGGCAGGGAGCTTTTAAGACAAAAGAGGAGGGGTTTGGGTGTGACTCAGTGTGGAGCACTTGCCTAGCACTGGGTTCCATCCTCAGCTTACTGAGAAAGAGAGAAAGAAAGAAAGAGAGAGAGAGAAAGAAAGAAAGAAAGAAAGAATAAAGATAAATTTTTCTCCATCTACAACTAAAAAAAATTTGATTCCACTTAATGGATAATTATAAAAGGAATAAAATGTTTAATAACTATACACCTATGCAGATGCTTCTCAGCTTAGAAGCACTAAGCAACTCAGGGAGACCCTGCCTCTAAACAAAATAGAATATATGGCGTAGGTTGTGGCTCAGTGGTTAAGTGCCCCTGGGTTCTCTCCCAGTATCAAAAATAATAAAAATAAAAATAATGATCTGACAAAATTAAATAGTGCTATGCCATGTCACTTCTTTATAATGTTAAATATGTCTTAACCTATGAAACACATTCTTTGAAATTCCGGAAATTGAGTAGCTTGAAATAAAAAATGAAATTTAAATAGAAATCATAAAGTCTCAGTAAAATAAAAGATAAAGCCTTTTGTGGACAACCTGAGCAGCAGTGTAAATCCTGCCTTCAGGAACAATTCTTCATCTAAATGACCATGTTCTAAAATATAAAGGTGTGCTCAGCTTATGTATTAGAGACCCAAAATGACATTATTAAAAATAAAAAAGGATGGAAATTTTTAGCCACAAAATAGATTCTTAGGAAATAATAAATAAAATATGACAAGGTGGAGGGTTTCTTTGAAAACAATAGGATGTCTTATAACAGGCTGTCATAAAAAGATACTAAATCTGTTGGAAAGGACTATATTGAGAAAAACAAAGCACAATATTTGCCACAGCAAAAGGAAAGAACAAATTTGGAAATTCTATGGGGAGAAAAACCTATTTTAAATCTAAAATAAAGTCTGATTTTTTTTAAATACAAATGATTATCTGAATCCCAGCAACTGAAGAATAAGATGGAGCGGGGGCATCTCAACTTCAAGATCAGCCTGGACAATTTAGCAAGACTCCATCTCAAAACTAAAAATATAAAGGGCTGGGGATGTGGCTCAGTGGGAGAGCAACCCTGGATTCAATTCCCCAGTAATACACACATATAAACACACACATATAAATAAAAAGACAGAGACAGACGAGAGAGAGAGAGAGAGAGAGAGAGATGCAAGGAACAAAAATAGAAAAGTGGAGAAGATTTTCCAAGTTCAAGTTGAGGATAAGACTCTTATCCTCCACCAACACCTTAGCAGCTCACAGCCAGATCCTGGTTAACTTGATCTATGATTCTAGGGTCAGGGTCATAATTTCAACCAACTCCTACTGAATCAATGAATACCCTGAAATAAAATACAAGTGTATCAATCCCTGAGAGTCTTTAAATTCACTCCACCCAAGGACCCAAGGTCACCCTATCTGCTCAACCACACAACTCCAGCTGAGAGTGACGAGTCTTTGGGAACTGTGACTCTTATAATATTTCTAAAATGTTTTGAATTAGGTTCCGTACTAAGAAAGGCTATCACACCAATGACTTGAAATGCATTCTGCTGTCATGTATAACTACCTGGAATAAATGAAAAGAAAAAAAAGAAAGGTTATCACACCACTAATGAATTCTTGTGTGTGTGTGTGTGTGTGTGTGTGTGTGTGTGTGTGTGGCTGCGGGTTCAACCCAGGGCCTTGTATATACAAGGCAAGCACTGTATCAGTTGAGCTATATCCCCAAACTCAATTAATTCTTAATACCTAAGATCACACACTAAATATCTTTTTTCATATCCCTATTTTTCTTTTGAAATTCAACCAAGGCTAAAAATAATATTGAAAACTCACCTTTTGTCTTTCTGCCTGTCTGTGGCCACTCAGGTATGTGAACAAAGAGCCAACTCCACTGGAGAACCTGCAGCTTTCTGGAGCTGAAAAGATGGACTGAGGCAAGGCCCCTCTACCAGGCTTTATATACTGCCTCAGGACCCCTGGATCTGCCCCGGATGACCTGACCAGATTGATGTAAACAATCACGTGATCTAGTCATTGATTGATGGAAGGTTCTGTTTGGTGTTTCAGCACCTTACCACACTCATTTTCTTACATTCTTTAAAAGAATTTAATTTCCTACTTACAGTTCCCAAGACTGCAAAGAGCTTAGCTTATAACTTTATACTTTCAACAACATATAGACGTGACACAGTATACACAGGAATATCCAGATTTCTAGCAGTGCAAGTCCCAACAGGCAAGATCTGAAACCAGCCCAGTTGCTGACTATAGAAGAATAAATAAGAAAAAGGTGTGTCCTATGGTCACAACAGAGTATTATTCATAAAAATTGAAATAATGCCATGTGCATAACAATGGATGGTACTGGAAAGCATCATTTTAAGCAAAATAAGCCAGACCCAGAAAGCCAAGGGTCGCATCTTCTATCTCTTATTTGTATGCTAAGGCAGGGGAGATTTTAAGGCAAAAGAGGAGGTTTTGGGTGTGACTCAGTGGTGGAGCACTTGCCTAGCACAGGGTTCCATCCTCTGCTCCATGGAAGGAAGGATGGAAAGAAGGAAGGAAGGGAGGAAGGAAGGAAGGAAGGAAGGAAGGAAGGAAGGAAGGAAGGAAGAAAGAATTTGTTTTGTCTCTCTACAACTAAAAAAAATTGATTCCACTCTAATGTATAATTATTATGTACCAATAAAGTGTTCAATAACTACACACATATATAGATGCTTCTCAGCTTAGAATGGGGTTACACATTCTAAGTTAAGTTGAAATATCCAAAGTCAAAAATGCATTTAGGCACATGACCTACTGAATTCCAGAGCTTAGCGACATAGTAGTGCACTGGGGAATCAGTCTTTCTCTGTGGTCACAGGGCTGACTGGGCTGAGACCACAGCTCTGCCCCACCATCCTGCGAGGGCATGGGACGGCACCACTCTAGTCCAGACAATGATCAAAATTTAACATATGAAATCCTTTGGACCCTGGCCTCTGAGATAGCATTGAGAACTAGTATTTAAGAAGATCCAAGGACAGACCTGCACCACAGCAGAGCATACCTGTAATTCAAGCAAGGCAGGAGGCTGAGGCACGAGGATTGCAAGTTCCAAGCTAGCTCCGCAACTTGGCAAAGCTGTAACTTAACAAGACTGTGCCTCAAAATAAGAAACAAAAAGCCTGGGGATGTGGCTCAGTGGTAGGGTGCCCCTGCATTGAATCCCCGGTACATGCTCGGAAAAAAGAAAGTCTGCTGGGCTTTCTCTGTGCACAGAATGGGACTATGGTGTGTCTAGTGACAATAGGTCCCTGCATTCTCATTTATCATAGAATCATAGGTCAGGTCTTGTGCTAGCAGGAAGACTTTGGAATAATTGTTACATGTTTGGCATGGGTCACACACCAACTGAAGTTCCGACCGTGCTGAGGCGTAGGTCAGCAGGAGAGCACTTGCCTAGTTCCGAGTAATGACCCACTGTGATGCAAGCAAACACAACAGGAATGTTGATCAGTTTTCTTTCCTTAATTTGTCCTCATCTGGTTTTGGAATTATGGTGATACTGGATTCACAGAAAAAAAAATGGAAGCATTCATTCCTTTAATATTTCTTGGAATACTTCAGGGAGGAGTTACATTAGTTCCTGATTAAATGTCGGGAAGAACTCAGCTGAAAATCCATCTTCTCCTGGCTTTTTCATTGTTGTTATTGGAAGGCTTTTTGTTATTGCTCATTTCAATACCAAGTACCAAAAGAAATATTTTAGGGTCAGAAGATGTAGCCATGTAGTACAGTGGGTGATTAGCTTGTGTGAGGCCATGGATCTGATATCCAATACTATCCCCCAAATTTTGGAGAATTCAATGAAATTTAAGGTACTCAAAGGCATTGAAGAATAAGGTTTCCAAATATTTCACAAAATACTTACTGATATTTTCAAAAATATATTTGTCACCTCTGAAATCATTGGAATTAAAAAAATACTAAAACTTGTGTTAGCAGATATTGGCACACTGAAGAATATACGAGGACCTAGTGATTCTCATGTAAGAACTGCAGTAATCATTGCTGTTACATGAGAGTCACTCGGTCCTCATACAAGCTTCTATGAAAGGAACTCTGTGGTTTGCAGATATCTTTTGAAAATTATTACTGTTAAAAAATATATAAGTCAATTCATTTCTTAATAAAGATAAGCTGAAGGACATATGGGTGAACTGATGCAAGCAAAGAGATATGGCAGAATCCTACATATGATCATGATAAAAATAAAGCAAGATACCATGACTGTTCATTCAACTTGACAAAGAAATGTCCCTAAGCATCAATTTATCTTTCCGATAGAGAAATACCTGACTTAATCCCTAGTGAAGTCCAAGAGAGCAGCAGGAGACAACCTCCATTTTCTATATTGTCTAGTATATGAAAGGAGGCTATACTAGGAATTTACCCCAAGGGCAACCAACTCTGAGCCACATCCCCAGTCCTTTTTATTTTTTATTTTTATTTTGAGACAGGGTCTCACTAAGTTGCTTAGGACCTTGTTAATTGGCTGAGGCTAGCTTTGAACTTGCAATCCTCCTGTCTCAGCCTCCTAAGTTACTGGTATTACAGGAATGTGCCTAGCTTATCAAACACTGTTTAGGAAGTTATATTAATGGCAATCAAACACAGGAATTAAATGATTAAAATAACATGAGTTTACAATACACAGGGATATATATTGGAAAAGCAAAAAAAAATTTTTAAAATGCTACAAAGTAAAACAAGAAAATCGCCTAATTGAATATACCATCTATATATTTTAAAGAGATCCAAGAAAATATGTAAAAGATACGGCACTTAAAAAGTATAAGATAAATCTAAATCTAAAATAACTGTTTTGCTGGGCAAAGTGGCACACACCTGTAATCCCAGCGGCTCGGGATCCTAAGGCAGGAGGATCTTGAATTCAAAGTCAGCCTCAGCAACAGCGAGGCCATATGCAACTCAGCGAGACCCTGTCTCTGAATAAAATTCAAAAAGGACCTGGCTCAGTAGCCAAGTGCCCCTGTGTTCAATCCATAGTACCCCCAAAATAAAATAAAATGTTAAATCTCTGTATTTCAAAAATTATCAAGAATTCCTTATATAGACAGGATTTAAAGAAAAGGAAAATTCCAAATACTACCTTCGTTACTGGATTAACCTTCTCCTTTGGTCTAAGACAACACTGGGACTTTAAACACCTGGGTTTACTCCTCTCAGCTCTGTCATCTGAAATGACCAGCATCAAGGTTGTGTCTGCTTGAGAGTGCTCTCTGCCTGTGCTGTACAGGACAGCCTTCTTGTGTGTACTAGGTGTCAAGAGCGAGAGGAGACCTTGTGTCTCTTCTTTAAGTGAACTAATCCCATCATGAGAGCCCCAACCAATGACGTCTGTAAAACCAAGTTTTCTCCAGCACACCCATTTCAAATACCATCATCTGATGGTGGATAACTAATGCACGTCGTCCCTAACAGAGGATAAGCACTGGGTATTTGTTTATCAAGAGACAATTTTTAAAATTTCAAATTGATGTAATTACTTATGTACCCATGTAGTCAAACATGTATGGGTACAGAGTGACATTTCGATACATGTATAAACTATACAATGCTCCAAAGAGCATAACTGGCATATCATATCAAACATTTATCATGTATTATGTGTTGGAAACAAACTACTCTCTACTAGCTGTTTTGAAATATACAAATAATGGGCATTGATGGTATGTATCTACTGTGCTATAGAATATTAGTAGATATCACTCCTATCAACTTTCCCTGTGGGCCTGTGCCTTACCTTCCTACTCTGTGTCCTTACCTCTGGTCACTTACTCTCTCTACAGAGACAGACATTTTAAGCTTCCACATATAAGTGACAATACGTCACACTTTCTGTATTTCTACAACACAGTCTACATTTCTTCTTATGATAATGTCCTCCAATTTCTTCAATGCTGCCACAAATGACAATATTTCATTCCTTCTAATAGCTGAATAGCATTCCAGGGGAGGTATGCACGTTCATTTCCTTCATCCAGTCATCCATCCATGGACACCCAGCATTCCCTGCTCTTCTTTATGTGCTCCACTGTCTGTGTCCAGGGATCCAGGAAAGGAACCTCCCCAGACACTCCCAAGTCTCTTGGGAGATGCCAGGTAGGAGCTAGGGGCTTGTTTTGGTAATTGCAACTGGGCAAAAAGTTTTCTGATGATCTCAGCTTCCCCAGCTACAGGGTCCCTGCCTTGACAGGTGACATGATCATTGCAGCTCTGCAGGGAGGTGAGGTCACACAGTCACAAAGCCATATCTCAGGGTCTGGCTGCCGCCACCCACAGAGCCCTGCCTGTCAGGACCACTGGGCATGCTCACCAGTCAGCAGGATGGAGAAAGGGGGGAATTTGGTACTGGAGCCTGACAGAATGTGTGAGGGAAGGAGGTATGTCAGAGTCTAGGTAAGTGGGGTGTCGGATAAAGGGGATCTTAGAGTTCGGACGTGCTCCGGTGCCAAAGCCGTTCAGGAGTCAAAATTCCTGAGGCCCGTGCAGGGAATTGAGGGCAGCAGACCACCACCAGTGTCTGGTGCCCCCAGTGCAAGTTACCACAGCTACAGCAAGAAACTCTTTTGTTCTTAACCTATGTGACAATGAAACCAGAATGACAAGGTGCTCGACTGTAATTCTCAAATTAACCTGCTGCCCAGCCTGCTTTATTCCAATCAGAGACACAATTTTGGGGGTAACTAGAGGTATACCTATATCACCCTCATGCCTTCCATGAAGACTAGGATAAACCTGTAGGAATTATCTAGTCCTGTGCAGATTCTGTGCATTGAATTTTTCTGGCTGGAGTAGAAATGCTTCCTCAATTCTCTTAGGAGGTGCTGAATGGGACACTAACTGCATCTGCCCTGGGGACACGAGGGGCTTGGTGATGGTAAGATGGCCTTTATTCCTGAGGTTCAGGAGGCAGTGTGGAAAGAACAGGTGACTTGTGACAATCAATGTCAGATGTCAGTTGACACACTTCAGTGAATCTTGTTGAGTTTTAAATGTCTTTTTAACCAATTTCAAAAGCAACCATTTCAGTGCATAGTGTGTGTTAAATGATTCCTACCTTACAGCTTTCATGTTACAGTATTCTGTATTCATACTCTTTGTACATCTTACCTCATTGCTAGATGTTTTACTTAATTTATGCATCAATTGATGAGTATATGAACTAAAATAGTAAACTAACCTCTAACCTGTGTACTCCATCATTGACTAGTATCTCATGTGCCTCGGTTCAGGGTATCAGAGAGTGAGTACAATGACTCCTCTGGTAGCAGCTGTTTTACAATGTTTCCTGGAAGAAAAACAAATGTGTCTTCCTGTGGCTCTGTTTATGTGGGGATAACCTGATGCTCATTAAAGCCACCCTGATCATGGGACAGATTCCTATAAATCTTACAGGAATCAGTGCATCTGTCTTTCAACAAGATCTTATAAGGTTCAATCTTATTTTTTTTAATTGGTTGTTCAAAACTTTACAAAGCTCTTGACATATCATATTTCATACATTAGATTCAAGTGGGTTATGAACTCCCATTTTTACCCCAAATACAGATTGCAGAATCACATCTGTTACACATCCATATTTTTACATAATGCCCTATTAGTAACTGTTGTATTCTGCTACCTTTCCTATCCTCTACTATCCCCCCTCCCCTCCACTCCCATCTTCTCTCTCTACCCCATCTCTACCCCATGTATTTCATTTCTCTCCTTGTTTATTTTCCCATTCTCCTCACAACCTCTTATATGTAATTTTGTATAACAATGAGGGTCTCCCTCCATTTCCACGCAATTTCCCTTTTCTCTCCCTTTCCCTCCCACCTCATGTCTCTGTTTAATGTTAATCTTTCCTTCCTGCTCTTCCTCCCTGCTCTGTTCTTAGTTGCTCTCATTATATCAAAGAAGGCAGTTGGTATTTGTTTTTTAGGGATTGGCTAGCTTCACTAAGCATAATCTGCTCTAGTGCCATCCATTTCCCTGCAAATTCCATGATTTTGTCATTTTCTTAGTGCTGTGTAATACTCCATTGTGTATAAATGCCACATTTTTTAATCCATTCATCTATTGAAAGGCATTTGGGTTGGTTCCACAGTCTAGCTATTGTGAATTGTGCTGCTATGAACATCGATGTGGCAGTATCCCTGTAGTACGCTCTTTTTTTTTTCCTCGTATCTCTACTTGCTTTATTTTTTTTAATTAATTTTTATTGTAGGTTGTTCAAAACATTACATAGTTCTTGATATATCATATTTCACTCTTTGATTCAAGTGGGATATGAACTCCCATTTTTACCCCATATACAGATTGCAGAATCACATCAGTTGCACAACCATTGATTTACATATTGCCATTCTGGTGTCTGTTGTATTCTGCTGCCTTTCCTATCCTCTACTATCCCCCCTTCCCCCTCCCCTCCCCTCTTCTCTCTCTACCCCCTCTACTGTAATTCAATTCTCCCCCTTAAATTTTTCCTCCTTTCCCCTCACTTCCTCTTGTATGTAATTTTGTATACCCCTGAGGGTCTCCTTTCATTTACATGCAATTTCCCTTCTCTCTCCCTTTCCCTCCCACCTCTCATCCCCGTTTAATGTTAATCTTCTTCTCATGCTCTTCGTCCCTACTCTGTTCTTAGTTACTCTCCTTATATCAAAGAAGACATTTGGCATTTGTTTTTAAGGGATTGGCTAGATTCACTTAGCATAATCTGCTCTAATGCCATCCATTTCCCTCCAAATTCTATGATTTTGTCATTTCTTAATGCAGAGTAATACTCCATTATGTATAAATGCCACATTTTTTTTATCCATTCGTCTATTGAAGGGCATCTAGGTTGGTTCCACAGTCTTGCTATTGTGAATTGTGCTGCTATGAACATGGATGTAGCAGTGTCCCTATAGTGTGCTCTTTTTAGGTCTTTAGGGAATAGACCGAGTAGGGGAATAGCTGGATCAAATGGTGGTTCCATTCCGAGCTTTCCAAGAAATCTCCATACTGCTTTCCAAATTGGCTGCACCAATTTGCAGTCCCACCAGCAATGTACAAGAGTACCCTTTTCCCCACATCCTCACCAGCACTTGTTGTTGTTTGACTTCCTAATGGCTGCCAATCTTACTGGAGTGAGATGGTATCTTAGGGTGGTTTTGATTTGCATTTCTCTGACTGCTAGAGATGGTGAGCATTTTTTCATATACTTGTTGATTGATTGTATGTCCTCCTCTGAGAAATTTCTGTTCAGGTCCTTGGCCCATTTGTTGATTGGGTTATTTGTTATCTTATTGTCTAATTTTTTTAGCTCTTTGTATATTCTGGATATTAGGGCTCTGTCTGAAGTGTGAGGAGTAAAGATTTGTTCCCAGGACGTAGGCTCCCTGTTTACCTCTCTTATTGTTTCTTTTGCTGAGAAAAAACTTTTTAGTTTGAGTAAGACCCATTTGTTGATTGTAGTTATTAACACTTGTGCTATGGGTGTCCTATTGAGGAATTTGGAGCCCGACCCCACAGTATGTAGATCATAGCCAACTTTTTCTTCTATCAGACGCCATGTCTCTGATTTGATATCAAGTTCCTTGATCCACTTTGAGTGAACTTTTGTGCATGGCGAGAGAAAGGAATTCAGTTTCATTTTATTGCATATGGATTTCCAGTTTTCCCAACACCATTTGTTGAAGATGCTATCCTTCTTCCATTGCATGCTTTTAGCCCCTTTATCGAATATAAGATAGTTGTAGTTTTGTGGATTGGTTTCTGTGTCCTCTATTCTGTACCATTGGTCCACCCGCCTGTTTTGGTACCAGTACCATGCTGTTTTTGTTACTATTGCTCTGTAGTATAGTTTGAAGTCTGGTATAGCTATACCACCTGATTCACACTTCCTGCTTAGCATTGTTTTTGCTATTCTGGGTCTTTTATTTTTCCATATGAATTTCATGATTGCTTTCTCTATTTCTACAAGAAATGCTGTTGGGATTTTGATTGGCATTGCATTAAACCTATAGAGAACTTTTGGTAATATCGCCATTTTGATGATGTTAGTTCTACCTATCCATGAACAGGGTATATTTTTCCATCTTCTAAGATCTTCTTCTATTTCTCTCTTTAGGGTTCTGTAGTTTTCATTGTATAAGTCTTTCACCTCTTTTGTTAGGTTGATTCCCAAGTATTTTTTTTTTTGAGGATATTGTGAATGGGGTGGTTGTCCTCATTTCCATTTCAGAGGATTTGTCGCTGATATACAGGAATGCCTTTGATTTATGCGTGTTGATTTTATATCCTGCCACTTTGCTGAATTCATTTATTAGCTCTAATAGTTTCTTTGTAGACCCTTTTGGGTCTGCTAGGTATAGAATCATGTCATCTGCAAATAGTGATAATTTGAGTTCTTCTTTTCCTATTTTTATGCCTTTAATTTCTTTCATCTGTCTAATTGCTCTGGCCAGTGATTCGAGAACTATGTTGAACAGAAGTGGTGAGAGAGGGCATCCCTGTCTTGTTTCAGATTTTAGAGGGAATGCCTTCAGTTTTTCGCCATTCAGAATGATGCTAGCCTGAGGTTTAGCATAGATTGCTTTTACAATATTGAGGTATGTTCCTGTTATCCCTAGTTTTTCTAGAGTTTTGAACATAAAGGGATGCTGTACTTTGTAGTACGCTCTTTTAAGGTCTTCAGGGAATAGTCGGAGAAGGGCAATAGCTGGGTCAAATGGTGGTTCCATTCCCAGCTTTCCCAGGAATCTCCATACTGCTTTCCATATTGGCCGCACCAATTTGCAGTCCCACCAGCAATGTACAAGAGTACCCTTTTCCCCACATCCTCGCCAGCACTTGTTGTTGTTTGACTTCATAATGGCTGCCAATCTTACTGGAGTGAGATGGTATCTTAGGGTGGTTTTGATTTGCATTTCTCTGACTGCTAGAGATGGTGAGCATTTTTTCATGTACTTGTTGATTGATTGTATGTCCTCCTCTGAGAAGTGTCTGTTCAGGTCCTTGGCCCATTTGTTGATTGGGTTATTTGTTATCTTATTGTCTAATTTTTTGAGTTCTTTTTATACTCTGGATATTAGGGCTCTATCTGAAGTGTGGGGAGTAAAAATTTGTTCCCATGATGTAGGCTCCCTATTTACCTCTCTTATTGTTTCTCTTGCGGAGAAAAAACTTTTCAGTTTAAGTAAGTCCCATTTGTTGATTCTTGTTATTAACTCTTGTGCTATGGGTGTCCTATTAAGGAATTTGGAGCCCGACCCCATAATATGTAGATCGAAGCCAACTTTTTCTTCTATCAGGCACAGAGTCTCTGATTTGATATCAAGCTCCTTGATCCACTTTGAGTTAACTTTTGTGCATGGCGAGAGGAGGGGATTCAGTTTCATTTTGTTGCATATGGATTTCCAGTTTTCCCAACACCATTTGTTGAAGATACTATCCTTCCTCCATTGCATGCTTTTAGCCCCTTTATCAAATATAAGATAATTGTAATTTTGTGGATTGGTCTCTGTGTCCTCTATTCTATACCATTGGTCCACCTGCCTGTTTTGGTACCAGTACCATGCTATCTTTGTTACTATTGCTCTGTAATATAATTTGAAATCTGGTATCACTATACCGCCTGATTCACACTTCCTGCTTAGAATTGCTTTTGCTATTCTGGGTCTTTTATTTTTCCATATGAATTTCATGATTGCTTTATCTATTTCTACAAGAAATGCCATTGGGGGTTTTGATTGGCATTGAATTAAACCTATAGAGAACTTTTGGTAATATCACCATTTTGATGATGTTAGTTCTGCCTATCCATGAACAGGGTATATTTTTCCATCTTCTAAGATCTTCTTCTACTTCTCTTTTTAGGGTTCTGTAGTTTTCATTGTATAAATCTTTCACCTCTTTTGTTAGGTTGATTCCCAAGTATTTTTTTTTTTTGAGGATATTATGAATGGAGTGTTATTTCTCATTTCCGTTTCAGAAGTTTTGTCGCTGATGTACAGGAATGCCTTTGATTTATGCGTGTTGATTTTATATCCTGCCACTTTGCTGAATTCATTTATTAATTCTAGTAGTTTTTTTGTAGACCCTTTTGGGTCTGCTAGGTATAGAATCATGTCATCTGCAAATAGTGATAATTTGAGTTCTTCTTTTCCTATTTTTGTGCCTTTAATTTCTTTCGTCTAATTGCTCTGGCCAGTGTTTCAAGAACTATATTGAGTAGAAGTGGTGATAGAGAGCATCCCTGTCTTGTTCCAGATTTTAGAGGGAATGTCTTCAATTTTTCTCCATTCAGAATGATGCTAGCCTGAGGCTTAGCATAGATATCTTTTACAATGTCGAGGTAAGTTCCTGTTATCCCTAGTTTTTCTAATGTTTTGAACATAAAAGGATGCTGTACTTTGTCGAATGCTTTTTCTGCATCTATAGAGATGATCATATGGTTCTTATCTTTAAGTCTATTGATGTGGTGAATAACATTTATTGATTTCTGTATATTGAACCATCCTTGCATCCCAGGGATGAATCCTACTTGATCATGGTGCACAATTTTTTTGATGTGCCTTTGTATCGGATTCACCAGAATTTTATTGAGGATTTTTGCATCTAGGTTCATCAGAGACATTGGTCTGTAGTTTTCTTTCTTTGAGGTGTCTTTGTCTGGTTTCGGAATCAGGGTGATGTTGGCCTCATAGAATGAATTTGGAAGAGCTCCCTCTTTTTCTATTTCCTGAAATAACTTGAAAAGTATTGGTATTAATTCTTCTTTAAAGGTATTGTAAAACTCCGCTGTATACCCATCCGGTCCTGGGCTTTTCTTGGTTGGTGGTCTTTTGATTACTTCTTCTATTTCATCCATTATATTGGTCTGTTCAAATTGTGTGTATCCTCCTAACTCAGTCTGGGCAGATCATATGACTTAAGAAATTTATCGATGTCTTCCCTATCTTCTATTTTATTGGAATATAGGTTTTCAAGATAATTTCTAATTGCCTTCTGTATTTCTGTAGCATCTGTTGTGATATTGCCTTTTTCATCCCATATGTTAGTAATTTGAGTTCTCTCTCTTCTCTTCTTTAGCATAGCTAAGGGTCTGTCGATTTTGTTTATTTTTTTTTTTGAAGAACCAACTTTTAGTTTTGTTAATTTTTTCAATAGTTTATTTTGTTTCAATTTCGTTGATTTCTGCTCTGATTTTAATTATTTCTTGCCTTCTACTATATTTGCTGTTGTTTTGCTCTTCCTTTTCTAGGGCTTTGAGATGAAGTGTGAGCTCATTTATTTGTTGTTTTTTTCCTTTTTTTGAGGAATGACCTCCAGGCGATGAATTTCCCTCTTAAAACTGCTTTCATTGTGTCCCATAGATTCCAATATGTTGTGTCTGTATTTTCATTTATCTCTAAGAATTTTTTGATTTCCTCCTTTATGTCTTCTATAACCCATTGATCATTCAGTAACATATTGTTCATTTTCCATGTGATGTAGGATTTTTCCTTCCTTCTTCTATCATTGATTTCCAGTTTCATTCCATTATGATCAGATAAAATGCATGGTATTATCTCCACCCCTTTATACTTACTGAGGGTTGCCCTATGGCATAATACATGGTCTATTTTTGAGAAGGATCCATGTGCTACTGAGAAAAAAGTATATCCACTTGATGATGGTTGATATATTCTATATATGTCAGTTAAGTCTAGGTTATTGATTGTGATATTGAGTTCTTTAGTTTCTTTATTCAACTTTTGTTTGGAGGTTCTGTCCAGAGATGTGTGTTGAAGCCACCCATAATTATTGTGTTGTGGCCTATTTGATTCTTGAACTTGAGGAGAGTTTGTTTTATGAACGTCACAGCACCCATATTTGGTGCATAAATATTGATAATTGTTATGTCTTGTTGGTGAAAGTTTCCTTTTAACAGTATATAATATCCTTCCTTATCCCTTTTGATTAACTTAGTCTTGAAGTCGATTTTATTCGCTATGAGGATGGCCACCCCTGCTTGCTTACGAGGCCCATGTGTGTGGTACATTTTTCCCTAACCTTTCACCTTCAGTCTGTGTATGTCTTTTCCAATCAGATGTGTCTCCTGGAGGCAGCATATTGTTGGTTTGTTTTTTTTAATCCATGTTACCAGCCTATGTTGCTTTATTGGAGAGTTTAAGCCATTAACATTTAGAGTTACTATTGATATATGGTTTGTACTTCTAGCCATGTTTGATTATTTATCTTTTTTTAAATTTGGTTTGTTTCTCCATGATTAGCTTTCTCCCCACTCTCTGGCTTTACTGAGGTACTTCCCACTGTTGGTTTTGGTTATTGGTTTTCATTTCTTCCTTGTGTAGTGTTTTGCTCAAGATGCTTTGCAATGCTGGTTTTCTGGCTGCAAATTCTTTTAACTTTGTTTATCATGAAAGACTTTTATTACATTGTCATACCTGAAGCTTAATTTTGCTGGATACAAAATTCTTGGTTGGCATCCATTGTCTTTTAGTGTTTGAAATACATTGTTCCAGGATCTTCTCGCTTTCAGTGTCTGTGATGAAAAATCCGTTGTAAACCTTATTGGTTTACCCCTGAATGTAATCTGCCTCCTTTATCTTGTAGCTTTTAATATTTTCTCTTTGTTCTGTATTTTGGATATATTCATAACAATGTGTCTTGGCGTTGGTCTACTGTGATTTTGTATGCTCGATGTTCTGTATGCATCTACAATTTGTACATCCGTTTCCTTTTTTATTTCTGGAAAGTTTTCTATAATTATTTCTTTCAGCAGGTTGCTCATTCCCTTGGTTTGAACCTCTATACCTTCCTCTATCCCAATGACTCTTAAGTTTGGTTTTTTTATGTTATCCCATATCTCTTGGATGTTTTTCTTGTGATTTTTTATCAGCCTTTCTGAGTTGGCTAGACTCTTTTCAAGATGATATATTTTGTCTTCATTATCTGACTTTCTGGCTTCTACTTGCTCTACTTTGTTAGTGATACTCTCATTTGAGTTTTTAGGTTTTTTTAGTTTTTTTTAGTTTTTTTTTAAAGAGAGAGTGAGAGACAGAGAGAGAGAGAGACAGAGACAGAGACAGAGAGAGAGAGAGAGAGAGAGAATCTTTTAATATTTATTTTTTAGTTTTCGGCGGGCACAACATCTTTGTTTGTATGTGGTGCTGAGGATCGAACCCGGCCCGCGCACATGCCAGGTGAGCACGCTACCACTTGAGCCACATTCCCAGCCCTCATTTGAGTTTTTAATTTGGTTTATAGTTTCCTTCAATTCTAGAGTTATTGTTTTTTTTTTATAATCTCTATCTCCTGATAAAGATGCTTATTTGCTTCTTTTATCTGTTTATATAATTCATTTTCAATATGTTCTTTCACTGTTTGAATTTGCTGTCTCATATCCTCTTTAAGATTCCATTCCATCTGTCTCCTTGAGTTCTTTATTTGACCATTTTTTTTTCTGATGCCTCTAGGTCCTCCTGAATATTTAGGCTGACCTGCATTGTTTGTACTCCTTTTCTTCCTTGCCTTTTCATGCTGCTCATGTTACTTCTTGTTCTGGTTGACTGCTGGGTTACTGTTTACTCCTATAAATTTATTTGATGCTTGGGAGGAAAGCTATTAGAAGGAAAGGGAAGAAGTCACTAAAGAGAATGAGAGTAAGCAGGTAGAATTTAAGCAAGGGGGAATAAGGAAATTGAAAAGAAATGAAAAGACAAAAGAAAAAAATGTAAAAGAAAAAAAGAAAAAAAATTAAAAAATAATCAAAAAATAAAAATAAAAAATAAAAAATAATAAAAAAATATTTAAAAAATGAAAATGAAAAAAATAAATTAATTAACTAATAAATGCAGTCTTAGAGTTTGATTAACTTCTCTTCCAGTAGGTGGAGCTGTGCCAACCAGGCCAAGCTTCTCCTCTCAATACATGGAAACAAATCACTGTGCAGCAGCTCTTCCTCCCAGACTGGGTGGGTCTCCAATCCTGAGTGCCTAGGGCCTTTTCTTGTGTCTAGTCCCTTCCCCACTTTTCCTCAAGCCAGGCCCCGCTCACCAGTGATGCTCACCACATTACTGACTACACGCCAGGTCTGCTGCTCCTGGGAGCCCTATTTTCTTGAACGACTGGGCACACTCTCCCTGTTTGTCAGTCCCTCAGACGCTAAGGTTGTAAACCGTGGGGCTGAGAACACTCAGCGTATTTTGGTTGCCCTCTGGTAGCCACACCCCCAGTAGCTGGGGCAAGAGACCTCAGTTGTCAGCACTGGTGGGAGCGGTACCCAGGGGTTCCGAGCCACGGGTCCGCGCCACTCCTGATTCCCTCGGTCTGACTATCGTGCTCACGGGAGAGCTGGAAGGGGCCCTTACGGAAGAGCTGGGAGGGGCCCTTAAGGTTTCCCCGCTGTGTGGAGAGGGAGGGCTAGGGGGTTACACACCTGTCGCCGCCGGTTTCAATGAAGTTATCTCCTCCACCGCATTCTAGTGACGTCAGTTCTCTGCCATGGTGGCATCCCATACAAATGGAGACAGTTCGTTCCCTTTGCTGGGTGACCAAAGCAACGGGTGGGTCCTGACTGGCTCTCCCAAACCCTGTCTCGATCCTGTGGCCACTGCCTATGAAGGCTTGGTTGGTATTAACCTCCACAGGTTCAGAAGGGCCGACCAGTTGTTTCAGCGGGATCGTTTAGTGCTGAGTTACAGTGGTTTGTCTGCGAGATGCAGGTGAACGGGAGCTTGAATTCAGCCGATCCAGGCTTGGTGTGTGTTTTGAGAGGCCCAGACTGTTTGCCCCAGATCCATGTCAGCTCAGCATTGCCTAGTGATCCTGAACAAACAGCACTTAGACAGTTTAAGACTCCCTATGCCCGCGCAGCTGAAGAGGTCAGAGACTTGATCTCTCTGCGCCCGCCACCATGTTGCTCTCCCTGCATTTTTCTTTGTACACTAAAAAGGTACAGAGCTAGAAACTTTTTTTGTAGCTATCCTACTGTTGCAGTGATAGAATTATTATTGCACTGCAGTGCTGTTATTATTGTACTATGCCCTGGAAGCCAATTGTTCAGAGTTTCTGCAAACCAGGCAAGCTTGGAGGTTGCAGTCCTTAATAGATACTGTGGTAATATTGTTATGCTCAAAATTCTCTATTCATGGCAGCTGGTATCTGAGCTCAAGGTCAATACTGATATTGTTTGGTACCTTAGCACAGAACTTCATCATACAGGTCATTATCTACCACAACTCCTGGGCAATTTTGTCCTGCACCTTTGCACAGAAACGTCCCATAGCAAAGCACTGCCACAGTTCTAAGACAATCAAAGACCACTATCCAAATCATGGCTCTCCACATTTCCCCCTTTTATATTTTTTATGTGTGAATGGTCTGGTATTATTTGGAACTTTTGGATTTCTCCTCAGAAAAATGCAGCATCCTGAGAGCTCAACAAAACAAGATTAGCTTTACACATGGTGGCTGGAGATCAATACCTCCTGGTGGTGAACCCTGTGCTCAACCTCATGCATCAGGTTCTTCAGTTCTTTTAATGTTGGTAGTTTGACATTGTGGGTCTGCTGAGTTCCCCCTGTATTTCGTCCTCAGCATCTTGCTTCCAGTGGAGATTGGATCAGTATCTCAGTTGTGGGCTTCAGTCATTTGAACTGCAGCTTGAGATCCTCCATGGTGATTACAAAGAGCAATCTCAGGTATCCAGATAGTAGGAGCGTCCCCTATGAAACAACACAAGGATGGCCTCCACCACATTATCACGGGATCTGGTCCATTCTGTTGTCCTGTTTGTAAGTTTCTCTACCAAACCACACCTGCCTGGCCTATGGCATTGAGAGCCATGTGTCATTCACCTGAAGTACAACCATAGACACCAGAATTAAACCAAAATAAAAACAAAGAGCAGGTTTCAAACAAATTTGTGGGGTTCTATAATTCCCACGTATTGTTTTCACTTAACTGACGATTGAACCTCCTATACTATTGCCTGGCCTTGAGAGTTATAAAGAATATCCATTTGGTGATGAATATGATATTGATCACAAATGTGTCAAAAAGAGGAACTCTATAAGCTGGACCATTCTCAGTTTTAATATGTAGAGGACATCTCAACATTGCAAAAGTAACCAAACATTGGATATGATTTCATGTGTATTTTCTCCCATTTAAGCTGTGGTAAAAATGAAGTGAGAACAAGTGTTGATATTATCATGGATGGAAAACTGTTTGCCAAATTTAGGGGTGTGAGTTTATCCATCTGCCACAGCTGGTTTGGCTGATAACAATGAGGATTAACACCAGTAGGTCAAACTGGAGTATGTTCTACACAATGAGGACCTTGCTGAAGAGTTTCCTGAGTGTGTTCCCAGGAATGTGGAATTCTGTGCATAGACTGAAAGCGCTCAGATGATGCTTGAGATGCTTGGGCACAGTCATAACAGGACAGCTGCTGACAGACTGCAGCAAGATGATCAGCTACAGTGTTGCCTGTTATCACAGAGATGAAAGTTTGGTGTGAGCTCAGATGTGTCCATTAAAACAGGGATACTGATGCACTTGAATTGTTTTCCATAGGGTAGGGAATCAATGAAATAACCCTTCTGACTGTGCATATCCATTGGTGGCTGTGTGATGTGCATAGCAACAGGTACCTTATAGGCACTATCACTGTAGGTATTAACCAATTCATCAGCAAAGTGGGACAAAGCACAAGCAAAATCTTGAAGTTCTGCCCATCATGAAGAGGCATAGGAGGTTTGTACCACATTAGTAGGAGCAAGGCTATAGTAACCAGCCTTACCTGAGCTACAGCCATCAGTAAAGGCATACATTGTCGGGGAAGATAAAGACTATGGTAGCAAAGTGGATAAGCTTATTAGGAGAATTGTTATTTCTGACTTGGCCAGGAAAATTAGAAATACTCACCCACCAAGCATGTGAGGATTGTGAGAGTCAGCCCTGTTGTTGAACTGAAAAGGGAACTACAATGACTCACCTCCCACCAATTGTATGACTCAACTTCTGTGTTTAATAAGAAACTCAGCAACGAGATCATGAGAGGGGGTCAAAGATTTTGAAGGACAGTAAGCAAGATGGAGCCATTTGATACCTCCTAAAGACAGTCACATGGTTACTGGGGTATGAGTAGAAGGAATTATCTGCCCATGTATTGGCTCCTTTCAATTAAATGTAGTAAGTTGTGCAGTCTTGAGGTCAATTTCAATTCTCACTAATGCAGCCCTTCCTACTAGTGAGCTGTCAATGGGCCAGAGAGGGATCTTCACATAAGATGTCAAATAAGGGGTTGAGCTAGAGTGAATAATCATAAGGTGGAGCATAACCAGTAACTATATCCAAGTAACTGAAAAACATTGTGGGAATGTAAGACATCCATTCAAATTTGCATGTTTCATGGATGAATCCTCCATCCTTCAATTCAGCTGCCCAAATGCTGAAAAGGAGAGGCTTTTTGTATCAATATAGAGCTGTACACAAGCCTATTGTGATAAAAGGGGTTTCCAAGAATGCAAAAAGTTTTTTAAAAAATTTCTGAATTATGAATGGGACAAAAGTATGTCATTAATATCATGAATGATATGTGCATAAGGATGTGGCTTTTGCATGGCAGGAATTGCTCAAGCTACAAAAGCCTCACATAAGGTAGAACTATTGGACATTTCCTGTGGTAAAACCTTCCAACCATATCTTCTAACTGGCTCCTTAAAATCAATGACTGGAACACTAAGTGCAAAGTGCTAACAACCAACTAGATGTAAGCATATAGTGCAACAAGAATCCTTTATGTCAGTTATTTTTAAATGATAATGAAAGGGCATATCCATAGGAGATGAAAACCCAGGAAACAGACCAATTTCACTGCACAATTAGTTACTCAGAAATCCTGTAACAGCCTCCAATTTGCCAGATTTTTCTTAATTGCAAAAGTGGGGTTATTCCATGGAGTACAATTACAAGAGCATGTTCAGTATAACCAGCTTGATGTTGTCCTTGGACAATCATATGATCCACCTGAAGCTTTTCAGCAGTGAGGAGCCATTGATTAAGCCAGACATGGTCATCTGACAGTCAATTACTGTTTTCTACTGCCTTCTATGTGGGAGAAGAGACTTTGGCCCATACAGAAAAAGTTGATCAGGTGCATCCACAGTTACATGCTTTTCTCATTGGTTTCTTCCAAATACATTTGTGAGAACCAATCCTTTATTCAGCATCTGGGAATTAAACACAGAATGAGGACTCATCAGTAAGACCCCCATACTGCTTAGTACACAATGGCCCTGTTTATATATTGGCAAACTCTTAAGAAAATAAGGTTTGAAACATCGCTTATTACCTTCTAAGCTTTGCAATTGAAAATACTGAAGACTCTGTGGAGCCTTAGAAATATGACCTACACCCCAGTGGAAGTCCCCATGTAAGGACCAATCTTTAGGCCAATGTATTATAGACATAGCAAACACATCTGCCCCAGTGTGTATAACACCTTGAAAAATCTTTCCATTTATAGAAGTTCCAATTGAAGACACTCTTCTCTACCTAACTGATCCCAGTGTGACCTACTGATGTCCCAATACCATTATCAACTCTGGGTTCATCTGACAAAAATTTTCCTGTTGATTAATCAAGAAAGCAAGAACAGAATTTAAGCTGTGTTATTTTTGTGGAGTATTTGAAGAAGGGAATTGGTGGTCTGAGCCACAAATTTTATTTCCCCTGCAAAATCTAGATCTATCACTTCCAACACTTGAAATCTGTTCTTGGTGGGATTACCCTACTCCAATACAAGTTCCAGTGTGCCAGAGGGCAAAGAGCAAGACGCCAGGACTTACAGCCTGGGGCCCCATTTCTGTCAATACAGATCTGTCAGTGGGAGGGAGACAGTCCTGCACCTCCTCTCTTGTCCATTTTAAAGTCCTGGATATAGGATACAGAGATTGGTTGGATTGTATGAAAGTCTTGGATAGAGTGGCAGTGCCCACAGTGTTTAGTGGGGATGGAGCAGGCACCAATGCCAGTTTCCCTCGGGAGGAGGGAGAGATTGTCCATCCACATTTATCTCTGATCTGCACTCATTAGCCCAGTGTCTACCATGATGGCAACATGGACACAGCCCTCATCTTCAAAGTGGTGCCCATGAAGATTGGTCCTTTTCTTGGCTATGATGGTACTGACAGTCCCTGACCAAATTTTCAGGCTTATTAAAGTTGAAGGACCCCCATTTGGAATTTTAATTCATCTAGGCAGGCTGAAAAACCTCCTTCAAGGCCGAGACCATGGCCATTCCCTGGACGTAGGTACTACCTATGTCAGCACAGAGATGGATAGTCAGTGTTTCCTTCTTTTTCTAAGGATGGATGACCTCCTGACATGTCTCACTGACATTTTCAAAGGCGTATTGTTTAAGCAGTAAATTACTAGCTTCTGGGTCCCCGATCACACAACTGACAGTTTGAAAAAACCTTGCAACCAAATTGCATAAGGCTCATGGGGACCCTGACTAATTTTGCTGATATCCAGTTTATTCTCCTAGGTCGACAACTCTCTCCAGGTCTCCTGGCACATATGATCACTTGTCACTAAGTTTGTAGATCTAAACTTAACTGATAGCCTAGATCAGCATATTGTCCAGTTCCAGTCAGCACTTCCAGGGTGATATGAACTCCATGAGCCCAATTCCTCTCAGCCTGCTCTGCACTAAGCTCCTTCCAATTAGATTTCCACATCACATGTCACCCCCCGATAAAGATGCTTTGGCCAACATAAGTCAATCCCTGGGCAGTAAGGCTTCAGTGGTAGGAGTTTGTGATAGTTTTTGTACAATTTGAGCTGTGGGATCATACAATGAACATGCAGACTTAAGGTTCTTGAGGATTTTTAAAGGAATGGTCATGTGATCAAATCGACTGACACGATTCATGGGGCCAGCTTGTTCAAAATCAGGATACATTCAAAATCCCCAGATGTCCTCCCCAGGTGCCCTTGCTGCCCAGAGACCCCAATGCAATGGTGACAACATGGTTGACATAGGTTTACATATCTTTAATTTAGTCCTGGGCATGGGCCAGGACATGGGAGCAGAAAAGGGAACTCACATCTTGAAGTGAGAAAACACTTCAGAATATACATTTTTGGCAAAATTACATAATCTCAAACCCATTTCTATAAAATTACTTTTTCCACCAATGCTGATCTCCTAAAGTTTGGTTGAAAACAGTCTTACCCAAATTAAAAGAACATGAAAATTTTCAGTAGGAAAAGATCCCTGAGTCTATGAAACTCTCAACGACCCCAAAACCAGGAAAGCATTTCTGCTTGCTCAGTTGTCCCTGCATGAAATCTTTAGGTAGCATGCCATATGAGATTCTGCATGGGATAAGAGGCTTCCTGTGGATTTCTTCTGTACCATGATTATGGAGATATTAAGGCATCCCTGGGGTTACCCTGAATGTTCAGTCATGGTCCTGCAAGGAAGTCTACACATCAGATTTAGCTGGGTCTGCATCCTCAGGCACATTAGCATTTGTCTGTGATTCCTACTTGGCTACACACCTACAAGCCCTGTCACTGTAGAACACAAGTACACCAGCAGCCACAGGGTGCTGGTCCATAGCCTCTGAGCCATGTCACCTGACAGCTCAGGTCCTCCTCAGGGATTTCTCCTCATGCCTGTGTGGCTTGGTTCTCAACTAAATTCAAACCCAAAAGAACAAATATTCACTTACCCAAACTCCTGATCCAACTCCTTGGTTCAGTTCTTCTTCCCTGATGAAAAGAGAAGTATTGTCAGTGTTCTAGGCTCCTGCACTTGGCTCAGTGTTATGATCAGAACAGCCAGGACTCCTGCATCTGGAAAGAGGCAGCCAGAACTTGCAATATGGGTTTTAATGTGGGTGCTCCCTCCTCTCAAAGTGCAGAGACATTTTCAACTGTAACTTCCATGAGTGCACAGGCTCCAGGGAATGAGAATCTTGGTGGAATAAGTTTTGCCATTGCCAATGCCCCAGAAGCAATGGTGGGTTTGCAGTTGTCATCTCCAAAGAGACTGCTGCAGGGTCTGTGAATCTCTTTAGTTTTCTTGATCCCTGGAAGAGATAGGAGTCCCATTCAGGGAGCAGGAGGCAGCAGGGTCTGGTGCTGGAGGGACTGGCACCAAGCTCCTCCTCTGAGCCATTTTCTACCACAGAAGCTCTTTTTTAAATTTCAGGACAGTTGAGTGTTACTTCATTTCATAAGAAATGAAGTATTTTTTCAAGGTGACAAAAGTCGATGAAGAAGATGAAGAGAATAGTTACTGCACAGACCCACTGGGTTTTGCAAAGCTCAGGGCCTGTGTGCTGGCAAGTATGTGCCAGTCTGGTTTCTCATAAAGATCACTTCATAAATACTGACTTTAACTTCCCCTACTAGGAATAGGAAGTACAGACATAACAATTGCCATATAAAGATTATGATTCCTTACTCAAACTGAGAAATGTTCTCACTAGTGTTGTTCTCACTAGTCCATATTTTAATGAATATGGAAAAGGCTAATAGCCCTTTCACATACATAATTATATTGGAAACATTGCAAGTATGTGCATCCCCCACAAATACATCTTATTCCCAGACCTCAACATATGAAAACACACAATATGCAGCTCTGCTCTGTGTGATACCTGTTTTTCCTCAAGGTACCATAGAAAATCAAATGCCCAAACCAAAGATGTCTGCAGTCTTTCAGGAGGTACCTGTAGTTAGGACCCTGTAATTACTTTGGTAATTAGTAGCTGGGTAAATTTGTTTTCAGAAGATTCTACTCCCCAAGACTACCCTCTACTATTGCAAGTGAGATGACAGCTGGTTTCTGCAGGGAGGTGAGGTCAAAGAATAACAAACACATATATCAGGGTCTGATTTTCTTTCCCCTGTATCAGGTATTAGAACCCCCATGTACACACAGGCAGACTCTTGGCAACCAGAAGGAGGCAGGCGAGTATCTCCTGTTCCAGTATCAGAGGCAGAATGTGTAGAGGTGCATTAGGAATCCAGGTAATATCAACATAAGGAAAGCAGTTCTTCTGGATCTGAAATATGTCAAGGGCCACAGATACATGGAAAGAATGAATAATTCCTGGAGTGTGAGCTGAGCTAGGAAAACAATACATGGTTTCGTCCCCCAACCCCCACACACCAGTCCCTGGTGCTTCCTAATGCAGAGACCTGATTGCTGGTGGAAAGTGCAAGTGACAACGAGACCTAGAATTCAAAGGTTAAGGATATAGCTTTATAGTCAATGTGCTCACCAGGCTACCTTAGGGAAGTCATAGCTAGCACTCAGGATAAGTGTGTGTGCCCAGTACACCTCCATGCTTCTAATAAGACTGGCATAAGTCTCCAGAAATCATGACAGACATAAAGAGTTTGGACACAGTTCACCTGTTCATCATCAAAGACCAGAAGGATCCTGCAGGCAGCATTGTTGTCTCTCCCTGATGGGTGTGGGGGGCTCCTTCTCTGGTCTGGCAGCTCCCTGGGGCTCATCCTGTGCAGGCACTAGCAGGGAATGGAGCACATTCATAAGACCAATGCCCCAGGTCCTCCCTAGAGTCCAGAGCCACCAAAACCATCGTCCTGCTGGTGAGCACCTTTGTCTCTTTTTACACCCTCTCTTCTGGGTACATGACTCCTTTGGTTGTCATAATTATCATAATTGACCCTGGTGAACACAGATGCAATAATCTTGAGGTGTTTCCCAGCTGCAGGCCCCTTTCTGACATCCGTGAGCTGCTGTGCCTCCATTGGGAATAGGAAAACCCTGAATCAGGTTAGGAACCTGTACCTTGCATACTTTTACACAATCTTTAGGTGTTTAGTGAGTCACTCCCTGAGAACAGCCTGAGCACAGTTATGCACAGCCCCATTCCCAAAATGGTGGAAAGGAGACTGCATCTGCTGCCATGGTGAACTCTCACTATCAACAGCCATGAGAAACGGAGTATCATGTCCTGATTGTGAAAAAGAACCTCCTCTTTAATGTGAAGCTCAAAATTCCAACACACTGTACTACTATCTTTCCCTTTCCTACATAAATGTTGATGTCCTGTTTAAGAAATATTTTTCTATTTGAGGAGCACAGAAATTTGCTAAGTTTCTTGAAAACAAAACTTTATTTTTTAATCTTTAAATTTTGAATCAGTTTTAACTGTCATAGTTAAGGCTCAGTGTGCTAGGGTTTATTCAGATTCTGGATGCTGTATGGTGTGATAGAAAAAAACCATATTCACTATAATTTAAGAGCTATTGAAGCTTAGTGGTGGAAAAATGAGGTTCTTTATATTTCTTCTCTGTTTTGCAGGCTGCCCAGAATTTATGAGAAAAGTAAAATAAAAAAATATTAAATGTGAAAAAAGAACCCTGAAATCAGGTTGTTGCTACATTTGAAAAGTCTTGAGTTCTTATGTGGTATGGTTTAGGGTTGGTATACTTTTCTCCAATACAGCTAAAACATTTTATTCTGAAAGTGTTTGAACATCTCTTTTCTTTTCCCCTCTTATCTCTCCTTGCTTTTCCCTAGTGAAGAAATCCAGTAACACTCTTGCCCTCTTCCTCTCTCAGTGTTTGGCAGTCCCCTGGCACACCACATCCAGGGTTCTATCTTGTTTTGAAGCTCTTATAGGCACTGCATTCCTTATTCCAGTGTATCTGTTACATCCTCCAAGTCAGTGTGCTTATTCCACATTCCCCGATTACTTTCTGTCTTTAAATCAGAGGGGAAATTTCTATTACTGTCTAGCAGCAAGGTATAATTGGATCCAGGTGTACATCATGCTGCAGCATCAACAATTTTCTGGTCTGTGATCTCATGGGTGGCCACAAGGTGGCCTCACCTGCCTTGAAGTACTCCACCTGTGTTATAACTGAGTGGTCTCTCACAGGGTACTGAGCCATGGGGGACTTAGGACTCTCCTTGTGAAGGATCCTGGCATTCCCATCTTGTGACTGCCCAAGGCATGAGATCTCTGCCCTCACTCTAACAATGGGACAGCTCTGGTCTTTCCAGACTTGGGTGTTACCTGTTAAGCTGGGACAGCCCACCTCCTACCTTATCTGGCAAAAGAACATTCCTTCAAAATATTCTGGAGCCCCCTTGTGTCAATAAAGCACACACAGGTCTCTGGCTCTCTTTCCAGTGTGTAAGTTCTAACATTAAAGTGCCATCCCAGCCCTGATTTTCAAAAACATTTCTGTCTCTTTCCATCATCTTCTTTTTCCTTAGCCTGACTTTGCTGCCTGCCTACACCACGCAGATGAACCTCATTTCTACCACTAGCATGGGACATGGGCAGGAGGCATTGGGGTAAACTCTACTTTACAGGACCAAGGAATATCAGGTACTTTCAAAATCATTCCAAACGTGGATCACAGGGGTCATAGGTATCAAGAAAGAGGCTGCCTTTGGCATGCTAGACATGACCTGCCTTCATCCCTGTCCTGGTTCAAATCTGACTTTCTTTGGGTGAAGTTCTATGGGGAGCAGCTGGCAACATTCCTAGATGTGGAATATGCTCCCTGTGTAGTTGTAGGGTAGAGGAAGACAGCTGTTCATTTCAGATACTCGTGGAACTCCCAAGGGTTCCCTGTGCTTTGCCCATTGCTCCTCTTGAGTGTTGCAGGATTTACCCACCAGTCTCCCTGGGCCTTGCATCCCTACTGTGTATAGGCAATACTGTATTGATGTGCTTTGATTTCTGATATGATACCTTCAATATAGTATATATTGACACTGAGGACCTTTGGAACCAAATTGTGGTGACAGATTTCTGAATTGAAGCCACCATGACAGCATACTCAAGATAAACTGTGATCTTTCTCTCATGAAGCTGAATGATCCCTCACTTCTGAGGTCAAGGCTTAGAAACACATCATTTTCAAAATCAATCACTAAGGACCAGTCACTTTGAGCCTTCTGGTGGCTTTGCATGCTGAGCTACTCGGTACACACATGTGTTCTGGGTACTGTAGATTTTTCCACCCCTGCACTTTGCTGTTAATTTTCATGGATGATCCACATTTTCTATATATTATTATACAAAGAATTTAATGGTCCAGAATTCTAGCTTCTAGGAAGCCATCAATTAAATGTCCATTATTTCCAACCCTGCAGGTATGCTATACTTCTTCAATGATAATTTTGATCACTAGACTGACCATTTCCCCTGGTAATTCAAGGTCACAATTCCTATTATCCTCTTGTCTCCTGAGGTTGTGGGATGAGTTGAAAATTAAGTACTTCTGAGATAACAATGAAGTTCTCAATGACTACAATGTTTTCCATAGGCAGTCAGGCCTTTCTGCAATCCAGAGCTCTCCACCATGTCTGAGGTAAGACAAGATCTTATTGAATCCCATAGCAGCAAATCCAACCTTGACATCCTAAATAAAGAAAATATTTTTGGAAACTGAGGATACCAACTATGAAATAAATTAATCAAGTGAATAAATGAGGAGTGTGTGTGTGTAGCATTTAATTTTACCAGAGAAATCACATTTTTTATTTAGAATGTATGAGATTTCATCTTAGTTTAAAATCAGTCACATTTTTACAACACTCAATGAACTGAGCACCTTCTCTGAGGCCAAGCCTCGCCCTACTCATTAGTTGACTGGTCTCTGTATCCTTCAGGTTGACAGAACTGCAGCCATGCTAACACAGGAATGCCCTGGCTGCTACCCAGTGGTCCTATGTGCTTTCTTTAGGTAAGTTTTGTAGCACAGTATAAGTGGGCACAACCATTACAATGGTGGGGGGGTTTACAGCTGGACCCTGTGCCAGAAATATGCCTGAGCCTTTGAAATTAATACAGAATGAACCACGTATATTTCACCCACTATGAAGTCAATTTGTCCCCATATGTCTCTCCCCCTGACTCCATTTGCCGGGATCCAACTTTTATCATTGTTGTGGGCACTGGAGAATTGAACCTAGGTTTATGTCCCTCTGAGCTACATCCTCAGCCCTTTTTAATTCTTTAAAAACTTTGAGACAAACCTCCCTGTGAACCCTTCTGGACATAGGATCACATTCATGAGTCACTCATTAAGAATGAACATATGTACTTTAAGTGAATACTTTAGGAATTTGCTGTCACTTTCTGGAACATTTGTAGGGAATTTACATCCAGATATAGGATGGGCCCCTTCTAAACCTAGGTTCACATATTGAGTCTGATGGCTCCCTACGTGCTCCAACGATGAATGAAAATGCGTTCTCCTGGATCATCCCTTTCCTCTTTCCCCCACCAATCCCCTTGCTCCACTTGTTATTCTATTTTTATTATTATTCTATTATTTTAATTAGCACATTATATTTTTGTGTTATCTTTAATTTTTTGAGGGGTGGGTACTAGTAACTGAACACAGGACAAATGAAAGCCCTATTTTGTATTTTACTTATAGACAGTGTCTCACTGAGTTGCTTAGTGCCTCACTTTTCCTGAGGCTGGCTTTGAACTCATGATCCTCCTGCCTCACCCTCCTGAGCTGATGGAATGATAGGCATGCTCCATGGCGCATGCCCTTGCATTATAATTTTATTTTAGTATTATGTGTGTATTTTAAATAGTTCATTTATGCTTGTACGTAGACATAGTATAACTTGGTGATTTCATTTCCCAGGACTTTCCCAATGCCTTCCTGTCCCCATTTCTTCCTGTACCTTTTCTCAACTCTGGGTTTTCCCTCTAAAATTCTGTTTCATTCCTCTGGTGCTCTTCTTCCCCAACACTCCATCCTTCCATATGAATTTCTTTCTCTCCTCCACCTGTTTCCTTTCTGTTTTCATAAATTTACCCTTTTACTTCCTTATTTCGTTCTAGCTTCCACATGAAGGACAACATTCAACTTCTAACAAAAAATAAAAAAATAAAATGGGTGGTAATGTGGATCATGGTTTAATCTTCAGATTCTCCCCAAATAAAACAATCAAAAAGGAAGTGAGAACAGGTAATCTGTCTATTAATAAGGAAGAAAATAAAGATGGGGTAATAAGAGGGTCAAAACCCAAGGAACGAACAATAAGCAAATGTTAAGATCTGAACAACTCAATTCCGTATTTAATTGTATCCCACCTTTGTCATACGAAGAAGAAATAATAAACAGGTTCAAACCAAAGCTATTAAGGTGAAAGTAAAATTATACAAATATATCTATTTTACCAAACACATCCTTGCAATAAGAACACACACAGCAAAAACATCACAGAATGCAAATATAAAACAAATATAATGAAATCATACTTGCTTTCTTTAAAAGTTAAAAAATTTAAAAAATGGGCATATGGACAAAAGTACAAAAATATAAGAAAGATGCAAAAACTCTTAATAAGAAGTAAATGACTTACTTCACTAGAGGTAGTCAAAAGTGTTGGTGTGGGTAGGTTTCCCATTGTTGAGGTTTAGGCTCTGTAGTCCCTTGGTCAAGAGCTGAGGTGGTTATATCAATGTGCTTGGGTTCCTCTCCTAAATACCAACCATTTTTCCTTGGAGGTAAGCCAGTTGTAGTAGCTTTTCCTTCGTTTCTCCTATCATAGTGAGGGATAGGCTCAGGAGGGCTGACCACTTGTGCATTCCTGTTCTAGAGTTGGTGCAGAATTCTAAATCAGAATATCCAGCAGATGGGGTTTAATGAGGGCTGACCTTCTGAACTTGGTCCGTGGGTATTTGAACTATGATCCATGTCCCATTTGACTAGGGAGATGACAGATGTTGCTGGATGTCTGGATCTCAGTGACCTCTGGTTTAATCCACTTTGCAGAATTAGGGACGACTCTCCAGAGGTTTCCATTCACTTCTATGAATAAGAATTATTGGGATTAGCTTGTAAGTGCATATCCTCTTTCTGCCCATTACACTTGTCTCCACAATCGCTTTTATCGGTGCCAAATACAAGTGGGGCTCTTTTCTCTTTTCGCTGTTGGGAGCCTGTATGGTCCAGGTACAGTTTGCAGTGCACCTACCACCTTCACTCTGGTTCAGGCACATCCTGTGGATCCTCCTAGGTGACTCCTGGGTTCATTGGTGACGTTCTTTAGGACTTCCTGATCTTCTGTCTCTGCTGCTCCATGGCACTTATAAGTGGATCAGGCACCAGCACCTGGCTCCTGTGATGGTGATCCAGGTTCCCCAGCATCTAACCACCTGTGGGCTGAGGGTTTCCTATTGGTTTTCATTTAACATTTTCCTCAAACATTTCTGGGTTCTTTAAGATCGACCTCTCTCTAATCCTCTAGTCCTGCCAGGTCAATTAATAAAAACGGTTTTATTCACAGTGGTTTCCTCTCCCTCTTTAATAGTGTTCTCCCTTCCCTTCATTAGTCATTACTACTACCATTGCCAGAAAATTCGCATGTCCCCAACATAATATTTTTAAGACTAAGTTCAATATTTTTTTGACTTTCCTCTTCTGTTTTTCTTTCCAGTATTCAGTTTTCATGATTTCACTTAATTACCTGCCTTACTGAAGGATTAGTCTTGCTACTTTTATTTAAAGTCTGATGTAAGAAACCACAGGGAATTTCATGCTTCCACAATGTGCCATCTCTATTTTGGGGGTAGTTCTTTATATATTCTGGTTATAAATGCATGTCAGAAGTGTAGCTGCCAGAATATTGTTTTTAATCTTTAGGTTTTTTTCACTCTCCCTTTGTCTGAAGTACAGAAGTGTCATTACTGTGATGTCACCCTGACAATCCATTCTTGGTTTTATTTCTGGAGTTTGCGGGGTTTTATGAAGGAGGACACTGTGCCTATGAGCAGGAATGTTGATAGTACTTTATCTTCAAACAGTGCAAAGTTTCTGATCTGACCTCTAGGTCTTTCATCCATATTGGGCTTCCCTTTTGTACAGAAAATGTAAAGGAATCTGTTTTTATACCTCTACCTATGGATATTCAGTTGTCTCAGCATGATTTTTCCAAAAGGTGTCTTTTCTTTTTTTTCCATTTCCTGTGGGTAAGGTCACAGGTGGTTGAGCTCTAGGAAGGCAGGTGCAGGCAGAGGCTCCCAGAAACTTGGCCAGAAGCACACATGAGCACTCCCACTCAGACTTTACTAAGCAGGGAGGACTGGTTACAACAGGATTTACCACTGGCACAAAGTAATAAATAAACACATAACCAGAGGGGGGGATAAAGGTGGCACAGCCATCGCTGACCACAGAGTGGGCAAAGATGCCCTTCCAAGCTGTGGCCACCTCAACACTGGGCAGGTACTGGGATCAGGAAGGGGTGGGGCTCTTGGTCACAGTCTTTGGGAAGGGGCATCTTCAAACTTGGCCCCTTAGTTACTGACTCGAAACCCCTGGCTGGTCCATTTGGATCCACATTATCAAGAGGCCACTGTCTCTGGGACTTTTAGGTCATTCTCTTTGGGATTGGAGAGACCAGGGGGTCATTATTCTTTGGTGTCCTGATGGGTCCACCCAGGACCTAGGACGTTCTCTGATCACTGTCATACAGCCTTCTGACTGCCACACCTGGGCTCCAGGACATGTAAGGGCCACTGCTCCTTCAGCTCCTACTTGGTCCACTCAGGACCCAACACTAGTGAACCACTGTCACTTGGCTTCAGGACTAGAGGATTAGAGAGAGGTCCATCTGAAGGGTGAGGGTCTGGGTTCCGAGGGTGAGGGTCTGGGTTCTGAGACCTCCGACTGCTCAGGAACCAAGGGGAGGAAGCCCAGGGACAGGCAGGGCTCTGGAGGCCCCAGGGAGGGAGAAGGGGCAGGGAATCTTCAGTTGGCATCAGGCCCATGTTTCAAGGAGCAGGCTGCAGGGGAGGAAATAAGGTCACCTGGCTGGGTCAGGAAGTAAGGTCAGCCGACTGGGTCAGGCCTGGGGATCCTTCAAGCTGTAGGGGCAGCTCCTGGAAGAGCAGAGAGCCTGGCCACTGCTGGGAGAGAGCAGCAGCCTGTGGACCCTCCCTGGATCCCAATCCCCCAGTGCAGAGGCCAGGGTAGGGGGCTGTGGGCTGTGGAGACTCCAGCCCCAGGCCTCTACCTATAGGCTCAGAAAGGGGGAGGATGGGGCTGGGCTGCGGCTAGTGGGCTCAGTCCTCCAGGCCCTTCATCAAGTCCGCGATGCTCTCCACATAGTAATGGGGCAGCAAGTCGTGCTGGCCGGCCTCCAGGTAGGCCTGGGACTCCTCCAGAAGAGAGACACTGGTGACCGTGAGCACGTGGTCACGCCACAGTGTGGCCGCAGAGGATGTCGGTCTCCAGGTGCCACCATGAGCGTGTGGGCAGGGTCCACTCTGAAGTGCTCGGTGATTCACTCAAACACAGAAGGAATGGGCTTGCCGCCACCAGGGCTTCCCGACCTGAGGCCACCTCCACTGTTGCTGCTAGGCTCCTGGTGCCCGAGGTCCTGCAGCGGTTGCTCAGCTGATGCCAAGGGTCGCGGGAGGGACCACCGAGGAGGCACTCAGGGTCGCTCAGGTGCACAAATGCTTTGCTCTGCTTGGCGAAGAAGTGCTCCTTGTAGCCCACTAGCAGCCCTGCACCTCAGCCACCTGGACAGGGGCTTGAGCAGCAGACGCGCTGGGCACAGGGCAGAGCTGAAGAACTGGTCAGCGCGTAGCCCCTGAATCCTCTGGGCGCTATGCCAGCCCGCGACAGCCCCTCCACTAGCTCCGGAGCGCCCTGCACAGCAAGCCCGCCATTCCATAGCACCCCTGTCTCCGGCCAGCACATTACGCCCAGCCACTCCCGCAGAGAGAATATAGAAAACCCAAAGAGACCAATATGGAGCAAGGGGTTTTGAGAACCAATAAATATCCTCCCTAAGATAGCAAAGAAAAAGCCCAGATGAGATAGATTCTCCACTGAGTTCTTCCAAAATTAATAGGAAAAATAATGAGATGCCTCATCTAGTTTTTTCCTATGGAATAAAAGGGAATGAAACCCCATGTTTTTCTATGAATCCAGTATCACTGTGATTAGATGAGAAAAATTATGGAAAGAAAATTCCAGAACATATTTCTGTTGAGTAGATGAAAACTCCTTAGAAAATATTGATGACCACATTGAGAAACATTTTAAGAAGACCGCATACTATGATCACGTCAGTTTCATTTCAGGAATGCGAATTATGTTCAAACATACAGATCAATAAATATTAAATAGAATGAAATTTTTTAAAATGATGTAATCATCTCAGTTGATGTACAAAAAGCCTTCAATAATTCAACATTCATTCATGCTAAAAATACTGAAAGAAATCCAGGGATACAAGAAACTTCCATTGACATCATACAGACTATATGTAACAAACCCAATGCTGGCATCATACTGAACGAAAAGAAATGCATGCATTTTCCCTAAAACTGAAAATAAGAAAAGGATGTACACTTTCACTACTTCTGCTTAATATATTTCTTATAATTTGAAGCAGAGCAAGTAGGCAATAAAATGAAATTAAGATGATACTAATAAGAAAAAGATAAGTTAAATTACGTCTATTTGCAGATGACATAGTATCATGTATAGAAGATCCCAAAAGTCAACTAGAGGATGTCCAGAGCTGATTTTAAAAAAAAAAAAAACACTGAAAAAGTGGAATATAAAATCCACATCTAATAATCAGTAGGTTTTCTAGTTTGGGTTTTATTTTGGTGTTGGATTCCCTACATCAAGACTTGTACGTTTCACTTCTTAGTTGATGGCTGTTCCTGTCTACACAAGTCCTCTTAGAAATTTTCCTAACATCACCATATGTCCATCAAAGGTCTCATATTCACTTTTATGAAAGAATGTCTGTGATTTTCAGATATCTTCTAAAATTTTTGTAATTCCATATCTCCTTTCAATATTCAAATTTTATTCATGAACTAAACCACATAACACTAGAATTGCCACCTTAATACTTTTCATTGTTATTATAATTTTACTATGTACCTGAAAAGTTTATATTATTGAGTGCCCAGAAACTTGTGATTTAAAGGTCTCCTTAAACCTTTTCATAGTAATGTGTCTCATAATCATTTTAATAAACATTGGATTGAATTTAACTGTGGTCAAAACCATATAACAGGGCTGGAGCTGGAGCTCAGTGGTAAAAGTGCTTGCCTCGAATGTGTTGAGGCACTGGGTTTGATCCTCAGAACCATACAAGAATAAACATATTGTGTGTCCATCTACAATTAAATTAAAAATTTAAAAACCACATAATGTACGATTTTTCATTTTAATTATCATACATTTTTTTCAGTATTGTTAAATATATTCAAATTGTTGTCTAGCATATCTCTAAAGCGTGTTATCCTCAAAATCAAAATGAATTACCGGTGAAAAAAACAACTGTCTCTCTTTTCATGTGCTGTTATCTGACAAACACGCTTACTACGGTGTATCAATGGATTTGATTGCTTAATATAGCCCAAGTACTCATCAGTACTTCTTCTTGAGACAGACTCATTTTCTTGGCATAATGTCCTCAAGATTTATCCTCATTGCAGATGTTACAAAATTCACCTCATCATTATGATTGAGTGGTATTTATTGTTTGTGTATTGCAAAGTGCCTTCAATCAGCATTCTGGGGACTTTGGGTTGCTTTCACCTATTGGCTTTCAAGAATAATGCTGTAGTGAATGTGTGTACGCAGATATTGTTTTTTCACTACGTCTGTGAGTGTTTTTCTGTGTTCTTCACTGTCTTTATAATTCTCTGCCTTTCTTCCAGCATTAAGTGGATTTGATTGCTATAGGGTTAATGTGTTGAATCTAGAAATGTGATGCCCCTAACTTTGATTCTCTTTTGAACATTCTTGGATCTTTGTGCTCCTTTGAGACACCACATGATTTTTATATCACTTTCTCTATTTCTTCAATAAATGATATTAGGGATTTGTTAATGATTTTTGGTGTCTTTAGAAAATATGAACAGCATTTAATATTGTGTTCCAGACCTTCAATCAAAGCACACTTAGAATATGATATTTGATTTCCCTTGTAATCATGGATCTTCTGATTTTACCTCTGCTCTTTATTTTTAATTTGATTTTATTCAGAAAAGGAAGTTAATACCTCTTAATTTTCAGTATTTTTGAAGACTGTTCATGATCTAAGAAGGAACCTAGTATGGATCTGGTCCAGATCACCTCCTTGAGCTGTAGACCCTTGAATATTTGAGAAGATCATCAATTCTGCTATTGTTTTTGCAGTATTCTCAATATGCCTCAATTTATTATTTTATAGTGTGGTTCATGTCCTTGTTTCTTTATTTTATACGAATTTGTATTAATTATTGAAAGTGAGTAAGTGAAAATTATTTGTCAGAATGTGGTTACTTCCATTTATTTGATTTAGTTTTGCCAATGTTTACCTCACACATTTTGCAATCCTGAGGTAAAATGCATATAAACTTACAAGTCTTACAGCTTTCTGGAGAATGGAAATTGTCATCACAGTGAGTTTCTTTTTGCGTTTGGCTGGTTCTGTCTTCACATATTTTTTGCATAATATAATTATGACTTCCAGGTTTTCATAGTTTCCCATGAGAGTAGTCCAGAATCCTTTCCCTGTCCCCAGGCAGGGCTGCTTCCTGCCCCAGCTACTGAATAAGCAAGATTAAAAATATGGAGTGAGCAGGCTGTGCATGTTAACAGAGAAGAACATGAAAAGAAAACATCTTAGGATTTATTTGTAGTTCACTTCTTTTCTTTTTAAAAATGTCTAGTCAGACCATGGGACCATTTATTGAGTCAATTTAGTTTAATCTGAAGAGTTTTGTGTTCTTTATATATTCAGGAAATTAGTTCTGTTTCTCAAGAATAGCTAGCAATGACTTTTTTCTCTGTGTTTTCATCACTCCGTGGATTTTTTCCTTTGCTGTGTAGAAGCTCTCTCACTGCAATGGTTTATACCTTTGGACAAATTCTGCTTTTGTGCCAGGGAGATTCTTGTCCTATCTAGAAATCATCCCTGGGTGAATAGTTTCATCACTTTCCTCCATGATTTCTTCTATTGCATTCAAATATTCTTGTCCTCCCTCCAGGTCTTGGACCTGCTTTTTCTCTCTTTCTTTCATTTATTTATTGCAGCACTTGGGATTGGACCCAGGGCTTCAGCACACCAGACAAGCAGGCTCCTCAGAGCTCCCTCCAGTTCTCTGATTCATTTGCAGTTGACTTTTGTACAGAATGAGGGACGAGGACCTTGTTTCATGCCTCTAGATGGGACTATCCAGTGTTCCTAGAACCAGTTGATAGAAAGCTTTTCTGTGCTTTGAAGTTTGTTTTTGGAACCCTTGTCAGAAATCAACTGCCTGGAGATGTGTGGGTTTATTTTTGGATTTTCTGTCACATTGGGCTATGGTTTGTTTTTTGCCAATATTATGCTGAGTTTCAGGACTGTTTTTTGTAGTTCTGTGAAGTGTGATGTGAGTCTTTTTACTGGAAATTGTATTCAATCTAGATTGCTTTGTTCAGCGTGGCCATTTCAACAGTGTTTTCCAATCCATGAAAACGGGTTGCCTTTTGACCTTTGAGACACTTTTTCAGTTTCTTTCTTCAATGTTTTCTAATTTTCACTCTAGAGGTCATTCAAAAAGTGAAGTATCATTTTTCCTTTTATTTTTCTTGATTAAAAATTTTAGTATTTCCCTGTCATTGAGAGATTAATATAAAATGCTTGTAAATTATATAGAAATTCTAAACCTCATTATCAGTAAACTTCATGCAATAAACACACAGAGAATTCTTCAAAAAACACCTGCAGAATATTCCTTCCTTGGAAGTGTCAATGCACAAAGGATGAGCTAAAACAAAACGAACAAACTTTATAGTCTTTATTCTAACAAAATGTGATTTCTGACCAAAATGAAATCACTTTACAAAATAGGACTGAGAATCTAAAAATAAAATTATATTAAAAATTAATTTATATATTTCTAATTAACAAAAAAATTACAGGAAAATTTGAAAGTCAAATTAAATAATGCAAAATGTATTAAAATTTGTGAGACACAGATAAAGTGTTTCTTTTTCTTTTTTATTAATGCATTGTAATTAGACATAATAGTTGGGTTCATTTTGATGTAATCATACATGACTCTTATGATGCTTATGAATGTGATTTTTTCTGATTTTATTTTTGGTGTATATGAAAGCTATATCTTTTCATATGTTAATTTTATGTATTACTTTATTAAATTTAAAATTTCTACAAGACTTCTATCAAATTTCAGCATGAAATCATATATATACTAGATAAAGAGAGAGTATTTTTTCAAGTGGAAGCTAAAGAGAAAAAAAGAAATAAAAAGAGAAATCTCAAAAAATTGAGGAGCAGTAGAGAACAGACAGGGAATCAAGGCATAGGAAATAAGGGTGGGAAAGGGAAGCGCAGGGAAAATTGAAAACCAATCATGCTGTGTGTGTCTGTGAGCATATCTTAATGAGAGTGTGTATTGCACCAGAACTGTGGAGGACAGGGACCATGGGAAGGGGGTTCAACAGGGAAAGGAAGTAGTGGGGAAGATATTGAGACCCATCATGCCAGGCAGACACATGAATATGTCTGAAGAAGCTCCACTAGTACATATAATGATAATGCACCTAGCAAGACATAATAAATGATAAGATTCAAGGAGACAGCTATGCAAATTCCCTCAATATTGCTAACAAATGTGTATGCAAATCAAACATCAGACACTGCACCTCAGAAATTTGTACAACTATTGTGCCAAACAAGAAAAAAATGTGAAGTCACTGATTATCACCTTTATTACTGTATCTTCATATTCAAGTTTAATTTTTGTTCAATATATTTTATAAATTCAATGATAACATATTAAGTGTCATAAGAATAACAGGAGAATTAGTACCCATGTTTAAGTGTATTGTACTGATTAAATCGGAACATTTAGATTTCAAGTAGAGTGCACTGATACATCCTGTGTTCACACAGTTTCTGCTCAGAAAACATTGCATTAATGAATGTATATGTGATGCTTTTTCAAAAACACACCTCCTCTGACAAAACTGCCATCTCCAGCATTTGGTGAAGCTTTCATCCCAACAACAACAAAAAAAAACGTGGTATTTAGGATAGTGACTAGAGGTCTTAACGGGAAACAGCAATGCATGTCTTTTCCTTCAGAGGATATGTTTGGGGGAGACAGACGAGGTGGGCTGTGCCTGTTTCATCTAGCTTCCTGCTATTGACAATGAATCCAGTGGGTGCTAGAGCATCACTAACATGGAACTTGTTATGAAAACAATTCACAGGCTTCATTCCAAACCTGCAGAACCACAGTGTGGGAGAGAGGGCTGTGGGCATCCCATGATTGACAGCACATGGAAGCTCTAGAGGCATGGCTCTCCTAAAGAGTCTCAGCCAGGGCTCCCATCAAGATCCCTTGTCAGAACAGCCCCCAGCAAACTTGAAGGTGCTGACTCAGAAGTCCTTCCTGACCAGATTACTTCTTTGGCCCACCTGTGTCCCACCCCTCTTCCAACCTACATTCCATCACCAAAACTATAAAAAGGGGAAACAACCGCACTTCCACGGATTCCCACCTCTTGGGTCCCCTTCTTCCTCCGGGAGAAGTCTTTTCTGCTGTCCTTTAATAAATTTCTAATTTCTACTCTGAAAAAAAAAAAAAAAAGATCCCTTGTCAGTGCCAGGAAACGCGTTCAGCTGTTCCACGACCACAGATTAGTCTTTGATTCTGGGTAGAATCTTCAATATTGAGATAACTGTCAGGTGAAGGTAGAGTGAGGACAGGCAAAACCAGGAGAAAATCTGGCTACATTTAGGAGACGTGAGTCTAGCCTTCTTATGAAGAACAGTAAGAGGATGTGTTGTGCTTGGCTGTTCTGGGGGCAGGTCTGAACAGTGCAGAGCTCCAGTGTTACAGCAGATATTTTTTGCTTTTGCAGGTAATAGAGTTCAGCTGAAGGCAGTAAGAAGAAACTCACTTTAGTTCACTAGAGGGGAACTCACTGGTGTGAGAACGGAGATGAGAGCAAGGCCTTTTCTGCTCAGTAATACCCTTTTAGGGTGGTGTGGTGGGAGAAGGTGTAGGTGGTTTGCAGATGCCTTTAAAAGATTCTAAAGAGGAAGGTGTGGTTAGTCAAAGTCATCTTGCTAGGGAAGGAAACCCAGAGCAGGAGGAGGAAGAGGAAGAAATGTCAGCATCTCAGGTTGGTTGGTCCCAGGTCGGAGCCCTTTTTCAATTTTCCTGCTGTGCAGTTACATATTTATAGCTTTCTTAGCTGCTTCTGGTATTCCTGCCTAATATCTGCTTCCAATTACTTGTTTTTACTTTCTTTTCATTGTAGTCAAGGTTACCTCTTCATTTATGCATTCATTTATTGCTCATCTTGCAGTGTTGGGGATTCAGCCCAGGGCCTCACATGTGTTAGCCTAGCTTTCTACCACTGAGGAGATCCCATGCCCCACGTTCACTGTTGAAACACTTCTCCCCCACACAGCAGAGCCTGCTCTCAGTCTCCCTTGACATTGCACAGCTTCTTTCTTTCAGGAGAAAGTCTCACCATGAATTTATCAAGTGTGATATGGCAATTGCTTCTGGTAGGACAGACGCAAATGGAAATATATTGACCTCAGCTCCTAGTGCGAACACAGTTGAGTCCTCATAGGTCAGTGATGAATGCACACCAAGGATGTAGGTCCATGTGGATGTGCCACGGGGTTTTGGTCTGCAAGTCTTAGAAAAATTCATGCTGAAAAGACATGAAATTCATTGCCTAGAAGAACTCATAAATTTATGTAAAATTAGTCAATTAAGGGAGTTGCTTGCTTAGGTCCTCAGAAGAGACCAAATATTAAAGTTGGTGAACACTTGTCCTAAACTTTGCATAAAATGACGTTTTAATAGTTGATATGGATTATGGTTTAATCTTTTAATATCAATTTGTCCACTGATACCTTGGCAGGGGTGATTGCCTTCTGTGTCCATCACCCTTGACTGCATGTTGTTTGAGTCTATGTGGACTTCACCCGGTTAAGGGGCTATCTGCCACATATATGGTCATCTTGAAAAGTGCAATAATTGTCATTAGTTCCAGGGGTGCTCTACCATTGAGCTCCATCTCCAGCCCCTTTTAATTTTCATTTTTGACCAGGGTGTGCTGAATTGCTGAGATTGGCCTTGAACTTGCAGTTCACCTGCATCATCCTCCTGATTTGCTATGATCACAGGCATGTGTAATCACATCCAGCTAAGGATCTTTTAAAATATAACACATTTAATTATGCAGGATTCATGGGTTAAATTTTCCTTTTTTAGAATTTTATGTCTGTGTATTTTATGGGAGGGGGATGATTTCCTCACATGAGAGATTGTAAGTTTTCTCTTTATCCTTAGGAAGGATAAGGTGGAAACGGAAAGCTGACCTGCTAGCCTCACCTGGAAGCTTCTTAGCAATGTGAAGACTAGGCACAACCATCCATCTCCTTGAAGTGTGGCCAAATTTCAACATATCTAAAGTGGAATCTGTGCACATCAATATTGGAGAACAATGCTTTTTAATATTTACTTTTACTTGTTCTTTTTAGTTAAACATGACAGTAGAGTCAATTTGGACATATTTACAGAAACATGGAATTTATCTTATTCTAGCTAGGACCCCAGTCTTCTGGATGTAGCATGCTGTGGAGATTCCCTGTGGTGTATTCATGCATGTACATAGAAAGTTTATGTCAGATTCAATCCACTGTGTTTCCTGTTTCTCTACCCCCTCCCTTCCACCATTTCCTCTTGTCTAATCCACAGAGCATACATCCTTTGCTCCTCTCCCTTTTTGTTATAGCTTGGCATCCACACATCAGAAAGAGTATTTGGTTTTGGGGATTTGGGGAATTTGGTCATTTCCCTTAGCCCAATGGTCTTCACATCCATCCATTTATGAGCAAATGTACATGAAGTCATTATTTTTTATGGATAAGTAATAAACCATTGTGCACATATACCAAACGTTCTTTATCAAGTTTTCTGTTGAAGGGCACCTAGATTGGATCCATATGGGAGCTATTGCAAATTCAGCCACTTTAAACATTGATATGGCTGTGTCACACTGTAGTATTCAAATTTTAACTTATTTGGATATATTCCAAGGACTGGTAAATACAGTGTTTCCATTCCTCGATTTTTGAGGAATCTCCACACAGCATTCTAGAGTGTTTGCACTAATTCTTAGTCTCATCAACAGTCTTTGAGTGTTCCATTTCCTAATATCCTCACCAATATTTTTTTAACTTGTATTCTTGATAAATCCAGTCTGACAGGAGTGAGGTGAAAGCTCAGTGTGGTTTTAACATACATTTTCTAATTTCCAGAGATGTTGAACATGATTTATGCACTTGTTGACTTCATATTTCTTCTTTTGAGAAGTGTCTGTTTAGTTCCTTTGTCTATTTATTGATTGGGTTATTTGTATTTTTGGTCTTAAGCTTTTGGGGTTCTTTATATTTTCTGCAAATTAATGACTTATCTGAGATATGGGTGGCAAAGATTTTTTCCCATTGTGTAGGTGCCCTATTCACATTCCTGGTTGCATCCTTTGCTATGAAGAAGCTTTTGATTTTGACGCCATCCCATTTATTGTTTTTTTTTTCCAAATTAACTTCTTGCACTTTACAAGGCTTGTTGAGCAATTTTTTTCCTAAGCTGACATGTTGAGTGATGGTCTGCAATTTCTTCTAGTAGGTGCTGGTTTTCTATTCTAATACTTGTGTGTCTGATGCACTTTGAGTTGAGTTTTGTGGAGGGTGAGTGATAGGGGATAAATTTCATGCTGCTACATATGGATTTCCAGTTGTCCCAACACCATTGTTTGAGGAGGCTTTTAAAATCTTTAACGTATGTGATTTGCACACTTGTCTAGTGTGAGATACTTGAATTTATGTGGGTTTGTCTCTGTGACTTCTATTCTGTTTCATTGGTCTTCACCTGTTCTGGTGGTTACATCATGGTGCCTTTGTCACTCTAGGTCTGTAGTCTGAGGTCAGGTATTATGTTGCTTCCTGCTTAATTTTCTCTCTGAAGATTGGTTTGGCTATTCTGGGGGCTGTTACTCTTCCAAACTAAATGACTGCTGTTTCTAATTCTATAAAGAATATCATTAAGATTTGAAAAGAAATTAAAATTTTGGGCAGTATTCAAAATTAAAACTAAACATTTGGGTAGTATTTAAAAATTAAAAATTTTGGTCGTATATAAAAATCAAAAATTTTTGTTCATATGGCCATTTATACAATATTAATTCTGCTTATTCAAATCAGGAAAGATGTTTTCATCTTCTTAGGTCTTCGATTCCTTTCTTTATCATTCTGTAATTTCACTGCAGAGGTCTTTCACTTCTTTAGTTAGATTGAGGTTATTTGAATCGAAGAGTTTTTCTAATTTGTTTTTCAATTGATTCTTCATTGGAGTATAACAATGCAGTTGATATGAGTGTTGTTTTTATATGCTGCCACTTTGCTGTTTTTGTTTATGGGTTCTAGAAGTCTCCTGGTGAAGATTTGGGTCTTCTAAATCAACAATCATGTCATCAACACACAGAGATATTTGAAGCTATTCTGTAATTAGTGCTATCTCTATAATTTTTTCTTTATTTTTTTATTGCTCTGGCTAGAATTTCTAGGTCTATTTTGAATGGAAGTGGTGAAAAGTGTATCTGTGCATTATTCCAGTTTTTAGAGGGAATGACTTCTGTTTTTCCCCCTTAGAATAATGGTGGCCTAGGGTTTACTTTACATACCTTTTACAATGTTGAGGTAAGATCCTACTATTCCTAGTTCCTCTAGTGTTTTGAACATGAAAGGTGGTTGGAGCACACTTCAAATTGACCATTATTTTTCTGCTTTCACAACTGATCCTGAATGATATAAAAATATTTTTCAAGAAATATATTCCTGTGTTGATGTCTCGGTTTTATATTTGATATTTCATAAGAGCATAGGATTAAAGTTGATTTTGAAGAAATAATACTATCTGCATTTTATGACTTTATGTAGTGTGTTAGTGAATCTTATTACATTTAAGAATTATTTTCTAAGTTAGGTGGTGTGCTTTCCATTGCCATAACAGAATTCCTGTGACACATCAACTCAAAGGAAGGTAGATTTATTTGAGAAGATTCATGGTCTCAGTGCATGTTCAGCTCCATTGCGTGGATGCCTTTGTGGAGGCAGAACATCATGGAAGGGAGCCACAGTAGAACAGAGCAGCGCATCTCATGGACTCTGGACAGACAAATAGCGGGGAGAGTAAGGAAGGGCAAGGAATAAATACACCATTCAAAGAATCAGTTCAGGTACATTTTTCTATCTAGACCCAACCTCTTAGGTTTCCATCTCCTCCATACAGCCCATTAATTATGAATCCATCAATTTACCTGTTCCATGGTAGAGCCCCAATGATCCAGGCACCTCACCAAAACCCACTTGTGAACACTGCTGCCTTGGGTACTACGCTTGATACACTGTAGCTGATCCACGTGTCATCTCACATTGGGGTGGTAAGGAACTCTGCTGCAAGACACATGACCAAAGTATGATTTCTTCTCAGGGTGTGCCGACATTCAGGGATGTGGTCATAAGGTTCTCCGAGGAGGAGTGGAAGTGCCTAAACCCTGCTCAGCGGGCTTTGTACAAGGATGTGATGCTGGAGAACTTCAGGAACCTTGTCTTTGTGGGTGAGAACACCTCTGTTTCACAATGCTTCACCGACACATCCTCAGGGCAACTGCCTGGCTTTGCCAAACATTTCACAGGAGAGAATACTCTGTATGAAGGATCTCAGATATCGATATCCAACTAAAATTGGAAATTCCTTAATTTGAAAACATCTTATCTTACTCACTTTTGGTCATGGTCTGCAGATTTTATTCTATGTTTCTGGAAACTGGAGTAACTTAGCATATAACACTATGGCACACGTCCTGAATTTGCATTTCTACACTTATTTTGAACATGTTTTGAATACTACATAATAGCTGCACATGAATAGGATTCATTTTTATCTGATCCTAACTTCATGGACTTTGATTTTCTCTCATTTAATCTCCAGGAGTTCCTCTTAACCTCCCCTCCTCTCTAGCCCCATTCCATTTTCTCTACCTTGCTCTCCTTGCCTCTGTCTTTCTATTCTTCACTAGTTGGGATTTATAGATGAACTTAAATGTGAGCTTTACTGGGCTCTATGCCTCCCTTTTCCATCTTATCATCCATTCCCTCAATCCACTTTCTCTACTCTGCTGACCTCCCTGTATTTTATGAGGTCCCTTCATTTTTTCACTTATTTTACTCTTTATTTCATCTACAAGACTGAATATTTTACTTTTGAGTTTGCATATGTCATTTTGCTTGCTTCTCTTCAGTTTCATACATGAATGCAAAATGCAATTATTTTCTTTTTAATGACTGTTAACTCCACTGTGTGTGTGTGTGTGTGTGTGTGTGTGTGTGTGAGTGTGTGTGTAAACCACATTTTTTGTCCATTCATGGACTCATAGGCATGTGGTCTGGTTACATAAACTGCTGTCATGATTTTTGTTGCTATACTGAAGTGTCGGTGTCATGATAATTGTAGGAAGGACTAGTCACATGGTGACTCCATTCCTTGTCTTTTCAGGATTCTACATGCTTCCTTCCAGAGTGGTCATTCTTCCTTGCAATACCCTTACTCTTCCATTCTCAGTCACATCCATTATTTATCTGAATTCTTAATGATTGTCATTCTAACTGCAGTGAGTTGAAATCTCAATGTTGTTTTGGTTTCTACTTCTCCAGTAGGTAGGGATGATAATCATATTTCAGAGAATTTTTGGTTATTTGTATTCATTCTTTTGTGACACATCTCTTTGCACATTGACTCATTTATTGATTGAATAGTTTGATTTCTTGGTGAGGTTTTCTGTTCTTTTTACTCATTGTGTTTAATGATTTTGTCAGAATCATACTTGGCAAAACATTCTCGCATTCCCTGGTTCTCTCTTCCCACTCTTAATGATTTACTTTACTGTGCACAGAATTTTTCAATTTTTCAATTTGATTCTCTCCTACTTGGTTTTATTTTCTGAACTTTTATGAGACTTGCAAAGAAAGTTGGAGCCTGAAGGAATAAGATAGAATTTTAAATCTGTGTTTTCTTTTAGCAGTTGCAGGATTTTGGTATAATTCCTAGATTGTTTATCAACATTGAGTTCAGTTTTCTTTTGCAGTGAGAAATATAGGGATATTGTTTCACGTTTCACTTATGTATATACATTTACTGTAGCCCTTAGTTTTTAAGAAGGCTACCTTTTCTCCCTTTGTTTTTCAAAACTTTGTAAAGTATCAGATGATTAAATTTATGTGGATTTGTGTCCATATCTTCTATTTTATTCTACTGATCTAACAGAAATGTTAGATGGCATTTTGATTTTATTTCTCTGGAAATTTTTCTTAGTGTTTGTATATGGATTATGTGAAGTTTGTATGAGATTTTTGGTAGTAATGCCCTCTTCAAACATCGATTCTACTCATTCAAGAACATGGGAGGTGTTTCTCACTTCACATCTTCTGTTTCTTCCTTCAGTTGCCTTTCACATTCCTTGAGGAGGTTTGCATCTTCCTTGTTAAATTTATTTCTATGAATTACATATTTTATGAGGTTATTGTGAATGGAATAGTTTTCTTCCTTTTCCTACAGATTCATTATTAGAGTATAGAAAAGTGTTTGATTTAATATGTAGTATTGATTTTGTTCCTGCACGTTTGCTGAATGATTTCATGAGTTTTACCAGGAATGAGTGCTAGATTTATTGAAATGCTTTTCCTGCATTGATTGAAATGATTCTTCTTTTCCTTAATTCTGCTGGTGTGGTCCATTTATAGTTAATGATTTGTGCATGTTCAATCAAACACGCATCTTGGAAATAAAATACATTTGATTTTGACCTCTTTAATGTGTACTTGGATGCTGTTTTCAAATATTTTATTTGTTTTTTTTAATCTATGTTGATCTGGGATACAGGCACTGAAATTGTTTTTCCTTGATTTATATTTGGTTTTGGTATCTGGGTGAAATAGAGTACATAGATTCAATTTGGTAGTGTGTCCTACATTTGTGTTTCATGGAAAACTTGAGGAGAACTTGTATTAATTCTTCTCTAAATTTATAGATAAATTTCACTGAGAATCCATTTGATCCTGATATTTTCTGTGTTGGAAAGCATTTAACAGCTGCTTCAATATCATTTTTTGATATTGGTCCATTTTATATTTTCTGTGTATCAAGGGCACATTTGGGTAGGTTTTGTATGTATAAAATTTATTAATATCATCTAGATTTTCCACATTTTGGAATGTACATATTTTCAAAAAAGTCTGTAAGAATCTTATAAATTTCAGAAGTGTTTTTCATAATTCCTTTTTTTGCAATTTTGCTGATTAGGATCTTTTATCTCTTTTAGGTTGGTTTGTCTATGGGTTTTAAAATGATGTTCATTTTTACAATAAATGAACCCTTTATTGCATTAATCTTTCCATTTATATGTTTATTCCCAATTTTATTAATTTTAGCTCTGAGTTTTATTATTATTTTTTCTTCTTATTTTGAAAGTGTATTTTCATATTCTTGGAAGGGCTTATGTTGTAAGAGTTGATTATTTCTTTGGGTTCTTTCTAAAACTTGATTTTGAGATGAAACTGAATTTTTTGCTTCTGTTGGCTGGCAGGGCCTGTGCAACCCTGAGTCTTCTGCAGCCAAGAAAGACTTACATTGTTAGCAGCTAGTCACAGTAGGAGAAGCCTACAGGATCAACTCTTAGGGCTCTGGCTGACAAAACCTGATTCTTTTCCACTACCCCTAAGTGGCATGCGTCAGGTCTCAGTTTTGTATGACTAAATGGGGACAGTGCCCTCCATCATACAATAGACTCCAATAGTTTACCATCAATCTCTCTCTAGTTTCTTCCCTTTAAAATTTGAAGAATAAGATGGCACGAGAAAAAAAAGAAAGCAAGAGTGAAAGCAATAGGTTGTATTTGAGTGTGAAGAACAGGAGTGGACACTTGCAGGGGTCAGAGAGGATCCCAGTAGTGGTTGACCTGATTGTGCTAGCCTAGGGTTTTATTCGCTCTTGGGTCATAGTTGTTGGTACAAATTGATGCAGATCAGAGTTTGTAAAGCTCCTATGGCTGTTGGTCCACATATACACTAATGAGAGTTTGGGAAAATATGAATACCATGGAGTTTTCTTCCAGTCTCATTCAGGTCTAACCCACTTTTGTTTTCCCACTGCTCATTGGAAAGCAGGAGGTTAACGTCCTCAGTTCGTGGATACTCGGTGTTGTACCTGTGCTGTTGAGTGGAGCAGGCTTCCACAGCAGAGCCAGGCCAGGCTTCCTCGGCGGGACACTCTGGTGTTGCCAGGATTGCCTCCCCCTGGTGTGTTGGTCCTCAGGCCCACGCTGGCATGACCTGCCATGGCTCCTGCTCCAACCATGGGGGCCACTGCTCTGCTGCTCTGGGATGACTTCACTCTTCACTCCTTAGGAAGTGCCCCAGGCTACCTTTAGGGAGAGGGGTAATGACCATTCTGGCTACTTCAGGCTTAAAGGGGACCTTGAAAGAGGGATGGAAGTCATGCTCTTCCTATGGAGACCTGTTTATAGGTCATCAGTAGTAGGACAGCTTGGGTTTGGAATTTGTTAGGCCATTTCTTGCTTGGGTATCTTGCATATTATGGCAGGTCAGAGGTTCATGTTGACGGTTGGAAAAGAACTGGATGAAGCATAATTGAGGCAGAGATCAGGTTAACACAACAATAAACATGGCAGTAATGCCTTTTATGTACAACACTTACACAACGGGCATCTACTAGCCAGTCCCTGCAAACCGTAAATATGGGTAACTAATTAAAGCTTAATCACGGCATAGCATACCAGTGGTTTGTGAGTGGAGGCTATTTATTTATTTTTTGGGGGGGAGTTCAATAAGAGGCTTTTAATAAGGATTTTAGAATTAAAAGCTCCAGTTTCAGCATTATCTCAATGTCCAGAAAGCCTGACTATAAAAGAAGTCAAACCAACACTAACCCCCTTAGTATGAACCCACCTTTCTTCTTAGTAAATTTTACTTTTAAATAATGGAAAAAAAAACCAAAAACCTCAACAGGTTAAAACAAGTCAAACACCTACTCTATGCAGATAGAACCTTCACAAAGGTCAACTGAAGTAATCCAGAGCTAAAACTGAATCGTGAAGATTTCAATGAAGTCACCAGTCATGTAACACAAATAAAGTCAATTATTTACACACTCAGGCAAGCCCGAAAAGCAACGTGCCCAAGAAGCATTAACCTTTGTTTTGTGCCATCCTGAAGACTTGCACATAGTTTAACATTTTTAAGAGTGTGTTTTCCACGGTGTGGTAATGCTTTGGTACTATTCATATAAGATCTCATCTATCCCACCTACTCACCTCTTCTCCAAGAGGAGATTTCTGTCGCGACCCCTTGCCCGCAAGGAAGACGCAACTCAGGAATCTTCTTTCAGCAGTTTATTCAGGCCTTGATTAAAGTATCTTTTAGTGACCTTCCTTTCTCTCTCTCTCTACCCCCGAGCGCCCAAGCACAGCCTAATAAAGCCTCCCACATACCAATCTTAAGCCGCCGCGTGGATCTTTCTTATAGGGTGGCAAGGGATAGCGTGCCAACTCTCCACAAAAGAATTTGTTTATCACAGGCCACAGTGGAAGCCGGCGCCATCTTCTAATGGCGGCCACAATCTACAACAATGGCTTACCACAGATTTCATTCTGCTTGAAAAGTTTCACATAAATTAAAATCTTTAACAAATATTAATATGAAGGAAGGTGACACAGGATGCAACACATACAGTCAAGCTTCTCTCTATATAATTAGAAATTACTTCCTCCGTCAAGGTATTTGCACCAAAAAGCTCAGTCTGTCCTGCTTAATCATCAGTAGTACAGGTTTGATTCATCAGAAAGTTGGAGAGACTCAATTATATCAAAATTATTAACAACTACCTCTAGGGGGCAAGACATGTTATTGAGTTATGACAAATCTACTAACATGAGGGAAAACAAGTGTAGCCAGCCATCTTTAAAAAATGCCCCAACCACTGCTTCTCAATATAGAAAGACTAAAAACTACATATGGTTTATCATACAACAAATCCCATCTGTGTCCCCTGAAATTCCCCTAATTTAATTCATTAGAAGGGGATTATTTGAAAAAAAAAAAAAAGACTTAAAGAGCACTTTACAGCAGCATTCAGCTTTCCTATGAAATACTCAGCATCTTAAATATTATGTACACTTCTTTTTTCTTTTAGTAAGCTAGACACTGGCTTCAAAGTTTATGGGACTGGAGGAAAAAATAACCCATTCAAAACTATTCTAGAATATTGTCTTTTGGCAGAATAGCAGGTATCCAAGTTAAAAATAGTAAGGTCAGTTTGTTGCTTTGTGGTCTTTTCAAAATTTAAATCATTTTTGTTCCCCTTCTACATAAACCTCAGTCACCACTCCTGAGTGGAGATGGGCAGAGGTTCGGGCCCCTGCTCCTCTGGCTTCTCTGCAGCTGTCTTCTTATTGCTGCAGCAAGGCTTGAACAGATGTGTGTCAATGAGGACTTCTCCAAAACGGCCTTTATAGATAATCCCACAACAAATTTTCTGTCTTTTCCAGTAAGTAAGATCTAAAAAGGAAAAAAACTGGTGTTCTATTAGAGCCAGAAGCCATTTCTGTATCTGAGCCATCATCTGACTGGTTACTGTAACAAGGAGATGGAGCTGGGGAGGCACTTGAGGTGGTACTGTGAGCATCAGAATTGTGACGTTTAAATTCCTTCTGCAGTTTACTGATCTGGTTGCTTTTTATCCTGTTTCCAGATAGAGTTTTTACTTTCTTTGGTTTCAAAGTAGTCTTTAGACTAGGTCCTGCCCTTGCATCTACCACATGATTCCAGTTTTTTTTTGAACCTGCTGGTAACTTCTTCCATCTTTTCACAAGCAGAACACAGGCATTACAGATGTCTCCTGAACGAGTCTCATGCAACCCAAAACAGCTCTGGAAGTCCTTTTCATAACGTTTACTATCAGTGAATCGAGAACTGGAGGACTTTGCTCTGCAAATACAGCAACCTTCTATACTTTGGTACATCTTTGGCTTATGAAAACCAAACATCTTTTCTTCTGGGCAAAAGCCTTCCCAAAACTGCCGATCCACGCGCAATAGCGTCCCCGAGGTACGGAGTGCACACCAGGCCAACCCCCTCCAAGCGCTCCCTCCTCAACTGCCTTAAGTGGAGGATATTTAAGACTTTGGAAGCATTAACAGAGTTGTTAGAACACACACACACACGCAAGCAATTCAGTTTTACTCTGGACATTGAAGTCTATGGAAACATTATCAGAGTTAATGTTGTGTGTATATGTATATGCCAATATACAATTATTATACATGTATGAATATTATATATTATGTACAAATGATATGTTTTATGTATTGTTATTTGTTATAATTTATACAATATATACATATATATTTCTATATATGTTAAACAGATAAAATATTCTTAAATATATATAATTTAGTTTTCATAATTTCTTACACATACTCCTTAGCTATATTTGCTATATCAAATAATGTCTGATTTTTAAAATAACTTTCTAAATTTCTGTTACCTGTTTGATACAAGGATTCCATTTAGCTGTGTTATGTCTGGCTCTCTTGGAGAAGTTGACCAGGAATTTCACATATGTATTATATCTTTTGGGAATTCTTTTTAGTTATATAAAACTTTAGGATATATTTTGACAGGATCACAAAGTTTGCAATATAATCTGTAAATTCAGTTTCCAAAACCTCTGCCAACTCTCTCCATTACCCACACTCATCACTTTACCTTAATGATCTTTATGCAATTTATTTATAGTTTTCTTTTTAAATTAGTGTCTTGTGGACATGCTTGATGTTGGGATTCACTGTGATATATTTATGTATGATTATATGAAATTTCAGTCATTTTAATTCTACTTTTCTCACTTTTTCTTATTCTTTTTCCTCAATGCCTTTCATTGTTTTCTAGATGATTATTTGGACTAAATAATCAATAATCATATCAGTGAGAAATATTGGGTTTACTTATGTAGCAATTTAGGAAATTTGTAGATCTCAAATTGTCTTAGAACAAACTTGGGACCCTGGCAGAGCCACTCACGATAGTTATCAGGCAATGTTGTATAATAGCCTTCCCTTTATTACCTCCCTGGTTTCCTCACTTTTGAGATCTGAGACAGTGTATGTTTCCAGTTACAGGTTACATTCCTGGGCAGGGACCAAAGTATGAATGTTTTTTCCTTAACTCTTTGAGTCCTTTGATATAAGCCTCCAAGTTTCAGTTTTCAACATTGAGCAGAACAGTTTCACCAGCCTTGAAATAGGGGTACTGGGTTTGAATTTGAATCTATGTAATTTTACAGTTACCCCTTGTTTAATTAGTCAGTAGCCACACTGGAAGTTGGCACTATTTTCATCTGTCCCATAGGTGATGACTTATTTTCATAATTCAGGTTGTTTTCCTAGAAGTAGTAGTACTGCTAAACATTAACAAGTTAGATGGTTATTCCAAGCCAGCAGATATAAGTCAGGTTTAAAAATGTTGAATGCATAAAAGACAGTACTGCTTACACAAGAGAATTTCTTGATAAGTATGAACTAGGTATATCTGTTAACAGACATTCATGAAGAAATGTTTAGTTTAGAACTTTAGGTTACCCTTGAAAACCAAGATATCAGACAAGGCTAGATCACATTTTAACTCAGTTATTTCTGCCAAAGAAGCCCATTTAAACAATGAACATTGGACTTTCTGTTTTTGGTATCAGGAATTAAACCAGAGGCAATTAACCACTCATCCACATACTCAGCCCTTTTCACTTTTATTTTGATTCAGAGTTTGCTAAGTTGCTTAGGGCCTCACTAAGTTGCTGAGGCTGGCTTGGAACTTGCAATCCTCTTGCCTCAGCCTCCTGAGATTCTGCAATAACAAGTGTGCCCAACCTCACCTGGGAAATTTAAACATTGAACATAGAAACTAACTTGGCATAACTAGCTGCCTACCTTGAAAAGCAGGTAAGTTAGTAATGTCAAAGTCATCTTTGCTTTAACCAATTTAAATTGTCATTGTTATTGACATTTTCCTTAAGTCACCTGAACTGAAAGTACTTGTATTCATTTTTTAAATGTGTGAGCCAAAAGTACTTGTATTCATTTTTAAATGTGTGAGCCAATTTTGTATGATATAAGTGATGTGTGGACTCAACCATATATGTAGACATGACATTCAATAGGAAAGTGTGCACAGATTTACATAAAACAGACAAGAAACAAAGATTTGCTAGCTTTTTACCAGGTATTTTATTTCCACTGATAATGGACAAATTATACACTGTCTATCAGAATCCTTTAGAAATTCAAATATTCAGCCACAGGTTTGTGTAGTATGACAGGCAGAGAGAAGGCTTTTGCAGTCTGAGATGGACACTTATCCTCCATGGTGGTCAGTTCCCTTCCCTCATCACCAGTGTTTAAGAAAAGAAAAGAAAACAACCAAAAAGCTATATTTGCTATCATAATCATAATTAGGGCCACAAAATTTGTGTTCTATTTGTTGTATAAAGGAAGAGCCAGGGTTGAGGCTTAGGCTTGGGGATAGAGCTCTTGACTAGAAGGCACAAGGTACTGGTTTGATCCCCAGAACCATATGAAAAAAAATTTTTCACAAAATTGTATGTCTGTCTACAAATAAAATTTTAAAAAGGAAGACCCAGGGATGTAACAGGCTCCAAGTTTCAGTCCCAGGGGAGAGAAGTAGGTGATGGTCTCTGCTATCCATATTTAACCTAGTGGGTATGGAGGCAGTGGACAAAATGTCTTGGAGCCATTACAGTCATGAGATGCAGGTTGTTTTCTTTCCTAGTGAAATTGGCAGGAATGGAAATGCAGGAAATTGGACCCTCCTCGTGATTGGGAGCACTCCAGGAACAAGAACAGGGTTTGAGTACTAAGACACTCAGGGACTTGTAAATTCCCAATAATATTATTTGAGTGTCCTAGTAAAATAATTGGGGTGTTGGGGGGCATAAGAAACCTGGTTCTATAATGTTTGGGTGGTGCACCTGAGAGGTAGAGTGGAGAGAGACAGAAACTGCTTCACTCAGACTCTGGGGATTAGTGGTTTCAGGTTTTTCCAAGGACCTCAGGTCAGACTAAGGCTTAGTCTCAGGATCCAAGGTACCAGCACAAGAGGGCACCCTCCACTCAGGCCCAGTGAGTCAGAAAGTGAAAGGAAGCAGCAGATGCTTGAAGTGAACTGTCAGACTCGCTCATGTTTCACAGAGAGAAGCTGAAGCAGAGCTTGGCAATCACTCCTCCATCCGGGACAAAGGGGACTTTATATGACTCTCCTTATAAGCCCGTCACAGATGCCTCTGGACCAGGGGTCCCATTAGGAACTTTTCATTGGTGGACAGGTGTCTGCTATTTTAGGTAGAAACAGAGATTTTTCTAAAAGGATTAGAGAACTGTAGAAAAGAAGGAGACAGTTCTCTTGGTTCTTTTCACTAACCCTTTTGAAGAGGTCAGTGATGGTTCCATAAAATGAAACCAGAGTTGGATTTTCATCTGTTTGTGGGTGGATCCTGTTCAAGCCACAGGTCTCTGCAGCCAAGAAAGTCCCTTTTAGTGTTTGCAGCTAATCACAGATGACATGCCTGCTGTCATCTGTTCTGAAGGTAACAGGCAGCGAAGCCCAATCCTTCTCCACTACCATGAGAGGCATATTGTAGTTCTCAGTCCTGCAGCTCTAAATGGGCGGGGGGCTCCAGTTTTGCACTAGACTCTGGAGGCTCACTACCAACTTTATTCCAGGTTCTTGTCTCCCACATGCAAAGAATGAGTTTCCCTGCAGAAGGGAAGGCAATAGTGAAACGAGAAGGTTTGTTGAAGTGTGAAGAATAGAAACAACAATGGCAAAGGCAAGAGGGGTGTCCAATAGGGCTTTCCCCATGAGTGTGATAGTCTGAGGTTTATGTAGCTCTTGGGTCATGGTATTGGTTCCAATTAATGCTAATCAGAGTTTGAAAAATTAACTATGCTATTGATCCATTTTTATGCCAAAATGTGTTTGGAAAAGTATTTACACTATTGCTCCAAATTGGTGCTAATCAGGGTTTGCAAATGTAGTAAGACCATTGGTTGGTCCTGCCATCCAATTCAGGTTTGTCCCATTTTACTTTCGTACTGGTCACAGGGACATGGAAGGTTAATGGCCTTCCATCATGGATGTTTTGGGTTCCACCTGCTGCCCTGTGTGGAGGGGGCACCCCACTAGGTCCATGCCTGGTTGCCTCAATTTGTCAGATCAGAGGGCTGTGGCTAACCTAGCTCCTGGCTTGCCACACTTCAATCCTGAACTGGCACGGCAGGCTCCTTGAAGTGCAGGCCCATTCCAGCCCACTGGGTTGCAGCTCTGTGGCTCTGGGTGGCTTTATTTCTGTTTTGTCAATGTCGGTATTCAGTGCTATGAAGTATCCTCTTAGAACTCTCTTAATATTGTCCCAGAGATCTTGACACCTTGTATCTCTCTTCTCAATTGTTTCTGGGACTTCTTTTGAGATTTTACAATAATTTCTTCTTTGATCTATTCCTTATTCCTCTCCAAGTGATAGAATGATTCCTCTTCTCTGTCCTGTTAATTTCTAATTTCTATTATGATATGATCATGTGGCAGATATTTTCCTTATTTTTCTATATGTGCTAAACTTGATTCACGTCCTCCTACATATGACCTACTTTAGAGATGGTTTCATCTCTAAAAGGACAAAAGGACAGTGAATATGGGTCCTTAAGGATATAGTATTATATAGATATCTGTTAGCTTCATTTCATTCATCATATTTTTTAGTTCTGAAGGGACTATATTTAGCTTATGTCCTGCTGACCTATCTAGTAGTGAGAGAGGTCTGTTGAAATCACCCAGTAGCATTCCATGGGGTCCACTTGACTTATTATATTCAGTAGAAGTTTTATTTATTTTTATTTTTTAGGTAGAATACCGGTATTGAACTCAGTGGCACTCGACCACTGAGCCTCGTACCCAGCACTATTTGTATTTTATTTAGTTACAGTGTCTCACTGAATTGCTTAGCGTCCTCCTTTTATTGGGGCTGACTTTGAACTCATGATGCTCCTGTCTTAGCCTCCAGAGCCACTGGGATTACAGGTGTGTGCCACAGCACGGGGCAGAGTTTTTATTTTTTGTGTAGTTGGTACACCACTCTCTGGGGATAGCTATTTATCCTCATTGTCTTGTTGTGGGTGATTCCCTGAACCAGTATGAAGTGCCTTCTTTGTCTCCTGTGATAATTTTCACCCACAGTTTATTTTCTCTAATATGGGAGAGCTACCCCTGCCTTCCCTTCAGTCCCCATTTCCACAGTGTATGGTCTCCGTCTTTCACCTGAAGCCTGTGGGTGGCTTGCCTGTAGAGTGAGTCTCTTGTCAACAACCTATAAGTGTGTCTTGTTTTTAATGCTGTCAACCTGTGTCTTTGGAGAGTTTACATCATTACTTGAAACCTACTGAGATGATTTTATTACCTGCCATTTGATTTGAATCTAATTTTTATTCTAGACATCATTCTCCTCTTCTTAATTATTCTTCTTGTGAAATTCATCCCTATATTAGCTTTTTAATTTTTTATTTTTACACATTTCTGTATGAAACATGTCTTCAAGTGTGTTTGGCTGTGTACACTTGTTGACTATGATTTCCTTTTTATTTCTGCTTATCATGGAAGGTTTTTCCTCTAAATTTCTGAAGGATAATATTGATTGACACAGTAATCTTGGTAAGCATCACCTTCCCTTAAGGGCTTGGTATATATTATTCCAATCCCTCCTGACTTATAGGGTCTGGACTCAAAAAGATGTTTAAATCCTAATTTGCTTACTTCTAAATGTGGCTTTAAAAACTGTATCTTTTTTCCATAGATTAGGCATGTGTCTGGGAGAGGGTCTTTTTGATGTTGTGAATTTGAGGGTGTTAAGTATCTTATTCCTAAGGCTCTCAAAATTTTCTGACATTAGTTCATTGAAGACAATGCACACCTGCTTAGTTAGAATTTGGTACCATCTGCTACACCACCAATTCTTAGATTTGGTCTCTTAATGATAGAACATATTTTTTTAAAAAATTTTCTGTGTCACTTTCTCTTAACATGTTTATTGTTGGTTATATTTTCAAGATTATTATTTTGTGTTTATATCTTGAGACTCTGTCTTCTCTGTTACCTAATATATTGATGATGCTGTCAATAGATTTTTATTGGATTTATTGAGTTTTTATCTCCCATATTTCTATTTAATACTATTTCAGAATATCTGTTTTTTCATTGAAATGACTTTTCATTTTTTGCATTTTCTTCACTTCTACATTTCTTATTTCTGGTTTTACCTCATTAAGCTATTCAATTGTGACCTCTCTAAGTTACTTTTAAAATTTATGTTTAGTTTTTAAGATAATGCTGAGGGAATAAATTTAAGCACTAAATAAAAGTGTTAATTAGTAACAAAAATTATGCTTTCTGAGAATCTTTCTTTCTTATATGCTATATAATCTTTTTTGTTGTTGTTTGATACACACGACAGTAGACTGTATTTTGATATGGGATACATAGTTGGGGTGCAGCCAATTACAATTTTCATCCCATTTTTTTGGTGGAACTTGATGTGGAGTTTTACTGGTCAAGTATTCACATATGAGAATAGGAAAGTTGTCCATTTCATTCTACGATCTTTCCTATTTCCATCTCATCTCCCTTTCCTTCATTCCCCATTGTCTAAACCAATAAACTACACATACCACCCATCCTCTGTTGCTTTGTGATAGCAACCACAAAGCATAAAGCACACTTGATCTTTCATTTTGTGGGACTGGCTTAATATCACTTAGCATGATATTCTTCAGTTCCATCCATTTACCAGCAAAAGTCACAATGTCATTCTTCTGTAAGGCTGAGTAATATTACACTGTGTGGATGTGTATATTTATCTATATCTATATAGATACATAGATATCTATATATCTAGAGATATATATCTCTATCTATAATAGATAGATAGTAAGATATATATAGCATATATATCGCTATCTACATGTAGATATTTAGGTATATAGATATATCCACAACTTGTTTATCCATTTTTGTATTGAAGAGCACCTAGGTTTGTTCCATAACTTGGCTATTGTGAATTGTGCTGACTTGACATTCATTGGGTGCATCACTGAAGCATGCTGATACTAATTCCTTAGTCTATAAAATGAGGAATGGATTAACTGGGTCAAATTGTGCTTCCATTCCAAGTTTTCTAAGAAATTTTCATACTGCTTTCTATAGTGGTTACACTAATTGGAAGTCCCCTCACCAATGTATGAGTGTGCCTTTTCCCCCCATGTTCTTGCTAACAGTTATTGTTCCTTGTATTCTTGATAATTCCCATTGACTAGAGTGAGATGGAACCTCAGTGTAGATTTAATTTACATTTTCTAAGTGGTAGAGATATCAACAATTTTTATATATTTACTGATACATTATATTTTTCCTCTGCAAAGTGTCTGTTCTGTTCCTTATCCCATTTATTGACTGGGTTTTTTGTGGTTAGTATTTTTGTGTTCCTTATGTCTCCTTGAGATTAATACTCCTACTGAAGTGTATGTAATTAAGATTTTCACCCTGCTTTAGAATCTCTCTTCATACTATTGATTGTTTTCCTTGCTGAGAAAATGCTTTTTAGTTGGATTCTATTCCATTTACTGATTCTTGATTTTACTTCTGGCTCTTTAGGAGTATTGTAGGGGAAGTCAGTTTCTAAGCTGACATGGTAGGGATTTGGGCACACTTTCACTTCTATTACGTGTAGGGTCTCTGTGCTAGTGCCAACTTCTTGATCTACTTTCAGTTGATTTATGTGCAGCATGAGAGAGAGAGGTATTTAATAACATTTTGTTACATATGGATTTTCAGTTTTCCAGCACCATGTGTTGAAGAAGCTATTTTTTTCCAATGTGTATTTTTGGCTAAAAATTGTTTTGGCTAGTTTGGGTCTCTTATTTTTCTAAATAAATTTCATTATTGCTTGTTCTAATTCTATAAATAATGTCATTAGGATTTAAATAGGAATTGCATTAAATCTGTATGAAAATTTTGGTACTGTAGGCATTTTGATGATGTTAATTATGCCTATCCAAAAGGATGAGAGATCTTTCCATCTTATAAGGTCTGCTTTAATTTCATTTTAAACTTCTGTAGTTTTCTTTATACAGGGCTTTCATCTATTTTGTTAGATTGATTTCCAAACATTTCTTTTTTTGAGGATATTGTGGATAGGGAGGTTTCTCAAATTTCTTTTTCAGTGGATTCATCACTGATGTATCAGAGTGCATTTGATTTATGTGTTAATTTTGTCTCCTGCAACTTTGTTCAGTTCATCTACTAGTCCCAGAAATTTTTTGATGGAATCTTCTAGACCTTCTAAACAGTTAAGCATGTCATCTGCAAATAGTGATACTTTGAGTTCTTTTTTTTCTATTCATATTCCTTTAATTTTTTACTTCTGTCTAATTGCTCTGGCTCAAGTTTCAAGGATGACGTTAAATAAATGTGGTAATGACGGTTTTCTGTCTTGTTTCAGTTTCTAGAGGAAATGCTTTCAATATTTCTTCATTTACAATGAACCAGGCCTTGGGTTTAGCTTATATGACTTTGCAATATTGGATTATTTTACTATTCTCCCTAGTTTTTCTAGGGTTTTGAACATGAAGATGTGCTGTATTTTGTCAAATGCTTCCTCCACATCTATGGAGATGATCATATGATTCTTGTATATAAGTCTATTTATTGGAAGAATTGCATTGATTGATTTTGACATGTTGATACAACTTGGCATCCCTTGGATGAACTATTCTTGAGCATGGTGCACTGTGTTTTGAATATGTTTTTATATGCCATTTTCTAGAATTTTATTGAGAATGTGTGCATCTATGTTGATCAGGTATATTTCTTTTAGAGTAGTTTCTCTCTTTGCTGGATTTAACTTATTTTTCACTTCTTCTTTATGAAGTGCAGTATTGATTTGTACTTCAGGCTTTCTAGTGGTGAATTTTTTTAACTTTGGTTTATTGTGGAATAATTTTAATTTATCTCTGATTCTAATCTTAATTTTGCTGGTCATAGTGTTCTTTGCTGACCTCCATTTTCTTTCAGATATTGGGTTCTATTGAGTGGTGGGTACTAGGTTTTGAACCCAGGAGCGCCTAAAAAGTAAGCTGGATCCCCAGCCCTATTTTGTATTTTATTTAGAAACAGGGCCTCAGTGAGTTTCTTAGGCCCTTACTTTTTTTTTTTACTTTATTACTCATCTTTTTTTATTTATTGGTTGTTCAAAACATTATAAAGCTCTTGACTTATCATATTTCAAACATTAGATTCAAGATGGTTATGAACTCCCACTTTTACCCCAAATACAGATTGCAGAATCACATAGGTTACACATCCACATTTTTACATAATGCCCTATTAGTGATTGTTGTATTCTGCTACCTTTCCTATCCTCTACTATCCCCCCTCCCCTCCCCTCCCATCTTCTTTCCCTACCCCATCTACTATAATTGGGGTCCTGGAAGTCTGCTGTATATGATTTTCCATTTAATTCTCTTGGTTTGGAACATTACTTGGTTTATCTCTGTTTCTTTGGGTGTGGAGTTTTTGATCATACCAGGTCAAGACTGATATAATTCTTGGAAGGTCAGTCAAATCTTTGGTGTGTTCAGATACCTACTATGTTTCTGCTGGTTCAGGGAAAATGGTCCCTGATTATCTGTGAGTTAGCAGTCAGGTAACTTCCTGTTATGGGGTGCTGTTTTGTGTGTCCTCCTGAAGTAAAGTTCTGAGTTTCCAGCACTGTCAAAGCTACTGTGGGTTCCCTAGTGTGTATTTGGTAATGTGTGGGTTGTAGCACTCTAGATTATATGCATAAGTGTCCTTAAGCATGTTTTCCCATTTCAGTTGCAAATAATTTCCCATCACTTCCATCCTCCATTTCCTGATCCATATCTGCTAATTTGTGGTCTTTCCTTATCTAAGTAACCTATTTGTTTATTTATTTATGCATTGTACTTGTATATAAAAATGAAATACAGTGTTATATTTTCAAGAATGTGAACAGCTTAATTTTTGAACCATGATTTCATTATTTATTTTTTATTCTAGTTTGAATGAAATGAGTTCTTGAATTATAATCTAGTTTCATTCTGTATTTAGGAATTTCTCAACTTTTATTTATAGTTGCATTCTTTAGCATGAAAATTACTCTATTTTGTATTTTTTTAGTTGATAGTTGATTTCATGTTTTTTTCTTTGCTTGTTTAGCTCTATGAGGATCACTGAGCTGTTTATTTTGCATTGTTCACATATCTCACCAATCACCATTTCTTTAGAATTTAAGTCAGGAAATTTATGTAGTTGCCTCCATTTGGCAATTTTCACCATATTCTTTGGATGTTTTGTTATGTATTTAGAAATTTAGGCATTTGAAAAACCCCATCTTAAATATTTTATGCATTTAATAGTAGAATAGTTCTTCAAAAATGAACAACACATCTACTGTGGTGATGAGTAAAACCAGAACTGAGTTTACCAACTAGGAATGAATTCAGAATGTAGAAGACATATCTGCACTCCCATGCTTGCTGAATGATTATTCACAATGTGAAATATTAAAATTTTATTTGTAAGTATGTAAGGATAAATAGTAAATGTACACTCAGAGAGACACACATACACGGAAGCACATAGAATGAAAGGAAATGCTGTTATAAAAAAGTGAATTTTATCATTTATGGGAACATAATATGGGTATAATGCTTAGAGAAGAGAAAAGGCAGAAATAAGAAAATATCTCAAGATCTCAAATTTACATGGAATGTAAAAATGGTGCTGTCATGTCATTTTAGAATACATTAGTGGCAAGGACGATTGCGTTAGGTGGTTTGGGAGATTTCACAAAAAGAATATAAAATGCTGGCATGAAAGTAGGAATAAGATGAAGACAGTTGATTTCCCAGAACCAACAATATGTTTTCAACTTGAATAATAATAACACAATGAATAATAAAACAATAAATCTGAAACAGTGTATCAAAAAATGCTATGCAAATATTATGATGGGATATATATAATAATTAAATAGATTCATCACTGCACAAGTTCCTTTTGCTTTTGAAAAATCATTCTACACTGGAAAGTGAATATAGTCTTATGTGCCAATTGGAAAACAATTAGTTAACCAAAATTATACTTGTAATAATCTAGAAAATTTATTCATCCACAGAAAAATGACACCAATCAAACTACTAGGGACTTTTGAAACTTTATAGCCTGATCTCAAGATGTCTCATTAAAATATTTGTGTCTGTAGTTTTTCATTTACAAAGGACTATATCCATATTGTAAAAGAGTTTAGAAGTCAAATGGGTTCTTTGTCTTGTAAATTTGAAGAATAAAAGCCATAGTCACAAGGGTGAGAGCATCATAATATGACTTATTTAGTGAAAAAAGGAAGAAGGAAATGTAAGAATAAAAGAAAAAAGAGAATAAAAGCTCACAAAGTGGAAGCATTCCCCGGAGATGATTTTAAAAGGTGTCTTTTATCTATAGATTTTGTAAGCTTGATCTTTCCCTATACATGATTGATTAGGTATGGGATTCAAAAAGGGAAACATCACCTCTAATTTGCCTCCTTCCACAAGTCTGTAGAAGAGTGATTTCTAAATTACATTGACAAAAGGTTCAAAGAGAGGGTCCATTGGCCCAAGAGAATGTACATTGTAGGGTTGGCCATTTCTAGGAACTTGTAAGGGGGCTGTCATTGTGGTCAGCAACAGCTGGGTTTAGGAGCTCAATTTCTCGATCCTATTTCTTCATTTCTTCTCTGAGACCCTTTTCTTTAATGCATATTGCTGTTCTACCTTTCTTTCTCATTTTGTCTCCATCAACTTCTCCCAGTGGAATTCTTTCTGTTCCTTTTATAATCATTTTCTCACGTCTGATCTACTCAAGACATCTTCCAAAATAAACCCATTTCCTTTTGGCACATTATGTCAGGGAAAGAATTTTCAGAAAGCACCCAAGTAGGCAAGAAATTAGATCATTTTTTTGAACTGTCTCTTCATTGTATTCTGCTAATTTTTAGGGTAAGTATCTGTGATGGAGAAATGGAAACAACTTTCTTTCCCTCTTTTTGTGGCTTGTTAAAACTGTTGTCACCTGCAGCCTTGAAAATACAATGTCTAGAATATTCAGTAAGGCAATATGTTCAATGTTCAATGCATACATTTTAAGATTATAAATTTAGGATGAAGGATGCAGTCAAGTTTTTTATTTTTTCATCTTCCTGGTATTCTCAGATTGATAGAATTTTACACATTGCATTGGGATGTTCAGGTGAATCCAGTAAGAATGTTAAATTCTATCTTTTGTTTCTTTCATTTATGTCTTCCCTGTAAACTCCTGCATGGTTACCAGAGGAGAATACACAAGGTTCATTCCAACAAGTGAGAAAAAGAAGAAATGAAAATAAGAATCTTGAGAATATACAATTCATTAAACATGAAATTAGGAGAAAGTGTAAAGCGGAGCCAGAATGTCATGGACCTTATCACTGTGCAGTGGCATCCTCTGAGAGGACTGGAGGAGAAGATGAACATCATGAATCTGCCCAAAGTAATGACTTTGTGTCAGTAACTCAGTTGGATTCATTTGCTTCTTGGAGTAAGTGTGTAGATCCACTTATGAAACATTCCTTCACTGAGAATAACAACTTAGAAAATCAGCAAGAAAATGTAGATCATGATGCAAAACATCATTTGAAACATTGTGAATTTGACTTGAATTGTTATTCAAATATTGCTGGAGACAAAAGATTCCAAAATATGAGAAAAAAAATCTCAATGGGACTTGTGTGATAATTCATTCATCAAAAGTTCACTATTTCTGCATCAAGACTTCCTTCAGTTCTGTTACAATGTCTGCAGTTTGGATAAAATTCAGATGGCCAATGTCAACACAGTGATGCTTAAGAAAAGAGAACACATTGGTAATTATGAGAAAATTTGCATCAATGATGAAACTGGCATGATATTTGCTGAACGACGTAACCTAAGTAAATTGGAGGGTAGTTCTATTGGACAGGAGAGCCATGAACACAAGGAATCATGGGAAAACCCTAACCAGGGATCAGATCCACCTAACACACAGACATCTCCTTTTACACAGAACCATGACAAGTGGGAGAAATGTGCAAAAGTCATTGATCAGTGGCCAAAAGCTCTTACCCATCCTAATGTCCAGATAAAAGAGAGATCTTATGATTCTAAGAAATACACTGAACTACTCAATCAGTTCCCAGTGTGTACAGAGCATGAGAAAAACAATACCATGGAAATGTCCAATACACATACAGGTGAAAAATACATGGAAAGCTCTGATGAGTCATCAAACCAAATTGGACCTAATACAATATGCACCCAAGAAGATCCATGGAGAATCAAGGAATGTGATGAATCATTTACACCATGTTTAAATCTTGAACAACAGCAGAACATCCAGAATGAAGAGAAACTTTATGTAATAGAAGATTGTAAAACTTTCTTTAGTAGTTCCTCACATAATGGGGTGCATAAGAGTATCCATGCAGGAGAGAAACCCTACAAGTGTAAAGAATGTGGCAAAAACTACATTTTTTCCTCAGAACTGCTTTGTCATCAGAGAATCCACACTGGAGAGAAACATTACAAATCTGAAGAAAGTGGGAAATCATATATGTGTTCCACACAATTTGTTCATCCTCAGCTACTCCATACTGGAGAGAAACCATACAAATGTAAACATTGTGCAAAGACCTTTAAACGTACCTCAAGCCTTGTTATTCATCAGAGAATTCATACTGGAGAAAAACCATACAAATGTAAAGATTGTGGCAAAGCTTCCATTTATTCCTCACACTTAAATATTCATAAGAGAATGCATACAGAAGAGAAATCCTACAAATGTGAAAGTTGTGGAAAGGCTTTTGCTAGTTCATCATATCTTGCTGTGCATCATAGAATCCATACTGGAGAGAAACCCTATAATTGTAAAGATTGTGGGAAAACCTTCATTTCTTCCTCAGAACTTCATAGGCATCAGAGAATCCACACTGGAGAGAAACATTACAAATGCCAAGAGTGTGGAAAAGCCTTTATTAATTCTTCACATCTTACTACTCATAAGAGAATTCATACTGGAGAGAAACCTCACAAATGTAATGAGTGTGGTAAAGCTTTCCTTTCTTCCTATAACTTAAATGTGCATAAGAGAATACATACAGGAGAGAAATTCTATAAATGTGATAGTTGTGGAAAGGCTTTTGCTAGTTCATCATATCTTGCTGTGCATCAGAGGACCCATACTGGAGAGAAACCTCACAAATGTAATGAGTGTGGCAAAGCTTTCATTCGTTCCTCAATCTTAAATGTGCATAAGAGAATACACTCAGGAGAGAAATCCTACAAATGTGAAAGTTGTGGAAAGGCATTTGCTCATTCCTCAAGTCTTGCTGTACATCAGAGAATCCATACTGGAGAGAAACCTTACAAATGTAATGAGTGTGGCAAAGCTTTCACTTGTTCCTCAACCTTAAATGTGCATAAGAGAATACATACAGGAGAGAAATACTACAAATGTGAAAGTTGTGGAAAGGCTTTTGCTCATTCCTCAAATCTTACTGTTCACCAGAGAATCCACACTGGAGAGAAACATTACAAATGCCAAGTGTGTGGAAAAGCTTTTATTCGTTCTTCACAGCTTGCTATTCATAAGAGAATTCATACCGGTGAGAAGCCTCACAAATGTAATGAGTGTGGCAAGTCCTTCATTCATTCCTCACATTTAAATGTGCATAAGAGAATACATACAGGAGAGAAATCCTACAAATGTGAAAGTTGTGGAAAGGCTTTTGCTCATTCCTCATCTCTTGCTGTGCATCAGAGAATCCACACTGGAGAGAAACGTTACAAATGCCAAGTGTGTGGAAAAGCTTTTATTCGATCTTCACAGCTTGGTATTCATCAGAGAATCCATACTGGAGAGAAACCCTAGAATTATAAAGATTGTGGCAAAACTTTCATTTCTGACTCAGGTTTTCATCGGCATCTGAATATTCACACTGTGTAGAAAGTACAAATGTGAACATTGTGCAAAGGCATTTACTCATTCCTTACTTTCTGTTGTACATCAGAGGATCCATACTAAAAAATTTTAAAAAATCTAGTTGAAGAATGTAACAAAACATTTCACCACAGGTCTCACTTGTGTAATCATCGAAGAATATATACTGGAAACACATAGTTTGATTTCAAAGAATGTGAAAAATTATTTAATAAGTGCTCACATTTTATTTTATATCAGACAATTCGTACTGATGAGAAAAACTGAAAACATAAAATATGTGAAAAAATTTTAAATACAGATTCAACCTTATACAAATCACAGAAATTGTACTACCTATATTCATACAAGATATGCAGGTGGAAAGGCCTTGGAAAAATATGCGCAGTAGGGATTGCAAAAAGTTACATGGGAAAATAACATTTTTATGTAGAATAAATCTGTGGATCTATTTCAACAAGCAGAAAACTACAATAGCAATATAAATTTTCATGCTAGAAATGACGAAGGCAATGTCAATTTTATGCCATATTCTAATCTAGAGTATTATAAATAAAAATGCAAAGTCAACAATTGCACGACTTTAGTGTGTTTCAAAGGATCAAAGACAAAATCTTTTTGTCTGTATGTTTATATCAAATAGATCCATTTTTCTCTGGCAATTCTGCTATTTCAAAGTGTACGTAACAGATATTAATTTCACCATCAAATCAGTTTTGACTACATCTTATTTCCTCATAATTACATAAAATCTCAAGGTGAATTTTCTGCATTTTAGAGAGAACTTTGCATGGTACAGAGGCACCATTAATGTTCATTTTCAATAGTGATTAAGGTAAAGAATAACATACATCTAAAACATCTCTAATTGGGCATGCTTTGTGTTTGAATTGCAACTGAATGCAGGCCATTCTGCAGTAGTAAATCAGAGCATCATTCTTCAGCATAAAATTGTGAAAAGAAATTCATAATTAGTGAAATTAAACATATCATCAATCAAGCCTTAAGGAGAAAACAACTCACCAGTGCATGAAAATATCGGTAAATATACATAGTGAGGTATGATTCTAGTCTGCCATATTAGTGGGCATAAGAAGAATTTTAAATATCTTTAACTTTCACCATGAAAATTTGAAAGCACTTGAGGGAAATGTTTTTAAGTATATATCATCTTGATATTTCATAGCATGGTGGCCTTTTTTTAATGGACAATGCAGAAGTACAACATCACTACGGCAGAAGAAAGTTGATGGTTCCTCATTGCTGGTGAGGTGATATTTCATGAGGCATCATGTGATGGACTTTACAAACCTTTATTTAATTTCAAACTATAACTTTTTTAGTTAATAAAGTTTAATATGTTTTTAATTTTAACATGAATTTCAATTAATGAACTCTTATTTTGCACCAACGTTAAACATTCCCAAATTATTTCAATCTGTTGGAAACAAAAGTGATTTTAGAGGCTGTACCCTCATGACAGAACAATACAGTGGAATCTTTTCTCCCATATTAAAATCTTTTTCTCACATTTAAAACTCAATTTAGAGGGAAAGATTTCTTCAAATCACTTGTACAAAGATGAATTTCAGGAGTGTGAGAACTACAAATGAACAAATTTGTGTGTGAGGGTCCTTCTGTGTGCATAAGCCTACTATTGAAAGAAAGGATAATACTGAAAAACCCAAGTATTTTGGAAGAGTAGAGACTTACTAGCTGACTAGTCACCTCCCAGGTGATCAAGTTAAAGAGTCCCACCACTATATAAGAGACTGCTTTCTCCCACACTCCGTGTCTCAGGCTCAGAACCTCTACACACAAATCCTGTCCTTGTCGACTTGGGGATAACTGAGTAAGAAGTAATATGTGATTTAACATTCCAAAGTTCATGACATGTTGCTTTTGTGGACAGCTTGGGGTTTGAGTCATTGAGATAGGAGGCTGAATTTTCTTTTTGCTTTGATGTCTTTGTCTGGCTTTAGAATCAGCATGATATTGGTGTCATTGAATGACTTTGGAAGTCTTCTCTCTTTTTTCTATATCATAAAATACTTTGAGGAATATGGTATTAGTTCTTCTTCAAATGACTTGTAGACATCAGGTGTATCCCCATCCAGTCCTGGGCTTTTCTTGGTTGGAAGGCTTCTGATGGCATCTTCTATTTCATTGCTTGAAATTGATCTGTTTAAGTCATATATTTCATCCTGGTTCAGTCTGAGCAAATCATATTGCTCTAGAAATTTGTCAGTGCCTTTAATGATTTTTATTTATGGAGTATAAATTTTGAAAATACTTTCTAATTATGTAGTATTTGTCATGATATTTTCTTTCTCATCACAAATGTTAGTAATTTATGTTTTCTCTCTCCTTAGTTTTCATTAGCATGGCTAAGTGTTTATCAATTTTATTTATATTTTCAAAGAATTTTTGTTTTGTTAATTTTTTCAATTTTGTTTCATTTCAATTAATTTTAGCTTTAATTTAAATTATTATTTAATCTTTTACTGCTTTAGGTGTTAATTTTGCTTTCTTTTACTAGGGCTTTGAGATGTAACGTTATATCATTTATTAAATTTTTTTTCTTTCAAGTAATGAGCTCTAAGGAACAGACATTTCTCTTAGTACTGCCTTCATAGTGTCCTACAGATCTTGATATGATGTATCAGTGTTCTCATTTACCTCTATGATTTTTTTTAAATTTCTTTGATGTATTTTGCAAACTATGGTTAGTTAAATAGTCTATTATTTAGTCTCTAAATGTTTGAGTAGATTTTATTTCTTATTAATTTATTAATTTTATTAATTTTTATTTTTTATATAATCATTTTTATTTATTTATTTATTTATTATTTTTTTTTTTACCATTTAGTGAAAATTTAGTATTTTTCAGGGCATAGTGCTAAATTCTTCACAGGTTCTATTTAATCTTCAAAACAAATATTTTGACATAGGTTTTATTATTTCTGTTTTACATATGAGAAAAATGGAAGCTCAGAATAGTTAAGTAAACACATGTTATAGGAAGCTACAGAACTAGAATTTGAATTCTGGTCTAATACTAAAGTTTGGGACATAAGTACGAGGCTATTCACCTTGACTTTCAATTCATCTCAGGCCAGGATTCCCTGCTCTACAAAACAATCCTTTATTTATGATTATAGTATTATCCCTGCCATGAAAAGAACTTTCTTTTTCAGCTATAAAACAGGAACAAAGAAAAGAGATCAATTTTGTAGTACTATTACAAGACTGGATTTTATGTGAGTCAGATGTCTACACAATTCCTGGCCATAGTAAGTCCTCAATAAATGGATGCAATAACTATTATCATTATTATTATTAAAATATCAATTTACTGCTTCAAACCACATGGCTTTGTGGTTCAAAGGGTACTTAGAGGACCTATATCCATGATAAAAGAACTTTTGAACTAGCAAAGAAGGCCTTATCTTTGTACAAAGCAGGGATCCAATATGGAAGGAAACTTATATAATCATTTTTAAATGGAGACAAACTGAAGGCATTCCCTCTAAACTCTGGAGCAAGACACAGATGCCCTCTTTAACCACTTCTATTTAACATAGTTTTTGAAACACTGGTCAGAGCAATTATCCAGGTGAAAGATATTAGAGGGATATACATAGGAAAAGAAGAACTCAAATTGGTACTATTTGCTAATGATATGATCTCCTACCTAGAAGACCCTAAAAGATTCACCAGAAAAATTCTAGAATTAATAAATGAATTCACCAAACTAGCAGAATATAAAGTCAGTACCCATAAATGAAAGGCATTCCTGTAGATCAGTGACAAATCCTCAGAAAGGGAAAGAGGAAAATACCTCATTTACAATAGCCCTCCATATTACTTGAGGATCAACTTAATGAAAGAGGTGAACAATACATATAATGAAAATTACAGAGCCCTAGAGGGGGAAGTTAAAGAAGATCTTAAAAGATGGAAAGATGTACCTTGCTCTTGGATAGGTAGAATTAATATTATCAAAATGACCATACTACCAAAAGCAACATACAGATTTAGTGCAATTTCCATCAAAATCCCAAGGACATTCCTCATAAAAATAGAAAAAGCATTCATGAAATTCACCTAGAAAAAAGAAGAGATCCAGAATAGCTAAAGCGATTCTTAGCAGGAATAGTGAAATAGGTGGCATCACTAAACCAGCACTTAAACTATACTGCTGGGAGCCATCAGCCAAGTAGGTATGACAAATTCCTTGCCAGCTTACTCCCATGCTGTCTAGTGGAAGGACTTCTGAAAGGTGACCTTGCTCAAGGACCAGGGCAGGATCCGTGTTTAGGGTGTTCCCCCTTTAGAATAGGGCAGTTTAGCATAATAGGAGAGTAGGGTGTTTCCCCTTTAGAATAGGGCGGTTTAGTAATAGGAGATTAGGGTGTTCCTCTTTTGGAATAGGGCGTATCCTGCTGCTGAGTTCCTCTTGAGTGCTTAGGGTCAGACAGTATATTTTGGGAGACAGAAGCCCATGCGGAGTGGATTTAGGCAGGAGTGGATTTGGGAGAAGTGAATTTGGGCAGAGAACGTGGATTCCCCCAGAACGTGTTTGTAGACGGCCGGTGTGAGTTCGGGAATAAAGAATTGCTGTTTGTGAATCTACAAGCTGTGTGGAGACTCGTGATTTGTGCCCAGCCAGAGACTGCGGCACTATACTACAGAACAATAGTAACAAAACCAGCAAGGTATTGGCAAAACACAGACTGGTAGACCAATGGCACAGAAGAGAGGACACAGAGACTAGGCCACAAAACTACAATTATTTTATATTAGACAAAGGTGCCAAAAACATGCCTTGAAGAAAAGATAGGCTCTTTAACAATGGTGCTGGGAAAATTAGAAATCCATATGCAACAACATGAAATTAAACCCCTATAGTTCACATGCACAAAATTCCACTCAAAATGCATCAAGGACCTAGGAATAAAACCACAGACCCTGTGTCCAATAGAAGAAAAGTTAGACCCTGATCTCCAGCATGTCAGATTAGGCTCCAACTTCCTTAATAAGATTCTTTTGGTACACAAATTGATATCAAGAATCAATAAATGGTAGGACTCTAAGTAAAAAATTTATTTTTTGTAGTATCATTGATTTTTAATTTTATTTCATTATGATATGAAAGAATACAAAGTAGTATCTCAATTTTTTATTTGCTATGGTTTGCTTTATGGCATAATATGTAATCTATTTTAGAAATGAATTCATATGCTACTGAGAAGAAAGTGTATTTACTTGTTGATGGATGAAATATTGTATATATGTAAGTCAAGTCTAAGTTATTGATTGTATTATTGAGTTCTAGTTTCTTTTTTCAGCTTTTTTGGGGGGAGAAGGAGATCAATTAAGTTGAAAGAGGTGTGCTAAAGTCACCCAGAATTGTTGTGTTGTGTTCTATTTGACTCTTGAACTTGAGAAGAGTTCCTTTGATGAATGTAAATGCTCCATTGTTTGAGGCATATATATTCATCATCATTTTGTCTTGTTGATGTGCAGTTCCCTTGAGCAATATAAAATGTCCTCCTTTATCCATTTCAATTAAGTTTTGCTTGAAATGTGCTGTATTTGATATGAGGTTGGAAACTCCTGCTTGTTTCTACAGTACACGTGAGTGTTATGTTATATTTTCCCCAACCTTTCACTTTCAGTCTGTGGATACCTTTTCCTATGAGCTGAGTCTCTTGGATGCACCATATTGTTGAATCTTTTTTTGTTTGTTTGTTTCTTAAACCAATCTGCCAGTCTATTTCTCTTCATTGGTGAGTTTAGGACAATAACATTCAAGGTATTATTGAGACACAATTTGTATTCCTAGCCTTTAAAAATTTTGTTATTTGATTTGACTAGTTTCTTCTTTGATTAGCTTTTAATTTAGTGTAATACTTCCCTCTGATGATTTTCATTGTTGTATTTTATTTGCTCCTCATAGAATGTTTTTCTGAGGATATTCCATAGTGCAAGCTTTCTAGCTATAAATTCATTCAAATTTTGTTCATCAAGGAAGTTTTTTTTTTTTCATCATCAAAACGGAAGCTTAATTTTTCTGGATACAAAATTACTGGTTGGGCTGGGGATGTGGCTCAAGTGGTAGTGCGCTCGCCTGGCATGTGCAGGGTGCTGGGTTCGATCCTCAGCACCACATAAAAATAAAATAAAGATGTTGTGCCCATCAAATCTAAAAAAGTTTCTCTCTCTCTCTCTCTCTCTCTCTCTCTCTCTCTCTCTCTCTCTCTCTCTCTCTCTCTCTTCTCTCTCTTTCTCTCTCTTTCTCTCTCAAAAAATTCTTTTGGGGGATTGACATCATTTTCTTTCAGAGCTTAGAATACGTTGTTCCGGGATCTACTAACATTCAGGGTCTATTTTGAAAAAAAAGCAGATATTCTAATTGGTTTCCTCCTGTATGTAATCTGATTTATTTCTCTCATGGCCTTGGATATTCTTTTATTCTAGACATTTTCTCGACAAAGTGTCTTGGTGTGGATCTCTTGTGATTTTGTACTTTTGGCCTCCTATAAGCCTCTTGTATTTGGTTTTCCAATTCCATCTTCATGTTTGGAAAATTTTCTGAGATTATTTTATTGAATAGATTCCTTTGGTTTGGAAATCTATGCCTTCCTCAATCACAATAATTCTTAAATTTGGTCTTTTTGTGTTATACCATAATTCTTGAGTGTTCTCATAATTTCTTACCATCTTCATTGTGTGATCTACATTCTCTTCAAGATTGTAAATTTTCTCTTGATTTTCTGAGGTCCTTTCTTCCAAGAGATCTAATCTGTTCTCAATGCTTTCTTTGGAGCTTTTACTTTGGTTTATTGTGGTTTTTTTATTACATGTATTTTTCAGAACCTCTGTTTTCTTATTGAAGTAATCCTTTGCTTCCTGCATTTGCTTGTGTAGCTCTTTATCAAAATATCCTGTACTGCCTTATTTGCTCACTTATCACCCTTTAATTCACAGAATATTTTTATTTTGTAAATCCTTCTCTGTCTTTTCTTCTCTTGTGCTTGCCAGGGATCTAACAATGCAGTATCTGGATTTATTTTGAGCACTTTTCCGCACTGTTTTATCATGTTGTTTTGTGTCCTCCCTTCTAGCATGTGGGTCAAGGTGTGCTGTTTTTACCCTACAGGCTCACAGTGCCTCTCAGGGTTCCAGTATCTCTCTTCTGAGGGAAAGATAATACTAACTTATCCCAATACAAACAATAAATAACCTTAAACCAAATAATTGTTTTTCAGATGTTTACAATCTTGTCAGAACATAGAGAAATAGTTAGTTCAATCATTATCTACAGCATAAACAGTAGGTTTGTAAAAGTATTTACAGTTTCTGATGATGGAGAAAGAAGTAGGGAGTGAGGTTAAGGATGGAAAGTTGAGGGGCTTAGAGTTAGGATATAGAGTTCTTCGACCTTAGGGACTGTGAAAGAGGAATCTAAACAAGACAGTTATAGCAGGGGAAGAAAGAGGAAGTGCTCTTGGGGAGACAATAAGTAGGAAGACTGTAGAGGACATGCAACAAACTCACATAAATGCTAAGCAAAATAAAAAGTGTAAAAATAGGAGATAAAAGGATATACAACACAACTATAATATACTATTCAGGTATCCCAGACATCAGTATCTTAATTCATAAAAAGATTTTGGTTTCACAAATGTTTGGCTGTGAGGGTGGGAGAATAGAGAGGGAGGAAAAATGAATCTAGAAAGAAGAAGCAATGATTGTTTTCAGTAGAGATCGGTGTCTTTCCTTCTTTTCTGCTTATCCAATAAATGGGGTGTCATTTGTTTGCTAGTAGGTCCATTCTCAGGATGCTGAAGGCTACAGGGTGGGAGGGTTGGTCTTGTGTGCAGGGCATCTGGAAATGGGGTATGGCACCAGAAGTCCCCAGTGGGAGACTGCTGTCCAAGGATCTCCTTTGGTACCTGCTTCTGTGAATGTGGGTGCCTGGTCTTATGTCCTTACATCGCCTGTACCTCATACTTTCTGGACTCTCATCTCTAAACACTGTCTCATTCACCCTCTCCATTTCTACTTCCTAAACACAGACCTTTCTCTCTAGAGGTCTTGTGGGGTGCACTCTGGGGGCTGTGACCTTGTTTTGGAGAGCTATTTTGTATTGGGCAGTCACTTTGCTAGGTTAGTGGCTGCTGTAGAGAGGGGGCTGTTGGGGACTATAGTTACCTGCCCAGCTGGGGTCTCAAGTTGGGAGTTGCCCCAACTAACGTTGAATACAAAAGTGTCCTGAGATGAAGGAGGCTTCTTTAAGCAATAGAATGGCAGGCAGTGGTGTTGGGTGATGTGTTCAGAGATGGAGCTCTATGACATATAGACTTATGACAGTCTCTGGACTCAATGCAGACACTGTGGGTGTCACCAGGGCTAACATTGTCCAGCCTGTGGTATGCAAGTGTGGGCAGTGCTGTCCAGGGCCTGCCTGGCACACTTTAACATTGTTTATAGTATCCATTGATCTAGGCATTTTTAGGTTATGGATGTTGGGTAGGATCACACAGTAACCTTCTGTGACCGTTAGAGTGACACTGGTCAGTGGAGTTTGTGAGAGTTACACAATTTGAAATAAATTTTAAAAACTTATCTGTTGACCATGTTGAGGAATTCAAAATTAAAAACATTTCTCCTTGCAGAATCTACAAGTGGTCATGGTCAGTGGTACTCTCTTCAGTAAAGACAAAGATTCTCACAGCCCCACAACCTAATGGCCATCACATAAGTAGCATCTCCCTGATGCTGTTGCAGGATCCTCCTCATGTGACCAGGGCTACACTAGCCCAGGGTGCTCCACATTCCAACCCAGGTTGGAACCTTGAGAGTCCAAGAGCACAAGGTGACTGGTGAATGCTAGTCCTGGTTCTCTACTCCCTAAGAGACATGATGTCCACGTAGGCTACCTTCAGGGCTGTATACTTACTTCTGAACTGCTCCAACACTCAGACAGATTTATAGGCAAAGACACCATAGGTCCTCACTAGGACCTCTCCCTGACACCAGCTTCTGAAGAAGTAAAAAAAAAATCTGTGGGTTTTTTTTTTTTTTGAAGCCCATTTCAGGGATCTCTCTGCATCAATAGAATGGATCTCTGAACATGGGAAGATGAAGAAGCAAGACTATGGTGGGATGGGCTATGTCCCTTTTGTGACTTGTGTCTCTGACTTAACAATATAGGCATGAATAGATTCAAATCTGTGTTTTAAGAAAGAGGAGCACCTCAGATTCATTCAAGAAGCAGAACATGTAATCAGTGTTGCAGAGTATATCCAGCTCAAGCCCAGCCATGGGTGCTGTTTCCTCAGAAAAAAGGAATGATTTCCATCAGGTGAAGCAACTGCCAAGCTTCATTCTGCTTGCCAGAGCCTATGCACTCATCACTAGAGTCCCACAGTTACATGACACAGAAACAAGTTGTTCCAAAGGATTGTGAAGGGTTATGTGACAACCAAAAGGATATGAACCTAGAGCCCTATTTCAGCAACAGATTTAATTGATACCATCACAACTCACACCAATATGAGTGTTTCACACTTCCTTGGGTCTCACAAGCATTGATTCACAAAGATAAAAGGTTATTAATGCTCTTCCTTTCCCCAAATCTCTTGGATTTAAATTGTTCACTTTTAGCTTTGGATTGTTTCTTGCCCTCTACTTTCATAGCATCTCTGTGTCTCATTCAAAACTATGATTTTACCTACATTTGTGTGTTACCATGAATTTATTTAGATATTTTTTTCCAGAAGAGCCAGATAAGATGGGAATGAACACTTAATAAAAGAACTAATTTTGAGTCCCACCAACTGCCGGTTATCTGGGCTGCCACTCAAGTTGGTGAGGTGTTTTTAGGGAAAAGAAAGACATGTGGCAGAGAAATTGGCAGATTGAGTTCTCAAATTTGGTATATAGTTTATATAAATTTCCATCAGTTCTTTACCTAGAGTGGGTCAAAATGAGATAATCTTTTATGAGTTAGCATTCAAATTGTCAAGAGCCTAGTAACAAAATAGTAAATGACATTCACTTCAGTATAACTACTGTTGTCCCAGGAAGCTAGGTGTCTAAACCACATCACACGGGGCATTTGAGTTGGAGATTGCTGCATTTCCTAGAGGGTACCATTGAAGAACTGAAGTTTTCCATGGGCACTAAGAGAATTTAGCCTAAGTATCATTCAAATCAGAGTTTTCCATTAACTTTCAAAAACAGGATTCTCTATCATGTTCCATTTCATCAGATTTCTCCTCTTAGGAGACTGTTGATTACATCTAACACATGAAGATTGAGCCTGGATTTCTGACATTAAAACAAGAAGAGCACAAAATACCTACCAGATGTTGGAGAGGAGAGGTAGGAGGAATGCTGGATCAAGGGTGAACTCCCCTCAGGAGAGCATGCCAGTGGAATTCCTCACTAAAAATTCTCTACCTTCTCCTCTCCCATCTTCTATTCGCATCCCATTGCCTTTTAGCCACAAGCTTAATGATATCCCATAGTGTGTGTAGAACATACTTTCTGTATCTACACATCTCTTGGGCATTCACCATGGCCATTGTGAAGAATGTCACAATAAGCATGGGCGCCCATGTATCTCCTCAGTGTTCTTCGGAGTGGTAGCTCTGGGTCATACGGCAGCTCTATTTTTAGTGTTTTGAGAAACCTCCATACTATTTGCTATTGGGTTTTGACTAATTTATATTGCCACCAATAATGTATAAATGTTCCTTCTTCTCCACAGCCTCATCAGCATTTGTTGTATTTTTTATTTGTGTTACCCTTTACTTATTTTCTTTTTTATATGTTCTTTTTACATATAATAAAAAGTGAATATTTTGGCATTTTATATAGACATGGAGTACAACTGGTACTAATTAGGATTCCATAATTGGGGTTGTACATGATATGGAGTTACACTGACCATGTATGCACATGTGAACATAGGAAGTGACATCTGTTTCATTCCACTGTCTTTCCTATTCCCACTCCCCATCCCTTCCCCTCATTCCCTTTGTCTAATCCAATGAACTTCCATTCCACACACACACAAGTGTGTGTTAGCATTGAAATATCAGAGCATTCAGCCTTTGGTTATGGGGAGTAGCTTTTTTCATTCACCATGATAGTCCCAGTTTCATTCATTTATCTGTAACTGCTATAATTTTATTCTTCTTTATGGGTGAGTAATATTCCATTGTGTATATGTACCACATTTTCTTTACCCATTTATCTGTTAAAGGGTTAGTGTCATAGCTTAGCTACTGTGAATTGAGCTGTTATCAACATTGATATGGTGTGTCATCCTAGTATGATAATTTTAAGTCCTTTGTGTATATACCAAGTGCTGAGAGCCATAGCCAAGTAGGAATGACGCATGGCATTTTTGGTTTAAAGGTGATGCCAGCAAGCCATTGAGATAATAATGATTATGTTAAGATGTGCATTCAATTAGAGACCCTGCTGTCTGCCTTGGCCTACTACTTTGGAGCTCTCACAGGACTCCCGGAGAGTTCCCATTGGTTGGGGAAGTGCAGTAGGAGGTAATTCCGGAGGAGGGATTTCCTGTTGGTGTAGTGTGTCCCGGGAGAAGGACGCGTGCGTGGCATTCACGGGAGTTTTGGAAATAAAGTTTGTTCCTGCTTGAGAGGCTCATGATTTTGTGCCCAGCCAGACTGAGGCATTTGGTGGCCAGTGCAGGGAATGCCTGAAGCTCAGAGGTAAGTGAAATTTCTCGCCCCTGAGGGAAAGCGAGAGAATGGGTGAACATTTCAAAAAACAATGTGTTCTTGTTTTGATTTATTTTGTTTTTGTTTCAAGCAGCCTATTCCTAGAACTTTCCCAGGCAAACTGGGAAAAATGGTTGGCTCAAGGTTTGAAGATATTAGGCCCTGAGGAAGAGATAGAGATAGACCATGAAAATACATTTCAAGAAAATAGGAAAATTGATACAACGATTTTTTTGTTCCGTTTTTGTTTCATTCTTTTTCGGTTTTGTTTTGTGTTATCTTGTTGGGTTGCGTATCTTTATTGTAGATTAGAAAAAAGTAAAAAAACAAACCGAAAGAGTATTAAGTAAATTGTTAGAGGTCCAGACTATGGTAGAAAACATGTTAGATCAAGCAAAAGAGAAGGTCTCTCAAGCTAGTCTGACAGAGGAAGAAAACTTAAAGGAAGAAAGCTTAGAGGAGAAACAGCTATTAGGGAAAAAGCTACAACAGGAGGCTGATATTAACACTGTTCTATCACCAGAGGATGTAATTCAACCAACAGCTCCACCTACAGAGATAGCTGAGTGGCCCTCAACCCCCATAGTTGATAGATGGGATCCTGAGACAGGACCTCAAAGATTAGCATGCCCTGTACTTGAGCAGGCAGGAGGGCAGTGAATTCACCGTGCTCTAGATTTCAAAACAGTGAAGCAGTTAAAGGAGGCTGTAACAACATATGGTCCCCAAGCACCCTTCACGGTGAGCATGGTCGAATCCATTACCAACTTGGACATGACGCCAGCAGATTGGGCTAGCATGTGTAAATCTGTGCTAAATGGAGGACAATATTTGTTATGGAAGGTTGCCAATGAGGAATTTTGCACAGAGACAGCTAGGCGAAATGCAGCAGCTGGTTACCGTCAAAGAAATCTAGATATGTTGTTAGGAAAAGGACCTTATGAGGGTCAACAGCAACAAATTGAATATGATCCTGCTATATATGCACAAATTGCTGCAGATGCAGTTAGGGCATAGAAGACTTTACAAGGACATGGAGATTTATAAGGTCAATTATCTAAGGTAATACAGAGAACTAATGAACCTTACGCTGAATTTGTAGATAGGCTTATTCAAACAGCTGCCAGAGTTTTGGGGGATATAAAACAAGCAATGCCATTAATAAAACAACTGGCTTATGAGCAAGCAAATCGTTGCTGCAGAGAGGTCATTAGACCATGGAAACATGAAGATTTAAACTCACATATTAAATTATGTAGAGACATTAATGAACAAGGGCAAGTCTTGGCAGCTGCAGTACATCACGCTTTAGATGCCAGGCCAAAAACATGCTACAATTGTGAACAAACAGGACATTTTTAAAGTAATTGCCCCATAGGAGGAGGGTTTAACAAAACTAGGTATCAAAGGAGTAGAATACCAGGTATTTGCCCACGATGCCATAGAGGGAGACATTGAACTAATGAATGCCGTTCTCAAATCACCATAGAGGGTACTCCATTATCAAAAAATGGACAAGGACCAGGTGTTTACCCATGGTATCAAGGAGAAAAGCATCCGGCTCCATTGCCAAAAAATGGACAGGGGGGCCCAATGCTCCGGTGCCCACAACCACAAATATATGGGGCAATGGAGGAACCCAGCAACACCATCAAGGTAGTGCCCAGGACACATTGTCCATCAGACCCCTCATCAGACAAACCAGAGGGAGCCTAGGGTTGGACATCTGCACCTCCACCAGAGCAGTACTAACTCCAGAGATGGGAGTTCAAATCATTCCCACAGGAGTAAAAGAACCTCTTCCCCAAGTAACAGTAGGCTTATTATTGGGATGCAGTTCTTCTACACTAAAAGGACTTATGATAAATCCTGGGGTAATTGATCCTAATTATGTAGGTGAAATAAAATTTATAGCTAGTTCTCCAAGAGGTATATCAGTAATTTCACCTGGAGATAGAATAGCACAGTTGTTAATAATACCCAGCCTGCATGATAAATTTTCCAATAGTACTGTAGAAAGAGGTTCTAGGGGATTAGGCTCCACAGGTGTAGATTGGGCTATGCTGTCTTTAAATTTAGATTCTTGCCCAATGCTAAAACTAAATATTCAAGGACATGAATTTAATGGGCTACTGGATACAGGTGCAGACCTTAGCATCATCTCTCATCAAGAATGGCCAAAACATTGGCATTACAACAAGCCACTCAAACACTTTGAGGCCTAGGAGTGGCAACTAATCCCCATAGAAGTGCAATGGTATTAGATTGGAAAGATCTTGAAGGATGTTAAGGAACTATACAGCCATATGTATTGGATCATCTTCCTATAAATTTATGGGAATGAGATGTCCTAGATCAATTAGGTTTGACATTAACAAATAACATCAATCCAAATGCACCCACTATTAGGGCTAGACAAGGTTTCAGGAAAGAAAAAAAAAGATTAGGAGAACAAGAACAAGGTATAGCAACACCAATTCAAATAGATCAAGGAATAAATAGACATGGATTGGGTTTTCAGAAGGGGTCACTGAGGCAATAAAAATTACTTGGAAATCAGAAAGACCAGTGTGGGTTCCTCAGTGGCCCCTGACTAAAAAAAGATACAAGTAGCTCATGACCTCAAACAACAATTAGCGGAAGGACATATACAACCTTCCGTATCTCCCCATAATACTCCCATTTTTGTCATTAAAAAGAAATCTGGTAAATGGAGATTATTGCAAGATTTAAGAGCCATTAATAATGAGATGGTTATTATGGGACCTGCTCAATCAGGGATTCCTCAATTGTCTGCTTTGCCAAAAACCTGGTATATTTTAGCTATAGATATTAAAGATTGTTTTTTTTCAATTCCAATTCATCCTGAGGATAGTCCAGGTTTTGCATTTACTATCCCTGCACTGAATCATGAAGGCCCTGATCAGAGATATGAATGGACAGTACTCCCTCAAGGGATGGCTAACAGCCCAACTATGTGTCAAATTTATGTTAACAAAGCAATCCAGCCATTTAGAAATCAAAATCCTGAACTACAAATATTTCACTATATGGATGATGTATTATTAGCACATAAAGATAAAAACACATTGCTAGAATGTTATGCCACACTTACAAATTTATTAAAAATTATAATCTAGAGATAGCAATAGACAAAGTACAATTAAATCTTCCAATTAATTATTTAGGAGTTCTATTATCCTCAACCATGGTCCGTCCACCAAAAATTCAAATACAAGTAGATCAACTCAAATCACTTAACGACTTTCAAAAGTTATTTGGAGACATAAAGTGGATAAGGCCTTATCTAGGCATACCAACAGGAGAGTTGGGACCTTTATTTGATATCCTAAAAGGTCCATCAGATCCAAATTCACCCTGCATGTTAACGCCTGAAGCAAGAAAGGCATTGAAAATTATTGAAACATATATGGAAAATATGCATTTGGATAGAATTGATATAAGTTTGCCTTTATTATTTATTGTAATACCAACAAAAAATATTCCTACAGGAGTATTTTGGCAAGAAGGTTCATTATTGTGGATACATTTATCTTATTCTCCTAACCCTATTCTTACTAGGTATCCTGAGGCTGTAGGACAATTAATACTCAAAGGAATAAAAGCAGCTAAGGGAGTGTTTGGAATTTCTCCCAATAAAATTATTACTCCATGTACTATGGATCAAATTGATGAGCTAGCTAATGAGTTAAATACTTGGGCAATAATCATGTGTAAAGTTAATATTTCATTTGATAATCACTTTCCATCTAATCCTTTGTTGTCTTTTTGTTCTTCGCATCCTGTAGTTTTTCCAAAAATAACAAGAAAAACACCTATCATGAATGCTCCAAATATATTCACTGATGGGTCAAATAGATACAGCAGCAATAGTTATTACCCCTGATCAAACGTTTACATTTTTAGTACCCAAACAATCAGCTCAAAAGGTAGAGCTTAGTGCAGTATTACAAGCTTTTGTGATGTTTAAAGATTCTGTATTTAATTTATTTTCTGATAGTCAGTGTATAGTTAATGCTATAGTATCTCTTAAAGATGCTGGTAGGATTTCCCCTTCCTCTACTCTTTTCTTTTTGCTTTCCACTATACAAAGTCTAATCTGGGACAGAAAAGATCCATCCTTTATAGGACATATCAGGGCACATACAGGATTGCCTGGAGCCCTTAGTTTGGGCAATGATTTAGCAGATAAAACTACACATGACATACATATTTTCTCCACAATAGAAGAAGCTATAAATTTTCATAAAAGGTTCCATGTCAATGCTAATACTTTACAAAAGCATTTAAAAATAACTAAGGAACAAGCCAGACATATAATAAAACAATGTCAAAATTGTGTGACCTTTTTACCACAAGTTAATCTTGGAGTCAATCCTAGAAGATTGATACCTAACCATATTTGGCAGATGGATGTCACACACTTGCCAGAATTTGGAAAATTAAAATATTTGCATGTTACAGTTGATACTTCTTCCAGATTTTTGATGGGCTCCCTTCATGCGAGAGAAAAAACTAAAGATACTATAGCTCATTGCTTACAAAATTTTGCCACTGTGGGCATTCCAAAATAGTTAAAAACAGATAATGGTCCTGGTTATACTTCTACCTCTTTTAAACAATTTTGCTCATCATTTGGCATTACTCATATAACAGGAATCCCATACAATCCACAGGGACAAGGCATAGTTGAAAGAGCTCATCAAACTATTAAAATGTACTTATTAAAACAAAAAGAGGTAATTGGAAAGGGGTATATATCCCCCAAAGATAAACTTAAAATAACACTTTTTACTCTAAACTTTTTAAATTTGAATTCATCAGGGTTTAGTGCTGCGGAAAGGCATATGTGTCCAAAAAATGTACATCAGTACTTTGGAAGGATATTCTAACAGGACAATGGAAAGGTCCTGACCCACTGATTGTCTGGAGTCGGGTTCTGTTTGTGTGTTTCCACAGGGAGAACAGCAGCCGATTTGGATTCCAGAGAGACTAACCAAAGTGATTTCTACAGACCAAAAAGATGATTTGACTCAAATCCATAACAGCTGATATCCAGAGCTCCAGCTTGGCTAGTCTTACATCTGTGACAGTGATTAACCAGGATGCTTTTTCAATATCTATTTTATTATTGCCTTTTCCCACATCATAAAGTTTTATTTTATTTTTTGAGCTCATACAGACCTAGGTTAATATTTTTCTGATCAGTTTTATTTTTTGACTGTGAAGTTTTTAAACATTGCAATGGAGATTTCACCTGTGTAAAGCTACAAGGCTTTTACTATTGTCTTATGTGTTGTATGTTTGTGTGCACACTTGTGTTTTGTGTTGTATGTCTGTATGTGCGTATGTCCATATATCATATATGAGGAGCGCTCATGAAAAAAATGGATCCGAATTTTTTTATTCACGTGATTTTAATGGTTTAATTTAAATTGGGTAAACAGCTGTTGAGGATTGTTTTAATATGTGTACAAATAAGGAGGTTAACAGATCTGTTTGTCTACTTTCACCTTTCCTTTTCATTATATTTAATATTTCTGTTCAGGATAATGTAAATTGTTCAGAAAATTGTTTTCTTAGTACCTGTTGGAATGTTACATATTTTTTTTAGCCATCATTGCCAGAATTCCTATCTTCATCCCAGTGCTGGTGAAGACAAAGATAAAACCAAACTACAGCTTCTTCAATAACTGTAAAATGATGCATCAGTGAATAATAACTCAACAAGTAATGCTCAATCAAGGAGTTGATTTACTTTGGGAGGTAATGGACATATTGATAGATTCCTCCACTTTGAACTACTTGCAGAACTTGCCTGGACTATGTATCACTTGTATACATTGTGAACTATCTGTTGGTACAGCGAATTGTGGTAGTGCTGGCATATCTTTGCTGATGGTGTCACCGGTGATACAATTTTTCCAAAGTAGCCATCAATTGGCTTGGTGTCATGGCATTTCTGAATCCTCCTCCCTCTACTAGTGATGGTCTAAAATTTGGGGGCCAACAGAGGTGAGGCAAAGAATCTCACCCCCCCCACTGGCACCAAGGCCAAATTTTGGGGCCAACAGAGGTGAGGTAAAGAACCTCACCCCCCCACACACACTGGTGCAAAGGCCTATCAACAAGTATGGCTGTATGCTGGACTGGTAGTCAGTGACAGGTATGGTCCAATTGCAGTGGTACCAACCTAAGACAGGAGGCTGACGCCTAGAGGTCAGGTCATCCAATGACGGGTAAGAACCATATGTAGTATTGGACAGCCTAACAGGCATGGTCCCTAAGCCACATGCTTGGTGCTTAATTAAACAGATGTCGGGGGGAGATGCTGAGAGCCATAGCCAAGTAGGAATGATGCATGACATTTTTGGTTGAAAGGTGACACCAGCAAGCCATTGAGATGATAATGATTATGTTAAGATGTGAATTCAATTGGAGACTAGACCCCTGCTGTCCACCTCGGCCTGCTACTTTGCAGCTCTCACAGGACTCCCGGAGAGTTCCCATTGGTTGGGGAAGTGCGGTAGGAGGGAATTCCGGAGGAGGGATTACCTATTGGTGTAGTGTGTCCCGAAGAAGGCTGGGTGCATGGCATTTGAGGGAGTTTTGGAAATAAAGTTTGTTCCTGCTTGAGTGGCTCGTGATTTTGTGCCCAGCCAGACTATGGCAACCAAGGATTTGGATAACTGAGTCAAATGGTGGTTCCATTCCAGGTTTCCTGAGGAATATCCATACTGCTTTTCAGAGTGGTTGCACCATTTTGCAGTCCCACTGGCAATGCATGAGTGTCCCTTTTCCCTCACATCCTTGTCAATATTTACTTGTATACTTTATAGTTGTCATTCAGACTGGAATGACATGGAATCTCAGTGTAGTTCTAATTTTCATTTCTCTTATTGCTAGAGGTATTGAACCATTTTTCACATATTTGTTGACCTAATATATTTCTTCTTCTGTGAAGTGTGTGTTCAATTCCATTCCCCATTTATCCCCCCCACACACACACAGTGGTAAGTTTTTTGAGATCTTTGTATATCCTGTAGATTGATGATCTATCTGAGGTGCAGTGGCAAAATTTTCTACCATTCTGTAGGCTTCCTCTTCATGATCTTATTTCCTTTGCTGGGAAGCAGCTTTTTAGTTAGATACTATCTCATTTATGATTCTTTTACTCCTTGCATGTTATATTTTGTTGGTAACAGCTATTCTAAGGGGCGTGAAATGGTATCTGTACTTTAATATGCATTTCCTTCATGATTAATGGTATTGCGCATTTTTTCATATATTTGTTGGTCATTTGTTTTCTTCTTTTGAGAAGTGTTGGTTAAGAGCACTGTCTCTAGCCTGGTACAGTGGGAACACCTGTAATCCCAGCTTCTTTGATTCTGAGAACAGAAGGATCACAAATTCTAGACCATCTGAGAAAGTTAGCAAGACTCTTGAAATAAAAAAATAAACAGCGCTGGTGGTGTAACTCAATTGTAGAGTGACCCTGGGTTACATTCACATACAGAAAAAAAAATAACTCCCACGTGTTTTTAGTCGTTTTCTGTTTTTCTCTGGAACTCATAAACCGTAAGGGAAAACTTGAAAACATTGGTGTGGGCAATGATTTTCTGGATAGGATCCTGCAAGTGCATGGAACTAAAGCAAAAACCAGCACGTGGGACTTCACAACCAGCCAGGGCTTTGATTCACAGCGTGAATATCCAGAATTATAAGAAATTCAATATTCTACCTCATAGTTCTTCACCGAGGACCAGGAAATAGAGAGATTTTCAGGAGAAGATGATCCAAGGAGATTCCTCCTGTGAGGAGAGAAAGCAATCCCAGGTGACTCTCTCCTCTCCCTCTGTGTTGGAAGTGGGATAAGATAACATGCTCAGCCTGTTTCCCATCTGCATGGGAAATCCTCCAATGTCTTGAAGTCCCCTGGATGCTGGGAGAGGGTCTTTAGGGAGCTTGAACAGATGCCTGCAGAGTGACCAAACAGGAGGGACTCAGGCTGATTCTGTGAGGTCACAATAGAGAAGGGACCTGCCCTGGTGAAGCAGCTGACCTGGGTCCAGGAGTGGTATTCTCTGTCTCTGATCAGCTAACACTGGGGTAAGAGAAAGGACGAGAATACTGTGTTGCAGGAGCACAGTTTCAAGGTTGGTATACATGTCGACTGGCTGTGAATATCTGTGGGTTCTGAACCCCTGGAGACACCTCTTCTCCCCTTCTGACATTACCAAACAAGTGTGGGTTTCTCTGTCAGCACTGGGTTTGCCAATGCTCATTTTGCTGTTTTCACTTACAGATCCTTCCTGGCCAAACAGCCCTCAACAGAGCTAGAGCAAGTCACTGGACAAGAGAACTATGGGAGAGTCTCTGACCACAGAGTCCATGTTGATCTCACACAGAAAAAAAAATATTTCCCCTTGGATGGCTGTACATACTTAGTCTGAAGTCTGACCTGTCATATGAATGCCAGCCTAAGGCCAGGCTCATTGTACAGAGTCTAGGGGGATCATGCTGGCCTGGATCCCTGTTTACAGACAAGGGAGGGAAGGTAGAGGAGAGATCCCCTCAAGCAGGGTCCTGATAAAACCCCAGATCTTGGGGTGCAGCTCAGTGATAGAACACTTTTGCAGCCTATTTAAGGCCTAGAGTTCAATTCCGGGTACAAAAAATAATAAAGATAGTAACCACAGGCCCTGTACTCAGAATTGGCAGCTGCATATTTATGTCCCTGGAGAGGAAAGGAGGCTGCAGGCCACAGATGCATATTCCTGTGCATTTGCCAACACAGAAGGAGGCAGAAGATGGTCAAGATTCTCAGGCCAACTCAGTGCACTCTTGCATGTCCAGCTGGGCATCTGGACTCCACAGTCTCCGTAAACAATTTCACATCTCCAAGTGCATCAAAAGCCAAGGCTGGAATTGCCAGTTGCTTCCTTGTGAGGCTCCTTTGCCAGGAACCTGGGCTAACTGTCCTTAGGAAGGTACTGTAGATCCCAGACAGGAAGGAAACATCCTGTGTACAGATTCTGAAGCCAGTGAGCTCTATTCTGCAGAATCCAGACACTCGGGTAGGAGTCTGGCCAGCCTCTGCCAATTGCTCCACTAGAGCAAAGCCTGGTGAGGGCTGCCCGTGTTTATATCCGACATGATTCTGGACAGTGGTCAGGAAATAGACTTTAAAACAAATCACCACCAATCCTGAAAAACGTTCCCCACAATGAGAAGAGGACAAATATTTTATTATTCAATTAAATCAGGATGTGAGATGAATTATAACCCATCTACTCAGGGATTAGAACACCGAAAGATATGTCACCCTTCATAAAATCAACCAGATACCACCCACCACACCCATGTTCCCCAGGTGAATAAACAAGAAAGAATAATTGAAAGTAGGAAGTCTGGGGTGGGTACAGCCACCCTGGGCCTTGAGGGAATACGGTGGGCAGGAGGCTTGCATGCAGACGTAGGGAGGGGACACGGCAGCCAACTTGGACTGCCCACAGTCACTGGACTCTTTCAGCCCTCCCGGGCTTCTAGTTGCTCAGTGTGTATATAAGACAGAAGACACGTCTTCTCTGTACTGATAATCTACCATTCCTTGTTTGATCTGAACACAAACTGACAGAGCTACTTTATTACAATTTATATCAGTATTTAATGTGTGAACATAACCCACTGAACAAGCGCCCCATATTAACTTCCACAGCTATTAGACCCTTTCTACTGTAGTCAGGCACAGTGGAAGCATCACAGTCTCTGAAAGAACTTGGGGCCTTTGACCTACAACTGCATGAAGTCCCTGGGCCAAAATGCTCAGTGTCTGTCGGGCCAGCTGTCTACTGAGGCCATTTCAGGCTTTTGCCTTCCAGCCGAGTGCCGTCTCCACAACCCTACACCCAGTTCATTGAAGACCATCCCACTTGCTATTCATATTAAAGGAACTAACCTTCCAACCTCTTGGCACTTACCTGTGGGGAAGTCTTCAATTGAAAATTACACATTCTATCTCTTATTTATTTAAGAGAACTTATTTTATAATTATTGATGGGGCAATGAACTTTTGTACTCGTTCATGAAATTAAATTATATGTGAACTTACATAATACTTACAACCTATTTGATTTACTGCTGCTCATGTTTAGCATTTATTATGGGAGCAAGATCACATACACAATCCTCTCTGCAATAAGAGTTTATCAAAGTATAATTGAGATTTCTTCCATCAAACTCCAAAAGCACACACAGAAAACCAAAAAATGAATCAGTGGAATTATATCAAACTAAAATATTCTGTACAGCAAAAAAGTGAAAAGGGGACCCACAGAAAAGGAGAAAAATATTTCCAAATCTTATCTCTTTTAGGGGTTAATGTCCAAAATATATTAGAAACTCCTACAATAGAAGAGCAAAAATCAATGAAATAAACATACAATCTAATAGCCAAATAAGCAAATGGAAAATGAGCCAAAGGACAGTTCTCTCGAGAAGACATAGAAATTAGCCATGTATGTGAAAAGAAGAGGACATCACTAATGTTGGGGGAAGATGAGGCCCTCACTATCAGGGAAGGGAGGGGGAAACGGATGTTCACAGGCAGGGGTGTGGGACTGACAATGTGGGAAGCAACATTCTGGGAAACCCACTTCATATAGTTGTAATTTATAAGATATTTATTTTAAATAAAACATAAGGCAAATTAAACACATACCCACAGGAAATATTGCTTTCCTGAAATAAGACTTCTGCTGGACATGGTAGAACATGCCTGTAATCCCAGTGACTCAAAAGGCTGAGGCAGGAGGATCATGAGTTGGAGGCCAGCCTCAGCAACTTAGCAAAACCCTGTCTCAAAAAAAGGGCTGGGGATGGGACTCAGTGAGAAATCGTCCCTAGGAAGACAGACCACCATTCCATGCTTTTGCTTCTCAGGTACATGGCTAAATTTTGCTCTCAAACACAAATTAGGACAAGATTACAGGAAGTTTCAGGACTGAAGATGTAATTCAGAGCAAAAGTGCTTGCCTAGCAAAGGGGAGACCCTGAGTTCAAACCCCAGTACAACACACACACACACACACACACACACACACACACACAGCCTCAGGTTTGAATGGCATTGATTTTTGAAATTTAGTTTTGCTTTAGTTATACCTAATTTTAGTATACATTTTGACATAATAACAACAGCGTGGAATATGATTTGTTCTAATTCAGTCCCCAGGACTCCCCACCTTTTCCTTTCCTCTGGTCCCCTCCATCTACTGATTTTTTTTTTTTTGAATTTTGATAAAGGCTTCATGAATGAACACGTAATTTCAAACATATTAAGACATGGATTTAAAATCAGCAAATTGTTGTACATTAATCACACCACAGTAATGCAAGTATAAAATTAACAGTTGAAAAATGAATAAAAGAATTTTAATAATTGCATACAGTGTAATCAATATTTAAAGAATTATTTGAAATATAAATGATGCAGAAATTAAAATGTGAAATAAATATCTGGATCTGACATGCTGGATGAAGCAAGGATACCTAGAAGAGAAACAAAAAAATATTAAATGAGAGAAAACTGGGGCTGGGGTTGTAGCTCAGTGTAGGGCACTTGCCTAGCACATGTGAGGCATGGGTTCAATCCTCAGCACCACAAAAAAGGAAATAAATAAAAGAATTAAGAAAAATTTTAAAATGAGAAAGTTAACTTAAAGATAGTGTCATTTATGAGATTTATTAGATTGAATAAACAGAATAAAGGCAAAACAAACTTGTTAAATCATGGAGTATATCAATGAAATATACCACATATAGCAAAAATAATGAAGGCAAGAGAGCACAAAAAAATCAAAATATGTACAAAATTATTTTTTAAAAATAAACAGTAAACTGATTTCATGTGGTACTGTTATATATTACTCTTGGTTAGAGAAACAAATGCTTTAGCAACTAGGCTGGCTTCATAATTGCAATTAATAAGGGTACCTGAGTCCCGTGCTACATGAAGCAACCATGATATACAGAAAAATAAGGTACCCATGTGAGTTGAGCTGTTTGTTTATTTCCTCCAGGTGTGGTGGGATGCGCAGCGTTCACGACCCATGAGGATGAAGGGGCTGGCTGTGGGGAAGCACCCATTGACTAAGGCAGAGGTGCTCACCAGCCACCACGCAGTTGTACCAAACTCAGAAAAGCAAACATGAATAATGGAGGACAGGGTGTAGGAGAAAATGAAGGCACTCCCCAGGACAAGGATGCTTCGTGTAGCGCGGGTCTCAGCAGTAGATCTTGATGACACTTGGTATCTGTGAATATGGTGGACACGTTGCATGTGCCTGTTCAGAATGAGAACCATGGAGCCACTGGCCCAGATCATGAGTTCCAGACACAAAACGTCATGTGAGAAAGTCAATGCTGCAAATACTGAGTCTGTGTCTCTGTCGTGGAGCACAGCTGAACAGTATAGAAAATCTATACCTGTGCTGACGTTGCTGTTGCTCCATCTGTCAGTCATAAGCATAGGAGTTCTGATATTTAGCAGCATGTGTAGGACCCAGCAGAGGAAACTAAACAAGCCAATAGACTTCTGGGCTTTCACTCTATGCTCTGCCCACCTGGAGTTCCTGGGGCTGACGGTGATGTACTGAAAGATACTCAACAGGCAGGTGGTGGTAACAGACACACCTCTGGCCACTCTGTGAACAGAGAAAACAAGCTTGCATCCAATATCACCGAGGAAACGTCGCAACCCAAAAGCTGCCATGATCTCTGGGATTCCTCTTGAGAGAAGGACCAAGGAGTTGGCCACAGTCAGGTGCCTGAGAATCAAGTCTGTGGGCCTTGATCTGAATCCGCTGAAGTAAAGGAAGGCATGATAAAACAAGAGTGAGAAATTCCCCAGAGTTCCAATGAAAATCTGAAAAAGGAAGATTATTCCAAATCTCAAAACCTTGGAGGTCATCCTACTATTATCCAGGACTTCATTTAAACATTGAAAACAGGATTCTGTACCAAAAGAAAAGTTGTAGGGTTAATATGTCACAGAAAAAAAATTCAAATTTTTTTACCTACCATCAGTTCTCCTTAAGAATTTCTTATAACATAGATTTTCATTGTTAAGAGTTTTCCAAAGTCTCTGTGTTTCTGTCGCATTTACATTGTATGGTCCTCTGTGACTAATGGTTTACCTATTATAACATTTAACATGATAATTTAACAATCAGAAACTTCTGCCTCAATACTAATATTATTTTTCTTTTACACATAAAGAAAATTTGGCTCCAGGCATGGTCACACATGCCTTTGATCCCAAGGACTGGGAGGCTGAGACTGGAGAGTCACAAGTTCAAGGTCAACCTCAACCACTAAAGAGACCCTGTCTCCAAATTAAAAATGCAAAGGGCTGAGGGCGTAACTCAGTGGTACTAGTCTCCAGGATCATCCCCAGTACCACAAAAGAAAAAAAAATAATTCAGTAAAAATAATGCTCTGTGTCTCATCCAAATATTAATGAAAAGGTTTTGTACTTAGCGGCCAGGTTACATTGATGGTGCTCATTTCAGTACTATATCATCATAGCTAAATGGTGTTCATTCAGTAATCCAAACAGACATATATTTTTGTGATACTTGAAATCCACTGATTGAATGTGATAATTTCCTATTTTCTGTGAATAATTTATTTTATACCCAGTATCACTTGTAAATGAAGATGCAAAGACTTGGTAAAATATTTATGCACCCGATAATTTTCTGTGGTCAAATTTGATTTACTGAATAGAAATACATATTAGAATATCAATAGAAATAATCACATAACTTTTTGCCAATGGTATCTACCACAGACACTGTTTTGGTGTAAACTAAGGTCTATGAAATTTAGAGAAGCAGCAAACAATTTTATGGTAGAATTAAATTTGTCATCATTAGGTAGCATATAATGCTGAACTTCTCATTGTACAAAAATAAGTAAAAGGTAAGGTAATTTTGGAATGATGCTAAAACAGAAGACCACAAGACAAGTATATAGAATGAAATGTGGAGGTATCAGATCTTGTGAAAACAAAAAAAAAAAGAAAAGTAGAGACTGAAAACAACATTAGAATCTTTACAGCCTGACAAGTATCATGAGACATATTTAAATCTGAAACATGCTAAATTCTTAATGCTGTGTGAATCTCATGCATATAATATTAGCTTTTCTTAGAAACCTCCTTCCCTCATTTCAGGAAGAAATACTGTCCCACATTGATCAATAAAGTACAAATATTTTCAGAGAGAACAAATTATCACCTCCATTAAATACATCAAGCCCAAGTGGAAGAAATCTCATTACACTCCAGAAATTGCCATTTGATCCCATTGTGAGATAGAAAACTGGGTGGCTCCGTTGACACCCTCGAACTCATCATTGCAGACATGGAACATGAAGCAACACAGGGCACCCTCGTGTCCTGGCCGGGTCTGCAGAGTAGGCTGAAGAGTCCACTGGCTCCTGAATCACAGTCTCAGTGCTCATACAGAGCAGCCCTCAGTACTTCTTGGAACAAATTCCCACGACCATCATTAGCACTGCTGTGTTAAAGGATGTTAGGAGGAGAGAGGCTGCGGTAGGGTCTCAGACTGCAGTCACTCTGCAAGCTCAGCCCTTGTCCCTTTTCCTCCTTCGTAGGTGGCTTTGTCACCCCAGATGGACCATGTTTCCAGACGTTGCCTAAGCAGACACAGACTCATTTATAGCTGATCCCCTTACACACTGTTTCACAGGCTGAATTGAGAATACTCACCGACTGTTTCCTGCTTCCAGAAAGCCAGGCTCAACTGATAGTCATGACACCCTGTGTCATATGGGAGGGAGGCAGCCAGACCTTGAGGCTGGGTCCCCCACCCTGGGACCTCAACTCCCCAAAGAAACACAATTATCACTTCACTTATAGTTTCAGCAACAGCGCATGATTGTGATGTTGACATTAATAAGACTTTCTTCCAGTTCCCAATTACCACAGGCACTTAGAAGTTTCTATGATTATCAAAGTTTCTATAATCAGGTCTAAAGAGAGAGGATGTGAGTGTTTTGGAAAAACACTTCCTTTGCCTTAATGCCTAGGGACAGACACAGCCTCACATGCTGATGCAGAAAATGTTGAGACCTGACAGATGAAGGATTCAGAGTGAAGAAGGTGTACTATTTTTCCATTTTAAGTGATACCTAAGAATTATATATGTGCCAGATGCAGTGGTGCACACCTACCTGTAATTCCAACAACTCACGCAATTGAGGCAGATGGAAGAAAATTTGAGGCAGCCTCTGCAACTTAATGAAACCCTTTTTCAAAATATGAACATAAAGGACTAGAATTTAGCTCATGATAAAGTGCCCCTGGATTCAATTCCTGATACAGAAATGCATTACTATACATACAGAATGATTATATTAAGCTAATTAATACATACACTACATCACAACTTTTTGTGATAACACAAAATCTACTCTTGTAGCAACTTCCAAGAATACAATACACTGCAATTGACTTAAACCACCATCTTGTACAATAGAGCTCCTAAATGTAATCCTCCTATGATTTTTATCCCTTGACATGGGGTGACAACTCATCAAAGATGATCATCTTTCTATTCTTCTGAGTTCAACAGTTTCCATTCCACATGTTTGTGGGATCAGGCAGTATTTGTGTTTATGTGCCTGGCTTATTTCATTTAACATAGTGTCTTCCAAGTTCATCCATGTGAAAATGACAGGTCTGTATTTTTCAGACCACATTGTATCCTGTTGTGCATATAATCCACATTTCCTTTACCATTCATCCATTGATGGAGTCTTAGGTTGACCCCTTGTGTTGGCTATTGTGTAAAATCCTGTACTGAGCGTGAGAGTGTAGACATCTCTTCAACATACCGACTACATTTCCCTGAAATTTGCACCCCCAAGTGGTGAGATGGATAGGTTTTATGTAATTCTATTTTGCATTTCTTGAGGAAGCTCTGTACTTTTCTCCACAATGGCTGTACTGACTTACTTTCCCCACAATATATGTAAGGGTCCCATTTTTATCACATCCTCTTCAACACATGCCATTCTAACAGCATGTGGTGATACCCCACGGTGGATTCAACGTGCGCTTTCCTGATGACTAGGGAATTGTAAATTTTTCATACACCCATTTACCACTTGTTTTCTCTGAGAAATGACTATTCAGGTTCTTTGCCAACTGTTTGTGATATTCGTTGGTTACAATGGTCAACTGGATCACACTGACCAGTGAAAATAGAAGCACAGGCCCGCAAAGAGCAGTCCTGCAGAGAGCGTGGTGAGAACAGAGCGCGGCCTGCTCTCCAGGGCCCTCGGGGGACCCCGGCCCCAGGCCAGCGGTGAGCTGGGGGACCCGGGACAGGACGTGGCCTCCCCTGCAGCTCCCTGGAGCTCCTGCTGCGACTGCCACTTGCCTGGCTGTGAAGGACTGGTAAGCCTACCACCCAGTGACCCGATGGCTTCCGGCGACCTGTCGGACCTCAGACCCTGCTGGCTGCGGGGTCTCCTGACCCAATCCCGTCCTTCCCAGCTGAAGATGCAGGCGAGGACTGGCGCCTTTGGATGGCGAGGGGCGTGGGGAGAAGAATGGAGGCCGGCAGGGGCTGCAAGGTCCCAAGAAGGAGCGTGGTCACTAGAAAGCTCGGCCCTGCGGTGGACAGCTGGACAGCGGAGCCACACAGACCAGGGCCCTCCGTGAGCGCTCCATGTGGCTCCTCAAGAGTGCACCTGGTCTCAGCAAGGCAAACCTGGAACCGTCCTGGAAGGTGAGCGAAGCCCCCAAAGATGACCACGGGTGGACGGTCAGCGGCCTCGCCTGTTGGCGTTGGTTCTACCAAAGAGAGAAACGTAGAGTCACTTGCCGTATCTGACCAGTCAGAACCCCCCGCCACCCTTCGGGAAGGATTGGTGGCCGTTCCTAGCAGGCCTGTGTATTTAAGGGAAAACCTGCTCTCCACCTGCCCCCGACCCTTCAAAACCTGTGCGACATCTGGACATTCTAGATGTGAAGAGGAGTCCAACATGTGATAGAGTTAGAAAATAATGTCTTGTGAATGTCCATTTGTTTGAAAAAATCAGAAATGCCTTCTGGAAGTGACTTTGAAATGGATTTGTTAGGCCACCTCCAGGAGCGACACTTGTCCACGTTGGTCCAGTGGGTTGTTGGACATGGAGAAGAGTGGCCGCGAGAAGGAGGTCCTGCCCACACTGGTTTTACGTGAAGACAATTTTCAAATGATGACCATTGTTTTGTGTGTGCATTTTATTCCTCATTAGTGTATATATAGTTGAAAATTTTAAGAAATTTTTTTTAATAGATAGGCTTTCTAGGTATTCTAAAGTGCCTGCCTGATATATATTAAGAGTAGAAGTGGTAAAATTAATAACACATTTTGTAAGTTTCTTTTTGTTAAAAATATTACAAAAATGTGTTGGGAGGTGGTGCAACAGCCAATCCCTGTTGAGTGTCCAGAGTTGTGTGCTGGTCCTGGGGAGCCCTGTGCCAGTGCGCTTCCCGAGAGCCAAGAGTTGTCTGTGGGGTTTATTTTACTTTGCTGTGCACATACTGTGTATGAAGGACAAGTGAGTCCTCCTAATCTATATCTAGTCTTTCTAGATGTTAAAGAGGTTGCCAGTGTGTGACAAAAGTAGAATTAGTAAACCAATTTTGTATGTTTTGTGTTAAAATTCCTAGGAAGGACTGTCTTCTGAAAATGTGAGCATTATAGCCCCCTGGGTCAATGAGGGGTCAGAATGCTCATATTTTGAAGTCATTTTCAAATGAAAACTATTGTTACATGTGTACAGTGTATTCAAGACTGTTACAGAGTGGACAGATTGAGTCCTCTAGTCTTGTCTAGATGTTTAGAAGTGCCCGATGTATGTTAAATGTAGAGGTAGTAAAATATCATTTTGTAAATATCTTTCTGCTAAAATTCATATGAAATAGTCTTTTAGGAATGGAAGTATTAAACCACCTCTGTGAGCAGTGTAGTACTGTCAGTACTTGCTCAGGGATGTGGAGGAGGTGGGAAGGAAGCAATTGCAAAAGGTAATATG